>NW_027361731.1:21082500-22427500 GCF_039654945.1 Dendrobates tinctorius | reverse complement strand
TGGGAACATCTGTCAGGAGGAACTCCAGTGTAACTCAGTACTAGGAGATCTTCACACTTAAAGGCGCTATAGAGGAGACGTTCAGAAAGGCACATGTTGGCGGAGTGTTGGAAGGGAGCATTCCATCTTGCCTGGAGGTTGACTGAGTCCCTGACCTGGAGGACACGGCACGGAAGCGGGCACTACAGACTGTGAGTAAAGCTTTGGAACTACATGCCCTGGTGTCCTCCATTCATTCCTGCGTCCGCCTGCCTGGCACTGCTACATTCCCTGCGCCAGACACTACACCATCTAAGTGTCACTACATCTACACTGCCCTGGGGCTACAGCTCCACCTGTGGGGAGCTTCACCATCTTGGCTGCAACAAACCACCAGCCCCAGAGGATCTGCATGCAGCGTCAGCCTAACATCTCACTTGCCGAACACCACGGTTGGCGTCACGAACTATTCATTCAAAACCATTACACTTCCCCCATTAATTGGGCGCCCAGGGCCACGGACCGGGTCACCGCTGCTGTGACACATCCCGCCGACACCGGCCCGGTACCGAGTACCCAACAGCCCTGGGAGGGCGACCCACTACCAGTAACGCGGAAGCCTCCTATATTTCCATTGACAGGTGATGGACCTGAGTGAGGACTTACTTTTTTTGTGGATTGAGTTGAAGCTTTGTAAGGAACATTTTCCAGAACATTTGAGATGACATTTATCCGGCGCACTACGCTGAGCACTTACATCAGGGTTTACATCTAAAACTCTGAGTGACAGGACTCAGGTGAGACCTCCAAGTTATTCACTGTAATGCGGCAGCAGAGTTACTCTGGACTCCGTTTGGCCGTGTCCTTCTTTTCAGAGGTGCACAAAACTGTGGTTGACTGTGCTTTTATGCACCCCTAAAAAGATAGACACCGCAAGATCATAGGAAGCCACATGGCATCCACAGTGACTCCATCTGCCTCATTACAATGAGTAAGGAAAGTATTCAGACCCCTTTAAATTTTTCACTCTGTTTCATTGCAACCATTTGGTGCATTCAAAAAAGTTCATTTTTTTCTCATTAATTTATACTCTGCACCACATCTTTACTTTTTTTAAACATCATTTTTATTGATTTTGTAATGAAGTTGCGTATTACAAGTTATAAACATTGCATTGAATTGTTACAAAGAACATATTAAACCTGCTTATCACCTAAGCCTGAATAGAAGCAAAAATAAACTTAACAAATATAAAATTATCAAACCCCCTTATGTCCACATTTTCATAGATCACATTGACTGAGATCAGACACCTGATCTCCAGCTCCACCTTATCCTCCATACAGCTCATATAACACATTTCAGTTTACCCAGATTACCACTCAAATCCTCTAATAGACACCAATCCGAATCCACAAAGGCGCTCATTAAGTCCTGAATTTCTCTGGTGGTCAGTGACGTTTCTATAAACACTCTCCATTTTTAAAAAAATGTTTTCGTCATTTTATCTTTATTTCTTTCTGTTTCTCTTTTTTCCAAAAATAAGACCGATGTTAAACCTTCCTTGATCTCTTTTACCCCTGGTGTTTTAGCTAGCCAGTGTTGCAGAATTAGACGTTTTGTCACCATTGCAATGGTGTGAAACAAGTCATGTAGCCGTCCGCCTCTTGTTTTACCCGTCGTAAAGTGAAACAACCAACACACTGGATTTCCTTCTACCCATATCCCACATATCTTCAGATACATATTGTAGGGATTCGACTCGCTCAGGTGCAGCGGGAGACAGTCAAGAGGCAGGTTCCTTTAAAGCTCATGCGGTTTATTTGTGTCATAAACCATAAATCAGCATATCACCAAAAATAGCCTCTAGCTTAGGCAAAAAAGAACATAAAAATGTCCATTACTTCAGGCTCAGTCCTGGAGCTTCAGCAAAACACGGGAGGCTTATCCCTCCTCACATACAGCCAGCATACATAGGCCTCACCGGGTCAGCAGCCTCAGCACGTGGTCTTCAAGAAGGTAGCCCACCTTCCTCCACCTAGGCCTGCCGGGACCTTCCACATGGCCCAATCAGATCCATGCGCTCTCTCTCCATGTGACCAGACCTCAGGTACCTTATATGGTCCATAACCACACCCACAGGTGATCACATGGCTAAGACCTCACTAAAGGTCCTATTACACACATCCACACACAGGCTTCCCTGACACATTGTAACGGAAACATCAGCAGTACCTCTGCTGAGCAATACTCGAGCCTGCATCTCAAGGCCACCTACCTTGAGACACATAATGGTCATTTAGGACCCTGCTCCTGTTACCACACTGGATGTGCCTGTAAACCCGTCCTGGGACACCCACACAGCTCCCTCTAGCGGACATAGTGGTCACTACACCACAATATCCTGGACTTTTAACCAGAGTTCTTGTGTCCTGGGACATGACCACAATCCATGTTCTGTGTCTGTTTTGGGCATTGTACATTTTGGGCAACTTATCTGCCTATCAGGATTCTGCGGAGTCGGAGGTATATTGAAGCCACATATTGTTTTATGCATTATTCTGAACTGACTCTCTCTCCCTTGTTCATTGAGGATATGCTTTCTTACCAATTCCCAGCCCCGCAGAATCTTATGCTCAAGTTCTTCATCATGTATATGTTTTTCCCATTTGTGAAATATTTTGCACGATAAATTATATCCCCTAATATTTGGCAATCCCACTCCCCCTCCCTCCTTCGTGTGCATTAGGGTTCTTATAGCCAATCTCGCTCTTTTACCCCTCCAGATGAATTTAGAAAAGGCCCTGTTTAATCTGAGAACATCTGCGTGACGAATTAACATTGGGATAGTTTGCATTGGGTACAGTAATCTCGCAAAGCTTGACATCTTGATTAGGTGGCAGCGACCCAGCAGCGAGAGGGGTAGATTTCCCCACCTCTCCAACTCCTTCTCTATTTAGTCTATGATAGGCTTATAATTGAGATCATAAATCTGTTTCGGCGTTCTCCCCAAATAAATTCCCAAGTACTTTATAGATGTTGTCGCTTTCGGGATACCCATTATATTACTCTCCTGGCCATGTTTTACCTCACTCCTCATGAACAGAATCTCACATTTAGACTTACTGTATATACTCGAGTATAAGTCGATCCAAGTATAAGTCGACCCCCCTAATTTTGCCACAAAAAACTGGGAGAACTTACTGACTCGAGTATAAGTCTAGGGTGGGAAATGCTCCATAGATTATTCCCCCATATGGTGTCCCCAGAAGAAGCTCCATAGATTGTTCCCCCATATGCTGCCCCCATTAGAAGCTCCATATTGTTCCCCCATATACTGCCCCCATTAGCAGCTCCATAGATTATTCCCCCATATACTGCCCCCATAAGAAGCTCCATAGATTGTTCCCCCATATACTGCCCCCATTAGAAGCTGCATAGATTATTCCCCCATATGCTGCCCCCATTAGAAGCTCCATATTGTTCCCCCATATACTGCCCCCATTAGCAGCTCCATAGATTATTCCCCCATATTCTGCCCCCATAAGAAGCTCCATAGATTGTTCCCCCATATGCTGCCCCCATAAATAGCTCCATAGATTGTTCCCTTATATGCTGCCCCCATAAATAGCTCCATAGATTGTTCCCTCATATGCTGCCCCCATTAGAAGCTGCATAGATTATTCCCCCATATGCTGCCCCCATTAGAAGCTGCATAGATTATTCCCCCATATGCTGCCCCCATTAGAAGCTCCTTAAGATTATTCCCCCATATGCTGCCGCTGCTGCTGCATGTAAAAATAAAAAAATGACATACTCACCTCTCTGTCGCTGGGTGTCAGATTCTCACCTGTCCTGCGTCCATGGCTGCTCACCGCTATCTGCCACGTCATCAGTCAGTGACGTTCGACTGCAGGGGGCGTGGCGCGCACTAATCACGTCACCGCGCCCTCTGCTGTCTGAAGTCACTGACCGATGACAGACACAGACAGCAGCAAGCAGCCATGGACGCAGGACTGTTGAGTATCGCTATACTTACCCGTCCTGACGCTGTGTCTTGAGCCCCCAGCTTCTCCGCGCTCTCTCTTCCTGCCTTCAGCGGTCACGTGGTACCGCTCATTAAAACTCATGGATATGCGCATATTCATGAGTTTTAATGAGCGGCACCACGTGACAGCTGAAGTCAGGAAGAGAGAGCACGGGGAGAAGCTGGGGGCTCAAGACACAGCGTCAGGACGGGTAAGTATGACCTGACACCCCCGCCCCCCCTCCCCCTCCGACCCCCTTTGTATATGACTCGAATAGAAGACGAGAGGGGGACTTTCAGCCCAAATTTTTGGGATGAAAATCTCGACTTATATTCGAGTATATACGGTATTTAAACGAAAGCCCGAGCATTTTCCAAACTTTTCAATTTCAAGCAGCAACATAGGGAGATCTTCCTCTGGGTTGTTCATGAACAGAATTATGTCATCTGCAAATAGGGCATTTTTGACTGTCTCATTTCCCACCTTTATCCCTTTGTAGGAACTTAATTACTTAAATATCTCGACATAGGTTCTATCGCCTAATTAAACAGTAAGGGGGACAGCGGGCACCCCTGCCTCGTTCCCTTTTTCAGCTCGAAGGCATCTGAGAGTAACCCCGGCGTGTATACCCTTGCTTTGGGATTCTGATATAGTTCTGCACCACATCTTAACTGGAAAAAAAACAGAAATGTAGAAATTTTGGCAAATTTATTAAAAAAGAAAAACTGAAATATCACATGGTCATAAGTATTCAGACCCTTTGCTCGGTGTGATCAAATAGATCAATATATAGCTCAATATCGCAGGGGGAATATATAGATCAAGATATAGCTCAATATCGCAGGGGGAATATATAGATCAATATATAGCTCAATATCGCAGGGGGAATATATTTGGTTATCCCGCCGCTGCCACCAATATGTCATGAACTGCAGGCATTTATGTATATCCCACTTTCTAGATCCGCTTTGCAACTCCTTTATTGGAGTCTAGTTGTGTTTAATGAAACTGATTAGACTTGATTTGGAAAGGCACACACCTGTCTATATAAGACCTCACAGTGCATGTCAGACAAAAGGAGAATCAGGAGGTCAAAGAAACTGGCCAAGGAGCTGAGAGACAAAATTGTGGCAAGGCACAGATCTGGCCATGGTTACAAAAGAATTTTGCAATACTCAAGGTTCTTAAGAGCACAGTGGCCTCCATAATCCTTAAATGGAAGAGGTTTGGAACCACCAGAAATCTTACTAGACCTGGTCAGCCAGCAAAACTTAGAAATCGTGGGAGAAGAGCTTTGGTGAGAGAGGGAAAGAAGAAGGGAGATGGGAGAAAGTGCCACAAAGTCAACTATCACAGCAGCCCTCCACCAGTCGGGCCTTTATAGCAGAGTGGCCTGACTAAAGCCTCTCCTCAATGCAAGACATATGAAAACCCGCATAGAGTTTGCTGAAAAATACATGAAGGACTTTCAGACTATGAAAAATAGGATTCTCTGGTCTTGTAAGACAAAGATAGAATGTTTTGGTGATAATTCTAAGCGGTATGTGTGGAGAAAACCAGGCACTGCTCATCACCTGCCCAATACAATCCCTACTATCGCAGATGGCTGCATGCGATCTGCACACCCTCTCTTTAGCATAGCGTGCGCAGACCGTGCACTGGCTGTGCGCTAGTAGGATTTTAGTGTGCGCTGCGCACTTTTGACGGTGCGCCGTGCGCGCCAAAATGCAACATGGTGCATTCGGCGCACACCGGCGCACCTTCAAAAATGCGCAGCGCACGCTAAAATCCTACTAGCGCACGGTCTGTGCACCCTATGCTAAAGATAGGGTGCGAAGATCGCATGCAGCCGTGTGCGATAGTAGGCGGCGATGACCGGATGGGGCGGGCAGGGAGCCGGCAGGGGGTGGGGCTTAGCGGCGCCGAGCGCTGCGTGGAAAATACGCTAGTGTGAAGCTAGCCTTACATGGTCCCTGGATGGGACATCAACTGTATAATGACAGATCGCCAATCTAGCTGATCACAGTGCCATATTTATAGGGCAGTTTGCAGGAACACAGCTCCTGCAGCGCCTTATATATACACAGCGCAAGTCGGGAATGGGTTAAATGATTCGGTTTATGACTGGATGGATGAGCCAAGTTGTGCCCTTCCAAATACTTGTCTCTTCCTACCCAGACAATAGCAAATGATCTGTACTAGAAGGAATATTTCCTATCTCCCTCTCTAAGATGAGAATCCAGGAGCTAATGTGTCAGGATTGACACCTTTGTGCTCACAATCTTGGTATATCCAGTTTCACCCTTTTGTCAACTAAATGTAACTCTACTTCTTTATTGATTTCCCTTGTTATTTATTTACTTCACACTCTACATGAGATTTTAGATGAGAAAGAAGATATTCCCAGGAATAACATTTCCCACATTCTAAACATAAAAAAAAAAAAAATTGCTTCTATGCTCTATGAGTTCTCTGATGTTCAACAACCTTTGATCTCGAACTAAAACATTTCCCACATTCTGGACATGGATATGGCTTCTCTCCTGTGTGACTTCGCTGATGAATAATGAAATGTGCTTTCTGGTTGAAACATTTCCCACATTCTGAACATGAATATGGCTTCTCTCCTGTGTGAGTTCTCTGATGATTGAGAAGACTTGATTTCTCTGTAAAACATTTCCCACATTCTGGACATAAATATGGCTTCTCTCCTGTGTGAATTCTTTGATGTATAATAAGACTTGGTCCCTGCCTAAAACATTTCCCACATTCTGGACATGAATACGGCTTCTCTCCTGTGTGGATTCTTTGATGTTTAAGAAGACCTGATTTCTCTGTAAAACATTTCTCACATTCTGGACATGAATATGGCTTCTCTCCTGTGTGAATTCTCTCATGTCTAAGCAATTTAGATTTATATTTAAAATATTTCCCACATTCTGAACAGGAAAACGGTTTCTTCTCTGTGGGAATTATTTGATGCTCAACATCGCTTTTGCAGCTTTCATTTTGCTTAACAGTCTGTGATGAATCCAAATAGGTGACTGATTGAAAAGGCTCCGATGATTGATTTTTGCTCTGAAGGGCTGGAGGGATAGCTGGAATAATGCCATGCTTTTCATAGGTATCTGGTTTGACACCACGGTCACCTGCCAAGAATAAAACGGATTTTATTATTTTTCAATATCAATGCCTTATATTTTATATAATTTCTATATACAAAATTCTATACAAGAGAAACAGGCTGAGCTGAAAAAATGAATGTGTATGCAAAATGTAAATTCATATAAACACATGACCTTTACAGAGGAAAAACAAAATCGAAACACAAAAAGCAAATATCCCAAAATAAAATAAAAAAGCAGTTAGATACCCACAAAGAATAAGGGAAATTAGAGCAAATTTATAAAGGCATGATTACCAAGGTGCATCTTTGTAAGGAGCCACTGTCATATTCAGAGACACAGCACAACAATAGATGCAGCAAGATTTCAACAACCTGTAAAATGGATAACGCGACACGCGTCGGGCACTCCACAAGCTCCCCCCCTGATGTGAGCGCTCCTATTCTGGGACTGCACTGGCAGGATTCACCCTGGGTGTTGTGTGTATTTCTAACCACATTGGCTTTATTATAGCCGTTATCCATTTTACAGGTTGTTGAAATTTTGCTGCATCTATTGTTGTGCTGTGTCTCTGAATGTGACAGTGGCTCCTTACAAAGATGCACCTTGGTAATCATGCCTTCATAAATCTGCTCTAATTTCCCTTATTCTTTGTGGGTATCTAACTGCTTTTTTACATTTTATGTCATTTCAAGTCATGTACCCTGTGCATACTTTACAGACATGCTTAGTCACTGCGTATTGTTTAGCTCTGTTTGGTATGGGGCGAGTCTTGTCGGCTCTATTGTGGGCCTTGTAGTGCTTTTCATGTGTCATTTCATGACCTTTAAACGTTTTTAATGGCGTGGTCTTTCTGTAATTAATAAAATTGATTATTCATGTGGTGAGCCCTGTTCGTTTTTGGTCAGTAGCTTTTTCTACTTATTTCTTTGGTTTACATTTTTACTGACTACAGGTGCATCCCCAATTTCTACTTAGTGGTTCCCCCTCCTGGTTTCTATTTTCCCTTGTGGGACAGTCCTAACTCTTGTATTAAAACCTTTCCACTTGACGTGGCGGGATGGCTTGTACATTGATCAAAATTATGTTTGCAAAAATTGCATGAAAATAATAATAAGAGTGTTTAGTAATTTATTTTATATTTGTTTATTTTGGGATATTTGCTTTTTGTGTTTCGTTTTTGATAGTTTCATTATACTTTGCGTTGTATAGAATTATGCCCTAAGACAGTGGTGAGCCACCTGTTCACAAATCCCATGGTACTGAACCTCTAAAGTGCAATCGACAAACATAATACACAAACGCAGAAAGGTTTGAAGCAATAAAGAGAGGATTAAAAATAAGCTTTATTACATTACAATCTATAGCAACAGATACAAATATACACCATAACAACATGTAAGATTCTTAAAGGGGTATTCCCATCTCTGGTCAACTATCCCAATATGTAGTAGGTGTAATAATAATATTAGGAAATATGTAGTATAGTTCTTCTGACTCGCCATGTTGCTCACCCTATTTGCAGAGCATTGCACAAGCTTAGGTATCCATGGTTACTACCACTGATATAGTGACTGTTAGTTGCTAGTGGTCATAACCATGGATACCTAAGCTACTGCAATGCCCTGGACATGGGGTAAGCGACATTGAGAATCAGGAAAACTATACCACATTTCTAAAACAAGTAGACGCATTCAAGTGAATGGATCTATGCACATGTCAGTGTGTTTCCACGGACCATGTGTCTTTGGGCAAGGCAGGCTGACATGACCGTTTTTTAGCAGCAGAATGGGCCACAAAATGTCTCGCACACGTGCACACTAATGACACATGGATGACAGCCGCGTGTCATCAGTGTGACACGTAAGGGTGCCTGGGAATCAGCCGTACTGTTCACGCTGATCCCCGGCTCCAGTTGTTTGAAACAGCTCACATCATTGTACCCTGCTCTGCCTGTGATCAGTGCAAACAGGAGACAATGTTGACAGTTATATTCGGCCTCCACTGTCTACATAATTTTACTCCAAGTATAAAAAAAAACCAAAAAAACACATTATACTCACCTTAAAACCTAATCCAGTGAAGTCATTGTCCTATGTAAGGAAACGAAAATAAAAAAACAACATCTCTCACCTGTCCAAAGTAGAAAGAATCCAAAGTGTCCAACACAGTAATCCATCTGTGCGACATTTGCTTATCAGTGACCACTCACGTTGAAAAGCTGGCTAGAATGACTCGTAGCACCTCGATTTCTCAAGGTGAGCTGCGATGATCTCACTGAGGTCATCACACTTCATAGGTCCGCTCTCGCTGCAGGGAGTCATTTTTTCCTGCCCTTCAGCGGGAGCAGTTGCATCATAGCCCTCCATCAAACTCCATCGCACCCAAATGCACTACAAATATTGGCTGGTGAGTAGCTAATCCAACCGTTATCCACCCCCAATTCCTCAAGATAGTTGGACCATGATTGTAAATAAGCCCCTGTACCTTGTGTCACTCCCACCACATTGTAGATTGTGAGCTCTTATGGGCAGGGTCGTCAATATCTTTGCCTAAATTATTGTATTATCGTTAACTTTGTTATGACTGTTGTATATGAACTGTTGAATTGTAAAGCGCTGTGGAATATGTTGGCGCTATATAAATAATCCAAAGCGCTGCCAATACGCCACGTGGCAACATGCCCTAAGATGTCCCCATTACTAACCCCATAGTCAAATTGTATATAAAAAATACACTTTTGCATTTGTAAATACACACTGAGAATTAAGTCCTTTAATTGAAAGAATGACACAGACTCCTTTAACAAACCTAAATTAAACCATACTCCCGTCATCGCCCAGTCCGCTGAAGCAAATGTCCCCTCTAAAAGAATTAAAATAACCACATTCCTCACCTGTCCGCCAAGAAGATAATAAATCCATTTGTCCCGCGTCGCATCTAGCTCTGCTACATCCAGACTGCATTGTTGCATGATGCGACTGCACAGCATGCCATCCAGCAGAGAAACTGAGCTGCATGTGCATGCTCAGCTCAGTGTCTCACAGTGAGCTCCTTTCACCTCACTGACGTCACAGTGAGCGTGAGAAAGTTCTCAGGCTCGCGGTGCCAGCAGAATGGCTCTGAATTCCCAGGACCTATGAACCCAGTTCAACTCACTAACATCAGTGCGAGCGCCGTTAGAACTCTGCCCACGGCAATAGCGCCTATGATAGTGAGTTGAACGGAGTTCATTGGTTGTGAAGTCACAGGACCTTTCTGACAGCATCGTGAACATGAGAACTTTTTCACGCTCTTGGTGACAATCAGTGAGGTGAAGAGAGTTCACCGCGAGACACTGAGCTGAGCAAGCACACACAGCTCAGCATTTTTGGTGGATGGCAGCTTGCCATGTAGATGTAGCAGAGCTAAACCAGTCATGGGACAAATGGACTATTATCTTCTCGGCGGTCAGGTGTGGAAAACTGTTTTTTATTATTTTAATTCTGTTACAGGAGACATTGCCTTCAGTGGACTGGGTGATGATGCGAGTATAGTTTATTTTAGATTCATTGAAAGGAGTCGTCATTCTTTCAATTAAAGACTATTTTCTTGGTGTGTTTTTTCTAATTCAATTTGACTATGGGGTTAGTAATGGGGGTGTCTAATTGATGCCTCTCCATTACTTATCTCTGGGCTTATCACATGACAATACAAAAGGTGACATCAATCCCTCCATCACCCCACTTGCCACCGTACCAGGGCAAGTGGGAAGCGCGAAGGCTAAGTGCCAGAATTGGTGCATCTTATATATGCTCCATTTCCAGGGTGGTTGAGAGCTGATGTTTTTAGTCTGTAATGGAGCCAATGTCCATGGTCCCTTTGTAGGCTATTAATATCATCCCACACCTGTCTGCCAAGCCTTTGCTGGTTTTTAATTATAGGGGGATTGTACATCATTTTTGTGAGGGGACTCCCATTTTAATAAACAGGAAAGGCCAAGTATACAGCTGTGAACTGATATTAATATCCTGCGAAGCTCCATGTGCATTACCCCTTTCCCAGGCTATAAACATCTGCCCACAGCTGTTGGCTTTCCCTCTGCTGGTTAATAAATTGTCAGTGGACCCCACACCAGTTTTTTCAGAAAATAATTTAGTAACTAATAAAAAACATGTAGAGTAAGCTGCACACACACTGTACTAATTCTGTATGTGACTGACATCTTTATATCTATTATTATTTATTTGTATAGCACCATTGATTCCATGGTGCTGTACATGAGAAGGGGTTACATACAAATTACAGATATCACTTACAGTAAACAAACCAACATTGACAGACTGAAACAGAGGGGAGAGGACTCTGCCCTTTCGGGCTTACATTCTACAGGATGGTGGGGAAGGAGACAGTAGGCTGGTGGGTTGCAGCAGTTCTGGTGTTGGTTGAGGCAAGCTGTAAGCTTTCTTGAAGAGGTGGGTTTTCAGTTTCCGTCTGAAGGATCCGAATGTCGTTGATAGTCGGACATGTTGGGGCAAAGAATTCCAGAGGATGGGTGATATTCGGGAGAAGGCTTGGAGACGGTTGGGTGAGGAGCGAATAAATGTGGAGGAGAGGAGGTCTTGGGAGTTCTCTTCTATTGGGTCACGTTGTGATCTTACAGTATGCGGCAGATGAATTGCTGGCTTTTTCAAAGGACATGGGTGTGTAAAATACGGACGGCACCCGTATGGTCAGAGTGCCGTGTGATTTTTTTTCCCGCACCCATTGATTTGCATTGGCGAGTCTCGTCCGAGATATAAGGACAGTTGCAGAATGCTCATAGAATAACACTGATCAGAGTGCGGTCTGATTTTATGTATGAGCCCTTAATGTGACTATAATGTGATTTTTTATTTTATTCTTAATTTTACTCTATGTAGACAGCGGGCTCTGAATACAACTATCAACATTGTCCCCTGCTCCCGCTGACTGCAGGCAGAGCAGAGGACAATGATGTGAGCCGTCTTCAACACCCGACACCGGGAATCAGCGCAAACAGTAACGCTGATTCACAGGCGCCGGTACAAGGGATACTGGTGCGGCACATGGCTGCCACACATATGAAACACAGACACATATCTCCAGGCCAGACAAAATTGTTGGCACTTTGCCAAAATTTGCTTTCGGCCATGACTATCTATAATGTGGTGTTGGATGCATCTTTCTGTCCGAAGCAGGTATAGACTGAGCTTGCACAGTGTGGCCATAGTCAGAAGGACGCATCCAACGTTAATAGAGGTGACAGGGAGGACGACGAGGATGGAGGAGGAGTGGGGCGCTGGAGATTGTGATAGGCGTAGACGCTGACCGAACGTGTGAGTACTCACGGCGAGCTCCGGCGAGGCTGGAAGAGGAGTGTTGGGCCGGAATCAGCCCCTGTACATGGCGCGATCTACGGTGCTATTTTATTGAAGAAAAATTCACAGTGCCTTAAAAAAATAGCGCTGGATAGCACCGTATGCGCCATTTTATTTAAATATTTAAAGGAGACAATGCGCAGCAGGGGAAAGTTTTATTGATGTTTTGTTTGTATAGAACAACAGCAGCACATGCAGGGTGGGGGAGCATATAATAGGATGGGGGAGCATATACCAGGACCATTTTATTATTTAAATTCTGTGATTCTGTGGAAACATGGTTGAAAAGCAATGTCTGACTTTCATTTGTTCATTTTCATAGATTTTTTAATTATTACTTTTGTCAGGTTCAAGTTATTTCCGTCACCATTGTGGCTTTTTCTTTCATTAAATGAGGGGAACCAACAGTTTTGACCACGTGTGTAATTACAGTAGAATCTGTGACTTCTCTGCATTTAGTGGTCACTACTCACCTGGGTAGTCATCTGTAGGAATCTCCTCTACACACCGCTCATCACCCCTCACATATGTCTCTGTAGTATTAATATGGGTCAGATCTTCACCCTGAAACAAATATTGTAAAAGTCACAGACAGATGGAGAAGTCCCATCTATGATCAGCTCTAATCCTGCCATCTCCACCGCTCTCATTACACAAGTGTAAAACATATAATACTGGTGGATAAAACAAGACTGAGCACAAGACCTTCACAGCCATCTACACATCATAGGGGAGATCTCCTGACACCTTCTCTCCATCTACCTGATGATCCTGAGGAGCATTGGGATCTTCTTGGTTACAGTCCTGTGGAAGAAGAGGACGGGGACATCTCTCTGGTGTTGTCCTCTTACTGGATAGATCTGGAGGAAACACATACAGGGACTGAATTCATTCTTTACATACAGATAATTATAGGCCGTGTGTATTTAGTCCTGTCTATTACCTGGTGGTGTGAGGGGCTGGGGAACCTCCATCATGACATTCTTGTACACATCTTTGTGTCCTTCTAAATACTCCCACTCCTCCATGGAGAAATAGACGGAGACATCCTGACACCTTATAGGAACCTGACACATACAATGATACCGTCATCCCCCCGATCCCTTCATAGCGTTACATTATAAATGTCCCAGCATTCCCAGCAGTGTCACCTCTCCAGTCAGCAGCTCAATCATTTTATAGGCGAGTTCAAGGATCTTCTGGTGATTGATGTCCTCATGGATCAGGGGGTGAGGTGGAGGCCCCGTTATTGGGCTCAGGGGTCTTCCCCATCCCTCAGACACAGGGTCCTGACAGCGCTCACTAGAGGTCTTCTTCACCACTGTGTAATCCTGGTTATGGAGAGACACATTAATAAATCTCACTGCAGACATTTCCAGAGTCCTCACCTCTCCAGTTCTGTCCATCTGTTATTCCCATAGATAAGAATGATGTAATGTGACATCATCAGAATCTCTCACCTCTCCAGTAAGCCGGAAGAGGATCTCTAGGGTGAGGTGTAATATCCTCTCCGCCATCTTGTCTGTAGCCATTTGTTAAAGTTTAAAGTAAATTTTCTAGAAGATAATTATACCGATTGTATCTGCCAGGATCCTAAATGGAAGGAAGATCAGCTGATGAAGAATCATACAAAATACCATGGGAAAACAAGATACAGGAGCGGTGATGCTGGTATAGTGTAAGGACATGTGAACACCGTGTCTTTTCAGGTGGACACGTCCTGTAACCAATCCGAAAAAGTGCAAAAGTTGGAACATAATGCACAAAAATGAAAAACTCACTGTTCATACTCAGTTTTTCAACTTCTATTAACCCCTTCAGGTTTCTAAAGCTGCAAAACAGTTACAAGAAGTGACCTGAAAACAGCAGATAAGACGCCAAAAAAATGGCATCTCAGGACCCCGTCCATTCTGAGGACCATAAATAGTGCCTATAGTGAGGTCACAGGGCTCATTCTGTTACGAGTCCATGAAAAAGAAAAAAAGAAAGGACTGTCCAGGAAGGCATCAATGTGCAGTGTACGATACGGGGAGTAGAGATGTGCAAACTTGTCGGAAAACGTTCGTCAATCTCAAATTCGGCACGAACGTAGCACATTCAGATTAGCGTTCCCGAGCAAAGTTCAGGCACATTTCGGTAAATGATCACGTTTCCAATAATGCTTTTGTTAGGCATCACAGGGTTACTGCAACAGAGAGTAGCCAGAAGACCGCAGCGTCTGATTGCTCCTACTCCTGCACTGAAAAGCACTTCTTTTTAATGGTGTTTTTTCCTTTTGGCAGAACAGGGGTTAATCGACCATGTTGGAAACTCTGAGCTCTCAGCTGTGCTCGGTTAGCCATTCCCATCCCCTTTATAATCTGGGTCCTGAGTCAAACCCACATCAGAGCTAGCATTTATTTCATGGCTTAGGAGGAAAGGTGTTCGCATGAGGAGTTTTGGAGGAGTTATCTGTGATTGTTGCGTGGCTTGTAAGTGTGGTAATTCCCTTCCCTCCCCTATATTAGTATTTTCTCCATCCTCCACTCTCCGGTGCATTCCTCTGTTATATGTGAGTGAATATTTGCATGGTGTTTTCAATTTATCCTTGTTTGTGTAGCCTTGTCTGTTGAGTTGGTGTACTGCGGTGCACAGTAGCGCCCCTCTTCCCTAGATGAGGGAAAAGAACATATGGAGGGATAACTCTGGACATAAGGCAAGGGTGGCTGCCCCATCATCTTCACCTTCAGAAGTATCCCAGGGGAATAGGGCGAGCTAGGGCACCCCCAAGTGTTAGGAACAGGGAAGGAGCTCCTTGTCCCGGGTCACCTGACAGTTGATTCGTGACATTAGGACTAGGTTGGGGGGGGTTGTGTTAGATGAGGGGAAGGGGTGATGAATAGGGAGAGGTCAGAGTAGTGGCGGTCTGTTTGCTTTTTAATTTACTGAATGTGTGTATTCCGCAGCCAATCAAGGTGCAGAAACCATCAACAACTTCATGACACAAGGGCTTCTGTCATTGGTGAAGTCACATGTCCCTCTCCATATAAAAAGCGGACATGCTTCGTTTGCACTATTTTCTCAGTGTAACAGCGCAAAGAGGCCGCTCCTGCTGCTGCAAGATAACTTGTCATACACTTAGATAGAATCCTGTGTGAAATCGACCTTCCAGCATCAAACTAGTTTATGCTAATAGTGTGGCGCATGCAGTAGTCCACACTTCCTACTCAAAATCATTTGGGCTAACATTGTATTGCGGTCAGGACTCCAGAGGTCACATTTACTAATCAAAATAGTTTGGGATAATACTCTGATGCAGGCACCAGTCCACATTTCAACATATTAATCTTTTGTGCTAATTCTGTGGTCTAGCCACACTATATCAGCCAATAAATGCTGATTATTAAATTAATGACAGGTGACTTACAGGTCTGCGCCCAGGGTTGTGAAACAGCTAGTTAAAAAGAGGGGAAGGGTACAGCCAACATGAGTGGGAAAAAGTAAGCTTGTGGTGGAAGGGGGAAAAGGCTTGGTGTTCGAGGTTTATGTGGGGTAGGCTGTAATGTTGCTGAAAGCTCTACTGAACAAACATTGTCCTATCCAAAGACAAATGACTTGTGTTACTGGACAGGATACTAAACTCCCTTTCTTTTGCAGCCACACAGCGGTACACCTTGTAGATGAGGGCCAGAAAGAGCATGTGCTCCAGTAGATAGCAAGTGCTGCATCAAATGGCCTCTCCTCCTCTTTCTCCACCCTAACATGACACACAGTACTGAGCTCAGATGTGGCACCAGAATTACCCTTGTTTTTTCCCCGCATCAAAACTCTCCAACCCCCCAACTCACCCAGAGTACTAATCGTATATTTGCAATGCATGGAGGCATGGGGCAGGGTCTGGGATAGGGCTTGGACCAGCATTTCTAGCTTAAACCTTGATCACTAACAGGTGGATGAGTGACAGGTGTAGGTCTGGTGCTCTGAGAGCCCTGTCTAATTCAGGCAACAAACTTGGGAGACCCAACTCGGAGTCCAAACACCACTAAAGTGTCATCAATTTGCCCAGAGTAGAATTAGTATAATGAGGCTCTGACACTCCTTCCACTACAGGCAAGACACAAGATGAAGACACAACTTAAGAATCTCCACAATTCCAAAAATTGTTAACAGCAACAGCAGGCACAGGATCCATGACAAAGGTGTCACATACTACAATAACGCAAGATCGATGCAGCCCACTGAAAACTACACCATCGCCCAGTCTGTGATTGGGGTGCAACAGTCATTGGAGATCCAGGACTTGTTCATATTGATGAAAGTTAGGCCACTCAGCCATTTTTGAAGACCAAAATGCAAAAGGTTCCAAATTCCCCCTGATGGTATTGATATTGAGTTGAAGATACTCTTGCACCCTCTTCTCCAGTCGTTCGAGTGTCAGACTTGCACTCTCTTCTGCTGGTGCATGTGCTGGTTTAAAAAATGAGTGAAATGAGTCACAGACATTGCTTATGCCATTTACACTACTGATGCTAATGTTCCTGGACGTTCCCAGGGTTGGAACTCTATAACTGTGATGCACTAAATGTGCGTGACTGCTGTCTTGAGGAAAACCACTCTTAATTCTGTGTACAATCGTGTTTGGATACTCCAACAGCATATGCGCATCCCATTACAGGGTGAAAGCATCTGGCAAAATTTACTCTTGTCCCATGGATCTGAGTGGCAACCCAGTAGCCAGCACAATTTCTAATCCTAAAAATATGGGCATCATGTTGTAGATGGTGCAGCAAGAAGGCGCTCATATGTGGGGCGCTTCCATGAGGTCTGAGTCTATGGTGTTTTGGTGGCAGGGTAACACTCAAGCTTGCTTCCTAACATCCTCTCCTGACAACCACGGACAGCAGAGAGGGAATCATTATTCTCTTCATCTCCTGACTGCTGCATGCCCATCACCTCTTCCTCCTTGTCCTCCATTTGTTCCTCAGCTCCTGCACCTTTGTCTTGTACCATGACCTCCTCCCCTCGATCACTTAAATCCACCCTCCCATGGCACCCACTTGTGCGACAACAGTCCGGAACTTTAAGATATTGATATCACTTCTGCATCTTTCGCCTCTTCCTTCGGGACCACCACAACTTCCCGCAGACTACTAAAAGTGTGCTCCAGTATGTAGATGACCGGAATAGTGGTGCTGATGATGGCATCGTCAGCAAAAAGCATCTTAATAGCCATTTCGAAACTGTGCAAAAGGGTGCAAAGGCCCTTCATCTGTGCTCACTATGTAAGCGTGATTTTCACATCTGTACTATGTTGAACCAAGCTATGCAAAAGGACATATTACACCAGGACTTGTTACTGCTGCCACAGTCGCTGCAACATGTGGAGAGTGAAATTCCACCGTGTCGGCAGATCGCATATAAAACTGCTAACCGGTAGGCTGAAAGACCTCTGTAGTGATGCAAGTCGTTGACCTAGTAGCGATATTTCTGTACCACCAGGTTGAGGACGTGAGCCATGCAAGGCGTGTGTGTAAGGTTGACCCCCACAGTGGGGAAAGCAACATGTTCGCAGTTATCGCATACCCCATTCCCTGCATCCAGTTTGTGTGGAAACTGCCATTGTTCAAACTAGGCCTGGATAGCTGTCCACAACTCTTAAGCTGTGTGACTGCGATTTCCATGGCATATTAATTTAAACCCTGCCTGATTGTGGTGAGACCTGGCTGCGCAGTACGGAGGAAAGGGGGGATATTCTCTCTGCAATGTTGTAATGAATGTCTCATTAAGAGAGAGAAAGCCTAAGATAACTTGATAGCTCAATAAAAGGACTCCATAAAGTTCATAAATAGAATATGCAAGAAGATGTTGGGAGCTTGCAGAGTAAAAAGATTTCTTTGCACATCATAGCCAAAAACCATAATAGAAAATGCATGATAGTGGGGAAAAGGGCAGAATATACATAGATCATAAATTGTACATAATTATCCAGAGTCCACACTGCTGCAATGTACCCCCTGACGCGCGTTTCGAGATCTCTTCCTCAGAAGGGGTGCACCCCTTTTTATGATCTATGTATATTCTGCAAGTCTTTCCCCACTATCATCTTCTTGTATATTCTATTTATGAACTTTATGGAGTCCTTTTATTGAGTTACCATTAACCCAGTTTAGTGCTGTAGGATACGTTTAGTCCTGGTTTATTCACACTGCTCTGTGATCCACTTTAAAGCATCTTTGCTTCCATTTATTTATTTTGGGATCTTACTTGCAGACATTTATTTTTGATTGTTATTTATCTGTGATGGACTGAGTTTATCCCTCTGCTCAATGTTTGCTGTTTTGTCACTTTTTTTGTGTATTGTCTTCCCTTTAAGGTTTTTAGACATGGTTCAATAAAATTTCTATTTTATAATATTTCATTGGAGCATTTTTTGTCTTAGGCTTTCTCTGTTCTCACAGTCCTCAGTGTTTAATTTTGGGGCAGTTTTTGTGCTTTTCATTAAGACAGAGGTTGAGGCCCTACAAGAGGTGGAGAAGACAAGAGCAGTGGAGGAAGTGTTAGATACAGAGGTTTGTCCCACAAGCCTTGCGTGAGGCAGTGACCCCTGTAACAGCTAGGGGGCACTGTGTGTTCTCCCCTGGATATGCACGGAGGCATATTGAGGCTTGGAGGATGAATTGCGGTCACATGCGTAGCTGGGATAGCAATGGGGAAGCAGTGACCGATGTCACAGGTAGGGGTCGCTGAGTAGTCTCCCTAGGATATGCACGAAGGTGTATGAAGGCCATAGGTCGGCATGGCAGTCATGGACGTAGCTGTGACTGCAATGCAAACTGATAATAAAAGTGTTAGGCTACTTTCACACATCCGGTGTGTGGGGTCCGGCGGTGTGCGGTGAAAAGCCGGGCCGCCGGATCCGGCCTGCAGCCGTGACACCGGATGTGTGTGCGGCGTCTGATACGGCTCGGACAAGATTTAAAGGAGCCGCAGGAGGAGGTGGAAAGAGGCAGCCGCTGAGAGAGACAGCTGCTGAAAGGGAGGTGAGGGGAGGGTAGGAGAGGAGAGGGGAGGGGAGGGGAGAGGAGAGGGGGGTGGAGAGAGAGAGACACAAGTGGGGTTAACACTCAGTGTCCAGGCGAGAGAATCTCTCTCTCTTGCCGGGCACTTATGGGTTAACCCCACAGAGAGATCTCTCTCACCCAGACACTGTGTTAACCCCACAAGTGCCCGGCGAGAGAGATCTCTCACAAGTGTCCGGGTGACAGAGAGAGATCTCTCTCTCTCTCGCCGGGCACTTGTGGGGTTAACATTCACAGAGTCCGGGCATGCGCAGTGGAAAAAGCCGGTCCGGCGCTGACAAAATACGTTGCAGAGAACGTTTTTTGCAGATGCCGGACGGCTAATTTTTGCCGTGTCCGGCAACAACCAGACACGACGCATAACCATCCGGCACGATGCGGCGACCATGAAAGCTTATGGGACAAAACCGGGTCCGGTGCTGGATTGGGTTATGAAAAATTTCACCGCATCGTGCCGGATTACAAAAACCGGATGTGTGAAAGAGGCCTTAGTCTTGGACATGTCAGTGTCCAAGACAGAGGTAGGGAAAACCCGCTCTGGATGTTGTGTTGAAAACAGATTGCAGTATGATAGTGTTGCAGTCTGTTCCATTCTGGATCCAGGTTTTCCATGTGGCAGGTTTCTGTGACAAAAGCCCTGCAGGAAAGGGTTAGTGAGGTCTGAGTAAGGCTATGTGCACACGTTTCGGAATTGCAGCAGAATTTCTGAAATTCCATTCCGCGGGAAATATGCGAGAAAACCGCATTTTAAATTCCCGCTGAAAAACGAGTGATTTGCAAGCGGAAAACTTGGAAAACTGATTGACGAGTGTGACCAACTTTTTACTATTGAGGCTGCCTATGTGGCATCAGCAGTAAAAAGATCTGTTAAAAATAATTAAAAAAATAAAAAAATGGTGTTTTTCTTACCTTCCGGCATCCCGTGCAGACTACCCGATCCTCGCGATGCTGCCGGCAAGTCCCGTTCCCAGCAGTGCCTTGCGACAAAGTCCTTTGATGACGTCGCGGTTTCGCGAGACTGCTATGTCATCAAAGGTCATTGTCGCAAGGCATCACTGGGAACGGGACTTGCTGGGAGCATCGCTGAGGCCTGCTGACGCTGCGAGGGACATTGGAAGGTGAGAATATGACGATTTTTTTATTTTAATCCTATTTTTTACAGGGATATGGTACCCAGAGCCCGGAGGACAGTCTCCTCTCCCCCAGACCGTGGGTACCATCCGCAAATGTTCTGCTTACTATTCCCATGGTGGGCAAAGCCACATGCGAAAAGTAAGCAGAACAATGCATTCCTATGTGTGCGGATTTTCCAGCGATTCCGCACAAAGAATGAGCATGCTGCGTATTTTTTCGCGATGCAATTCCGCTGCAGAAAAATCCGCAGCATTAGCACCGCATGTGCGGAATCACATAGGATTCCATGGGATGCTTTTTTTTTTGCGTTTTCACGGCAGAATCGTGCGTTTAAAAACCGCAGCAAAAACCGCTTTGTGTGAACACAGCCTAAGACAGAGTGCTTAGTGAGTCTCATGGCCAGAGTGAGGCCTGGCAACCCGCGGTGTCCACAGAGATGCAAGTCGTCCATGGTGACTGGTCTCGGATGTGGACAGTTCTGTGCCAGGAGGTGAACCGGAGGTGGATGTCCTGTTCCCGAAAGAAGACTGACATGTGTAACGATTGCAAAACAGGTGGACATGGCGCCCGGCTGCGATCCGGAAGATATCCTGGACGGGGTACGGCTGTGTGAGTAAAGAAACTGTGATGCAGCAATGCAAGACACCCAGAGGAAATAGTCAGAGGAGGACTAGTGTGTGTAGTGCCTGCAACATGTAATGCTGTGTGAATAGAGTCTTGGCTACGGCACATATACACCCACGGGAACGAGTCAGAGGAAGAGTGGCATGTTTAGTGTCTGTAAAATGAAGGATGCCGTGTAATATATATTCTGCAAATGGTGAAATGGATACTAATTATACGCAGACGTTATATGCACTTGTGTGGATTGGACAATTATGTGTGAAGATAACACATTAAATAGACTTTTGTGTTTGGATTTCGTGGGTCACTGCCTCTTCACTGCGTACGGTGCTACCGCTGCCTTACACTTGGTTATTCCAAGACTTGGTGTTTATTGGCATCTAGTGGTTTAGGTCACAATCCCTTATGGTGTAGTGGATTATTTATAGCTGTGTGACTGTGATGTCTAAGGCATATTATTATAAACACTGCCTGACTGGCTTATTTCTCCATCCCCTTATGTGTAGTGGTTTAGTTCTCCAACTCTAGGTGTTTAGTAGTTTACTTTTCCAACCCCTGTTGTCTAGTAATTTAGTTCTCCATCCTCTGCTGTGTAGTGGTTTACTTCTCCATCCCAAAGAGCCCTGCAGGCCTTGGGGATTCCAAGACCTTCAGAGCAGCCCCTTCCCCACAGCCACCCAGTGCCTAATCACCAAGATGTAACGACCCCTGGCCTTGCTTGCTTGTCCAGGTGTCAGTAGTGAAATGCAGCCTGGAAGACATTTGTTTTACATAAGTAATGCCGACTGGGCAACTGGCACTGTGTGACTGCGATGGCCATCAGGTTTCGGAAAGTGACTGCATACACCAGCTGGAAAAGCAGCATTTCCATGGCAAACGGATTGGAGATGGTGAAGTTCAAGCTGTTAGCTATGCCTTGTGTAGGAGAAAACAATCTTTTACGTGACCACAACTGCGGGACCAAGGGCTTCCTCCAGTGCGGAGGGAGGGTGGAGTATGGAGAACACGACAAACTGCTGGACTGTGAATGAGGTGCAGATGGAGATGTTATGGTGGATTGAGAAAGATGTGATGTGTTTGGTCACTGAGATCTGTCAAGAACAGCAGGCATGTCCACTTCCGTAACAACTGATGGGCTGTCACTCACCGCAACTGTAGTGGGTAAACAAGTGCAGGTTGTGAGGCCGGAGACTTGTGTGAGAACATTTACCACAGTGAAGGAGGTGGAAGCAGCAGATGTGGTTGCGGTTGATGGGGGCGGACGGTGGGTGGTGAGGCACACTAGGCCACATATTAGCGCTGTGAGTTTCCCAGAATAATGCATGTTGATCGCGCATGTACTGGTTCATGCATGCAGTAGTCAAAATATTGCAATTTTTCCCTCTACTATTTTTTTTTTTTTTTTTACAAAGTTGGCAGATTACCAGAGTTAGGTTTCAAAAAAGGCCGAGGCAAGGCAACCATTTCCACTCATACGAACCGCACACCTGCCACCATTGTGGCTGAGGATGCAGGGCTTCTCATGTTTGCATCACTCGCACATCTGTGGTTCCCCACAGTCAGTTGGGAGGTTGGAAAGTTGTGAGACGGTGGAAAACCAGGGTGAATGCGGTGCCAACTCTGAGGACTGTACTGTGTGTGATGTCAAGGTGGAGGAAAAGGAGGAGAGATCACTTGATGCAGCACTTGCTGTCCACTGGAGCACATGCTCGTTTTGGCCCTGATCTAAAAGGAGTAGATGAGTGCATCCTACAAGCTCTCTGTGCCTCGAGGTAACCCTGGACTCTGCGCTCTCCTTCAAAATACATATCCATGCCATTTCCACTTCCTGCAGGCTACAACTCAAAAATATTTCCCGGATCTGTACTTTCCTAAATCAAGAATCTGCAAAAACCCCTAGTCCATGCATTCATCATCTCCTGTCTCGACTACTGCAAGCTCCTGCTTTGTGTCCTCCCTTCTCACAGTCTTGTACCCCTCCAATCCATCATAAACTCTGCTGCCTGACTAAACCACCTATCCCCCCCCCCCCACTATTCCCCGGCCTCTCCACTCTGTCAATCCCTACAATGGCTCACCATTACCCAGAGACTACAGTTCAAAACCCTAACCATGGCATACAAAGCCATTCAAAACCTGTGTCCTCCATACATCTGTGACCTCGTCTCCCAGTACTTACCTGCAGGCAACCTCCGATCCTTATAAGATCTCCATCTCTACTCCCCTCATTTCCTCTTCCCACAATCACATACAAGATTTCTCCTGCTCATCCCCCCTGCTCTGGAACTCTCTACCCCAACATACCATGCTCTCACCTACTGTAGAAACCTTCACAAGGATCCTGAAGATCCACCTCTTCCGACAAGCCTACAACCCGCAGTATCCATCTCTCCACCATACCGCTGCACAAGCAGCTCTACCCTCACCTACTGTATCCTCACTCAGCCCTTGTAGACTGTGATCCCTCACGGGGAAGGTCCTCTCTCCTTCTGTATCAGTCGGTGACTTGTATTGTTTATGATTATTGTACTTGCTTTTATTATGTACACCCCTTTACACATAAATGGTGCTATAACAAATAATACTGCTGAGCAGCTGCCAAAGAAAGGGAGTGGAGTAGCCCATCCAGTAACAGAAGATGTCAAAATGCTGCACAATTATACTATTCCTACTGTGGGGAAATTGATGCCACTTTGGGCATGTGTGACAATAATTTTCTGAAATGTGGAGACTCCAAGTTGGGTCTCCTTCACGTGTGCTGCCTGAATTTGGCAGAGCTCTCAGAGCACCAGGCCTTCACCTGTCACTCATCCACCTGTTCCTGATCAGTGTTTCAGATTGAAATGCTGCTCCAAGCTCTGCTCCAGGCATCCATGCTGCACAATTATACTGTCTGTACTTTGGGTCATTGGTGACACTTTTCCTGGTGTCTGCTCCTAATTTCAGCTGTGTGGGGAGCTTTTTGGCCCCTGAAAGTGTTGTCTATGCGATTGGTTTTGCCTCTCACTGAATTCAATGGGGTTCGGGGATGTTGGGTGACCGGTTATTTTCATCAGTGGAATGCACCTGTCCTGCCCCAGCCTTTATCAATGGAGGTCTGATGCATCCTGCTAGTGCATTAGTCAAGGTTTTGGTGAGTCTAACTTTCATGCAATATGTTTTTTTTTTATGTTTGCTGTTTGAGAGATAAGTTTAAGGGACTCGCAATTATTGAGGTGCGGCCTCCTCTGGAGAGTCTGTGTGATTATTTAGATGAAGAACAAATGACAGAAGAAAACAACGGCGAATCCTGATAGAGAATAATGGAGCCTCCAGCACCGACCTCCACCCGCAGAGCCGCACTCCACATAGAGAATAATGGAGCCTCCAGCACCGACCTCCACCCGCAGAGCCACACTCCACATAGAGAATAATGGAGCCTCCAGCACCGACCTCCACCCGCAGAGCCGCACTCCACATAGAGAATAATGGAGCCTCCAGCACCGACCTCCACCCGCAGAGCCACACTCCACATAGAGAATAATGGGGCCTCCAGCACCGACCTCCACCCGCAGAGCCACACTCCACATAGAGAATAATGGAGCCTCCAGCACCGACCTCCACCCGCAGAGCCGCACTCCACATAGAGAATAATGGAGCCTCCGGCACCGACCTCCACCCGCAGAGCCGCACTCCACATAGAGAATAATGGGGCCTCCAGCACCTACCTCCACCCGCAGAGCCGCACTCCACATAGAGAATAATGGAGCCTCCGGCACTGACCTCCACCCGCAGAGCCGCACTCCACATAGAGAATAATGGAGCCTCCAGCACCGACCTCCACCCGCAGAGCCGCACTCCACATAGAGAATAATGGAGCCTCCAGCACCGACCTCCACCCGCAGAGCCACACTCCACATAGAGAATAATGGAGCCTCCAGCACCGACCTCCACCCGCAGAGCCGCACTCCACATAGAGAATAATGGAGCCTCCGGCACCGACCTCCACCCGCAGAGCCGCACTCCACATAGAGAATAATGGAGCCTCCGGCACCGACCTCCACCCGCAGAGCCGCACTCCACATAGAGAATAATGGAGCCTCCAGCACCGACCTCCACCCGCAGAGCCGCACTCCACATAGAGAATAATGGAGCCTCCAGCACCGACCTCCACCCGCAGAGCCGCACTCCACATAGAGAATAATGGAGCCTCCAGCACCGACCTCCACCCGCAGAGCCGCACTCCACATAGAGAATAATGGAGCCTCCAGCACCGACCTCCACCCGCAGAGCCGCACTCCACATAGAGAATAATGGAGCCTCCAGCACCGACCTCCACCCGCAGAGCCGCACTCCACATAGAGAATAATGGAGCCTCCGGCACCGACCTCCACCCGCAGAGCCTCACTCCACATAGAGAATAATGGAGCCTCCGACACCGACCTCCACCCGCAGAGCCGCACTCCACATAGAGAATAATGGAGCCTCCGGCACCGACCTCCACCCGCAGAGCCGCACTCCACATAGAGAATAATGGAGCCTCCGGCACCGACCTCCACCCGCAGAGCCGCACTCCACATAGAGAATAATGGAGCCTCCAGCACTGACCTCCACCCGCAGAGCCGCACTCCACATAGAGAATAATGGAGCCTCCGGCACCGACCTCCACCCGCAGAGCCGCACTCCACATAGAGAATTATGGAGCCTCCAGCACCGACCTCCACCCGCAGAGCCGCACTCCACATAGAGAATAATGGAGCCTCCAGCACTGACCTCCACCCGCAGAGCCGCACTCCACATAGAGAATAATGGAGCCTCCGGCACCGACCTCCACCCGCAGAGCCGCACTCCACATAGAGAATAATGGAGCCTCCGGCACCGACCTCCACCCGCAGAGCCGCACTCCACATAGAGAATAATGGAGCCTCCGGCACCGACCTCCACCCGCAGAGCCGCACTCCACATAGAGAATAATGGAGCCTCCGGCACCGACCTCCACCCGCAGAGCCGCACTCCACATATATGGCTGCTCTGTGCGCACAGGACCTGTGATGAGGTCACAGGAGGGGAGGAGTCAGGGGTCACATGATCAGGGGCCTCAGTGTGTGCAGGACTCTGCTGTGCTGGTTGTCATGGTGCTGGATAAGGGGAAGTTTCTGTGTGGGGTCAGGAGGGGTTTATAGTGTGGATGTAGCAGAGCCGCGTGTGTACGAGGTGTATGGATTTGGTTTCCAGTACCATCTCTATGCTGATGACACCCAATTATACGCTTCTTCTCCTGACATCATGCCAGCCTTTCTAGAAAAAACGGGCGATTGTCTAAACACATCATGTCCTCCTTTGCATAGATCGATGGTGGTCAAATACTTTGCCCCCGCCAGCCGGTCTAACAACTCATCCACACGCGGCATGGGGTATGCATCTGTCACTGTTTTCTCATTGAGCTTACGATAGTCTACACAAAACCGTGTCGTCCCATCCTTCTTGGGCACTAACACTACGGGGGATGCCCAGGGACTATCTGACTCTTCCATGACCCCTAAACGCAACATCTCTTGTATCTCTTGTCACATCCCCTCTCGTACAGACTCAGGGACGCGGAAGGGGTTTTGTCGCAGGGGGGTCTGATCCTGGGCCTCAACCTTGTGTTGTGCCAGGCGAGTGTACCCCGGTCTCTCTGAAAACATCCTCTGTCGCAGCCTCAACAACGCCTCCGCCTGCTGTCTCTCCCGGGGGCCTAAGTCTTCACCCAAGTGTACCTGGTCCCATGTTTTAGACTGAGTCCTTTCCCCTAAGACATCCGGCAAGGGAAGTCCAGCTAAATCCTCTGCTTCAGGTGCACAGATGGCCACTACCTCTTCAGGGCGCTCCCGGTAGGGCTTCAGCATATTCACGTGGAACATGCGGATAACCCTGGGGTCGTCACAATCGGCGATATTATAGGTTGTGTCGGCTATTTTCCCCACTACCTGGTAGGGCCCCTGCCATGCAGCTTGAAACTTATTCTGCTTAGTGGGCTCTAACACCAGGACCTTCTGTCCTATTTCCAAAGTGCGCTCTCTGGCCCTCCGATCGTACCATATGCGCTGGCGCCGCTGGGTCGCCTGCATGTTCCAACGTACAGCCTGAGTCAGCTCCTGTAGGTGGTCCCGGAATTCCAGCATTCCAGCACATAGGGTACAATAGGTACCCCTTCTATGAGGCCCTACCCTTCCCAGGGTTCCAGCACTAAGTCTAGGGGTCCCCTTACCCGTCTTCCGTATACCAGCTCGAACGGGGAGAACCCCGTGGATTCTTGGGGCACCTCCCGATAGGCAAACAGGAGGTGTGGCAAGAATTTCTCACAGTCCCTGTAGGTCCTGGTAAAAGTCCCAATGAGCTGTTTTAATGTCCCGTTAAAGCGTTCACACAACCTATTGGTTTGCGGGTGGTACGGGGTGCTTCTAACGGACTTTACGCCGCACAGCTTCCACAGTTGGTTGGTCACCTCTGCTGTAAACTGGGTACCCTGGTCCGAGATAATCTCCCGGGGAAATCCAATCCGTGAGAAAACCTGGAGCAGGGCAGCCGCCACCGTCTCTGCCAGTATGTTAGGTAACGCAACCGCCTCTGGATACCGTGTGGCATAATCTACCACTGTCAATATATACTTTTTCCCGGACGGACTGGGTTTGGCTAACGGCCCTATCAGATCGACAGCTACTCGGCTAAATGGTTCCTCCACAATGGGGAGGGGGCGTAATTTGGCCTTACATTGATCCCTCCTCTTGCCAATGCGCTGACAACTGTCACAGGTCTGGCAGTACTGACAAACATCATAGGTTACCCCCGGCCAAAAGACGTTTTGTGTCAGACGATGCCTGGTGCGACTGACACCGAAGTGCCCAGCCAAGGGTATATCATGAGAGATTCACAGTAGCTCCTGCCTATACTTCTTGGGAACTACCAGCTGTTGTTTTATAGTGGGGCTCGTCCCTGTGTGGTCCTGCTTCCATACAAACTGTTCCCCTTCTAGTACTCCTCTCCCTTCCTGTGCCTTCCCACGATATCCCTCTAATGAAGGATCCTCAAGTAACTCCCTCTTAAAATCATCTGGGGTGGCCCAAGAAATGTGTCTGGCTAAGGGAATACATGCAGGGATGGGATGTTTTACCTGGGCCTCCTCTGAGTGTGATTCCGCCTCCGCAGCTCGAGCTTGTCTCCGGGTGGTCACAGGATAGGTCTCAGCCAGAGGGGCCACCGAGAATGCAGACAACATGGGCCCCAAGTCATTTCCCAGCAAGACGTCTGCAGGCAAATCCTCCATCAAGCTGACCTCAACAAGGCCATCCCCGACTCCCCAGTTCAGGTGAATCCTGGCAGTGGGTAGTCGATGTATAGCTCCCCCTGCTACACGGACTGCCACTGTCCGGTCCGTCTTCTCTTGGTCCCGGACGAGATGAGGCTTCACAAGGGTCAAAGTTGCTCCGTAATCTCTTAGTCCCTGCATACGTTTCCCATTAACCCACACAACCTGTCGATGTTGTTGATTATCTGCGCGGGCTGCCTGCACTGGGTCTACTCCATGCAGCACTTCCTCCATCTCTTCCACCCCTTGGATAGCCATAGCCCCCAATGCCGGGTCAGCTTTGCCTTGGTAGCAGTGTACAGCAGCCCAGCTGAAGGTAGCTGTTCCCGCCTTTGGCCACTGGGTATGCTGAGTCCGGTTGGGGCATTGTCTTTGCAGGTGGCCCAGCTGACGGCAGGTGTGGCATCGCGCCCCAGGGGGACTGTGGTAGGCCGGGTTTCTAGCTGGTCCCCCTACAATCTTCAGTGGTTTGGGGCCCTCCAGGTCCATGGGCGGGCCCCTAGTGACCACCTTTGATCCAGAGAACTGCGGCCTCCTGGCATCTTGATGTTCATCGGCCAGACGAGCGGCTTCCTCAAGAGTCATTGGCCGCCTGTCCCGAAGCCATTCCTGTGTCTCGGGGTGTAGTCCATTAAAGAATCGTTCTAACAGGAAGAACTGGAGGACGTCCTCCTTAGTGGTTGCTTGGCTTCCTTGTACCCACTGTAGCAGTGATCGCCGTAATTTACAGGCCCATTCAGCGTGGGTATCGGTTACGCGTTTTATAAGTCCGCGGAACTTTTGGCGATAGGCCTCTGGTGTCAGCGCATACCGGGCCAAGATCACTTCTTTGATCCGCTCATAGTCCATACAGTCCTCATCAGGTACTGTGCGATAGGCGTCCGCTGCCCGGCCTGTCAGCTTGCTGGCCAGAATCTGAACCCGTTCCTCCGGCTTCACTTGATGAAGGGCACACTGCCGCTCAAAGTCCTGCAGAAAGCCATCAATGTCTTCCTCTGCCTCCCCCAACTGTCAGAAGGCATTATACTGGATCTTTTTGTGGCTTACTGTTGAAGGTACCTGGTCGAAGGCCAGAGCTCCCCCTGCTCGCTGGCTCTCCTCTCTCCGCTCTGCCATCTCCATCTTGGCCAGCTCCACTTTGGTCCGCTCTGCCATCTCCATCTTGGCTAGCTCTATCCTGGTCCGCTCGGCCATCTTTTCCTTCAGATCAGTACGCATATCAGCCATCACCTCTCGTATGATCTCTACTGCAGGGTTTAGGCCATAGAACGCCAATCTGTTCTTTACCTCCCTCTGGAATTCGGTCTCCTCCACGTTCACATTGGAGGGCTCTGCACTGTCGTGTTCCATGATGGCTGCTATCAAATCCGCTTTTGTTTTGTTGCTGGCGATCAACCCTCGGGCTTCCACCAGATCTTTTAATGTAGTCCTCTTTAACTTCTGGTAGTTATTTTCAATTCATTCCTTTCCTCCTGTAGAAGGGGTATCAAATCCCGCTGTCTGCCACCAGTGTAATGGGGTCTACCAAGCTGGGGTACCTCTTTCAGCACCACCCCATGTTTTCGGAGGTCCGCTCTGCTTTGGCTGGAGTCTGAATGAATGACGCTGGCTGGAATCCCTGGGTTACATGGGCGCATATAAAAGATCACTGCTTCTCCATGTATTTCCAGTCTGACAACACTTTTCTCATAGGACACAGAATATATCACACAGATACAGAGGGCAGGCCAATAGAAAAGCGGCAGGCCAGACATGCATTACAAAAGCCGCAGGTGGCCGGAGCCTGACGATGTTTACTGTGGAAATTACAAAGGTGGGGGGAGGGCGGACAAAAGGGGAATGCTGATGCATTAGGGACATGCATCTCACATAGAACCTATTATCCATACATATAACTGCACAACATATTCTGGGTGCTGAGTGGTTCTGTAACACGTAACAGCCCCCAAAAATTTTCTTACAAAATTCTGATTTTATTTTCACCTCCTAAATATAGAAAAAACCTACATGTTTGATATTCTGAGCACTCGTACTGACCTGGAGAATTACATTGTCAGGATAGTTTTACCATATAGTGAACACGGTAAATAAAAAACCTAAAATTATTGTGGAATTGGTCTTGGGAAACCTTAGTGTAATACATGTGTCTTCCAGGGAAATGGAGGGTTTGGAGTATTTTCATTTTTTGACTAATCAATTGGATAGAAAACTAAGTTTGGGGGGCTGATTTGGACTATCATAAATGGAGTTATGAGTTATATAACTGTTGTTTACGTTTGACTGGGACTATCCCTACACTTTTTCCTCCTGGCAGCCCCAGGGATTTCCTGTCCGACACCACAACACTCCCAAGATGCGATACATTTCATCATCTAGCATACTTTGTTTGGAAGGGATTAAGGCACACTTTCCATGCCTATTTTGGGCCGTAGGCTCCAGATGTTGCATGAATTTCAGCAGGAATTTTGATATGACCTCATGCTGCCAAAACAATATATACTTCACGTGCCTCCAGCCCACTGCAGATTGAACCTCAACTTGACATGAATCTCCCACTTTCCCTTATCTAACTGGACCAGGAAGCGATTCCCATTTTTGCTCGATTTAATCTTCTGATTCTGGGCTGCTCACAAACATTTAACTGTAATATCTTAGCCTATTCCTATATCTTACACACTGTTAGGCCCACCACTGCCTATCTGCCCTATTGTTCTTATCTATCACTAACTAAGCTCTAAACTATGTTCTTGACTTTGCCTACCACAGAGATTGTCAGGAACACCGTACTGCACTTGCTCACTGAACCAGTGTGCTTGTCCTGAGTACAAAAACAGTGCTCAAAGATACCTGTGGAGCGGGACAGCAGCAGTGACGATGCGTGCTTCAGACTATCAGGACCTGAAGCACGTGACTGCTGGGGGCATGACCTAAGCTCCACAGAGCTAGGAGCTGCAGGAAAACTCCTAGAAAGGTAACTACGGGATAAGTTACCAAGGGGCATAGACAGGGACGGAAACCAGATTAAGCCGGATCAAAGCACGAGATAGCAGGACAGTACCAAAGGGTTAGACAGAGCCAATAGTCAGGACGTAGCAATAGATCAGAAAACCAGAACCATGTCCTAACCATGACAGAGATGAGTGTAAGGTTACCTTAGAAAAATATTCAGGATTGAGAGTCCTCAGTAGTTGATACCTTTTAATGGCTAACTGAAAAGATGGTAACACATTGCAAGCTTTCGAGACTACTCAGGTCTCTTCATCAGGCTAACTAATATAAAATCTGAAGTCACATATTTATGCACAATACAGCCTAGAAAAAATGCAATAGATAAGACAAGTGACGTGAAGCAGAGCTATCAATATGGGAGAGGGAGAAACGTAAATATAAACATTGGACCAGTTCATAGATAAGGAGTCCGGATGTTTTATGGTCCTCACCCACAATTACTTTGAATTTGACAACAGGATCTATCTACAGGAGACTGGCACAGCTATGGGAAGTAAAATGGCTCCACAGTATGCAAATCTTTTCATGGCCAAGCTTGAAAGCGACTTTTTGTTCTCATGCCCCATCAGGCCCCTGGCCTACTACCGCTTCATTGATGATATTTTAATCATCTGGACGGAGTCTGAGCAACAGCTAAAGACGTTCCACGAACAGTTTAATCAATTTCATCCCACCATCAATTTAACACTCAACTACTCCAGTACTGAGATTAATTTTTTGGACACCATCATTAAGCTAAAAAACAATGAAATAGAGACATCCCTGTATCAGAAGCCATACCTTAAATGGGACAGTTTCCATCCAAAGCACATAAAGAACTCTATTATCTATAGCCAAGCCATCATATACAATCGTATATGCTCCAACCCCATGGATAGAGACAAACACCTTGGTCGCCTCAAAAAGACCTTTTTGAATCAGGGTTACCTTCCAAGAACAATTGAAAACCAAATTACAAGAGCCACCAGATTGTCAAGGAATCACCTGCTACATTACAAAGCTAAAGAAGAAAATAACCGAGTGCCTCTAGTAGTCACCTACAACCCAAATCTGGAGGTGCTAAGGGGAGCTGCACGGAAATTACAACCTTTACTACAAAAAGATGCCCAATTAAAATTCATTTTTCCAGACCCCCCACTGCTGTGTTTTAGGCAGCCCCCAAATTTAAGAAGCATCATTGTCAGAAGCTCCCTGTCCTCTCCAACAGCTGCAGGAACCTTTCCGTGCAACCAGAAAAAATGTAAAACCTGTCCATTTATAATGACCACGGACAAGATAAAGATCCCCAACTCACATCAGGACTACAAGATCCCAGGTACTTTCACCTGCATTACATCTAATGTGGTGTACTTAATTATTTGTACTAAATGTCCAACTGGGGGTCTGTATGTGGGGGAGACAGGGCAAAAGCTTAGAACAAGGATGAATGCTCATCGTCACACAATAAGAGAAAAAAGAATGGATCTACCTGTGGCAAAACATTTCTGTATCCCTGATCACAGCAGCATGGATATGAAATTACTGGTATTGAAAGGTAACTTCAATTCTCAGAGAGAGAGATGAGATTGGGAGTACAAATTTATGACGAACTTTGACACTCTCAGTGCTGGAATGAATGTGTCGCATGGATTTATGTCTTTTTACATCAATTAAGGAATTTCCTTTTAAAACCTCGTGGGGGCATCACAACACAGAACTAGACCCCAATCAGAGGACCATAAAACATCCGGACTCCTTATCTATGCACTGGTCCAATGTTTATATTTATGTTTCTCCCTATCCCATATTGATAGTTCTGCTTCACGTCACTTGTCTTATCTATTGCATTTTTTCTAGGCTGTATTGTGCATAAATATGTGACTTCAGATTTTGTATTAGTCTAGCCTGATGAAGAGACCTGAGTAGTCTCGAAAGCTTGCAATGTGTTACCATCTTTTCAGTTAGCCATTAAAAGGTATCAACTACTGAGGACTCTCAATCCTGAATATTTTTCTATCTACTGGCTAACACGGTACAAAGATATACATCTTTCCTGTAACAGGTTACCTTAGACATTACCAATACAGTACTCACTCAGCAACATCAATACATATAACATTTTATGCATTTTACAATACACCATAAAAACACAATACACTCACGTTAGTATTCACTCTACAATTGGTACACAGCAGTAGCTTTCACACCCTTACAGCAGAGTAAAGGGTGACGAGACTGTGTGGACCATCTGTGGGCTGCACTTATCTCATTGTTGGCCCATTGCGATAGATGAGTGGACGAGTGAGTGGGAAGCGGAGGCCCCATTTGTGGTTGCATCCAAGGAACATGTGTTATGATTGAGTGGTGTTCGTGACAAACCCAGTTTTATAGTCCGGACCATAGGCTCATTTTTTCAGGATGACTTGGATTGGTCTATTGAACCACTTCACCCCGAAGCCTGTTTTCACCTTCCTGACCAGGCCAAATTTTACAATTCTGACCACTGTCACTTTATGTGGTTATAACTCTGGAACGCTTCAACAGATCCCACTGATTCTGAGACTGCTTTCTCGTGACATATTGTACTTCCTGATAATGGTAAAAAAATTTTGATATGACTTACATTTATTTGTGAAAATATTGAAAATTTGGCAAAAATATGAAAAAAATTGCAATTTTCAAACTTTAAGTGTTTATGCCCTTAAAGAGTTATGTCACACAAAATAGTTAACATTTCCCACGTGTCTATTTTACATTAGCACAATTTTTGAAACTTTTTTGTTAGGAAGTTAAGCTAGGCTCCGTCTGAGTCCGCAGTGTAATATCTGCATGCGCAAACAGCGCTTTTTATCCGCATCATCTTACGCATGATGGCAAAAAAAAGCTGCATGTGCATGCATTTGCATGCATTCGTGTTATTTATGTGCATGTGTTCGATATTTCCAATGTTTTGCAGTAGCTTTTCCTTTACATCAGACACCCAATGGGCATGCCTCATGTGATTTCTATATATATAGACACACTGCATTGAGGAAATCCACGTCTTTGGCTGCTGCATCCAGCTGCAAGTTGGATCTTGACATGGAGAGCTTCTATGAAAATCTGGATTTACAATTGAAATTGGCTGTTGCCTTTGCTTGTCAAGAAGAAAGAAGACAAAGACTGAGAAGACGTCGTTGTCATTACTGGCAACACCCCATCCTTGAACTCCGAGAGAGCCATGAAGCCTACCACTCTTTGTACAGCAAGTTGCGTGCAAACCCTCAGAAGTATTTTGACTACACGAGGATGTCTGAATGGAGTCTCGATGACTTGCTGCAATGTGTTCGAGGATCCATCACCAAGCATGACACATAACTCCGTCGAGCAATTCCTGCTGAGGAACGTCTGTTGGTGACCCTGAGGTATGCAATTGTGAAAAACAAACACATGTTCATAATATTATTGTTAGAAAACCCATGTATTTTATAATCCATTTTCTGTTCAGCAGATTTCTGGCTATCAGAGAGACCTTATCATCTCTCCATTTCCAGATTGGAGTGACCACCCTTTCTGGGATTGTTGGAGACACTTGCAGGCTTTATGTTATGTTCTGCATCAAGAATTTTTCCCCCACCCAAAATTGGCTGGCTGGCAAATGCTGAGAAATTCAAGGACATTTGTGATTTTTCTAACTGTGTGGGGGCTGTGGACAGCAAACACATTCAGATTATGAAACCTGCTGGAAGTGGAACAGAGTATTTTAATTACAAAAAATACTTTTCGACTGTTCTCATGGCGATTGCAGATGCTGAATCTCTATTTGTCACCATGGTCGTTAGCTCATTTGGATGAGGAAATGACTCTCAGACTTTCAAAAACTCTGACATGGGCCAACGTTTGTATCATAATAATTTCAATTTTCCACAGCCACAACCTCTTCCAAAAACTGAAGGACCGCCAAAGCCGTTTGTTGTGGTTGGGGATGAGGCCTTTCAAATGTGTGCCAACCACCTAAAACTTTACTCACGTAGGGAATTAAATCACACCAAACAGATTTTCAACTACCGACTGACAAGGGCATGAAGAACTGTGGAGTATGGCTTTGGCTTGCTGGTATCTAAATGGTGCATTTTGGGAACAGCCAAAAATATAAAAATTGAGACAATTGATGAGGTTGTGAAAGCTTGTGTTGTTATACACAACTTAATCCTTGCAAAAGAGCAACCCAACTTAGGACCTGAGGAACCAGTTACATTGCATGATTACCAAGATCACCCTCTGAGAACTACAGTAGAAGTTACCAAGATGAGGGATAAGTTTGCTGTATACTTTGTTCCTAATAATGGACGTGTGGCATGGCAAGACGGAATGGTTTAAGCCGCTAAGTAAAATGTACCTGTAATGTTAAAATGTACTTGTAATGTTAAAATGTACCTGTAATGTTTACAGAGTAATAAAATATCTGTAGTGAAAGGTTACAAGTTCCCTCAACAATACAATACACGTGTGTGTTTGAGGTGGCGCTTAAAGAGAAAGAAAACACAGATATTGCAAAGAAAATAAAAAATTTTTTTAACAAAAAATAATTGGGTTTAGGATCGCGGTCTGAGGGTGAGATGGGGTGGACCTTGTGGGTGTGGAGCTGTGAGGATTGAGTGGTAGTTGATGAGGAAGGGGTTACAGGGGTAGGGGCAACAAACTGAAGGATTGGATCAAAGATGGAATATTGGGAAATGACAGACAAACTGGAAGGTACAGACACAAGGGAAGGTAGCGACACATTTGACAACAAAGACATATTGCTAGGTGAGGGTGGAGGTGGTGGGTCTAATTTTGGCAGGGTTTTTTGCCTCCAGGTCTTCGTCCTGGTGGTAATTTTTTTTGTCCTATGTTTTCTTGGCCGAGTGGGAGTGGTGGCCTCTGTAGCAGTCTTCTGGCATGCTGCTGGACTGGGTAGCGTGGTGGATGCTGCTCGCTGCTGAACTTGGGATCGTGGTGGATGCTGTTGGCTGCAGGGATGATGAAGTTGGCAGCGTGGTGGATCTCTGAAATGGAGGAGGTGGTGGCGGAGGATAGTTCGGTGCTGTGGGAGTTGTAAAGTATATGTTCGGCTGCTGGTAATATAATAATAATAAATTTTATTTCTATAGCGCCGACATATTCATATATAGCGCCATATATAGCAACATATAGCGCCGTAATATCCTCTGGCCTGTGGATTGTAGCTTTGGGACTGCTGCTGCTGCAGTGTGTGGCTGTAAGCAGCCTGGCAGGCCTGCATGACGTTGAGCTGGAATTGAGGCATAAGGTTTTCCGATTTTTCGACACTTCTCGCTCTATTGCCAAAAAAAAAAATGTTGCGACGGTCTCTCAGGGTGAGCTTCTAGGTGGTCAAGACCTCCTGTATAAGTGTGGTCACATGGTTGAACCCACTCTTCTGTCACCAAGCACCTTAATCCCATCCTGGAAGACCGAGCTTATGTGCATAAACTCGGGCACGAGTGTCCTCTCCCAGGCCCTCTGCCGCTGACAAGAAGACCCAACAAAAGCAGCGGCAGAGGGCTGGGAGAGGGGAAAACCTGACGGACCAGTGGCAGCCTGTTCCTCAGCCTTTGAGGCCTGACATGTTGCTACATCGCTGTTGGATGATTGGGACTGTGTCTGTTCATTGTCTGGTTGATAAGGGGCTGCTTCAACAGGGGATGATCCAGGTTGTTTTGTGCTGCACCAGGTCCTTTTATGAAAATAAAAGAAAAACAGTACTAAAAAAATAATAAAAGGTTAAATAATAGTAAGACAACACAAACGATACTCCCGTTTGCTGAGCAAGCGCAGGCCTTAGAAAAGCAAGGTTACGGTGGTATTTGTATTTTCTTATTATCCTTTGAGCAGCACCGCTTTTAACCTGGTTCTCCTGTCTCATGTCCTTGTTGAAGCGATCCTTCAACGAAAGCCAACGGACTCTTATTCTCTTCACTGTGAAGGGGGAAAAAAAGGAAAAAATTGTAAAACAATGCACCTACAGTACATTTACAGTTTCAATGGCGCGTCACACCACATTGCAATACTTACCAAAATCATTTCTGGTACGTGGCGTGGCACTTTCCCAATCATGCAACAGCGATCTGGCCACTTCTTCCCAGTGTCGTCGAATCAGAACAGTGTCGGAGTGCTGACGTTCACGGGTGTCCCACATTGGTACTCGCTCTTGCACAAGGTTAATGAGTTGATCGTTGTCAATGTCCTGTTTGGCTTCTTCCCATTGTGGAACCTAAAGATCAAATAAAACAAAACAATTTTAAGTAAAACTGAAAAAAAATTCAATTACAACTCTGATGGAAAGATACTTACACCCCGTCTTTCCTCCTGAAACACATGAGCTCGACGACCCTTGTAAGAATCATTTCCACTCGACTGCTCCTGCTCTTCATCAGTGGAAGGTACCTGTAAAGAAATTACATGATATAACAGGTATAGTATTGCCAGTCACTACATACCAATCAGTATAGCAAATGTGATTACCTAATCTTTGTCATGTCTACCCTGGGAAGAAGTCAGTTCTTCACTTGAGGACATGGTTGAAGAGCAGGCAGCAGTCAAGGGAAACACTACAGAAAAAAAAAATAACAAAAATTAAAGTTGTTAAGAGCCAAACACAATGTAGCTCCAAAAAAACAATGGCCACCAATACTTACATTACAGGCAGTAGTCCAACAGCACAGTAGTCAGCACAGAACAGGGACAGACAGCAGCACCAGGACAGATGCCAGCACCAGGAGAGACAGCAGCACCAGGACAGATGCCAGCACCAGGAGACAACCAGTCTAAAAGGAACAGAAAAAAAATTAGTACAAAGTACAGACTGCAGTGAGAGAGACATTTTCAAAGGTTCTATACTTACATAGCCAGTGTTGTTCTCAGATCCAGAGTCTTTAAAGTAATGGCCTTGCAGTTTCCACACGTCCTTTTACATACAGCTTTGTTTTGAGGGTGGATGGAACCATTTCCTGGACCTGCTCATTCTGAAGTACGCATGCATATTGGACGCATGTTCTTGCGTACCAATGCGTTCCCATAGACAGTAATGCGTTTTTTTGATGCACTCATCTGCATGCTTGCGCATATTTCATGGATTTTTGACGACACAAAAATGCAACATGTTGCTTTAGCCCCACCCCGACCGCACACCGCAAAACGACGCATGCGTATGCAAAAGCATGCATATGCAGGTCCCTGCGTACACCATGTTAAATATAAGTACACATGACACATGAGGATTTATGCGGATAAAACGCTGCGCACACAGATGCAAATATGAAACCGGCCTTATAAGGGTTAAAAGTTGACCAGTGATTTCTCATTTCTCCTACAAAATTTTGAAAACCATTTTTTTAGCGACATCACATATGAAGTGAAAAAACTGCACCCATAACGGTGTGTAAATCACATAAGAAAAGTTTATTAACCCTTCAGGTTCTTCACAGTAATTAATGGAATGTCGATGGAAAAAATGAACATTTTTCACAAAAAATTTAAATGTTCTTTAGACCCAATTTTTATTTTCACAAACGTAGAGGAAAAATGGACCCCAAAATTTGTTGTGCAATTTCTCCTGAGTATGCAGATACCCCATATGTGGGAGAAAACTACTGTTTGGGCGCATGGTAGGCCTCAGAAAAGATGGAGTGATGTTTTGCAACACAGATTTTGATGGAAAGATGTGCAGGTGTCATGTGGCGTTTGGAGAGACCCTGATGTGCCTAAACAGTGGAAACACCCCACAAGTGACCCCATTTTGGAAACTAGACCCATCAAGGAATTTATCTAGATGTGTGGTGAGCACTTTGAACCTACAGGTACTTCACAGAAGTTAATAAAGTTGAACCGTGAAAATAGAAAAATCACATTTTTCCCATAAAAATGTCCTTTTAGCCCCAATTTTTTTATTTTCACAAGGTTAACAGGGGAAAATGGATCCCTAAATTTGCTGTGCAATTTCTCCTAAGTACACCATTAACCCATATGCCTGAAAACTACTTTTTAGGCAAAGTGCAATGCTCAGAAGGAAAGACGCGCCATGTTCAGTTTTTGCTGGACTGATTTGAGGGTTTATGTCACATTGGGAGAGCCCCTGAAGTGCCAGAATTGGAGAACCCCCCCATAAGTGACCCCATTTTACAAGACACACCTCCCACTGAATTAAATTAATCTGTGGGTGAAGTGATCATATTGACACCACAGGGGTGTCATAACATTTTATACCATTGAACAGTGAAGAAAAAATAATTACATTTTTACCATAAAAATTTTGTTTTAGTATTGCTCATCCATACGGCGAGACTCAGGAGGGACGGAGCGCTATTTTCCTTCTGGAGTGCAGATTTTTCGAGAATTCTTTGCGGACTCCATATACAGAGACACTAAGTGCCAGAATAGCAGAATGACCCTAAAGTAACCACTTTTTGGTAATTATACCCCTTTTGGAATTTATCTACAGGTATAGGGACGGTTTTGACTCCATGGGTATTTTCCAGAAACAAGCAGCTGTGGATGTTGCTTAGTGAAAATTGAAAACTGCCATTGTGGCGCTCGTACGTTGCAGTTACCAGAATGTGGTAGTGCCCAGCTCATGCTTCTGTAGACACACAACTGTAAAGTAGGTGGGCTGTCATCACTACAGAAATGCCAAACATGTGGACGCTAAATGTGGTTTAGACACACTGTGGTGATCAGTAAGGAGGGGGCATTTGGATTTGGGAGTGCAGAATTTGCTGTCGTTCTTTTGGGAGGCAAGAAGCCAGAGCCTTTGTGCTACCAGCAACATGGAAGCCACCTAGATTTCCATTTGTGGATTGATTTGAAGGTTTTGTAGGGAACATTTTCCATAACATTTGGGATCACATTTATCCGGCTCTCTGCACTGAGCACTTACACTTTACATCTAAAACTCTTAGTGACAGGATTCAGATGAAACCTCCAAGTTATTCACTATAATGCAGCAGCAGAGTTACTCTGGACTCCGTTTGGAGATGTCCTTTTCAGAAGTGCACAAAACTGTGGTTGACTGCGCTTTTATGTACGCCTATAAAGATAGTTACTGCCGGATCATAGAAAGCCACACCGCATCCATAGTGTCTCCATCTGCCTCATTATAGGTAATCATCCAACAGAGGTTCCATCTGAATCACATATTTCAGAGATTTAAAAGTAAATCCCGGTGTAAGCGCTCAGCATAGAGTGCAGAATAAATATAAGTCAAGCCTTACTGCGATCTTTGGGAGGCAGAAATAACAAATCAACAGCAGGTGAAGAATTGGTTTTATTTTTCTAATGCTGTTCATCATGTGGTATAAGTGATTAGGTGACTTTTTTCTTTGGGTAAGTGCGAGTACAGCGATACCAGATGTGGAGACACAGGGGTCAGCGGGTGCCGAAGATGATGTAAAATTAGTTTCACACTTCCGCTGACTCGTCAGGATAAGAGCAGCTGTGACTTCAGAGCTTCCAGGGATGCTTACCCTACCTGTGTAATACAAAGGAGCAACAAGACTAGGAAGCTGACAATTCATTGAGGCACAAGGCCAGGTGACCAGAGGGTCACATCCTGGCTTCTCCGAACATCTCCATGGAGCCAAGTGACCGATTGGTGCCAATTCTGGCTTTCCCAAACGTATCCATGGGGCTCTGGTGATTGGTGGGTCCAAATCCTGACTACCCAAACATATCTATGGTACAGTGATGGTCAATGGAGCAGATCTTTAGCCTTTCAGCTGGGGCCATGGTCCCCTAAGCTGGCATCCTGTTAAATGTCAAATCTGTTTCCTTCGTGATGGAGCCATGATCTGGCAGCTATCCTGTAGAGTGTTCCTGAAAGATCGCTTTTTATTGCAAAAACTGCATTGCCATATTTTGAGAGCTATAATTTTTCCACAGTTTTGCTGACGGTCATGTGAGGGCTTGTTTTTTTGCAGGACAAGTTGACGTTTACTGGTATAATTTTTGGACACATGACATTTTGTGATCGCTTTATATTCCAATTTTTGGGAGGCAGAATGAACAAAAAAAGTGATTCATATCCACATTGCAAAAGTACAGAAGGAATGGCTCTCACCGGGCAAAGAAGTCAAGGCTTTATTATAAAAGCATATTTAATGATCGTTTCGCGCAGAGCAAGCGCTTCCACAGGTCACGTTACCCGTGGAAGCGCTTGCTCTGCGCGAAACGATCGTCGTTACTTCTTTGCAGCACCCGTTCTCCCGTTAAATATGCTTTTATAATAAAGCCTTGAATTCTTTGCCCGGTGAGTGCCATTCCTTCTGTACTTTTGCAATGTGGATTTGCTTTTTTCTATGAATGTGCACCTAAGGGTTAGCAGTTAATTGCCGGCTACATCTCTATCACACATATCTAAGGCAGTTTGAAGGTTATGACTTTTGTGATGGTGCTCGCCTTTCAATTCTGGAAAGTGATTCATATATTTGTTTTTTTATACTATTTTGCATGTAGTAAAATTGATAAGGCAGTTTTATTCTTCAGGTCAGTACGATTACAGCGATACCTCATTTATATTCTTTTATGCTTTAGTGCTTTAACACAAAATTTATTTTATTCTAAAAAGAATCGCTTTATGAGAGCTATAACTTTTTTATTTTTCTCCAGACTGACCCGTATGGCGGCTTGTTTTTTGCAAGACAAGAATACGTTTTCAGCTGTACAATTTTTATGTATATTGTTTTTATTTTAGCGCGTATTTTTCCACTTTTTGTTCAGCAATATGATGATAAAGCATAGTTTTTTGCCTTGTTTTTTTTCGTTTGCTTGTTTTTACGGTTTTCATTGAAGGGGACAGTGGGACAGTTTTATAGGTCAGGTGGTTCAAGAAGGGGCGATACCAAATAAGTGTACTTTTTATTTTAATTTAAACAAAAATAAATGTTTCGGAATTGACAATTAGTTAATTTGCGCCCTTTGAAATACTTGCCTCTTCCTACACAGACAATAGGAGATATTCCTTCTAGTACAGACCATTTGCTATCCCCCCCTGTAAGCTGAGAATCCAGGAGCTAAGGTGCCAGGATTGACACAAACCTCCAGCAAAAGCCCCTTTGTTCTTACAATACTGGTATATCCAGTTTCACCCTTTTGTCAGCTAAATGTAACTCTCCTGCCTTATTGATTTCCCTTATTATTTATTTCCTTCACACTCTACATGAGATTTTAGATGAGAAAGAAGATATTCCCAGGAATAACATTTCCCACATTCTGAACATAAAAAATGATTTCTACCCTGTATGAGTTCTCTGATGTGCAGCAAGCTTTGATCTCGAACTATAACATTTCCCACATTCTGGACATGAATATGGCTTCTCTCCTGTGTGACTTCGCTGATGAATAAGGATACTTGCTTTCTGGATGAAACATTTCCCACATTCTGGACATGAATACGGCTTCTCTTCTGTGTGGATTCTTTGATGTTTAACAAGATCTGATCTCTGGGTAAAACATTTCCCACATTCTGAACATGAATATGGCTTCTCCCCTGTGTGACTTCTGTAATGTCTAAGCAATTTTGACTTCTCGTTAAAACATTTCCCACATTCTAAACATGATAATGGCTTTTCTCCTGTGTGAGTTCTATGATGTTTGACAAGACATGATTTCTTTGTAATACATTTCCCACATTCAGGACATGAATATGACTTCTCTCCTGTGTGAATTCTCTGATGATTGAGAAGACTTGATTTATGAATATAACATTTCCCACATTCTGAACATGGATATGGCTTCTCTCCTGTGTGACTTCTCTCATGTCTAAGCAATAGAGATTTATGTTTAAAATATTTCCCACATTCTGAACAGGAAAATGGCTTCTTCTTTATAGGAATTATTTGACGTTCAACATCACTTTTGCGGCTTTCATTTTGCTTAACAGTGATGAATCCAAATAGGTGACTGATTGAAAAGGCTCCGATGACTGATTTTTGCTCTGAAGGGCTGGAGGTATAGCTGGAATAATGGCATGCTTTTCATAGGTATCTGGTTTGACACCACAGTCATCTGCCAAGCATAAAACGGATTTTATTATTTTTCAGTATCAATGTCTTATATTTTATATCATTTCTATATACATAATTATATACAACTCAAAGTATAGTGAAACTATGACCTAAGACAGTGGTGAGCCACCTGTTCACAAATCCCATGGTACTGAACCTCTAAAGTACAATCGACATAATACACAAATGCAGTAAAGTTTGAAGCAATAAAGGGAGGATTAAAAATAAGCTTTATTACATTACAATCTATAGCAACAGATAAAAAGATACACCATAAAAACATGTAAGATTCTTAAAGGGGTATTCCCATCTCTGATCAACTATCCCAATATGTAGTAGGTGTAATAATAATATTAGGAAATATGTAGTATAGTTCTTCTGACTCTGTGTTGCTCACCCCATGTGCAGAGCATTGCATTAGCTTAGGTATCCATGGTTACTACCACCGATATAGTGACTGTTAGTTGCTAGTGGTTATAACCATGGATACCTAAGCTACTGCAATGCCCTGGACATGGGGTAAGCGACAGAGAATCAGGAAAACTATACCACATTTCTAATTTGAGGTATTTGCTATTATTACACCTACTATATTTTGGGATAGGATCTTGGAAATGAGAGTACCCCCTTAAGGCCTCCTTTACACGCCAGTGTGTCCAGTACGTGTGGTGAAAGTTTTCATACGTACCGGAGACACTTAGACCCATTAAAGTGAATGGATCTGCGCATACGTCAGTGTGTTTCCACGGACCGTGTGTCTTTGGGCAAGCCACACTGACATGACTGTTTGTTAGCAGCAGAACGGGCCATAAAAAGTCTCGCACACGTGCACACTAATGACACATGGATGACATCCGTGTGTCATCAGCGACACGTACCTGCACTTGGGAATCAGCGGTACTGTTCATGCTGATCCCCAGCTCCAGGTTTTAAAATCAGCTCACATCATTGTACCCTGCTCTGTCTGTGATCAGCCCAAGCAGGGGACAATATTGAGAGTTGTATTCAGCCTCCACTGTCTACATAATTTTAGTCTAAGTATAAAATAAAAAAAAAAAAGAAAAAAGAAAAAATCACATTATACTCACCTTGACACCTAATCCAGTGAAGCCATTGTCCCTTGTAAAGAAACAAAAATGAAGAAAAAAAAAAAAAAAAAAAGGGGAAACTTTCCTTTCCTCCACTAAACGTTCCCTGTCTCGCATAGATTATATTTTTGGATCCAGCAGCCTGGCAATATGGGTGGATGATATTGAACATGTCTGAAATCCCCCTACTGCCCATAGTCCGGTCATTCTTAAACTTAAATACGGACCATTGAACAATAGGATAACATGGAAATTGAACCCTTTTTGGCTGAAGTTGATGAAATCGCCCGATAGAACGATAGATCAGTAACGTTGCTTCATCTCATCCCACCCTGAACCCCGGAATATTAACTTATTTTGGGACACTCTTAAGGCATATCTGAGGTGTTATTTATCCTCTACGATCTCTTACATTGAACGAGTGACATTGGGAGAGGATGAGATGGAGCGACGTCTGAAAGATTCGGAGGCTGCCTACATATCTGACCAGACTAACAGCAATAGGGTGGAGTGGTTGACTGCTCAAAGGTTATATACTCAACACATTGACACTAAAACCAAACGTAAACTATTTTTTGCCCGACAATCTTATTTTGAGCTGAGGAATCAGGCAAGTAAATGTTTGGCTTACTTAGTACGTCAACACAATACAACTAATACAATATTATAGATTCGCAACTTGGATGGTACTTTGGTTTCTTCAACTAAGGAAATACTGAAATGCTTTTATGATTATTATAGTTCCTTGTACAATTCTAAGACTGGTGTTGATAGCCGGGGGTGTATAAACTGTCAGATATAGGGTTTCCCACATTAAGTTCTTCCCAACGGGCCTTCATGGATGCTGAGTTTACTCTGGAAGAGATAGAGGATGCCATGGATGGCCTCTGGGAAAGCCCCTGGACTGGATTTCCTGTCGAATTGTATAGGAAATACCAGGAGATCTTGGCGCCCCTTTTGTTGACGGTATTTCGGTGGATTTGGGAGGGGGGATCCATGCCGGAATCCTTCTATGAGACTAATATAATAGTTCTTAAAAAGGAGGGGAAGGACCCTTTAGATTGTGGATCTTATCAGCCCATATCATTAGTAAATGTGGATTATAAGATTTTTACGAAAATTTTGGCCACCATTTTGAACTCAGTCATATTAGACCTCATACACTCTGACCAAACCGGCTTTATGCCTGGTAAGAGTACCTCCATCAATATTAGACAAGTCCAGTCGGTGGTCCAATATAGCTCCCTGGTGCCGGACAATGAATGGGCATTGGCATCGCTTGATGCGGCCAAGGCCTTTGATTCTCTTGAGTGGCCTTTTCTCCGTGCATGTTTGCAGAGATATGGATTTGGTGATAGATTCCAAAAATGGGTCAGTATATTATACATGAAGCCTAAGGCCCGGCTCATTGTACATAGTTCCATATCTGAGCCCTTTTCACTACACAGGGGAACTCATCAGGGGTGTCCCCTTTCCCCGGCCCTTTTTGCTCTTGCGATTGAGGCACTAGCAGTTCGCATAAGATCTTCCCCTAATATTGCTGGTATAGAAATAGCGGGTCGGACAGACACTATAGGCGTATATGCTGACGATATGGTGATATTTATGGACAAAGTGGAGGAAACCCTGACAAGAGTGATCACTACTAGAAGTAAATTCAGTAAATATTCTGGCCTATGTATAAATTGGGAGAAGTCTGCTTTGATGCCTCTTTCCCATACCCCAATGCCACGACTTGAGACTCTCTCCTCATTACTCATTGTATCCAGTTTTAAATATCTGGGTGTCCATATTTCTCAAGGCAGTATGTTTGATTTGCAATTTAACATACATCCACTGTTGGATATGGTCAAAGCCAAATTCACGATCTGGGGTAAACTTCCACTGTCTGTAGCCGGACGTATTAATTTAATTAAAATGATATTACTCCCCAAGCTCAGCTATACTCTCCAACACAGTGCTGTAGTGGTGCCCAGATCCTTTTTTGCAAACCTGAATTCCCAGATTACGTCTTTTATATGGGGGAAAACCAGGCCCAAACTTAAACAATCCACTCTGCAGAGACCTAAAGGGGGGGGCAGCGTAACCAGATTTCTTTCTGTATTATCTGGCTGGACAGGCCAAAGCTATAAGTAAGTGGATGCCCGGTGGTCACCTCCCTAATTCTGAAGATCATCTGCTACATGCCGCACAAACTAGTTGCCCGCTTGGATTTTTGGAAATGAGGAAAATAAATGTCCCTCGGCTGTTACCCCTGCTATGGAAGCAGATTAAAAGGGTGATTGGATCTGAGGAAATTATAGCTGAAATGCCCCTATGGAATAATGGTTACCTTCCAGCATTACTTGAACACCCATCTGCCGACTTCTGGACTCAATACAATGTTTTTACGATAGGTGATCTATATGATCGTTGAACTCTGATATCTTTTGAACATTTACAGGTGAAATGCAATGTTCCGAGATCCCAGTTCTTCCGTTATTTACAACTAAGGTCAGCCTTTCAATCGCACATGAGGTGTGTAGGTGTAGACAATGCTATCTCGTCTTTACCCTTGATAGGAATCCTTAAATCACAGGGTCCCAAGGGTCTCATCTCCTCTCTGTATACATACATGCTGTCAGTAGGGACAGAATCCACCATAGACTCCGTTAAGAAGAAATGGGAAAGGCTCATCCCAGATATACGGGGAGAGGAGTGGGAAGAAATCATGGATTCACCAATCAGGGTATCTCCGTCTGATAACAGGATGATACAATTATATATTATAAGCCAATCATATTTGACTTCAACTCAACTCTTGGGCCGATACCAATTATCGGAATGTTTGAGATGCCATTCAATAGATGCAGACTTTAGCCATATGATCTGGTACTGTCCTATCGTTGCACAATATTGGAAGGAGGTGACATCATTATTAACATCTCTGGTACAAGTTCCTGCTCCCTGTAACAACCCTGCTGGCATCACTGCATGGCCTCCCATCCCCCGCGCACCAACTTACTTTCTCCTTCAAACCATGCTATGCAATCTGTCTGTTGCCAGCCCTGAGCTCCATGTGCTATGCCTCTTGTTTTCCTGCTTGCTCTCCATGTTTCCTGACTGTGCGTATAGGGGGGCAGCGCCTGAACTCTCTGGTTCTTATGCAGTCTGGGTGCACCTGGGTAATCTGTCCCTGACCAACCACCTGGAGCCCTTGACTATTTAGTTTCGCCACTCCCACTGAAACATTGCCTGAGCAATGTCTATACTCAGTTAGTATCTCGCTGCTGAGGAAGCCAGGCCCTGTTCTGTGTGTCTCCTTCTCTGGAGGATTACTCTAGTCTTGCTTTGTACCCTGTCTGCCTGCCAGGAGGCTGAATATCCTGGTCCTTGTGTCTTTGTCCCTGTGCCTCTGTCTGAACTCAGTCTTACCTCTGTCTGTCAGTCTCCTTGTTTGTGGTTCCTTCCCTGCCGTGTCTTTCCTTGTGTCCTCTTTATCTGTGCATCTGCACGCTCGCAGCTCTGTCTGCATGGCTCCCTAGCCGCTCTGTCTGCACAGCTCCCTAGCTGCTCCGCCTGCTCTGCACTCCTGCGGCTCCGCCTGCTCCGCACTCCTGCGGCTATGCCTGCTCCGCACCTCCTGTGTGAACAGGCCCAAACCTGTTCCTTCATACTCCATTCCTTCCTGCCTATATCCATACCTGTACCTCCTGTGTGAACAGGTCCAGATCCTGTTCCAGCATACACCACTCCCTCCTGCCTACACCTCCTGTGTGAACAGGCCCAAACCTGTTACTTCATATTCCATTCCTTCTTGCCTAGATCCATACCTGTACCTCCTGTGTGAACAGGTCCAGATCCTGTTCCAGCATACACCACTCCCTCCTGCCTACACCTCCTGTGTGAACAGGCCCAAACCTGTTCCTTCATATTCCATTCCTTCTTGCCTAGATCCATACCTGTACCTCCTGTGTGAACAGGTCCAGATCCTGTTCCAGCATACACCACTCCCTCCTGCCTACACCTGCTGTGTGAACAAGTCCCTACCTGCTCCTTCTCATACCACGTCAATCTGTCCTGTGTCTCCAAGCCGTGCCCGCCTGTCCTGTGTCTCCAAGCCGTGCCCGCCTGTCCTGTGTCTCCAAGCCGTGCCCGCCTGTCCTGTGTCTCCAAGCCGTGCCCGCCTATCCTGTGTCTCCAAGCCGTGCCCGCCTATCCTGTGTCTCCAAGCCGTGCCTGTCATGTCCACCTGCCTGCCTGTCTATAGCCTCTGTCAAGGTGTCCTGTTCCCGAGTGGGATCAGCAGCCACAACCCTGGAGTGGCACCGGGCAGCTACCTGCCGCACAAGCCTGACCTCACCATCAGAGGCTCCAGTGAAGACCAAGGAAGCTGCCGTAGTTACGCCCCTTCCAGGGTAGTCTGGTTTGTGGCACAGTGGGGCCACAACCCCCCGGCTCGCGCCATTCAGCCAAGGCACGAGCGTGACACTCCCCTTGAGCCAGTGGTCTGTCTGTTTGGAGTATGGGATGAGGAGACATGGGGTCAATATGTTGGGATTTTCTTACGGGAAACGCTATTTATGGCACGAAAGGTACTGGCATTACGGTGGATGGGAGGCTCATCTCCCTCTCTCGGGACCTGGATCAATTTAGTGAATTCGATTATCCCATATGTACGCACGTAATATCAAAACAGAGGATGCCCGGGTAAATTTGAGAAGATTTGGGAGAGGTGGGACTCCTCTCACCTTACTTTGTAGAGTGGAGATGTCACATAATAAATAGTTAATTGTGTGGAAGTAGGCTGCGGAATAGCTTTTGTTTTTTTGTAGATGTAGGTATGGTTTAGAAGTTAGATAGATCTCATCACTTCAGTAATAACATAAGGCCAATGTGATTTAATTGACATTATGTTTTGTTTTATCTTGTATACAACTGGTATGCCCATTTTGCCTTACATTTTAATGTCATGTGGAACATATGTATATTTTGTACTATGCTTAACATTATGTACAAGTATGTATGTTGTATACCCTGTTTATGGTTTAATAAACGAATTTGAAAAAAAACAACAATATCCCTCACCTGTCCAAAATTGAAAGAATCCAAAGTGTCCCACGCCGGAATCCATCTGTGCGATATTTGCTTATCAGCATCAGCGGTGACCTGAGGCGACCACTCACGTTAAAAAGCTAGGTAGAATGACTCATTGCACCGGGATTTCTCAAGCTGAACTGCAATGATCTCACTGAGGTCATCACAGTTCATAGGCCTGCTCTCGCTGCAGGGAGTCATTTTCCTCTGCTCTTCAGCAGGAGTGGTTGCCTCATAACCCTGCATCAAACTCCATCGCACCCAAAAGAACTACAAATATTGGCTGGTGACCTTTATCCACCCCCCAATTCCTCAAGATGATTGAACCATCATTGTAAATAAGCCCCTGTACTTTGTGTCACTCCCACCACACTGTAGATTGTAAGCTCTTATGGGCAGGGTCGTCAATATCTTTGCATTAATTATTGTATTATCGCTAACTTTGTTATGACTGTTGTATATGAACTGTTGAATTGTAAAGTGCTGTGGAATATGTTGGCGCTATATAAAGATTATTATGAGCAAATGTCGCACAGATGGGATTACAGCATTGGCAATTCCATTCTTTCAACCAAATCCTTTTTCCCCCACTGTATTTGATGTAAAGCTGGTAGTTCATCTACCACGTACAGTAGATTCACAGTGTGATGCGACAGAATAGAACAGATATATATTTAGAGGTCAGTCACACATAATTAGTACAGTGTGTACTAATTGCATGGGTTTAATTTTCATAACCCGCAGAGGTAAAGAAGATGGCTTGGGGCTGATGTTTATAGCCTGGGAAAGGGGTAATGCCCAAGAAGCTTCCCAGGCTATAAATATCAGCTCTCGGTTGAAGACTTAACCTTTACTGGTTATTATAATGGGGACCACCCCAAAAAATGACGTATGGACGCCCTGTAACTGGTAACCAGCAAAGGCTAGGCAGACAGCTGTGGGCTGATATTATTAGCCTGGGAAGGGGCCATGTCTATTGGCCCCATCCTGGATTAAAAACATCAGCTCTCAGCCACCCCAGAAAATACTCATCCACAGGATGCGCCAAATCTGGTACTTAATCTGGCTCTTCTCACTTGCCCTGGTGTGGAGGCAAGTGGGTTGATGGTTGTGGGGGGGGGGGGGGGGGTCGATGAGACCTTTGCATTGTCAGGTGACATCAAGCCCAGAGGTTAGTATATACACACAGATACTAGATATGCATGGAGAGGATTAAGAGAGGTCACCAATTATAAAAGCCACCCCACTATAGTGAACCCCAGCAGAAGTCTGTCAGCAGAGTTAAATGAATTCTACTGCAGATTTGAGGCAAGCTCTACACACAGTGGCTATTCATCTCTAAGCTCCTCAGTCTGTTCATATAAAGATCATTCATTGTGCAACACCCAAGTAGTGATCTCCGAGGCAGAGGTGATACGCATCCTGAAGGGACTTAAGGTCAAAAAGGCACCTGGCCCTGATGGTGTATCTCCAATGTGTCTGAAAGTATGTGCTACCCAGCTTGCCCCTATACTGACAAATATATACAATGTGTCACTGAAAGAGTGCATTGTACCTCAGTGTTGGAAAAATTCCACAATTATCCCTGTCCCCAAGAAAGTGGGATCCTCTGAGTTGAACGACTATAGACCAGTAGCACTCACATCTGTAGCTATGAAAGTCTTCGAAAGAATTATGATGTCCCACCTGATAAAATTCACGCAGAAGCTATGGGACCCGCTTCAGTTTGCCTATAAGGAGAATCGTTCGGCAAACGACACTGTCAATCTGGCACTGAAGTACATTTAGGATCATAGAGATGAACTGCACTCATATGTCCGGATTATTTTCATGGACTTTAGCTCAGCGTTCAATACCATTGATCCGAATTTACTTCATAAGAAAATGGTAGCTCTTGGAGTCCCTCTCAACTTATGCTTGTGGATTTATAACTTCCTGACAGCCAGGATACAGAGTGTAAAAGTTGGACCATTCACTTCGGACACCTTGGTCACAAACATCGGGGCACCTCAGGGGTTTGTTTTGTCCCCGTTACTGTTTTCTCTCTATACGAATAATTGCATCTCTTCAGCAGACTCAGTAAAAATCTTGAAATTTGCCGATGATATGACACTGATTGGTCTCATCAGGGGAAATGCTGAAGACTTGTATCGGAGTGAGGTGAAAAGAATATGTGACTGGTGTAAAGCCAATAATCTTGTACTCAACACTAAAAAAACTGCTGAGATGGTTGTGGATTTTAGGAAAGATCAACATGAGATACTTCCAATCTACATCCATGACGAAGTGGTTCTTAGGGTCACAGAGACCAAATTCCTTGGTGTTATCATCTCTCATGATCTTAAATGGGGGAAAAACGTGGATGCTGTTATAAGAAAAGCACAACAGAGGAAGTTCTTCCTGCGTCAGCTGAAAAGATATGGTTTGTCTAAGAATCTGCTGATCTTATTCTTTAATGCTGTCATCAGATCTGTGATTTGTTCCTCTCTGATAGTCTGGTATGGGGGAGCCACTGCGCATGACAAACTCCGCTTACAAAGGACTTTCAGAACAGCAGAGAGAATTATAGGTTCCCCCCTGCCTAAAATCCAGGATCTTTATGATAAGAGTATTCGATCCCACGCATTGAAAATTTAATCCGATCCCTCTCACCCGGGACACTCCTCATTCCAACTACTCCCTTCAGGACGTCGCTTCAGAGTCCCCAAATGCAGCACCAACCGCCATATGAACAGCTTCTATCCACTCTCTGTTCAACAATTAAATCGTCATGTGTAGACTATATACTGTATCTATCCAACCAGTCCCTCATAACCAAATTAATGCCAAAGAAGAGATCCCACAATAAACTTCAATTAAAAAGTATATATTTTTATTAACAAAATTCTAAAAACAATGTGAATAAGCAGCAAGATAGCCATGATAGAGAACACCTAATTGAAAAATAATAAAAAATGGGCTATAACATTATGCAGGGTATAGCACAGATCCCAACACATGAATAAAGGGATATTTAATGTAAATCCATTGTAATAAACAATAAACAGTGAGGAATTCCAAGTGGAGAATAATCCCCTAATACAATAGTTAGACCACCCTTATTAAATCCATGCTGCATAAGTAAAGTACACCATACACATACTATGAAACAACCCTAACAATGGTAATTAGCCACAAGAAGAGATGAACCGTTACCAGAGCTCCATTATTAAGGACCATGAATCAGTCCATAAATAAACCCAAATAGGAAAGATAAAGGAGCCAAAATAATATCTACCTGTGGCACAGAATCAAAATGTGTCCCCACACCTTGGAGACACCTTTTGATTCTGTGCCACAGGTAGATATTATTTTGGCTCCTTTATCTTTCCTATTTGGGTTTATTTATGGACTGATTCATGGTCCTTAATAATGGAGCTCTGGTAACGGTTCATCTCTTCTTGTGGCTAATTACCATTGTTAGGGTTGTTTCATAGTATGTGTATGGTGTACTTTACTTATGCAGCATGGATTTAATAAGGGTGGTCTAACTATTGTATTAGGGGATTATTCTCCACTTGGAATTCCTCACTGTTTATTGTTTATTACAATGGATTTACATTAAATATCCCTTTATTCATGTGTTGGGATCTGTGCTATACCCTGCATAATGTTATAGCCCATTTTTTATTATTTTTCAATTAGGTGTTCTCTATCATGGCTATCTTGCTGCTTATTCACATTGTTTTTAGAATTTTGTTAATAAAAATATATACTTTTTAATTGAAGTTTATTGTGGGATCTCTTCTTTGCCCTTCATTTGGTTATGAGGGACTGGTTGGATATATATGGTTGAAGTGCCCTGTTTACTTTTTGGGACTATTGGTTGTTATATATACTGTATCTGTCTTGTTAGATATTACTTGTTGTATCTGTTGTTATATATTATGTTGCCTCTTTGCCACAAAGAATTCCTTGTATATATGTAATATGTACTTGGCGATAATAAATTTGATTGATTGATTGTAATGGAGAGATGTCCCCATTACTAATCCCATAGTCAAATTGTATATAAAAAATGCCTTTGTATTTGTAAAAACAGACCAAGAATTAAATCCTTTAATTGAAAGAATGACACAGACTCCTTTAACAAACCAAAATTAAACCATACTCACCTCATTGCCCAGTCCACTGAAGCCAGTGTCCCCTGTAACAGAATTAAAATAAACAACCGTATTCCTCACCTGTCCACTAACATAATAATCAATTTATGCCACGTGGCATCTTCCTCTGCTACATCCAGACTGCATTGTTGCAGGATGCGACCGTACAGCATGCCATCCAGCAGAGAAACTGAGCTGCATGTGCTTGCTCAGCTCAGTGTCTTACAGTGAGCTCCTTTCACTTCACTGACGTCACCACGAGCGTGAGAAAGTTCTCAGGCTTGTGGTAACATCAGTGAGGTGAAGAGAGTTCACTGAGAAACACTGAGTTGAGCAAGCACACACAGTTCAGTGTCTCTGCTGGATGGCAACCTGCCATGTAGATGTAGCACAGATAAACCCTTCATGGTACAAGTGGATTATTATCTTCTCTGCGGACAGGTGAGGAATTTTGTTGTTTATTATATTAATTCTGTTACAGGAGACATTGCCCGCAGCTGTCTGCCAAGCCTTTGCTAGTTATTAATTATTGGGGGACTTTAAGTCATTTTTGAGGGGACTCCCATTTTAATAACCAGGAAAGGCTAAGTATACAGATATGAACTGACATTAGTATCCTGGGAAGTTCCATGTGTATTACCCCTTTCCCAGGATATAAACATCTGCCCCCAGCTGTCTGCTTTCTCTCTGCTGGTTAATTAATTGTCGGTGGACCCCACTCCATTTTTTTTCAGAAAATAAATTAGTAAGTAATAAAATACATGTCGAGTAAGCTGCACACACTGTACTAATTCTATGTGTGACTGACATCTGCATATATACTGTATCTATTCTGTTGGGTCATGCTGTGATTTTACTGTATGCGGCAGATGAATTGTCGGCTTTTTCAAAGGACATGGGTGTGTAAAATTCAGACACCACCCGTATGGTCCAAGTGCCGTTTGATTTTTTCTCGCAGCCATTTATTTGCATTGGCGAGTCTCGTCAGAGATACAAGGACAGTTGCAGAATGCTCATAGAATAACACTGATCAGAGTGCGGTCTGATTTTATCGGATTGCACTCGTCCATTTTCCTCGCAGATGAGTATGAGCCCTTAATGTGACTATAATGTGATTTTTATTTTATTCTTAATTTTACTCTATGTAGACAGCGGACTCTGAATACAACTCTCGACATTGTCCCCTGCCCCCGCTGATTGCAGGCAGAGCAGAGGACAATGATGTGAGCCGTCTTCAACACCCAGCACCGGGGATCAGCGCAAACAGTACTGCTGATTCACAGGCGCCGGTACGTGTGATACTGGTGCGGCACATGGTTGCCACAAGTATGAAACACAGACACATATCTCTGGGCCAGACAAAATTGTTGGCACTTAGCCAAAATTTGCTTTCGGTCATGACTGTATCTATAATGTAGTGTTGGATGTATCCTTCTGTCCCAAGCAGGTATAGACTGAGCTTGTACAGTGTGGCCATAGTCAGAAGGACGCATCCAACGATATTAGAGGCGATAGGGACGACGACGAGAATGGAGGAGTGGGGTGCTGGAGATTGCTATAGGCTCTGACAAAATACGTGAGGACTTACTGTGAGCTCCGGTGAGGCTGGTAGAGGAGTATTGGGCCGGAGTCAGCCCCTGTACATGGCGCGATCCTCTGGCACTATTTTATTGAAGACAAATTCACACACAGTGTCATAAACAAAATGGCGCAGGATAGCACGGTATGACCATGCGCTGACTTTGACGCCATTTTATTTAAATATTTAATGCAGACAACGGGCAGCAGGGGAAAGTTTTGTTTATTGCTTTTTTTGCTTGTTTGTTTGTTTGTATAGAACAACAGCGGCACATGCAGGATGGGGGAGCATATACCAGGATGGGGGAGAATATACCAGGAACATTTTATTTTTCTTTAAATTCTGTGGAAACATGGTTGAAAAGCAATGTCTGACTTTCATTTGTTAATTTTCATAGATTTTTCAATTATTACTTTTGTCAGATTCAAGGTATTTCTGTGACCATTGCGGTTTTTTTTTTTTTTCTTCATTAAACGAGGGGAACCAACAGTTTTGACCACGTGTGTAATTACAGCAGAATCTGTGACTTCTCTGCATTTAGTGGTCACTACTCACCTGGGTAGTCATATGTAGGAATCTCCTCTTTACACCGCCCATCACCCTTCACATATGTCTCTGTAGTATTAATATGGGTCAGATCTTCACCCTGAAACAAATATTGTAAAAGTCACAGACAGATGGAGAAGTCCCATCTATGATCAGCTCTAATCCTGCCATCTCCACCGCTCTCATTACACAAGTGTAAAACATATAATACTGGTGGATAAAACAAGACTGAGCACAAGACCTTCACAGCCGTCTACACATCATAGGGGAGATCTCATGACACCTTCTCTCCATCTACCTGATGATCCTGAGGAGCATTGGGATCTTCTTGGTTACAGTCCTGTGGAAGAAGAGGACAGGGACATCTCTCTGGTGTTGTCCTCTTACTGGATAGATCTGGAGGAAACACATACAGGGACTGAATTCTTTCTTTACATACAGATAATTATAGGCCGTGTGAATTTAGTCCTGTCTATTACCTGGTGATGTGAGGGGCTGGGGAACCTCCATCATGACGTCCTTGTACAGATCTTTGTGTCCTTCTAAATACTCCCACTCCTCCATGGAGAAATAGACGGAGACATCCTGACACCGTATAGGAACCTGACACATACAATGATACCGTCATCCCCCCGATCCCTTCATAGTGTTACTGAATAATGTCCCAGCATTCCCAGCAGTGTCACCTCTCCAGTCAGCAGCTCAATCATCTTATAGGTGAGTTCTAGGATCTTCTTGTCATTGATGTCCTCATGTATCAGGGGGTGAGGTGTAGGCCCCGTGATTCGGCTCAGGGTTCTTCCCCATCCCTCAGACACAGGCTCCTGACAGCGCTCACTAGAGGTCTTCTTCACTACTGTGTAATCCTGGTTATGGAGAGACATTAATAAATCTCACTACAGACATTTCCAGAGTCCTCACCTCTCCAGTTCTGTCCATCTGTTATTCCCATAGATACGAATGATCTAATGTGACGTCATCAGAATCTCTCACCTCTCCAGTAAGCTGGAAGAGGATCTCTAGGGTGAGGTGTAATATTCTCTCCGCCATCTTGTCCGTAGCCATTCGTTAAAATTTAAAGTAAATCTTCTAAAAGATAATTATACTGATTGTATCTGCCAGGATCCTAAATGGAAGGAAGATCAGCTGATGAAGAATCTACTGAACAAACATTGTCCTTTCCATACACAACTGACAACTTGTGTTACTGGACAGAATACTCAACTCTCATTCTTTTGCAGCCACACAGTGGTACACCTTGTAAATGAGGGCCAGAAACAGCATGTGCTCCAGTAGATGGTAAGCGTTGCAATAAGTGTCCTCTCCTCCTCTTACTCCACCTTAACATGACACACAGTAGAGGGCTCAGAGTTGGCACCAGAATAACCCTAGTTTGTCCCAAAACCTTAACTCTCCAACCGCCCAACCCACCCAGAGTACCAATCGTATAATTGAATGCATGGGTGAATGGGGCAGGGTCTGTGGCAGGGCTTGGACCAGCATTTCTAGCCTAAACATTGATCATTAACAGGTGGATGAGTGACAGGTGTAGGCCTGATGCTCTGAGAGCCCTGCCAAATTCAGGCAACAAACATGTGGAAGACCCAACATTTCCAAAAATTAGGGGCAGACACCACTCAAGGGTCATCAATTTCCCCCAGAGTAGAAATTGTTTAATGAGGCTCTGACACACTTTCCACTACAGGCAAGCCACCAGATGAAGACACAACTTAAGAATCTCCATATTTCCAAAAACTGTTAGCAACATTAGCAACAGCAGGCACAGATCCACGACAAAGGTGTCACATACTACAATAATGCAAAAACAATAATAAATTTTATTTTTATAGCGCCGACATATTCCGCAGCACTTTACATTTCAGAGGGGACTTGCACAGACAATAGACATTACAGCATAACAATAATCACATAGATCATAACAGATGCCAAGAGAAATGAGGGCCCTGCTCGCAAGCTTACAGTCTATGAGGAAAGAGGTAGACACGAAAGGTGGGTGGTAACAGTTGCCCTGATTGTAAGGACCAGCCATAATGTTAAGTGTTTGACAGTACAGACACAGAGGGCTAATGGATGCATAAAGCATGTGGGAACATGATGCGGGAAATCTGGTTATGGTAAAACTTTTGGCTGTGCCACACAGGGATAGATTAGGTTAATGTGTTGAGGCGATAGGCCAGTCTGAATAAATGCGTTTTCAGGGCACGCTTAAAATTGTGGGGATTGGGGACTAATCGTATTGACCTGGGAAGTGCATTCCAAAGAATTGGCGCGGCACGTGTAAAGTCTTGGAGACGGGAGTGGGAGGTTCTGACTATTGAGGATACTAACCTCAGGTCATCAGCAGAACGGAGGGCGCGGGTAGGGTGGTATACTGAAACAAGGGAGGAGATGTAGGGTGGTGCTGAGCCATGGAGGGCTTTGTGGGTGAGGGTAATAAGTTTATACTGAATTCTGGAGTGGATGGGTAGCCAGTGTAATGACTGGCACAAGGTAGAGGCATCGGTGTAACGATTGGTGAGGAATATGATCCTGGCTGCAGCATTCAAGACAGATTGGAGAGGGGAGAGTTTGGTAAGAGGGAGACAGATTAGAAGAGACTTACAATAGTCGAGACGAGAATGAATAAGAGAAACAGTAAGAGTTTTTGCAGAGTCAAAAGTAAGAAAAGGTCGAATTCTAGAAATGTTTAGAATGTCTAGAAAACAACGCAGCCTACTGAAAACTACACCATTACCCAGTCTGCGAATGGGTTGCAAAAGTCATTGGAGATCCATGACTTGCTCATCTTCATGAAAGGTAGGCCACGCATCCATTAATGAAGACCAAAATGCAAAAGGGTCCAAATTTTCCCTGATAGAAATTGCTTATGCCACTTACACTGCTGATGCTAATGTTCTTGCATGTTCCCAGGGTTGGAACTCTGTAATTCTGACGCTCTAATTGTGCATGACGGCTGTCTTGGGGAAAAGCACTCTTAATTTTGTGTACATGCATGTTTCAATACTCCAGCAGCATATGCGCATCCAATTACAGGGGGAAAACATCTGGCAAAATGTACTCTTGTATCGAACAGCGTGGCAACCCAGTAGTCAACACTATTTCTAATCCGAAAAATATGGGCATCATGTTGTAGATAGAGCAGCAACAATACGCTCATATGTGGGGCGCTTCCATGAGGTCCGAGTACATGGTGTAATGGTGACAGGGTGACACACAGGCTTGCTTCCTATATACTCTCCCGCCAACCACAGATAACAGAGAGGGGATCATTATTCTCTTCTCCTGACTGTTGCATGCCCATCACCTCTTCTTCCTTTATTTGTTCCTCGGCTCCTGTACCTTCACTAACAGTTTATCAGGTACCATGATCCACCCCTCGATCGCTGTAATCCACCCTCCCATGGCAGCCACTTGTGCGACAACAGTCTGGAAATTTGAGATATTGATATCACTTCCACATCTTCCTTTGGGACCACCAGAACCTCCCGCAGACTATTTAAAGTGTGCTTCAGCATGTAGATGACCGGAATAGTGATGCTGATGATGGCATAGTCAGCGAAAACCATCTTAATAGCCACTTCAAAACTGTGCAGAAGGGTGCAAAGGTCCTTCATCTGTGCTCACTATGTAAGCATGAGGATGTGAGCCCTGCAAGGCATGTGCACCATTATCGCACAGCCCATTCCCTGCATCCAGTTTGTGTGGAGAATGCCATTGTTCATACTCGGCCTAGATAGCTGTCCACAATTCTTTACCTGTGTGACTGTGGGTCGCCCTCCCAGGGCTGTGGGGTACTCGGTACCGGGCCGATAACTCAGAGGGGAAGGTGTCACAGCGGCGGTGACCCGGTCCGTGGCCCTGGGCGCCCAAGTGAAAGGGAGGTTGAATGGTGGAATGTAGTTGAATAGTTCATGACGCCACCTGTGGTGGTCAGCAAGGGAGGTGTTAAGCCGACGCCGCATGCAGATCCTCTGGGACTGATGGTATGGTGCAGCAAAGATGTTAAAGCTCCCCACAGGTGAAGCTGTAGTCCCAGGGCAGTGTAGATGTAGAGGCCAAGGGGAGGGGTAGGTGAGGAAGTGTCAGGCAGCGAGATGTTGAGGTGCGAGGTGTGTTGGCGCAGAAATAAGTGGAGGACACCAGGGCATGTAGTTCCAAAGCTTTACTCACAGTCCGTTGTACACATAAGTGCCTGCCTCCGTGCCGTGTCCTCCGGGTCAGGGACTCAGTCAACCTCCAGGCCAGATGGAATACTCCTTTCCAACACTCCGCCAACATGTGCCTTTTCTGAATGTCTCCTCTTATAGCGCCTATAAATGAAGTACTCTCAGTACTGAATTACACTGGGGTTCCTCCTGTCCAATGTTCTTATGAACTCTCCTTGTACGGCAGACAGCTGTAGCCTGCTTTGGGGACTCCTTGCTACCTAGTCCCGGCTCACTTCTCTGATGCTGTTGTGCCCCCAAGTCTGATGTGGGAATAAAGCATTGTTAACTTCTATTCCTCCGGTGTCTGCTGCAGGACCATTACTATCCATACAACCTTCTAACCCACGTCCTCTGTTACTCCTCACGTTCCGTACTAATCCTTTCTTTCTATGGAAAATCAGGTTTTCTTTCTATGTCTCTTTTTTGTGCCAGCAGACCCAGGTCACTGTGGCCTGCAGCCGCACTTCCTTCATCCATCCCACTCGCAGGGATCTTCTCTGTCTCACACTCTGTCCTTCTGCATCCTCACTCACTGAATGACTGGATCACCGAATCACTGCATGACTGAATGACCAAATCCTAAACTCTTCCAGCTCTCTTAATATAAACTAAGCTCCACCCACCTCCCAGCACGTTTCGTGTTCCAAGCAGGGAGCCACCAATGGGCGCTTTGCTGTACTCCAAGCAGGGAGCCGCCGAAGGTGCTTTGCTACACTACTTTGTGGTGTGGGGTGCAGATGTTAGAGTGTGGTCGGGAGTCTCCACCTTACCTGTATGGTGGGGCACCACACCTCAGGAGGAGGTGCAGTACATCTGTGGCGACTGAGCCTCAGGGGCGCCACAACTGCGATTTCCAAGACATATTAAAATAAACACTGCCCGTTTCTGGCGAGACCTGGCTGCGCAGTACGGAGGAAGGGGAATTCTCTCTTCAATGTTGGAATGCGTGTCTCATTAAGAGAGAGGTTGAAGGTGCAGGTGGAGGTCCTACAAGAGGAGGAGGAGGCAAGAGCAGTGGAGGAAGTATTAGATACAGAGGTTTGTCCCACAAGCCTTGGTTATGCCAAGAATTGGTGTCTATTGACAAATTGGCGTCTAGTGGTTTATTTCTCCATCCCCTGGTCTGTAGTGGTTTAGTTATCCAGCTCTAGGTGTTTTCCAACCCTGTTGTCTAGTAGTTTAGTTTTCCATCCTCTGCTGTGTAGTGGTTTACTTCTCCATCCCAAAACGCACGGCAAGCCTTGGGGATTCCAAGACTTACAGAGCAGCCCCTTCCACGCCTGTCCCCACAGCCACCCAGGAGTCAGTAGTGAAATGCAGACTGGCAGACATTGATATTTTTCAAGGAACGGCTGATGTTGTCTGTGACATGGTGTCGTAGTGCAGGCAAAGCTTTTTTATATAAGTAATGGCAACAGAGCAACTTGTACTGTGTGACTGCGATGGCCATCAGGTTTCGGAAAAGGACTGCATACACCAGGCGGCAAAGCAGCATTTCCATTGCAAACGGATTGGAGATGGTGAAGTTCAAGCTGTTAGCTTTGCCTTGTGTAGGAGGAAACCATTTTTTACGTGACCACAACTGCGGGACCAAGGGCTTCCTCCAGTGCAGAGAGGGTGGAGTATGGAGAACACAAGAAACTCCCGGACTGTGAATGAGGTGCAGACAGAGATGTTATGATGTATTGAGAAAGATGTGATGCGTTTGGTCACTGAGATCTGTCAAGAACAGCAGGCATGTCCACTTCCGTAACAGCTGATGGGCTGTCACTCACCGCAACCGTAGTGGGTAAACAAGTGGAGGTTCTGAGGCCTGAGACGTGTGAGAACATTTACCACAGTGAAGGAGGTGGAAGAAGCAGCAGATACTGTTGATGGGGGCGGACGGTGGGTGGAGGGGAACACTAGGCCACATTTTAGAGCAGTGAGTTTTAACAGGCCAGATTAACCCCGGGTATATTCTGGGTGGGGGATTAAAGTGGCCTAGGCCACTTATACCCCTCTGGGCCAGAATATAATCTGGGTATATTATGGCCAAGGTCAAACCATACCCCGTTCGATGTCTCTGCCCCTTGTGCACTAATTGGGCCCCTGTGTGCTGCCTGGAGCCCCGGTGTTCTGCCTGGGGCCCCCGTGATCTGCCTGGAAACCCATTCACTGTCTCTGCACCCCGTGTGCTGCCTGAGGCCCCCCTCCACCCGCAGAGCCACACTCCACTTAGAGAATAATGGAGCCTCCAGCACCAACCTCCACCCGCAGAGCCGCACTCCAAATAGAGAATAATGCAGGCTCCATCACCGGCCTCCACCTGCAGAGCCGCACTCCAAATAGAGAATAATGGAGCCTCCATCACCGACCTCCACCCGCACTCCACATAGAGAATAATGGAGCCTCCAGCACCGATCTCCACCGGCAGAGCCGCACTCCACATATAGAATAATGGAGCCTCCGGCACCGACCTCCACATAGAGAATAATGGAGCCTCCGGCACCGACCTCCACCCGCAGAGCTGCACTTCACATAGAGAATAATGGAGCCTCCAGCACCGACCTCCACCCGCAGAGCCGCACTCCATATAGAGAATGGAGCCTCCAGCACCGACCACCCGCAGAGCCACACTCCACATAGAGAATAATGGAGCCTCCAGCACTGACCTCCACCCGCAGAGCCGCACTTCACATAGAGAATAATGGAGCCTCCAGCACCGACCTCCACCCGCAGAGCCGCACTCCACATAGAGAATAATGGAGCCTCCGGCACCGACCTCCACCCGCAGAGCCACACTCCACATAGAGAATAATGGAGCCTCCGGCACCGACCTCCACCGGCAGAGCCGCACTCCACATAGAGAATATTGGCGCCTCCGGCACCGACCTCCACCCGCAGAGCCACACTCCACATAGAGAATAATGGAGCCTCCGGCACCGACCTCCACCCGCAGAGCCGCACTCCACATAGAGAATAATGGAGCCTCCGGCACCGACCTCCACCCGCAGAGCCGCACTCCACATAGAGAATAATGGAGCCTCCGGCACCGACCTCCACCCGCAGAGCCGCACGCCACATAGAGAATAATGGAGCCTCCAGCAACGACCACCACCCGCAGAGCCACACTCCACATACAGAATAATGGAGCCTCCAGCAGCGACCTCCACCCGCAGAGCCGCACTCCACATAGAGAATAATGGAGCCTCCAGCACCAACCTCCACCCGCAGAGCGGCACTTCACAGAGAATAATGGAGCCTCCGGCACCGACCTCCACCCGCAGAGCCGCACTCCACATAGAGAATAATGGAACCTCCAGCACCGACCTCTACCCGCAGAGCCGCACTCCACATAGAGAATAATGGAGCCTCCAGCACCGACCTCCACCCGCACTCCACATAGAGAATAATGGAGCCTCCGGCCCGACCTCCACCCGCAGAGCCGCACTCCACATAGAGAATAATAGAGCCTCCAGCACCGACCTCCACCCGCAGAGCCGCACTCCACATAGAGAATAATGGAGCCTCCGGCACCGACCTCCACCCGCAGAGCCGCACTCCACATAGAAAATAATGGAGCCTCCTGCACCGACCTCCACCCGCAGAGCCGCACTCCACATAGAGAATAATGGAGCCTCCGGCAACGACCTCCACCCGCAGAGCCGCACTCCACATAGAGAATAATGGAGCCTCCAGCACCGACCTCCACCCGCAGAGCCGCACTCCACATAGAGAATAATGGATCCTCCAGCACCGACCTCCACCCGCAGAGCCGCACTCCACATAGAGAATAATGGAGCATCCAGCACTGACCTCCACCCACAGAGCCGCTCTCCACATAGAGGATAATGGAGCCTCCAGCACCAACCTCCACCCGCAGAGCCACACTCCACATAGAGAATAATGGAGCCTCCAGCACCGACCTCCACCCGCAGAGCCGCACTCCACATAGAGAATAATGGAGCCTCCGGCACCGACCTCCACCCGCAGAGCCACACTCCACATAGAGAATAATGGAGCCTCCAGCACCGACCTCCACCCGCACTCCACATAGAGAATAATGGAGCCTCCAGCACCGACCTCCACCCGCAGAGCCGCACTCCACATAGAGAATAATGGAGCCTCCAGCACCGACCTCCACCCACAGAGCCGCACTCCACAGAGAATAATGGAGCCTCCAGCACCGACCTCCACCCGCAGAGCCACACTCCACATAGAGAATAATGGAGCCTCCGGCACTGACTTCCACCCGCAGAGCCGCACTCCACATAGAGAATAATGGAGCCTCCGGCACCGACCTCCACCCGCAGAGCCGCACTCCACATAGAGAATAATGGAGCCTCCGGCACCGACCTCCACCCGCAGAGCCGCACTCCACATAGAGAATAATGTAGCCTCCGGCACCGACCTCCACCCGCAGAGCCGCACTCCACATAGAGAATAATGGAGCCTCTAGCACTGACCTCCACCAGCAGAGCCGCACTCCACATAGAGAATAATGGAGCCTCCGGCACCGACCTCCACCCGCAGAGCCTCACTCCACATAAAGAATAATGGAGCCTCCGGCACCGATCTCCACCCGCAGAGCCACACTCCACATAGAGAATAATGGGGCCTCCAGCACCGACCTCCACCCGCAGAGCCGCACTCCACATAGAGAATAATGGGGCCTCCAGCACCGACCTCCACCCGCAGAGCCGCACTCCACATAGAGAATAATGGAGCCTCCAGCACCGACCTCCACCCACAGAGCCGCACTCCACATAGAGGATAATGGAGCCTCCAGCACCAACCTCCACCCACAGAGCCACACTCCACATAGAGAATAATGGAGCCTCCAGCACCGAACTCCACCCGCAGAGCCGCACTCCACATAGAGAATAATGGAGCCTCCGGCACCGACCTCCACCCGCACTCCACATAGAGAATAATGGAGCCTCCGGCACCGACCTCCACCCACAGAGCCACACTCCACATAGAGAATAATGGAGCCTCCAGCACCGACCTCCACCCGCACTCCACATAGAGAATAATGGAGCCTCCAGCACCGACCTCCACCCGCAGAGCCGCACTCCACATAGAGAATAATGGAGCCTCCAGCACCGACCTCCACCCGCAGAGCCACACTCCACATAGAGAATAATGGAGCCTCCAGCACCGACCTCCACCCGCAGAGCCGCACTCCACATAGAGAATAATGGAGCCTCCGGCACCGACCTCCACCCGCAGAGCCACACTCCACATAGAGAATAATGGAGCCTCCAGCACCGACCTCCACCCGCACTCCACATAGAGAATAATGGAGCCTCCAGCACCGACCTCCACCCGCAGAGCCGCACTCCACATAGAGAATAATGGAGCCTCCAGCACCGACCTCCACCCACAGAGCCGCACTCCACAGAGAATCATGGAGCCTCCAGCACCGACCTCCACCCGCAGATCCGTACTCCACATAGAGAATAATGGAGCCTCCAGCACCGACCTCCACCCGCAGAGCCACACTCCACATAGAGAATAATGGAGCCTCCAGCACCGATCTCCACCCGCAGAGCCACACTCCACATAGAGAATAATGGAGCCTCCGGCACCGACCTCCACCCGCAGATCCATACTCCACATAGAGAATAATGGAGCCTCAGGCACCGACTTCCACCCGCAGAGCCGCACTCCACATAGAGAATAATGGAGCCTCCGGCACCGACCTCCACCCGCAGAGCCGCACTCCACATAGAGAATAATGGAGCCTCCGGCACCGACCTCCACCCGCAGAGCCGCACTCCACATAGAGAATAATGTAGCCTCCGGCACCGACCTCCACCCGCAGAGCCGCACTCCACATAGAGAATAATGGAGCCTCCCGCACCGACCTCCACCCGCAGAGCCGCACTCCACATAGAGAATAATGGAGCCTCCGGCACCGACCTCCACCCGCAGAGCCGCACTCCACATAGAGAATAATGGAGCCTCCAGCACCGACCTCCACCCGCAGAGCCGCACTCCACATAGAGAATAATGGAGCCTCCAGCACCGACCTCCACCCGCAGAGCCGCACTCCACATAGAGAATAATGGAGCCTCCGGCACCGACCTCCACCCGCAGAGCCGCACTCCACATAGAGAATAATGGAGCCTCTAGCACCGACCTCCACCCGCAGAGCCTCACTCCACATAGAGAATAATGGAGCCTCCGGCACCGACCTCCACCCGCAGAGCCACACTCCACATAGAGAATAATGGAGCCTCCAGCACCGACCTCCACCCACAGAGCCACACTCCACATAGAGAATAATGGGGCCTCCAGCACCGACCTCCACCCGCAGAGCCGCACTCCACATAGAGAATAATGGAGCCTCCGGCACCGACCTCCACCCGCAGAGCCGCACTCCACATAGAGAATAATGGATCCTCCAGCACCGACCTCCACCCGCAGAGCCGCACTCCACATAGAGAATAATGGAGCCTCCAGCACTGACCTCCACCCACAGAGCCGCTCTCCACATAAAGGATAATGGAGCCTCCAGCACCAACCTCCACCTGCAGAGCCGCACTCCAAATAGAGAATAATGGAGCCTCCATCACCGACCTCCACCCGCACTCCACATAGAGAATAATGGAGCCTCCAGCACCGACCTCCACCCGCAGAGCCGCACTCCACATATAGAATAATGGAGCCTCCGGCACCAACCTCCACATAGAGAATAATGGAGCCTCCGGCACCGACCTCCACCCGCAGAGCTGCACTTCACATAGAGAATAATGGAGCCTCCAGCACCGACCTCCACCCGCAGAGCCGCACTCCATATAGAGAATAATGGAGCCTCCAGCACCGACCACCCGCAGAGCCACACTCCACATAGAGAATAATGGAGCCTCCAGCACTGACCTCCACCCGCAGAGCCGCACTCCACAGAGAATAATGGAGCCTCCAGCACCGACCTCCACCCGCAGAGCCGCACTCCACATAGAGAATAATGGAGCCTCCGGCACCGACCTCCACCCGCAGAGCCACACTCCACATAGAGAATAATGGAGCCTCCGGCACCGACCTCCACCCGCAGAGCCGCACTCCACATAGAGAATAATGGAGCCTCCGGCACCGACCTCCATCCGCAGAGCCACACTCCACATAGAGAATAATGGAGCCTCCGGCACCGACCTCCACCCGCAGAGCCGCACTCCACATAGAGAATAATGGAGCCTCCGGCACCGACCTCCACCCGCAGAGCCGCACGCCACATAGAGAATAATGGAGCCTCCAGCAACGACCACCACCCGCAGAGCCACACTCCACATACAGAATAATGGAGCCTCCAGCAGCGACCTCCACCCGCAGAGCCGCACTCCACATAGAGAATAATGGAGCCTCCAGCACCAACCTCCACCCGCAGAGCGGCACTTCACAGAGAATAATGGAGCCTCCGGCACCGACCTCCACCCGCAGAGCCGCACTCCAAATAGAGAATAATGCAGGCTCCAGCACCGGCCTCCACCTGCAGAGCCGCACTCCAAATAGAGAATAATGGAGCCTCCATCACCGACCTCCACCCGCACTCCACATAGAGAATAATGGAGCCTCCAGCACCGACCTCCACCCGCAGAGCCGCACTCCAAATAGAGAATAATGGAGCCTCCAGCACCGACCTCCACCCGCAGAGCCGCACTCCACATAGAGAATAATGGAGCCTCCGGCACAGACCTCCACATAGAGAATAATGGAGCCTCCGGCACCGACCTCCACCCGCAGAGCTGCACTTCACATAGAGAATAATGGAGCCTCCAGCACCGACCTCCACCCGCAGAGCCGCACTCCACATAGAGAATAATGGAGCCTCCGGCACCGACCTCCAACCGCAGAGCCGCACTCCACATAGAGAATAATGGAACCTCCAGCACCGACCTCCACCCGCAGAGCCGCACTCCATATAGAGAATAATGGAGCCTCCAGCACCGACCACCCGCAGAGCCGCACTCCACATAGAGAATAATGGAGCCTCCGGCACCGACCTCCACCCGCAGAGCCACACTCCACATAGAGAATAATGGAGCCTCCGGCAACGACCTCCACCCGCAGAGCCACACTCCACATAGAGAATAATGGAGCCTCCAGCACCGACCTCCACCCGCAGAGCCGCACTCCACATAGAGAATAATGGAGCCTCCGGCACCGACCTCCACCCGCAGAGCCACACTCCACATAGAGAATAATGGAGCCTCCAGCAACGACCTCCACCCGCAGAGCCACACTCCACATAGAGAATAATGGAGCCTCCAGCACCGACCTCCACCCGCAGAGCCGCACTCCACATAGAGAATAATGGAGCCTCCGGCACCGACCTCCACCCGCAGAGCCGCACTCCACATAGAGAATAATGGAACCTCCAGCACCGACCTCCACCCGCAGAGCCGCACTCCACATAGAGAATAATGGAGCCTCCAGCACCGACCTCCACCCGCACTCCACATAGAGAATAATGGAGCCTCCGGCCCGACCTCCACCCGCAGAGCCGCACTCCACATAGAGAATAATGGAGCCTCCAGCACCGACCTCCACCCGCAGAGCCGCACTCCACATAGAGAATAATGGAGCCTCCGGCACCGACCTCCACCCGCAGAGCCGCACTCCACATAGAAAATAATGGAGCCTCCTGCACCGACCTCCACCCGCAGAGCCGCACTCCACATAGAGAATAATGGAGCCTCCGGCAACGACCTCCACCCGCAGAGCCGCACTCCACATAGAGAATAATGGAGCCTCCAGCACCGACCTCCACCCGCAGAGCCGCACTCCACATAGAGAATAATGGAGCCTCCGGCACCGACCTCCACCCGCAGAGCCTCACTCCACATAGAGAATAATGGAGCCTCCGGCACCGATCTCCACCCGCAGAGCCACACTCCACATAGAGAATAATGGAGCCTCCAGCACCGACCTCCACCCGCAGAGCCACACTCCACATAGAGAATAATGGGGCCTCCAGCACCGACCTCCACCCGCAGAGCCGCACTCCACATAGAGAATAATGGGGCCTCCAGCACCGACCTCCACCCGCAGAGCCGCACTCCACATAGAGAATAATGGAGCCTCCAGCACCGACCTCCACCCACAGAGCCGCACTCCACATAGAGGATAATGGAGCCTCCAGCACCAACCTCCACCCGCAGAGCCACACTCCACATAGAGAATAATGGAGCCTCCAGCACCGACCTCCACCCGCAGAGCCGCACTCCACATAGAGAATAATGGAGCCTCCGGCACCGACCTCCACCCGCACTCCACATAGAGAATAATGGAGCCTCCAGCACCGACCTCCACCCGCAGAGCCGCACTCCACATAGAAAATAATGGAGCCTCCAGCACCGACCTCCACCCACAGAGCCGCACTCCACAGAGAATAATGGAGCCTCCAGCACCGACCTCCACCCGCAGATCCGTACTCCACATAGAGAATAATGGAGCCTCCAGCACCGACCTCCACCCGCAGAGCCACACTCCACATAGAGAATAATGGAGCCTCCGGCACCGACCTCCACCCGCAGATCCATACTCCACATAGAGAATAATGGAGCCTCCGGCACCGACTTCCACCCGCAGAGCCGCACTCCACATAGAGAATAATGGAGCCTCCGGCACCGACCTCCACCCGCAAAGCCGCACTCCACATAGAGAATAATGGAGCCTCCGGCACCGACCTCCACCCGCAGAGCCGCACTCCACATACAGAATAATGGAGCCTCCGGCACCGACCTCCACCCGCAGAGCCGCACTCCAGATAGAGAATAATGGAGCCTCTAGCACTGACCTCCACCCGCAGAGCCGCACTCCACATAGAGAATAATGGAGCCTCCAGCACCGACCTCCACCCGCAGAGCCGCTCTCCACATAGAGAATAATGGAGCCTCCAGCACCGACCTCCACCCGCAGAGCCGCACTCCACATAGAGAATAATGGAGCCTCTAGCACCGACCTCCACCCGCAGAGCCGCACTCCACATAGAGAATAATGGAGCCTCCGGCACCGACCTCCACCCGCAGAGCCGCACTCCACATAGAGAATAATGGAGCCTCCAGCACCGACCTCCACCCGCAGAGCCGCACTCCACATAGAGAATAATGGAGCCTCCAGCACCGACCTCCACCCGCAGAGCCGCACTCCACATAGAGAATAATGGGGCCTCCGGCACCGACCTCCACTCGCAGAGCCGCACTCCACATAGAGAATAATGGAGCCTCCAGCACCGACCTCCACCCGCAGAGTCGCACTCCACATAGAGAATAATGGAGCCTCCAGCACCGACCTCCACCCGCAGAGCCGCACTCCACATAGAGAATAATGGAGCCTCCAGCACCGACCTCCACCCGCAGAGCCGCACTCCACATAGAGAATAATGGAGCCTCCAGCACCGACCTCCACCCGCAGAGCCGCACTCCACATAGAGAATAATGGAGCCTCCGGCACCGACCTCCACCCGCAGAGCCGCACTCCACATAGAGAATAATGGAGCCTCTAGCACCGACCTCCACCCGCAGAGTCTCACTCCACATAGAGAATAATGGAGCCTCCAGCACTGACCTCCACCCACAGAGCCGCTCTCCACATAGAGGATAATGGAGCCTCCAGCACCAACCTCCACCCGCAGAGCCACACTCCACATAGATAATAATGGAGCCTCCAGCACCGACCTCCACCCGCAGAGCCGCACTCCACATAGAGAATAATGGAGCCTCCGGCACCGACCTCCACCCGCAGAGCCACACTCCACATAGAGAATAATGGAGCCTCCAGCACCGACCTCCACCCGCAGAGCCGCACTCCACATAGAGAATAATGGAGCCTCCGGCACCGACCTCCACCCGCAGAGCCACACTCCACATAGAGAATAATGGAGCCTCCAGCACCGACCTCCACCCGCACTCCACATAGAGAATAATGGAGCCTCCAGCACCGACCTCCACCCGCAGAGCCGCACTCCACATAGAGAATAATGGAGCCTCCAGCACCGACCTCCACCCACAGAGCCGCACTCCACAGAGAATAATGGAGCCTCCAGCACCGACCTCCACCCGCAGAGCCACACTCCACATAGAGAATAATGGAGCCTCCAGCACCGACCTCCACCCGCAGAGCCACACTCCACATAGAGAATAATGGAGCCTCCAGCACCGACCTCCACCCGCAGAGCCACACTCCACATAGAGAATAATGGAGCCTCCGGCACCGACCTCCACCCGCAGATCCATACTCCACATAGAGAATAATGGAGCCTCCGGCACCGACTTCCACCCGCAGAGCCGCACTCCACATAGAGAATAATGGAGCCTCCGGCACCGACCTCCACCCGCAGAGCCGCACTCCACATAGAGAATAATGGAGCCTCCAGCACCGACCTCCACCCGCAGAGCCGCACTCCACATAGAGAATAATGGAGCCTCCAGCACCGACCTCCACCCGCAGAGCCGCACTCCACATAGAGAATAATGGGGCCTCCGGCACCGACCTCCACTCGCAGAGCCGCACTCCACATAGAGAATAATGGAGCCTCCAGCACCGACCTCCACCCGCAGAGGCGCACTCCACATAGAGAATAATGGAGCCTCCAGCACCGACCTCCACCCGCAGAGCCGCACTCCACATAGAGAATAATGGAGCCTCCAGCACCGACCTCCACCCGCAGAGCCGCACTCCACATAGAGAATAATGGAGCCTCCAGCACCGACCTCCACCCGCAGAGCCGCACTCCACATAGAGAATAATGGAGCCTCCAGCACCGACCTCCACCCGCAGAGCCGCACTCCACATAGAGAATAATGGAGCCTCCAGCACCGACCTCCACCCGCAGAGCCGCACTCCACATAGAGAATAATGGAGCCTCCGGCACCGACCTCCACCCGCAGAGCCACACTCCACATAGAGAATAATGGAGCCTCCAGCACCGACCTCCACCCGCACTCAACATAGAGAATAATGGAGCCTCCAGCACCGACCTCCACCCGCAGAGCCGCACTCCACATAGAGAATAATGGAGCCTCCGGCACCGACCTCCACCCGCAGAGCCGCACTCCACATAGAGAATAATGGAGCCTCTAGCACCGACCTCCACCCGCAGAGTCTCACTCCACATAGAGAATAATGGAGCCTCCGGCACCGACCTCCACCCGCAGAGCCACACTCCACAAAGAGAATAATGGAGCCTCCAGCACCGACCTCCACCCGCAGAGCCACACTCCACATAGAGAATAATGGGGCCTCCAGCACCGACCTCCACCTGCAGAGCCGCACTCCACATAGAGAATAATGGAGCCTCCGGCACCGACCTCCACCCGCAGAGCCGCACTCCACATAGAGAATAATGGATCCTCCAGCACCGACCTCCACCCGCAGAGCCGCACTCCACATAGAGAATGGAGCATCCAGCACTGACCTCCACCCACAGAGCCGCACTCCACATAGAGAATAATGGAGCCTCCAGCACCGACCTCCACCCGCAGAGCCGCACTCCACATAGAGAATAATGGAGCCTCCGGCACCGACCTCCACCCACAGAGCCACACTCCACATAGAGAATGGAGCCTCCAGCACCGACCTCCACCCGCACTCCACATAGAGAATAATGGAGCCTCCAGCACCGACCTCCACCCACAGAACCGCACTCCACAGAGAATAATGGAGCCTCCAGCACCGACCTCCACCCGCAGAGCCACACTCCACATAGAGAATAATGGAGCCTCCGGCACCGACCTCCACCCGCAGATCCATACTCCACATAGAGAATAATGGAGCCTCCGGCACCGACTTCCACCCGCAGAGCCGCACTCCACATAGAGAATAATGTAGCCTCCGGCACCGACCTCCACCCGCAGAGCTGCACTCCACATAGAGAATAATGGAGCCTCCAGCACCGACCTCCACCCGCAGAGCCGCACTCCACATAGAGAATAATGGAGCCTCTAGCACTGACCTCCACCCGCAGAGCCGCACTCCACATAGAGAATAATGGAGCCTCCAGCACCGACCTCCACCCGCAGAGCCGCACTCCACATAGAGAATAATGGAGCCTCCGGCACCGACCTCCACCCGCAGAGCCGCACTCCACATAGAGAATAATGGAGCCTCCAGCACCGACCTCCACCCGCAGAGCCACACTCCACATAGAGAATAATGGGGCCTCCAGCACCGACCTCCACCCGCAGAGCCGCACTCCACATAGAGAATAATGGATCCTCCAGCACCGACCTCCACCCGCAGAGCCGCACTCCACATAGAGAATAATGGAGCCTCCAGCACTGACCTCCACCCGCAGAGCCACACTCCACATAGAGAATAATGGAGCCTCCAGCACCGTCCTCCACCCGCAGAGCCGCACTCCACATAGAGAATAATGGAGCCTCCGGCACCGACCTCCACCCGCAGAGCCACACTCCACATAGAGAATAATGGAGCCTCCAGCACCGACCTCCACCCGCACTCCACATAGAGAATAATGGAGCCTCCAGCACCGACCTCCACCCGCAGAGCCGCACTCCACATAGAGAATAATGGAGCCTCCAGCACCGACCTCCACCCACAGAGCCGCACTCCACAGAGAATAATGGAGCCTCCGGCACCGACCTCCACCCGCAGAGCCACACTCCACATAGAGAATAATGGAGCCTCCGGCACCGACCTCCACCCGCAGATCCACACTCCACATAGAGAATAATGGAGCCTCCGGCACCGACTTCCACCCGCAGAGCCGCACTCCACATAGAGAATAATGGAGCCTCCGGCACCGACCTCCACCCGCAGAGCCGCACTCCACATAGAGAATAATGGAGCCTCCGGCACCGACCTCCACCCGCAGAGCCGCACTCCACATAGAGAATAATGTAGCCTCCGGCACCGACCTCCACCCGCAGAGCCGCACTCCACATAGAGAATAATGGAGCCTCCGGCACCGACCTCCACCCGGAGAGCCGCACTCCACATAGAGAATAATGTAGCCTCCGGCACCGACCTCCACCCGCAGAGCCGCACTCCACATAGAGAATAATGGAGCCTCCAGCACCGACCTCCACCCGCAGAGCCGCACTCCACATAGAGAATAATGGAGCCTCTAGCACTGACCTCCACCCGCAGAGCCTCACTTCACATAGAGAATAATGGAGCCTCCGGCACCGACCTCCACTCGCAGAGCCGCACTCCACATAGAGAATAATGGAGCCTCCAGCACCGACCTCCACCCGCAGAGGCGCACTCCACATAGAGAATAATGGGGCCTCCAGCACCGACCTCCACCCGCAGAGCCGCACTCCACATAGAGAATAATGGAGCCTCCAGCACCGACCTCCACCCGCAGAGCCGCACTCCACATAGAGAATAATGGAGCCTCCAGCACCGACCTCCACCCGCAGAGCCGCACTCCACATAGAGAATAATGGAGCCTCCAGCACCGACCTCCACCCGCAGAGCCGCACTCCACATAGAGAATAATGGAGCCTCCAGCACCGACCTCCACCCGCAGAGCCGCACTCCACATAGAGAATAATGGAGCCTCCAGCACCGACCTCCACCCGCAGAGCCGCACTCCACATAGAGAATAATGGAGCCTCCAGCACCGACCTCCACCCGCTGAGCCGCACTCCACATAGAGAATAATGGAGCCTCCAGCACCGACCTCCACCCGCAGAGCCGCACTCCACATAGAGAATAATGGAGCCTCCAGCACCGACCTCCACCCGCAGAGCCGCACTCCACATAGAGAATAATGGAGCCTCCAGCACCGACCTCCACCCGCTGAGCCGCACTCCACATAGAGAATAATGGAGCCTCCAGCACCGACCTCCACCCGCAGAGCCGCACTCCACATAGAGAATAATGGAGCCTCCAGCACCGACCTCCACCCGCAGAGCCACACTCCACATAGAGAATAATGGAGCCTCCAGCACCGACCTCCACCCGCTGAGCCGCACTCCACATAGAGAATAATGGAGCCTCCAGCACCGACCTCCACCCGCAGAGCCGCACTCCACATAGAGAATAATGGAGCCTCCAGCACCGACCTCCACCCGCAGAGCCACACTCCACATAGAGAATAATGGAGCCTCCAGCACTGACCTCCACCCGCTGAGCCGCACTCCACATAGAGAATAATGGAGCCTCCAGCACTGACCTCCACCCGCAGAGCCACACTCCACATAGAGAATAATGGAGCCTCCAGCACTGACCTCCACCCGCTGAGCCGCACTCCACATAGAGAATAATGGAGCCTCCAGCACCGACCTCCACCCGCAGAGCCGCACTCCACATAGAGAATAATGGAGCCTCCAGCACTGACCTCCACCCGCAGAGCCGCACTCCACATATATGGCTGCTCTGTGCGCGCAGGACCTGTGATGAGGTCACAGGAGGGGAGGAGTCAGGGGTCACATGATCAGGGGCCTCAGTGTGTGGAGGACTCTGCTGTGCTGGTTGTCATGGTGCTGGATGAGGGGAAGTTTATGTGTGGGGTCAGGAGGGGTTTACAGCGTGGATGTAGCAGAGCCGCGTGTGTATGAGGTGTACGGAGCGGAGCCGTGTGTGTGTATGAGGTGTACGGAGCGGAGACGTGTGTATGAGGTGTGTAACGGGGTCTTCCAAGCTGGGGTACCTCTTTCAGTACCACCCTGTGTTTTCGGAGGTCCACTCTGCGTTGGCTGGAGTCTGAATGAATGACGCTGGCTGGAATTCCTTGTTTTCATGGGCGCATATAAAAGATCACTGCTTCTCCATGTATTTCCAGTCTGACAACACTTTACTCACAGGACACAGAATATATCACACAGATACAGAGGGCAGGCCAATAGACAAGCGTCAGGCCAGACATGCATTACAAAAGTCGCAGGTGGCCGGAGCCCGCCGATGTTTACTGTGGAAATTACAAAGGTGGGGGGAGGGCGCACAAAAGGGGAATGCTGATGCATTAGGGACATGCATCTCACATGGAACCTATTATCCATCCATATAAGTGCACAACATATTCTGGGTGCTTAGTGGTTCTGTAACACATAACACGGCTCCCCTTTTTCAGCGACGCGATCGGCATACACAGTCTGATCCTCAACGGATCGGTTTGGGGATGACCGAAGTTTATGGAGTTGGTACAAGTTCCGTTTGTTGACTTAGTCCATTGGCGTTACCGTTTTATTTGCCGGGTCTGTGGTGGATGGTGAAGTCCAGAGGTTGTAGGGCTAAACTCCACCGCAGCAATCTGGCGTTGTCTCCGGAGACCCGATTAAGCCAGACTACGGGATTATGGTCCGTTAGGAGGGAAAACTGTCATCCATACAAATATGGTTGCAACTGCTTGAGTGCCCATACTACCGCCAGACGACCCTTCTCGATGGCCGCATAGCTTACTTCACGCGGCAGCAGTTTCCGACTCAGGTAAGCTACCGGGTGTTCTTGGCCGTCCGGCCCGACTTGGCTCAGCACTGCCCCCAATCCAAACATAGAAGCGTCTGTGTGAACCAGGAAACGTTTAGTTGGATCGGGTGCGGCCAATACAGGGGTATTGGTGAGGGCGTCCTTTAGTTGGCGGAAGGCTTCCTCACACTCTGGGGACCAGGTTAACTGGCGGGGTTGGTTCTTACTGGTCAAATCAGTGAAGGGCTTGGCTACACTGCTGTAATTGGGAACAAATTTCCTGTAATACCCCGCTGTCCCTAGAAACACCATGACCTGGGTTTTAGTGCGTGGGATGGGCCATTTGGCTATGGCTTCAATCTTGGCTGGTTCTGGTCGCTGTTTCCCACTTCCCACCCAATGCCCTAAATACTGAACCTCTGCTTTGCCCACGTGACACTTGTTTGGGTTCAGGGTGATTCCGGCCTGGTGGATCCTGTCCAATACTGTCTCTAGGTGATTTAGATGCTCTTCCCATGTCGCACTGTAGATGGCGATGTTGTCCAGGTAGGCACAAGCATAGTCCTGGAGACCATCCAGAAGCCTTTGGAAGGTCGCCGGGGCATAACTCGAAACTGGAATAAGCCGAACGGGGTGACAAATGCCGACTTGGGAATAGCGTCAGGACTAAGGGGAATCTGCCAGTAGCCTTTGCATAGATCGATGGTGGTCAAATACTTTCCCCCCGCCAGCTGGTCTAACAACTCATCCACACGCGGCATGGGGTATGCATCCGTCACTGTTTTCTCATTGAGCTTACGATAGTCTACACAAAACCGTGTAGTCCCATCCTTCTTGGGCACTAACACTACGGGGGATGCCCAGGGACTATCTGACTCTTCAATGACCCCTAAACGCAACATCGCTTGTATCTCTTGTCGCATCCCCTCTCGTACAGACTCAGGGACGCGGAAGGGGTGTTGTCTCAGGGGGGTCTGATCCTGGGTATCAACCTTGTGTTGTGCCAGGCGAGTGTACCCCGGTCTCTCTGAAAACATCCTCTGTCGCAGCCTCAACAACGCCTCCGCCTGCTGTCTCTCCCGGGGGTCTAGGTCTTCACCCAAGTGTACCTGGTCCCATGTTTTAGACTGAGTCCTTTCCCCTAAGACATCCGGCAAGGGAAGTCCGGTTAAATCCTCTGCTTCAGGTGCACAGATGGCCACTACCTCTTCAGGGCGCTCCCGGTAGGGCTTCAGCATATTCACGTGGAACATGCGGATAACCCTGGGGTCATCACAATCGGCGACATTATAGGTTGTGTCGGCTATTTTCCCCACTACCTGGTAGGGCCCCTGCCATGCAGCTTGAAACTTATTCTGCTTAGTGGGCTCTAACACCAGGACCTTCTGTCCTATTTCCAAAGTGCGCTCTCTGGCCCTCCGATCGTACCATACGCACTGGCGCCACTGGGTCGCCTGCATGTTCTCACGTACAGCCTGAATCAGCTCCTGTAGGCGGTCCCGGAATTTCAGCACATAGGGTACAATAGGTACCCCTTCTATGAGGCCCTCCCCTTCCCAGTGTTCCAGCACTAAGTCTAGGGGTCCCCTTACCCGTCTCCCGTATACCAGCGCGAACGGGGAGAACCCCGTGGATTCTTGGGGCACCTCCCGATAGGCAAACAGGAGGTGTGGCAAGAATTTCTCACAGTCCCTGTAGGTCCCGGTAAAAGTCCCAATGAGCTGTTTTAATGTCCCGTTAAAGCGTTCACACAACCCATTGGTTTGCGGGTGGTATGGGGCACTTCTAATGGACTTTACGCCGCACGGCTTCCACAGTTGGTTGGTCACCTCTGCTGTAAACTGGGTACCCTGGTCTGAGATAATCTCCCGGGGAAATCCAACCCGTGAGAAAACCTGGAGCAGGGCGGCCGCCACCGTCTCTGCCAGTATGTTAGGTAACGCAACCACCTCGGGATACCGTGTGGCATAATCTACCACTGTCAATATATACTTTTTCCCGGACGGACTGGGTTTGGCCAACGGCCCTATCAGATCGACTGCTACTTGGCTAATTGGTTCCTCCACAATAGGGAGGGGGCGTAATTTGGCCTTGCATCGATCCCCCCTCTTGCCAATGCGCTGACAACTGTCACAGGTCTGGCAGTACTGACGAACATCATAGGTTACCCCCGGCCAAAAGAAGTTTTGTGTCAGACGATGCCTGGTGCGACTGACGCCGAAGTGCCCGGCCAAGGGTATATCATGAGAGATTCGCAGTAGCTCCTGCCTATACTTCTTGGGAACTACCAGCTGTTGTTTTATAGTGGGGCTTGTCCCTGTGTGGTGCTGCTCTGTGATCCGGTAGAGGAGTCCCTGCTTCCATACAAACTGTTCCCCTTCCAGTCCTCCTCTCCCCTCCTGTGCCTTCCCACAATATCCCTCTAATGAAAGTGTTAAGGGGAAAATATATGGCATATGAATATATACAAGAATCAAAACTGTACCACTATATGGACGCTTTGCTGATCATGTTGCTTTAAGATATTTCTGATTTTCTGTTAATTGTTTCTGTATGATATCACCCACCTAAGCTTCATTTAATATTTAATGAACTGGGTGGATTAGGGTGGATCGGGCTAGAAAACAATACTTATGTACATAAGTATTGTGTAGCGATATGAGAACAGTATGAGAACAGTAAATATTAACGTGGAAACGTACATAATGATTGTGTAGCGGTATGGGAACGACAAATAGTAACCTGGAAACGTACCCATGATGTAATAACACAAACTCTGTATAAAAGCTGTTCATTTTTGGATTAAAGACAGAGAAGAATCATACTGACACGATACACCTTGTCTTGTGTATTCTTTTCTCCGTGCACGTAAAATCTCTACCAAAGATCCAATTTGGCCACAGACAATTAAGACGGGCCACACCCTAGTGCGGCAGAATCAACAAAAGATCCTCAAGTAACTCCCTCTTAAATTCATCTGTGGTGGCCCAAGAAATGTGTCTGGCTATGGGAATACGTGCAGGGCTGGGATGTCTTACCTGGGCCTCCTCTGAGTGTGATTCTGCCTCCGCAGCTCGAGCTTGTCTCCGGGTGGTTACAGGATAGGTCTCAGCCAGAGGGGCCACCGAGAATGCAGACAACACGGGCCCCAAGTCATTTCCCAGCAAGACGTCTGCAGGCAAATCCTCCATCAAGCCGACCTCAACAAGGCCATCCCCGACTCCCCAGTTCAGGTGAATCCTGGCAGTGGGTAGTCGATGTATGGCTCCCCCTGCTACACGGACTGCCACTGTCCGGTCCGTCCTCTCTTGGTCCCGGACGAGATGAGGCTTCACAAGGGTCAAAGTTGCTCCGGAATCTCTTAGTCCCTGCATACGTTTCCCATTAACCCACACGACCTGTCGATGCTGCTGTCGATTATCTGCCCGGGCTGCCTGCACGGGGTCCACTTCTTGCAGCACTTCCTCCATCTCTTCCACCCCTTGGTTAGTCGTAGCCCCCAATGCCGGGTCAGCTTCGCCTTGGTAGCAGTGTACAGCAGCCCGGCTGAAGGTAGCTGTTCCCGCCTTTGGCCACTGGGTATGCTGAGTCCGGTTGGGGTATTGTCTTTGCAGGTGGCCCAGCTGACGGCAGGTGTGGCATCGTGCCCCAGGGGGACTGTGGTAGGCCGGGTTTCTAGCTGGTCCCCCTACAATCTTCGGTGGTTTGGGGCCCTTCAGGTCCATGGGCGGGCCCCTAGTGACCGCCTTTGATCCGGAGAACTGCGGCCTCCTGGCATCATGATGTTCATCGGCCAGACGAGCGGCTTCCTCAAGAGTCATTGGCCACCTTGTTGTGAGTTCATTTTTCCCTTCACCATTGAGGTCTGATGAACTCCCTCCTCTGGTGAAGGAAGGTAGTGAGGCTGATTATCAAACACCTGGGCAGCTAGATGATGACTGGGTGGCTGGAATTGAGGACTGGATATAAGGCTGCCAATGCCCTTCTTCCTGGCTGGTGATTTTCCTGCTGGATTCTTGGAGACCAGTCTGATTCCTGCTTCTCAAAGCTAAGTTTTTCTGCTCTGCTTTGTACTCTTCAGTTTTGTTTTTGTTTTGCCTTGTTTTTTGGGAGTTCTGCCATCCCCGGCCGGGGGTGAGCTGAATTCCATTTTTGTCTCTGATCTGTTTATCTTTTGCTCTGTCTTCAGAATATACCTGAGTGCTGATATAGTCTTTTGAAGCCTAGCGACTTCAGGGCCTGTTTTTCCTATCAGTCGGTTGGCTCATTTTGATAGGGTTTTTGCGGATGGCAGACAGCAGCTTTCCTATCCTGTCCTATGTAGTTAGCTTGGGCCCCATCATTTGCTCAACCTATCTTTCTATCTGTGTTAGTGTTTTCATCTTGCTTCACCGTCATTATGTTGGGGGCTGCCTATTGCTTTGGGATCTGCTCTGGGGCAGTTTAGTTTTCCCCTTTCTGTCTTTAGGCTATCTAGTTCTCCGGCTGTGATCGAGGGGCCTAGGGCACCGTAGGAACCCCCCACGGCTACTGCTAGTTGTCGTGGATAGGTCCAGGGGTCTGCAATCCGATAGCTGCCAACCTCTCTGGTTTTTCTGGACTTAGCTGGTATTTTGTTTTTTCCTCCTTCGGTGACTCATAACAGAATCACCAGCCATACCGCAGATCCTAGGGTACTCAATAGCAGGAGAGAATTGTATAAAAAAAAAAAAAAAGTGTCAGAATTTTTTTTTTTGTGTGCATATTTTTTCCTCTATATCTCTGAGGCCGTAGGGGGAATTTTCCTCTCAATGGAGATGAAGCATTTGTCTGATCGTGTGGAGCAGCTCGCTGCTGAAGTGCGGGGAATTTCCGCTTATCTTGCTCATTCACATGCAGCTGAACCAAAAATTCCCACTCCTGATGTGTTTTTTGGGGATCGGTCTAAATTCTTGAATTTCAAGAATAATTGTAAATTATTTTTTGCCTTGAAGCCTATCTCGTCGGGGAACTCCGCGTAGCAGGTTAAAATTGTCATCTCTTTGTTGTGCGGCGATCCCCAGGATTGGGCGTTTTCTTTGACACCTGATGATCCTATTCTGAATAATGTGAACGCATTTTTTCAAGCCTTGAGGTTGTTGTATGATGAACCTAATGCTATTGATCAGGCTGAAAAGACCCTGTTGGCATTAAGCCAGGGTCGGGATTCGGCAGAGTTGTACTGTCAAAAATTCCGAAAGTGGGCGGTCCTTACTACCTGGAATGATGGTGCCTTGGCAGCCCTCTTTCGGAAGGGTTTGTCAGAAACTGTAAAAGATACTATGGTGGGATTTCCTGTTCCCTCTGGTCTTGACGATTCTATGTCATTAGCCATTCAGGTGGATCGGCGTTTACGTGAACGCAAAACTACACGAGAGATGTTGCCACCTGTTGAACAAATGTCTGAACCTATGCAATGTGATAGAGTTTTGTCTAGGGCACAACGTCAGGAGTTCAGAAGGCGTAATAAGCTGTGTTTTTTTTGTGGAGATGCCTCGCATATTATTTCTGTCTGCCCTAAACGAGAGAAACGTTTTGCACACACGTTTTCTGTGGGTGGTGTTCAACCTAAGTTTCTTCTGGCAACTACTGTGATCTGCTCCCTGTCCACATTTCCCGCCAAGGCTTTTGTGGATTCGGGAGCAGCCCTGAACCTAATGGACTTGGATTTTGCTAAACGTTGTGGATTCCCTATGACACCCCTGCGGACGCCTATCCCTTTGAGGGGTATTGATGCTACTCCTTTGGCGAAGAATAAACCTCAGTTTTGGACCCAGGTGGTAATGCGGGTCGCCCCAGACCATCAAGAAAATTGCAGATTTTTGGTGTTGCATAATTTGCATGATACCATTGTTCTGGGGTTTCCCTGGTTGCAAATCCATAATCCAGTTCTGGATTGGAAAACTTTGTCTGTGGTGAGTTGGGGTTGTCGGTGTGCCCTTAGTGATGCTCCTGTTTTCTCCACCTCTCCCCAGTCGCATGATGTTCCTGACTATTTGGCTGACTTTTATGATGTATTTAGTGAGAATGAGTCTGCGTTTTTGCCTCCTCATAGGAGTTATGACTGTGCAATTGAGCTGAACCCGGGGTGTAAATTCCCCAAGGGTCGGCTTTTCAATTTATCTGTACCCGAGCATGAGGCTATGCGATCCTATATTAAGGCGGCATTGGAGAAGGGTCATATTAGACCATCCTCTTCACCCTTAGGTGCTGGGTTTTTTTTCGTGGCTTAAAAGGATATATTGACTATCGTTCCCTCAACAAAATTACTGTTAAATATCAGTATCCGTTACCCCTGATTTCTGATCTATTCTCCAGAGTTAAAGGTGCTTGCTGGTTTACCAAGCTTGACCTCAGGGGGGCGTATAATCTTATTCGCATTAAGCATGGGGATGAATGGAAGACGGCGTTTAATACTCCAGAGGGACATTTTGAGTACCTGGTGATGCCTTTTGGGCTCACTAATGCCCCTTCTGTCTTCCAGTGCTTCATGAACGATATATTCCGAGACTTTGTGGATAAATTTTTGATTATCTATCTGAATGATATTTTGATCTTCTCCAAGAATTGGGACTCTCATGTGGAACATGTTCGGACTGTGTTCCAGATTTTGAGGGAGAATTCCCTGTATGTCAAGGGATCGAAATGCCTTTTTGGGGTACAGAGGATTTCATTTTTGGGATTTATTTTGTCTCCGTCAACTATTGAAATGGACCCGGCCAAGGTACAGGCCATTTATGGTTGGGTTCAGCCCACTTCTTTGAAGGCCCTCCAGAAGTTTTTGGGTTTTGCTAATTTTTATCGTAAATTTATAGCTAATTTTTCTGGTATTGCCAAGCCATTGACGGATTTGACTAGGAAGGGTGCTGATGTGCTGAATTGGTCTCCGGAGGCTGTTTCTTCCTTTCAGGAGCTGAAGCGAAGATTCACTTCTGCTCCGGTTTTGCGGCAACCTGATGTCTCACTCCCGTTTCAGGTGGAGGTGGACGCTTCTGAGATTGGTGCAAGAGCGGTGTTGTCCCAAAAAGATCCTGTGCCATCTAAAATTAATCCTTGTGCTTTCTTTTCCCGAAAGTTCTCCCCATCCGAACGTAACTATTAGCCATGAAATGGGCATTTGAGGAGTGGAGACATTGGTTGGAGGGAGCCAAACACCAAGTTGTGGTCCTTACTGACCACAAGAATTTGATTTACCTGGAGTCGGCCAAGCGCTTTAATCCTAGACAGGCTAGGTGGGCCTTGTTTTTCGCACGTTTTGATTTTGTGGTCTCTTTTCTTCCGGGCACTAAGAATGTCAAGGCAGACGCCCTCTCTAGGAGTTTCCTTGCTGATTCTCCTGTTGTGACTAAGCCTGCTACCATCTTAGGCGAGGGGGTAGTTCTTTCTGCCATCTCGCCCGATTTGAGACGTGCTCTGGAAGAGTTTCAGGAGGAGAAACCTGAGCGTTGTCCCAGTGGAAAGTTGTATGTTCCTGACCAGTGGAGGAAGAGAGTGATGTCTGAAGTTCATTGCTCTGCATTGGCTGGTCATCCAGGTATTTTTGGTACTAGAGATCTGGTGAGTCGGTCTTTTTGGTGGCCCGCCTTGTCTATTGATGGCAGGAATTTTGTGCAGTCCTGTGGGACTTGCTCCCAGTCTAAACCTTGTTCTCGCTCTAGTGGCTTGTTGATGCCTTTGCCGGTGCCCAGGAGGCCATGGACCCATATTTCAATGGATTTTATCTCTGATATGCCTGTCTCTCAGAGAATGACTGTTATTTGGGTGATTTGTGATAGGTTCTCTAAGACGGTCCATCTTGTACCACTCCCTAAGTTGCCATCTTCCTCTGAGTTGGTGCCCTTGTTTTTGCAACAGGTGGTTCGCTTGCACGGGATTCCTGAGAACATTGTATCTGACAGAGGAGTTCAGTTTGTGTCTAGATTTTGGAGGACTTTCTGTTCCAAGCTGGGAATTCAGTTGTCCTTCTCCTCTGCGTTTCACCCTCAGACCAATGGGCAGACGGAGAGAACAAACCAGACCTTGGAGTCGTATTTGAGATGTTTTATTTTCGCTGATCAGGATGATTTGGTTTCATTTTTGCCCTTGGCCGAATTTGCTTTAAATAATAGAGCTAGTTCTGCCACTTTGATGTCACCTTTTTTTTGTAACTTTGGTTTTCACCCTCGATTTTCTTCAGGGCAGGTGGAGTCTTCTGCCTGCCCAGGTGTTGACACTGTGGTGGAGAGAATGCACCAGATCTGGGACCAAGTAGTGGATAAGTTGTCTCTCTCCCAGGAAAAGGCCCAGCGGTTTTCGAACCGGCGTAGGACCGTTGGTCCCCAGTTTAAGGTAGGCGATATGGTTTGGTTGTCATCAAAAAAAAAGTTTAAGCCTAGATTTATTGGACCTTACAAGATTTTGGAGATTATTAATCCGGTCTCTTTTCGGTTGGCTCTTCCTGTCACATTTAAAATTCATAATGTGTTTCATAAGTCCTTGTTGAAGAGGTTTGTTGAACCAGTAGTTCCTGTGGTGGCACCTCCTGACCCTATATTGGTTGAAGGTAACATGGAATATGAGGTAGAGAAGATACTGGATTCCCGTCTGGCTAGACGGAGACTCCAGTATTTGGTTAAGTGGAAGGGTTATGGTCAGGAGGATAATTCCTGGGTCTCTGCCTCTGATATTCATGCCGAAAGATTGGTGCATGCCTTTCATCGGGCTCACCCGGATCGCCCTGGTGGCATGGATGAGGGTTCGGTGACGCCTCCTCAAGGGGGAGGTACTGTTGTGAGTTCATTTTTCCCTTCACCATTGAGGTCTGATGAACTCCCTCCTCTGGTGAAGGAAGGTAGTGAGGCTGATTATCAAACACCTGGGCAGCTAGATGATGACTGGGTGGCTGGAATTGAGGACTGGATATAAGGCTGCTGACGCCCTTCTTCCTGGCTGGTGATTTTCCTGCTGGATTCTTGGAGACCAGTCTGATTCCTGCTTCTCAAAGCTAAGTTTTTCTGCTCTGCTTTGTACTCTTCAGTTTTGTTTTTGTTTTGCCTTGTTTTTTGGGAGTTCTGCCATCCCCGGCCGGGGGTGAGCTGAATTCCATTTTTGCCTCTGATCTGTTATCTTTTGCTCTGTCTTCAGAATATACCTGAGTGCTGATAGTCTTTTGAAGCCTAGCGACTTCAAGGCCTGTTTTACCTATCAGTCGGTTGGCTCATTTTGATAGGGTTTTTGCGGATGGCAGACAGCAGCTTTCCTATCCTGTCCTATGTAGTTAGCTTGGGCCCCATCATTTGCTCAACCTATCTTTCTATCTGTGTTAGTGTTTTCATCTTCCTTCACCGTCATTATATGTTGGGGACTGCCTATTGCTTTGGGGTCTGCTCTAGGGCAGTTTAGTTTTTCCCCTTTCTGTCTTTAGGCTATCTAGTTCTCCGGCTGTGATCGAGGGGTCTAGGGCACCGTAGGAACCCCCCACGGCTACTGCTAGTTGTTGTGGATAGGTCCAGGGGTCTGCAATCCGATAGCTGCCAACCTCTCTGGTTTTTCTGGACTTAGCTGGTATTTTGTTTTTTCCTCCTTCGGTGACTCATCATAACACCGCCTGTCCCGAAGCCATTCCTGTGTCACGAGGTTAAAATCCTTCTAACAGGAAGAGCTGGAGGACGTCCTCCTTAGTGGTTGCTTGGCTCCCTTGTACCCACTGTAGCAGTGACCGCCGTAATTTACAGGCCCATTCAGCGTGGGTATCGGTTACGCGTTTTATAAGTCCGCGGAACTTTTGGCAATAGGCCTCTGGTGTCAGCGCATACCGGGCCAAGATCACTTCTTTGATCCGCTCATAGTCCATACAGTCCTCATCAGGTACCGTGCGATAGGCATCCGCTGCCCGGCCTGTCAGCTTGCTGGCCAGAATCTGAACCCGTTCCTCCGGCTTCACTTGATGAAGGGCACACTGCCACTCAAAGTCCTGCAGAAAGCCATCGTCTTCCTCTGCCTCCCCCAACTGTCGGAAGGCATTATACTGGATCTTTTTGTGGCTTACTGTTGAAGGTACCTGGTCGAAGGCCAGAGCTCCCCCTGCTCGCTGGCTCTTCTCTCTCCGCTCTGCCATCTCCATCTTGGCCAGCTCCACTTTGGTCCGCTCTGCCATCTCCATCTTGGGTAGCTCTATCCTGGTCCGCTCGGCCATGTTTTCCTTCAGATCAGTACGCATATCAGCCATCACCTCTCGTATGATCTCTACTGCAGGGTTTAGGCCATAGAATGCCAGTCTGTTCTTTACCTCCCTCTGGAATTCGGCCTCCTCCACGTTCACATTGGGGGGCGCTGCACTGTCGTGTTCCATGATGGCTGCTATCAAATCCGCTTTTGTTTTGTTGCTGGTGATCAACACTCGGGCTTCCACCAGATCTTTTAATGTAGTCCTCTTTAACTTCTGGTAGTTATTTTCCATTCATTCCTTTCCTCCTGTAGAAGGGGTATCAAATCCCGCTGTCTGCCACCAGTGTAACGGGGTCTACCAAGCTGGGGTACCACTTTCAGTACCACCCCGTGTTTTCGGAGGTCCGCTCTGCGTTGGCTGGAGTCTGAATGAATGACACTGGCTGGAATTCCTTGTTTTCATGGGTGCATATAAAAGATCACTGCTTCTCCATGCATTTCCAGTCTGACAACACTTTACTCACAGGACACAGAATATATCACACAGATACAGAGGGCCGGCCAATAGAAAAGCGGCAGACCAGACATGCATTACAAAAGTTGCAGGTGGCCGGAGGCTGCCTTTGTTTACTGTGGAAATTACCAAGGTGGGGGGAGGGCAGACAAAAGGGGAATGCTGATGCATTAGGGACATGCATCTCACATAGAACCTATTATCCATACATATAACTGCACAACATATTCTGGGTGCTAAGTGGTTCTGTAACACCCACTAACCCAACCGAGCAGAAGCTCCATTCCCTAGATGTAAGAAGGTGCCTCCATAGTTACATTTCGGCCACAGAACCATGGAAAAGGGACAATGCCCTTTTTGTATCTTTTCAGGGAGCTAGAAAAGGACTTAGAGTGTCCAAAAACACCCTAGCTAGGTGGATTAGGGAGGCAATTTTTTTCTTATACAGCAGGTGGGTTGGAGATTCCGGAAGGCATAAGGGCGCACTCTACTCGGGCCGTGGCAACATCCTGGGCAGAGAGATCGGAAGTATCCATTGAGGACATATGTAAGGCAGCCACATGGTCCTCTCCATCCAAGTTTTTTAACCACTATAGATTGGATTTAGGCGAGTCCGCCGACCTCACGTTTGGGAGAAAGGTGCTTGTGGGTCGCCCTCCCAGGGCTGTGGGGTACTCGGTACTGGGCCAGTGTCAGGGGAATGTGTCACAGCAGCGGTGACCCGGTCCGTGGCCCTGGGCGCTCAAGTAATGGAAGAAGTATATGTAGTTAATGGTGAATAGTTCGTGACGCCACCTGTGGTGTTCGGCAAGGGAGGTGTTAAGCCGACGCTGCAGACAGATCCTCTGGGACAGATGGTATGGTGCAGCAAGGATGGTATAGCCCTCACAGGCAAGGCTGCTGTCCCAGGGCAGTGTAGATGTGGGGACACTAGGTGGTGTAGTGTCCGGCGCAGGGGATGTAGCAGTGTCAGGCAGACGGACGCTGGAAGGAATGGAGGACACCAGGGCATGTAGTTCCAACGCTTTACTCACAGTCAGTTATCATGTGGATAATTCAGAAAGAATGCTGTGTCGTCACACCAGATTTACATTTTTTTTAATATTTGGCTGCTGTCACACACTGAGAGACGCTTTTTATTGGACAAAACTGCATCACCATATCGGAGAGATATAATTTTTCCATAGTTTTGCTGGCAGAGTCATGTGAGGACTTGTTTTTTGCAGGACGAGTTGACATTTAGTAGTATAATATTCAGACACCTAACATTTCTGATCGCTTTTTATTCCGATTTTTGGGAGGCAGAATGAACAAAAAAAAGTAACTCCTATTATTTTGTTTTTTTATGCTGTTCTGTAAGTGGTAAAATTGATACGGCAGTTTTATTCTTTGGATCAGTACGATTACAGCAATACCTCAGTTATTTTATCATGATTTAGTTTTTATTGCATAAAAGCACTATTTTATTCAAAAAAGAATCGCTTTATTATGGGAGCTATACCTTTTTTATTTTTCTGCTGATGGACCCTTATGACAGCTTGTTTTTGGCAAACCAAGATGATGTAGATTGCTTTTTTTTATTGTGCAGTTTTCTACTTTTTGTTCATCAACATGATGACAAAGCATAGTTTTTTGCCCTGTTTTGTTTCTTTTTACGTTGTTCACTGAAGGAGACAGTGGGACAGTTTTATAGGTCTGGTCATTCCAGAAGGGGTGATGCTATGAATGGGTCACCGAGGAGGATAGCAGACCCAGGCTAAGTCACAGAAAACCAGAGAGGTTGGTAACTAAGCGGATTGCAGACCCCTGATCCTATCCACACAACTAGCAGTAGCTGTGGAGCGTACCTACGATGATCCTAGACACCTCAACACAGCCGTAGAGCTAACTAAGCCTAAAGCAAGAAAGGGGAAATCTAAACTGCCCCAGAGCAGACCCCAAAGGAATAGATAGCCCCCAAACATATATTGTCGGTGAGACAAGATGAAAACACAAACGCAGGAAGGAAAATAGACTGAGCAAATGATGGGGCCCATACTGACTAGACAGGACAGGAAAGGAAAGACACTGTCTGCAATCACACAAAAAACCCTGCAAAAAGTCCAACACGTCTGATGCACAAAAACACTGAAGTCACATGATTTCGCCCCCACTATATCAGCACTCTGGTATATTCTGAAAGCAAAGCAAAAAGAGACCAATACAACAGGGGACAAAACAAACTGGCACAAGCAGTAACATATGGGTGGTGATTCAACACAGCCCCAGCCAGAGCTGGCTGACCCACACAAAGCAGAGATAGACAAAACCAGTTCAAATGCAAACAGAATAGCAAACAAATCACTTAGCTGAACGATGCAGGGACAGAGCAGGAGACATCAGACCTCTGAAGGCACAGGAAGAAAATCACCAGCAGGGATAGAGGGAGTCGGCTGTCTTAAATCCCAATCTGAAACCCCAGATCTCCAATCATCATCCTCATTATCAGGTGGCAAGCCTCTATCAATCAGATCAGCTCCACTACCTCCAGTAACCACCAGAGGGAGCCCAGAAAGAGAACTCGCAACCCCTCTGTCAATCTGACCAGCTCCACTACCTTCAGTAATAACCAGAGGGATGCCAGAAAGAGAATTCACAACAGTACCCCCCCTTGAGGAGGGGTCACCGAACCCTCATCCACGCCACCAGGCCGGTCAGGATGGGCCCGGTGAAAAGCACGAACCAATCTTTCGGCATGAATGTCAGAAGCAGAGACCCAAGAATTATCCTCCTGGCCATAACCCTTCCATTGGACCAAGTACTGGAGTCTCCGTCTAGCCAAATGAGAACCCAATATTTTCTCTACCTCATACTCCAAATTGCCTTTAACCAATACAGGGTCAGGAGGAGCCGCCATAGGAACTACTGGCTCCACAAACCTCTTCAACAAGGATTTATTAAACACGCTATGAATCTTAAACGTAACTGGAAGAGCCAAACGGAAAGAAACAGTATTAAGGATTTCCAAAACCTTATAAGGTCCAATGAATCTTGGCTTGAATTTTGGAGACGCAACCTTCATAGGAATATTCTTTGAAGACAACCAAACCATATCACCCACTTTAAACCGGGGACCAATGGTCCTATGCCGGTTGGAAAACCATTGGGCTTTTTCCTGAGAGTGGGACAACTTATCCACCACTTGGTCCCAAATCTGCTGCATTCTCTCTACCACAGAGTCCACACTTGGGCAGGCCGAAGATTCCACTTGCCCTGAAGAAAATGGAGGATGAAACCCAAAGTTACAGAAAATGGGCAACATCAAAGTGGCAGAACTAGCTCTATTGTTTAGCGTGAATTCGGCCAGGGGCAAAAATGAGACCCAATCATCCTGATCAGCAGATATGAAACATCTCAAATAGGACTCCAAAGTCTGGTTTGTTCTCTCAGTCTGCCCATTGGTCTGAGGATGAAATGCAGAGGAGAAAGATAACTGTATTCCCAGTTTGGAACAAAAAGCTCTCCAAAATCAGGAAACAAACTGGACTCCTCTGTCCGACACAATGTTCTCAGGAATCCCGTGCAACCGAACCACCTGTTGTAAAAACAAGGGCACCAACAAGAAGAAGAAGATGGCAACTTTGGGAGTGGTACAAGATGGACTCTTAGAAAATCTATCACAAATCACCCAGATAACAGTCATTCTCTGAGAGACAGGAAGATCGGAAATAAAATCCATTGAGATATGGGTCCATGGCCTCCTGGGCATCGGCAGGGGCATCAACAACCCACTAGAACGAGAACAGGGCTTGGACCGAGAACAAGTCCCACAGTACTGCACAAAATTCCTGGCATCACGAGATAAGGCAGGCCACCAAAAAGACCGTCTCCCCAAATCTCTGGTACCAAAAATACCTGGATGACCAGCCAATGCGGAACAATGAATTTCAGACATTACTCTCTTCCTCCACTCGTCAGGGACATACAATTTTCCCATAGGGCAACGTTCAGGTTTGTCCTCCTGAAATTCCTCCAGGACACGTCTCAAATCGGGTGAGATGACGGAAAGAATTACACCCTCATTTAGAATGGTAGTAGGCTCGGTCACATCAAGAGAATCCGCAAAGAAACTCCTAGAAAGGGCGTCCGCCTTAACATTCTTAGTGCCCGGAAGAAAAGAGACCACAAAATTAAAAAGTAAGGCCCACCAAGCCTGTCTAGGATTCAAGCGTTTGGCTGATTCAAGATAAATCAAATTCTTGTAGTCGGTGAGGACCACAACTTGATGTCTGGCTCCCTCCAACCAGTGTCTCCACTCTTCAAATGCCCATTTCATGGCCAACAATTCCCGATTCCCCACGTCATAGTTACGTTCAGATTGGGAGAATTTTCGAGAAAAGAAGGCACAGGGATTCATCTTAGAAGTCACCGGATCTTTTTGGGACAAAATGGCTCCTGCACCAATCTCAGAAGTATCTACCTCCATCTGAAATGGGAGTGAGACATCAGGTTGCCGTAGAACCGGAGCAGAAGTGAATCTCCGCTTAAGCTCCTGAAATGCCGAAACTGCCTCTGAAGACCAATTCACCACATCAGCGCCCTTTTTGGTCAAATCAAAAACTTCTGGAGAGCCTTCAAAGAAGTGGGCTGAACCCAATGATAAATGGCCTGTATCTTGGCCGGGACCATTTCAATAGCAGATGGGGACAAAATGAATCCCAAAAATGAAATCCTCTGTACACCAAGGAGGTACTTCGATCCCTTAACATACAGGGAATTTTCCCTCAAAATCCGGAACACAGTCCGGACATGTTCCACATTAGAATCCCAATCACTGGAAAAGATCAAAATATCATCCAGATAAATAATCAAAAACTTATCCACAAAGTCCCAGAAAATATTGTTCATAAAAGATTGGAAGACAGAAGGGGCATTAGTGAGCCCAAAAGGCATCACCAGGTACTCAAAATGTCCCTCCAGAGTATTAAACGACATCTTCCATTCATCCCCGTGCTTGATGCGAATAAGATCATATGCCCCCCTGAGGTCAAGCTTGGTAAACCAACAGGCACTTTTAACTCTGGAAAATAAATCCAGAAATAAGGGGTAACGGGTACTGATATTTAACAGTGATTTTGTTAAGGGGACGATAGTCAATACATGGCCTGAATGAACCATCTTTCTTGGCCACAAAAAAAACCCAGCACCTCAAGGTGAAGAGGATGGTCTAATATGACCCTTTGTAACAACTATAGTGGATACTACAGGGGTTTCTTGGCAAGAAGCACAATCACAGCAGAGTCCAGAGTTAAGTGAATCGAGTTTATATAAGAACACAGCAAAACCATGCGTGCACAGTGTGAACAAGGCAAACACAAAAGTCAATAAACTGCCGCTAGGGGTCAGCGGCCAATTGCAGGGTATACGCCTTTCAAAGTATCGAATGCTTGGAGCATAGTTTAGGAACAAAGTCCAGAATGTTATAACCGGCCACTATGGAAACAGATGCCGTTATCAGTACGGTATAGTTCTCTGAAAGTCTATCCAGTGGGTACCCTAACCCTGGTCCGGTTGGGGCACGGCAGGGCCGCTGAGTCGGCCGGAATCGCAGAACCACAAGAAGCAAGCACACGGTAGATTCTTTAGGACGGAGCAAACAGTAAGTCTCACCGATCAGGTGGCAGCAGGTAACGGGACAGCAGAGCAGCGGAGACAGCCAGTGGCTGTGGAGCGGGCAGCAGCAGAGGTGTGCAGTATAGTCTCTTGAAGCAACCACGAATGGAACAACCTCAGCAAGCTACAGCAGCTGTGAAGCCAGGACTACCCAGTACTCAAAGGAACACAGGCAGAATACTCCAGCATTGATTAATGACTGGGGTGGAGTCTTAAAGGCAGCAGACAGGAACACATGAAGGCCAGACCACCATCTTGGAGAAGGGCAAAATTCCAGAACATAGCAAAAGTGTCCAGAGTCCTGACACCCTTCTCCAACGACTCCTTGATATAAGATCGCATAGCATCATGTTCGGGTACCGATAAGTTGAAAAGCCGACCCTTGGGAAATTTACACCCGGGCATTAACTCAATTGCACAGTCATAACTCCTATGAGGAGGCAAAGACACAGACTTACTCTCACTAAATACATCAGAAAAATCAGCAAAATAGTCAGGAATATCATGAGACTGGGGAGAGGTGGAGAAAACAGGAGTGTCACTAAGAACACATTGACAACCCCAACTCACCACAGACACAGATTTCCAATCCAAAACAGGATTATGAGTTTGCAACCAAGGAAAACCCAGAACAATAGTATCATGCAAATTGTGCAACACCAAAAATTTACAATTTTCTTGGTGGTGCGGGGCGACCCGCATTATCACCTGGGTCCAAAACTGGGGTTTATTCTCCGCCAAAGGAGTAGCATCAATACCCCTCAAAGGGATAGGAGTTTGCAGGGGTATCATGGGAAAACCACAACGTTTAGCAAATTGTTACACCGCTCTGCCATACTCACCCGGCCTCCGCTCCCACGCCGCAGTCGGCCTCCGCTCTCACGCCGCAGCCTCTCTCCACCCAACGGCCGCAGCGGTCACCTGACGGGCTCGCAACCGATGCCTTCCCTGCATGCTATGCGCAATAGGCCGCGGCCGCGCCTCCTTCCTGCTTCTTATGCTCCGGCTGTGCCCTGACCCGGAAGCACCTTTGGACCAATGGCTGACCAGACAGGGACATATCAGGCCGCTTCCCTCTGAGGGAAGGCGCCTGATCGTTGTGTTTCCTAACACTCTGGCCTCGCTTCATCGTGTGCACTCTGCTCCTGCAGTTCCAGTCTCGGCTGCTCCTCGCAGCAGCTTCTCAGTCCTGCTACCCGTGTTCCTTGTTCTCTTCCGCAGTTCTGTCTCTAGTGTTCCTGCCATCCTGCTCCAGTCCTGCCTTCAGTGTTCCTGCCGTCCTACTCCAGTCCTGCCTTCAGTGTTCCTGCCATCCTACTCCAGTCCTGCCTCCAGTGCTCCTGCCATCCTGCCCCAGTCCAGCCTCCAGTGTTCCTGCCATCCTACTCCAGTCCTGCCTTCAGTGTTCCTGCTGTCCTACTCCAGTCCTGCCTTCACTGTTCCTGCCATCCTACTCCAGTCTCAGTCTTACTCCGGTCCATCCTGAGCTGCCCCTCTCGGTACCGGCTACCGTGGTACTCGAACCCCTGGGCCTGCTCCTAATGGTCCCTGTATAGGGGTCGGTTCCACCTGGCAGCTCGCCCGGGGTCCCTCAGTGCCACGGTCCAGGGGGTCCACTCCCGGAGTTTCCTGCTCCAGACCACCCACGCTAACACAAAGTCCAAATCCATCAGATTCAAAGCTGCACCTGAATCGACAAAAGCCTTAGCGGAGAATGTAGACTAGGAGCAGATCAGGGTAATCGCCAAAAGGAACTTAGGCTGTACACTGCCCACCGCAAATGTGTGAGCAAAACGCTTTTCTCGTTTAGGGCAGACAGAAGTAGTATGAGAGGCGTCCCCACAGAAAAAACACAGCTAATTATGCCTTCTAAACTCCTGATGTTGCGCCCTAGACAAAACTATCAAATTGCATGGGTTCAGAAATTCGTTCGAAAGGGGGTAACGCCTCTCGTGCAGTTTTACGTTCACCTAAACGCCGATCAATTTGAATGGCCAATGACATAGAGTCGTCAAGACCAGAGGGTACAGGAAATCCCACCATAACATCTTTTACGGTTTCTGCCAAACCCTTCCGAAAGAGAGCTGGTAGGGCATAGTCATTCCATTTAGTAAAGACCGCCCACTTTGAATTTTTGACAATATAACTGCAGAATCCTGACCCTGGTTCAATGCCAATAAGGTTTTTTCAGCTTGATTAACAGCATTAGGTTCATCATACAACAACCCCAAGGCTTGAAAAAACGCTTCCACATTAGCCAGAATAGGATCTCCAGGTGTCAAAGATAAGGCCCCATCCTGGGGATCGCTGTGCAGCAAGGAGATGACAATTTTAACCTGATGCACAGAACTCCCCGATGAGTTAGGCTTCAAGGCAAGAAATAGTTTACAATTATCCTTAAAATTCAAAAATTTAGACTGATCCCCAGAAAACACATCAGGAGTAGGGATTTTTGGTTCAACAGCAGATGATTGAGCGAGATAGGCAGAAATTCCCCGCACTTCAGCAGCGAGCTGCGCAACACGATCGGACAATTGCTTAGTCTCCATTTAGACAAAAAAAAATACTCCTGCAGCCCCAGAAAAAAAAAGAGGAAAAAAATATATATAAAAAAAATTGACACTTTTTTTTTTTTTTAAATTCTTTCCTTCTTTAGAGTACCCTAGAGTCTACAGTTAGGCTGGTGATTCTGTTATGAGTGGGTCAGACAGACAGATAGCAGGCCCAGGCTAAGCCACAGAAAACCAGAGAGGTTAGTAACTAAGCGGATGCAGACCCCTGATCCTATCCACACAACTAGCAGTAGCTGTGGAGCGTACCTACAATGATCCTAGACGCCTCGACACAGCTGCAGAGCTAACTAAGCCTAAAGCAAGAAGGGGGAAATCTAAATTGCCCCAGAGCAGACCCCAAAGGAATAGATAGCCCCCAAACATATATTGTCGGTGAGACAAGATGAAAACCCAAACGTAGGTAGGAAAATAGACTGAGCAAATGATGGGGCCCACACTGACTAGACAGGACAGGAAAGACACTGTCTGCAATCACGCAAAAACCCTGCAAAAAGTCCAACACATTTGATGCTCAAAAACACTGAAGTCACACGACTTCGCCCCCACTATATCAGCACTCTGGTATATTCTGAAAGCAAAGCAAAAAGAGACCAATACAACAGGGGACAAAACAAACTGGCACAAGCAGTAACATATGGGCGGTGATTCAGCACAGCCCCAGCCAGAGCTGGCTGACCCACACAAAGCAGAGAGACAAAACCAGATCAAATGCAAACAGAATAGCAAACAAATCACTTAGCTGAACCATGCAGGGACAGAGCATGAGACATCAGACCTCTGAAGGCACAGGAAGAAAATCACCAGCAGGGATAGAGGGAGTCGGCTGTCTTAAATCCCAATCTGAAACCCCAGATCTCCAATCGTCATCCTCATTATCAGGTGGCAAGCCTCTGTCAATCAGATCAGCTCCACTACCTCCAGTAACCACCAGAGGGAGCCCAGAAAGAGAACTCGCAACCCCTCTGTCAATCTGACCAGCTCCACTACCTTCAGTAATAACCAGATGGATGCCAGAAAGAGAATTCACAACAGGGTGATACCAAATACGTGTACTTTTTATCTTATACATAAATGTATTTATTGGAGAAAAATTATAATCTCTTTTGTTCTTTAAGAAAAAAATGTTCATACAAATTTATTGACTTTTTTTCAACTCTTTTACATTGTCCCCGGATGGGACATCAACTGTATAATAACATTACGAAATAATCACTGACCTCAGGGAGACCAGTCAAAGAAAACACTGCGGCAGACGGCAAAGGCGCTCAATCACAGTGAAATCCTAGGTGCAATGCTCCCTGGGAAATACGAATATGCAAATAAAGTCCGTGGAGCCTCATTTAAGAGTCTCAAACACGGGGCTAGCCAGATCTTCCTCCAGGGAAGGACCCAGCCAAGGGGTGGCTCCTTTCGGAAACCACCATTACCACCATATTAAGTGGCCCTTTAAGTCAATATCCAGCTCTTTACAGATATGACAAGGGAAATACCAAGGCCAGTTATCCATCCACAGACAGCTGTTTCGGGGTGTTGCCCCTCATACATCAACTGTATGACAGATCGCTGATCTAGCTGATCACAGCACCATATCTATATGGCGGTTTGAGGTAACACAGCTATTGCGGCTCCTTATATATACACAGCGCGAGTCAGAAATGGGTTAAACAATTCGGTCTAAGAATGGATGGATGAGCCAAGTTGTGCCCTTTCAAATACTTATCTCTTCCTACTCAGACAATAGAAGATGTTGCTTCTAGTACAGACCATTTGATATCCCCCTCTAAGCTGAAAATCCAGGAGCTATAACATGCCAGGATTGACACCTACCTCCAGCAAAAGCCCCTTTGTTCTTACAATCTTGGTATATCCAGTTTCACCCTTTTGTCAACTAAATGTAACTCTACTGCCTTATTGATTTCCCTTGTTATTTATTTCCTTCACACTCTACATGAGTTTTTAGATGATGAAGATATGATTCCCAGGAATAACATTTCCCACATTCTGAACATAAAAATTGTTTCTATGCTGTATGAGTTCTCTGATGTGCAACAAGCTTTGATCTGAAATTATAACATTTTCCACATTCAGTACATGAATATGGCTTCTCTCCTGTGTGAATTTGCTGATGCTTAAGGAAATGTGCTTTGTTAGGAGTTCATTTTCTGCTCCACCAGTTGAGAGTTCTCCTTACGTTCTCCCTCTGGTGTTGACAGGAGGTTGTGAGGTTGGTTTAAGTGGTAGTGATCTGCCACCTGATGAGGAGGATAACGATTGGATCTCTGGAGTATCAGACTGGATATAAGACAGCCGACGCCCTATCCTGGTGCTGGTGATTCAGTCTGCGTCTCAGGTCTTGGACTTCAGCTCTCTTCCAGTCTTCTCAAGTTAAGCTTGTTTTTTGCTAATTTTCACACTTGCGCTTGTTGGTCAATTCAGTTTCTTGTGTGGTCAGCTTGCCCCTGCTGGGGCTATGCTGAACTTCCACTCCTATTTATATGTATTTGCCAATTTGCCTTTTTGGCCCTTATTAGATTGGCCTCTTTTTGCTCTGTTTCAGAATATTTCAGAGTGCTGATATAGTGGGAGAAGTCCAGTGACTTCAGGGTTAATTTTGCTATCAGACGTGTTGGACATTATTTTGGTAGGGTTTTTTGGCAGATTGCAGATAGTGGCTTTCCTTTCCTGTCCTTTCTAGTTAGTCGGGCCCCATCGTTTGCTCAGCCCATTTTCCTGCCTTTGTTTGGGTTTTCATCTTGCTTCACCGTCAATACATGTGGGGGGCTGTCTTTCCTTTGGGGTCTGCTCTGGGGCAGTTAGTTTTCCTCTTTTCCTGCTTTAGGCTTATGTAGCTCTCCGGTTGTGACGAGGCGTCTAGGACCATCGTAGGAACGCTCCACGACTGCTGCTAGTTGTGTGGTTAAGATCAGGGATCTGCAATCTGCATAGTTACCAACCTCTCTGGTTTTCTGAGACTTAGCTTGTTATTTTTTTTCCTCCTTGGTGACCTGTTCATAACAGTGCTTTCTGTTTGAAACATTTCCCACATTCCGAACATGGATATCGCTTTTCTCCTGTGTGAGTTCTCTGATGTGTGACAAGACATGATTTCCTTGTAAAACATTTCCCACATTTTGGACATGAATATGGCTTCTCTCCTGTGTGAATTCTTTGATGTTTAAGAAGATCTGATCTCTGGATAAAACATTTTCCACATTCTGGACATGAATATGGCTTCTCCCCTGTGTGACTTCTGTAATGTGTATGCAAATTTGACTTATGGTTAAAACATTTCCCACATTCTGGACATGATAATGGCTTCTGTCCTGTGTGACTTCGCTGATGCATAATGAAATGTGCTTTCTGGTTGAAACATTTCCCACATTCTGGACATGAATATGGCTTCTCTCCTGTGTGAATTCTCTCATGTGAATGTAAGTGAGATTTATGTTTAAAACATTTCTCACCTTCTGAACAAGATAATGGCTTCCCACTTGTGTGAATTATTTGATGTTTAAGATCTATTTTCTTGGTAAAACATTTCCCACATTCTGTACATGAAAAAGGCTTCTCCTTTGTGTGACTTCTGTAATGTGTAATCAAACTTGACTTATGGATAAAGCATTTCCCACATTCTGAACATGAAAATGGCTTCTCCCCTGTGTGAATTCTCTGATGATTGAGAAGACTTGATTTCTTGGTAACACATTTCCCACATTCTGAACAGGAAAATGGCTTCTCTCCTGTGTGAATTCTCTCATGTATAAGCAATTTAGATTTATATTTAAAATATTTCCCACATTCTGAACAGGTAAATGGTTTCTTCTCGGTGGGAAATATTTGATGTTCAACATCACTTTTGCGGCTTTCATTTTCCTTAACAGTCTGTGATGAATTCAAATAGGTGACTGATTGAAAAGGCTCCGATGAATGATTTTTGCTCTGAAGGGCTGGAGGTATAGCTGGAATAATGGCATGCTTTTCATAGATATTTGGTTTGACACCACAGTCACCTGCCAAGAATAAAACTGATTTTATTATTTTTCAATATCAATGCCTTATATTGTATGTTATTTCTATATACATAGTTTTATTATACTTTGAATTGTATAGAATTATGACCCAAGACAGTGGTGAGCCACCTGTTCACAAATCCCATGGTATTGAACCTCTAAAGGACAATCGACAAGCATAATACACAAACGCAAAAAAGTTTGAAGTAATAAAGGAAGGATTAAAAATAAGCTTTATTACATGACAATCTATAGCAACAGATAAAAATATACACCATAAAAACATGTAAGATTCTTAAAGGAGTATTCCCATCTCTGATCAACTATCCCAATATGTAGTAGGTGTAATAATAATATTAGGAAATATGTAGTATAGTTCTTCTGACTCGCTATGTTTCTCACCCTATTTGCAGAGCATTGCATTAGCTTAGGTATCCATGGTTACTACCACTGATATAGTGACTGTTAGTTACTCTTGGTCACAACCATGGATACCTAAGCTACTGCAATGCCTTGGACATGGGGTAAGCAACAGAGAATCAGGAAAACTATACCACATTTCTAATTGGAGGTATTTGCTATTATTACTACACCTACTATATTTACGACTTTGGTAACTTGATTATTTCAACTTTGGACCGGTGAGAGATTCTGTTGTCTTTTATTTTTGTTTGTTTACAGGTGACAATGGCTTCAGGGGATTAGGTGTTAAGAGCTTGTACCCATTACCTTGAAAAAAAAGTTCCGATTTCGGTTCAGAAAAGTAGGACTAATGTCATGAACGTGCCATGCGATTTTCATCCGAGTACAATCCAATTTTTCACACCTAGCATCCGATTGTCATCCGAATGCCATGTAACTGCTATTCAATCGCATTACGATTTTATCATGAACTTTGACATAGAGAATTACGCTGTTATTTACACATTTTCCAAGGAAAATATACTTCAATACACACACATACTGTATATATTGATGAAACATGGGTATTACATACCTGGTAATGTGTTTTTTAATGAGACATGACGGCACCACGAGAGAGGGGATCTGCCCAACAAGGACAGGAAACCTTCAAGATAAAAGGGGCGGCTCCTCTCTCCACATCAGTTGTTTTACAGAGCACGAGAGGAACACTGCAGGTTACTGTACATATAAATACATCCTTTATACTCCTAATTACCAACACCCCAGGGAGTGTATAATGCTAATAATGCACCCAACTAATGATGTGATCAATAGGGAGGGAATATAAGGGTGCCGTCATTTCTCATGAAAAAACACATTACCAGGTATGTAATACCCGTGTTTTTCCATTCTACATGACGGCACCATGAGAGAGTTACAGAGATTTGTATTCTCTTAGGGAGGGATCACTGCTGGTAACACTCTTCTCCCGAATGTGAGATCAGAGGCAGCAGATAGGTCTAACCTATAATGTTTGAAAAAGGTAGATGGAGAGGACCAAGTGGCCGCCTTACAGATCTGGTCGATGGAGGAGTCAGCTCTCTCTGCACAGTACGTCGCCATGGCCCTCGTGGAGTGGGCTTTTAGGCCCTCTGGAACAGCCCTGCCTGCACTACTATACGTTAGCATGATGGCCTCTCTCACCCATCTAGCTATAGTCTGTTTAGAGGCTTTAAGGCCTTTTCTTGCCCCCTGGTATGAGACAAATAAGGCCCTCTGTTTTCTCCAGGGTCTTGTCACCTTTAAATACTGCAGGATACATCTCCTAACGTCTAGGCAATGAAGCCTCTCCTCCTTCTGGTTACTAGGGTTAGGACAAAAGGATGGCAAGACTATCTCCTGAGCTCTGTGGAATTTCGATACTACCTTAGGAAGGTATGCTGGGTCTAATTTTAACACGACTAAACTGCGTATAATCCTACCCTGGTACAATCTATGCTACAATCCCCGCTTGCTGCTATCTAGTGAAACCTTTCCTTTACTGGTATATAACAGTAGCAAAGGGGATGTGGAAACCACAAATTACGACCAAAAGATCCATTAGAAAAACATCTTTATTAAGGAATCACACAGAACGGGGCGAAATGGGGAGACACATACAAGGGAACAAAGTGCTACAGTGCAACGGACACATGACCAGCCCTTAGCCAAAATTTACAATATCAAATTCTACAAAATAAATTGATTCACATCATTCCTATAGCCTAAAGAGGCCTGGCAAGCCGATTATCTTCCTGTTATTACAATGTATTAATTTATGAATATTAATGGGCTACATTATATATGGGCAACCACAAATATTCAGTTCATATCCTCACCACTATAACAAGCCCAAACTATAAGTGCCCAATTAGGAAATAATACAATGACCATATATAAGGTCTAGTATCTACCATGTGTGTAACACATAATCCGCCCGCCAACACGCTGGTGGACGGCACAAGGCAGAGGTAATTACCTGCAAAAGGAATGAATGAGAGGCCTGGGCAGTCAACGCGTCACCCCGACGTGCGTTTCGGAGAAAATCTCCTTCGTCAGGGGGCGTGTGTAATCTAAAACCGGTGAGTTTAAATATCGCCAAACCGGAAGTACCCGTGACGCGGACCGGAAGTGACGCGGGTGCAGTCATGGAAACCGGGAACGCCGGATGGGCATAGCGTCATGCGATAGGGAGGGGTCCAGCAACCTGAGACACTCCCACCGCATAGAGACACCAGTACCATCCGACGCACCGGGACATGACTCACGCACGTACAGGGTCAGCGCCACGTCAGATCCGCCGTCACTAATCATGGAAGAGGAGGGGAGAGGAACCAAAATCAGACACAAATCAGACCTCTTCCATGATTAGTGACGGCGGATCTGACGTGGCACTGACCCTGTACGCGTCGGGGTGACGCGTTGACTGCCCAGGCCTCTCATTCATTCCTTTTGCAGGTAATTACCTCTGCCTTGTGCCGTCCACCAGCGTGTTGGCGGGCGGATTATGTGTTACACACATGGTGGATACTAGACCTTATATATGGTCATTGTATTATTTCCTAATTGGGCACTTATAGTTTGGGCTTGTTATAGTGGTGAGGATATGCCCTGAATATTTGTGGTTGCCCATATATAATGTAGCCCATTAATATTCATAAATTAATACATTGTAATAACAGGAAGATAATCGGCTTGCCAGGCCTCTTTAGGCTATAGGAATGATGTGAATCAATTTATTTTGTAGAATTTGATATTGTAAATTTCTCCTTCGACTCATTGGGGGACACAGAGACTGTGGGTGTGTGCTTCTGCCGTCTGGAGGCTGACACTAAGTATACAAAAAAAGAGTTAGCTCCTCCTCCGCCGCATACACCCTCGCCCCCAGACCGGGCGTAACTCAGTTTTTTGCTTAGTGTCTGATGGAGGCACACGCAGTCTGGAGCTCCAGACTAGATTTTTTATTTTTTTTTGGCCTCTTTCTATGAAGATAAGATAGGGGCGACGGATCCTATAGAGAGGGTCCGATCTCCCCAAATCATCAACGGGCGACCACGTGTGAGTAGCCCTCCACGTCTTTTCTCTCCCGCACCGAGGGACACATCTGGGACTTTTCCCCAGACAACCATTTTTCTTTGTTATTTTTTTTTTAAAGAGGTGGCAACGCGTCCTAATAAGAGGATTCGGTTCCCCATAAACCCCAGCGGGCGAGCACGTGAGTGATCCTCCACGTTGTTACTCTCCTGCAACGTGGGAATGCATTAATGCCCCTACCACCCCTAGGTAGGAGACCAGGGGTGGTCCTGGAGGCGCAGGTGAGAAGCGTCGAAGACCGGTGCAGTAGCCTCCCCCTCCCTGCCCAGGGATGGGGTTGAGAGCACCACAAGCCCACGGCGGCCCGGCTCACCTTTTTTGGTGATGGGCGTGGAGTGCGGCCAGAGCCCCGTCAGCGGCCGCCGTCCCCGCTGTATGGTGAGGTCCGAGGTTCCGCCCGCCCGCCGACTTCCGGGGGTAGCCGGAAGCCCCGCCCACTAACTTCCGGGGGCGGAGAGCGGCGGGCGCGCACAGTTACCGGGGAGCTCCCGCCCCCCTCCTCATTTCCTCGCGAAGTGCGGCCGGAAGCCGCCGCCTATCTCCCGGAGTGCGCCGCAAGTGCCCCGGCGAGTAACGCCGCACGCCCCGTGGAAGAGACGCAAGGTGGACATTACCGGTGGGTGAGTGCAACCCCGTTTCGAGTGCCGCACTAGTGGTCAAGGAAGGGGTTATCCTCCTCCTCCTACCCTACCCTGCAATATGTCTGGCAAAGGGAAAGCTCATTCTTTCCTATATGCTGTTTGCGTTTCCTGTGGGGTCAGGCTGCCTAAAGCGCAGCCGGGTAAATTTTGTGAAGCTTGCGAGTCGGAGCGAGCCCAGGAGCCCCCCATTGTTGCAGAGCCCAGAAGTCAGGACCCCCCAGAATGGGCGGTGTCTTTATCACACTCTATGATGTCCCTTACAAGGGCAATTGAGTCTCTTCGAGGCCCGGGCAGGGACAAGGATGGTGGTCTGCCAGCGGAAGACAGCTCGTCCACATCTCAGGACCCTCCGACCGTTAGAGGCCGCTCCAGCACCAGACAAGCTCATAGCAAAAGAGCTCGTTCCCCGTCGGCCGGACCCTCTGGGGCTTCGGCGGCGGGTATTAGGGCATCGCGTTCCCCGTCGCCGAGCTCAGGAAGCGAGCAGGATGAGAGCGAGGAGGAGGGGGAGGAGGCCTGGAATCCAGAAAGCCTGGGATACCAAGACTCGGTGGACAGCCTCATTGAGGCAGTCAACCAGACATTAGAGATCGAGGACGATGTGTCCACGGCCTCAGGTCACAAGGTCACCTTCAAGAAGACCAGGCGACCGCATAGAAGGTTTGCCACGCATCCAGAGTTCGAGGAGCTAGTCCAGAAACATAGGGAACACCCGGATAAGCGTTTTGCAATGCAAAAAGCGCTGCAAGCAAAGTATCCGTTTCCTCCTGAACTCCATAAAGGATGGGTGGAGTCGCCAGTAGTGGACCCACCGGTATCACGTTTGGCATCAAGATCGCTATTGTCGATACCCAGCGGTTCTTCTATCAAGGACCCAACTGATCGCCTTATTGAGGGGCTTGCCCGCTCGGTGTATGAGGCAGCGGGGTCGGCCCTGGCCCCCTCCTTTGCGGCTACTTGGGTGGCGAAGGCCATGGTTTCATGGGCGGACGCTCTGCATAATGCCCTCCAAAACAGAGATCTGCCTGCGGAGGTCTTGGAGGTTACAAATCAGATATCAGGGGCAAGTGATTTTCTCGTCAGCGCCTCTCTGGACGCGGCCGAGTGTTCTGCTGTGGCAGCAGCAAATGCGATCGCCGTTAGGCGAGCATTATGGCTGAGATTGTGGAAAGCGGATTCTATCTCCAAAAAATCCTTGACCTCATTGCCTTTTCAGGGCAATCGGTTGTTCGGTGAGAAGCTTGATAAGCTTATCTCAGAAGCCACAGGGGGGAGGAGTAGTTTCCTCCCGCAGCAGAGGACTTGGCCAGCATTCAGGCAAACACAGGCGTTTTCGGCCTTTTCGTAACCCCTGGAGGGGGACTTCGGCCAGAGCATCCACCTCCGCAAATGATGGTCAGATTAGGGAAAGGCAAACCTCTTACAGAGCCAATCCGCTGGGCAGAGGCCGAGGCCGTTTGCCCAGAACGAGGGGGGCCAGATCCCAAAAGCCTCCAGCAAAATGACTCGAGGCGCTCCGTACCTACGGACGACAGAGTGGGCGGATGCCTACTAAGGTTCAGCCACGTTTGGGTCGCAGTGGCACGCGACGCTTGGGTGGCAGAATTGATATCGTCCGGGTACAAGATAGAGTTTGTCGGACCCCCGCCACGGCGATTCTTCCATTCCCGGCTTTCCGGAACAGTATCGCAGGCAGAGGGTTTGTTACAGGCCATAACGACGCTACGGCGCAACGGGGTCATTGTCCCAGTGCCAAAAAGCGAAGAGACACAAGGTTTTTACTCCAACCTGTTTTCGGTCCCCAAAAAAGACGGGACAGTAAGACCAGTACTAGATCTAAAAATCCTGAACAAATTCATCAGAGTCAGGCAGTTCCGGATGGAATCCCTCCGTTCGGTCATTGCAGCCATGGATCCAGGGGAGTTCCTGGCCTCGATCGATGTGCAGGATGCATATCTGCACATTCCGATTTTTCCTCCACACCAGAGGTTCCTGCGTTTTGCGATCGGAGGGCGACATTTTCAATTTGTTGCTCTGCCCTTCGGTCTGGCCACTGCTCCCAGAGTCTTTACGAAGATAATGGCGGTGGTTATGGCCATCCTGCATGCTCGGGGCATAATGGTACTACCTTACCTGGACGACCTGTTGGTAAAGGGGCCGTCGTTTCAGGCGTGCCAGGAGAATGTCAGTATCACGCTGGATACCCTGGCCCGGCTAGGCTGGTTGATCAATCGGAGCAAGTCGTCCTTGGTTCCAGCCCAAAGAATCGTGTTCCTAGGCATGATTTTCGACACCTCCCGGGGGCTGGTGATCCTCCCTCAGGACAAGGCGCGAAAAATCAAGCAAGGAGTACGGAACCTTCTGCAGCCGGGCACCAGATCCATCCGGTACGGCATGAGTGTGTTGGGCAGAATGGTGGCGGCAATGGAGGCAATCCCGTTTGCCCAGTTCCATCTCCGTCCGCTTCAGCATGCGCTCTTGTCAGCATGGGACCGGAGGCTGCTGTCTCTCAGTCATCGGTGCCAGTTGTCTCCGCTGGTCCGACATTCACTCCGGTGGTGGACTCGCGACTCGTCTCTGGTCCAGGGGAAACCTTTTCCCCCGGAGCAGTGGTTGGTGGTGACGACCGATGCAAGCCCGCATGGTTGGGGAGCAGTTTTCCAGAGTCACACAGCCCAGGGGCGGTGGTCCATTCAGGAGATAATTCTCCCGATCAACATTCTGGAGATACGGGCAATACGATTGGCCCTGCAACATTTCCAGTGTTTCCTGAGACACCGGCCGGTGCGCATTCAGTCGGACAATGCTACAGCAGTAGCATATGTCAACCATCAAGGGGGCACGCGCAGCCAGGCAGCCATGCGCGAGGTCGGGCTGGTACTGCGTTGGGCAGAGAAGAACCGCGTGATAATTTCAGCGGTGCACATTCCGGGAGTCGAAAACTGGGCGGCAGATTTTCTCAGCCGACGGAGGGTCGCGGCAGGGGAATGGTCCCTGCACCCCGAGGTTTTTCAACAGATCTGCCAACGGTGGGGGACACCAGACGTGGACCTTATGGCATCCAGAGAGAACGCCAAAGTACAAAGGTTCGTCGCTCGGTCCCTCGACCCGCAGGCAATCACAGCAGACGCTCTGGTGCTTCCGTGGAGCCAGTTTCGTCTCCCGTACTTGTTCCCCCCGCTACCTCTGCTTCCAAGAGTCATCAGAAAGTTAAGGAGAGAGAAGGTTCCAGCAATTCTGCTGGCCCCAGACTGGCCTCGGCGGGCCTGGTATGCAGATCTGGTTCAGCTAGTGGTGGATGTAGCCTGGCGTCTCCCAGATCGGCCGGACTTGCTGTCCCAGGGGCCGATCTACCATCCGAACTTAGGGGCCCTGTGTTTGACGGCGTGGCCATTGAATCTTGGCTGTTAACACAGGCAGGATTCAGGCGCGATGTGGTAGCCACGATGGTGAGTGCCCGAAAGCCTTCCTCGGCGAGAGTATATCATCGGACTTGGGAAGTTTTTTTCCGTTGGTGTAGGGATCGCGGAGTGGCTCCTCTGGTTTTTTCGATCCCCAACGTACTGGCTTTTCTGCAGGCAGGGCTGGACGCAGGATTGGCTCCGAGTTCGCTCAGAACGCAGATCTCAGCTCTGTCGGTGCTTTTCCAACGAAAGGTCGCTTCGGTCTGGCAGGTTAGGACGTTTATGCAGGGGGTCGCACATTTAGTACCCCCCTATAAGGCGCCGACGGAATCATGGGACCTGAACTTGGTGCTCAGGGCCCTTCAGGAGGCTCCTTTCGAACCGTTACAAGAAGTCTCCTTACCTTACCTGTCCAGGAAGGTCGTTTTTCTGGTAGCTATTACGTCTATTAGGCGGGTTTCGGAATTGGCGGCTTTATCTTGTAAACCGCCGTTCCTGACCTTTTATAAGGATAAGGTAGTTTTAAGGCCAGCTCCTCCCTTCTTGCCGAAGGTTGTCTCTGCATTCCATATCAACGAAGACATTGTCTTACCCTCGTTTTGCCCGGCACCGGTGCACAGGGTAGAAAAGGCATTGCACACCTTGGATCTGGTAAGAGCTCTTAGGAGGTATGTGACAAGGACAGCTCCTTTCCGCCGGACAGACTCTCTATTCGTGATCCCAGAAGGGCGGCGGAAGGGGCTCGCTGCGTCCAAAGCGACTTTGGCCAGATGGGTTCGCCTGACGATCCAAGAATCTTATGAAATTAGTGGCACGCCGGTTCCGGCAGGGATCAAGGCACACTCGGCTCGAGCAGCGGGTGCCTCATGGGCACTGCGACACCAAGCTTCAGCGGAACAGGTGTGCAAAGCAGCTACCTGGTCCAGCTTGCATACGTTTGTCAAACATTATAACGTACATACCCAGACATCCTCGGATGCAAGCCTGGGAAGAAAGATTCTCCAGGCAGCAGTTGCGCACCTCTAATCAGGGGCGCAAAATAGCATGGATTGGGTGAGCTAAGATCCCGCCCAGGGACTGCTTTAGAACGTCCCACAGTCTCTGTGTCCCCCAATGAGTCGAAGGAGAAACATGGATTTTTGTGAGTACTCACTGTAAAATCCTTTTCTCCGAGACGCTCATTGGGGGACACAGCACCCACCCTACTAGCCAGTTGGCTTTTGCTTATTTTGAGTTATACAAATCCTTATGTAAGGATCAGGGTGGTCCCTTTTCCAGACGTATAATTTCTTGCCTGAATTTAAGGCGCGTTCTCCTACTGCTTATGCACTAAACTGAGTTACGCCCGGTCTGGGGGCGAGGGTGTATGCGGCGGAGGAGGAGCTAACTCTTTTTTTGTATACTTAGTGTCAGCCTCCAGACGGCAGAAGCACACACCCACAGTCTCTGTGTCCCCCAATGAGCGTCTCGGAGAAAAGGATTTTACGGTGAGTACTCACAAAAATCCATGTTTTGGCTAAGGGCTGGTCACGTGTCCGTTGCACTGTAGCACTTTGTTCCCTTGTATGTGTCTCCCCATTTCGCCCCGTTCTGTGTGATTCCTTAATAAAGATGTTTTTCTAATGGATCTTTTGGTCGTAATTTGTGGTTTCCACATCCCCTTTGCTATGCATATTAACGACTGATCCCGTGTTTATTCCATAATACAGGCATCCTATTTAGTTATAGTACATATGATGCTATTTACCCTTGCTTTGTTGTCATGGTATATAACAGTACCTCTGAATGTTTGCTAAATTCATTTGTTGCATTGAACTCAATACTTACTGCCGTATATCCATGTTGGGGCCAGTAGAGAGGTTAACAGGTGTAAGGTGTTACTAGTGTAAGGGTCCTGTCAGCACCGGCGTGCAGCCTCAGCTGAGCAGGGACTCACCCGCACTGTAGGGGGGCCCGGGGTCAGGTACAGCCGAAAAGTACAAACAGGACCTGGGGACGCTGAAGTTTAGCAAGCAATGAAGGACCTACGGTCATGTGACTGCAAGGGGCGGGGCTTAGCATCCTGCTGCCAGAGATGGCAGGACACTAAACAGAAATACTCAAAGTCAGGCAAAACGGAGGTCATACACAGAGATATCAGTAAAGTACCAGGGATGAGACAGAACGGATAGTCGGGGCCAAGCAGGGGTCAAAACCAAACAGACATAGAAGTTACCAAGCAGAATCCAACAAGCAATATCCAGAGAACAGACCGAGTCATACACAGAGTATCAAGCAACCAGAACACAGCACAAACACACTCAGGGCTCACCACACTATGCCAAGGGCGAAAGTATAACTGATGGGGATGGGAGCTTCCTGAGGCTATAAGAAGCTTTCCCAGAACCAATGAGAGGCCACCATAATAAGCTCCAGGTGTGCAGGTAAGAGTCTGCACTGAGATCAAAACATTAACCCCAGAAGTGCAGGTCCACCAGCACTGGTATCATGACAACTAGCATATGGATGTTGCCAGGCCCTGTGCCTTTGATTGTATAACCACCCCTGGTGTGCTAGGCAATTTATCCCAAATCAGTTCCCACAATCCCTCTCACCTGAGCCTCTACTCAGTCCTATATATTTAGATGCCCCCAAGGATGGGCATGTGTGCGGGGACAGGCACATGTCTCCCTGCAGCATAAGTATAGTGAAGATGCAGTTATTACTACGGCAGTTAGTCACAGCAGGAGTCAGGACCCCTCACTATGCACCTGTCTCTTTTGGGTATGTCTGCTGAGTAAGCACTTCTTATTACTTGTATCTGGCTTTTCTATTAACCCTCCTACTCCTTCACCATGCTTTCATATGCCCTCACAGTGTTTGGTCCTTTAATCCTCACTCTCCTTCGCTATCCCCAAACCTCAGCACCTTCTAACCAAATAATCATCTCGCCTTCCCTCTTTCCTCCCCACCTGTCCTCCTCTGCTGAACTGCTCCTCAACCTCAAATCTGTCATAATTAAACATGAAACAAGCTGCCCACTCTCCTTCTCCCACCTGCTCTCCCTTTCTCTGCTTCTCCTCACTGCTGGCGACAAATCTTCCAATCCTGGACCCCCACAGCTCATACCCCCCATTACTACCCCTTCCTGCCACTCCCTGTCTAATAAGAACTACCGCAATCTTTCCAACTTAAAACCTGTGCCATTGACACCAAACCCCCTGCTCCCTCTCTCTGGAGCACTTTGGTATGCACGCTCCATCTGCAATAAGCTTCATGTGATTCATGACCTCTTTCTCGCTCGCTATCTTGCCTTTCTCGGCCTCACAGAAACCTGGCTGACACCGCCTCCTCTGCTGCGCTGTGTTACGGCGGCTTCCACTTCACCCACATTCCTCGCCCTGGCAACAGACACAGTGGAGGAGTGGGTCTTCTCCTTTCTTCCAACTGCACCTTTAACCCAATCCCACCTCTTCCCTCCCTAATCCTCCTCTCTTTTGATGTCCACTCTGTCCGCATCTACTCTCCCTCCAACCTCCAAGTGGCCATCATATAACGACCTCCAGGCCCGACCACTGCCTTCACTGACCAATTCTCTACCTGGCTTCTTCACTTTCTTTCAACTGACATCCCCACTATCATCATGGGTGACTTCAACATCCCCGCTGATACCATTCAGTCAGCAGCCTCCAAACTCCTGTCACTTACTTCATCCTTTGGACTTACTCAGTGGTCCTCCTCAGCCACCCACACAGATGGACATACATTAGACCTGGTCTTCACCTGCCTCTGCTCCCTATCTAACTTCACCACCTCCCCTCTCCCTCTCTCTGACCACCATCTACTCACTTTCTCATCCCTGTCCTCCTCTCCTGGCACCCATGTCCAGCAACATGCGCACCCCCGCAGAAACCTTGCACACCTAGACACCCACGCGCTCTGATTCTATTCTACCACTGGCATCCATATCCTCACTCCAAGACACAGACAGTGCCACTGCTTTCTACAATGCCACTCTCGCATCAGCGTTTGACACGGTCGCCCCTCTTGTTCATGGCAGAATGCAACGTACCAACAGACAACCCTAGCACAATAACACCACTAAAAAGCTCCGGCAAGTGTCCAGGGCTGCAGAGCGGCCTTGGAAGAAAACAAATTTGCAAGATCACTTCACTGCATTCAAACAGGCAACACTCGCTTTCAAATCTGCCCTCACCTCTGCTAAACAGGCCTACTTCACAACCCTCGTATCTTCCCTATCCTACAATCCCAGTTATTCAAAACTTTCAACTCCCTCCTCCGCCCACCACTGCCCCCTCCAACCTCCCTCATCTCTGCTGAGGACTTTGCCACACACTTCAAAAATAAGATCGACCAAACAAGGAAAGTCTTCACTGTTCAACCACCACAACCCCTTTGTATACCAGACCAATGCCCAAAACCCATAACCTCCCTCTACAACATCACTGAAGGGGAGCTTAATTGTCTCCTCTCCGAATCGCACCTCACAACCTGTGCACTTGACCCCATCCCATCTCACCTCCTCCCCAACCTCACCACCACACTTATCCCATCCCTAACCCACCTCTTCAACCTATTGCTAACGTCCGGTACCTTCCCTTCTGCTTTTAAACATGCCACAATCACGCCGATCCTTAAAAAGCCAACCCTCGACCCTACCGCTATGTCCAGCTATCGCCCAATATCGCTGCTCCCATTCGCCTCCAAACTCCTGGAGCAGCACGTCCACGCTGAACTTTCCTCCCACCTCTCATCTAACTTGCTCTTTGACAATCTACAATCTGGTTTCTGCCCCCATCACTCCACTGAGACAGCCCTTACAAAAATTACGACCTACTTACAACCAAAGCAAACGGACAATACTCTATACTCAGTGGCGTGCCGTCAATAGTAGCAGACCACGCAGCTGCTATGGGGCCCGGAGAGGTGAGGGGGCCTGGATGGGTGAGGGGGTCCGCGACGGCCGCTGCGGTTTGGCAGCTGTGCTGTGCTGACACAGTACTATCTCCTTTAATTAAATTTAAGCGCCGGCCGCTGTATACCCCCCTGGTTGGGCCCCTTGATGCTCCCCTTTCCCTGTTTCCTGGTCAGCAGTGCATTGCTGGAAGCAGAAAGCAGAAAACAATGGCTGTGGCTGCACTTTGCACCGTAGGGAGGGGGGCCCAGCTGCACCACTGTGGAGGGTAGAGCGGGCCCTGCATGACTGTAGAGATGTTCTGCCATGGGTGTCCACACAAGGAAGTCCAGGTAATGCCGTCTTGGCTGTCTTTGTTGTTAGTCCTGTTAGTTACTGCTCAGATGTTTACATGTGTAGCAGAGCCATGCTTGTACTGTCTTATTACTGATCAGATGTAGCAGAGCCATGCTTGTACTGTCTTATTGCTGATCAGATGTAGCAGAGCCATGCTTGTACTGTCTTATTGCTGATCAGATGTAGCAGAGCCATGCTTGTACTGTCTTATTGCTGATCAGATGTAGCAGAGCCATGCTTGTACTGTCTTATTGCTGATCAGATGTAGCAGAGCCATGCTTGTACTGTCTTATTCCTGATCAGATGTAGCAGAGCCATGCTTGTACTGTCTTATTCCTGATCAGATGTAGCAGAGCCATGCTTGTACTGTCTTATTCCTGATCAGATGTAGCAGAGCCATGCTTGTACTGTCTTATTCCTGATCAGATGTAGCAGAGCCATGCTTGTACTGTCTTATTGCTGATCAGATGTAGCAGAGCCATGCTTGTACTGTCTTATTCCTGTTCAGATGTAGCAGACCTCACCTCTCTGCTGTCCAGAATCCCGGAGTGTCTATCAGCCATATCCGCCTTCTCCTCTCGCTTCCTCAAGCTCAATGTGGACAAATCTGAACTCATCATCTTTCCTCCATCTCACAGATATTCCTTACCTGACCTATCACAATTAATGACATCACGCTTTCCCCAGTACCGGAAGTCCGCTGCCTCAGAGTAACCCTTGATTCTGCCCTCTCCTTCAAACCGCACATCCAAGCTCTTTCTACCTCCTGTCGCCTCCAGCTCAAAAATATTTCCAAAATTCATCCTTTCCTCAACCCTCAATCTACTAAAATGCTTGTGCACGCCCTCATCATCTCCCGCCTCGACTACTGCAACATCCTTTCCTGTGGTCTCCCTGCTAACACCCTCTCACCCCTCCAGTCCATCCTTAACTCTGCTGCCTGACTATTTCATCTCTCTCCTCGCTTCTCCTCCACTTCTCCCCTCTGCAAATCACTTCACTGGCTTCCATTCCCTCAGCGTATCTAGTTCAAATTACTAATACTGACCTACAAGGCCATCTATAACCTGTATCCTCCATATGTCTCTGAGCTAATCTCCCAATACCTTCCCTCACGTAATCTCCGGTCCTCCCAAGACCTCCTTCTCTCCGCCACACTTATTCGCTCCTCACCCAACCGCCTCCAAGACTTCTCCCGAATAGCCCCCATCCTCTGGAATTCTTTGCCCCAACATGTCCGGCTATCAACCACATTCGGATCCTTCAGACGGAACCTGAAAACCCACCTCTTCAAAAAGCCTACAGCCTGCAATGACCCTGCTACCTCCTCACCACTATTGGAGATATCACCTCAACCAACACCGGAACTGCTGCAACCCACCAACCTACTGTCTCCTTCCCCACCATCCTGTAGCATGTAAGCCCGAAAGGGCAGGGTCCTCTCCCCTCTGTATCAGTGTGTCATTGTTAGTTTACTGTAAGTGATATCTGTAATTTTTTATGTAACCCCTTTTTATGTACAGCACCATGGAATCAATGGTGCTATATAAATAAATAATAATAATAACTATCGTCCATGACCTGAATGTAGGGAGGGTCTGCTGATAGTGCGTGTAAGTCCCCAACCCTACGGGCCAATGTGAGTGCCACTAATAAGGCTGTCTTTAGTGTTAGAACTTTATCTGATGTTGTGTTTAGTGGTTCAAACGTTTTTTCTGTCAGAGCTAATAGGACTAAATTTAGATCCCAGGGAGGAGGAGTAGGGGACGGGACAGAGTCAGCTCTTGTACAGGCCCGGATAAACCTGGCCAACCACCTATTATTTGCTAGGTCACAGTTGAATAAGGCTGCCAGGGCTGAGACGTGTACTTTGAGGGTACTGACAGCTAACTCCAATTCTAAGCCTTTCTGCAGAAATTCCAGTATTGCCACTATCGGGACTTCCCCTTCCCGTATTGGGCCCGAGGTAGATACATTTTTTTTCCATATTCTACCATAAATTTTTGTAGTCACTGGTTTTCTGCTACTGAGTAAGGTGGATATTAACCCCGCTGAGAATCCCTTCTTTTCTAGTAGTGACCTTTCAAATTCCAGGCTGTTAAATGCAGCCCGGACTTCTGAGGGTGATTGAAGGGACCCTGTGTTAGGAGGTAGTGTTCTTCCGGGAAAACCCATGGATCCGTCACCGATATCACGCTCAGCCAGTAGAACCATGGTCTTTTTGGCAAAAAGGGAGCTATCAGAATCACTCTGGCTTTGTCCTCCCTGATCTTCCTCAGAACTGCTGGAATGAGGCATATTGGAGGGAAGGCGTATAGGAGACATGATGTCCACTCTATCCTGAAGGCATCTACTGCCAATGGCCTGTCTGCTGGACTTAGGGAGCAGAATTCTTGAACCTTCCTGTTGGCTTTTGAGGTGAAGAGATCTATGTTGGGTCTCCCCCACATATGCACAATCTGTTGAAAAATGGACTCTTTTAGGCACCATTCTCCTTGCCTCAAGTGGTTCCTGCTCAGAAAGTCTGCCTTCAGGTTGTCCACGCCTCGGATATGCAGGGCAGATAATGACAGGAACTGGTGTTCTACCCTAGTCATGATCCTTTTTGCTATTTGCATCAGGGACTGAGAATGGGTGCCCCCTGGTGGTTCACATATGCGACCGCCGTTCGGTTGTCTGACAGGACTCTCACATGGTGTCCTCTTAGGTGTGTCAACAATCCTTTCAGTGCCCTTTCGATTGCTAGCAGTTCCCAATCGTTTGAGGATAGATTTCTTTCCTCCTGGGCCCAGGGATCCTGGAGCCATAGTGTGTCTAGATTGGCTCCCCACCCCCAAGAACTGGCGTCCGTTGTGACTACCTTGGAGGCTGTGTAAGCCCAGGGTACTCCTCTCAGAGAGGACTATCTGTAACCACAACCTGAGTGACTGGAGTACAGGGTCCGGGAGGGTGAGCTTCTGCTCTAACTGCCCCTGAAGCCTCAGGTCGTTTTGTAGCACACACCACTGAAGTTCTCTTGTGTGGAACAGGGCCCATTTTAGTGCTGGTATGCAGGAGGTTAGGGACCCTAACACTGACATGGCCCTTCTCAGAGTCATTTCTGTTTTTTTTAATGTTGTCACGATTAGCTTTTTGATCTTTTCTTTCTTCTTTCTCCTCTGGGAGGCGACAATCCTGCACCACCGAGTCCATTGTTAAGCCTAAGAAATTCTGGATCATTGCTGGTTCCAGTTTGGACTTTCTGAGGTTCAGCTGCCATCTCAGGGTCTGTAGTGTCTCCATCACTATTTTGACTTGTTCTTGACAGTGAGAGAAATTTCTTCCCACTATCAAGAAGTCGTCCAGATATGGTATCACCAGAGTGTCTTTTTCCCTGAGATGCGCTGTGACCGCTGCAATTAATTTCGTGAAGACTCGGGGGGCTATTGCTACCCCAAAGGGCAGCGCCCTGTATTGAAAGTGACGACACTGAGACCTCATCTGGACCACCACCCTGAGATATTTGCGATCTTGTTGTCAGATCGGGACATGATAATAAGCATCCTTGAAGTCCAGGACTGCCATGTAGCACTGAGGAAAGAGGAGCTTCACCGCCGATCTTATAGTTTCCATCTTGAATGATGGGACTATCAGATATTTGTTGAGGCCTTTCAAATTTATAATCGTACTCCAGGAATTGTCTGTTTTTTTATGAGAAATAGGGGGGAGTAAAAACCTTCCTTTCTTTCCTCTTCCGGAACTTCTTCCAGGACATGTTTGTCTAGGAGTGATATTACTTCCCCCTCCAGACTTTCTTGCTTTTCTTGAGAGGACTGTACTGGAGTCTGCATGTATCTTCGTGGCGGCCAGTGGTGGAATCTTAACTCCAGACCTGACTCCACAATTTGTCGGATCCAGGTGCTGGATGAGATCCTCTCCCAGGCTGGGAGGAAATGAGAGAGCCTTCCCCCCACCTGAGAAGGACCGTCACGGGGAGGGTTTTTTGGTGTCTTTGGAGGGCTTGCCGAAGTAGAAGCCTCTCCCACCTCTGGATCGCTTGTCAGAGTTGTTTCTGTCTCGATCCCTGTACTGCTGTCTTCTGAATTTTCGGTCCTTCTGAAAGTAGCGCCGAAAGGTCTGAAATGGTTGCTTTGGGAAATTTGTCTTTTTGTCGCCGGCTTTCTCCAATACGTCATACAATGCCGGTCCAAACAGGAAATTTCCCTCACATGGCAGAGAGAACAGAGTTTCATCTTTGCCTGTGTGTCCCCTGGCCAGCATTTGAGCCATACTGCATGGCGTCCCACATTAGTTAAGGCTGCTGATTTTGCTGCTAGCCTGACTGAATCTGCTGAAGCCTCAGCGAGAAAGACTGCCGCTGCTCTGATGGCCGGTATTGCTTCCAGAATAGACTCCCTGGGGACTCCTTGCTCTAGCTGATCCTCCAGGTTATCAACCCATATTTTTAGGGATCTAGTCACATAATTGGCCGCGATGGCGGGCCTTAGTGCCCCAGCCGAGGCCTCCCAGGCTGTTTTAAGACAATTGTCTGTCTTTCGGTCCAGAGGTTCCTTTAGGGAACCTAAATCCTCAAAGGGCAGGGAGGATTTTCTGGCGACTTTTGAGATCGCTGCATCAATTTTTGGAGCTCTATCCCAGGATGAGGATGCCTCCTCCTAAAAGGGGTACCTCCTTTTCAGGGAATTGATTATCTGGGACTTCTTCCCTGGTTTTTCCCATTCCCTTTTTATGAGTCCTTCCAGCTGTTCGTTAATAGGGAAGGCTCTACGTTTTTTCTTTTACAAGCCGCTAAACATGAGTTCCTAAGCCGTCTTTTTTGCTCGCTCATCTACCAGCCCCATAGTAGACCGGATTGCCTTTATAAGCTTATCTGTAGCTTCTACTGGGAATGAGTCTTCGTCATCAGAACTGCTATCCGAATAGCGCGATTTATCTGAGTCCTCCTCTGACCCTGTGGAGTCCTCCTGAGAGACTACTGAGGGGCTGGATCTATCTCTTGCTTTGCTATCCGTTGATTTTAACGCCCTCACTGATTTACAGACCTCTGATTGAATTAGGGATCTCAGGTTGTCAGAGAAGGAGGGTGTCTCCTCCGCTACTGTTTTGTTAATACAGTCCTGGCACAATCTTTTACTCCAAGATGCTCCTAAGGGGCTATTGCATAAGGGATATTCCTTATTCTTGGATTTTGACCTACTCGTCTTAGGCACCTCCTATACTCCACCCCGCCAATATATGTAAAAAGAGGGGAGAGAAGAGATAAGAGAGAGAAAGAAAGTGTCATGATCCAGGTTGGATCTGACAGATAAATGTACAAGTAACCTTTTTTTTTTCCTTTAGCTGTGTGCTAAAGGTAGTTTTGCCCCCGGTGGCCATTAGGGTCATTGCACTGTGGTGGTTTCAGTTCTAGTTTTGCCCCCGGTGGCCGTTAGGGTCATTGCACTTTGATTACTTTAGTTTAGTGCACGTGATTATGAAGCAGGTGTGATTGCTCTGGCTGACCTATAAAAGAGTGTCAGGTGTTGCAATCAGTGTTGGTGATATTGCTCAGTTGCAACCAAGTCTTGGTGAAGGAAGGAGCTGGAGGAGAGTCCCGGGCAGCTCAGTCGGAGTCCTGGAGTGGCAGCTATGATGTCAGTGAGGAGTTCGTGCATAGCTTGGTGGAGTGGCAGCTATGGTGTCAGTGAGGAGTTCTTGCAAAGCTTGGTGGAGTGGCAGCTATGGTGTAAAGCTGCACTCAGATGCTGGACTCGGTTGCTGAAAGCTGCACTCAGATGCTGGACTCGGTTGCTGGACAGCTGCACTCAGATGCTGGACTCTGTGGCTCCAAGGCGGCACTCGGGTGCTGGACGCTGTTGCTATAAAGCTGCACTCGCTAAGATTGTGTTTGCGCGCACCCTGCTCTCTGCCCTGCTGCTGTCTCCCGGGTGTCGCAGACTCTACTTCCGGGTCGCGCCTCATCTACTTCCAGTGCGCACTCCCAGCCTCTCCATAGGTTCCCCGGGAGTATGCGCCTCTGTGTGCGCCCGGATTTTACTACTGGAGCGCGCGCCTCCTGCTGCTGCCCTCCGATGCACGCTCTCAGCTCCGACCGCTGCCCGCATTCGGTTGTCAACAGGGAGGGAGCACAAAGTGTCCTCCATGGACATCTATGGGGCATGTCGGTCAACAGGGAGGGTACACGAACCGTGGTCTCCGAGGTCCAAACTTCACCCGGGCATTTGCCTCATGGGCTGTGGCCATGCACTCGCTCAGGGGGGGGCATAGGAATATATGGCCCCCGAGGCGACTACTGGTACCTGGTGATGGGTGTAGCAGACCAGTGCCTGCCACTAATCACCAGACCTAGGCATCCTCTTCTTTCTTCCAGAATCTTCAAGAGGTTTTTCATCTTGAGGGTTCCCCATCGAGGACAGGAAACCAAATGATGCGGAGAGAGGAGCCGCCCCTTTTATCTTAAAGGTTTCCTGTCCTTGTTGAGTGGATCCCCTCTCTCGTGGTGCCGTCATGTAGAATGGAAAAAAGTCAGCAATTCATCTGCTGCACACAGAAGAATTACAGCGTGCCGCGACAGATAATATAATACTGGTTATTATAATGGTGGACCCCCCTGAAAAATGACGTAGGGTCGCCGTATAATTAATAACCAGGAAAGGCTAGGCAGACAGCTGCAGGCTGATATTATTAGCCTGGGAAGGGCCATATATATTGGACCCATCCTAGAATAAAAACATCAGCTCTCAGCCACCCGAGAAAAAGCTCATACACAGGATGCCCCAAATCTTGCCCTTAATCTCGCTCTTCTCACTTGCCCTGGTGCGGTGGCAAGTGGGTTGATGATTGGGGGGGTTGATAGCACCTTGGTATTGTCAGGTGCAGGGCTGTGGAGTCGGTAAGCCACAGTTGCGACTCAGACTCCGACTCCTGGATTTTATCAGGCTCCGACTCCGGCTCCTTCATAAATGGCCAATTCATAACAACAAATTTACTGTTGTAAAATATTAAACTTCGTGCTTATTCAGTTTCTCACCATCATATAAGTAATCAGACCACTTAGAGCAAAAACTACATTTATTAGAATACAATTAGAATATAGCAAATTACTTACAGTTTAGAAAAGTTTATAAAAGTTAATATGCAATAAACACTTTTATGCCGTTAATAAGAAGAAATCTATAAATTTGTCCTCAGAAAAAGTATTGCCTCTGTCAGATCCTCCTTCATGGATGCCCTCAAATCTGATCTAATTATTTTGAGAGCAGAGAACAACCTCTCTACACTAACTTGTGTTGGTGGCAAAGCAGTAACCACTCGGGCAACATCTCTGACAATGTCAGGATACAGAGGAATCTCTTGTTGCACTGTTATTTTTGATGAACGGTCAAATTTCTCAATTTCTTTTAGTGCACATGAAAAATTCTGCTGAAATGTACTGGCTGTGTTCCTTGATGGGGATGACTCTTCTATGTGGGAACGCTTTGCACGGTCCTTGTGATCCAAATATTTTTCTAAATTAAATTCATCAGTTGATGATGAGGGTGAAGATGTGGCAGGACGACCAAATTCTTCTTGTTCCTCCTGACTGTTCTGCAACCCTTTCATCCTTACTGCTATTTCAAACAGAGCTTCTTTTCCTTTACTTAGCTGTTGATCATCTAGAAGAATCCGATGCATTGGGTCTACATAAACAGCTGCCAAAAGAATGTTATTTTGTAATAGTAGCTCCTCTCTCCATGTAGCAATGCCACTTGCAATTAACCCTCCTCTTTGGGACAGGCGAAACATCAGGTTCTTCCACTCCTATAAGAAAATACCTGGAGTTAAGTCCTCTGCTTGTAATTTTTTAGTCACTGTAAATGGGTGCTCTAGCAATTTTTCCAGCTCAGTCACCTGATTCCACTGACTTTCATTTAGCGTCAGTTGAGGGTTAGCCATGTCTACAAGAAAGGTTTTCAGTTCAACCAAGCGCTGAATCATTAAGTAAGTACTGCCCCATTGTGTGGCTTGATCAATAATTGCCCCTTTTCCAGCACGTCTCTTCAAAATTGAGTCAACTTTAGGGGTTCTGGCAACAGTAGCCAATTTTCTCACCTTGCCAATCAGTGCAGCAGCATGTCCTTCTTGCAGACTGTCTCTTATAGCCAGCTGTAGCGTATGCACAACACAGCGCATGTGATGAATGAAAGAACATATTGACACAGTTTCAACAAGATCATCTAAACTATCATGTTGCTGTTCATCTGAAGCAACTTCAGTTTGCTCCTCAGTTACAATACTGTGTTCCTCTATTTCACACAGTTCTGTGTCTGTGGACCCAGAATGTTCTAGCTGCTGGTCACCATCATTACTCTCATTCATTAGCTTAATAGTACTTATCATATTTGAAGCATTGTCAGTTACGACAGAAAGAACTTGCTCTTTTTTAAGTTCATAGTCTTGCAGAACCTTTTCCACCAAGACCTGGAGAAACTCACTGGTGTGATGAGCTTTGGTGTCTTTTACTGCCAATGTCTTGGTAACTATTTCATTTTTGTCACAAACAAATCGGACATTGATGGCAAAATAGTTCACTCTGTGACGTGTGCAGGCATCCATTTTAAGAAACAGAAAGCGTCCCTTGAGAGTTTTTTTAAGTTCTTCCTTTTGTTTAAAAGCTTCTTCGATTACTAATTTTCTAATACTCTCTCTCTCCAGAGAAACACCAAGCTTGCGGGCCATTTCCCCCATTCAGACACATAAAAGCTGGTCGTGAAAATAATGAAATAGGCACACTATCCTTTACAACAAGCTCTATGATCTGTTTTTTAAATGTATCTACTGTCATTGTCACAGTAACTTTGTCACTGACAAAATATCTTGCAACTGATGGCTGCAAAGTTCTCTGCTCCTTTGTTTGGCTGGAAGAGCTGGGCACTGGTTCATTGGTTTGGATGCAGTCTCTCTCATCCACTGCTTTCAGTACTTCTGGATGAAAGCGCTGTAAATGTCTCTTTAGATTAGAAGCTCTGGTAGGAGCATTTTTATCTTTGCCTGAATATGCACTCATCTTGGCTTCACAGCATTTGTTTTCGTCTGGATCATTTGTCATACACTGACAGACATAATGTTTTCTATCTTGAGTGATGGTGAAATGTTCAAATACAGCTGATTTAATGTGATGCTTCTTTGACATTCTCAGGTTTTTAATTCTGCATTCACAATCCAAATGACAATTGTTTTTCCTAAAAACAATTGTACAAAATTATTGCCAGGTCGTACAACTGATATAGTGGTCAGTAATACTGTTATTATTCCTCATGTACTCACAGTTAACTGATGCAAAGTTTGTTGAAAGGATAATACTTCTTACAGTCTTCCTCTTCTGAGTAGCAGGCAGCTGTGAGATGCTTGGAAGACGCACACCTAGTATGATCTAGTCTAGAGGAGGAGCTTTACTACTAAGAATTTGCAACACATTTTCACTTTCAGTTTCATACATTGTAAGTAGGGGGGTTGGGGCAGCATGAGGTTAACCAAGTATAAGATTAGATAAGGGCAGTGGAGAACAGTGACACACAAGAAGTAAGAAATGTCTCTATCTCCAGCAGAACTGCTTATCACTGTTGTTCATAGTTTGATAGAACATATATATTTGAGTAACATTTATAAAATTCATATGAAAGTTCAATTATGAAATATTAATACATTTTTTTTAAAGCTGGAGTCGGAGTCGGTACATTTCTACCGACTCCAACCAAAACTAACTCCGACTCAGACTCCACGACTCCGACTCCACAGCCCTGGTCAGGTGACATCAAGCCCAGAGGTTAGTAAAGGAGAGGTGTCTATAAGGGTATATTTCCACGGTCAGGAAACTCTGCGGATTGGACGCTGCGTACAGCCGCCGCATCCAATCCGAAGCGGCCAGATGTTTCAGCATAGTGGAGGGGATTTGATGAAATCCCATCTCTACTATGCATGCAAACACACAGTTGGCATACCTGCGTATACGCACATGTGGCGAGTCTTTCTAGACCGCAGCTTGTCTACTTATCTTCCGGAGACGCACAGTCTCCGCAAGATAAATAGCACCGTCCTATGTATAGGATGCGGTGATTCCGCATGTGTTCAATGAACACATGCAGAATCACTGAGCATACAAAAGGGAGCAGCGCTTTCGGCGGAACTGCATCCAAAGCACTGCCAATACGCCACGTGGCAACACTCTAAGACGTCCCCATTACTAACCCCACAGTCAATCTGTATATATAAAATAAACACTTTTGCATTTGTAAATACACACCGAGAATAAAGTCCTTTAATTGAAGGAGTGACACAGACAGATAATGATCCATTTATCCCGCATCGCATCTAGCTCTGCTATATCCAAACTTGCATGAAGCGACTGCACAGCATGCCATCTAGCAGAGAAACTGAGCTGCACGTGCTTGCCAGGTCAGTGTCTCACAATGAACTCCTTTCACGTCACTGACGTCACAGTGAGCGTGAGAAAGTTCTCAGGCTCGCTGTGCCAACAGAAAGGTCCTGGGAATTCAGAACCAATGAACAATTCAACTCACTAACATCAGTGCGAGCGCCATTAGAACTTCTTCCATGGCGATAGCACTGACGTTAATGAGTTGAACTGAATTCATTGGTTGTGAAGTCACAGGACCTTTCTGACAGCATTGTGAGCATAACTTTTTCACGCTCCTAGTGACATCAGTGAGGTGAAGAGAGTTCTCCACGAGACACTGAGCTGAGCTAGCACACACAGCTCAGTGTTTTTGGTGGATAGCAGCCCTCCATGTAGATGTAGCAGGGCTAGATCAGTCATGGGACAAATGGATTATTATCTTCTCAGCTCGGCGGTCAGGTGAGGAATATTGTTGTTTATTATTTTAATTCTGTTACAGGAGACATTGCCTTCAGTGGACTGGGCGATGATGCGACTACGGTTTATTTTAGATTCATTAAAAGGAGTCGGTGTTATTCTTTCTATTAAAGACTTTATTCTTGATGTGTGGTTTTTAATTCAATTTGACTATGGGGTTAGTAATGGGGGTGTCTTATTGATGCCTCTCCATTACTTATCTCTGGGCTTGATGTCACGTGACAATACAAAGGTGACTTCAATCCCCCTTATCACCTCACTTGTCACCACACAAGGGAAAGCGGGAAGAGTAAAGGGGGTTTTACACATAGCGATATCGCTATAACGTCACCGATTTTGTGACGTGCTAGCGATATCACTATGTGTGATACTTACCTCCGACCGGCTCTCCCGCTGTCCATCGCTGATCGCACGAGAATGTCCGGCTCCATTTCTCCTCGTCCGCTTCCTGCTGGCGCCGACGAGCGACGTGTGGAGGCGGGCGGGAGGACGTCAGGATCGCTGTGTGTGAAAGGTGAGTATCATGCGCTGCGTCGCTGCTGCATCGCTGTGAGGTCTTCCTGTGTGACAGCTCACTAGCGATCATTTAGCGATGCACCAGCGATAGTGGTGCATCATAGTGGGACTTTACATCATTTTTGTGAGGGAACTCCCACTTTAATAACTAGGAAAGGACAAGTATACAGCTGTGAAATGATATTAATATCCTGGGAAGCTCCATGTGTATTACCGCCTTCCCAGGCTATAAACATCTGCACACAGCTGTCCGCTTTCCCTCTGCTAGTTAATAAATTGTCGGTGGACCCCACGTCAGTTTTTTTCAGAAAATAAATTAGTAAGTAATAAAATACATGTAGAGTAAGCTGCACACTCTGTACTAATTCAATATGTGACTGACATCTGTATATCTATCTATTCTATTGGGTCACGCTGTGATTTTACAGTATGCAGCAGAGGAATTGCCGGCTTTTTCAAAGGACATGGGTGTGTAAAATTCGGACCGCACCCGTATGGTCCAAGTGCCGTTTGATTTTTTTCTCGCACCCATTGATTTGCATTGGCGAGTCTCGTCCGAGATACAAGGACAGTTGCAGAATGCTCATAGAATAACACTGATCAGAGTGCGGTCTGATGTTTTATCAGATTGCACTCGTCCATTTTCCTCGCAGATGAGTATGAGCTCTTAATGTGATTTTTTATTTTATTCTTAATTTCACTCTATGTAGACAGCAGGGGCTGAATACAACTATCAACATTGTCCCCTGCCCACGCTCATTGCAGGCAGAGCAGAGGACAATGATGTGAGCTGCCTTCAACACCTGGCACTGGGGATCAGCACAAACAGTACCGCTGATTCACAGGCGTCGGTACGTGTGATACTGGTGCGGCACATGGTTGCCACACGTATGAAACACAGACACATATCTCCGGGCCAGACAAAATTGTTGACACTTTGCCAAAATTTGCCTTCGGCCATGACTGTATCTATAATGTAGTGTTGGATGCATCCTTCTGTCTGAAGCCGGTATAGACTGAGCTTCCACAGTGTGGCCATAGTCAGAAAGACGCATCCATCGTTAATAGAGGACGACGACGAGGATGGAGGAGGAGTGGGGCGCTGGAGATTGCGATAGGCGTAGGCGCTGACCGAATACATGAGGACTCACAGCGAGCTCCGGCGAGGCTGGAAGGGGAGTATTGGGCCGAAGTCAGCCCCTGTACATGGCGCGATTTTATTTTAGACAAATTCACACACAGTGTCTTAAACAAAATGGCGCCGGATAGCACAGTATAAGCATGAGCTGACTTTGACGCCATTTTATTTAAATATTTAATGCAGACAACGCGCAGCAGGGGAAAGTTTGATTGTTTGCTTGTTTGTATAGAACAACACAGCACATGCAGGGTGGGGGAGCATATACCAGGACCATTTTATTTTTTCTTTAAATTCTGTGGAAGCTTGGTTGAAAAGCAATGTCTGACTTTCATTTGTTAATTTTCATAGATTTTATAATTATTACTTTTGTCAGATTCAAGTTATTTCTGGGACCATGGTGTTTTTTTCTTTCATTAAACAAGGGGTACCAACAATTTTGACCACGTGTGTAATTACAGTAGAATCTGTGACTTCTCTGCATTTAGTGGTCACTACTCACCTGGGTAGTCATATGTAGGAATCTCCTCTTTACACCGCTCATCACCCCTCACATATGTCTCTGTAGTATTAATATGGGTCAGATCTTCACCCTGAAACAAACATTGTAAAAGTCACAGACAGATGGAGAAGTCCCATCTATGATCAGCTCTAATCCTGCCATCTCCACCGTTCTCATTACACAAGTATAAAACTTATAATACTGGTGGATAAAACAAGACTGAGCACAAGACCTTCACAGCCATCTACACATCATAGGGGAGATCTCCTGACACCTTCTCTCCATCTACCTGATGATCCTGAGGAGCATTGGGATCTTCTTGGTTACAGTCCTGTGGAAGAAGAGGATGGGGACATCTCTCTGGTGTTGTCCTCTTACTGGATAGATCTGGAGGAAACACATACAGGGACTGAATTCATTCTTTACATACAGATAATTATAGGCCGTGTGTACTTAGTCCTGTCTATTACCTGGTGATGTGAGGGGCTGGGGAACCTCCATCATGACGTCCTTATACACATCTCTGTGTCCTTCTAAATATTCCCACTCCTCCATGGAGAAATAGACGGAGACATCCTGACACCTTATAGGAACCTGACACATACAATGATACCGTCATCCCCCCGATCCCTTCATAGTGTTACTGTATAATGTCCCAGCATTCCCAGCAGTGTCACCTCTCCAGTCAGCAGCTCAATCATCTTATAGGTGAGATCTAGGATCTTCTGGTGATTGATATCCTCATGTATCAGGGGGTGAGGTGGAGGCCCCGTGATTGGGCTCAGGGGTCTTCCCCATCCCTCAGACACAGGGTCCTGACAGCGCTCACTAGAGGTCTTCTTCACTACTGTGTAATCCTGGTTATGGAGAGACACATTAATAAATCTCACTACAGACATTTCCAGAGTCCTCACCTCTCCAGTTCTGTCCATCTGTTATTCCCATAGATAAGAATGATGTAATGTGACCTCATCAGAATCTCTCACCTCTCCAGTAAGCCGGAAGAGGATCTCTAGGGTGAGGTGTAATATCCTCTCCGCCATCTTGTCTGCAGTCATTCGTTAATGTGTAAAGTAAATCTTCTAGAAGATAATTATACCGATTGTATCTGCCAGGATCCTAAATGGAAGGAAGATCAGCTGATGAAGAATCATACAAAATACCATGGGAAAACAAGATACAGGAGCAGTGATGCTGGTATAGTGTAAGGACATGTGCACACCGTGTCATGTCAGGTGGACACCAAAAAATGAGGGAGAACAGAATCTCATCCGGGTGAAAGATATATAAACGTTTATTGCGCCATGACAAAATGCGACGTTTCGACCATCACTTGGTCTTTTTCAAGCATAACATACAACAAGATATGGCGGTCTTAAATAGGCCAATATGGCCAATCAATGACAGGTATCCGCCCACTTTGAATGAATAGCATAAAAAATACACATAAAACATACAAAATGCATTATACTTACATAATAATACAGTGCAAATACAATCATAAAATATTTTGCAGGAATTGTACAGCCTTACTGGCACATGGTGATGGTAAACAGAAATATAGCTGCCAATGGGATATTTGCATCCCTATATCACCTAGCAACTCCCCACCAATAGAATACAGTCATACATAGGGTGTCAACACACGAGCAACGCAATCAATGGTTATGTTCCTTTAACAGGCGCCAAATACCAATAGCCTATTGAATTTACCCACACAAACCTGTGCGCTATGTGTCCGTTCACTGGCGTTCCATATCGACCCCTTAGAATCATCAAATGGCGTCAGCCTGCAGTCGCACAGGAGATGATGTCACACAATCTCGCGATATCGCATCAAGGGATCGCTCATACGCATTGGCGCTCCATGCAGTCAAACAGTCTACAATCAAAGGTGCCCATAATCCTCTGCACGCGATCACGTGACACGTCACCTGATCGTACTTTCACCAACCACTACTCAGAGCGGTCACCTGAACAGGTCACATGACCGCAATCCCCAGATGAGATGCTGTTTTTTGGATTTCGTGATGTCCAACTGGGTCTTTGGACTTTGAACGTGCCTCTCCGGGATCTAGAAGTTGCTGTCGGCCACTTTTTCTTTATGCATGTCAGGTGGACACGTCCTATAACTAATCCAAAAAAGTGCAAAAGTTGGAACATAATGCGCAAAAATGAAAAACAATTCACTGTTCATACTTTCAGTTTTTCATCGTCTATTAACCCCTTCAGGTTTCTAAAGCTGCAAAACAGTTACAAGAAGTGACCTGAAAACATAGTAACATAGTTATTAAGGTTGAAGGAAGACTTTAGGTCCATCTAGTTCAACCCATATCCTATCCTAACATCAGATAAGACGCCAAAAAATGGCATCTTAGGACCCCGTCCGTTCTGAGGACCAGAAACGGTGCCTATAGTGAGGTCACAGGACTCATTTTGTTACGAGTCCATGAAAAAAAAGAAAAACAATTGTCCAGGAAGGCATCAATGTGCAGTGTATGATACGGGGAGTAGAGATGTGCAAACTTGTCGGAAAATGCTCGCCAATCTCAAATTTGGTACGAACGTAGCACATTCAGATTAGTGTTCCCGAGGAAAGTTCGGGCACATTTCGGTAAATGATCGTGTTTCCAATAATGTTTTGTTAGGTGTCACAGGGTTACTGAAAGTAGCCGGAAGACTGCAGCGTCCGATTGCTCCTACTCCGGTGCTGAAAAGCATTTTAATGGTGTTTATTTCTTTTGGCAGAACAGGGGTTAGTCGACCATGTTGGAAACTCTGCGCTCTCAGCTGTGCTCTGTTAGCCACTCCCATCCCCTTTATAATCTGGGTCCTGATTCAAAAACACGTCAGAGCTAGCAATCGTTTCATAAAAAGCTGCAGCAAAGCGGTCTATAGGGGCGCTAAAGGAGAGGCAGAAACCATAAAAAAGGGGTTAAAAACTCAGCTTTTATTCTACCTCCAATACCCACAACGCGTTTTTACGCTCACAGCCATCTTCCTCAGGTGGAGGACTAGCGGCAGGAGCAGCTTGGAGGGCAGTTGCTTGCGGGAGGGCCTGCGTTTTTTTTGGGCGACGCTGAGAAGCTCCAGGACCTTTGGTATCGCACTTACGGCTGTGGCCGGCTACAGGATATGTCCGGAAGCCGGTGAGATGGACCGAACAGGAGAGCGGAGGTTGCTGATAGCCACGTGCAGTGCCCTCCTGGGGTGAGAGGACACGCTCCCCACCCACTACTAACGTTCATACCGTGGTTGTGCAAGGGTGGCACAACCCTCTAAGGTGAGCACCCTGTTTATTTAGTTAGGAAAATCAATTTTAATACAGGTACACTCATTGCTCCTCTCTTTTCATTTTTTTCTTTATGTAACATTTGTTTCATGGCTTAGGAGGCGAGGTGCTCACATGAGGAGTGTTGGAGGAGTTATCTGTAACTGTTGCATGGTTTGTAAGTGTGGTAATTCCCTTCCCTCTTCTACTTGGGCCTCCACTCCCCGATGCATTCCTCTGTTATAGGTGAGTAAATATTTGTATGCATGGTGTTTTCAGTTTACCCTTGTTGGTATAGCCTTGTTTGTTGGTTTGGTGTACTGCGGTGCACTGTAGCACCCCTCTTCCCTGGGTGGGGAAGAGAACAGACGGAGGGGTAACTCAGAAGGTAAGGCAAGGGTGGCTGCCCCGGCATCATCACCTTCAGTATCCAGGAAATAGGGTGAGCTAGGGCACCCCCTACTGTTAGGGAAAGTGAAGCAGCTCCTTGTCAGGTGACCCGGGACAGCTGAGTTGTGACATAAGGACTTTGGCTAGGTTTGGGGGGGGGGGTTCATGTTTGATGAGGGAAAGGACTCAGGAGATCCCATTTGCTAATCTAAATCATTATGGCTACTAGTGTTGTGCAGGCCACAGTCCACATTTCCTACTCAAATTCATTTGGGCTAATACTGAGTTGCAGTCAGGACTCCAGAGGTCACATTTACTAATAAAAGTCATTTGGGATAATACTCTGATGCAGGCACCAGTCCACATTTCAACATATTAATCTTTTGCGCTAATTCTGTGGTCTAGCCACACTATATCAGCCAATAAATAATGATTATTAAATAAGTGACAGGTGACTTACAGGTCTGGGCCTAGAGTTGTGAAACAGCTAATTAAAAGAGGGGAAGGGTACAGCCAACATGAGTGGGAAAAAGTAAGGTTGTGGTGGAAGGGTGAACAGGCTTGGTGTTCAAGGTTTACTTGGGGTAGGTGGAAATGTTGCTGAAAGCTCTACTGAACAAATATCGCCCTATCCAAAGACAACTGACAACTTGTGTTACTGGACAGAATACTCAACTCCGTTTCTTTTGCAGCCACACAGTGGTACGCCTTGTAAATGAGGACCAGAAACAGCATGTGCTCCAGTAGATGGCAAGCGCTGCAATAAGTGTCCTCTCCTCCTCTTCCTCCACCTTAACATGACATACAGTACAGGGCTCAGAGTTGGCAACAGAATTACCCTAGTTTGTCCCGGGAACCTTAACTCTCCAACTGCCCAACTCACCCAGAGTACTAATCGTATAATTGAATGCATGGATGCATGGGGCAGGGCCTGTGGCAGGGCTTGGACCAGCATTTCTAGCCTAAATATTGATCATTAACAGGTGGATGAGTGACAGGTGTAGGCAAGATGCTCAGAGAGCCCTGCCAAATTCAGGCAACAAACATGTGGAAGACCCAACATTTCCAAAAATTAGGGGCAGACACCACTAAAGTGTCATCAATTTCCCCAGAGTATAAATTGTATAATGAGGCTCTGACACTCCTTCCACTACAGGCAAGCCACCAGATGAAGACACAACTTAAGAATCTCCATATTTCCAAAAATTGGTAGGAACATTAACAACAGCAGGCACAGATCCACGACAAAGGTGTCACATACTACAATAATGCAAAAACAACGCAGCCTACTGAAAACTACACCATTACCCAGTCTGCGATTGGGGTGCAAAAGTCATTGGAGATCCATGACTTGCTCATCTTCATGAACGGTAGGCCACTCATCCATTAACCCTAGCATGCGTATTGGAGGCCTTTTAGGCCCCCATGCTTACTTTTTTGCTATTATCTGCAAAATTACTTAAGTTAGAATTTTGAAACTCCAGGTAATCCTCAAGTATGTCGTTGTTGGTAATATCCAGTTGTTCATATAATTTTTTTCATAGGAATTTCAGTGTAACAATGCCTTGTTGGTGAAAACCACATCTGTACGGATTGGGGGCCTATCATGTTCTCAGTAGTGTTTGTGTCTCAAGTTACTTTATTTGTACTCAGTAATGCTGGTGGAGGGGCCAGGGTGTGGATGATGCCATATGAGGAGGTCATGTGATTTTTGGAGGGAGAGATAAGGCCATGACATCATCTCAGGTCCTTCTGAACGCAGTAATGAGCTGTGTAGAGAGTAATGAGGACAGTATACACTGTGAGCTAATTCTGAAGGACCTGAGATAAGATAAGATGTTGAGAGGAAGTCTGATTCTAAGAAGCCTGCAAAGGGTAAAGCTATTGAGCTACAGACATCCAGAGAATTGTACAACACCTAAAAGAAAGTATAAAAGGTAAGAGAGGAGGGAGGGGCCACTTTACACTTACAGTGTGTCACACACAAGCAAAGAGTGGACAACCCTGATTGTGTTCATTGTTTTTCCTTTTAGTTTGCTAACATCTAGTCAGCAATGGCACAGTCTTCCTCCAAGCGTCTGAGTGACCAAGAGATTGAAGCAACTGTGTTTCAAAGTGATGATGAAAGTGAACTAGCTTTGTCCGATGACGAGTACCTGCCACCAGAGAATCAAACATCCTCAAGTGATTCTTCTTCTGATGATGAAGTAGTGAATACAGTGGATCCTCAAGAAGTGATAAGTAGAACATCCAAAACGAATGTTTTTTGGGACAGTAATCCTACATTAGTCGGACGTACTGCAATCCATAGTATTGTGAGACAGGCTCAAGGAGCTGTGGGAAGTCCCAGTTACTTTTCCCCTTTTTTTTCTGACAATATTGCAGAAGAGGTCCTTTTATGTTCAAACCTAGAAGGAAGACGTATCGCTTCTGCAAAAAAGTCCTGGAAAAATATCTCAAAAGAGGAACTTTATGCATACATTGGACTTTTACTGCTGGCAGGGAGTCAAAAATCGTATGATGTTCCAATACGAGAATTATTTCTGGACCCACTTTCTGATCCACACTATAAGGCGACAATGTCAGTGGACAGATATGAGGAAATTAGAAGACACATTCGATTTGATGATAAGCGAACACGTGCATTGAGGTTTGAAACAGACAAATTAGCCCCTATCAGTTATATCTGGAGCATATTTATCAAAAATTGCACCAAACTTTACAATCCTAGTGCTAATGTTACAGTAGATGAGCAACTTGTACTGTTCAGAGGACGCTGCAGGTTCATACAATACATGCCCAGCAAGCCAGCCGAATATGGAATCAAAAGCTTCTGGATGTGTGATTCTGCAAATTATTATGGCATAGATGGCGTAATCTACTGTGGCAAAGAGGTTGGTGCACCAGTACAGAAGGATCTGGGGTCTGAAATTGTTAAAACTCTTGCTGTTCCAATATTCAATTCAGGTAGAAACATTACCATGGACAATTATTTCACCAATGTTGGACTAGGCAATTTTCTGCTTCAAAAAGCTGTTACACTTGTTGGTACTATCAAGCCAAACCGACCAGAAATTCCAGAAGCACTGAAGCACAATCATCAGCGAGCACTTGGGATTCAATAACAAAGCGACTTTGGTATCTTACAAAGCGAAGAAGGAGAAATCAGTGATTTTACTCAGTACCATGCATCACAATTGCAGTATTGACAGCAATGACAGAAAATTAAAACCAGAAATCATCCTGCATTACAATGAAACAAAAGGAGGTGTAGACAAAATGGATGAGATGGTGGGAGAATATTCATGCAAGAGGCAAACAAAACGATGGCCTGTAGTACTTTTTTCTAATATGCTTGATGTAGCAGCCCTAAATTCAGTCATCATTTATACAGAAACTCATCCGGAATTCCAAGCACGGAGGAAGGACAGGAGACGCCTATTTTTGAAGGACCTTTGTCATGAACTTCTAATGCCTCACATGATCCAGCGAAGCGACGTGAAAGGCTTGCTAAAGCAAACTAAAGAAGCAAGGAAACATGCGGCGTACAGTTTCAGATGATTCCAGGGCCAGGAGAAAGAAAAAGAAAGCGCTGCTTCATGTGTCCAAGAAACTTAGAAAGGAAAACTGAGAGATTTTGTTCAATTTGTAAGGAACATGTCTGCAAAGAACATTCATCCGAAAAAATAACTTGTCAAAATTGTTTGGAAGACTAATATAATAGAAAAGAAACATAATAGAAATGTAGCTGCAGCTAGTTTGGTATAGATTTCTATGCGTTTTTGTGCGTTTTTTCACATGTTTGTGTGAAATTTGGAAAATAAAATTTTTTGGTGTTTTCGGTGAAAAATTATAATTAAAATTTTGTTTACTAATCATATTTTATTTAGCAGTTTTAAAATAAACTTGTAAAAGTTATATAAGTGTGTTTTTCCATACGATTTGCATGGGGGCCTAAAAGGCCCCCAATACGTTAATATGAAAATTTCTGATGTCATGCTTACTAGGTTAATGAAGACCAAAATGCAAAAGGGTCCAAATTTTCCCTGATAGTATTGATACTGAGCTGAACATACTCCTGCACCATCCTCTCCAGTCATTCAAGTGTCACACTTGCACTCTCTTCTGCTTGTACACGTCCTAGACTAAAAAATGTGTGAAATGATGCACAGAAATTGCTTATGCCACTTACACTGCTGATGCTAATGTTCTTGCTTGTTCCCAGGGTTGGAACTCTGTAATTCTGATGCACTAATTGTGCGTGACTACTGTCTTGGGGAAAACCACTCTTAATTTTGTGTACAAGCGTGTTTCAACACTCCAGCAGCATCTGCGCATCCAATTACAGGGGGAAAACATCTGGCAAAATGTACTCTTGTATCGAACAGCGTGGCAACCCAGTAGTCAGCACTATTTCTAATCCTAAAAATATGGTCATCATGTTGTAGATAGTGCAGCAAGAAGACGCTCATATGTGGGGCGCTTCCATGAGGTCCGAGTACATGGTGTAATGGTGACAGGGTAACACACAGGCTTGCTTCCTATATACTCTCCCGCCAACCACGGATAACAGAGAGGGGATCATTATTCTCTTCTCCTGACTGTTGCATGCCCATCACCTTTTCCTCCTTCATTTGTTCCTCGGCTCCTGCACCTTCACGAACAGTTTATCAGGTACCATGAACCACCCCTCGATCACTGTAATCCACCCTCCCATGGCAGCCGCTTGTGCGACAACAGTCTGGAAATTTGTGATATTGATATCACTTCCACATCTTCCTTTGGGACCACCACAGCCTCCACAGACTATATAAAGTGGGCTTCAGCATGTAGATGACCGGAATAGTGATGCTGATGATGGCATAGTCAGCGAAAACCATCTTAATAGCCACTTCAAAACTGTGCAGAAGGGTGCAAAGGTTCTTTATCTGTGCTCACTATGTAAGCATGATTTTCACCACATCTGTACTATGTTGGCCCAGGCTATGCAAAAGGACATATTGCACCAGTGCTTGTCGCTGCTGCCACAGTCACTGCAACATGTTGGCAGATCGCATATGAAACGATTAACCGGTAGGCTGGAAGATCTCTGTAGCGATTCAAGTCGATGACCTATGTGGTGCAAATGGCGGAAGTGACAACACATTGACCGTGCTTTCTGCAGCAGCGAATCCATGCCCGATAGTGGTAGAGATATTTTTGTACCACCAGGTTGAGGATGTGAGCCATGCAAGGCATGTGCACCATTATCGCACACCCCATTCCCTGCATCCAGTTTGTGTGGAGACTGCCATTGTTCAAACTAGGCCTGGATAGCTGTCCACAATTCTTTAGCTGTGTGACTGCGATTTCCAAGACGTATTAATTTAAACACTGCCCGATTGTGGCGAGACCTGGCTGCCCAGTACGAAGGAAGGGGGATTCTCGCTTCAATGTTGGAATGCGTGTCTCATTAAGAGAGAGGTTGAAGGTGCAGGTGGAGGTCCTACAAGAGGTGGAGGAGGCAAGAGCAGTGGAGGAAGTGTTAGATACAGAGGTTTGTCCCACAAGCCTTGGTTATGCCAATAATTGGTGTCTATTGACACCTTGGCGTCTAGTGGTTTATTTTTATTTCTCCATCCCCTGGTGTGTAGTGGTTTAGTTATCCAACTCTAGGTGTTTAGTAGCTTACTTTTCCAACCCCTGTTGTCTGGTAGTTTAGTTCTCCATCCTCTGCTGTGTAGTGGTTTACTTCTCCATCCCAAAATGCACTGAAAGCCTTGGGGATTCCAAGACTTACAGAGCAGCCCCTTCCACGCCTGTCCCCACAGCCACCCAGGAGTCAGTAGTGAAATGCAGACTGGCAGACATTGATTTTTTTCAAGGAGCGGCTGATGTTGTCTGTGACATGCTGTCATAGCGCAGGCAAAGCTTTTTTACATAAGTAATGGCAACAGGGCAACTGGTACTGTGACTGCGATGGCCATCAGGTTTCGGAAAAGGACTGCATACACCAGGCGGCAAAGCAGCATTTCCATGGCAAACGGATTGGAGATGGTGAAGTTCAAGCTGTTAGCTTTGCCATGTGTAGGAGGAAATCATTTTTTACGTGACCACAACTGCAGGACCAAGGGCTTCCTCCAGTGCAGAGAGGGTGGAGTATGGAGAACACAAGAAACTCCCGGACTGTGAATGAGGTGCAGACGGAGATGTTATGATGTATTGAGAAAGATGTGATGTGTTTGGTCACTGAGATCTGTCAAGAACAGCAGGCATGTCCACTTCCGTAACAGCTGATGGGCAGTCACTCACCGCAACTATAGTGGGTAAACAAGTGGAGGATCTGAGGCCGGAGACTTGTGTGAGAACATTTACCACAGTGAAGAAGGAGGAAGAAGCAGCAGATGCTGTTAATGGGGGCGGACGGTGGGTGGCGAGGCACACTAGGCCACACTTTAGCGCAGTGAGTTTTAACAGGCCAGATTAATCTCCCACCCAGAACATACCTGGGGTTAAAGTGGCCAAGGCCACTTATACCCCTCTGGGCCAGAACATACCCTGGGTGCAGTATGACCAAGGCCAAACTATACCCCGTTCGATGTCTCTGCCTCTTGTGCACTGATTGGGCCTCTGTGTGCTGCCTGGAAACCCATTCACTGTCTCTGCCACCCGTGTGCTGCCTGGGGTCACCCTCTACCCGCAGAGCCGCACTCCACAGAGAATAATGGAGCCTCCAGCACCGACCTCCACCCGCAGAGCCGCACTCCACATAGAGAATAATGGAGCCTCCAGCACCGACCTCCACCCGCAGAGCCACACTCCACAGAGAATAATGAAGCCTCCGGCACCGACCTCCACCCGCAGAGCCACACTCCACATAGAGAATAATGGAGCCTCCAGCACCGACCTCCACCCGCAGAGCCACACTCCACAGAGAATAATGAAGCCTCCGGCACCGACCTCCACCCGCAGAGCCACACTCCACATAGAGAATAATGGAGCCTCCAGCACCGACCTCCACCCGCAGAGCCGCACTCCACATAGAGAATAATGGAGCCTCCGGCACCGACCTCCACCCGCAGAGCCGCACTCCACATAGAGAATAATGGAGCCTCCGGCACCGACCTCCACCCGCAGAGCCACACTCCACATAGAGAATAATGGAGCCTCCAGCACTGACCTCCACCCGCAGAGCCGCACTCCACAGAGAATAATGAAGCCTCCGGCACCGACCTCCACCCGCAGAGCCACACTCCACATAGAGAATAATGGAGCCTCCAGCACCGACCTCCACCCGCAGAGCCGCACTCCACATAGAGAATAATGGAGCCTCCAGCACCGACCTCCACCCGCAGAGCCGCACTCCACATAGAGAATAATGGAGCCTCCAGCACTGACCTCCACCCGCAGAGCCGCACTCCACAGAGAATAATGGAGCCTCCAGCACTGACCTCCACCCGCAGAGCCACACTCCACAGAGAATAATGGAGCCTCCAGCACTGACCTCCACCCGCAGAGCCGCACTCCACAGAGAATAATGGAGCCTCCAGCACTGACCTCCACCCGCAGAGCCGCACTCCACAGAGAATAATGGGGCCTCCAGCACCGACCTCCACCCGCAGAGCCGCACTCCACATAGAGAATAATGGAGCCTCCAGCACCGACCTCCACCCGCAGAGCCGCACTCCACATAGAGAATAATGGAGCCTCCAGCACTGACCTCCACCCGCAGAGCCGCACTCCACAGAGAATAATGGAGCCTCCAGCACCGACCTCCACCCGCAGAGCCACACTCCACAGAGAATAATGGAGCCTCCAGCACTGACCTCCACCCGCAGAGCCACACTCCACAGAGAATAATGAAGCCTCCAGCACCGACCTCCACCCGCAGAGCCGCACTCCACAGAGAATAATGGAGCCTCCAGCACTGACCTCCACCCGCAGAGCCACACTCCACAGAGAATAATGAAGCCTCCAGCACCGACCTCCACCCGCAGAGCCGCACTCCACAGAGAATAATGGAGCCTCCAGCACTGACCTCCACCCGCAGAGCCGCACTCCACATAGAGAATAATGGGGCCTCCAGCACCGACCTCCACCCGCAGAGCCGCACTCCACATAGAGAATAATGGAGCCTCCGGTACTGACCTCCACCCGCAGAGCCGCACTCCACATAGAGAATAATGGGGCCTCCAGCACCGACCTCCACCCGCAGAGCCGCACTCCACATATATGGCTGCTCTGTGCGCACAGGACCTGTGATGAGGTCACAGGAGGGGAGGAGTCAGGGGTCACATGATCAGGGGCCTCAGTGTGTGCAGGACTCTGCTGTGCTGGTTGTCATGGTGCTGGATGAGGGGAAGTTTCAGTGTGGGGTCAGGAGGGGTTTCCAGTGTGGATGGAGCAGAGCCGTGTGTGTACGAGGTGTACAGAGCGGAGCCGTGTGTGTACGAGGTGTACAGAGCGGAGCAGTGTGTGTACGAGGTGTACGGAGCGGAGCCGTGTGTGTACGAGGTGTACGGAGCGGAGCCGTGTGTGTACGAGGTGTACGGAGCGGAGCCGTGTGTGTACGAGGTGTACGGAGCGGAGCCGTGTGTACGAGGTGTACGGAGCGGAGCCGTGTGTGTACGAGGTGTACGGAGCGGAGCGGTGTGTGTACGAGGTGTACGGAGCGGAGCCGTGTGTGTACGAGGTGTACGGAGCGGAGCCGTGTGTGTACGAGGTGTACGGAGCGGAGCCGTGTGTGTACGAGGTGTACGGAGCGGAGCCGTGTGTACGAGGTGTACGGAGCGGAGCCGTGTGTGTACGAGGTGTACGGAGCGGAGACGCGTGTGTACGAGGTGTACGGAGCGGAGCCGTGTGTACGAGGTGTACGGAGCGGAGCCGTGTGTACGAGGTGTACGGAGCGGAGCCGTGTGTATGAGGTGTACGGAGCGGAGCCGCGTGTGTACGAGGTGTACGGAGCGGAGCCGCGTGTGTACGAGGTGTACGGAGCGGAGCCGCGTGTGTACGAGGTGTACGGAGCGGAGCCGTGTGTGTACGAGGTGTACGGAGCGGAGCCGTGTGTGTACGAGGTGTACGGAGCGGAGCCGTGTGTACGAGGTGTACGGAGCGGAGCCGTGTGTACGAGGTGTACGGAGCGGAGCCGTGTGTATGAGGTGTACGGAGCGGAGCCGCGTGTGTACGAGGTGTACGGAGCGGAGCCGCGTGTGTACGAGGTGTACGGAGTGGAGCCGTGTGTGTACGAGGTGTACGGAGCGGAGACGCGTGTGTACGAGGTGTACGGAGCGGAGCCGTGTGAGTACGAGGTGTACGGAGCGGAGCCGTGTGTGTACGAGGTGTACGGAGCGGAGACGCGTGTGTACGGAGCGGAGCCGTGTGTGTACGAGGTGTACGGAGCGGAGCCGTGTGTACGAGGTGTACGGAGCGGAGCCGTGTGTATGAGGTGTACGGAGCGGAGCCGTGTGTATGAGGTGTACGGAGCGGAGCCGTGTGTGTACGAGGTGTACGGAGCGGAGACGCGTGTGTACGAGGTGTACGGAGCGGAGCCGTGTGAGTACGAGGTGTACGGAGCGGAGCCGTGTGTGTACGAGGTGTACGGAGCGGAGACGCGTGTGTACGAGGTGTACGGAGCGGAGCCGTGTGTGTACGAGGTGTACGGAGTGGAGCCGTGTGTACGAGGTGTACGGAGCGGAGCCGTGTGTATGAGGTGTACGGAGCGGAGCCGTGTGTATGAGGTGTACGGAGCGGAGCCGTGTGTGTACGAGGTGTACGGAGCGGAGACGCGTGTGTACGAGGTGTACGGAGCGGAGCCGTGTGTGTACGAGGTGTACGGAGCGGAGCCGTGTGTACGAGGTGTGCGGAGCAGAGCCGCGTGTGTACGAGGTGTACGGAGCGGAGCCGCGTGTGTACGAGGTGTACGGAGCGGAGCCGCGTGTGTACGAGGTGTACGGAGCGGAGCCGCGTGTGTACGAGGTGTACGGAGCAGAGCCGCGTGTGTACGAGGTGTACGGAGCAGAGCCGTGTGTGTACGAGGTGTACGGAGTGGAGCCGTGTGTACGAGGTGTACGGAGCGGAGCCGTGTGTATGAGGTGTACGGAGCGGAGCCGTGTGTATGAGGTGTACGGAGCGGAGCCGTGTGTGTACGAGGTGTACGGAGCGGAGACGCGTGTGTACGAGGTGTACGGAGCGGAGCCGTGTGTGTACGAGGTGTACGGAGCGGAGCCGTGTGTACGAGGTGTGCGGAGCAGAGCCGCGTGTGTACGAGGTGTACGGAGCGGAGCCGCGTGTGTACGAGGTGTACGGAGCGGAGCCGCGTGTGTACGAGGTGTACGGAGCAGAGCCGCGTGTGTACGAGGTGTACGGAGCAGAGCCGCGTGTGTACGAGGTGTACGGAGCGGAGCCGTGTGTGTACGAGGTGTACGGAGCGGAGCCGTGTGTACGAGGTGTGCGGAGCAGAGCCGCGTGTGTACGAGGTGTACGGAGCGGAGCCGCGTGTGTACGAGGTGTACGGAGCGGAGCCGCGTGTGTACGAGGTGTACGGAGCAGAGCCGCGTGTGTACGAGGTGTACGGAGCGGAGCTGCGTGTGTACGAGGTGTACGGAGCGGAGCCGTGTGTGTACGGGGTTATATGGAGGATGTACATGAAGAAGACTCCATGATCTTCTAGCCCTGCTTTGTGTTGGGTATGGGGACTTTATCTATTATCCGTCTGTAGGAATACACTTCTCTAGACCTGGGCACAGTATGGCAGATCTAAAAGCCCTAATATTGAAAGGTCATTTTAATAGTGACAGAGAAAGAAAAATCTGGGAGTTCGGGTGATGTCGGAGTATTTTGGCGTGCTCGCAGATTTCGTTTTCTTCGTCTCAGCTCCATGATTTGCGACTTGTAGACAGGCTGAATACATGTGGGAATTCCCTAACGAACAGGCATTCCACACATGTATTCAAGCTGTCTAGCAGTCACACATCATGTAGCTGAGGCGATGAAATCTATACCTCTGAGCATGCCAAAGTACTCGGAGACCACCCGAGCAACGAGTATACTCGCTCATCACTACCGGGGATACAAAAATGTTTTGCTACAGTTAACTGTGAACCTCTAGTAGTCACCTACGATCCAAATCTGGAGGTGCTAAGGGGAGCTGCCCGGAAATTACAACCTTTACTACACAAAGATACCCGATTACAATCCATATTTCCAGACCCCCTACTACTGTGTATTAGGCAGCCCCCAAATTTAAGAGACATCATTGTCAGAAGCTCCCTGTCCTCTCCAACAGCTACAGGAACCATTCCTTGCAACCAAAAAAAAGTAAGACCTGTCCATTTATAATGACCACGGACAACATAAAGATCCCCAACTCACATCAGGACTACAAGATCCCAGGTGCTTTCAGTTGCATCACATCTAATGGGGTGTACTTAATTATTTGTACTAAATGTCTAACTGGGGGTCTATGTGTGAGGGAGACCGGGCAAAAGCTGAGAACAAGGATGAATTCTCATCACCACAAAATAAGAGAAAGAATAGACCTACCTGTAGCAAAACGTTTTTGTATCCCCGGTCATAGCATCATGCAAAAAAACCCGTTTGGGAGAGAAGAAGAGACAAATCGCGGTGCCCAAAGTGCGTAAACACAATATTGTAGTATTTAAAGGGCACACAATTTTATGCACTCACCTGATAGAAGACTAATATAGCTTTAGATTGTGTATCCTCAAGAATCCTTCCTTTTGGGATACTTCTCAGTAGACAGGGCTTGCAGCTTGCCTCGGGTGGATCCAAGTGAAAGAGCCAGGCTCATACAGGATGAGTAAATCAAGAAAGGCACATCCAGCCCATAAACGGCAGCGCTTCCCAGGACTCACATCCAAAGATGATATTTCACATATTTTTATTTCATAGGTTAAAAAAGAGATACAACGCGTTTCGGATACAGTGTATATCCTTCATCAGGTATCATAAAAACACAGTACAAATCCTTGTACTGTGTTTTTATGATACCTGATGAAGGATATACACTGTATCTGAAATGCGTTGTATCTCTTTTTTAACCTATAAAAAAATGTGAAATATCATCTTTGGATGTGAGTCCTGGGAAGCGCTGCCGTTTATGGTCATAGCATCATGGTATTGTGGGGAGGAGGCCTCCCAGACAATGAATGGACAGGTACCCAGGGGACTGCCATCAGGGTTCCTGAGGGAACGATACTGGGTGGACAATAAAAGGAAAGACTTGACTGAAGTTGTCAGGGAAACGGGGTGGGGCGGGCTCAGAAGGAGCAGGGGGCGCGCTGAAGTGGCAGTTGGGAGAGAGTGTGACAAGAGGCAGGAAGCCAGGTGACTTGAGGGGACACCGACAGGAGCCTGTGATGAGGATACTGCACACTCACCGATAAGGGAGACATGAGAGACTTTTACCGGAGGCCGCTTCCTGCCCCCGTTCGCAGAAAGCCACGCCCGCCGCCCCCCGCCTTGGTGAGACAGATCCCTTACCTCAGCGCGCGGCTGTGACGACACGTTATACGGCCACAGAGGCCTGGATGCTGCCCCCCGGCCTTATCTCACCGCGGCGACCCTGTCATCACCGGCCTCAGGGGACACCACCTCGTCCTAGGCGACACTAGAGGCCCATTTCCCGGCTGTGGAGGGACTCTTATCAGAGGACAGCTACTGGTCAGTTGGGAACTGCGTCATTGTTTCTTCAGGACCTGCTGCGCCCCACCGTCATCGTTTCTTCAGGGCCTGTTGCACCCCACCGGCATTGTTTCTTCAGGGTCTGCTGCACCCCACCGTCATCGTTTCTTCAGGGCCTGTTGCGCCCCACCGGCATCGTTTCTTCAGGGCCTGTTGCGCCCCACCGTCATCGTTTCTTCAGGGCCTGTTGTGACCCACCGTCATCGTTTCTTCAGGGCCTGTTGCGCCCCACCGGCATCGTTTCTTCAGGGCCTGTTGTGCCCCACTGGCATCGTATCTTCAGGGCCTGTTGCACCCCACCGTCATCGTTTCATCAGGGCCTGTTGCGAACCACCGGCATCGTTTCTTCAGGGCCTGTCGCGCCCCACCGTCATCGTTTCTTCAGGGCCTGTTGTGCCCCACCGGCATTGTTTCTTCAGGGCCTGTTGCGCGCCACCGTTATTGTTTCTTCAGGGCCTGTTGCGCCCCACTGGTATCGTTTCTTCAAGGGTCTGTCAAGCCCAGTTTCATCCCGGAATATCGAGGCGTCAAGGCAGCCGCATCTGTGACCTCTACGCGGCCACGCTTGTGATCCTGACATACCCCTGGAAGGATAAGTTTACTATAGGAGATAAGGACCCCTACTTTGGTCATACGTGGCCTATAGAACCCGGACAAACCGGATTAGTCGCATTTTCAATAAGAAAGTGTTGTTAGGTTTGTTGAGTCCCTGCGCGGACTGGTTGTTGTTAACACCTTTTGTTTTGCTCAATATAGCCCCAGCGGCTACAGTTTATAAAAGTTTATTCCACAATCCACACTCAGTCTCATGTCTCGTCACTGCATCCTGCGAACCTGCTGAACCCTACACTGAGGACTCTCAATTCTAAATATTTTTCTATCTATTGGCTGACACGATACAAAGATATATATCTTTCCTGTATCAAGACTTTGGATGTGCTTTGTTTTTGTCTTATTGAACTTTGTACTGTCCTCTTCATCCATAATGGTTTCTTTTTACTCCTGGACATTTTATTACCAGAGGGTGTAAGGTTTTTGCAGGATTCTAGTAGTATTTCCTAAAAAAAGCGCCCCATTTATGTTCGGTATCCCCAGTTACCATGACGTTGTCCCAATCTATACGATTAAGCTCCTCCCTTAATTTGTTACAATCATCTTTCTTAAAGTTCCAGGTTTTGGCATTTGCCTTTTTGAATGTTTGATTGAAAATGACATTGAAACTTACCATGTTATGGTCACTGCTCACAAATGCTCCCTGACCTGTAGATCTGAAATTGTATCTGGTCTATGTGACAGAACCAGATCCAGCAGATCACCTCCCCTGGTTAGTTCATCAGCCAGCTGAGGGAGGTCATTGTCCTGAGCTGTGGACAAGAAATTGTAGCTTTTAGCACAGCCAGAAGAGTCTATGTCCCATTGAATGTCTGGATAGTTAAAATCCCCCATTATAAGAACCCTATTACTGTTTGCTGTTCCTCCTCTACCTGTTCCTCTATATTAGGAGGCTTGTAGCAGACTCCAATTAGCAGCTTTCCATTATTACCATCCCCACGTACAGTTACACAGTGACTCTACATTGCTGTAACTTCCCCAATGTCTTCATTGAGCACAGGTTTTACTGTGGATTCTATGAAGATGCACACCCTTCCACCTTTATCATCTTTCCCGTCCTTTCTAAATGTAGTATAACCCTCTGTTTGTTACCCAGTCATGGCTCTCGTCAAGCCAGGTTTCTGTAATGCCCACCACTGTGGGCGTCGTGGAGGTGGATGCTTCTGATTGGGCATTGGGAGTCATTCTCTCTCAAAGAACTGGAGAGAAGGCTCTGTTACATCCTTGTGCTTTCTTTTCCCGCAGGCTTACCCTTGCAGAGCGGAACTACAACGTGGGAAATAAGGAACTTCTAGCGATTATTGCAGCCTTTAAGAAATGGAGGCATCATCTGCAAGGGGTCGCACAACAGATCATAGTGCTGACCGATCATCGCAATTAAGAATTCCTCAGATCACGTCAGGCTCGGTGGAATTTATTTTGGAACCAATTTAATTTTGTTATTTCGTACCATCCAGATTCATGTAATGGGAAAGCTGATGCTTTATCCCAAATCCATTCTGCGGATTCCGTACTTGGGTACCTGCCCAAGATCATTTTATTGGATGCCAAGTTCATTGGAGGAATCCATGATCCGGACGTGTGGATGGAGATCAAGGAGGCCTATGATGATGATGTATCTCTTGCTAACCCTCCTGTGGATATCAATCTTGTCCTTAAGGGAGTCTCATGGTTTCGTGACCAATATATCTACATTCCTGAGGCTGTACGTCTGCAGATCCTCAAGTTGGTACATGACTCCAAGTTGGCTGGTCATAGCGGGGTACAGAAGACACATGAATTCCTGAGCCGATTTTTCTGGTGGCCAACTTGCCTGAAGGATACGAAGGACTATGTTCTCTCTTGCAAGGTATGTGCTCATTATAAGACTACTCGTACTTCTCCTACTGGTCTACTTCAACCACTACAGGTTCCATCTCGTCTGTGGGGTTCAATCTCTATGGACTTCATTGTGGATATTCCTACTTCTGGTGGAATGAATATGATCCTAGTGGACTTTGATTATCTGACTAAGGCTGCTCATTTTGTTCCTTGTGCCGGCCTTCCCTCGGCTAAGGAGACTGTGAACTTGGTGATACCAAATATTTTTTGGCTGCATGTTGTCCCAGATGAAGTTATCTCTGACCGTGGAGTACAATTTACCTCAGATTCTGGAAGGTGTTTTTGTTCTGCGCTTAACATTAATGTTCGTCTTTCTTCTGCATATCACCCTCAGACAAATGGTCAGATGGAGCGAACCAATCAGACTTTGGAGCAATATCTATGATGCTACGTCTGCCATCTTCTGAATGATTGTGTCATGATCCAGGACGGGGTTTCGCTTTGGCTCGTCCTGGTCTGATTGGGGGTTAATTATTCCGCCTCTCCCTGGCAGAGAGCGGCTATTTAATGCTCACTGGACCTAGGTCTGGTGTCTTTTATACTCCTGCCCTCGGCTGAGTTAGTTGACCTTGTGCGTACGTGTGCCTTGTGCCTGATATCTTGCTTGCTTGTTTGGTTTTTGATTCGGTTCTGTCCCTGTTACGAGTTCTGCCTGTTCCTCTTGTACTGCGCTACCTCTCGTGTATGACTCTCTGCTTGTGACCCGACTTCTCTCTGCTCGTCCCCTTGGTACCACATCGCCCTCTTGTGTATGACCTTTGGCTTTGTCTGACCTCCCGTCTGTTTACCCCTTCTGTACCTCACTGTCAGTACTGTGAATGACCTCCATTTTGCCTAACTCTGAGTTTGCTGTCTTCTGTGAAAGCAGGACGCTAAGCCCCGCCCCCTTGCAGTCACATGACCGTAGGTCCCGTGCCGGCTTGCTGAACTTCATCACTAAGGTCCTGTGGACCTATACTTTCTGGCTATTCTAGTCCCCAGGGGTCCCTACAGTGCGGCTGAGTCCCTGCTGTACGCCAACGCTGTCAGGATCCTGATAGATTGGTTGGAACTACTTCCTTTAGTGGAATTCTCGTACAATAATTCTCAGAATGCCTCCACTATGGTAATGCCTTTCTTTGCTAATATAGGTTATCATCTGAGCATCTTTGCGAGATCTCCGTTGGATGTTCTAGAAGTCCTTAAAGAAACATTAACTTCAGCTCAGGAACGTTACAAGAGATCGATTGATAGATTCCAGAAGCCAGCACCCATGTTCAAGGTAGGAGACTCAGTGTGGTTATCCACTAAGAATCTAAGACTGAACGTTCTTTCACAGAAACTGGGACAGATGTTCATAGGTCCTCTCAAGATCAGCGGTATCGCGAGTTCTGTGGCCTGCTGTCTTAAGCTGCCGAGGACTATGAAGGTACACCTAGTATTTCATGTCACTCTTTTGAAGTCTGTCTCTCCTAATAGCTTTCAGGGATGCATTGTGCCCCCTCCGTGACCCATACTGGTAGATGGGCAGGAGCAATTCTTGGTGGAGGAAATCATTGATTCCAGGATCCACAGAAACCAACTCAATATCTTATAAGATGGCAGGGATGGCAGTCCTGAGGATTCTTGGGAACACACTGCTAACATCTGTGCCCTGCAGAAGATCACTCAGTTCCATCAAAGATACCCTGAGAAACCAGGTCCGGGATCGTCCTTAGGCCGCTGTTAAGGAGGGAGTAATGTCAGGTCTCTGGATTCACTGTCTCATCTGTGGTGCTTATTGCCCTTTTCCAAGATGGCGTCTGCTGCGTCGCTTCTGCTCATGTGACCTGCCTTCCCTGTCTTCATAACCCTGTTTACCCTCCTAGTCAATTCTTATGCATTCTGCTTGAATTCCTGGCTTGTGTTGCAAGAGACTGATCCTCTCTGCTTAGGACACGTAAGGTCGGCCCGCTTCAGCTATCTTGTTGGTATTCGGTGCCAGTATATTTGACTGTTCTGACTCTCAGCTCTGCCCTGTTTCCAGGACTCTTACTCTTATTCTGAGACTGCCAGCCCTGTTTGAACTGTGTCTTCTGATCCGCATTCCCCAGTCTGTACCTCGCCCATGAGACTGTGGTTGCAGCAGCGCTGTGTAAGAACTGCTTCTAATATCATCCCGTTAGCTCTGTTTGCTTGAACTGTTGCCCACGTGCTGCACCTACCTTTATTCGTATAAATACAGACTTTGCTTGCAGCAGAGCCGCATACGAACGGCTTCTAATATCATCCCGTTTGCTGTGTTTACTTGAACATCATCCCGTTTGCTCACACTCTGCACCTACGTTTGTTTAATACAGACTTGACACCGTACTGCTTCTGTTGCCTTATTGTCTCAAGCCAAGAGATTCCTGAGTGTACCACTATAATTGTTACAACCACATCATGTTCCGTTACCGTCATTAGTCTCCAGTTCATCCATTTTGTTTGCTAGACTTCTTGCATTTGCCAGCAGACATTTAATATTCTTAGCACGTTTGTTACTCATTCAGCTCCCTGCTTTCCTTACATATCCCAGCCCCCCTAAATTCCCATTTACCCCTACTGCCTCCCTCTCTCTGTCTACTCTATCTATTCCCTTATTAGAACAACTACCGTCCCTCCCCCAGATCCTAGTTTAAAAGCACAGCTGCATCCTCCCCATTGAGGTGCAGCCCATCCCTACCGTAGACCCTGTAGCCTACAGAGAAGTTGGCCAGGTTCTCCAGGAACCAAAATCCTTCCTTTATGTACCAATTTCTAAGCCACTTATTATCTCCCTAAGCTCCTGCTGCCTATGTAGTGACGCTCATGGCACTGGCAGTATTTCTGAAAACATCACCTTGGAGGTCCTGGCCTTCAGCTTCTCTCCTAGTTCCCTAAAATCATTCTTAAGGACCTTCCACCTCCCATGGACCATGGCCGCTGGGTTTTCCCCAGCCCTACCCAGCAATCTGTCTATCTGATCCGCAATATGTAGAACCCGAGCACCCGGCAGACAACAAACTGTTCGGCATTCACAGTCTTGGCGGCAGATGACCTTATCTGTCCGCCTAGTTATAGAGTCTACCACCAACATCTGTCTGGTCTTTGCTGCACTCCTATTTCCCTCCTTCCTACAGCAGTTGTGTTCCTGGTTGATAGGAGCAACGTCCTGCTGCAGTGATCCCAGTCCTGGGCTTGCATTCCTAATATCAGCTAAACAGGCATATCTACTAGGTTGTGCCAGATCAGGACTGGGTTCCCTGGCACTTTTCCCCCTACCCCTTCTTGTAACATTTACCCAGCTGCTTACTACTCTTCCCTGATCCTTCCCACCTCCACCCTCCTCCATATCACTGGCCTCAGCCGGCACAAGCTCGGTGAGCTCTAAACTCCTCTCCAGGTTAGCAATGCTCCTGAGTGTTGCCAGCTGCACATTTAGATCCATTACCTGGGCTTCCAAACATGTAACTCGCTTGCATCGAGTGCAGACATATTCGCCCTCAAACGGCTGTTCAAGGCATGAATACATCTCACAAGACGCACACCTAGTGGCATTGTCCATGGAGCACATATCCAATGGGGATAACAGTACAGATAAAAGCAGAAAAAATAACCAACTGAAGTTAGTAAGGAAAACACCAAACTATGCTCTTGTGTTAACCTATGAAACTGCGTTTATCTATGGACTTATCTGCAGCATCGGACTTAACAGCCCTCACTCCGCCCATAAGTGACCCCATTTTACAAGACATCGTTCAATGACTATATGGGTGCAGTGATCATATTGACTCCACAGGTGTGTCACAAAATTTTATACCACTTGACAGGGAAGAAAAAATTAAATTTTTACCACAAAAATGTTGTTTTAGTAGCCATACGGCGAGACTCCGGAATAACGGAGCGCTATTTTCCTGCTGGAGTGCAGGTTTTTCGAGAATTGTTTGCGGGTTCCATATACAGAGACACTAAGAGCTAGAAAAGCAGAATCCCCCCTCAAGTAATCCCATTTTGGAAATTATACCCCTACTGAAATTTATCTACAGGTACAGTGACAATTTTGACTCCATGGGTATTTTCCAGAAATTAAAGAAAAATACTACGTTTGATATCAGTGCACTCGTACTGACCTGTAGAATCATATTGTCGGGTCAGTTTTACAATATAGTGAACATGTTAAATTAAAAAAAAAAAACAATTGTGGAATTGGTCCTTAGAAACAGCGTCGGACTGGAACACCTTGGGCCCACCAGAGAAAATCATTCTTGGGGCCCACTATGTAGCTGCATAGAGTTAAATACCAGACCACCAATTGTGCGGTAAAACACGCTAATATCCGGGTATAATATAAGGTTGTACATGTCTTAATTATGTAGCAGGAGTTGGGGTAGCCTCCCTCATAAAATATAAAGCAGCCCCCTCATAGAATATAATGTAGACCCCTCATAGATTATAATGTAGCCCCCTCATAGAATAAAATGCAGCCATCTCATAGAATATAATACTGCCCCCCTCATAGGGAATAATGCACCCCCTCATAGGGTATAATGCACCCCCTCATAGGGTATAATGCTGCCCCCCTCATAGGGAATAATGCAGCCCCCCTCATAGGGTATAATGCTGCCTCCTCATAGGGAATAATGCACCCCGTCATAGGGAATAATGCACCCCCTCATAGGGTATAATGCTGCCCCCTCATAGGGAATAATGCTGCCCCCCTCATAGGGAATAATGCTGCCTCCTCATAGGGTATAATACTGCCCCCCTCATAGGGAATAATGCACCCCCTCATAGGGAATAATGCACCCCGTCATAAGGTATAATGCTGCCTCCTCATAGGGAATAATGCACCCCGTCATAAGGTATAATGCTGCCTCCTCATAGGGTATAATGCTGCCTCCTCATAGGGTATAATACTGCCCCCCTCATAGGGTATAATACTGCCCCCCTCATAGGGTATAATGCTTCCCCCCTCATAGGGTATAATGTATCCCCCTCATAGGGTATAATGCTGCCTCCTCATAGGGTATAATACTGCCCCCCTCATAGGGTATAATGCTGCCCCCCTCATAGGGTATAATACTGCCCCCCTCATAGGGTATAATACTACCGCCCTCATAGGGTATAATGCTATATAGATATATAGATATAGAGTTAGATAGATATAGATAGAAAGATAGATGTAGAAATAGATAGATATAGAGATAGATAGTAGATAATGAATAGATATAGATAGAAAGATTCATAGAGATAGATAGAGATAGATAGAGATAGATATAAAGATAGATATAGAAAGAAATATAGATAGATAGATAGATAGATCGATAGATCGATAGATCGATAGGTAGATAGATATAGAGATAGATAGAAAATAGATAATGGATAGATAGATATAGAGATAGATAGCTATAGATAGAAAGATATAGAGATAGATAGATATATAGATAGAGATAGATAATAGATAGAGATAGATAATAGATAGAGATATACAGATATAATAATAATAATAATAATAATATAGACATATATAGATAGATATAGAGATAAATATATATAGATAGATGGCTATAAATAAAAATAGATATAGAGATATATATAGAGATAATAGATATACAGATAGATAGATAGATAGATAGATATAGATATAGAGACAGATAGATATAGAAAGATAGATATAGAGATAATAGCTAGATATAGAGATATGTATAGAGATAGATAGATATAGAGTTAGAAAGATAGATAGATATAGAGAGAGATATAGAGATAGATAGAGATAGCTAGATAGATAGATAGATATAGATAATAGAGATAATAGATAGATATAGAGATAGATGGATAGATCGATAGATAGATAAATAGAGAGAGATAGAGATAGATAGATAATGAGATATAGAGATAGATATAGAGATATAGTGTTAGATAGAAAGATAGATATAGAGATAGATAGATATAGAGATAGATAGATATAGAGATAGATATGGATATAGAGATAACAGATAGATATAGAGATAGATAGATATAGATAGATATAGAGATAGATAGACATAGATAGATATAGAGATAGATAGATAGATAGATATAGAGATAATATATAGATAGATAGATATAGAGATAATATATAGATAGATAGATAGATAGATAGATAGATAGATATAGAGATAATATATAGATAGCTATAGAGAGAGAGATATAGAGATAGATATAGAGAGAAACAGATATAGATATAGAGATAGATATAGAGATAGATAGGTAGATAGATATAGAGATAATAGATAGATATAGAGATAGATAGATATAGATATAAAGATAGATAGAGATAGAGAGAGCGGTAGATAGAGAGAGAGAGAGATATAGAGAGAGATAGATACAGAGATCGATAAATAGATAGAGAGATAGATATAGATATAGATAATAGATAGAGATAGATAAAGATAGATAATAAATATAGAGATAACAGATAGATATAGAGATAGAGTAAGATAGAAAGATATAGAGATAGGTGTAAGGTACTCCTGGGGTGGACCCACTAGACCGTGGCAACGAACCCCCCGAGGGCGAGCTGACCAGGTGGACCACCCCCTATACAGGGAGTGTATGGGGCAGGCCCACGGGGAACTATCACCACGGTAGCCGGTACCCGGGAAGGTCAGGGCGGACGGACAGGTAGATCCGAAGAGCAGGCACTGGACAGACGACACGGCTCGGAGACACAGGAGAGACGGCAGGTCTTGGCGAGACAGGAGGGATGGCAAGGCTTGAAGACACAGGAGGGAAACGGGCGAGGACTGAAGCCACAGAACCTAGGAGAGGAAACACAAGAGGAACTAGTTAAATGCACGGGAAAAGGCAGGGGAGCGCTAGGAGAGCGGCCAGAGTCACCAGCAAATACTAATGATAGTCAGGCATCGCCTCCAGAAGGAGGCGGCCTGATATAGGGAGAGCGAGGGCCTGCCAGGTCATGACCTCCAGCTGGAGGAGGAGACGCGCGTCCTCAGGTGGGGGAGAGCGCGCGCCCGGCCATAGTGAGGAGACGCACCCGCCGAGGAGGAGGAGCGGGAGCGCGCACCAGGGGGCTGGACAAAGGCAGGCGTGGGCCGTGGACGGGGGACCGGGAGAGACCACGCCGAGGCCCGCAGCGGCCGGTGCGGCCGAGAGGTGACCCCCGGAGAGCGGGTGAGCCGGGGCCGAAGGGAGGTAAGAGAGGAGGTCCGCGGCAGCCGCCGCGTGACAGTACCCCCCCCTTACGCGCCCTCCCTTGCAGACCGGACAAAAATTTAGCCAGGATTCGAGGAGCTTGGATATTCTCCTGGGGCTCCCAGGATCTCTCCTCAGGACCAAAGCCCTTCCAATCAACCAAGAAAAAGGTTTTCCCTCTTTGTTTTCTCATGGCCAAAATATCTCTCACCTCAAATACATCGTCTGCGGCGGCAGGCGGAGGTGAGTGAGGAGTTTCAGAAAGGAAACGATTGAAAATAACTGGCTTAAGCAAAGACACATGGAAAGCATTAGGGATGCGGAGAGAGGCGGGAAGACGCAATTTATAGGAGACATCATTAATACGGGACAAGACCTCAAAAGGTCCAATATAGCGGGGACCCAGTTTGTGGGATGGGACCTTGAGGCGAATAAACTTGGAGGCTAGCCAAACTTTGTCACCTGGGTGATATGGTGGGACATCCAGGCGCCTCTTGTCTGCGAATCCCTTTACCCTGTTACGCACCAACTCGAGAGCGGTCTTGGTCTCCTGCCAGATCCTGGAGAATTCGCCGGACAGAAGATCAGCCGCCGGTACACCCGAGGCGGGGGGAACTGGTAGGGGTACACCAGGATGTAGACCGTAGACAACAAAAAACGGGGATTTGCCAGAAGATTCACTGATGTGGTTATTATAGGAAAACTCAGCCCACGGGAGTAATTCAGACCAGTCGTTCTGGTGGATATTAGAAAAGTGCCGGAGGTAGTTCACCAAACTCTGATTCGTCCGTTCTGCCTGACCGTTGGACTGTGGACGATAAGATGAGGAGAAGTCAAGGGCGACATCCATCGATTTGCATAGAGCTCTCCAGAAGCGAGAGGTGAATTGGACTCCTCTGTCCGAGACAATATGTTGGGGCAGACCATGGAGACGAAAGATGTGCTGGACGAAAATCTTCGCCAAGGTGGAAGCCGATGGCAAGCCAGGCAAAGGGATGAAGTGGGCCATTTTAGAGAATCTATCCACTACCACTAAGACGACAGTACACTTGGCAGAGGAGGGTAGGTCCGTAATAAAGTCCATGGCAATGTGTTGCCAAGGCGACGAGGGTACTGGAAGTGGATGTAGAAGACCAGAAGGCAGCTGCCGAGGCACCTTGATCTTGGCACACGAGAGACAGGAGGCGACGAAATCCCGGACATCCTGGGAAAGGGTCGGCCACCAGTAATAGCGGGACACCAGAAGAAGTGTCTTTTTATGGCCGAGATGACCCGCCAGTTTAGAAGCATGGCCCCAGTGGAGGATTCGTCTTCGGTCTGTCTCAGAAACAAAAGTCTTACCAGGTGGGGTAGCGAGGAGAGAAAGCGGTGCCACGGTGAGGAACCTGGATGCATCCAAAATATGTGCAGGTTCCTCCTCGACATCCGTGGAAAGAGAGGACCTGGACAAGGCGTCGGCTTTGAGGTTCTTGTTGCCTGGACGAAAATGCAGATCAAAATCGAATCGGCCAAAGAACAGAGACCACCTGGCCTGCCGAGGGTTGAGTCTTTGTGCAGACCGCAGGTACGCCAGATTCTTATGGTCTGTGTAGATTGTGAAGGGATGTGCGGCGCCCTCCAACAAGTACCTCCACTCTTCTAGCGCTAACTTGATGGCAAGCAGTTCTCGGTCTCCGATGGAATAATTCCGCCCTGGGGTGGAGAAGGATTTTGAAAAGAAACCGCACGTAACGAGCCTGCCGGAGGAGGACCTCTGAGACAAAACAGCTCCGGCTCCCGTTGCGGATGCATCTACCTCAAGGACGAATGGTTTGTTGACCTCAGGGCGACGGAGTACGGGGGCCGTGGCAAAGGCACGTTTCAGAGATAGAAAGGCTTCTTCTGCTTCAGGGGTCCAGACGTGTGGGTTGGCTCCCTTACGGATCAAAGATGAGATAGCGCCAGTCAAAGAGGAGAAATGGGAGATGAACTGCCGGTAGTAGTTTGCGAAGCCGAGAAAACGCTGAATGGCTTTCACCCCTTGAGGACGTGGCCAGTTAAGCACGGCTGAAACCTTCTCAGGATCCATACGCAGACCAGAGTCGGAGATGATATAGCCCAGAAATGGAAGAGAGGACTGCTCAAAGGCACACTTCTCCAACTTGGCGTACAAACGATTCTCCCTCAAACGGAACAGGACGCGCCGGACATCTCTTCTATGAGTGGACAGATCAGGAGAAAAGACCAGGATATCGTCGAGGTACACAACCACGCAGGAATACAGAAGGTCTCGGAAGACGTCGTTCACAAATTCCTGAAAGACTGCGGGAGCGTTGCATAACCCAAAGGGCATGACGAGATACTCATAGTGTCCATCTCTGGTGTTGAAGGCGGTCCTCCACTCATCTCCAGAGCGAATACGGATGAGATTATAGGCTCCACGGAGATCCAATTTAGAAAAGATTCGTGCCCCACGCAGCCGGTCAAACAACTCGGGGATGAGAGGTAGCGGATATCTATTCTTAACGGTAATCTCGTTGAGACCACGATAGTCAATACAGGGGCGCAGGGACCCGTCTTTTTTCTTGACAAAAAAGAAGCCAGCTCCAGCGGGGGAGGAAGACTTTCGGATGAAGCCCCTAGCCAAATTCTCCTGTACATATTCGGTCATGGCCTGGGACTCGAGTGGACTCAACGGATAGATCCGTCCTCGGGGCGGAGTCGAGCCAGGAACAAGCTCGATGGGACAATCATATTGCCGGTGCAGAGGAAGGACCTCGGCTTCCTTCTTATCGAAGACGTCCGCGAAGGCCCAGTAAGCCGAAGGCAAGTCCGCAGGGCCCGAGACAGGAGACGAGCATTTGAGGGGTCGTACTGGGCGGAGACATCTGGTCTGGCAGAAACGGCCCCAACGAAGGATGTCTCCGGAGCGCCAATCCAGAACAGGTTCATGCATGCGCAACCACGGAAGACCCAGGAGCACGGTGTGGGACAAAGACGGCAGCACGAAGAAGGTTATCTTTTCACGGTGCAAGACCCCGATCTGTAAGTCCAGCTCTTCAGTGACCAGAGTAACGGCTTCGCGCAAGGGAGCACCGTCGACAGAGGCTAACTGCCGGGGAACCTCCAAGGACCTGACAGGTATCCCTAATCTCTTCACCGCCTCGAGTTGGATGAAGTTTCCCGCAGCCCCCGAATCAATATAGGCTAACTCCGAAAAACGTTTGGAGCCCAGGAAAAACACAACAGAAAGGGTCAAGGGTAGAGAGGTGTCAGTGACACCTAGGAAGGCCTCTCTTACCTGTCCTAGGCGGAGGAGTTTCCCGGCCTCACAGGACAGGAACGTAGGAGATGGGAGGCGCTGCCACAATAGAGACAAAGGCCATGAGCGAGTCTGTCCTGGCGGCGAAGCTCCGCGGGCCTTAGTCGGTCCACTTGCATGGGTTCGGGAGCTGTGGCTGCGGCGGAGGACCATGAGCGTGGTGGGCTGTGTGTAGGAGGAGAAAAACGATTGGGCCTTCTCTCCCTGGCGATCTCGCGGGAACGCTCCCGGAAACGCAGATCAACTCGTGTTGCCAGCGAGATGAGGTCCTCCAAAGTCGAGGGTGTATCCCGGCCTGCCAGCTCGTCCTTGATTCGGGATGATAAGCCTCGCCAAAAAGCCCCAACCAGGGCCTCATTGTTCCACCCCAGCTCCGAGGATAACGTACGGAACTGGATGGCGTATTGTCCGACCGAGAGGGTACCCTGGCGCAGGCAGAACAAAGACTCGGTAGCAGAGACCAGGCGACCGGGCTCATCGAAGACCTTACGAAAGGTCTCCAAGAAAGTCGCGAGCTGGGAGACAATTGGGTCATCGCGTTCCCACAAGGGATTCACCCAGGACAGTACCTCACCCTCAAAGTGGGAAATCATAAAGGCCACTTTGGCCCGGTCGGAGGGATACTGTAGGGGAGCCAACTCGAAATGCAACTGGCACTGGTTGATGAACCCCCGACAGAGTTTGGGATCTCCGCTATAACGTGGGGGTTTAGCCAACTGGGGAGAGGCGTGTGGAACTGCCACAGGTGCCGGAACTGCGGCTGCCGCCTGTAGGGCTAGTAAGCGGTTATCTACAGAGGCGATGTAGTTCAAAATATGGGCCTGGGTGTCGCGCTGCTGGGCCAGTTCCTGCTGCAGGCCGGAGATCTGGGAGGCAATTCCCGGATCGGAGGTCTGCAAAGCGGAAAGTCGAGAATCCATCGATTTGAGGAACGACATGATCCTCGCCTGGTTCTCACGAAGGAACAAAAGTTCCTTTTGGGTCGGGGTCGAGGTACCAGCGGGATCCATGGCCTGACTATCCTGTAAGGTACTCCTGGGGTGGACCCACTAGACCGTGGCAACGAACCCCCCGAGGGCGAGCTGACCAGGTGGACCACCCCCTATACAGGGAGTGTATGGGGCAGGCCCACGGGGAACTATCACCACGGTAGCCGGTACCCGGGAAGGTCAGGGCGGACGGACAGGTAGATCCGAAGAGCAGGCACTGGACAGACGACACGGCTCGGAGACACAGGAGAGACGGCAGGTCTTGGCGAGACAGGAGGGATGGCAAGGCTTGAAGACACAGGAGGGAAACGGGCGAGGACTGAAGCCACAGAACCTAGGAGAGGAAACACAAGAGGAACTAGTTAAATGCACGGGAAAAGGCAGGGGAGCGCTAGGAGAGCGGCCAGAGTCACCAGCAAATACTAATGATAGTCAGGCATCGCCTCCAGAAGGAGGCGGCCTGATATAGGGAGAGCGAGGGCCTGCCAGGTCATGACCTCCAGCTGGAGGAGGAGACGCGCGTCCTCAGGTGGGGGAGAGCGCGCGCCCGGCCGTAGTGAGGAGACGCACCCGCCGAGGAGGAGGAGCGGGAGCGCGCACCAGGGGGCTGGACAGAGGCAGGCGTGGGCCGTGGACGGGGGACCGGGAGAGACCGCGCCGAGGCCCGCAGCGGCCGGTGCGGCCGAGAGGTGACCCCCCGGAGAGCGGGTGAGCCGGGGCCGAAGGGAGGTAAGAGAGGAGGTCCGCGGCAGCCGCCGCGTGACAATAGGTAGATATAGATAATAGAGATAGCTAGATAGATATAGAGATAGATAGAAAGATAGATATAGAGATAGATGTAGATAGAAAGATAGATATAGAGATAGAGCGATAGATAGATAGAGATAGATATAGATAATAGATAGAGATAAATAGATAGATAGAGAAAGATAGATAGATATAGAGATAGAAAGATAGATAGATATACAGAGAGATAGATATAGAGATAGAGATAAATAGATAGATAGATATAGAGAGAGATATAGAGAGAAATAGATATAGATATAGAGATAATAGATATATATAGAGATAGATAGATAGATATAGATATAGAGAGAGATAGATACAGAGAAAAGATATAGAGATAAATAGATAGAGAAAGATAGCTAGATATAGAGATAGAAAGATAGATATAGAGATAGAGCGATAGATAGATATACAGAGAGATAGATATAGAGATAGAGATATATAGATAGCTATAGAGATATAGAGATAGATATAGAGAGAAATAGATATAGATATAGAGATAGATATAGAGATAGATAGAGATAGATATATAGATATAGATATAAAGATAGATATAGAGATAGAGCGATAGATAGCGAGAGATATAGATATAGAGATAGATAGATACAGAGAAAAGATATAGAGATAGATAACGGATAGATAAATAGATAGATAGATATAGATATTAGATAGAGATATATATAGATAAAGATAGATAGATATAGATGGTAGCTAGATAGATAATAAATAGAGATAATAGATATAGAGATAGATAGATAGACATAATAGATTGATATAGAGATATATATAGAAAGATATAGATAGATAGATAGATAGATAGATAGATAGATAGATAGATATAGAGATAGATGTAGAGATAGAAAGATAGATATAAAGATAGAGCGATAGATAGAGATAGATAGATATAGATAATAGATAGAGATAGAAAGATAGATAGATATAAGAGAGATAGAGAGAGAGATATATAGAGATAGATAGATAGATAGATAGATAGATAGATAGTTAGATAGAGAGACAGATAGAGAGAGCGAGAGAGATATAAAAAAAAAAAAAAACCACAATACTCACCTCTCCTCCTCGCTCCCACGCTGATCCCGGCTTCAGTGTCAGGAGCTGCCCCCTCTGCCAGACACACAGCGGGTGCGCGATGTAGTGACGTCATCGCGCACCGGCTGTGAGCCAGGAGCAGAGAGGACTGAGGGCGGCGCTGGCCCTGATTTACAGCTGTAGTCTGCAGAGCGGCTTACTGGGCTGGGAGCGGGGCCTCTGGGGGTGGAGACATGAAATGCTTCGCAGTGAATATTCATTTCTCTTTAGCAGCGGGGACAGGGGCTCCTGCCTCCTGACACCCGCTGCTGCTCCGCTGGCAGGGGCCCCCATAGCAGCTGCATGGTGTGCGACACACCACTGGCTGGGGGCCCCTGGAGCAGCGGGGGCCCTAGGCAACTGCTGGCCCTGTATGCCTACAGGTGCCAGGGCCCACCAGATGCCAGGGCCCACCGGAGAGATTCTCCGGTTCTCCGGTGGGCCAGTCCGACGCTGCTTAGAAACCTTAGTGCAGGGCTGCCACTAGGAATTTCGGGGCCCCATACTGGCAAAATTTTCGGGGCCCCCTTTAGACTCCGCCCAGGCTCCATCCAGCCCCGCCTCCACCACTCGAACTGTCCACAGTCCCACCGCTCTCTCTTGGATAAACTCCACTTCTCACCTATCACACATTAACAGTTCCCATCACCAGGTCATACATATAGCCAGCAGCTTTTGCTTTGGCCAAAAGATTGTTTTAAGTCGCCACCATAACAGGGTAGACACTTTTGGCCAGGCCCTACTCTACTGTAACCTATTAAATATTTGTTAAAATATGCAATACAATTTAGGTATATTTTTATTTATTTTTCAATTTTTTTAAAATGACCAATAATATCACATACAAGGAACAAATACCACCGCACCATGTCCAGACCACAACTTACCACCACATACAAGGAACAAATACCGCTACACCATGTCCAGACCACATATTACCACCACATAGTGACCTATAATAAGACATACAAGGAACAAATACCGCCATACCATGACCAGACCACATATTACTACCATAGTGACCGAATAATATCACATACAACGAACAAATACCACCGCACCATGAACAGACCGCAAATTACCACCACAAAGTGACCAAATAATAGAATATACAAGGGACAAATACCACTGCACCACGCCCAGACCACATATAACCACCACATGGAGACTGAATACTACAATACTGACATTAATTAAAAAAACATAATACTATGACCATAAGAGACATTATACACACAAGATCTGTACTTAGTATGCAGTGTCTGTGTACAGGTAATATAATGATCAATGACATTATACACAGGAGCTCTGTATATAATGTACAGGTAACACAGTGATCACCGGTGACATTATACACAGGACCTCTGTACATAGTGTTAGTGTACAGGTAACACACTAACTCACCAGTGATGTCTCTAGGTGAAGTCCTTCATCTTTGTTTTTCATCTTTCATCCAGCACAGATCGCCATCACGTCTTCCAGCCAGGACTTGTCTCTGCAGGAAATAACACAGTTATCTAGAGCTCCGCTTGCAGAACACATTACTTATTTTTTCCCAACTTCTACATTACACCACATGAAGAAAAAAAGGCGACATAGTATCACTCTACACAGTAACAGGACCGCCCCCCCATTTACAACAGTATCCTCAAGAAAATAAAATACATCACTGCAGTAATAATATCCCTTAATTAGCCCCTATGGTAATAATATCCCCCATCCTGACTCCCGTGTGTCTCATTTTTGGCTTCAGCCATATGTTCTCCCATCCCACCCTCATCAGTATCCATTCTGCCCCATATGATCTCCCCTCCTGACCAATCTGTCTAAATCGTATCCATCCTGCCCCATGACCCTGCTCCATCTATCTCCAATCATGCCCGGTGTCTCACATTCTGCCCCCTCCTGTGTCTCACTGTCACATTCTGCCCCCTCCTGTGTCTCACTGTCACATTCTGCCCCCTCCTGTGTTTCACTGTCACATTCTGCCCCCTCCTGTGTCTCATTGTCACATTCTGCCCCCTCCTGTGTCTCACTGTCACATTCTGCCCCCTTCTGTGTCTCACTGTCACATTCTGCCCCCTCCTGTGTCTCACTGTCACATTCTGCCCCCATGTCCAGCATTCTGCCCCAGTGTCTTGCATTCTACCCCCAGCGTCCACCATTCTGCCCGCAGCGTCCAACATTCTGCCCCAGCTCACAGCCTGCCCCCATGTCCAGCATTCTGCCCCCAGCGTCCAGCATTCTGCCTCAGTCTCCAGCATTCTGCCCCATGTCCAGAATTCTGCCCCAGCGTCCAGCATTCTTCTGCCCCATGTCCAGCATTCTGCCCCGCCTCACAGTCTGCCCTCATATCCAGCATTCTGCCACCAGCGTCCAGCATTCTGTCCCCAGCATCCAGCATTCTGCCCCATGTCCATTCTGCCCCCAGTGTCCAGCATTATGCCCCTTGTCCAGCATTCTGCCCCCAGCGTCCAGCATTCTGCCCCATGTCCATTCTGCCCCCAGTGTCCAGCATTATGCCCCATGTCCAGCATTCTGCCCCAGCGTCCAGCATTCTGCCCCATGTCCATTCTGCCCCCAGCATTCTGCCCCATGTCCAGCATTCTGCCCCCAGCGTCCAGCATTCTGCTCGCAGCATTCTGCCCCTAGCATCCAGCATTCTGCCCCCAGCGTCCAGCATTCTGCCCCCAACATTCTGCCCCCAGTGTCCAACATTCTGCCCCCAGCATTCTGCCCCCAGTGTCCAGCATTCTGCCCCCAGCATTCTGCCCCCAGCGTCCAGCATTCTGCCCCCAGCGTCCAGCATTCTGCCCCATGTCCAGCATTCTGCCCCCAGCGTCCAGCATTCTGCTCCCAGCATTCTGCCCCTAGCGCCCAGCATTCTGCCCCCAGCATCCAGCATTCTGCCCCCAGCATTCTGCCCCCAGCGTTCTGCCCCCAGCGTCCAGCATTCTGCCCCCAGCATTCTGCCCCCAGCGTCCAACATTCTGCCCCCAGCATTCTGCCCCCAGCGTCCAGCATTCTGCCCCCAGCATTCTTCCCCCAGCATCCAGCATTCTTCCTCCAGTATTCTGCCCCCAGCGTCCAGCATTCTGCCCCCAGCATCCAGCATTCTGCCCCCAGCATTCTGCCCCCAGCGTCCAGCATTCTGCCCCAGCGTCCAGCATTCTGCCCCATGTCCATTCTGCCCACAGCATTCTGCCCCCAGTGTCCAGCATTCTGCCCCAGCATTCTGCCCCCAGCGTCCAGCATTCTGCCCCAGCGTCCAGCATTCTGCCCCAGCGTCCAGCATTCTGCCCCATGTCCATTCTGCCCCCAGCATTCCTGCCCCATGTCCAGCATTCTGCCCCCTGCGTCCAGCATTCTGCCCCCAGCATTCTGCCCCAGCGTCCAGCATTCTGCCCCATGTCCATTCTGCCCCCAGCATTCCTGCCCCATGTCCAGCATTCTGCCCCCAGCGTCCAGCATTCTGCCCCCAGCATTCTGCCCCCAGCGTCCAGCATTCTGCCTCCAGCATTCTGCCCCCAGCGTCCAGCATTCTGCCCCCAGCATTCTGCCCCCAGCGTCCAGCATTCTGCCCCCAGCGTCCAGCATTCTGCCCCCAGCATTCTGCCCCAGCGTCCAGCATTCTGCCCCAGGCCCCCTGGATAGCCGCTCTCAAAAAAAAAAAAAAAAAATTCTTCTTACCTTGTTATCTGGCTGTGCTCCAGCGGCGAGCCTCCCTCCCTCTCCCAGTCCCACGTGGCACACTGACTGAATGAGGAAGTGGAGGAGCAGAGAAGTGTGTGACGTCAGGTGAGGGCGGAGCTGTGGCTGGACCATTGTGCAGGGGGGATTTCGGCGCTGGCTGGACCATGGTGCGGGGGGGGGGGGGCCTGCCCGAGGGGCCCGGGGGGCCCGGCAGGCGCTGAGTCTGAATTTAAAATAAAGTTGCAGAAGCCTGTATAAAATGTAGGGGGGCCCCAGCGCGGATCGGGCTGCCAGCATGGTCGGGCCCCCCTAATCACCGGGCCCCATACACATGTAAGGCCTGTCATGCCCTGATGGCGGCCCTGCCTTAGTGTTATACGTGTCTTTTCCACGGAAATGGATGGTTTTGAAAATTTAAATTTTTTGACTAATTGATTGTATAGAAAACAATTTTTTTTGCTGATTCGAACTGTCATAAATGGCGTTGTGAGTTATACAGATCAAAGGCTGGGGGCATCTGATCACCGCTTGCATCCTCTGGAGCAGGGATCATATAACTGAAGCAGGTTATCTGATGGAGAGCAGACTTGGAGTCTGTATACAGATTACTGAACCGGTATCTGTCACTGGATAAACATTTGGGTGAGCAGATGTGTCCCTGTAGGCCTCCACTGGCACATAGGTATTAAATGGTTATCTTGTACAGCCCCTCTGTACTGCACAGCTGGGACAAGTTAAAACAATATTTTAATTTTGTGGTTAAAAAGCACACTGGCACTCTCAGAGACAAATGGGAATACCGCAGGGGCTGCTGATGACTGGACAGGCTCTGTGCGTAATCCTGTCTAATGTAAAAGTGAAAGATCAAGAGAAAGTAGTCGCTGTCCCAGTTTTATGGCCACACTGTGCTAATGTACACAGCAGTCTTGTCTGGTACAAAATGTAAGAACAAAAGATACTATGCCCCCAGTCTTATGGTCCCTCTAAGCCCATGTGCCACAGATAAAATACTGCTATCTGCTGAATAGCAGTGGTATATGACAATTGCTGTGGAGATGGCTGAGGCTGTGTGGGCGTCCCGTTGCTCCACAGCTTGGAGTGGTGTTAGATGGAGTGTGCCGCAGGGGAGCGTCCTCCTGTTGCTAGGAGATTCCCCACTGCACCGACAACGCATTTTGAAGGTGCACAGCCCTTCTTTCTCAATGTTCGGCCCCTCCTAGTGTACTGTCACTTATATCCCCTCGCTTGAATGTGATTGGTCTGCCGAGTTAACTGTAGAGGTGCCAGTAATCTATGTGATGCTTCTGTTGCTGATAACCCTGTATTCTCACTGGAGGAGATCACACACACAATCGTACACCTTACTGATGGTTAATGTACATTCAGCTGCCATCATTAGTTACTGCGTAAAGGTGGATCTATACACAAATGGATATTAACACTGAAAGATTACTGTAGTGACTGTGCGCTCTTCAATTTGCTCTTATTCAGGTTCGGACTCGATATTGTGTTTAGAATTGTTTCAGTATTGGTTGTCTAGAGCACTGGGGAGGGATTCCCTTTTAGAGGTATTTGATTATATCACTCGAATCTCCCCAGAAAAAAATGAAAAACAATAAATGAAAATAATAGCAATACTCAACTCACAAAAAAAAAAACTGATTTGGGGGTGCATGTCACACTGGGAGAGCCCCTGAAGTGCCAGAATTACAGAACCCCCCGTAAGGGACCCCATTTTACAAGACACACCTCCTACTAAATTAATCTAAGGATGCAGTGATCATATTGACACCACAGGTGTGTCACAAAATGTTATACCATTGGACAGTGAAGAAAAATAATTACATTTTTAACACAAAAATTTCGTTTTAGTATTGCTTACTCATACGGTGAGACTCAGGAGGGACGGAGCGCTATTTTCCTACTGGACTGCAGATTTTTCGAGAATTGTTTGCGGACTCCATGTACAGAGACACCAAGTGCTAGAATAGCAGAATCCCCCTTCATGTAACCCCTTTTTGGTAATAATGCCCCTTCTGGAATTTATCTACAGGTATAGTGATGATTTTGACTCCATTGGTGTTTTCCAGAAACAAACAAGTGGATGTTGCTTAGTGAAAATTGCAAACTGCCATTGTGGCGCTCGTACATTGTAGTGCCCAGTACGTTGCAGTCACCAGTATGTGGTAGTGCCCAGCTCATGCTTCTGTAACACACAACTGTAAAGTAGGTGGGCTGTCATCACTACAGAAATGCCAAACATGTGGACGCTAAATGTGGGTTAGACACACTGTGGTGATCAGAAAGGAGGGGGCATTTGGATTTAGGAGCTCAGAATTTGCTGACTTTCTTTTGGGAGGCGAGGAGCCATATCTTATTTCCAGAGCCTTTGTGCTATCAGTAACGTGGAAGCCACCTAGATTTCCATTGACAGGTGATGGATCCAAATGGGGAATTTTTGTGGATTGATTTGAAGCTTTTGTAGGAACATTTTCCAAAACATTTAGGATTACATTTATCCAGTGCTCTACGCTGAGCACTTACACTTTACATCTAAAACTCTTAGGGTATGTTCTCACGGGCAGAAACAGGCAGCGCTTTGGATGCAGCACATGTCCGGGTGCCGGACAAACACACGCGGCCTGCCCCGCCAGTTACACCTCAGCCCACTATTGTTTTTGGAAGTATTGCGGCCCTTCTTACTTTGGCCACACAAGTTTATGGACTGGGGCTCAGTGGAAGATACCGGAGACCGACCGCTGCCGCCAGAAGACAGTTCGTCATTTAAAGGACCCCATCTGTGGACAACTCCCAGGCCGTTGCTGGCACTAAAAGCCCTGCAGGATCAACTGAGGATCCTAAAGAACACGAGAAGTTTTGACAATTGGACTGCTGCTATTCTGCATCTTTTATCCTGTTTTGTTTCTTGCATTATCTCTTTAACCATTAATCTCCCTGCGAGTTTATACTGTGTTAAATTAAATTTTTAAACTTGTTAACCCTTGTTCTGTCTCCTGTCCGTCACTGCATCCCACAACCTGCTTACACCTGCACGCATAGTGGACATGGAATTTCATGAAATCCCATCCACTATGCTGTAACATCTGGCCACTGCAGGTTGGCCGCTGCAGATGCATGCAGTGTCCAACCCGCAGCATTTACTGTCCTTGGGACCATACCCTTAGTGACAGGATTCAGATGACACTTCCAAGTTATTCACTATAACGCAGCAGCAGAGTTACTCTGGACTCCGTTTGGCGATGTCCTTTTCAGAGGTGCACAAAACTGTGGTTGAATGTGCTTTTATGCACGCCTAAAAAGATAGACACTGTTGGAACAGAGTAAGCCACACAGCATCCATAGTGACTCCATCTCCCTCAATATAGGGAATCTTAAACCAGAAGTTCCATCTGAATAATGTATTTCGGAGATTCACACGGAAACCCCGGTTTAAGTGCTCAGCGTAGAGCGCAGAATAAATATGAGCCAATCCTTATTGCAATCTTTGGGAGGCAGAGTGAACAAATCAAGGGCAGGTGAAGAATTGGTTTTATTTATTTATTCTGTGCATCATGTGGAATAAGTAATTAGATGACTATTTTTCGGGTAAGTGCGATTACAGCAATACCAGATGTGGAGACACAGGGGTCCGCGGGTGCTCTAGTCAGCTAGCTGAAACCGCATGGACCAAGGATCATCCCACCGAATTCCCCCTCTCCTTTCATTGTGGCCATAATACTACTGAGACAACACATGGTGAAGGTAAAACAATGTGGCAATACTTTATTGGACCACAAAATAGGCAAATAACAGAACAGTGCCACCAAACTACCCAACATGGTGTAAAATTACAGAGTCTAACACTTCCGCTGACTTGTCGGGGTAAGAGCAGCTGTGATTTCAGAGCTTCCAGAGCCGACCACCCCACCTGTGGAAAGCACAGGAGGATGTAGCAACAAGCTTAGGAAGCTGACAGTTCATTGAGGTACAAGGCCAGGTGAACGGAGGGTCACATTCTGGATTCTCCAAACATCTCCATGGAGCCAGGTGATCTGTGGGTGCCAATCCTGGCTTTCCCAAATGTATCCATTTGGCTCTGGTGACTGATGGGTCCAAATCCTGACTACCCCAAACATATCTATGGTACAGTGATGGTCAATGGAGCAGATCTTTATTCTTTCAGCTGAGGCCATGGTACCCTAAGCTGGCATCCTGTAAAATCTGTTTCTCTCATGATGGAGCCATGATCTGGCAGATATCCTGTAGAGTGTTCCTGGATATGGTTCTGTAAAGAATCTCTGGTTCTTTGGCTCTCAGGATCTCTTGGCTGTCTAGATGTCTTGGCTGTGTGGATGTAAATTGTTATAGGCATAGTCCACTTTTATAGCTCACAACTGCTGTCATTCAAGCCAGCATCCCGAGGTCAAGAGGAAGATGTGATGAGGTTACCTCACATTGTTTGACTACTTCATTTGCAGTTTTTAATCCTCTGTTTCGCAAGTCAATAAGCCACAGGACCCACACAATGGTCATTCAACAGATTAAGTAAAAATCCAGTGATCAATTACCCTACATCACTGTCTTCTAAAGATAGCAGACAACAAATTGTAGGAGCCGATATGAGAGGCAAACATTAGCTATTCAAAATGATCAAAAATCAATGTTTAAGACTAATATGACAACAGTGTATGGTTCTTGACCAACTGAAGAACAAACGCATAAATGCAAAGCGCAACATATAGATAACAGTCTATTCCTCCTGGCTTACAGAAAATAGACATGTGGATAATTCAGATAGAATGCTGTGTCGTCACACCAGATTTATATATTTTTTATGTTTGGCTGCTGTCACACATTGAGACACTTTTTTTTGAAAAATCTGCATCACCATATTTTGAGAGCTATAATTTCTCCATACTTTTGCCGCGTGTCATGTGAGGGCTTGTTTTTTACAGGACAACATTTACTGGTATAATGTTCGGACACATGACATTTTTTGATTGATTTTATTCCGATTTTTGGGAGGCAGAATGAACAAAAAAAGTAATTCATATATTATTATTTTATGCTGTTCCGCATGTAGTAAAATTGATGACAGTTTATTCTTCGGGTCAGTACGATTACAGCAATACCTCATTTATATTCTTTTATGTTTTAGTGCTTTTACACAATAAAAACCAATTTTATTCAAAAAGGAATTACAGAAGAAAAATCAGGAACACAGATCAAGAGAATAAGGAATGATGCGTACTGGATTTTATCTCCAGAAGTGAAGTGGTGTGACGAGTGATCATGACACACTGGTCCATTTTTCTCCTTGATGAGATTCTTTCTAAATTTGCAGGACAAACATCAGCAATAACATTCAGAAAATCAAAAAATCTGAGAACACAGTTGGTCCATAGTTACCACAAAGGTGAGAACCAACATTTCATTTTTCACTCCAAAGGCCCAATGTGGGGTTGTACAAAATGCGGTAAATGTGTTGCATGTAAGAACATTGCTACTACGAGGGAGTTTACTAATTCTAAGAAAGAAAAGCCATATACAATCACTAAACTTTTTTTCAATTATTAATAATACTGATTGGCATATCCCTCTCACTTTTCAATACTAGCTTCAATATCTAGTTCTTATAACACACGTGCTCCTTAAATGTATATTCATATTTATTGTCCACTAATATGGTTCGATTAAGTCACATGTTTTGGTATAATGATACACTTTGAAGGGAACCCGTCACCTGTTTTGGCCGCTATAAGATGCGGCCACAGCCTTTCAGGGCTTATCTACATCAGTCTATAATGCTGTATATCTGCACCCAGTCCGTCCTGCAAGATAAGAAAAATAAGTTTTATTATACTCACCCAGGGGGGTGGTCCGGTCCGATGGGTGCCATTGTCTTAAATGAAAAAACACAAAAGAGAATGAAGCAAAAAGCAAAACACTGATCATTTCACACAAAACTCCAAAAATGGGCCAGACAAAAGTATTGGCACCCTGTGCCTAATACTTGGTTGCACAACCTTTAGCCAAAATAACTGCAACCAACCGCTTCCGGTAACCATCAATGAGTTTCTTACAATGCTCTGCTGGAATTTTAGACCATTCTTCTTTGGCAAACTGCTCCTGGTCCCTGATATTTGAAGGGTGCCTTCTTCAAACTGCCATTTTTGGATCTCTCCACAGGTGTTCTATGGGATTCAGGTCTGGGCTCATTGCTGGCCACCTTAGAAGTCTCCAGTGCTTTCTCTCAAACCATTTTCTAGTGCTTTTTGAAGTGTGTTTTGGGTCACTGGCCTGCTGGAAGACCCATGACCTCTGAGGGAGAACCCAGCTTTCTCACACTGGGCCCTACATTATGCTGCAAAATTTTTTGGTAGTCTTCAGACTTCACAATACCATGCACACGGTCAAGTAGTCCAGTGCCAGAGGCAGCAAAGCAACCCCAAAACATCAGGGAACCTCCGCCATGTTTGACTGTAGGGACCGTGTTCTTTTCTTTGAATGCCTTTTTTTTCTCCTGTAAACTCTATGTTGATGCCTTTGCACAAAAAGCTCTACTTTTGTCTCATCTGACCAGAGAACATTCTTCCAAAACGTTTTAGGCTTTTTCAGGTAAGTTTTGGCAAACTCCAGCCTGGCTTTTTTATGTCCCGGGGTAAGAAGTGGGGTCTTCCTGGGTCTCCTACCATACAGTCCCTTTTCATTCAGACGCCGACGGATAGTACGGGTTGACACTGTTGTACCCTCGGACTGCAGGGCAGCTTGAACTTGTTTGGATGTTAGTCGAGGTTCTTTATCCAACATCCGCACAATCTTGCGTTGAAATCTCTTGTCAATTTTTATTTTCCGTCCACATCTAGGGAGGTTAGCCACAGTGCCATGGGCTTTAAACTTCTTGATGACACTGCACGGTAGACACAGGAACATTCAGGTCTTTGGAGATGGACTTGTAGCCTTGAGATTGCTCATGCTTCCTCACAATTTGGTTTCTCAAGTCCTCAGACAGTTCTTTGGTCTTCTTTCTTTTCTCCATGCTCAATGTGGTACACACAAGGACACAGGACAGAGGTTGAGTCAACTTTAATCCATGTCAACTGGCTGCAAGTGTGATTTAGTTATTGCCAACACCTGTTAGGTGCCACAGGTAAGTTACAGGTGCTGTTAATTGCACAAATTAGAGAAGCATCACATGATTTTTCGAACAGTGCCAATACTTTTGTCCACCCTCTTTTTTATGTTTGGTGTGGAATTATATCCAATTTGGCTTTAGAACAATTCTTTTTGTGTCTTTTCATTTAAGACAAATTAAATGAAGATAATACTAAAGAATTTGTGTTTGCAATCATTTTCAGGAAGAAACTGAGTATTATCTGACAGAATTGCAGGGGTGTCAATACTTTTGGCCACAAATGTACATATATTCACACAGGGTGGGCCATTCATGCGGATGCACCTAAATAAAATGGGAATGGCTGGTGATATCAACTTCCTGTTTGTGGCACACTAGTATATGGGAGGGGGAAACTTTTCAAGATGGGTGGTGACCATGGCGGCCATTTTGAAGTCGGCCATTTTGGATCCGCTATTTTTTCCCAATTGGAAGGGGGTCATGTGACATATCAAACTTATTGAGAATTTCACAAGAAAAACAATGGTGTGCTTGGTTTTAACATAACTTTATTCTTTCATGAGTTATTTACAAGTTTATTACCACTTATAAAATGTGTTCAAAGTGCTGCCCATTGTGTTGGATTGTCAATGCAACCCTCTTCTCCCACTCTTGACACACTGATGGCAACACCGCAGAAGAAATGCTAGTCTAAGGGGGTCAGATTTCTTGTAGGAGTGCTCGGACCTGACACTCATAAGGTGGTGGTGCACCATCTTGCTGGAAAAACTCAGGGAACGTGCCATCTTCAGTGAATAAAGAGGGCAACACATCATCATGTAGCAATTTCAGATATCCAGTGGCATTGAGGTTTCCATTGATGAAGAATGGCCCCACTATCTTTGTACCCGATATACCACACCAATGCATTCCTACATGAACAGTTTCCTGGAAAGTGGATTGGTCGTCGTGGGCCAGTTGAATGGCCACCAAGGTCTTCTGATCTGACCCCCTAAGTCTTTTTTTCATCTTTGGGGTCATCTGAAGGCAATTGTCTATGCTGTGAAGATACGAGATATGCAGCATCTGAAACAATGGACACTGGAATCCTGTGCTAGCATTTCTTCTGTGGTGTTGCCATCAGTGTGCCAAGAGTGGGAGAAGAGGGTTGCATTGACAATCCAACACAATGGGCAGCACTTTGAATACATTTTGTAAGTGGTCATAAATTTGTAAATAACTCATGAAAGAATAAACTTATGTTAAAACCAAGCACACCATTGTTTTTCTTGTGAAATTCTCAATAAGTTTGCTGTGTCACATGACCCTCTTCCCATTGAAAAATAAAGTTGGATCCAATATGGCTGACTTCAAAATGGCCGCCATAGTCACCACCCATATTGAAGTTTCCCCCCTCCCATATACTAATGTGCCACAAACAGGAAGCTGATATCACCAACCATTCCCATTTTATTTAGGTGTATCCATATAAATGGCCCACCGTGTATATAAACTGCTCAAAAAAATAAAGGGAACACTAAAATACCACATCCTAGATCTCTGTATGAAATATTCCAGTTGCAAATATTTATTCAATACATAGTGGAATGTGTTCAGAACAATAAAACATAACAATTATCAATGTAATTCAAATGAATATCCCATGGAGGTCTGGATTTAGAATGATACTCAAAATCAAAGTGGAAAATCAAATTACAGGTTGATCCAACTTCAGTTGAGATGCCTCATGACAAGGAAAAGATGCTCAGTATTGTGTGTGGCCTGCACATGCCTGTATGACCTCCCTACTGTAAAATGCCTGGGCATGCTCCTGATGAGGTGGCGGATTGTCTCCTGAGGGATCTCCTCCCAGACCTGGCTAAAGTATCCACCAACTCCTGGACAGTCTGTGGTGCAATGTGACGTTGGTAATGGAGCGAGACATGATATCCCAGATGTGCTCAATCGGATTCAGGTCTGGGGAACGAGCGGGCCAGTCCATAGCTTCAATGCCTTCATCTTACATGAACTTCTGACATACTCGAGCCACATGAGGTCTATCATAGTCCTGCATTAGGAGGAACCCAGGGCCCACCGCATCACCATATGGTCTCACAAGGCATCTGAGGATCTCATCTCGGTACCTAATGGCAGTTAGGCTACCTCTGGCGAGCACATGGAGGCCTGTGCGGCCCTCCAAAGAAATGCCACCCCACACCATTACTGACCCACTGCCAAACCGGTTATGCTGAAGGATGTTGCAGGCCTTTATTGAAGGTGTCTTGATAATTGCCAATTATTTCCATCTGTTGTCTATTCCATTTGCACAACAGCATGTGAAATTGATTGTCAGTCAGTGTTGCTTCCTAAGTGGACAGTTTGATTTCACAGAAGTTTGTTTTACTTGGAGTTATATTCTGTTGTTTAAGTGTTCCCTTTATTATTTTGAGCAGTGTATATATTTTTTTCCTTATATAAATTTAACTTAATTTATATGTTTGTCCATCCAAAGATATTAGAATTATGTTAATTATAACAATAAATGTTTAGCATATTATAGGTTCCGCTACGCTTTGTTCCCACCTTGTGACTATTATGTGCTGGATTAAGATAATTATATCCATTTCTTTTCCAACAGAGTCTTTACCATCAATTATCGCACGGGCCGTCATGTTTGATAACTAGTAAATAGGAAGCGACGCACTGACAATTCTCACTCCGGTCACACGATGGCGCACTTTTGTCGGATACCTCTTCAGTCGGGATGGTCTGTACGCTTCTACCTTTCAGATACGAGAAGCCAATCCCTGTTGCCATAACGCCGCCGCATCACTTCCGGGGGTTACGTGTTTGAACTTCTGGTCGGAAATACTGATTGCTGGATGTTAGACGCTGATCTTCGTAACTATAACGATGGTACTGCATCACTTCCGGCAGTGACACTATGCTGGTGGACCCAAGTGATTCGATCACGTAGGTTACGGCGTCAACACGGCCCTGTATACCAGCAATGTTTGGCGAGCAAACTCATTGAGAATAAGGGACACCCGACTAAAAGTAAGCTGATTGGCCAGTATTCAACCACTCCTAGACAAAGCATCTACAAGCGAAACGCGCGTCGGATGTGGTGGGTCCCTATATACCATTCCTAGGTAAATATACCTTCTTGCAATAATCATGTGCCACATTTTAGGTCTTTCCTTATATTGCAGTATGTGATATCATTGGTGTTTTATATGCATACTGACCATATTATAGGACATTATGTTATGTGACTAGTGTTACCCTGCATCCTGACACTTCATTTATGTATTGGTTTATTTGCCTGAATTACTAAGGTCGGCTTCAACCTTATATTGATCCTTGGAATAGAATTTCACATTTTATTTTAATTTCTACAAAATAATTACCTATGTACAATGGACTAAACCATCGCTAGTACCTGCACTAAGACATTACCCATACAAAAAACTTTGTGCCTTGAAGGTTTACCAGGTGTATGTTACTGTCACCACTTTGGGTTGGGTGTACCCACCACTTTTCCTGAAACCTGTTGTAGTGTGTCTGACTTTTTAAGATTCCTTTTTTATATGCAATATTCAATAACATTTGTACTTTTTAACTTTTACTCTGGCCTTGGTTAAAGCGTTTTTTTGTGGTCTATTTATATTCATGCTTTATGGCCCGTTACATAGGATAATTTTGCTGTGTGAGTATGATTACTGCAATACCTCATTTATATTCTTTTATGTTTTAGCGCTTTTACACAATAAAAACTATTTTATTCAAAAAAAGAATCGCTTTATCTTGACAGCTATAACTTATTTATTGTTCTGCTGCCGGACCCATATGGCGGCTTGTTTTTTGCAGGACAAGATGACGTTTTCAGCTGTACAATTTTTATGCAGATTGCTTTTTTATCGCTTATTTTTCCAATTTTGTTCAGCAATATCATGATAAAGCATAGCTTTTTGCCTTTTTTTGTATGTTTTTATGGAGTTCATTGAAGGGAACAGTGGGACAGTTTTATAGGCCGGGTCGTTCCAGAAGGGGCGATACCAAAGAGGTGTACTTTTTATTTTAAACATAAATATATTGATTGGATATTTTTTTTGAATAGTTTCTTTTTTTTTTTGTTCGTTTGTGATTTTTAAAAAAAATATTTTTACAATTTTTTTTAATCTTTTTTTCTCTTGTACATTATCCCCGGATAAGACATCAACTGCATAATGACAGATCGTTGATCTAGCTGATCACAGCGCCATATCTATACCGCAGTGTGCGGGAACACAGCTCCTACTGCGCCATATATACACAGCACAAGCCGGGAATGGGTTAAACGATGCTGTCTATGAATGGACAATGAGCCAAGCTGTGCCCTTTCAAATAGGAGATATTCCTTCTAGTACAGACCATTTGCTATCCCCCCTTTAAGCTGAGAATCCAGGAGCTAAGGCTGGTTTCACATTTGCGTTTTTTAGCGCTGGAAAAAAACGCTAACCTGCGCATGCGTTTTTTCCCCTATATTTAACATGGGTGCGCATACCTGCGCGCTTGTAAGCGCATGTATGCGATTTTCATGCGCTGCGTTTTTTTGGGGTGTGCGATTGGATTTTCCAGACGCATCATGTTGCATTTTTTGGCCCTGCAAAAAAGCGCATGCGCACATATGCGCACGTTTTGCGCTAAAAATGGCCATTATAGCCTATGGATGCGCATATGTGCGCACTGGCATGCTCATGTAAGCGTTTTTTTGCATATGCGTTTTTTTTTTTTAACCATGGAATTTAGGGGTTTGAGTTAGAGTTAGGGTTAGTTAAGGGGGTTTAGGGTTAGGATTAGGGTCAGGGTTAGGGTTGGGTTTTGGGTCAGGGTTAGGGTTTAGTATGGTTTGGTTAAGGGTTAGGGTCAGGGTTAGGGTCAGGATTAGGGTTAAGTATGGTTTTGTTAAGGGTCAGGGTCAGGGTTAGGGTCAGGGTTAGGGTCAGGGTTAGGGTCAGGGTTAGGGTTAAGTATGGTTTTGTTAAGGATTAGGGTCATGGTTAGGGTCAGGATTAGGGTTAAGTATGGTTTTGTTAAGGGTTAGGGTCAGGGTTAGGGTCAGGGTTAGGGTCAGGGTTAAGTATGGTTTTGTTAAGGATTAGGGTCATGGTTAGGGTCAGGATTAGGGTTAAGTATGGTTTTGTTAAGGGTTAGGGTCAGGGTTAGGGTTAGGGTTAGGGTCAGGGTCAGGGTCAGGGTTAAGTATGGTTTTGTTAAGGGTTAGGGTCAGGGTTAGGGTTAGGGTCAGGGTCAGGGTTAGGGTCAGGGTTAGGGTCAGGGTTAGTTAGGGTTTAGGGTTTGGGTTAGGGTTAAGTATGATTTGGTTAAGGGTTAGGGTCAGGGTTAGGGTTAGGGTCAGGGTTAGGGTTAGGGTCAGGGTTAGGGTCAGGGTTAGTAAAGTCATGGTTTGGGTAGTGTGAGGGGCCACCTAAAAATGTTGGAAAAAAACGCAAACGCGGTAAAAACGCGCTAAAAACGCATACAAACGCATAAAAACGCTGCGTTTTTTTCATGCATGCTCATAAAAATGCTTGAAAAAAACGCAGCAGTTGTATGCTTATGTATGCGTTTTTTCAATGCGTTTTTTTGCGGGAAAAACGCGCTGCAAAAAAAAGCAAGTGTGAAACTAGCCTAAGGTGCCAGGATTGACACCTACCTCCACCAAAAGCCTTTGTCAACTAAATGTAACTCTACTGCCTTATTAATATCCTTTATTATTTATTTCCTTCACACTCTACATGAGATTTTAGATGATGAAGATATGATTCCCAGGAATAACATTTCCCACATTCTGAACATAAAAATGGTTTCTACCCTGTATGAGTTCTCTGATGTGCAACAAGCTTTGAACTCGAACTAAAACATTTCCCACATTCTGGACATGAATACGGCTTCTCTCCTGTGTGGATTCTTTGATGATTAAGAAGACCTGATTTCTCTGTAAAACATTTCTCACATTCTGGACATGAATATGGCTTCTCTCCCGTGTGATGTTTGAAATGTGTAACCAAATTTGACTTACGGTTAAAACATTTCCTACATTCTGAACATGAAAATGGCTTTTCTCCTGTGTGAATTCTCTGATGATTGAGAAGACCTGATTTCTCTGTAAAACATTTCCCACATTCTGGACATGAATATGGCTTCACTCCCGTGTGATGTCTGTAATGTGTAACCAAATATGACTTACGGTTAAAACATTTCCCACATTCTGGACATGAGTATGGCTTCTCTCCTGTGTGGATTCTTTGATGTGTAATAAGATCTTGTTGCTGGATAAAACATTTCCCACATTCTGGACATGAATATGGCTTCTCCCCTGTGTGATTTCTGTAATGTGTAACCAAATTTGACTTACGGTTAAAACATTTCCCACATTCTGAACATGAAAATGGCTTCTCCCCTGTGTGAATTCTCTGATGATTGAGAAGACTTGATTTCCTGGTAAAAAATTTTCCACATTTTGAACATGAAAATGGCTTTCCTCCTGTGTGAATTCTCTCATGTGAACTCAAGTTAGATTTTTGTTTAAAACATTTCCCACATTCTGAACATGAATATGGCTTCTGTCCTGTGTGACTTTGCTGATGCCTAAGGAAATGTGCTTTCTGGATAAAACATTTCCCACATTCTGAACATGAAAATGGCTTTTCTCCTGTGTGACTTCTCTCATGTGTAATCAATTGTGATTTACGTTTAAAATATTTCCCACATTCTGAACAGGTAAATCGTTTCTTCTCTGTGGGAATTATTTGATGTTCAGCATCACTTTTGCTGCTTTCATTTTGCTTAACAGTCTGTGATGAATCCAAATAGGTGACTGATTGAAAAGGCTCCGATGACTGATTTTTGCTCTGAAGGGCTGGAGGTATAGCTGGAATAATGGCATGCTTTTCATAGGTATCTGGTTTGACACCACAGTCACCTGCCAAGAATAAAACGGATTATTTTTTATTATAAATGTCTTATATTTTAGATAATTTCTATATACATAATTCTACACAACTCAAAGTATAATGAAACTATGACCTAAGATAGTGGTGAGCCACCTGTTCACAAATCCCATGGTACTGAACCTCTAAAGTACAATCAACAAACATAATACACAAACGCAGAAAAGTTTGAAGCAATAAAGGGAGGATTAAAAAAGCAACAGATAAAAATATACACCATAAAAACATGTGAGATTCTTAAAGGGGTATTCCCATCTCTGGTCAACTATCCCAATGTGTAGTAGGTGTAATAATAATATTAGAAAATATGTAGTGTAGTTCTTCTGACTGCCTATGCTGCTCACCCCATGTGCAGAGCATTGCATTAGCTTAGGTATTCATGGTTACTGCCACTGATATGGTGACTGTTAGTGGCCAGTGGTCATAACCATGGATACCCAAGCTACTGCAATGCCCTGGACATGGAGTAAGCGATATAGATAATTAGGAAAACTATACCACATTTCTAATTGGAGGTATTTGCTATTATTATTACACCTATTATATTTTGGGATAGGTTATTGGAAATGAGAGTACCCCCTTTAAGGCCTCCTTCACACGTCAGTGTGTCCGGTGCATGTGGTGACAGTTTTCATACATACCGGTGGCGACCCATTGAAATGAATTGATCTGCGCACATGTCAGTGTGTTTCCACGGACCGTGTGTCTGTGGGCAAGGCATGCTGACATGACGTTTTTTTAGCAGAATGGTCCACAAAACGTCTCGCACATGTGCACACTAATGACATATGGATAACATCTGTGTGTCATCATTGTGAAACGTACTGGCGCCTGGGAAGCAGCGGTACTGTTCGCGCTGATCCCCGGCTCTGGGTTTTGAAAACAGCTCACATCATTGTACCCTGCTCTGCCTATGATCAGCGCAACCAGGGAACAATGTTGAGAGTTGTATTCAGGCCCCGCTGCCTACATAATTTTACTGTAAGTCTAAAATAAAAAAAAAAAAAAAAAAATTGTACTCACCTTAACACCTAATCCAGTGAAGCCATGGTCACCTGTAAAGAAACAAAAATGAAAAAACAATATCACTCACCTGTCCAAAGTTGAAAGAATCCAAAGTGTCCCATGCCGTAATCAATCTGTGTGACATTTGCAAATCAGAATAAGCAGTGACCTGAGGTGACCACTCACGTTGAAAAGCTGGGTAGAATAACTTGTTCACACCCTGATTTCTCAAGGTGAACTGCGATGATCTCACTGAGGTCATCACAGTTCATAGGCCCACTCTTGCTGCAGGGAGTCATTTTCCCCTGCTCTTCAGCGGGAGTGGTTACCTCATAACTCTCCATCAAAGTCCATCACACCCAAAAGCACTACAAAAATTTGCCGGTGACTAGCTCATCCAACCTTTATCCACCGCTAATTACTCAAGATAGTTGGACCATCATTGTAAATAAGCCCCTGTACTTTGTGTCACTACCACCACATTGTAGAGTGTAAGCTCTTATGGGCAGGGTCATCAATATCTTTGCATTAATTATTGTATTATCGTTAACTTTGTTCTATATGAACTGTTGAATTGTAAAGCGCTGCAGAATATGTTGCTGCTATATAAGTAAAGATTATTATTATTATGAACAAATGTCGGACAGATTGATTACAGCGTTGGTAACAATTTTGGACCGGTGAGAGATATAGTTGTCTTACTTTTGTTTGTGTACAGGTGACAATAGCTTCAGGGGATTAGGTGTTGAGGGCTCGTACCCATTACCATGAAAAAAGAGTTCCGATTTCGGTCTAGAAAAGTAGGACGAATGTCATGAACGTGCCATGCGACTTTCATGCGAGTACAATCCAATTTTACACACCTAGCATTCGACTGACATCCGAATGCCATGTAATTGCCATTTGATTGCAATACGATTTTATCATAAACTTTGACATAGCGAATTACTCTGTCATTTACACATATTTTTCCAAGGAAATATACTTCAATAAACACATACTGTATATATTTCATGAAAAGCCGGCAATTCATCTGCCGCGTACAGTAGAATCACAGCATGACGTGACAGAATAGACCAGATAGATTACAAACAGTATATACAAGGTGGGTCCTTTATATGGATACACCTAAATAAGATGGGAATGGATGGTGATATCAACTTTCTGTTTGTGGTACATTTGTATATGGGAGGGGGAACACTTTTCAATAAGGGTGGTGACCATGGTGGTCATTTTGAAGGTGGCCATTTTGGATCCAACTTTATAAATGGCCCACCCCGGTGTATCCATCTAAATGGCCCACCCTATATGCATAGAATAGATAGATATAAAGATGTCAGTCACACATATAATTAGCACAGTGTGTGCAGCTTACTGTATGTGTATTTAATTAAATTAGTTTTTTCTGTAAAAAAAATTGCATGGGCTTAATTTTCATAACCAGCGGAGGTAAAGCAGATGGCTGTGGGCTGATGTTTACAGCATGGAAAGGGGGTAATACCCATGGAGCTTCCCAGGCTATTAATATCAGCTCTCAGTTATATAATTAGCCTTTACTGGTTATGAAAATGTTGGCCCGCTCATAAAAAAAAAAATGATGTAAAGTCCCCCTATAGTTAATAACCAGCAAAGGCTTGGCAGACATCTGCGGGTTTGTCACCAAACAGCACAGTGAGTATCTGTAGCTCTCTATACAGGCCCACTCACTGATTCCAAGATTGTAGACACCTGTGATGCTAATTAGCGGGCACACCTTGATTTAACATGTCTCTTGTCACATAATTTCATGAGTTTGATTTTTTAAAAATTCTATGGAAGCATGGTTGAAAAGCAATGTCTGACTTTAATTTGTTCATTTTCATAGATTTTTTTATGTTATTACTTTTGTCAGATTCAAGTTATTTCCGTCACCATTGTGGTTTTTTTTTTTTTTCATTAAACGAGGGGTGCAAAAATTTTGACCACGTATGTAATTACAGTAGAATCTGTGACTTCTCTGCATTTAGTGGTCACTACTCACCTGGGTAGTCATATGTAGGAATCTCCTCTTTACACCGCTCATCTCCCCTCACATATGTCTCTGTAGTATTAATATGGGTCAGATCTTCACCCTGAAACAAATATTGTAAAAGTCACAGACAGATGGAGAAGTCCAATCTATGATCAGCTCTAATCCTGCCATCTCCACGCTCTCATTACACAAGTATAAAACATATAATACTGGTGGATAAAACAAGACTGAGCACAAGACCTTCACAGCCGTCTACACATCATAGGGGAGATCTCATGGCACCTTCTCTCCATCTACCTGATGATCCTGAGGAGCATTGGGATCTTCTTGGTTACAGTTCTGTGGAAGAAGAGGACGGGGACATCTCTCTGGTGTTGTCCTCTTACTGGATAGATCTGGAGGAAACACATACAGGGACTGAATTCATTCTTTACATACAGATAATTATAGGCCGTGTGTATTTAGTCCTGTCTATTACCTGATGATGTGAGGGGCTGGGGAACCTCTATCATGACGTCCTTATAAACATCTTTGTGTCCTTCTAAATACTCCCACTCCTCCATGGAGAAATAGACGGAGACATCCTGACACCGTATAGGAACCTGACACATACAATGATACCGTCATCCCCCCGATCCCTTCATAGCGTTAATTTATAATGTCCCAGCATTCCCAGCAGTGTCACCTCTCCAGTCAGCAGCTCAATCATCTTATAGGTGAGTTCTAGGATCTTCTGGTCATTGATGTCCTCACGTATCAGGGGGTGAGGTGGAGGCCCTGTGATTGGGCTCCGGGGTCTTCCACATCCCTCAGACACAGGCTCCTGACAGCGCTCACTAGAGGTCTTCTTCACTACTGTGTAATCCTGGTTATGGAGAGACACATTAATAAATCTCACTACAGACATTTCCAGAGTCCTCACCTCTCCAGTTCTGTCCATCTGTTATTCCCATAGATAAGAATGATGTAATGTGACGTCATCAGAATCTCTCACCTCTCCAGTGAGACGGAAGAGGATCTCTAGGGTGAGGTGTAATATCCTCTCCGTCATCTTGTCCGTAGCCATTTGTTAAAGTTTAAAGTAAATCTTCTAGAAGATAATTATACCGATTGTATCTGCCAGGATCCTAAATGGAAGGAAGATCAGCTGATGAAGAATCATACAAAATACCATGGGAAAACAAGACACAGGAGCAGTGATGCTGGTATAGTGTAAGGACATGTGCACACCGTGTCTTTTCAGGTGGACACGTCCCGTAACCAATCCGAAAAAGTGCAAAAGTTGGAACATAATGCACAAAAATGAAAAACAACTCACTGTTCATAGCTTCAGTTTTTCAACTTCTATTAACCCCTTCAGGATTCTAAAGCTGCAAAACAGTTACAAGAAGTGACCTGAAAAGAGCAGATAAGACACTAAAAAATGGCATCTCAGGACCCTGTCCGTTCTGAGGACAAAAGACGGTGCCTATAGTGAGGTCACAGGACTCATTTTGCTAGGAATCCATGAAAAAAAGAAAAACAATTGACCAGAAAGACATCAATGTACAGTGTACGATACAGGGAGAAGAGATCTGTGAACTTGTCGGAAAATGTTCGCCAATCTCAAATTCGGATTTATGTTCCCAAGAAAAGTTTGCGCAGATTTCGGTAAATGATCACATTTCCAATAATGTTTTGTTAGGTGTCACAGAGTTTCCGCAACAGAAAGACAGACGACTACAGCATCCGATTGCTCCTACTCCTGTGCTGAAAAGCAGTTCTTTTTAATGGTGTTTATTTCTTTTGGCAGAACAGGGGTTAATCGACCATGTTGGAAACTCTGAACTCTCAACTGTGCTCGGTTAGCCACTATCATCCCCTTTATAATCTGGGTCCTGATTCAAAAACACATCAGAGCTAACATTTGTTTCATGGCTTAGGAGGCGAGGTGTTCACATGAGGAGGTTTGGAGGAGTTATCTGGGACTGTTGTGTGGTTTGTAAGTGTGGTAATTACCTTACCTCCTATACTTGGGCCTCCACTCCCCAATGCATTCCTCTGTTATAGGCGAGCAAATATTTGTATGCATGGTGTTTTCAGTTTACCCTTGTTTGTATATGTGACGAGCGTCAGCTTACGCTGAGTCGTTTTTCTTTAGAGTGGACCCTCTGGGTTGTGGCACCCACCCACCTAGGGTGAGCTGACCTTGTGAGGAACCACCCCCTATACAGGGAGTGTCAGGGGCAAGACCAAGGGGGTGAGCCACCACGACTGCTGGCACCAGACGGCCGGCTCAGGTAGACACTAGGTACGAGTGTCTGACGACAAGGATGAGCAGGAAGCAAGACAAGAAGTAAGTTCAAGGTATCTTCATTTAGACAACTGCAGGAACATTCAGTGCAAAAACGTGAGAACAAGCAAGCATGGCAGGGTGCGTGCGTGGGCACGCCAAGGTCCATAGTATGGTACATGCCAGGTGGCACGCCTGGGTACAGGCAAAGGCACAATGACATCGGACTCCGGATAGCTGGCAACGATCGACATGATCAGGGCATCAGGCTTAGGACATTAGCTCCAGACATCAGGCCGCAGTCATCAGGCTCACGATCTCTGGCAGCGATCGGCAGGTTCCGGGCATCCGGCAGGCAAACCAGGGTTCAGGCAAGGCAGCACGACAGATCTCCAGGCATGGTGCATGTGAGGGAACACGCCGAGGTCCAGGGCAGGATTCCAGGCAGGGTGCGTGCTAGGGGGCACACCAGGTTCCAGGGCAAGGTGCAAGGCAGGGTGCATGTGTAGGGGACACACCAGGGTTAAAAGCAAGGTGCAAGGCAAGGTGCATGTGTAGGGGACACGCCAGGGTTCAAAGTTCAACAAACAGGACAGGGTGCGTGTGTAAAGACACGCCAAGGCACAAGGTACAAGGCAGAGTCCTGCGCATGTAGAGAGACACGCCAGGGTCAGGTTCAAGGCAGAGTCCTGCGCATGCAGAGAGACACGCCAGGGTCAGGTTCAAGGCAGAGTCCTGCACGTGCAGAGAGACACGCCAGGGTCAGGTTCAAGGCAGAGTCCTGCGCGTGCAGAGGGCACGCCAGGGTCAGGGTTCAAGGCAGAGTCCTGCACGTGCAGCGAGACACGCCAGGGTCAGGTTCAAGGCAGAGTCCTGCACGTGCAGAGAGACACGCCAGGGTCAGGTTCAAGGCAGAGTCCTGCGCGTGCAGAGGGCACGCCAGGGTCAGGGTTCAAGGCAAAGTCCTGCGTGTGCAAAGATACACGCCAGGGTCAGGGTTAAAAGCAAAGTCCTGCGCGTGCAGAGGACACGCCAGGGACAGAGTACAGGCTACGACCTGTGCGTGCGAGAGGGCACGACAGGGGACATGGCAAGACCTGCGCATACTTTTACAGAAGCACGGGGAGGTATGCCACGGGGCAGGCGAGGGCCTGCGCGTGCTAAGAGAAGCACGGAGAGCACAGTGCAGAGACAGCGTGAGTGCAAGGAAGCACAGAGAGCACGGCTGGGGCACTGGCTAGCTGGACGGGCTGCAGCACAAACAGGCAGGCAAGACTCCAGCGAACTCGACTGGGGCATAGCAAGCGACACAGCTGTCACTGACCGAAGAGCAAGGCTGAGGAACAAGCAGGCGGGCACGGCTAGGACGGGCACAAGCAGGAGGCTAGGAAGGCCAGGCGCATGCAAAGGGCACACGAAGAAACAAGGCAAGGCTAGGCGAGAAACAAGGCAAGGCTAGGTACAGAACACTTGAGCGGAACGTAGGCAGAAAAACACAGAGCCAGGTCAGAGAAAGAGAACAGAGCTAGCAGCGGAGCATAGGCAGAAGACCAGAGCTGGGCCAAGGCAGAGCCTACGGACTAGACATAGACATGTGCAAGAGAGCACCAAAGGGCAGAGTACGGAAAATCAGGCAGAGACAAGAAACATGAGAAGTACTACAAGGCTCAGAATAGCAAAGACCAGACATGGTGAACCAGGCTAAGGCAGAGAACAGAGGAAGTACTACAAGGCAAAGCAACACAAGACATGGCACGAGACAGGAGGCAGAGTACAAGCACAGAGCGTGTGCAGAGACGCACGACAGGGCAGAGTGCAGGGGCACAGAATACAGGGAGCGACCGAGCAGACCAAGCAGCCATGCAGGGAAGCAACACAATACTCAGGCTCCGACCATAGGAAGGGGCGGTCTGATATAGCACCATAGCACCTGCAGTTCCGGGTCAGGATCAGGGAAGGACTTCCGGCTCAGATCCTCCAGGATCATAGAGAGCGTTGCTAGGTCAGAATGGGCTGAACCATAGAGGTCACATGATCAGGGGTTCCACGGTTAAATAGAGGATTGCAGAATCAGACAGTGCTGGAACATAGGAACGGTCACATGATCAGGGGTTCCAGGAATACATAGAGGATTGCAGAATCAGAGAGCACTGGAAGGTTACCTAGCAACAGCGTGCAGCCATGAGGTAAGGCGCGCGTGCACACTGCTCCAGGCATCTTGCAGCACAAAACCTAACGGTCATGAGAATTCAGTACACATGCACACCGCTCCAGGAGTCATGCGGCATACCAGACATGGCGGGCATGATAGTTTGGTGCTCGTGCACACTGCTCCAGGGATCATGCAGCATAACAGACATGGCGGGCATGACGGACATGACAGGCATAACGGACATGGCGGGCATGACAGACATGACAGGCATAATGGACATGGCGGGCATGACAGTATAGCCTTGTTTGTTGGTTTGGTGTACTGCGGTGCACTGTAGCACCCCTCTTCCCTGGGTGGGGAAGAGAACAGACCGAGGGGTAACTCAGGAGGTAAGGCAAGGGTGGCTGCCCCGGCATATTCACCTTCAGAAGTATCCAGGGAATAGGGTGAGCTAGGGCACCCCCTAGTGTTAGGGACAGTGAAGCAGCTCCTTGTCAGGTGACCCGGGACAGCTGAGTCGTGACATTAGGACTTTGGCTAGGTTTGGGGGGCGGGTTGGTGTTTGATGAGGAGAAGGACTCAGGAGATCCCATTTGCTAATCTAAATTATTATGGCTACTAGTGTTGTGCAGGCAACAGACAACATTTCCTACTCAAATTTATTTGGGCTAACACTGAGTTGCAGTCAGGACTCCAGAGGTCACATTTACTAATAAAAGTCATTTGGGATAATACTCTGATGCAGGCACTAGTCAACATATTAATCTTTTGTGCTAATTCTGTGGTCTAGCCACACTATATCAGCCAGTAACTAATGATTATTAAATTAGTGACAGGTGACATACAGGTTGTCATGATCCATGCTGGATCAGGACATATAATAAGCACAGGTAACCTTTTTTTTTTCCTAAGCTGTGCTTAAGGTTGGTTTTTGCCCCCAGTGGCCATTAGGATTATTGCACTGTGGTGTCGTTTGTTCTAAGTTTGCCCCCGATGGTGGTGAGAGTCATTGCACTCTAGTTTCTTTAGTTAAGTGCACATGATTATAATGCAGGTGTGATTGCTGGCTCTGCTATAAAAGAGTCACAGGTGTTGCAAACAGTGTTGGTGATAGTGTTCATTTCAACCATCCTTGGTGGAGGAAGGAGCTGGTGTCACGCTCACCTGTTGCAGTTGTAAGGAGTGGCGTGACAGGCGAGCGTCAGCGGGCCCTGAAGCTGCTGGGACTCCAGGGGAAGGTAACTCTTGGTGGCCGGGCAGGGGCGCTGTATCTGAGAGCAGAATAACGGTCACAGGACCTGTGGGAGGGGAGGAGCGATGGAGATGAGCTCAGTGCCCGCAGGACCTTCCACCATGTGACCGCACGTCAGAGGAGGGGGCGGGGCTTACACCCAAGACGCAGTGGTGACAGGCAGGGGATTAAACTATACAGGAGCTGAGCAGCAGCGATAGTCAGATAACGCAGGGGGTCATACACAGATCTAGCAACGCAGTACAGACACAGAATGGCAGAGAATAGTTGGGTAAAGCAGAGGGTCAGACACGGGTCGGGCAACGCAGTACAGAATAAGGAAGATAGAGAGCAGTCAGGGGAAGCAGAGGGTCATACACGGGTCGAGCAGAACAGTACCAAATCAGAAACCGAGAGACGTAAACCAAGTCCAAAACAGATTATACACCAACCAACGTACAACAACAGGCAAGAGGCATTAGCGATGCAGGGTCGGGCACACTCAGGTTAGGAGTATAAACGACAGGGAGGGGTGCTCACCTGAAGCTATAAAAACCCTCCCTGGCGTCAAAGAGAGGCTCTCCCTATTAACCCCTGCAGCATATGTCCAAAAACCTGAATAACTCATGACAGTACCCCTCCTTCAATGGGGGGCCTCCGGACCCCCAGGCCTCCCCGGGTATCGCGCATGATACGCCCTGACCAGACGATCTGCGTGCACTGACCTGGCTGGTACCAATGATCGATCCTCTGGTCCATACCCTTTCCAATGGACGAGATACTGCAGAGAACCACGAACCCATTGAGACTGAACAATGTTTTGAACCTCGAATTCCAGATGGCCGTCCACTGATACCGGGGGCGGTAAAGATGTGGGTTCTTCACCTCACCGACCCTACAGGTTTGAGTAAGGATCTATGAAAAACGTTATGCAATTTCAAAGAAGACGGAGGGAGCAAGCGATAAGCCACCAGGTTAATTACCTCAGTTATCACATAGGGACCAATCAATTTGGGGCCCAACTTCGCGGACGGCAGTTTTAAAGTTATGTTTCGTGTCGAGAGCCATACCTTATCCCCACAATGTAGGGTCTGACCCGGACCCCTCTTATTATCAGCAAAGTGTTTGTACTTTTCCTGCGCCTTCCCAATACTTGCTCGAACCTTAGCCCACAGATCACCAATCTGGCTGACTGAATCTTCGCCCCCCGGACAGTTTGAATACAAACGTGAAAATTCACCAAAATGCGGGTTTAATCCCACATTAATGAAAAAGGTGACCTACCAGTGGATTGATTAATCTGATTATTAAAAGCAAACTCTGCCAAGGGCAATGCGTCGCACCAGTCATCTTGCAATGTTGAAGTCAAACACCGGAGGATTTGTTCCAATGACTGATTGGTGCGCTCCGTTTGTCCATTGCTCTCCGGGCGGTATGCTTTCGAGAAAGACAGCAAAATCCCCAACTTTCTACAAAAAGCTTGCCAAAATTTTGCTATAAATTGTGTCCCCCATCGGACACAATATTAGTAGGTACCCCATGGAGACGAATTATTTTGGAAAGAAAATACTTTGAAAGAACCTCGGCCGAGGGTAGCTTGGCCATGGGCACGAAATGTGCCATTTTTGAGAAGCTATCCACGACTACCCAGATCACCGTGTTACCCCGGGATGGAGGGCGATTGGTGATGAAGTCCATGGATAGATGAATCCATGGTCTTCTCGGAATTGGTAACGGTACCAATTCCCCGGCCGGCCGGAAATGAGAGCTCTTAGAACGGGCGCAAACCCCACAGGCTGTGACATGTTCCTTAATTTCTGCAGACATACATGGCCACCAAAATACTCTTTTTACTGCCTCACATGTGGCCGCAATACCTGGGTGAGCACCCAACTTAGAGTCATGAAACTCCCGTAACAACTCAAAACGTAAATGCTGTGGTACAAACAATCTATGAGGAGGTTTGGCCCTTGGAGCTAAAGATTGAGCCCCCACAAGCTTCCGCTCCAATTCTGACGATAGCTCAGCTATAACCACCCCGGGTTGAAGAATGGATGACAGTGGCTCGGGGGCAGACAATGGTTCAAAACTTTGTGACAAAGCTTCCGCTTTCACGTTCTTAGATCCAGGCCGGAAGGTAGTAGAGAACTGAAATCGAGAAAAAAAAAAAAAAAAAAAAAAGTGACCACCAGGCCTGTCTGGGAGTCAATCTTTTTGCTGTTTTAACGTATTCCAGATTTTTGTGGTCAGTGATGACCGTAATCGGACGTTCTGCCCCCTCCAAAAAATGCCTCCATTCTTCAAACGCCAGCTTTATTGCCAGGAGTTCCCTATTTCCCACATCATAGTTTCTCTCCGCTGGAGAGAATTTTTTGGAGAAAAATGCACAGGGTCTAAGATTGGTCAGAGTAGCTGGTCCCTGAGACAAAACAGCCCCCACCCCCACCTCGGAAGCATCGACTTCCACAACAAAAGGCAGGGATGGATCAGGCTGTACCAGTATCGGAGCAGACATAAAACAATTTTTCAGAACCAAAAAAGATTGTTTGGCCGGGAGAGACCAATTTTTGATATCGGCCCCTTTACATGTGAGGTCGGTGAGGGGTTTCACCATCTGTGAAAAGCCTCTAATAAATCTCCGATAATAATTTGCGAATCCCAAAAAGCGCTGAAGACCCTTTAGGTCCTGAGGTTGAACCCACTCTGCAATGGCCTGCACCTTTTTGGGATCCATCCGAAACCCCTGTGGAGAAATTATAAGCCCTAAAAAGGTTAGCTCCTGAACAAAGAATGTACACTTTTCCAACTTGACCAACAATTGATTCTCCCTGAGTCTCTGAAGAACGGTTTTCACATGTGATAAATGAGAGTGTTCGTCAGTTGAATAAATCAAAATATTGTCTAAATAAATTACAACAAAGCGGTCAATTAGGTCCGCAAATATTACATTGATGAAGTTTTGGAAAACCGCTGGAGCATTAGCGAGGCCAAATGGCATCACAAGGTTTTCAAATAACCCCTCAGTAGTGAGAAAAGCAGTTTTCCATTTGTCTCCCACTTTTATTCGTATCAAATTATACGCCACCCTAAGATCTAATTTGGAGAACCACTTTGCTCCCGAGAGTTGGTTGCACAAATCTGGAATCAAGGGTAAGGGATATGCATTCTTGATGGTAATTTTGTTGAGTTCCCGAAAGTCGAGGCAGGGACGCAGTCCACCATCTTTCTTTTTGACAAAGAAGAACCCTGCTGCTATCGGGGAAACTGAAGGTCTAATATGACCTTTACAGAGACTTTCTGCTATATAATCTTTCATTGCCAGACGCTCGGGTCCTGACAAATTAAATAGACAGGCTTTGGGTAATTTGGCCCCAGGGATCAGGTCAATGGTGCAGTCGTAGGGCCTGTGTGGGGGTAATGCCTCGGCCTCCCTTTCGGAGAACATGTCCTCAAACTCCTTCAGGTATTCCGGAATACCCTCCAGACAAACAGAAGACTCAAAGACAGGTTTTTGCGGTGGAAACACAACACACAGTTTTATAGGAACAGTCAACACAATTCGGGCCCCATTTAACAATAATTAATTTCTCCCAATCAATTACCGGGTTGTGCCGTTGAAGCCACGGCATGCCCAATACCAGCCCCTCGGGCAAATTCTCTATCACAAAACATCTTATGTCCTCAACATGGGAGGAACCAACCTGTAAAACGAAATTATTGGTAACATAACAGATACCCAAATGGGTGAGAGGGGAAGAGTCAATGGCTACGATTTTCAGGGGGGTCTCCAACCTGACTGTCCCCATCTTGACCCTGGAGACAGTGCTGGAACTGACCAAGTTCAGGGATGAACCGCAGTCCACCAAGGCTGTAGAAATAGAACGATTATTGTCTACCACCAGTTCGATATTAAGCAAAAATTTAGGGCATGAGGAAAAAAGTACCTGAGGGTCTGGGCAGCCTCCTCGATCACTACCCAGACCTAGTAGTTTCCCGACGGCTTGGCAGGCGCCGGACAAGATGGGCAGTCTCTCCTCCAGTGTCCTGATTCCCCGCAGTAAAAACATAGTTGTTTATCACGCCGACGTCTCCTCTCCTTTTCTCTGATCGAGGTGGTGCCAATTTCCATGGGCATAGAACTGGCCTCCACCTCCTTGCTTCCAGAGAACAAAGATGTTTCAGAGTGCATCACTCCTTTGGCTCTCAGCCGGCGATCCATCCGTACCGCCCGGGTCATAGCCTCGTCCAGAGTATCGGGAGGCGGGTGCAGGGCCAGAGCGTCCTGAAGGCGTTCCGACAGACCCCGGAGCGCAGCATCATCCCAAGTGACTTCAGCTGACCACCGCCGAAACTCCGAACAGAACCACTCCGCAGAGTGCCGACCCTGACGTGCACTCATCACCATGTCCTCCGCCAGTCATACGTTCGGGTGCTGTATGTGCTAGCGAAAATGCCCAAGCTTGAGGGGCACCCCGTAGCAAGGAAATCACTACCCCTACCCTTTGAAATTCTCCCCCAGACGAACGGGGCCTCAGGGAGAATAATAATTTGCATCCCTCCCGAAAAGCCCTGAACTCCTTTTTGTCTCCGGAAAAGAAATCAGGTAATTTAACCAGAGATTCAGGGGACGTGAGGGACACATCCCTATTCTCAGGAGCCATAGCCCCTTGCACAGTAGTGACCAGCTGTTGCTGAGTGTGGGCCAGGCTGCGTTGTTCCACATTCATTTTTTGGAACATTTGTGAAAGCTGCTTAACTTGCTCCGACAGTGCCTGCATTGGATCCATGAGGATAACAAACTTTTTTTTTTCCCTAAGAGAAAAAAAAAAAAAACTGAAACGGTCATTTATAATGTCACGCTCACCTGTTGCAGTTGTCAGGAGTGGCATGCAGGCGAGCGTCAGCGGGCCCTGAAGCTGCTGGGACTTCAGGGGAAGGTAACTCTTGGTGGCCGGGCAGGGGCGCTGTATCTGAGAGCAGGAAAATGGTCACAGGACCTGCGGGAGGGGAGGAGCGATGGAGAGGAGCTCAGTGCCCGCAGGACCTTCCACCATGTGACCGCACGTCAGAGGAGGGGGCGGGGCTTACCCCCCCCCCCCCCCGAGCCGCAGTGGTGACAGGCAGGGGATTAAACTATACAGGGGCTGAGCAGCGGCGATAGTCAGATAACGCAGGGGGTCATACACAGATCTAGCAACACATTACAGACTCAGAATGGCAGAGAATAGTCGGGTAAAGCAGAGGGTCAGACACGGGTCGGGCAACGCAGTACAGAATCAGGAAGATAGAGAGCAGTCAGGGGAAGCAGAGGGTCATACACGGGTCCAGCAGAACAGTACCAAATCAGAAACTGAGAGACGTAAACCAAGTCCAAAACAGATCATACATCAACCAACGTATGAGAACAGGCGAGAGGCACTAGCGATGCAGGGTCGGGCACACTCAGGTTAGGAGTATAAATGACAGGGAGGGGTGCTCACCTGAAGCTATAAAAACCCTCCCTGGCGTCAAAGAGAGGCTCTCCCTATTAACCCCTGCACCATCTGTCCAAAATCCTGAATAACTCATGACAGCTGGAGTGCGTTCCTTGCAGCACGGTCTTAGCCCTGTTGTGAAAGGAGTCATAGGGGATTTCCTTGTAGTTCTGACAGAGCTTGGTGGCAGCGAATCAGGAGGAGAGCTGAATGTTTGTGGTGGACTCTGTTGCCATGAGCAAGTGCAACAGAGTAAAGCTAAGTGGTGTTTCCCTGTTTGTGTTTTTCCTTAGTGTGTATTAGTACAGCAGTGGGGCCAGTGCCTGCGCCACCCAGCTCCCTAGCAAGGGATAGGTGTAGGGTGTGCTAGGGCGACAAGTTCCTGATCGGGGCCCGGTGCGGAGCCGGCATAGGGAACGTTAGGAGCGCTAGGGACACTGACTCAGGTGAGTGCAGGAGGTCTCCATGTCCCCTATCGCAGGGCCCACCGTTGTAACTGTTTTCCTTCCCTTTGTCCTGTTGTTCTAGTTACCGGTCTGCTGGTCGCGTCACACAGGACGGGTCCACGTGACATTATCACAAACCTAACTTTTTTTTCTGCTGAGCAATGGACCCAGTTCAGCCCTTTGCCCAATTGCTGCAGACCCTTACTAATGAGATTAGGGGGCTGTGCGGAGGGTTGGTGCGACAGCTGCGGCTGTTGGTGGGCTCTGGGGGCTTGGTCCAGAGACAGGCTCAGCCAGAACCCAAGATATTCCTCCCTGACAGATTTTCTGGAGGGAGAGATCAATTCTTGGTGTTTCAACAAGCCTGTAAATTGAATTAAAGGCTGCGCCCTCGTTCATCAGGGAGTAAAGAGCAATGGGTGGGAATCATTATGTCCCTTCTTAAAGGGGATCCCCAATCCTGGGCCTTCTCCCTACCGGACGATTCTCCATCTTTAGAGTCCGTGGACGAGTTCTTTGCGGCTTTGGTGCTTGTGTATGGGGATGCTGATGGCGTCGCCCTGGCGGAATCTCGAATCTGTAGGTGTAAACAGGGAGCCCGGGTCGCTGAGGAGTACTGCTCAGAGTTTAGGAGATGGGCCACTAATACTCAGTGGAATGACCCTGCACTTAGGAGTCAATTTGTGCAGGGTTTGTCTCCAAAGTTGCAGGATACTCTGGTGCAGTACGCCGCCCCCAGGTCGCTGGAGGCCGCCATGTCCCTTGCCATCCGGGTGGATAGATGCCTTAGGGAAAGACATATACAAAAAGTGCCCCCTAAGGTCCTCGCTAGGGAGGAGGACCCACCAGTGCGGATGGAGGAACCCAGACAGCCCGGTGTTGTTGATACAAAAAAGCGGGTGTCTGCGGCTCGTCGTGGTGGGGGGTATGCTTTTCCTGTGGGAAGCCTGGCCATTTTATGAGAGCCTGCCCAGTTCATGCCTGATGAAGCCATGCAAGTAGGAGGAGCTAGTTTGTTTTCGGAGCTGCCTACGGTTCTGGGAGTGGTGTCGGCATGTTTGTACTGTGGGCAGACTGGTCATGTCCTGAAAGCTTGCCCATTGCGCGACAAATTATCTGTGCCATCTGAGAAGCTGCATTCCCCTGGTCGCTTGGAGGGAGGTGACCAGGGAGTATACATTTCCTCCATTTTGCCCTCCCAAAGTACCATGTCAGCAGAGGTTTTGGCTGGCGGGGTACCGAAGGTGATACCGGTGTTTGTGAACAGCGGAGCAGGAGTCAGTCTGGTGGATGCTCGCTTTGTCCAGACTCATGGTCTGAGGTGTAGGACGCTAGCCTAGCCTATCAGTGTCCGGGCCATAAACTCTGTTCCACTGAGCCAGGGGAGCTTGACCAAGGTCGTAGAGAATATCCATCTGCGTATAGGACATCATGAGGAGTCCTTGTCATGCTACGTCTTGGAGGGAATGCCAGTACCTATTGTTTTAGGCCTCCCTTGGCTGAAGAGACACAACCCGGTAATAGATTGGCGGGCGAGGGAGGTGGTCAGCTGGGGGCACTCGTGTGAGGGCTGCTGCCTAGGAACTACTGTCTCTGCCGTCTCTCTTCAACGGACCCCTTCCTCTCCGGTGAGGGCAGCAGATGTGCTGCAGGAGAGTAGGGGCAAGTCTCAACCCTCGCCATTGGCCAACCCTGGGAGGTGCAGACCTCGTGGTGGAAGGGGTTGGAGGGTGGTGTACACCTTGGTGAGGTGCGGGGGTGTGAGTGTGGTGATACAGGGGGACACCTCTGTGGTCAATCCCAGAAAGTTCTCCAGGTGGTGAAAAACGAACGAGTGGCAATAAACATTCAGGTCCGGACCTGTGTATGGGTGGCCACCAAAAAACATCCAGTGGAAGTGTGTTGTGGAGTGTTACCAGCTCATACCAAACATACACATACACAACCCGTTCCCCAGGTCAGAGCTTTGGAGATGTGTGTTGCCTCCAGAAGATATGTTGCCAATACCAGCGGGCTCGTTTCTCATCAACTTGACATGCAGATAGTTGCTGGGGTGAACTCTGGGTCTGGGCATCCCCGCTGTAGGTGGTTCCCTGATGGGGAGCGGTCTTGAGGGTCCAGAGGCCCCTCATTAAGGGGAGGGTACTGTCATGATCCATGCTGGATCAGGACATATAATAAGCACAGGTAACCTTTTTTTTTCCTAAGCTGTGCTTAAGGTTGTTTTTTGCCCCCGGTGGCCATTAGGATTATTGCACTGTGGTGTCGTTTGTTCTAAGCTTGCCCCCGATGGTGGTGAGCGTCATTGCACTCTAGTTTCTTTAGTTAAGTGCACATGATTATAATGCAGGTGTGATTGCTGGCTCTGCTATAAAAAAAAAAAAAAAAGAGTCCCAGGTGTTGCAATCAGTGTTGGTGATAGTGTTCATTTCAACCATCCTTGGTGGAGGAAGGAGCTAGAGAGCGTTCCTTGCAGCACGGTCTTAGCCCTGGTGTGAAAGAAATCATAGGGGATTTCCTTGTAGCTCTGACAGAGCTTGGTGGCAGCGACTCAGGAGAGCTGCATGCTCGTGGTGGACTCTTTTGCCAGGAGCAAGTGCAACAGAGTAAAGCTAAGTGGTGTTTCCCTGTTTGTGTTTTTCCTTAATGTGTATTAGTACAGCGGTGGGGCCAGTGCCTGCGCCACCCAGCTCCCTAGCAAGGGATAGGTGTAGGGTGTGCTAGGGCGACAGGTTCCTGATCGGCGCCCGGTGTGGAACCGGCATAGGGAACGTTAGGAGCGTTGGGGACACTGACTCAGGGGAGTGCAGGAGGTCTCCACGTCCCCTTTCCCTATCGCAAGGACCACCTTTGTAACCGTTTCCCTTCCCTTTGTCCTGTTGTTCTAGTTACCGGCCTGCTGGTCGCGTCACACAGGACGGGTCCACGTGACACAGGTCTTGGCCTAGAGTTGTGAAACAGCTAGTTAAAAGAGGGGAAGGGTACAGCCAACATGAGTGGGAAAAAGTAAGGTTGTGGTGGAAGGGGGAAAAGGCTTGGTGTTCAAAGTTTACTTGGGGTAGGTTGTAATGTTGCTGAAAGCTCTACTGAACAAACATCGTCCTATCCAAAGACAACTGACAACTTGTGTTACTGGACAGAATACTCAACTCCCTTTCTTTTGCAGCCACACAGTGGTACACCTTGTAAATGAGGGCCAGAAACAGCATGTGCTCCAATAGATGGCAAGCGTTGCAATAAGTGTCCTCTCTCTCCACCTTAACATGACACACAGTACAGGGCTCAGAGTTGGCACCAGAATAACCCTAGTTTGTCCCGAAACCTTAACTCTCCAACCGCCCAACCCACCCAGAGTACTAATCGTATAATTGAATGCATGGATGAATGGGGCAGGGTCTGTGGCAGGGCTTGGACCAGCATTTCTAGCCTAAAAATTGATCATTAACAGGTGGATGAGTGACAGGTGTAGGCCTGATGCTCTGAGAGCCCTGCCAAATTCAGGCAACAAACATGTGGGAGACCCAACATTTCCAAAAATTAGGGGCAGACACCACTAAAGTGTCATCAATTTCCCCAGAGTAGAAATTGTTTAATGAGGCTCTGACACTCCTTCCTCGACAGGCAAGCCACCAGATGAAGACACCTTAAGAAGCTCCATTTTTCCACTTTTTGCATTGGCAGTGGTGCCCCTGGCACAGACAAATAGAAATGTGGCCTCGGTCAGGGGATTTAAATATGGGAGGATAGAAGAGAAAATAGCTTTGTAAGCAGATGACGTGCTGCTCTTTTTGGAGGACTCTGGAGATTCCTTGTTGGGTGTGATGAACATTCTTAAAACATTTGGGCTTAGTCACTAACTGGTAGAAGTCCAATATTATGGCAGTTGATGGGGAGGATGAGCTCATGTTGGGGGGAGAGGGTGCAAAACTAGCGGTGGTTCAGAGATTTAAATATTTGGGTGTTCAGGTGTCGCTTCCACTTTCTAGTTATATTGATCTCAATCTTATTCCACTGTTGGGGAAATTCAGAAACAAAATAGGGACATGGAGCAGATTGCATATCTCAGTGGTGGGGAGAAATAATTTGATCAAGATGATTATAATGCCTCAGCTACTATATGTGTTACATAATGCCCCTATCTGGATTCCCAAAAGAAGGTTTCGTACCATTAGTTCCATTTTCAGAGATCTGGCTTGGGGGAAAAAACAGGCAAGGCTTCGATTGGAAATTCTGCAGAGACCTAAGGATGAAAGGGGCTTGGCACTTCCGAACCCTTGGATTTACTATCTAGCTGCGCAAGGTCAACATATGAGGGGCTGGAGAGAAATTGATAATATGGGTTCAACACAAAGGGTCTTGGCACATGTTTTAGATAGGAGACTACTGATCCAAGGCCTGGAAGCAGGGGGCTTTAGGAAATTAGGACTGATCTACCCCACTTGTTTACTGATCCATAAGGTGTGAGAGGAAATTAAGAAGATTAGGGCGGTAGAATCCCTAACTGATTTCTCTCCAATATGGCAAAATTATAATCTACCGGAGTTTGTGTTACCACCCACCTTTCGTGACTACCTCTTTCCTCATAGACTGTAAGCTTGCGAGCGGGGCCCTCATTCCTCTTGGTATCTGTTATGATCTATGTGATTATTGTTATGCTGTAATGTCTATTGTCTGTACAAATCCCCTCTGAAATGTAAAGTGCTGCGGAAATAAATAAATAAAATTTATTATTATTTGTCAAAATGGGGGACTTTAAAATTTGGAAGGGTTTGGGAATATGTTACATTGGCCAGGTACAGGACAGGCAGGAGTTGTTACCTTTGGAAAAATTACAGGAGGTTTATGGACTGCCGGAGATCTGTAGGTTTCAGTACAGGCAATTAAACCACGCTTACCGAACTCAGAGTAAAACAGTTAATATGAGGGTTCAGGCGGATATTCTGGTAAACTATGTTTGTGCAAAAGGGGGAACGAGAGGTGTTGTTTCAGGTATAAGGTATAAGGCTTACTGTTTGCCTTCCTACAAGGATATTCAATTAAAGCAAAAGAGAAATGGGAAAAAGAGGAAGATAAATGGGAAACAATAATGGAGTATATACCTAAATTATCACTGAGCGAACCGGCCAGACTTTCGCAGTTATATGTGCTCCATAGAGCATATAGGACTCCAGATAGGCTATACAAGGCCGGGATGAGAGAAACCTCCGAATGCCAGAGGTGTCGGACCGAAGGGGCTGGGATTGTTCACATGCTATGGCAATGTCCAAAATTAAATACGTTTTGGGTGGCAGTGACGGCCGCTATTGGAAGGGTATATAACTGTAGAATTGAAAGGGACCCTTTGATATGTATTTTGGGGTATCGAGTTGCCATAAACTAGCAATAGCTAGACTGTTGTATATTGCGAGCAAATTAATTGCCAGATGTTGGATAAGTGAAGAACCACCGACAATTCAGGAGTTCTATAGGCAGTCTGACTAAATTATGGATATAGAAAAGAGTATATATGCTAAAAGGAAAAGGGCTGGTACCTTTGAAACGATATAGAATCCCTGGACGGAGAGGTGCTGACCTCAGAAGATCTATGCTGCATTACTGTGTATCTTTATTTTAAAAATTATATATGTGCTTTATAAAGGGAAGGGGGGGTGGGGGATAGGAATGCGGAAGACATTGGAAAATTCATAACTTGTCTACTGTTGACAGATTGAATATGTTTGTTGTTTTGTATTTTGTTATGCAATAAAAATTTCTGATTTAAAAAAAAAAGAATCTCCATATTTCCAAAAATTGTTAGCAACATTAGCCACAGCAGGCACAGGATCCACGACAAAGGTGTCACATGCTACAAAAATGCTAAAACAACGCAGCCTACTGAAAACTACACCATTACCCAGTCTGCGATTGGGGTGCAAAAGTCATTGGAGATCCATGACTTGCTCATCTTCGTGAAAGGTAGGCCACTCACCCATTAATGAAGACCAAAATGCAAAAGGGGTTAAATTTTCCCTGATAGTATTGATACTGAGCTGAACATACTCCTGCACCATCCTCTCCAGTCATTCAAGTGTCACACTTGCACTCTCTTCTGCTGTTACACGTGCTGGTCTAAACAATGTGTGAAATGATGCCCAGAAATTGCTTATGCCACTAACACTGCTGATGCTAATGTTCTTGCATGTTCCCAGGGTTGGAACTCTGTAATTGTGCTGCACTGATTGTGTTAGGAACGGCGGAACGCACTAAATAAATAAAGTGTGTTCGCCGCTCGGGGTCCACCATGCAGGAGATGACAAAACTGCTGCTAATGGCAGACGCGCTATATGGCGGTATAATGCGCTTGGGTTCAACGTCACCCGATGTGCGCAGAGCGGACTCTGTTAACTCACAGAGGCGCTGTAACATAAACATACACACTGAGCCAGTTAGACTTCACCGGACTCAGTGAAATTGCACGCACGGTATCTGGTCACAGGTCCAAGACAGGGAGCGGTGTCCGTCTAGACCTACCGTGCGTGTGGCGTCGCTGCTGCGGACGCCGGTAAGTGCTGCTAAATGCAGCGCGGCGGCAGATACAGCCGCTAAGCGATGGTGCCTTGAGAGACGTGACACCCAAGGACGCTATTATAGAGGTACGGTGTGCACAGTGGCCTATGGCTTGCCACAGACTCTTACTATAGGTCCCTATCCACATGCATAATATCAGAGGGATGGGAATCTTAGTGAGTCAGTCACCAGAATCATACATCCATCACCATTCACACATCTAGCAAGAAGAGTCTACTGTATACTAACGCATGGACGAACGCCCATGCGGGCCTTTTATAGGCGTGCACTGCCGGGACCTTCCAGATCTCTGAGATGGACCAATCAGATCAGGAGAAGGACCTGAGCATGTGACTCCCGACCTTCAATGGGAGATTCTCTCAAGAGCATGCTCAGTGGAGCGGCAGAGGAACTTCGCCTCAGGAATAACTTGCTGCAAAGCAGTATGTGAGGCTCTGGACTCCTGATGTGTAGCTGCAGGAATCCAAAGCCAAACAAATTGTGCGTGACTGCTGTCTTGGGGAAAACTACTATTAATTTTGTGTACAAGCGTGTTTCAATACTCCAGCAGCATATGCGCATCCAATTACAGGGGGAAAAACATCTAGTAAAATGTACTTTTGCATCTAACAGCATGGCAACCCAGTAGTCAGCACTATTTCTAATCCTAAAAATATGGCCATCATGTTGCAGATAGTGCAGCAAGAATACGCTCATATGTGGGGTGCTTCCATGCGGTCCGAGTACATGGTGTAATGGTGACAGGGTAACACACAGGCTTGCTTCCTATATACTCTCCCGCCAACCACGGATAACAGAGAGTGGATCATTATTCTCTTCTCCTGACTGTTGCATGCCCATCACCTCTTCTTCCTTCATTTGTTCCTCGGCTCCTGTACCTTCACTAACAGTTTATCAGGTACCATGATCCACCCCTCGATCGCTGTAATCCACCCTCCCATGGCAGCCGCTTGTGCAACAACAGTCTGGAAATTTGAGATATTGATATCACTTCCACATCTTCCTTTGGGACCACCACAACCTCCCGCAGACTATTCAAAGTGTGCTCCAGCATGTAGATGACCGGAATAGTGATGCTGACGATGGCATAGTCAGCGAAAACCATCTTACTAGCCATTTCAAAACTGTGCAGAAGGGTGCAAAGGTTTTTTTATCTGTGCTCACTATGTAAGCATGATTTTCACCACATCTGTACTATGTTGGCCCAGGCTATGCAAAAGGACATATTGCACTAGGGCTTGTTGCTGCTGCCACAGTCGCTGCAACATGTTGGCAGATCGCATATAAAATGATTAACCGGTAGGCTGGAAGATCTCTGTAGCGATTCAAGTCGATGACCTACGTGGTGCAAATGGCAGAAGTGACAACACATTGACCGTGCTTTCTGCAGCAGCGAATCCATGCCCGATAGTGGTAGAGATATTTCTGTACCACCAGGTTGAGGACGTGAGCCCTGCAAGGCATGTGCACCATTATCGCACAACCCATTCCCTGCATCCAGTTTGTGTGGAGACTGCCATTGTTCAAACTCGGCCTGGATAGCTGTCCACAATTCTTTAGCTGTGTGACTGCGATTTCCAAGACATGTTAATTTAAACACTGCCCGATTCTGGCGAGACCTGGCTGCCCAGTACGGAGGGAGGGGGATTCTCTCTTCAATGTTGAAATGCGTGTCTCATTAAGAGAGAGGTTGAAGGTGCAGGTGGAGGTCCTACAAGAGGTGGAGGAGGCAAGAGCAGTGGATGAAGTGTTAGATACCAGGGTGGATTGATTTAAATCACGCCGATTTAAATCATGATTTAAATCACGATTTAAATCAAAAGATTTTTTTCTATTTAAATCGGATCGATTTAAATCATGATTTTAATCATGATTTAAATCACTGATTTAAATCAAAAGGTTTTTTTTTAATATAAATCACGATTAAAATGAGAAGTGAGAGCAGTGTGCATGTGCGCCCATAGTTACACGGACGAAACTAGGGGCAACGATCTAACGCCAGGGTGAGGGGGGGACCCCAAAGTAAGTAAAAATCTTTTTTGTTTTACTATATGGCAATAGGTAGGTGTTTAAAAGCAGCATGTCTTAATTGTATAAACTATTAATAGCCTCCACATTTTGTTCATACTGCCCCTTTAATTCCACACTTCTAGCTTGGTTTCAGTTTTGGTTTAGTTTCTTTTTCCCTGCATTCAGTTGACATGCCCAAACTTGTTGGATAGTCAGCAGTACTTGGCTCAGGCTGTAGTAACATCAGCAGTGCTTGGCTCAGGCTGTAGTAACAATCAAACTTCATAAGTGATCTGTGTGAGCCATGGCAGCAGGTCGTAAGAGAGCTCCTATTTGGGTTCATTTTGTTGAGATGCCAGCAGCAGATCTTGGAAAGAAAGGTGCAAGAGCAAAGTGCAAATACTGTCAAAAGGATATCCAAGGACTTGTTTGCCGTTTGAAATCACATTATGAAAACTGCAACCAGAAGGGAAATGAAGATGTTGATAGTGATACAACTAATGTCAATGAACCCCCACAGCTTCTTATGCACCAGGAGCCTAGTACTAGTGGTAAGTCTGGCAATTAATTTACAACCTATTTTTTTAACAGACATTTTACTGGGATGGTTAAAGTCTATGAAAAGAAAAATTTCTAGCACTGGTAGTTCTGGAGTATAGAATTTAAATTTATGTTAAGGCAATATTTCACAGAAAATTAACGCTAAAGGACATGTGCACCTTTATTTTTTTAAGGTGCACATGTCCTCCCCCCGCAGCGCTCTTACCTCCGATCCCCGCAGCGCTGAGATCCGTGGCTTCGTTTTGACCGTCCGCCACCCGTCCTCCGGTTGCGGCCTACTCGCAGTGATCCAGCGGCGTGACGTCAGCGGGCCGCACGCTCCATTGAAATGAATGGAGGCGCGCTCGCGGACGGGCAGAACGAAGCCACGGATCCCCGCAGCGCTGACATCGGAGGTAAGAGAGCTGCGGGGGGAGGACATGTGCACACTGTGACTGGCTGCACCTTAAAAAATAAAGGTGCACATGTCCTTTAAGTAAAAATAAAGTGTGTATACGCTTATTTTTTTTTTATTGTAGGCTGCAATTCACTTTTGAAGTCTGCCAAATTGACCATTTTAAAAAAAAAAACATTTTTAAAACTTTTGTGACATAATTTTTTTCAGTTGCTGAGGCTCTGATATTAGTTACCAGTATTACAGCAACCTCACCGGAAAAATTATTAGGTTTCATAATCAACTGTTTTAATATTTTTATTTGTGTAAAACAATTAGATTTGCAAAAAGACAAAGTTTTGCTTGTGTACAACTTGATTAAAAAATCTGATTTAAATCAAATGATTTAAATCAAAAAAATCTGATTTAAATCAAAAAAATCTGATTTTTTTGATTTTTTTAAAAAAATCAAGATTTTTATCCACCCTGTTAGATACAGAGGTTTGTCCCACAAGCCTTGGTTATGCCAAGAAATGGTGTCTATTGACACCTTGGCGTCTAGTGGTTTATTTCTCCATCCCCTGGTATGTAGTGGTTTAGTTATCCAGCTCTAGGTGTTTAGCAGTTTACTTTTCCAACCCCTGTTGTCTAGTAGTTTAGTTCTCCATCCTCTGCTGTGTAGTGGTTTACTTCTCCATCCCAAAATGCACTGCAGGCCTTGGGGATTCCAAGACTTACAGAGCAGCCGCTTCCACACCTGTCCCCACAGCCACCCAGGAGTCAGTAGTGAAATGCAGACTGGCAGACATTGATTTTTTTTTAAGGAGCGGCTGATATTGTGTGTGACATGCTGTCGTAGTGCAGGCAAAGCGTTTTAACATAAGTAATGGCGACAGGGCAACTGGTACTGTGACTGCGATGGCCATCAGGTTTCGGAAAAGGACTGCATACACCAGGCGGAAAAGCAGCATTTCCATGGCAAACGGATTGGAGATGGTGAAGTTCAAGCTGTTAGCTTTGCCTTGTGTAGGAGGAAACCATTTTTTACGTGACCACAACTGCGGGACTAAGGGCTTCCTCCAGTGCGGAGAGGGTGGAGTATGGAGAACACAAGAAACTCCCGGACTGTGAATGAGGTGCAGACGGAGACGTTATGGTGTATTGAGAAAGATGTGATGTGTTTGGTCACTGAGATCTGTCAAGAACAGCAGGCATGTCCACTTCCGTAACAACTGATGGGCTGTTACTCACCGCAACTGTAGTGGGTAAACAAGTGGAGGATCTGAGGCCGGAGACTTGTGTGAGAACATTTACCACAGTGAAGGAGGTGGAAGAAGCAGCAGATGCTGTTGATGGGGGCGGACGATGGGTGGAGAGGCACACTAGGCCACACTTTAGAGCAATGAGTTTTAACAGGCCAGATTAATCCCCCACCCAGAATATACCCGTGGTTAAAGTGGCCTAGGCCACTTACACCCCTCTGGGCCAAACTATACCCCGTTCTATGTCTCTGCCCCTTGTGCGCTGATTGGGCCCCTGTGTGCTGCCTGGAAACCCATTCGCTGTCTCTGCCCCCCATGTGCCGCCTGGGGCCCCCCTCCACCCGTAGAGCCGCACTCCACATAGAGAATAATGGAGCCTCCAGCACCAACCTCCACCTGCAGAGCCGCACTCCACATAGAGAATAATGGAGCCAACAGCACCGACCTCCACCCGCAGAGCCACACTCCACATAGAGAATAATGGAGCCTCCAGCACCGACCTCCACCCGCAGAGCCGCACTCCACATAGAGAATAATGGAGCCTCCGGCACCGACCTCCACCCGCAGAGCCGCACTCCACATAGAGAATAATGGAGCCTCCAGCACTGACCTCCACCCGCAGAGCCCCACTCCACATAGAGAATAATGGAGCCTCCAGCACCGACCTCCACCCGCAGAGCCACACTCCACATAGAGAATAATGGAGTCTCCAGCACCGACCTCCACCCGCAGAGCCACACTCCACATAGAGAATAATGGAGCCTCCAGCACCGACCTCCACCCGCAGAGCCGCACTCCACATAGAGAATAATGGAGTCTCCAGCACTGACCTCCACCCGCAGAGCCACACTCCACATAGAGAATAATGGAGCCTCCAGCACTGACCTCCACCCGCAGAGCCGCACTCCACATAGAGAATAATGGAGCCTCTAGCACCGACCTCCACCCGCAGAGCCGCACTCCACATAGAGAATAATGGAGTCTCCAGCACTGACCTCCACCCGCAGAGCCACACTCCACATAGAGAATAATGGAGTCTCCAGCACTGACCTCCACCCGCAGAGCCGCACTCCACATAGAGAATAATGGAGCCTCTAGCACCGACCTCCACCCGCAGAGCCGCACTCCACATAGAGAATAATGGAGTCTCCAGCACCGACCTCCACCCGCAGAGCCGCACTCCACATAGAGAATAATGGGGCCTCCAGCACCGACCTCCACCCGCAGAGCCGCACTCCACATAGAGAATAATGGAGCCTCCAGCACCGACCTCCACCCGCAGAGCCGCACTCCACATAGAGAATAATGGAGCCTCCAGCACCGACCTCCACCCGCAGAGCCGCACTCCACATAGAGAATAATGGAGCCTCCAGCACCGACCTCCACCCGCAGAGCCGCACTCCACATAGAGAATAATGGAGCCTCCAGCACCGACCTCCTCCCGCAGAGCCGCACTCCACATAGAGAATAATGGAGCCTCCAGCACCGACCTCCACCCGCAGAGCCGCACTCCACATAGAGAATAATGGAGCCTCCAGCACCGACCTCCTCCCGCAGAGCCGCACTCCACATAGAGAATAATGGAGCCTCCAGCACCGACCTCCACCCGCAGAGCCGCACTCCACATATATGGCTGCTCTGTGCGCACAGGACCTGTGATGAGGTCACAGGAGGGGAGGAGTCAGGGGTCACATGATCAGGGGCCTCAGTGTATGCAGGCCTCTGCTGTGCTGGTTGTCATGGTGATGGATGAGGGGAAGTTTATGTGTGGGGTCAGGAGGGGTTTATAGTGTGGATGTAGCTGAGCCACGTGTGTACGAGGTGTACAGAGCGGAGCCGTGTGTGTATGAGGTGTATGGTGCAGAGCCGCGTGTGTACGAGGTGTACGGAGCGGAGCCGCATGTGTGTATGAGGTGTATGGTGCAGAGCCGTGTGTGTACGAGGTGTACGGAGCGGAGCCGTGTGTGTACGAGGTGTACGGAGCGGAGCCGCGTGTGTACGAGGTGTACGGAGCGGAGCAGCGTGTGTACGAGGTGTACGGAGCGGAGCCGCGTGTGTACGAGGTGTACGGAGCGGAGCAGCGTGTGTACGAGGTGTACGGAGCGGAGCCGTGTGTGTACGAGGTGTACGGAGCGGAGCCGCGTGTGTACGAGGTGTACGGAGCGGAGCCGCGTGTGTACGAGGTGTACGGAGCGGAGCCGCGTGTGTACGAGGTGTACGGAGCGGAGTCGCGTGTGTACGAGGTGTACGGAGCGGAGTCGCGTGTGTACGAGGTGTACGGAGCGGAGCCGCGTGTGTACGAGGTGTACGGAGCGGAGCCGCGTGTGTACAAGGTGTACGGAGCGGAGCCGCGTGTGTACGAGGTGTACGGAGCGGAGCCGTGTGTGTGTACGAGGTGTACGGAGCGGAGCCGCGTGTGTATGAGGTGTACGGAGCGGAGCCGTGTGTGTACGAGGTGTACGGAGCGGAGCAGTGTGTGTACGAGGTGTGCCGAGCGGAGCCGCATGTGTGTACGAGGTGTACGGAGCGGAGCCACGTGTGTACGAGGTGTACGGAGCGGAGCCACGTGTGTACGAGGTGTACGGAGTGGAGCCGCGTGTGTACGAGGTGTACGGAGCGGAGTCGCGTGTGTACCAGGTGTACGGAGCGGAGCAGTGTGTGTACGAGGTGTACGGAGTGGAGCAGTGTCTGTACGAGGTGTGCCGAGCGGAGCCGCATGTGTGTACGAGGTGTACAGAGCGGAGCCGTGTGTGTATGATGTGTACGGAGAGGAGCCGCGTGTGTACGAGGTGTACGGAGTGGAGCAGTGTGTGTACGAGGTGTACGGAGCGGAGCCGTGTGTGTACGAGGTGTATGGTGCAGAGCCGCGTGTGTACGAGGTGTACGGAGCGGAGTCGTGTGTGTACGAGGTGTACGGAGTGGAGCAGTGTGTGTACGAGGTGTACCGAGCGGAGCCGCATGTGTGTACGAGGTGTACGGAGCGAAGCCGTGTGTGTACGAGGTGTACGGAACGGAGCCGTGTGTGTACGAGGTGTACGGAGCAGAGCGCGTGTGTATGAGGTGTACGGAGCGGAGTCGCGTGTGTACCAGGTGTACGGAGTGGAGCAGTGTGTGTACGAGGTGTACGGAGCGGAGCCATGTGTACGAGGTGTACGGAGCGGAGCCGTGTGTGTACGAGGTGTATGGTGCAGAGCCGCGTGTGTACGAGGTGTACGGAGCGGAGCCGCATGTGTGTATGAGGTGTATGGTGCAGAGCCGCGTGTGTACGAGGTGTATGGTGCAGAGCCGCGTGTGTACGAGGTGTATGGAGCGGAGCCGTGTGTACGAGGTGTACGGAGCGGAGCCGTGTGTGTACGAGGTGTATGGTGCAGAGCCGCGTGTGTACGAGGTGTACGGAGCGGAGCCGCATGTGTGTATGAGGTGTATGGTGCAGAGCCGCGTGTGTACGAGGTGTACGGTGCGGATCCGCGTGTACGAGGTGTACGGAGCGGAGCCGTGTGTGTACGAGGTGTACGGAGCTTGCGTGTACGACATTGGAGGTGTTAGGAATCTGGTTTCTACCATGCCTATGCAGGAATCCAGATTCTCACATCTATCTCCAGAGGCTAAGTCCTTTGTTCCATCTTCTGAGCATGCTCACGGGACGAGCTCCCATTGGAGTTCGGGAGTCAGGTGCTCAGGTCCCGCTCCGGATCCTATTGGCTCATTTTGGAGACCTGGAGATTTCCGGCAGGTCCTGCTTGCTATAAAAAGCACGCATGGTCGTTCCGCCATGCGCTAGTATATTCATACTTGCTGCTGTATGTTTGCTGATGGATGCTTGGACTGGTGAATGACTTATTAATATACCCCTTCCCTCTGATAATACGTCTGTGTGCGTGTTTGGGTTCTGCCAGTAGCAGCAGTAGCGCCAGCGCGCTTATGCTCCATCTATTGCAGCTAGAGTTGAGCGACTTTGGTCGGATCGGGTTTCGTGAAACCCGAATGAAACAAAATAAGTTTCAGATGAAACTCGTCCGACTAGAGCAAAAAAAGTCGGAGTTTCGTCCGACTTTTATTTCCCATTGACTTGCATTGGGGTCGGGTTTCGGACGAAACTCCGACTTTGTTTTGCTCTAGTCGGACGAGTTTCATCTGAAACTTATTTTGTTTCATTCGGGTTTCACGAAACCCGATCCGACCAAAGTCGCTCAACTCTAATTGCAGCAGCTTAGCGTCTACATTTGCGCCAGCGTGTTAGCGGCGTCTTGCCAGCGGCTCAGTTACCGCTGCCCTGCGTTGCAGTACTGCTTGGCTTCGTGGTTGCGACGCCACGCACACGTATCTCCACAGTAGGTCTAGACGGAGTAGTCCTGCTGTCTAAGGCTACTCCTGTGACCACATACCGCGTGTGCCTCGCTGTGTTCCTAAACAGACTCAGCGGTTTTTATGTTTTGTTTATTCCTGCAGCTCTGTGATTACAACAGAGCTTTCTTCAGTGCACCTGGGTGACGCACTTAACCCTGTGCACTCTACCGTCATATAGCTCTGCCATCACCTAGCAGCGGTCTTTCTATCTACCGCACGGTGGACCCAGGGTGGAGAACGCACTTTATTTATAATTTTATTTAGTGCGCTCCGCCACTCCTAACATTATATTAGTGCCAGGGTCTGGCTAGGGATGGCAGATCAGCAGCAACTTACGCAGTGCATACGGCAGCTTGAGAACCGGTTGGTTACTCTTGAGAGGGCTCTCTCCGCTGCACAGGTCACTTATGCTGCTGTCAAGGCTCTAATCGATGCGGTAGCGCGTATGTCCATGTCTACCCTCGCGCCGACAGTTACCCGCATCCCGTTGCCCGAAAATTTTCCAGCGATGGCGCCTCCTGTAGGGGTTTTATCAGCCAGTGCTCAATCCATCTGGAGCTGCTGGCTGCGCAATTCCCTACGCAACGGGCCAAGGTGGCATTTATCATATCCCTACTGTCGGGCAAGGCTCTGAAATGGGCTACGCCGTTATGGGAGCATGGTGATCTGGATATTCGGACCGCAGCCCATCTGCTAACAGCTATCAGTCAGGTGTTTCTCGGTCCACGGGTCACACACGACACCTCTCTACAGCTGCTCGCTCTGTCCCAGGGATCCCTCTCGGTTAGCCAATATGCCGTCCGTTTTCAGACATTTGCATCCGAGTTGGAGTGGTCTGACAAAGCCCTCATCCCTGTATTCTGGAGACGATTAGCGGAGCATGTCAAGGATGCTCTCTCTACGAGAGAAATTCCTACCAGCCTGGAGGAGTTAATATCTGTCTCCTCGTGGATTGACCTCCATTTTTCAGAGCTTAGTTTGGAGCGTGCTCACTCCAAACTGAGAGGTATTCCGGCTCCCGAATTTTGTGAGCCTCTGGAGCTGCCTGAACCAGAGGTTCTACCCTCAGAGCCCATGGAGGTGTCTCATGCCTTTGTTAATACACGCCCGGCTCAGGAGTCCGTTTGCGGTTGTCACCGGTTACACGCTGCTTCTCAGGAAGACAGCGCCACGCAATCGTCGGATTCCATGCCAGTTGATGAGACCTTTGTCCCTCCTCATCTGAGGCCTAGGATTCTCGCGTGGGCACACGCGTCTAATGCACACAACCATCGTGGCTATGTGCAAACCACGAAACTGTTGGCTGGTGCGTATTGGTGGCCGCACAGGGCTCAGGACGTCAAGAGATTCATTCAGGCCTGCACCTCATGTGCTCAGCTTAGCCTTCCTAGGCGGAGTGTGGTGACGACCGTCGACACACGGCGATGTCCCACTGTAACTCCCGCTCCTGCTGTCTCCCAGGTGTCCCTCCTGAAACCTGGCGACCTTGCCTCCGCTGAGGCCTTCCACGTGTCCCGGGGTACCGTGTCATCTCCCAGGACACCAGGGACCTACGCCACTATTGGGAACAGGCCGGTGGGTTGGAAGGCTCAGGGAGGGGGTCTTAGGAGGGGGGGTAATGTTAGGAATCTGGTTTCTACCATGCCTATGCAGGAATCCAGATTCTCACATCTATCTCCAGAGGCTAAGTCCTTTGTTCCATCTTCTGAGCATGCTCACGGGACGAGCTCCCATTGGAGTTCGCGAGTCAGGTGCTCAGGTCCCGCTCCGGATCCTATTGGCTCCTTTTGGAGACCTGGAGATTTCCGGCAGGTCCCGCTTGCTGTAAAAAGCATGCATGGCCGTTCCGCCATGCGCTAGTATATTCATACTTGCTTCTGTATGTTTGCTGATGGATGCTTGGACTGGTGAATGACTTATTAAGAAACCCCTTCCCTCTGATAATATGTCTGTGTGAGTGTTTGGGTTCTGCCAGTAGCAGCGCTTGCGCCAGCGCGCTTATGCTCCATCTATTGCAGCATCTTAGCGTCTACATTTGCGCCAGTGTGTTAGCGGCATCTTGCCAGTGGCTCAGTTACCACCGCGCTGTGTTGCAGTACTGCTGGGCGTTCGCAGTTGCGACGCCACGCACACGTATCTCCACGGTAGGTCTAGACGGAGTAGTCCTGCTGTCTAAGGCTACTCCTGTGACCACATACCGCGTGTGCCTCGCTGTGGTTCTGTGTTCCTAAACAGACTCGGCGGTTTTTGTGTTTTGTTTATTCCTGCAGCTCTGTGATTACAACCCTGTGCACTCTACCGTCATATAGCTCTGCCACCACCTAGCAGCGGTCTTTCCATCTACCGCACGGTGGACCCCGGGTGGCGAACGCACTTTATAATTTTATTTTGTGCGTTCCGCCACTCCTAACAGGAGGATGTACATGAAGAAGACTCCATGATCTTCTAGTCCTGATTTGTGTTGGGTATGGGGACTTTATCTGGTGGTGATATGTGGGTGCAGGTCTTGCATTTCTTACTGTACAAGGTACTGATACAATGTACAAGGTGCAATGCAGGGACAGACATCGGGGAAACTAAACAAAAACTACAAACAAGGATGAATCTGCATAGACATACGATAAAAAATGAGCTGGAGCCGCCTGTAGGAATACACATCTCTAGACCTGGGCACAGTATCGCAGATCTAAAAGCCCTAATACTGAAAGGTCATTTTAATAGTGACAGAGAAAGAAAAATCTGGGAGTTCAGATTTATAAATATGTTTCAATCTCTAACAATAGGACTCAGTTTGACACCTGGATTCATGACTCATTACATGGACACAGTTCACACCTCCTCAAGTAGGTCTTCACATGTCTAATAAAACACTTCCACCTCATCTACATGTATAACAAAAGCCTTAATGTGATTTCCTTGGCCTGTCTCTAGCAAGCATCACCTCATGTCCTTGTATAATTCCTATATAAATGTCGCCATCTCTTCTCAGTACCTACCTGATGAAGGGGCCTTCTGAGCCTTGAAAGCTTGCAAATATAATTTCTCTGGTTAGGCAATAAAGGTATCACTCCTTGAATACTTTTCTCAATTTTTTTGGCACATAAGTATTTACATAGATTTTTCTGGCTAACTCGGTAACACAATATTATTTTGTATTGTACATCTTAATTGATGTAAAAAGACATAAATCCATGCGACACATTCATTCCTGCACTGAGTTAGTCAAAGGTCGTCATAAATTTATACTCCCAGACCCTCCGGTCTCTCTGAAATTTGAAATTACCTTTTAAAACAAGTAATTTAATGTCCATGATGCTATGACTGGGAATACAAAAATGTTTTGCTACAGTTAACTGTGAACCTCTAGTAGTCACCTACAATCCAAATCTGGAGGTGCTAAGGGGCGCTGCCCGGAAATTACAACCTTTACTACAAAAAGATGCTCGATTACAATCCATATTTCCAGACCCCCCACTACTGTGTTTTAGGCAGCCTCCAAATTTAAGAGACATCATTGTCAGAAGCTCCCTGTCCTCTCCAACAGCTACAGGAACCTTTCCTTGCAACCAAAAAAAGTAAGACCTGTCCATTTATAATGACCACGGACAAGATAAAGATCCCCAACTCACATCAGGACTACAAGATGCCAGGTGCTTTCAGCTGCATCACATCTAATGGGGTGTACTTAATTATTTGTACTAAATGTCCAAGTGGGGGTCTGTATGTGGGGGAGACAGGGCAAAAGCTGAGAACAAGGATGAATTCTCATCGCCACAACATAAGAGAAAGAATGGACCTACCTGTAGCCAAACCTTTTTGTATCCCCGGTCATAGCATCATGGTATCAACCACTGAGGACTCTCAATTCTAAATATTTTTCTATCTATTGGCTGACACGGTACAAAGATATATATCTTTCCTGGATCAAGATTTTGAATGCACTTTGTTTTTGTCTTATTGAACTTTGTACTGCCTGTTCATCCATAAAGATGGGGGCTGGGGAGGGCACAGCCTGAAAGGAAGCCCTCCATGACTGCAATGGGCGGGCAAGTTTTGCAAACTTGTTTGGGCTCCGGTGACATGTATGGCTGGGATGGGATCATGGGAGGAGTTCTGGGTGGGGACGTTCTAGGGGCAGTGGAGAGAAAGTGCGGGAATACCACATTCGTCATCAGGGAACAGAAGACGGAAGACCCACCCACCCTCCCAGTTATGCGGTAATACGGTGTAGGTGGTGATAGGGGATATATAAAAAAAAAATAAATAAAATAATAGAGTTGAAGGGATTTATATGGATCGTTTGTTGTTGCTGTCGTCACAGTGGCTAGGGGGGCGGGGGGTGGGGTTCTTTGAGTTGACGATGATTGGTCGGGGAAGGATTTGGCAGTAAAATTCCCGACAGTTTTCAAATGGTATGGGGGATCTGGCTTTTTGGTTATGGGCTCTGGACGGAGTTTTACCTCGGGAGCTCTGGTGGTTAGTCTCCCGGAACAGGAGTTATGGTGCCCTCGAGCTGGGGATGGACGGCTGAGGGTAACATGGTGGTCGAGTTTCTCCCATTGTTTTTTTGGCCAAAAGGTTTTAGCCAGATCTTTTAGCTCCAAGAACCCTCCCCTCATATTTTGCATTATGATTAATATATTAATGCTTATTGTTAAATGTTATTGTTTGTTAATAAACTTGGCCGCTGTGGCCAAAATTATCCAAAAGAATTCAAGTTGTAGTGTGTGTTATTTTAGGAGTGGTGATATCGGAAGGAGTCGGGTAGGATTGGATAATGGAAAAGGGAAAAAACTGGACTCGCCATATGCGGTCATGGTTTCTTTTTATTCCTGGACATTTTATTACCAGAAGGTATAAGGTTTTTGCAGGATTCTAGTAGTATTTCCTTAAAAATGCCCCATTTATGTTCGGTTTCTCCAGTTACCATGACGTTGTCCCAATCTATACGATTAAACTCTTCCCTTAATTTGTTGCAATTATCTTTCTTAAAGTTCCAGGTTTTGGCATTTGCCTTTTTGAATGTTTGATTGAAAATGACATTGAAACTTACCATGTTATGGTCACTGCTTCCCAAATGCTATCTGACCTGTAGATCTTAAATTGTATCTGGTCTATGTCACAGAACCAGATCCAGCAGATCACCTCCCCCGGTCAGTTCATCAGCCAGCTGAGGGAGGTAATTGTCCTGAGCTGGGGACAAGAAATTGTAGCTTTTAGCACAGCCAGAAGAGTCTATGTCCCATTGAATGTCTGGATAGTTAAAATCCCCCATTATAAGAACCCTATTACTGTTTGCTGCTCCTCCTCTACCTGTTCCTCTATATTAGGAGGCTTGTAGCAGACTCCAATTAGCAGCTTTCCATTATTACCTGCTAGGAACGGTGGAACGCACTAAATAAAAATCAATAATAAAGTGCGTTCGTCGCTCGGGGTCCACCTGCAGTAGGTGTTACACCGCTGCTAGGTAATGATAGAGGAGCAATATAATAATATATAATAATAATAATAGTATAATGCGACGGGTTCAACTTCACCCGAAGTGCGCAGAGCGGGCTCTGTTCACACACAGAGGCGCCGCAGCATAAACATACAAAAACGCTGAGCCTGTTAGTGTCACAGGCCTCAGGAAAATGCACACACGGTATCTGGTCACAGGAGCAGGACCTAAGACAGGCGCTGCGTCCATCTAGACCTACCGTGTGTGCAGAGTCGCTACTGCGAGCGCCAAGAAGGGCTGCAACTGCAGCGCGGCGTAGGGCACGGCCGCTAGTCGACAGAGCTAGAAAGCACGCGCAATGTCGGATGCTAGCGTAGAGGTGCGGTGTGCACAGTGGCCTAAGGCTTGCCACTGACTGGCGCTGCCTGCTAAACTAATTCCCTATCCACATATGTAATATCAGAGGGAAGGGATTTTATAATGAGTCAGTCACCAGAATCATACATCCATCACCATTCACACATAGCAAGCATAATCTATACTATCGCATGGCGGAACGGCCATGCGCTCTTTTTGTAGCCGTGCGGGACCTTCCAGATCTCCAAGATGGACCAATGAGATCTGGAACAGGACCTGGGCACATGACTCCCGATCTCCAATGGGAGATCGTCTCGTGAGCATGCCCAGTAGGAGCACAGAGGGAGTCTCTGGAGCGGTCTGCTGCAAAGTAATCTCCTCTGTAGTAGAAAGACAGCAGGAGACCGCAGAATATGAGGCTCTGGATTCCTGCAGAGCAGACGCAGAAACCTGATGCCAAACAATTACCATCCCCATGTACATTTACACATAGTGACTCTACATTGCTGTAACTCCCCCCAATGTCTTCATTGAGCAAAAGTTTTTAATGTGGATTTTATGAAAAGGCACATCCCTCCACCTTTTTCTTTATCTCTTCTATCCTTTCTAAATGTAGTGTAACCCTCTATGTTTGTTACCCAGTCATGGCTCTCATCAAGCCAGGTTTCCGTAATGCCCACCACTGTGGGCATCGTGGAGGTGGATGCTTCTGATTGTGCATTGGGAGCCATTCTCTCTCAAAGAACTGGAGAGAAGGCTCTGTTGCATCCTTGTGCTTTCTTTTCCCGTAGGCTTACCCTTGCAGAGAGGAACTACGACGTGGGAAATAAGGAACTTCTAGCAATTATTGCAGCCTTTAAGGAATGGAGGCATCATCTGCAAGCGGCCGCACAACAGATCATAGTGCTGCCCGATCATCGCAATTTAGAATTCCTCAGATTTGCTAAATGTCTGTCTCCACCTCAGGCTTGGTGAAATTTATTTTTGAACCAATTTAATTTTATTTCGTACCGTCCAAAGTCACGCAATGGGAAAGCTGATCTGTTATGAATGGGTCACCGAGGAGAAAAAAGCAAAACAAGCTAAGTCACAGAAAACAGAGAGGTTGGTAACTATGCAGATTGCAGATCCCTGATCTTGCCACACAACTAGCAGTAGCCGTGGAGCATGCCTACGATGTTCCTAGATGCCTCATCACGGCCGGAGGACTAAATAAGCCTAAAGCAAGAAAAGGGAAAACTAACTGCCCCAGAGCAGACCCCAAAGGAATAGATAGCCCCCACACATGTATTGACGGTGAAACAAGATGAAGGCACAAACACAGGCAGGAAAATAGGCTGAGCAAATGATGAGGCCCAAACTAACTAGACAGGAAAGGAAAGGAAAGACACTATCTGCAACCTGCAAAAAACCCTACAAAAATCATGTCCAACACTTCCGATAGCAAAATTAACCCTGAAGTCACTAGACTTCTCCCACTATATCAAATATTCTGAGACAGAGCAAAAAGAGACCGAACTAGTAAGGAACAAAAGGCCAATTGGAAAAATACTGATAAATAAGAGTGGAAATTCAGCACAGTCCCCAGCAGGGGCTGGCTGACCACACCAAAAAACTGAATAGATCAACAAAATCAAGTGTGAACATTAGCAGAAAAACTTAGCTTTAGATGACTGGAACAGAGCTGAAAACCAAGAGCTGACAAGCCAGAAGGAATCACCAGCAACTGAATAGGGCGTCTGCTGTCTTAAATCCAATCTGAGACTCCTGAGATCCAATCGTCATCCTCATTCTCAGGTGGCCGATCTCCACCGATCAAATCAGCCTCTCTACCTCCTGTCACCACCAGAGGGAGTCTGGAAGGAGAACTCACAACTGGTGAACCAGAGAATGAACTCACAACAGTACCCCCCCTTGAGGAGGGGTCACCGAACCCTGATCCACACCACCAGGCCGATCAGGATGGGCCCGGTGAAAAGCACGAACCAATCTATTGGCATGAATATCGGAGGCAGAGACCCAAGAATTATCCTCCTGACCATAACCCTTCCATTTGACCAAATACTGGAGTCTCCGTCTAACCAAATGAGAATTCAATATTTTCTCTACCTCATATTCCACATTGCCTTCAACTAACACAGGGTCAGGAGGTGCTGCCATAGGAACCACTGGCTCAACAAACCTCTTCAACAGAGATTTGTGAGATACGTTATGGATCTTGAACGTACAGTGGGGCAAAAAAAGTATTTAGTCAGTCAGCAATAGTGCAAGTTCCACCACTTAAAAAGATGAGAGGCGTCTGTAATTTACATCATAGGTAGACCTCAACTATGGGAGACAAACTGAGAAAAAAAATACAGAAAATCACATTGTCTGTTTTTTTTTCATTTTATTTGCATATTATGGTGGAAAATAAGTATTTGGTCAGAAACAAGCAATCAAGATTTCTGGCTCTCACAGACCTGTAACTTCTTTAAGAGTCTCCTCTTTCCTCCACTCATTACCTGTAGTAATGGCACCTGTTTAAACTTGTTATCAGTATAAAAAGACACCTGTGCACACCCTCAAACAGTCTGACTCCAAACTCCACTATGGTGAAGACCAAAGAGCTGTCAAAGGACACCAGAAACAAAATTGTAGCCCTGCACCAGGCTGGGAAGACTGAATCTGCAATAGCCAACCAGCTTGGAGTGAAGAAATCAACTGTGGGAGCAATAATTAGAAAATGGAAGACATACAAGACCACTGATAATCTCCCTCAATCTGGTGCTCCACGCAAAATCCCACCCCGTGGGGTCAGAATGATCACAAGAACGGTGAGCAAAAATCCCAGAACCACGCGGGGCGACCTAGTGAATGAACTGCAGAGAGCTGGGACCAATGTAACAAGGCCTACCATAAGTAACACACTACGCCACCATGGACTCAGATCCTGCAGTGCCAGTCGTGTCCCACTGCTTAAGCCTGTACATATCCGGGCCCGTCTGAAGTTTGCTAGAGAGCATTTGGATGATCCAGAGGAGTTTTGGGAGAATGTCCTATGGTCTGATGAAACCAAACTGGAACTGTTTGGTAGAAACACAACTTGTCGTGTTTGGAGGAAAAAGAATACTGAGTTGCATCCATCAAACACCATACCTACTGTAAAGCATGGTGGTGGAAACATCATGCTTTGGGGCTGTTTCTCTGCAAAGGGGCCAGGACGACTGATCCGGGTACATGAAAGAATGAATGGGGCCATGTATCGTGAGATTTTGAGTGCAAACCTCCTTCCATCAGCAAGGGCATTGAAGATGAAACGTGGCTGGGTCTTTCAACATGACAATGATCCAAAGCACACCGCCAGGGCAACGAAGGAGTGGCTTCATAAGAAGCATTTCAAGGTCCTGGAGTGGCCTAGCCAGTCTCCAGATCTCAACCCTATAGAAAACCTTTGGAGGGAGTTGAAAGTCCGTGTTGCCAAGCGAAAAGCCAAAAACATCACTGCTCTAGAGGAGATCTGCATGGAGGAATGGGCCAACATACCAACAACAGTGTGTGGCAACCTTGTGAAGACTTACAGAAAACGTTTGACCTCTGTCATTGCCAACAAAGGATATATCACAAAGTATTGAGATGAAATTTAGTTTCTGACCAAATACTTATTTTCCACCATAATATGCAAATAAAATGAAAAAAAAACAGACAATGTGATTTTCTGGATTTTTTTTCTCAGTTTGTCTCCCATAGCTGAGGTCTACCTATGATGTAAATTACAGACGCCTCTCGTCTTTTTAAGTGGTGGAACTTGCACTATTGCTGACTGACTAAATACTTTTTTGCCCCACTGTAACTGGAAGAGCCAATCGAAACGAAAGAGGATTAAGAATTTCCAAAATCTTATAAGGACCAATAAATCTTGGCTTAAATTTAGGAGATGCAACCTTCATAGGAATATTCTTAGACGACAACCAAACCATATCACCGACTTTAAACCGAGGACCAATGGTCCTATGCCGGTGTCACGTCGCCGCCAGACTCAGGGCCTGCTGTTCCAGCTTCGGCCACTAGGAGGCGCCGGACTGGTACCTCGCCGCCAGACTCAGGGCCTGCTGTTCCGGCTTCGGCCACTAGGAGGCGCCGGACTGACACGTCACCGCCAGACTCGGGGCCTGCGGTTCCGGTCTCGGCCACTATGAGGCGCCGGACCGTCACATCGCCATCGGACTCAGGGACGGCTGTTCCTGCCTCAGCCACTGGAAGGCGCCGTGGTTCGCTCCAGGGTGAGGGTGGTGACAGAGAAGAGGCTCCTGCGCAGGCATCTGGTGGGTGCAGGCTCGGCCCCTCTGTCAGTCATGTAGGGCTTACTGCATCTCCATCTGGCCTGGTCCTGGGGGCGGTCCTAATTACATCATCAGTCCAGGAACCTGTGAGGAAGGACCTGATCCCTCAAATACCTTGGGACTGGTCTTGCAAGCTGCCGGATATATTTTTGGTTCCCCTGCGTGCTACTGTGTAATTTGCTATAGTTAAACTCTGACCTCAGCCTGGATTTCTGACCATTCTATTGCCTGCTGTTTTTGTACCTCCGCCTCTCTTCCGATTTTTTGACGCTGACCTTTGCTTGGATTCCTGACTCTCCTTCTGCTGCCTGCTGATTCTGTACCTTGCTGCCCACCTGGTTTTACTGACCCTGGCCTGGACTTTTGACTCTCCTTCTGTCTGCTGATTTCGTGCCTCTGCTGCCCTCCGGCCTCCGACTCCTGCCTCCTGACCTTGATTACGGGTTTTAGTTTTCACCCCTTGGCGGCCGTCCTGCTCTGGTCCACTGCTAATCTAGACAACTACCCCCTGGGCCTTGCTACAATTCCAGATCCCTGTATAGGGGTTAAGGGTCTCAGGGTTACTCGGGGTGCTGTTCCTACTGCAGCCCAGATTCGCAGATGGCCGTCACATTATATCCGGCCCAAAAAACTGCTTTTTGTGTATATGTCCATCTTATATAAAAGCAGTCTCCTGAATTTTTTTTCTTCCTTCTTCTGACTGAGCTGATTTCCTGGCCTAACACCTGCTTCAGTGCACAGCCTGAAGGAACACTCCCATCTTCCTATACCAGCATGCTGCAGCCTGGAGACTTCAAGGGAAATGCTGAGCATCAGAAATCCACATTCCTGGGACATCGGCCTCTGGGCAGCTCTGGTCGTGCTGTCCCAGAGGCTCAGGTATTGCCCGCAAATGCAGCTAAACTTTTGTTACCCATCTCACTCTCATTTTCTAATAAATCTCTGTGTTTGAAGGCTTATGTGGGTTGTGGTTCCTCAGGCAACTTCATGGATTTTTTGCTTGCAATGAATCTTGGTGTACCTTTGCTAAGACTTAATGCCCCTATTCAAACCACTGCGATTAATGGTACATCTATTATCCAGGGTGGAGTGGAATTTGTTACTACAGAAATTGCTATGCCAGTGGGGACATTACACACAGTACAGATGTCATTTTTTGTTAGTCACAATTTATCACATGCAGTTGTTTTAGGTATGCCATGGTTGCACCAGCATAATCCTATTATTGACTGGCACCAAGGGGATATCGTGCGCTGGAGTCCACAGTGTCAGAATCAATGTATGTCGCTGTCAGTGAACCAAATTAAAATTAAAACACCCTTTATACCATATGCATTCAGGGACTATGAGTATGTCTTTTCCATAGTGGAGTCTGAGAAATTATCTCCTCATAGAGAGTATGACTGTCCTATAGACTTGGTCCCAGGTGCTTGTCTCCCTAAGGGGAGAATATTTAAGCTCTCTGGTCCAGAGCGTGTAGCCATGAATGACTACATAGCAGACAGCTTGCAAAAAGGTTTTATTAGACCCTCCACTTCACCTGTAGGGGCTGGGTTCTTCTTTGTGGAAAAAAAAGATGGTGGACTCAGACCATGCATAGATTATCGGGAGCTGAACGCTATTACTGTAAAGAATCAGTATCCGCTTCCACTCATCCCTGATCTGTTTAACCAGCTACTGGGAGCCCGTTGGTTCACTAAACTTGATCTCCGGGGAGCTTACAATCTTGTTCGCATAAGAGATCGAGATGAGTGGAAAACCGCGTTTAACACACCTCTTGGTCATTTTGAGTATGTTGTGATGCCGTTTTTCTGACTTTGTGCCAAAAACCCAAACATTTTGGCCTAGTGCCGACAAATTATTATCCTACTATAAAATAAGTTAGGACGTGATGATTATTTCTTATCCCAACAAAGAAAAAAAACAAAAACAACTTAGCCTTCTGTGTATCCTGCCGACTACGCCAATTTATGTATTGCCAACTGTTTAGCAATAAGGTTCGGATACGGCTTTAAAGAAGGCACCACTTGGATATGACACAATTTTATTATACAATGATTAATTTAAATGATAAAACACCAAATTAATGGAATGGCAGATATAATATTACCCTGTTTTGTTAATTTCATGTGAATCATACAATTATTATGAATTATAGTACATAGAGAAATAAGCATCATTACTATACATTACCAAGTAGTATTGCAACATCACTTCTCCACTGGAGGGACCACAGTGTCAATGAGAAGGAAATACTCTGGTCTTGTCATCACAGAAACCGTGCACCCACGATACCTTCTGGAAAAATGTCCCTCCTTCACTGACACAGGGTCCACCTTTTTATACACAATCCTCCCCTATTACATATGTGCAGTATGTTTAGGCTGCACCAGAATCTTGAAATTGCACAGTTGGGTGTTGCCTTGATAACAGCACAAGACTTCAAGGTCTGTTTGTTATAGCCTACTACAATCTTCACCAACCAGAGATTCGTTTGCCATTAGCATGTCTCTTAACAATAGCACAATGCATCAGGGTTGTTTTGCTACTGATTATAACCCAAGGTCTGTTTGCCTCTGGTCAACTTGTCATAGTTGTCTACTACTGTTCAAAGTTCAACATATGTTGCTTGTTACAAAGTTAACTCTTCATGCTCATAGCATAACGCTCTAAGATGGTAGCTATATGGGCAGCATGACTTCCATAATCACCTATTCTGAAAAACTGGATACCTATCATAACCCAGGCATACACTCATACTTGTCTTCATGTATATCACAATCGGTCCTCGATTATCGATGTCATGCATGACCATACATGAGACCATATATAATGCAAAAACCTCGACACACAATCAAATGAAACTCAGATGAATATGAATATAGACCAAAGTTTATTGATTCCAAAATATCATAAAGACCAATATTCCACAGGAAAAAATTCCACAGAAAAAAATTCAACGTTTCGGCTATAGCGCCTTTTTCAAGAACTTATCTGTAGAGTAAATAATACATGCACTCATTACATAAGAGATATAAAGTCAGGTACTAATCATACAAAAAATAATAATAATTGTAATTAACACAAAATAAAGACTCAAAACATCGAGTATCATATATTGAAATAATCAATATGGACCCAGAATAATACCTGTGAAAATAATAATCCATGGACATCAGAGTCAAATTCATCATACATGTCACTTAGGTGTGGACTGCCTTATGAGGAAAAAAGAAAAAATCATATTGAATAATTTTCAATTTAATACCCAAAATATAGTGCGTCACCAGAAAGAGTTTACCCGGTGTACAATATAATATGTAAAAGAGTAATACACCCCATATAAATGATTGCAAAAAGAATCCTAATCACATTCTTATTCCATGTGAACAATTGCAAAAAATTGCAAAAGGACATCCTGATAGAAATGCATTGTGCGTACCATGAATATACTTTACAATATATGAAAGTGCTATACTCCACGTAAATAACTGCAAAAAAAGTGCAAAAAAAGGGGATCCTGATCAAAACATGGTGCATTCTATAAACATCCCTAAGCCCGATATAACCTGATCTATGCATACCTGTTTCAAAGTCCGTAGATTGCATGCACGTGCTCCATGGTGATCCGTGCGGTATGGCCTGTCTCTGCCCTGAGAGATCCCGGCTCTCTTATGTCGGAGAGGCTAAAGACTTCCGGGGTAAGAGTCAGTGCCAACAAAGAGAACTGCGCATGCGCCATTGGCGTATACCGGAAAAAGCCGAAGTGAAAAGCCGATTGGTAGTGACGAAAGCAGGCTTACAGGTGAATGCCATACTAGAACAGGGAACTGCTATAAAAGAAGAGAGAGTTTGAAGCCGCCACCATCATCCGTCATATCAGGATAAGGATCATTTCCCCCGTGCATTATCAAACTAAAAAAGAAAAGACAAAAAAAGTTTAATTAAGAACATATGAAATAATAAAAGGCATATGGAAAAACTATGATAATTATTTCCACCAGTATTTTAGTACCAAAAGTAGGAAAAAATAAAAAATAAAAGAAAAAGCATAACCAACATTGTATACACTGGAGGAGAACCACAAGTTTTTTTAAAAAAACCTTGTAATATAAATAATGTATAATAATACATATAATGGACAGGGTGAGACGGTCATGGACAATCCAAGAAAACTACCCAAATTAAATATAACTAGACTAACATCCGATTTCATATTCTCTATTTAACCCTAATGGTGTTAGGGTCTGTAAAGTACACAATATGTGTATTGAGTTTATTGAAAAACTCTAAAAGAGAGTCAACACCCCCCGTCCAAATCATAAAAACGTCATCGATATAACGCTTCCAATACGTAGCATAAGATATAAATAGAGGATCCCCGTATACGAAGGATTCCTCAAAATGCAACATATAAATATTGGCATAGGGGGGTGCCACATTCGACCCCATGGCCGATCCTCTGTTCTGAATATAAAATTGATCTTCAAAAAGAAAAATTTTTTTTGTCAAAATCAAGGTAAGAAGATCCTTGCAGAATTCAATCTGGTCATCTGAAAAGGCTGTTTTAACAGACAGAAATGTAACCATAGCTGCAATGCCTTCATTATGTGAAATGCTCGTATACAAGCTATTAACATCAAGTGTAACCAATATAGTATTGGCGGTCAAGGGACCCACAGATTGGATACTAAAAAGAAAATCTGAAGTGTCCTTAATATAGGATTTAATAGAGGGTACATAAGGTGTAAGGATTTTTTCTAAAACAATGGATAATGGTGAGAGCACTGAATCTGTGGAGGCGACTTTGGGTCGTCCTGGTGGTTTCATTAGATTCTTATGAACCTTGGGTAAGGTATAAAAAACCGGTATAGTAGGATTGTGATTAACCAAAAACTCTCCCAGCTTCGAATCTATAGTTCCCATTTTACAATAAAAGTCAACACGATTTTTTAACTTTTTTACAATCTCAAAGGAAGGATTGTTAAAAATGGGAGTATACGTCTCAGGATCACTCAACTGAGATAAAATCTCCATAACATAATATGAACGGTCCATTATCACAATCGCCCCACCTTTATCAGCAGGCTTTATTATTAAATTCTTATTGTCTTTTAAATTGTTAATCGCTCTCTTCTCCTCTGTTGTAAGATTATGTTTAATATGCACAGTGCCCCTATTAACCATCTTAACCACTTCATCAATATCCCTCTGTACCAAATCAATATATGTTTCTACCGGATGATAGGACCGCGGAGGTGTGAACCTGCTAGTAAGTCGTAAATTTAACGACTGTAATGAAAATTTGTTAGAGGAGCAATCAGGACTAGTTTTAGCTGCTATAGTCTGACTAGAGAAATGCACTTTAAGTCGTAATAATCTATAGAACCTATTAAGCTCTTGCTCTAAACAAAATGAATTAAATCTGTATGTCTCTCTCTAGCTGAGATGACTCTCTTACAAAAGGGATTGTCTTTTTGTCCAATATTCCACAGGAAAAAATTCCACAGAAAAAAATTCAACGTTTCGGCTATAGCGCCTTTTTCAAGAACTTATCTGTAGAGTAATTATTATTATTATTTCCACAGGTATTATTCTGGGTCCATATTGATTATTTCAATATATGATACTCGATGTTTTGAGTCTTTATTTTGTGTTAATTACAATTATTATTATTTTTTGTATGATTAGTACCTGACTTTATATCTCTTATGTAATGAGTGCATGTATTATTTACTCTACAGATAAGTTCTTGAAAAAGGCGCTATAGCCGAAACGTTGAATTTTTTTCTGTGGAATTTTTTCCTGTGGAATATTGGTCTTTATGATATTTTGGAATCAATAAACTTTGGTCTATATTCATATTCATCTGAGTTTCATTTGATTGTGTGCCGAGGTTTTTGCATTATATTTAGTATTGAATTTTACCTCTGAGCACCAAATATAAAACAGTGAGCACCCCGTTTATTATTATTTTTACATACATGAGACCATAACATTTTGGTCTCTCTTGTCTTCGAGAATCATACTATTATTGAGCACAAGACTTCCTTGTTCAAGCAGCATAAATATTCATTATCTATACAGTTGTTATTAATATCACTTGTGTGCAAATCAGGATAAGGAATCTTTGAAACACAGAGCTTCAAAGACCACAGAACAATTCCTTGTCTTATGGTATTGACACAGAGCAAACGCTTTGTGTCTCAGTATCAAAGTTCAGCATTAATGATATTACACCATAGTATATTGCAATATAGTGTTTGGATTCAAACAACCATATTTCATATTTGCAATACTTTCCACCCTTGGTCTAATGACCACACTATATCAAAGCATATAAACAATATATTACAATATGTAGGCTATAAGATATCCATATTTTTATTAGCACCACAGTAATGCACCTGCCGTGTTCCAACACTTTGTGAATGATATCTTCAGGGATATCTGTGGGGTATATGTAGTGGTTTATCTAGATGACATCCTGATCTACTCCACTGATGTTCTTACACACGCGCAACATGTCCGTTCTGTGCTCCAAAGACTTAGAGAACATTCTCTATTTGCCAAGCTGGAGAAGTGTGTTTTTATGGCTGAGGAGGTACAATTTTTGGGGTACATGATTTCTGCTAAGGGGTTTCGCATGGATCCTGCCAAGATCCGACCCATTAGAGAATGGGTGCAACCCAAAACTCTAAAAGCACTGCAGCGATTCTTGGGATTTACAAATTATTACCGTAAATTCATCAAAGGCTTCTCTGAGATCGCCAAACCGCTCACGGATCTGACCCGGAAGGGGGCAGACGTTTTTAATTGGAAGCCTGAGGCACTTCAGGCATTTTCTGTTTTAAAAGATTGTTTTTCTGCCAACCCAATATTAATTCAGCCTGATCTAGACCGCCCCTTTGTGGTAGAGGTTGATGCCTCTGAGGTTGGAGTAGGGGCAGTGCTTTCCCAAGGCACTGCCTCCCTCACTCAACTCCGTCCATGTGCCTTCTTTTCCCGAAAATTCTCTCCTACTGAGAAAAATTATGATATAGGGAATTGGGAATTGTTGGCCATAAAGTGGGCCTTTGAAGAATGGCACCACTTCCTCGAAGGTGCTAAACACAAGGTTACAGTGATCACGGATCACAAGAACCTGACCTACTTGGAGTCAGCTAAAAGACTGAATCCTAGGCAGGCTAGGTGGGCTTTGTTCTTCTCAAGGTTTAACTTTGTGATCACGTTTCGTCCAGGGACTAAAAATGTAAGGGCTGATGCCCTCTCACTGAGTTTCTGCCCCTCACAGGCTGAGGACTCGGAACCGGTTCCAATACTGGCCAATGGGATCGTGGTGTAGGCCGTGTCTCTGGACCTTCTGGAGGAGATCCGTAGGTCCTCAGAGCCAGTCCCGGACATGACGCCCTCCCAGAAACTGTTCGTTCCATCCCCGTTTCATCTACAAGTACTGAAGGAGTCACATGACTCTGTCCTGGCAGGCTATCCTGGTGTTAATAATACTGCCAGACTAGTGACCAGGAACTTTTGGTGGCCGACGGTCATGAAGGACTGTAAAGATTACGTTTTAGCTTGCGAAACTTGTGCTCGTGCTAAGTCTCCCCATAATCGGCCTGACGGCTGGCTCCAGTCTTTGCCCGCCCCAGAGAGTCCATGGACCCACATCTCCATGGACTTCATTACTGGCCTGCCACCCTCAGAAGGGAAGACATGTATCTGGGTGGTGGTGGACAGGTTCAGTAAGCAGTGCCATTTTATTCCCCTCTCTGGACTACCTAATTCAGAAACCTTAAGTAAATTGTTCGTCATTCATGTAATACGACTGCACGGCGCTTCGGTGAATATCGTGTCCGACCGAGGTACCCATTTCGTTTCTAAATTCTGGAAGGCATTTTGCAAATGCATTGGCGTTGAATTATCTTTCTCCTCCGCTTACCAACCTGAGACTAATGGACAAACTGAGCGTGCCAACCAAGCCCTAGAGGAGTATCTTCTCTGCTATGTCTCGGAACACCAATCCGATTGGGTGGATCATCTCCCGTTAGCCGAATTCGCCCTAAATAACCAATACCAAGAATCCATCAAAACCACCCCGTTCTTTTGCAATTATGGTTTACACCCACGTTTTGGTTCATTTTCGGCTAAGATGTCGGAGCTCCCGGGGGTAGAGAAATCCATACATCACTTAAAGACCATCTGGTTGGAGGTGAACTCAAACTTGAAAGGCTCCCAGGTCAGACAGGCTTCGGCCGCAAATAAACGGCGGTACAAGGGGCCGCATCTGGGAGTTGGGGACAAAGTTTGGCTGTCTACCAAAAACATTAAGCTTAAGGTACCTTCTGCCAAACTGGGACCCAGATTTATTGGTCCCTATGAAATATTAGAGGTAATTAACCCGGTAGCCTTTCGTTTAAAGCTCCCTCAGTCTTTCAAAATACCCAATGTTTTCCACAAATCCCTCCTCAAGAGGTACCGCTCCCCAATTCATCCCATTCAGTCCCCTCCTCCTCCAGTTTTGGTCAAGGGTGCCTTGGAGTGCGAAGTCCAGGGTATCCTTGATTCCCGTTTGGTGAGAAAGTCCGTGCAATATTTGGTGCATTGGAAGGGCTATGGTCCAGAGGAGAGGTCCTGGGTCCCCGCTGATGACATCCATGCCAAGGGGTTAATTAGACGGTTTCACCTCCTTCATCCTGACAAACCAGGTTTTGAGGGTCCGGAGGCCCCTCTTGGAAGGGGGGTGCTGTCACGTCGCCGCCAGACTCAGGGTCTGCTGTTCCGGCTCCGGCCACTAGGAGGCGCCGGACAGACACTTCGCCACCAGACTCAGGGCCTGCTGTTCCAGTCTCGGTCTCTAGGAGGCGCCGGGCCGTCACGCCGCCGTCAGTCTCGGGGACGGCTGTTCCTGCCTCGACCACTAGGAGGCGCCGTGGTTCGCCTCAGGGTGAGGGTGGTGACAGAGAAGAGGCCCCTGCACAGGCATCTGGTGGCTGCAGGCTCCGCCCCTCTGTCAATCATGTAGGGCTTACTGCATGTCCGTCTGGCCTGGTCCTGGGGGCGGTCCTGGTTACATCATCAGTCCGAGAACCTGTGAGGGATCACCTGATCCCTCAAATACCTGGGACTGGTCTTGCAAGCCGCCGGATATATTCTTGGTTCCCCTGCGTGCTACTGTGTAATTTGCTATAGTTAAACTCTGACCTCAGCCTGGATTTCTGACCATTCTATTGCCTGCCGTTTTTGTACCTCTGCCTCTATTCTGATATTTTGACGCTGACCTTTGCTTGAATTCCCGACTCTCCTTCTGCCTGCTGATTTTGTACCTTGCTGCCCTCCTAGTTTTACTGACCCTGGCCTGGACTTTTGACTCTCCTTCTGTCTGCTGATTTCGTACCTCTGCTGCCCTCCGGCCTCTGACTCCTGCCTCCTGACTTTGATTACGGGCTTTAGTTTTGACCCCTTGGCGGCCGTCCTGCTCTGGTCCACTGCTCCTCTAAACAGCTACTCCCTGGGCCTTGCTACAAGTCCAGATCCCTGTATAGGGGTTAAGGGTCTCGGGGTTACTCGGGGCGCTGTTCCTACTGCAGCCCAGATTCGCAGACGGCCGTCACAAATTCATAATGGAGAAGTCATAACGAGGAATTGGTTATGCTTCTCTCCCTCTAAGGCTAAGTGCACACGGAAATTACCGCGAGAATTCCGGAATTCCAGTCTGCGGGAAAATCGTATTTTAAATTCCCGTGATTTTCCCGCGGAAAAACTAGCATTTTGCAAGCGTATTTAGCTTGCAAAATGCTAGCGTTCTCCAAGCGATCTGTAGCATCGCTTGGAGAACTGATTGACAGGTTGGTCACACTCGTCAAACATAGTGTTTGACAAGTGTGACCAACTTTTTACTACTGAGGCTGCCTATGCGGCATCAGTAGTAAAAGATAGAATGTAAAAAAAAAATAAAAAACGGTGTTATTCTCACCCTCCGACGTCCCGCGCATCCGTTCCCAGTAATCCTTTGCGAAAATGCCCGCGATGATGTCAGTTCTCGCGGGATCGCGACGTCTCGCGGTCATTCGCGATGACGTTGCGCGAATGACCACGAGACTTCGCGATCCCGCGAGAAGGGACGTCATCGCGAGCATTTTCGCAAAGGATTACTGGGAACGAGAGCGTGGAGAGAGGCGGGAAGACTGCGCGGGACGTCGGAGGGTGAGAATAACAATATTTTTTATTTTAAATTCTATTTTTTACAGGGATATGGTACCCAAAGCCCGGAGGACAGTCTTCTCTCCTCCGGACCATGGGTACCATCCGCAATTGTTCTGCTTACTTTCCGCATGGTGTGCACAGCCACATGCGGGAAATAAGCGGAACAATGTATTCCTATGGGTGCGGGATCGCCGCGATTCCGCAAATTAATGAGCATGCTGCGTTTTTTACCGCGAAGCAAATCCGCCGCGGTAAAAACCACAGCATTAGCACAGCATTGCGGAATCCCATAGGAATGCATGGGATGCTTATTTTTTGCGTTTTCGCGGCAAAATCGCGCGGTTAAAACCGCCGCGGAAACGCGAAAAAAACGCCACGTGTGAACTCAGCCTAAAGGACGCATTTACTGCTTCACGTGCAGATTGATGTGCTTTATTACAGCATCTGAGTCTTCTCAGCTTTTGTCTAATGGATTCTGTGATTGGAAACATTCACAAGAACGTATAAAAAATCATGAGCAGTCAGCGGAACATCTGAACTCTACAATTGCTTTCAATATGAGGTTAAAAGCGATAGGGCAAATTGATACGGAGCTAACACAACAGATCGAGGCTCAGGAGCATTATTGGAGGTCAGGTAAGTATTGAAACGAATGGTAAATGTTATTTAGTTTATTGCAGAGCGTGGCTTAGCATTTAGAGGAGATAAATTGGTTGGATCACCTAGAAATGGAAAGTGCATTCTTGAACTCATCGCCCAGTACGACGACTTTCTTGCTCAGCATATCAAAACTCAAGCCAGTCGCGGCAAGGGTCATACAAACTACCTGTTATCTACAATTATGGAAGAAATGATCAATGTAATGGGCGAACAAGTCCTCAGAGAAATTGTTTCTCGGGTTAACAAATCAAAATACTACTCCATCTCTTTGGACTCCACACCCGATGCAGCTCACGTTGACCAACTAACCCTTGTATTGAGGTATATGGAGAAAGATGGCTCTGTGGAACTCTTGTAACAGTCCTGGCCAACAAAGGCCATGACGCTCAAGACATGTTCAATACTTTGTTGGAATTTTTGAAGAGACATGACCTAGACCTGGGAAATTGCCACGGTCAAAGTTATGACAATGCATCTGCAATGAGTGGCAAATACAACGGCCTGTAAGCCAAAGTGATAGAGAAGAACAATCTTGCATCCTGGATTCCTTGTACGGCACACTCTTTAAATCTGGTTGCTAAAAATGCTGTAGAAAGCTGCTCAAGTGCTGTACATTTTTTTGACTTCCTTGAAAAGCTGTTTTTCTTCTTCACAGTTTCAACGCATCGGCATCCTCTCCTGTCTGAGGCTTTGAAAAATATTGACTCAGAAACAGCATTGACTCTCAAACGTGTCACAACAACGCGTTGGTCCTGCAGAGCAGACGCTACTAAGGCCCTTAAGTATGACTATCAGCAGATTAAAGATGTACTTAAACAGATTGCTGATGACTTTGAAGAAAAAAGCTGTGTACGGTGTGAAGCAGAAGGACTGTTAAGACAAATGAATCAGCTTGAAATTGGGGTTAACACCCCATTCTGGAATGATATCCTGCAAAGAAGAGATGCTGCTAGTAAATATCTACAACACGCAAAACTCGATCTAAACACTGCTGTGGCGTCACTGACCAGCTTAAAAAACTATGTCGCATCAAAGCAGCGTGACTCCTTCAAAATTTATGAGAAACCAGGTGAAGAGCTGTCTGGTTCATCTGAGTATGTTCAGACGATAACTCGACACAGGCGCCGAAACGTGTGTCTCAATCCATTGGATTATGGCCATACGGAAGAAGTCTTCTGAAAAATACAGAACAGAAAATTTCTTGCCTATCATTGATCAGTTTATCGTTTCTCTTAACCAACGTCTTCAAGCATATAAAGATATATCAAGCAAATTTAGCTTTTTTAGCCATTTGAAAGAACTGTCTTCAGACGAGCTTAAGGCCACGGCAGAGCAACTCGTCAGGTCTTATTCAGATGACTTGGACATTACATTTATCAATGAACTGTGTCAGTTTGTAGCATTTGCCAATTTATTCACAGACGAGGAGCCAAAAGATATCAGCACTGAACTTTTCATGTACAAGCTTCTCATGGAAAAGGGTGTGCAGGACACTTTCCCAAATATTGAGATAGCTCTAAGGATGTATCTAATTTTGATGGTAACACACTGCAGTGGTGAACGCTCCTTCTCAAAACTCAAAATAGTTGAAAACCGATTAAGGACATCTATGAAGCATTTGGCTATCATGAGCATCGAGTCAGATATACTGCGTGAATTGGACTTTAGTGACATCATTAGTGATTTTGCAGCACGAAAATCAAGGAAAGTGCCTGGATTGTAAAAAATGAATGATTTTATCTGAATTACTCTGCGTAAATGATTTTTGTAAATAAACTTGAGTTAGTTTCATTTTGTGTTTTTGCATTACATTTTGCAACAACACCTTGAAAAATGGGCCTCCCACAAAAATGGGCCCCGGGTCACCCACCTCTTCAATCCGGCTCTGTGGAGCTCCTTGCCTGGTCCAGATGCGGTATGTAAACTTAGATCACAGCCTACACGGCAGATCAACACTGGCATCTAGTACCCTCTCATAAGGTGACCAAGGGATATTTCTACATATTGTCCATTAACATCATCCCACAGCAGAACAGCAGTCAGTACACTGATAAAGGTCACTGTTAGACTGAAACATTTGGACTTTGTACTACAGATTTGACTGCATTAAAATTATCTTCATTTCTTCAGGTAAGTGTATAGACTCGGGAGAAATTACTGAAATCGTCTATTGCTCACCATATCTCTCCCGATTTCTTTAATCCATACAAATGGCCTGGGTCATGGCCTCTCCCGAGGAGTAAGGTGGAGTATTCAGAGCCTGAATGTCCTTGAGTGTATCAGAAAGACATCTGTGGAACTAGCACCTGAGAGCTTCATCATTCTACAGCACTTCAGAGGACCATTGTCAGAACTTGGAACTATAGTCCTCAGCAGTGCGACCTCCCTTGTATCAGGTTCACGATCTCTGCCTCTGCGACCTGTACCCTATCTGATTTATCATAAATCATCCCTAAGGCATCAAAAAAGGCATCAACAGAACATTGTTCTGTTGCTTGTGAGGTCAAGGAAAATGTGGGGCCCTCCCCCCACAGAAGCGACAAAATTATTCCCACCCACTGACGCTCATCCCCAGAAGACCAGGCTTGTAAGGTACAAAACAATCTGCAAGTTTTCCTTAAAAACCCTAAACTGGTCTTTCTCTCCCACGTCAGTGGGTACAGAAGTCATAACTACAGTCAGTAGCAGAGAGCTTTGAGAAGCACCCTTGGTACTAGAAAAGTAACCCTGCAGGTGGGACTTTAAGGCCGGGGTCACACTTGGGAGTGTGATTCGAGAAACTCTCGCGAGTCTCTCGCATCAACACCTGGCACTACAACCAGCACTCGGGACTGGAGTGTGCGGCTGCATAGAAACACATGCAGCTGCACGCTCCGGTCCAAGTGCCGGCGGCAGTTCCGAGTGGATGTTTGATTTTCTCACATGACACTTGCAAGTGTGACCCCGGCCTAAGGATTATAGTTTCTGGTGCTTCCTGGCCAGAACCTGGAACATCTGGGTCAGATTCGCCACCTGATCAGAAATTATGAACTGGACCCATTGGAGGCAGGAAAAAAGTATACTGCCAATCGTACTATAACGCTAGTCACCATTCACGGACAAGCCGTGAGGTAGGATAGTGAACCCTCACCAGTTGGGACTATACTTCCAACATAAATACTACTAGCTCTGCAGTGGAGTATTTACGATGAATTGTTTCTGATCACTCCTCAATGTGACCAGAACTGAAATCTACTCTCTTAGCCTCAGGAAATGGCGAGTTTACCCCTCCTGGTCATGCCTTTTTGGTAAACTAGATCTTATTCCTGACCAATTACAAATATTCCTAGTCACTCTAAGCTCATAATCATTAAAATAATTTTTTTGTGGATTTTTGGAATTTGATTTTCCTTGTAACGTTTTTTTCAGACCTTTTCATTTCACAATGCCTAGTTGGAAAGAATCCTGATGGAAACCTCTGACCCTGGTCTGACTGGGGGTTAATTGTTCCGCCTCTCCGTGGAAGAGGGCGGCTATTTAATGCTCACTGGACCTAGGTCCGGTGTCAGTTATACTCCTGCCCTCGGCTGAGTTAGTTGACCTTGTGCGTACGTGTGCCTTGTGCCTGATATCTTGCTTGCTTGTTTGGTTTTGATCCGGTTCTGTCCGCTACGAGTTCTGCCTGTCCCTCTTGTACTGCGCTACCTCTCGTGTATGACTCTCTGCTTGTGACCCGACTTCTCTCTGCTCGTCCCCTTGGTACCGCGTCGCCCTCTTGTGTATGACCTTTGGCTTTGTCTGACCTCCCGTCTGTTTATCCCTCCTGTACCTCGCTGTCCGTACATCTGAATGACCTCCGTTTTGCCCGACTGAGTTTTCTGTCTTCTCTGAAAGCAGGACGCTAAGCCCCGCCCCCTTGCATTCACATGACCGTAGGTCCCGTGCCGGCTTGCTAAACTTCTTCACTCAGGTCCTGTGCACCTATACTTTCTGGCTGTCCTGGTCCCCAGGGGTCCCTACAGTGCGGGTGAGTCCCTGCTCAGCGGAGGCTGTACGCCGGCTCTGTCAGGATCCAAGGGAGGTGATCCAGGTGCTACTCCAGGACTGACCTTGGGTAGATGCCAGCTGACCCCCTAGGAATGGGTAGCTGGGATAGCCCAGGGAAATATCCAACAGATGCAGGCAGGCAGAGAAGATGACAGGAACCGCAGGTGCAGACAGGACAGTCTGATGGAGAGATGAGCACTGGTGGGTGCAGCTAGCTCAGCTGCTGTTGAGGTGAGCACTTGCGGGGGCAGCTGGCTCAGCTGCCATTGAGATGAATACTGGCAGGTGCAGCTGGTTCGGCTGCCGCTGAGGTGAGCACTGGCGGGTGCAGCTGGCTCGGCTGCCGTTGAGGAAAGCACTGGCGGGTGCAGCAGGCAAGATACTAGTACTGGGACCTGAAAACTGTGGCTTAGTGAAAATTTTAAACTGTCATTGTGGTGCTCGTAAGTTGCAGTCACCAGTATCTGGTAGTGCCCAGCTCATGCTTCTGTAGACACACAACTGTAAATCAGGTGGGCTGTCATCGCTACAAAAATGCCAAACATGTGGATGCTAAATGTGGTTTAGACACACTGTGGTGATCAGAAAGAAGGGGGCATTTGGATTTGGGAGCACACAATCTGCAGACGTTCTTTTGGAAGGCAAGGAGCCAAAGCACTTTTCCAGAGCCTTTGTGCTACCAGTAACATGGAAGCCACCTATATTTCCATTTATAGTTGATGGACCTGAGTGGGGACTTGCTTTTTTGTGGTTTGATTTGAAGGTTTTGAGGGAACATTTTCCATAACATTTGGGATCACATTTATCCAGCGCTCTGCACTGAGCACTTACACTTTACATCTAAAACAAAGACAGGATTCAGATGAAATCTCCAAGTTATTCACTATAATGCAGCAGCAGAGTTACTCTGGACTCCGTTTGGAGATGTCCTTCTTTTCAGAGGTGCACAAAACTGTGGTTGACTGCGCTTTTATGTACGACTAAAAAGAAAGACACTGCCGGATCATAGGAAGCCACATGGCATCCAGAGTGACTCCATCTGCCTCATTATAGGGAATCATCCACCAGAGGTTCTACCTGAATCACGTATTTTAGAGATTTACAAGTAAACCCCAGTGTAAGCGCTCAGCATAGAGCACAGAATAAATATGAGTCAAGCCTTACTGTGATCTTTGGGAGGTAGAAAGAACAAATCAATAGCATGTGAATTGGTTTTATTCTTTTTATGCTGTTCATCATGTAGTATAAGTGATTAACTGACTTTTTTCTTCGGGTAAGTGCAAGTACGGCGATACCAGATGTAGAGACACAGGGGTCAGCGGGTGATCTAGTCAGCTAGCCAAAACTGCATGGACCAAGGATCATCCCACCGAGCGCCCAATCTCCTTTGAGAGTGGGCATAATACTACTAAGACAACACAGGGTGAAGGTAAAACAATGTGGCAATATTTTATTGAACCACAAAAGAGGCAAATAACATAGAACAGGCCCAGCAAAACACTCAAGATGATGTAAAATTACAGTTTCACACTTACGCTGACTCGCCAGGATAAGAGCAGCTGTGACTTCAGAGCTTCCAGGGCTGCCTACCCCACCTGTGTAACGCAAAGGAGGAGGTAGCAACAAGCCTAGGAAGCTGACAGTCCATTGAGGCACAAGCCCAGGTGACAAGAGGGTCACGTCCTTGCTTCTCCGAACATCTCCATGGAGCCAGGTGATCGGTGGCTGCCAATTCTGGCTTTCCCAAATGTATCCATGGGGTTCTGGTGACCGGTGGGTCCAAATCCTGACTACCCTCACATATCTATGGTACAGTGATGGTCAATGGAGCAGATTTTATTCTTTCAGCTGGGGCCATGGTCCCCTAAGCTGGCATCTTGTAAAATGTCAAATCTGTTTCCCTCGTGATGGAGCCATGATCTGGCAGCTATCCTGTAGAGTGTTCCTGGAGAGAACGCTTTTTAACTGCAAAAACTGCATCTCCATATTTTGAGAGCTATAATTTTTCCATAGTTTTGCTGACAGAGTTATAAGAGGGCTTATTTTTTGGCAGGACAAGTTGATGCTTACTGGTATAATTTTCGGACACATGACATTTTGTGATCGCTTTATATTCCGATGTTTGGGAGGCAGAATGAACAAAAAAAAAAGGAATTCATATATTTTTGTTTTTTTATGCAGCTCTGCATGAAGTAAAATTGATAAGGCAGTTTTATTCTTTGGGTCAGTACGATTACAGCGATACCTCATTTATATTCTTTTATGCTTTAATGCTTTTACACAGAAACTATTTTATTCTAAAAAGAATCGCTTTATCATCATGAGAGCTATAACTTTTTTATTTTTCTCCTGACGGACCCGTATGGCGCCTTTTTTTTTGCAAGACAAGAATACGTTTTCAGCTGTACAATTTTTATGTAGATTGCGTTTTTATCACTTATTTTTCCACTTTTTGTTCAGCAATAAGAAGAAAAAGCATAGTTTTTTGCCTTGATTTTTTTTTCATTTGTTTTACGGTGTTCACTGAAGCGGACAGTGTGACGGTTTTAAAGGTCAGGTGGTTCCAGAAGGGGCGATACCAAATGTGTGTACTTTTTATTTTAATTTAAACAAAAATAAATGTATTTATTGGATTAATAATTTCTTTTTTTGGTTCTTTATTTTGTGATAAAAAAAATATTTTTACTCTTTGTCATTGTCCCCAGTTGAGACATCAACTGTATAATGACAGATCACTGATCTGATCACAGTGCCCTATCTATATGGTGATATGCGGTAACACAACTCCTGCAGCACCTTATGTATACGGTGCAAGTCGGGAATGGGTTAAACGATGCTATCTATGAATGGAGGGATGAGCCAAGTTGCGCACATTCAAATACTTGTCTCTTCCTACACAGACAAAAGGAGATATTGCTTCTAGTACAGACCATTTGTTATCCCCCCTCTAAGCTAAGAATCCAGGAGCTAAGGTGCCAGGATTGACACACACCTCCAGCAAAAGCCCCTTTGTGCTTACAATACTGGTATATCCAGTTTCACTCCTTTTGTCAACAAAATGTAACTACTGTCTTATTGATTTACCTTATAATTTCCTTCACACTCTACATGAGATTTTAGATGATGAAGATATGATTCCCAGGAATAACATTTCCCACATTCTGAACATAAAAAATGGTTTCTACCCTGTATGAGTTCTCTGATGTGCAACAAGTTTTGAACTCGAACTGTAACATTTCCCACATTCTGGACATGGTTATGGCTTCTCTCCTGTGTGACTTCTTTGATGTTTAAGAAGATTTGATTTCTGGTTAAAACATTTCCCACATTCTGGACATGAATACGGCTTCTCCCCTGTGTGAATTATTTGATGTTTAAGAAGATCTGATCTATTGAAAAAACGTTTCCCACATTCTGGACATGAATATGGCTTTTCCCCGGTGTGAATTCGATGATGAATAAGGAAATGTGATTTCTGGTTGAAACATTTTCCACATTCTGAACATGAATAAGGCTTCTCTCCTGTGTGAATTCTTTGATGCTTAAGAAGATCTGATCTCTGGATAAAACGTTTCGCACATTCTGGACATGAATATGGCTTCTCTCCTGTGTGAATTCTTTGATGTGTAATAAGCTCTTGTTCCCGGGTAAAACGTTTCGCACATTCTGGACATGAGTATGGCTTCTCTCCTGCGTGAATTCTTTGATGTGTAATAAGCTCTTGTCCCCGGGTAAAACATTTCCCACATTCTGGACATAAATATGGCTTCTCTCCTGTGTGACTTCGCTGATGAATAAGGAAATGTGCTTTCTGGATGAAACATTTCCCACATTCTGGACATGAATATGGCTTCACTCCTGTGTGAATTCCTTGATGTCTAAGAAGACTTTGTCCCTGCATAAAACTTTTCCCACATTCTGGACATTTATAGGGCTTCTCTCCTGTGTGGATTCTTTGATGTTTAACAAGATCTGATGTCTGGCTAAAACCTTTCCCACATTCTGAACATGAAAAAGGCTTCTCACCTGTGTGAATTCTGTAATGTCTAAGCAATTTTGACTTCTCGTTAAAACCTTTCCCACATTCTGAACATGAAAAACGCTTCTCCCCTGTGTGACTTCTGTAATGTCTAAGCAATTTTGACTTCTCGTTAAAACATTTCCCACATTCTAAACATGATAATGGCTTTTCTCCTGTGTGAGTTCTCTGATGTGTGACAAGACATGATTTCTTTGTAAAACATTTCCCACATTCTGGACATGAATATGGCTTCTCCCCTGTGTGACTTCTGTAATGTATAAGCAATTTTGATTTCTCGTTAAAACATTTCCCACATTCTAAACATGATAATGGTTTTTCTCCTGTGTGAGTTCTCTGATGTGTGACAAGACATGATTTCCTTGTAAAACATTTCCCACATTCAGGACATGAATATGGCTTCTCTCCTGTGTGAATTCTCTGATGATTGAGAAGACTTGATTTATGAATATAACATTTCCCACATTCTGGACATGGATATGGCTTCTCTCCTGTGTGACTTCGCTGATGCGTAAGAAAATTTGCTTTTTGGTTGAAACATTTCCCACATTCTGAACATGAAAATGGCTTCTCTCCTGTGTGAATTCTCTCATGTCTAAGCAATATAGATTTATGTTTAAAACATTTCCCACATTCTGAACATGAAAATGACTTTTCTCCTTTGTGACTTCTCTCATGTCTAAGCAATAGAGATTTATGTTTAAAATATTTCCCACATTCTGAACAGGAAAATGACTTTTCTCCTTTGTGACTTCTCTCATGTCTAAGCAATAGAGATTTATGTTTAAAATATTTCCCACATTCTGAACAGGAAAATGACTTTTCTCCTTTGTGACTTCTCTCATGTCTAAGCAATAGAGATTTATGTTTAAAATATTTCCCACATTCTGAACAGGAAAATGCTTTCTTCTTTGTGGGAATTATTTGATGCTCAACATCACTTTTGCCGCTTTCATTTTGCTTAACAGTCGGTGATGAATCCAAAGGCTCCGAGGATTGATTTTTGCTCTGAAGGGCTGGAGGTATAGCTGGAATAATGACATGCTTTTCATAGGTATCTGGTTTGACACCACAGTCACCTGCCAAGAATGAAACTGATTTTATTATTTTTCAATATCAATGCCTTATATTTTATATAATTTCTATATACATAATTCTATACAACTCAAAGTATAATGAAACTATGACCTAAGACAGTGGTGAGGCACCTATTCACAAATCCCATGGTACTGAACCTCTAAAGTACAATCGACAAACATAATACACAAACGCAGAAAAGTTTGAAGCAATAAAGGGAGGATTAAAAATAAGCTTTATTATATTACAATCTATAGCAACAGATGAAAATATACACCATAAAAACATGTAAGATTCTTAAAGGAGTATTCCCATCTCTGGTCAACTATCCCAATATGTAGAAGGTGTAATAATAATATTAGGGAATATGTAGTATAGTTCTTCTGACTCGCTGTGTTGCTCACCCAATGTGCAGAGCATTGCACAAGCTTAGGTATCCATGGTTGCTACCACTGATATAGTGACGGTTAGTTGCTAGTGGTTATAACGATGGATACCTAAGCTACTGCAATGCCCTGGACATGGGGTAAGCGACAGAGAATCAGGAAACTATACCACATTTCCAATTTGAGGTATTTGCTATTATTGCACCAACTATATTTTGGGATAGGATCTTGGAAATGAGAGTACCCCCTAAAGGCCTCCTTTACACGCCAGTGTCCAGTACGTGTGGTGACAGTTTTCTTACGTACCGGAGACACTTAAACATTTAGACCCATTAAAGTGAATGGATCTGCGCAAACGTCAGTGTGTTTCCACGGACCGTGTGTCTTTGGGCAAGCCACCCTGACATGACTGTTTGTTAGCAGCAGAAAGGGCCACAAATAGTCTTGCACACTAATGACACATGGATGACATCCGTGTGTCATCAGTGACACGTACCAGCACCTGGGAATCGGCGGTACTGTTCGTGCTGATCCCCAGCTCCAGGTGTTAAAAACAGCTCACATCATTGTACCCTGCTCTGCCTGTGATCAGCCCAAGCAGGGGACAATATTGAGCGTTGTATTAAGCCCCCGCTGTCTATAAAATTAAAAAAATAAAAATGAAAAAAAAATCACATTATACTTGTTAGGAATCTGGTTTCTGCTACATCTATGCAGAAACCTAGATTCTCACATGCTGCAGTCTCTTGTTCATCTGCTACTGCAGAAGGGATTGCAGAGGAGATTGTCTCACAGCAACTCTCTCCAGAGGCTAAGTCCTTTATACCATCATCTGACCATGGGACGACCTCCTATTGGAGTTCAGGTGCTCAGGTCCTGCTCCGGATCCTATTGGCTCTTCTTGGACTTCTGGAGGTTTCCGGAAGGTCCCGTTCGCTAAAAAAAGTGCGCATGGCTGTTCCGCCATGCGCTAGTATAGTCATGCTTGCTGCTGTATGTTTGTTGATGGATGCATGTTCTGGTGAATGACTCATTTGAAACCCCGATTCCTTTGATACTACGAATGTGTGAGTGTTTGAGTTAGCCAGTATCAGCGCCAGTGCACCATTGCACAGCAGCTTAGCGTCTGACATCTCGCCTGCGTTTTAGCGGTGTCTCTGCGGCTCCATCTACGCCGCGCTGCAGTAGCAGCTTACTCTTGCGTTTGCAGTTGCAACGCTGTTCACACAAGTATGTACGGTAGGTATTTGCGGATGTAGTGCCGTTATATATAACTACTCAGTAGACTAATTACTGTTTGTGTGCAGCTGAGCCCCTGTGTTGCTAACAGGCTCAGCATTGTCATATTTATTATTTGTATAGCTTCTCTGTGAGTTGAACAGAGGTTGCTTAGTGCACCTGGGTGATATCTAACCTTGTGCACATTACCGCCTTATAGCTCTGCCATCTCCTAGCAGCGGTTTTACCATCTGCCGCACGGTGGACCCCGAGCGGCGAACGCACCTTAGTTATATTTTTATTTGGTGCGTTCCGCCGCTCCTAACATTATACTAGCGCCAGGGTCTGGCTAGAGATGGCAGATCAGCAGCAACTGATGCAGTGCATACGGCAGCTTGAGAACCGGTTGGTTACTCTGGAGAAGGCTCTCTCCGCTGCACAAGCCACTGATGCTGCTGTCCAGGCTCTAACGGATGCGGTAGTGCGTATGTCCGTGTCCACCCTTGCGCCGACAGTTACCCGCCTCCCGTTGCCCGATAAGTTTTCCGGGGATGGCGCCTCCTGTAGGGGCGTTATCAGCCAGTGCTCAATTCACCTGGAGCTGCTGGCTGCGCAATTTCCTACGGAACAGGCAAAGGTGGCATTTATTAGATCCCTACTGTTGGGCAAGGTTCTGGAATGGGCTACGCCTTTATGGGAGCGTGGTGATCCGGATAGTCGGTCCGCAGCCCACCTGCTAACTGCTATCAGGCAGGTGTTTCTCGGTCCATGGGTCACACACGACACCTCTCTACAACTTCTCTCTCTGTCCCAGTGATCCCTCTCGGTCAGCCAGTATGCCGTCCGTTTTCAGACACTGGCGTCCAAGTTGGAGTGGTCTGATAAGGCCCTCATCCCAGTATTTTGGAGAGGATTAGCGGAGCACGTCAAGGATGCTCTCTCTACGAGAGAGATCCCTACCAGCCTGGAGGAGTTAATAACTATCTCCTCGTGCATTGACCTCCGTTTCTCAGAGCGTGGTTTGGAGCGTGCTCACTCCAAACAGAGAGGTACTCCGGCTCCCGAATTTTTTGTGCCTCTGGAGTTGCCTGAACCAGAGGTCCTACCCCCGGAGCCCATGGAGGTGTCTAGTGCCAGTTTTGATACACCCCCGGCTCGGGAGTCCATTTGCGATTGTCATCGTGTGCACACTGCTTCTCAGGAAGTCAGCGCCCCGCAATGGTTGGATTCCGAGCCGGTCGACGAGACTTTTGTCCCTCCTCATCTGAGGCCTAAAATCCTCGCGTGGGCACACGTGTCCAATACGCACAACCATCGTGGCTATATGCAAACTTCGACGTTGTTGGCTGGAGCTTATTGGTGGCCTCACAGGGCCCGGGATGTTAAGAGGTTCATTCAGGCATGCACCTCATGTGCTCGGCATAGCCTCTCTAGGCGGGGTGTGGCGACGTCCATCGACACACTGCGGCGTTCCACTGCAACTCCCACTCCTGCCATCTCCCAAGTTTCCCTCCTGAAACCTGGCAACCTTGCCTCCGCTGATGCCTTCCACGTGTCCCGGGTTACCATGTCACCTACCAGGACACCAAGCTCGCCTTTGGACGAGTTTGAGCCCTATGCCACCGCTGGGCGCAGGGTGATGGATCGGAAAGCTCAGGGAGGAGGGGGCCCTAGGAGGGGGGTAATGTTAGGAATCTGGTTTCTACCACGTCTATGCAGAAACCTAGATTCTCACATGCTGCAGTCTCTTGTTCATCTGCTACTGCAGAAGGGATTGCAGAGGAGATTATCTCACAGCAACTCTCTCCAGAGGCTAAGTCCTTTATACCATCATCTGAGCATGTTCATGGGACCACCTCCTATTGGAGTTCAGGAGTCAGGTGCTCAGGTCCTGCTCTGGATCCTATTGGCTCTTCTTGGACTCCTGGAGGTTTCCGGAAGGTCCCGTTCGCTATAAAAAGTGCACATGGCTGTTCCGCCATGCGCTAGTATAGTCATACATGCTGCTGTATGTTTGTTGATGGATGCATGTTCTGGTGAATGACTCATTTGAAACCCCCATTCCTTTGATACTACGAATGTGTGAGTGTTTGAGTTAGCCAGTATCAGCGCCAGCGCGCCATTGCACAGCAGCTTAGTGTCTGACATCGTGCCTGCGTTTTAGCGGTGTCTCTGAGGCTCCATCTACGCCGCGCTGCAGTAGCAACTTACTCTTGCGTTTGCAGTTGCAACGCTGTTCACACAATTATATACGGTAGGTCTTTGCGGATGTAGTACCGCTATATATAACTACTCCGTTGACTAATTACCGCTTGTGTGCCGCTGAGCCCCTGTGTTGCTAACAGGCTCAGCATTGTCATATTTATTATTTGTATAGCTTCTCTGTGAGTTCAACAGAGGTTGCTTAGTGCACCTGGGTGATATCTAACCCTGTGCACATTACCACCCTATAGCTCTGCCACCTCCTAGCAGCGGTTTTACCATCTGCCGCACGGTGGACCCCGAGCGGCGAACTCACCTTAGCTATATTTCTATTTGTTGTGTTCCGCCGCTCCTAACAATACTCACCTTGACACCTAATCCAGTGAAGCCATTATCCCCTGTAAAGAAACAAAAATAAAAAAACAACAATATCCCTCACCTGTCCAAAATTGAAAGAATCCAAAGTGTCCCACGCCGGAATCCATCTGTGCGACATTTGCTTATCAGCATCAGCGGTTACCTGAGGCGACCACTCACATTAAAAAGCTTGGTAGAATGACTCATTGCACCTGGATTTCTCAAGCTGAACTGCAATGATCTGAGGTCATCACAGTTCATAGGCCTGCTCTCACTGCATGGAGTCATTTTCCTCTGCTCTTCAGCAGGAGTGGTTGCCTCATAACCCTGCATCAAACTCCATCGCACCCAAAAGAACTACAAATATTGGCTGGTGACCTTTATCCACCCCCAATTCCTCAAGATGATTGAACCATTATAGTAAATAAGCCCCTGTACTTTGTGTCACTCCCACCACATTGTAGCTTGTAAGCTCTTATGGGCAGGGTCATCAATATCTTTGCATTAATTATTGTATTATCGTTAACTTTGTTATGACTGTTGTATATGAACTGTTGAATTGTAAAGTGCTGTGGAATATGTTGGCACTATATAAATAAAGATTATTATTATGAACAAATGTCGCACAGATGGATTACGGCACTGGTAATTCCATTCTTTCAACTAAATCCTTTTTTCCCCACTGTATTTGATGTAAAGCTGGTAGTTCATCTGCCGCGTACAGTAGATTCACCGTGTGATGCGACAGAATAGAACAGATAGATATAAAGAGGTCAGTCACACATAATTAGTACAGTGTGTACTAATTGCATGGGTTTAATTTTCATAACCAGCAGAGGTAAAGCAGATGGCTGTGGGCTGATGTTTATAGCCTGGGAAAGGGGTAATGCCCATGAAGCTTGCCAGGCTATAAATATCAGCTCTCAGTTGAATACTTGACCTTTACTGGTTATTATAATGGGGGCCACCCAAAAATGACGTAGGGTCGCCCTGTAATTAATAACCAGCAAAGGCTAGGCAGACAGCTGTGGGCTGATATTATTAGCCTGGGAAGGGGCCATGTCTATTGGCTCCATCCTGGACTTAAAACATCAGCTCTCAGCCACCCCAGAAAATGCTCATCCACAGGATGCGCCAAATCTGGTACTTAATCTAGATCTTCTCACTTGCCCTGGTGCGGAGGCAAGTGGGTTGATGGTTGTGGGGGTTGATGACACCTTTGCATTGTCAGGTGACATCAAGCCCAGAGGTTAGTAATGGAGAGATGTCTATAAGATGTCCCCATTACTAACCCCATAGTCAAATTGTATATAAAAAATGCCTTTGTATTTGTAAAAACAGACCAAGAATTAAGTCCTTTAATTGAAAGAATGACACAGACTCCTTTAACAAACCAAAATAAAACCATACACACCTCATTGCCCAGTCCGCTGAAGCCAGTGTCCCCTGTAACAGAATTAAAATAATAAACAGCCATATTCCTCACCTGTCCACTAAGATAATAATCAATTTATGCCATGTGGCATCTTCCTCTGCCTCAACCAGACTGCATTGTTGCAGGATGCGACCTTACAGCATGCCATCCAGCAGAGAAACTGAGCTGCATGTGCTTGCTCAGCTCAGTGTCTCACAGTGAACTCCTTTCACTTCACTGACGTCACAGCGAGCGCGAGAAAGTTCTCAGGCTTGTGGTGATATCAATGAGGTGAAGAGAGTTCACCGAGAAACACTGAGCTGAGCAAGCACACACAGCTCAGTGTCTCTGCTGGATGGCAGCCTGCCATTTAGATGTAGCACAGCTAAACCCTTCATGGGACAAGTGGATTATTATCTTCTCGGCAGACAGGTGAGGAATTTTGTTGTTTATTATTTTAATTTTGTTACAGGAGATATTGCCTGCAACTGTCTGCCAAGCCTTTGCTGGTTTTTAATTATTGGGGGACTTTAAGTCATTTTTGAGGGGACTCACATTTTAATAACCAGGAAAGGCTAAGTATACAGATGTGAACTGACATTAATATCCTGGGAAGTTCCATGTGCATTACCCCTTTCCTAGGGTATAAACATCTGCCCCCAGCTGTCCGCTTTCTCTCTGCTGGTTAATTAATTGTTGGTGTACACCACTCCATTTTTTTTTTTTTTCAGAAAATAAATTAGTAAGTAATAAAATACATGTAGAGTAAGCTGCACACACTGTTCTAATTCTGTATGTGACTGACATCTGTATATCTATCTATTCTGCTGGGTCACGCTGTGATTTTACTGTATGAGGCAGATGAATTACCGGCTTTTTCAAAGGACATGGGTGTGTAAAATTCAGACACCACCCATATGGTCCAAGTGCCGTTTGATTTTTTCTCTCAGCCATTTATTTGCAATGGCGAGTCTCGTCAGAAATACAAGGACAGTCGCAGCATGCTCATAGAATAACACTGATCAGAGTGCGGTCTGATTTTTTATCAGATTGCACTCGTCCATTTTCCTCGCAGATGAGTATGAGCCCTGAATGTGACTATAATGTGATTTTTTATTTTATTCTTAATTTTACTCTATGTAGACAGCGGACTTTGAATACAACTCTCAACATTGTCCCCTGCTCCCGCTGATTGCAGGCAGAGCAGAGGACAATGATGTGAGCTGTCTACAACACCTGGCACTGGGGATCAGCACAAACAGTACTGCTGATTCACAGGCGCCGGTACGTGTGATACTGTTGCGGCACATGGCTGCCACACGTATGAAACACAGACACACATCTCTGGGCCAGACAAAATTGTTGGCACTTTGCCAAAATTTGCTTTCGGCCATGACTGTATCTATAATGTAGTGCTGGATGCATCCTTCTGTCTGAAGCCGGTATAGACTGAGCTTGCACAGTGTGGCCATAGTCAGAAGGACGCATCCAACGTTAATAGAGGTGACAGGGAGGACGACGAGGATGGAGGAGGAGTGGGGTGCTGGAGATTGCTATAGGCTCTGACAAAATACGTGAGGACTTACTGTGAGCTCCGGTGAGGCTGGAAAAGGAGTGTTGGGCCGGAGTCAGCCCCTGTACATGGCGCGATCCTCCGGCACTATTTTATTGAAGACAAATTCACACACAGTGTCTTAAAAAAATGGCGCCGGATAGCACGGTATGACCATGCGCTGACTTTGACGCCATTTTATTTAAATATTTAATGCAGACAACGCGTAGCAGGGGAGCGGGGGAAAGTTTTATTGTTTATTGCTTTTTTTGTTAGCTTGTTTGTATAGAACAACAGCGGCACATGCAGGATGGGGGAGCATATAATAGGATGGGGGAGAATATACCAGGCTGGGGGACCATTTTATTTTTCTTTAAATTCTGTGGAAACATGGTTGAAAAGGAATGTCTGACTTTCATTTGTTCATTTTCATAGATTTTTAATTATTACTTTTGTCAGATTTAAGTTATTTCTGTGACCATTGTGGCTTTTCTATCATTAAACGAGGGGAACCAACAATTTTGACCACGTGTGTAATTACAGTAGAATCTGTGACTTCTCTGCATTTAGTGGTCACTACTCACCTGGGTAGTCATATGTAGGAATCTCCTCTTTACACCGCTCATCACCCCTCACATATGTCTCTGTAGTATTAATATGGGTCAGATCTTCACCCTGAAACAAATATTGCAAAAGTCACCGACAGATGGAGAAGTCCCATCTATGATCAGCTCTAATCCTGCCATCTCCACCGCTCTCATTACACAAGTATAAAACATATAATACTGGTGGATAAAACAAGACGGAGCACAAGACCTTCACAGCCGTCTACACATCATAGGGGAGATCTCCTGACACCTTCTCTCCATCTACCTGATGATCCTGAGGAACACTGGGATCTTCTTGGTTACAGTCCTGTGGAAGAAGAGGACGGGGACATCTCTCTGGTGTTGTCCTCTTACTGGATAGATCTGGAGGAAACACATACAGGGACTGAATTCATTCTTTACATACAGATAATTATAGGCCGTGTGTATTTAGTCCTGTCTATTACCTGGTGATGTGAGGGGCTGGGGAACCTCCATCATGACGTCTTTGTACACATCTTTGTGTCCTTCTAAATACTCCCACTCCTCCATGGAGAAATAGACGGCGACATCCTGACACCTTATAGGAACCTGACACATACAATGATACTGTCATCCCCCCGATCCCTTCATTGTGTTACTGTATAATGTCCCAGCATTCCCAGCAGTGTCACCTCTCCAGTCAGCAGCTCAATCATCTTATAGGTGAGTTCTAGGATCTTCTGGTGATTGATGTCCTCACGTATCAGGGGGTGAGGTGGAGGCCCCGTGATTGGGCTCAGGGGTCTTCCCCATCCCTCAGACACAGGGTCCTGACAGCGCTCACTAGAGGTCTTCTTCACTACTGTGTAATCCTGGTTATGGAGAGACACATTAATAAATCTCACTACAGACATTTCCAGAGTCCTCACCTCTCCAGTTCTGTCCATCTGTTATTCCCATAGATAAGAATGATGTAATGTGACGTCATCAGGATCTCTCACCTCTCCAGTAAGCCGGAAGAGGATCTCTAGGGTGAGGTGTAATATCCTCTCCATCTTGTCCGTAGCCATTCGTTAAAGTTTAAAGTAAATCTTCTAGAAGATAATTATACCGATTGTATCTGCCAGGATCCTAAATGGAAGGAAGATCAGCTGATGAAGATTCATACAAAATACCATGGGAAAACAAGATACAGGAGCAGTGATGCTGGTATAGTGTAAGGACATGTGCACACCGTGTCTTTTCAGGTGGACACGTCCCGTAACCAATCCTAAAAAGTGCAAACGTTGGAACATAATGCACAAAAATGAAAAACAACTCACTGTTCATTTGTTCAGTATTTTAACTTCTCTTAACCCCTTCAGGTTTCTAAAGCTGCAAAACAGTTACAAGAAGTGACCGGAAGACAGCAGATAAGACGCCAAAAAATGGCATCTCAGGACCCCGTCCGTTCTGAGGACAAAAGACGGTGCCTATAGTGAGGTCACAGGACTCATTTTGTTAGGAATCCATGAAAAAAAAAAGAAAAATAATTGTCCAGGAAGGCATCAACGTGCAATGTACGATACAGGGGGTAGAGATGTGCGAACTTGTCGGAAAATGTTCGCCGATCTCAAATTCGGATTTGTGTTCCCAAGAAAAGTTCGAGCACATTTCGGTAAATGATCACGTTTCCAATAATGTTTTGTTAGGTGTCACAGGGTTTCCGCAACAGAAAGTAGCCGGAAGACCGCAGCGTCCAATTGCTCCTACTCCTGTGCTGAAAAGCACTTCTTTTTAATGGTGTTTATTTCTTTTGGCAGAACATGGGTTAATCGACCATGTTGGAAACTCTGAACTCTCAGCTGTACTCGCTAAGGCTAGTTTCACATTAGCGTTTTTTTGCGCAGCGCATCGTGCGCATAAAAAACGCAAAGAAAAACGTAAAACAAACGCGCGTTTTTTTAACATCATGCGCACGCTGATGCGTCAAAAAAACGCAGCGTTGCTTGCGTTTTACATGCGTTTTTGCATGCGTTTGCGTTTTTTTATGCACATGCGTTTTTAGGTGTGACATTTTTTCCATTGTCTAGAGAACATTCTAGACTTGTTTCACTCAAAAACGCATGCGCAAAAAAACGCAACCGTGCGCAAGACCATGCGCACGCATGCGTTCCCATAGACTTCAATGTGTTGTTTTTGCGCATTCCGTGCGCAAGCGTGCGCATGTGTTTTTTTGCCGAGACAGGGCGCACCAAAAAATCCAACATGTTGCGTCTGGCGCGCCTGGCGCAAAAGACAAAAAAAGCATGCGCACGAAAACGCAAGTGTGCGCAAGACCATGCGCACGTCATGTTAAACATAGGTGCGCAGTGCGCATGCGCACGGGTGCGCACGATGCGCAGCGCACAAAAGCGCAAATGTGAAACCAGCCTTAGCCACTCCTATTCCCTTTATAATCTGGGTCCTGATTCAAAAACACGTCAGAGCTAACATTTGTTTCATGGCTTAGGAGGCGAGGTGTTCACATGAGAAGGAGTTTTGAGGAGTTATCTGTGACTGTTGTGTGGTTTGTAAGTGTGGTAATTCCCTTCCTTCCTCTACTTGGGCCTCCACTTCCCGATGCATTCCTCTGTTATAGGGGAGTAAATATTTGTATGCATGGTGTTTTCAGTTTACCCTTGTTTGTATAGCCTTGTCTGTTGGTTTGGTGTACTGCGGTGCACTGTAGCACCCCTCTTCCCTGGGTGGGGAAGAGAACAGATGGAGGGGTAACTCAAGAGGTAAGGCAAGGGTGGCTGCCCCGGCATCTTCACCTTCAGTATCCAGGGAATAGGGTGAGCTAGGGCACCCCCTACTGTTAGGGACAGTGAAGCAGCTCCTTGTCAGGTGACCCGGGACAGCTGAATCGTGACATTAGGACTTTTCCTAGGTTTGGGGGGGGTCGTGTTTGATGAGGGGAAGGACTCAGGAGATCCCATTTGCTAATCTAAATCATTATGGCTACTAGTGTTGTGCAGGCCACAGTCCACATTTCCTACTCAAATTTATTTGGGCTAATACTGAGCTGAAGTCAGGACTCCAGAGGTCACATTTACTAATAAAAGTCATTTGGGATAATACTCTGATGCAGGCACCAGTCGACATTTCAACATATTAATCTTTTGTGCTAATTCTGTGGTCTAGCCACACTATATCAGCCAATAAATAATGATTATTAAATTAGTGACAGGTGACTTACAGGTCTGGGCCTAGAGTTGTGAAACAGCCAGTTAAAAGAGGGGAAGGGTACAGCCAACATGAATGGGAAAAAGTAAGGTTGTGGTGGAAGGTGAACAGGCTTGGTGTTCAAGGTTTACTTGGGGTAGGCTGTAATGTTGCTGAAAGCTCTACTGAACAAACCTCGTCCTATCCAAAGACAACTGCCAACTTGTGTTACTGGACAGAATACTCAACTCCCTTTCTTGTGCAGCCACACAGCGGTAAGCCTTGTAAATGAGGGCCAGAAACAGCATGTGCTCAAGTAGATGGCAAGCGTTGCAATAAGTGTCCTCTCCTCCTCTTACTCCACCTTAACATGATACACAGTGCAGAGCTCAGAGTTGGCACCAGAATAACCCTAGTTTGTCCCGAAACCTTAACTCTCCAACCGCCCAACCCAACCAGAGTACTATTCGTATAATTGAATGCATGGATGAATGGGGCAGGGTCTGTGGCAGGGCTTGGACCTGCATTTCTAGCCTAAACATTGATCATTAACAGGTGGATGAGTGACAGGTGTAGGCCTGATGCTCTGAGAACCCTGCCAAATTCAGGCAACAAACATGTGGAAGACCCAACATTTCCAAAAATTAGGAGCAGACACCACTAAAGGGTCATCAATTTCCCCAGAGTGGAAATTGTTTAATGAGGCTCTGACACTCCTTCCACTACAGGCAAGCCACCAGATGAAGACACAACTTAAGAATCTCCATATTTCCAAAAATTGTTAGCAACATTAGCAACAGCAGGCACAGATCCACGACAAAGGTGTCACATACTATAATAACGCAAGATCGATGCAGCCTACTGAAAACTACACCATCACCCAGTCTGCGATTGGGGTGCAAAAGTCATTGGAGATCCATGACTTGCTCATCTTCATGAAAGGTAGGCCACTCATACATTAATGAAGTCCAAAATGCAAAAGGGTCCAAATTTTCCCTGATAGTATTGATACTGAGCTGAACATACTCCTGCACCATCCTCTCCAGTCATTCAAGTGTCACACTTGCACTCTCTTCTGCTGGTACACGTGCTGGTCTAAAAAATGTGTGAAATGATGCACAGAAATTGCTTTTGCCACTGTTCTTGCATGTTCCCAGGGTTGGAACTCTGTAATTCTGATGCTCTAATTGTGCGTGACTGCAGTCTTGGGGAAAAGAACCTCTTAATTTTGTGTACAAGCGTGTTTCAATACTCCAGCAGCATATGCGTATCCAATTACAGGGGGAAAACAACTGGCAAAATGTACTCTTGTATCGAACAGCGTGGCAACCCAGTAGTCAGCACTATTTCGAATCCTAAAAATATGGTCATCATGTTGTAGATAGTGCAGCAAGAATTCGCTCATATGTGGGGCGCTTCCATGCGGTCCGATTACATTGTGTAATGCTGACAGGGTAACACACAGGCTTGCTTCCTATATACTCTCCCGCCAACCACGGATAACAGAGAGGGGATCATTATTCTCTTCTCCTGACTGTTGCATGCCCATCACCTCTTCCTCCTTCATTTGTTCCTGTACCTTCACCAACAGTTTATCAGGTACCATGATCCACCCCTCGATCGCTGTAATCCACCCTCCCATGGCACCCGCTTGTGCGACAACAGTCTGGAAATTTGAGATATTGATATCACTTCCACATCTTCCTTTGGGACCACCACAACCTCCCGCAGACTATTTAAAGTGTGCTCCAGCATGTAGATGACCGGAATAGTGATGCTGATGATGGCATAGTCAGCGAAAACCATCTTAATAGCCATTTCAAAACTGTGCAGAAGGGTGCAAAGGTCCTTCATCTGCGCTCACTATGTAAGCATGATTTTCACCACATCTCTACTATGTTGGCCCAGGCTATGCAAAAGGACATATTGCACTAGGGCTTGTTGCTGCTGCCACAGTCGCTGCAATATGTTGGCAGATCGCACATAAAACGATTAACCGGTAGGCTGGAAGATCTCTGTAGCGATTCAAGTCGATGACCTACGTGGTGCAAACGGCGGAAGTGACAACACATTGACAGTGCTTTCTGCAGCAGCGAATCCATGCCCGATAGTGGTAGAGATATTTCTGTACCACCAGGTTGAGGACGTGAGCCATGCAAGGCATGTGCACCATTATCGCACAGCCCATTCCCTGCATCCAGTTTGTGTGGAGACTGCCATTGTTCAAACTCGGCCTGGATAGCTGTCCACAATTCTTTAGCTGTGTGACTGTGATTTCCAAGACATATTAATTTAAACACTGCCCGATTGTGGCGAGACCTGGCTGCCCAGTACGGAGGGAGGGGGATTCTCTCTTCAATGTTGGAATGCGTGTCTCATTAAGAGAGAGGATGAAGGTGCAGGTGGAGGTCCTACAAGAGATGGAGGAGGCAAGAGCAGTGGAGGAAGTGTTAGATACAGAGGTTTGTCCCACAAGCCTTGGTTATGCCAAGAATTGGTGTCTATTGACACCTTGGCGTCTAGTGGTTTATTTCTCCATCCCCTGGTCTGTAGTGGTTTAGTTATCCAACTCTAGGTGTTTAGTAGTTTACTTTTCCAACCCCTGTTGTCTAGTAGTTTAGTTCTCCATCCTCTGCTGTGTAGTGGTTTACTTCTCCATCCCAAAATGTACTGCAAGCCTTGGGGATTCCAAGACTTACAGAGCAGCCGCTTCCACGCCTGTCCCCACAGCCACCCAGGAGTCAGTAGTGAAATGCAGACTGGCAGACATTGATTTTTTTCAAGGAGTGGCTGATGTTGTCTGTGACATGCTGTCGTAGTGCAGGCAAAGCTTTTTTACATAAGTAATGGCGACAGTGCAACTGGTACTGTGTGACTGCGATGGCCATCAGGTTTCGGAAAAGGACTGCATACACCAGGCGGAAAAGCAGCATTTCCATGGCAAACGGATTGGAGATGGTGAAGTTCAAGCTGTTAGCTTTGCCATGTGTAGGAGGATCCATTTTTTACGTGACCACAACTGCGGGACCAAGGGCTTCCTCCAGTGCAGAGAGGGTGGAGTATGGAGAACACAAGAAACTCCCGGACTGTGAATGCGGTGCAGACGGAGACGTTATGGTGTATTGAGAAAGATGTGATGTGTTTGGTCACTGAGATCTGTCAAGAACAGCAGGCATGTCCACTTCCGTAACAGCTGATGGGCTGTCACTCACCGCAACTGTAGTGGGTAAACAAGTGGAGGTTCTGAGGCCGGAGACTTGTGTGAGAACATTTACCACAGTGAAGAAGGAGGAAGAAGCAGCAGATGTGGTTGATGGGGGCGGACGGTGGGTGGAGAGGCACACTAGGCCACACTTTAGAGCAGTGAGTTTTAACAGGCCAGATTAATCCCCCACCCAGAATATACCCGTGGTTAAAGTGGCCTAGGCCACTTACACCCCTCTGGGCCAGAATATACCCCGTTCTATGTCTCTGCCCCTTGTGCGCTGATTGGGCCTCTGTGTGCTGCCTGGAGCCCCCGTGTTCTGCCTGGGGCCCCAGTGTGCTGCCTGGAAACCCATTCACTATCTCTGCCCCCCGTGAGCTGCCTGGGGCCCCCCTCCACCCGCACTCCACATACAGAATAATGGAGCCTCCAACACCTACCTCCACCCGCAGAACCGCACTCCACATATATGGCTGCTCTGTGCGCACAGGACCTGTGATGAGGTCAGAGGAGGGGAGGAGTCAGGGGTCACATGATCAGGGGCCTCAGTGTGTGCAGGACTCTGCTGTGCTGGTTGTCATGGTGCTGGATGAGGGGAAGTTTATGTGTGGGGTCAGGAGGGGTTTACGAGGTGTACGGAGCGGAGGTGCGTGTGTGCGAGGTGTACGGAGCGGAGCCGTGTGTGTATGAGGTGTACGGAGCGGAGCCGTGTGTGTACGAGGTGTACGGAGCGGAGCCGTGTGTGTATGAGGTGTACGGAGCGGAGCCGTGTGTGTATGAGGTGTACGGAGCAGAGCCGTGTGTGTACGAGGTGTAGGGAGCGGAGCCATGTGTGTACGACGTGTACGGAGCGGAGCCGCGTGTGTACGGATCAGAGCCGTGTGTGTACGAGGTGTACGGAGCGGAGCCGTGTGTGTACGAGGTGTACGGAGTGGAGCCGTGTGTGTATGAGGTGTACGGAGCGGTGCCGTGTGTGTACGAGGTGTAAGGAGCGGAGCCGTGTGTGTACGAGGTGTAAGGAGCGGAGCCGTGTGTGTACGAGGTGTACGGAGCGGAGCCGTGTGTGTGAGGTGTACGGAGCGGAGCCGTGTGTGTGCGAGGTGTACGGAGCGGAGCCGTGTGTGTACGAGGTGTAAGGAGCGGAGCCGCGTGTGTACGAGGTGTAAGGAGCGGAGCCGTGTGTGTACGAGGTGTAAGGAGCGGAGCCGTGTGTGTACGATGTGTACGGAGCGGAGCCGTGTGTGTACGAGGTGTACGGAGCGGAGCCGTGTGTGTACGAGGTGTAAGGAGCTTAGCCGTGTGTGTACGAGGTGTACGGAGCGGAGCCGTGTGTGTACGAGGTGTACGGAGCGGAGCCGTGTGTGTGAGGTGTACGGAGCGGAGCCGTGTGTGTACGAGGTGTAAGGAGCGGAGCCGTGTGTGTACGATGTGTACGGAGCAGAGCCGCGTGTGTACGAGGTGTACGGAGCGGAGCCGCGTGTATACGAGGTGTACGGAGCGGAGCCGTGTGTGTACGAGGTTTACGGAGCGGAGCCGTGTGTGTACGAGGTGTACGGAGCGGAGCCGTGTGTGTACGAGGTGTATGGAGCGGAGCCGTGTGTGTACGAGGTGTAAGGAGCGGAGCCGCGTGTGTACGAGGTGTAAGGAGCGGAGCCACGTGTGTACGAGGTGTAAGGAGCGGAGCCGTGTGTGTACGATGTGTACGGAGCGGAGCCGTGTGTGTACGAGGTGTACGGAGCGGAGCCGTGTGTGTACGAGGTGTAAGGAGCTTAGCCGTGTGTGTACGAGGTGTACGGAGCGGAGCCGTGTGTGTACGAGGTGTACGGAGCGGAGCCGTGTGTGTGAGGTGTACGGAGCGGAGCCGTGTGTGTACGAGGTGTAAGGAGCGGAGCCGTGTGTGTACGATGTGTACGGAGCAGAGCCGCGTGTGTACGAGGTGTACGGAGCGGAGCCGCGTGTATACGAGGTGTACGGAGCGGAGCCGTGTGTGTACGAGGTTTACGGAGCGGAGCCGTGTGTGTACGAGGTGTACGGAGCGGAGCCGTGTGTGTACGAGGTGTACGGAGCGGAGCCGTGTGTGTACGGGGTATATGGAGGATGTACATGAAGAAGACTCCATGATCTTCTAGCCCTGCTTTGTGTTGGGTATGGGGACTTTATCTATTATCCGCCTGTAGGAATACACTTCTCTAGACCTGGGCACAGTATGGCAGATCTAAAAGCCCTAATATTGAAAGGTCATTTTTTAATAGTGACAGAGAAAGAAAAATCTGGGAGTTCGGGTGATGTCGGAGTATTTTGGCGTGCTCGCAGATTTCGTTTTCTTCGTCTCAGCTGCATGATTTGCGACTTGTAGACAGGCTGAATACATGTGGGAATTCCCTAACAAACAGGCATTCCACACATGTATTCAAGCTGTCTAGCAGTCACACATCATGTAGCTGAGGCGATGAAATCTATATCTCTGAGCATGCCAAAGTACTCGGAGACCACCAGAGCAACGAGTATACTCGCTCATCACTACCGGGGATACAAAAATATTTTGCTACAGTTACCTCTAGTAGTCACCTACAATCCAAATCTGGAGGTGCTAAGGGGCTCAATCTCTATGGACTTCATTGTGGATATTCCTACTTCTGGTGGCATGAATTTGATTCTAGTGGTGCTTGATTGTCTGACTAAGGCTGCTCATTTTGTTCCTTGTGCCGGTCTTCCCTCGGCTAAGGAGACTGTGAACTTGGTGATACAGAATTGTTAGGCGTCGGGTTGCTGCAGTGGCACAACAGGATTCCAGAGCCTCACATTCTGCGGTCTCCCTTTCTCTATCCACCACAGAGGAGCTTGCTCAGCAGCCCCGTCATTCCAGATGCTCTGCCCAGACCTGCTCTGTGGGTCTGGCTGTTGCTGACACTTTTGGGTCAGCAATAGCAATGCAGGCTACTCAGTAGCAAATCGCTCCAGAGGCTAAGTCCTTCCGTTGCTCCACTGAGCATGCTCACAAGACGATCTCCCAGTGGAGATCAGAAGTCACATTCTCAGGTCCTTCTCCAGATCTGATTGGTCCATCTCTGGGATCTGGAAGCTTCCGGAAGGTCCCGGCTATAAAAGGTTTGCATGGCCGCTTGGCCATGATGTAACATAGACTCTAGTTGCTACCTGAGTGAATGATGACAGATGCATGAACCTGCAAATGACTCATTAAGATCCCCTCCCTCTGATATTACGTGTGTGGATAGGGACTTAGTCTTAGAGTCAGTGGAAAGCTACAGGCCACAGTGCATAGCTCCACAGAACTAGCGTCCGACAGTGTGTGGTAATAGCAGGTACGGGTGGGGTAACCGACAGGGGGGGTGGTCCGTTACTGGCCACAGACAGACTCGAGACAGAGACAGTATTGTGTAAAACAGGTCTTCTTTATTGTTCGTAATTTTTTCACGTCCCACAGCTCACTCAGCAGCTGCTCACTACGCTCCACAGCTCTATAAAACAGCTGCTCGACAGGCCCCGCAGCTTCACACATCAGCTGCTCGATTAGCGACTTCACACAGCAGCTGCTTGATTACCTTCGCAAGTTTTCAACAGCAGCTGCTCGACTATCTCCGCCGCTTCACACAGCAGCTGTTCGACTCCGAACACAGGACCGGGTACCTTCACTCTCTTGCTCTTAGGTACTTAACGTCCCTCGCGGTACTCCCACTGTGGCTGCCCTAAGCCTACCACCACAGCGTTTTACCAGTCCGAGTCCGTTCTTGTTGTGGTTCCCCCAGTCTGTCTCTGTCTGTGGCCCCTCCTGTCCGGGCCACCCCCAGTGGCCTATTTCAGCTGTCAGTCCCTTTTGGAGCTTCTTCTCTGCCCTTTCCCTTCAGCAGACCTTGCTGTCTCCTGTGATCCCCTCGCTGACTGGCCTTTCCAGAACCTTCCCCCAGCCTTTTTTTATTCAGTCGCCATGACAGCACCACGAGAGAGGGGATCCGCCCTTCGGGGACAGGAAACCTACAGACATAAAAAGGGCGGCCCTCTCTCCCGCCTCAGTTGGTTTCCTGTCCCTGACAGGGGATCCCTTCAGACATACCTTCTTCAGGAGTCTGGAGTGTTTCCGCATGGAATCCCATACCCGGCAGGCCCGTTCAGGCAGCGGGGGTCCCCTGCCTCTGTCTGGAGTATTGGAAGGGCCGCACGGCAGGGGGACTGTTGGTGCAGGCGGCAGCAGGTGGAAGAGGCCTTCAGGGGGAGAGCCTGCTTCTGGGGGCCCGACGCCAGTACCGGGTAAGTAGGTCCAGGCAGTTCCTCCTCGTCCGATCCTGGCGGTGGTCGCCTTCGGCGGGGGGCGCGGGCCCTGGGGGGGCGTCCGTGGCATAGCCCGGGGCGTTTGCTTCCGCTGGTGGAGGGGCCGCTGGTTTACGGGCGCGGACCGGTGACGCGGCCCGGTCGCGCGGTATGATGCGCCGAACGTGCGCTGTGGCCAGCGGCCGTGACATCAGGGGGGGCGCCTCTGGGGGAGCTGGGTGACCGTGGCGTGCGTGTATGTGACGTACCCGGGGTGGCGTGTGCCCGGTCAGGGGTTTCTGGTCCCCGCCACGGGCACGGTCGGGGGAGAACCGGACATCAGGGGTACTCGGCAGGCCTGGATGTGGGACACCTGCGAGCCCCATATGTGGCGGTACAGGGTGTTGGCCGGCTACTTAGCTGCCTCAGTTCAGCTGCGAGGCGCTTCTGGCTCGGTATTGACTAATAATGGCGTCGCAGGAGCAAGCAGAGTCTCTGGACGAGCATCCACAGACGCAGCCTCAGCCTTCAGAAAAATCCCAGCAGCGGTCTAGCAGCAGCAGCTGCTCTGAGAAGCATAGATCTACCCAGAAGGCCAAACCAGAAAAGTCCACGAGCCGTAAAGGATCGGCGGCTCCAATGGACCCCCCACCGAACTCGGTACCGCTCTGTCAAAAGCCAGGGTAAGTGAGCTGCGAGGAAGTTCACCTTGGTGATTTTCTGTTCCCCTTATGTTCCCTCTCTCCATTCTGCCAGGGGAAAAAGTGCTCTGGGAAGAGCAAGCACAGAGAGTGTGCCGAATGTGGGGTTCTCCTTCCGGACGGTCAGGGAAGGAAGCTATGTAGACCCTGCATACATCGCCTAGTCACAGAAGAGACCGCTGTCTTTACCGCCAGTATACGGGAGATAGTCAGGCAGGAGGTTAGGGGTTCGGTCAGATCCCTATCTCCCGACACAGGGTTCAGGGAGAAGTCCCCTAGATCTCCCGTTCTGGTCTCTGATAGTGACTCGCAGGAGTTAAAGTCACATTCATCCTCATCATCATCATCTGAAGCCAGATCGGCCCATTCCTGTTTTCCTCTAGAGCGAGTCAATCATCTAGTAAAGGCGGTAAACAGCACAATGGGGATTGAGGAGACCCCAACAGAAAAGTCAGTACAGGATTCGATGTTCCGGGGATTGGACCGAAAAAATCGAAGGTCCTTCCCATTGGTAGACAAGATTAGTGCCCTTATCACAAGGGAGTGGAAAAACCCCAAGAGGAAGGGTTCCCTGCTTCCTGCCTTCAAAAGAAGCGTGCAAAAAGACGTCCCTACCTTTTGAAGACCTTGGTAGCCTAAAAGACTCGCTGGACAGGAAGGCGGATGTGTTCCTTAAGGGGACCTGGGAAACATCAGCTGGAGCCCTACGACCAGCGATCGCTGCCATGTGCACTGCCAGGTCCTTAATGGTATGGTTGGACCAGTTGGAAGAGCAGCTTAGAGATAAGGTCCCAAGACAGGACATTCTTTCCTCCCTCTCTACAGCCCAGGGAGCGGCAGCCTTCCTCTCAGACACGTCGGCAGACTCTGTGAAGTAAGCAGCCAGATCCGCGGCCCTCTCCAATGCCGCCCGTAGGGCCCTGTGGCTCAAATGTTGGCCAGGTGACATGCAGGCCAGATCAAAGTTATGCGGTATCCCATGCGAAGGGGTTTACTTATTTGGTAAAGTGCTAGATGAACTGTTAGAGAAAGCTGGCGACAGCAAGAAACGCTTCCCCTACTTAGGAAGACCACCTTACAGACGAGATTCCTTCAGAAGGTGGTTTGACCGTAGGAGAACAACAAGAGAAAGACCCAGATATGACACAAGGAGGAAAGGTAGGGGGTATATGTTTAATACCCCTCGGGACCGCAGCGATCCGAAATGACTGCCGGACCAGGTGGGGGGGAGGTTGTTGTCCTTCTACCCAGCCTGGTCACGTATTTGAAACAGTCCTTGGATACGGAGCATTATCAGAATAGGACTGAGGTTTGAGTGCCAGCATACTCCTCGTGAGAAGTTTCTTCTAACCTCCATCCGTTCTTCATCTACAGAACAGAAGGCGTTGGAGGCAGAGATCCTGGATCTTCTCCAGAAGGGTGTCTTGGTGAAGGTTCCTGAGCTACAAAGAGGTACGGGGATTTACTCCACCCTCTTTCTAGCCAAGAAGCCAGACGGCTCCTTCCGCACCATTATTAATCTCTGAAGCCTCAATAAATTCATTGAAATTCACTCTTTCAAAATGGAGTCTGTTAAATCAGCGGTTAAATTACTATTCAGTGGGTGCTTTATGGTAGTCTTAGACCTTAAAGACGCCTATTATTATGTCCCGATACACGCAGATCATCAGCAATTTCTAAGGGTGGCTGTTTCACTGGGCGGAGTTGTATGCCATTTCCAATACAGGGCACTTCCCTTTGGGGTGGCACACCGGGTCTTCACGAAGATAATGGCGGAGGTTATGGCTCATTTGAACGAAAAAGATATTCTCGTGATCCCATATCTAGACGATCTACTAATTGTGGGGCACTCGGAGTCTCACTGCACCACCCAATTAGGGAAAGTAATATCCAGCCTTCAGGGTCTAGGTTGGATCATTAATTTTAAGAAGTCACGACTGCAGCCCCTAAAAGTGCAACAGTTCCTCGGCCTTATCCTAGACTCTGATATACAGGAGTGTCGGTTACCAGAATCTAAAGTATTCAACATTCAGCGTCAGATACTCAGGGTGATAGACAATCCATCAATTACTCTTAGAGGGGCAATGTCACTGTTGGGTTCACTTACGGCGTGTATACCAGCAGTACTCTGGGCCCAATTCCACACCAGAACCCTGCAGTGGGACATTTTACACAACACTCGTCAGCTAGAAGGTCGCCTCGAGGGTAGAGTTACCTTATCCAACAATACCATTCAGTCCCTACGATGGTGGTCGCTGATACCAAATCTGCGTAGGGGAGTTCCCTGGGTAAACCAGATCTCCCGAATTCTAACCACGAATGCTAGCCCCAGAAGCTGGGGAGCACATATAGGGGATAGGTGGGTCCAGGGAGCGTGGACACCGTCAGAACAGAATTTTTCCTCTAACCTTAAGGAGCTGTTAGCCATGGAGCGGGCTCTAAGTGCTTTCCTTATGTCCCTACAGGGCGAACACGTCAGACTATTCTCAGACAACCAGGTAACTGTAGCCTACATTAACCACCAGGGGGAACCTGATCCAGGCCCTTAATGGATGTGGCGAATCGTATCTTTCAGATCGCCGAGGTTCACCTTCTGTCCCTTACAGCCCTCCATATACTGTAAAAGGAAAACAAAATTTAACAGCTGATTTCCTAAGTCGCAACAGGCTCAAACAGGGAGAGTGGGCACTAAAGAGGCCCATCTTCGGACAGATCAAACGCAGGTGGGGACTCCCAGAAATAGACTTGTTCGCCAGCAGAAGGAACAGACAACTCCCTATGTTTTGTTCTCTGGATCCCAGAGAGAACCCGTATGCAGTGGACGCTCTCCTGATCCCTTGGAACTTCGACCTGGCGTATGCCTTCCCCCCACTGAATATGATTCCGATGGTACTGAGGAAGATCCAGGAGGACAGGGTTCACGTTATCTTAGTAGCCCCATTCTGGCCCAGGAGACCATGGTTTCCTTGGCTGAGGAAGATGTCTTCGTCACAGCCATGGATTCTCCCAGAGCTTCCGGACCTTCTGTCCCAGGGTCCAGTGTGTCACCCTCGGGTTTCCAACTTACACCTAGTGGCATGGAGTTTGAGGGGGAGCTGCTAAGGGGGAGGGGGTTTTCCCAGGGACTAGTCAACACCCAATTAAAAAGCAGGAAAGCCGCCACGACAAATATCTACGCCAGAGTCTGGAAAAGATTCTTATCAGTCTCAGGGGCAGAGGTTGGTCAGAAAATCCACATTGGCCAGATACTGGAATTCCTTCAGAAGGGGTTGGAGATGGGTCTAGCCACAAATACGCTTAGAGTCCAGGTTTCGGCTCTAGGGTCATTTTTACAACTGCAACCTAGCAAACAATTACTGGGTGGCAAGATTCATTAAAGCAGCAGCGAGATCTAGACCCATCAGTAAACAGAAGCTGGTTCCATGGCACCTCAACTTAGTTTTATCAGCTTTAACAGAACCCCCCTTTGAGCCTATTGATTCTGTCTCCATAAATATCCTTTCCTTCAAGACTGCCCTGTTGGTTGCCCTAACATCAGCCAGGAGAGTTAGTGATCTACAAGCCCTCTCTAGGATACCTCCATACACCCAGTTTGGAGAAGATAGGGTCTCTTTAAAGCCAGACCCCTCGTATCTGCCCAAAGTTGCCTCAAAGTTCCACAGACTACAAGAAATAGTCCTCCCATCCTTCTGCCCGAACCCCACTAACCCAACTGAACAGAAGCTCCATTCCCTAGATGTAAGGAAGTGCCTCCGTAGTTACATTTCGGCCACAGAACCATGGAAAAGGGACAATGCCCTTTTTGTATCTTTTCAGGGAGCTAGAAAAGGACTTAGAGTGTCCAAAAACACCCTAGCTAGGTGGATTAGGGAGGTAATTTCTTTTTCTTATACAGCAGGTGGGCTGGAGATTCCGGAAGGCATAAGGGCGCACTCTACTCTGTCCGTGGCAACATCCTGGGCAGAGAGATCGGAAGTATCCATTGAGGACATATGTAAGGCAGCCACGTGGTCCTCTCCATCCATGTTTTTTAACCACTATAGATTGGATTTAAGCGGGTCCGCCGACCTCACGTTTGGGAGAAAGGTGCTTGAGGCAGTTATCCCTCCCTAAGTTCTCTTCATCTCTGTAAATCTCTTTTGGTGTTGTCATGGCGACTGAATAAATGCTCAGCTACTTACCGGTAGCAATGTTTTTCAGGAGCCCATGACAGCACCTTTACATTCCCTCCCTCTGCTCTCACGTTCTGGATCAGCACCTTTTCTTCCAGTTAAACGTTAGTCACAGGTGTGAAGAATATTTAGTTTGACTGTGTATACAGTATATGAATTGCTACTAACCAGGGAGGTCCTCTCATGCTCTGTAATCCAACTGAAGCGCCCTTTTTATGTCTGTAGGTTTCCTGTCCCTGAAGGGCGGATCCCCTCTCTCGTGGTGCTGTCATGGGCTCCTGAAAAACACCGCTACCGGTAAGTAGCTGAGCATATCTCCGTCACGTTCTGGTAACCCTTCCCCCCATGACTTGACAGTTTCTTCGGCCAATGGCAGTTGTTCAGTCTCATCCTCACACTCTCCACTGCCCTCTAATGGTCAAACTCCCCTACTACATCCTTCCTCTTTATCTCCAGCTGTTTCCCATCTTTCACCACAGCAGTCCATCCAAAATACTCCACACCCCTGCCTTCCCACTGCAGACAGGTCCGTCCGTCAGTCCACCTTCCCTACAAGTGCGCCCCCTCTTGGGCATTGTCATACAGCGGATGTGTCAGTGGCTGTGCTGCAGTCAGCAGCACTTGTTGGCATCCGTGGTAGCGACGCCGCACGTGGGTCGCCCTCCCAGGGCTGTGGGGTACTCGGTACCGGGCCGGTATCAGTGGGATGTGTCACAACAGCGGTGACCCAGACCGTGGCCCTGGGCACCCAAGTAATAGGAAGATGTGAATGGTGGAATGTAGTTAATGGAATAGTTCGTGACACCACCTGTGGTGTTCGGCAAGGGAGGTGTTAAGCCGACGCTGCAGACAGATCCTCCGGGACAGATGGTGTGGTGCAGCAATGATATTATAGCCCTCCACAGGCAGAGCTGTTGTCCCGGGGCAGGATAGGTGAAGTGGCACTTAGATGGTGTAGTGTTTGGCGCAGAGGATGTAGCAGTGCCAGGCGGATGGACGCAGGAAGGAATGGAGGACACCAGGGCATGTAGTTCCAAAGCTTTACTCACAGTCTGTCGTGCCCGCTTCTGTGCCGTGTCCTCCGGGTCAGGGACTCAGTCAACCTCCAGGCAAGATGGAATGCTCCCTTCCAACACTCCGCCAACTTATGTGCCTTTTCTGAATGTCTCCTCTATAGCGCCTTTAAGTGTGAAGATCTCCTAGTACTGAGGTACACTGAAGTTCCTCCTGACAGATGTTCTCAAGAACTCTACTTGTACAGCAGACAGCTGTAGCCTGCTTCGGGGACTCTCTACTCCTGAGTCCTGGCTCTCTATCCAAATTGCTGTTGTGCCCCCAAGTCTTAGATGGGAGTAGTGCATTTACAGCCCACTACTCCACCGGTGTCTGCTGCAGAACCATTAGTGTCCATACAACCTCGGGGACCGGGCCCCGGCCTTGCGCTTGGAACTTCTAGGCAGGGTTCTTCCTCTAACCCACGTCCTCTGTGTTCCCTTTCACTCCTACGTTCCGTACTTGTCTTTCCCTTCTATGGAAGCTCAGGCTTCGGTTCAATGTCTTTCTCCTTCTTTCCTTTCCCATGCTAGCTGGCTCAGATCACTGAGGCAGCTGCAGCACTCCTTCCTCCATCCCTCTTCCAAGGATCCCCACTCCTCTCTGAGTGGCTTCCTCTCTCAGACTCTCCGTCTGACTGACCTCAATCCTAAAACCTTCCCGCTCTTTTATGTGTATCTCAACTCCACCCACCTCCCAGCACGTTTAGTGTTCCAAGCAGGGAACCACCAAAGGTGCTCTGCTTCCCTCTAAGCAAGGAGCCGCAATGTGGTTTTGCTGAAGTACTCTATTGTGTGGGGTGCGAGTGTTGGAGCGTGGTCAGGAGCCTTCAACTTACCTGGATGGTGGGGCACCACACCTTAGGAGAAGGTGCAGTACCTCTGTGGCGACTGAGCCTCAGGGGCATCACACACGCACGGTAGGTCTAGACGGACTCTGACCCTGTGTCTTGGGCCTGAGTCCTGTGACCATATACAGTGAGTGCACACCGCTGAGATCTGTGAGGTCAACAAGCTCAGCATTTACGTTTATGCCTTAGGCGCCTCTGTGAACTTAACAGAGCTCGCCAGCACACACCGGGTGACATTCAACCCACGTGCGATATAACGCCATATTGTGCGTCTGCCATTACATAGCAGAAGTTTAACATCTCTGCACGGTGGACCCCGGGCGGCGTACGCACTTTCTATTATTTAATATTTAGTGCGTTCCGCTTTCCCTAACACAGAATATTTTTCAGCTGCATGGGGTCCCAGATGAAGTTCATTCTTAAGGACCTTCCACGTCTCATGGACCATGACCGCTGGGTTTTCCCCAGCTCCACCCAGCAATTTGTCTATCCAATCCGCAATATGTTGAACCCGAGCACCCAGCAGACAACCAACAGGTTTGGCATTCACGGTCTTGGCGGCAGATGACCTCGTCAGTCCCCTACCACCAACATCTGCCTGGCCTTTGCTGCACTCCTATTTCCCTCCTTCCTACAGCAGTCGTTTTTCTGGTTGATAGGAGCAATGTCCTGCTGCAGTGATCCCAGTCCTGGGCTTGCATTCCTAATATCAGCCAAACAGGCATATTTACTAGGTTGTGCCAGATCAGGACTGGGTTCCCTGGCACTTTTCCCCCTACCCCTTCTTGTAACATTTACCCAGCTGCTTACTACTCTTTCCTGATCTTCCCCACCTCCACCCTCCTCCATATCACTGGCCTCAGCCGGCACAAGCTCGGTGAGCTCTAAACTCCTCTCCAGGTTAGCAATGCTCCTGAGTGTTGCCAGCTGCACATTTAGATCCTTTACCTGGGCTTCCAAACATGTAACTCGCTTGCATCGAGTGCAGACATATTCACCCTCAAGCGGCTGTTCAAGGCATGCATACATCTCACAAGACGCACACCTAGTGGCATTGTCCATGGAGCACATATCCAATGGGGATAACAGTACAGATAAAAGCAGAAAAAATAAACAATTGAAGCTAGTAAGGAAAACACCAAACTATGCTCTTGTGTTAAACTAAGAAATTACGTTTAACTATGGATTTATCTGCAGCCTCGGACTTAACAGCCCTCACTCTGCCCATAAGTGACCCCATTTTACAAGACACACATTTCAATGAATATATGGGTGCAATGATCATATTGACACCACAGGTGTGTCACAAATTTTATACCACTTGACAGGGAAGAAAAAATTAAATTTTTACCACAAAAATTTTGTTTTAGTAGCCGTACGGCAAGACTCCGGAATAACGGAGCGCTATTTTCCTGCTGGAGTGCAGGTTTTTCAAGAATTGTTTGCGGGCTCCATACACAGAGCCACTAAGTGCTAGAAGAGCAGAATCCCCCTCAAGTAATCCCATTTTGGAAATTATACCCCTACAGAAATGTATCTACAGGTATATTGACAATTTTGACTCCATGGGTATTTTCCAGAAACAAACAGAAGTGGATGTTGCTTAGTGAAAATTGCAAACTGCCATTGTGGTGCCCGTACGTTGTAGTGCCCAGTACGTTGTTTTCACCAGTATGGGATAGTGCCCTGCCACATGCTTTTGTAGACACTGTAGTGCCATGGAAGCACGCTGCGCAGTGTTGAGGCAGTGACCCAGCAAAGTTCCAACACAAAAGTCTCTTTAATGTGTTACTTCACAGCATAAAATGTCCAATTCACACAAGTGCACAGCATTAATGTCCAGTTCACAGCACTACATAGCACCCAGTATCCTCCGGATCGCAATCTGCAGCCATGCCCTCCAGTTTGCAGCCATTAAACACGCTAGTCCGCCACCAGGCACAAAACAGTTCACCTCCGATACCCATTGCCGTGGACGACTGCACTGCTGTGTAGGTGGTGGGTGCCAGGCTATTCAGCTGCCTTGGCTTGTGTTGCTTCACACAGGTAGAGCTCTGCAAAGCCGACTGTTCTGTACACTAGCAAGCACCAACTGACTCTGGCCCTGACACACCCAAACACTATACTGCAGGGATTTTAACTGGGATCCGTGGTCTTCAGCCACATAGAAAACCTGGGCATGGAATGAAACGGACTGCAAGACTACCATCCTGCAGTCTGTTTCAAAATACAAAAACCCCAGAGCAAGTTTTCCCAACTCTGCCCTGTGTGAGACTTTGGTATTACTCCGGGAGTGAACCCGCTGGACCGTGGCAACGAACCTCCCACGGGCGAGCTGACCAGGTGGACCACCCCCTATACAGGGAGTGTTTGGGGCAGGCCTGCGGGTAACTATCACCACGGCAGCTGGTACCCAGGGAGAGGGCCTCGGAGACCCGACGGAACACAGGAGAGATCGGCAGGTAATCGCCCTAGGAGAGGAACACGGCAGGCGGACAGATCAGGGACACGGGTGGAACGACAGGCAGCAGACACGGACTGGATACACAGCTGGGAGACCAGGACGGGGCGGAACAGAGCCTCGGAACTCCGGATCCTAAGAAAGAAAACAGCGAAGAGGCACTATTTGCTGAGGAAAGGTTGGGAGCAGGGGTGCGCACAGAGACAAAGGGGCCAGGATCACAAGCAGGGCTCAAGCGATCACCAGGCACCGTCAGGAGGAAGAGACGGTGGCATCTGATCAAGGACTTCCGGGTCACGACCCTAGCTGGCGCAGGCTGAGGAGGGCGCGTGCGCTCAAAGGGAATGGAGGGTGCGCGCGCTCCAGACTTCAGTGTGGACGCGCGCCCGTCGAGGAGCAGGAAGCCGGGCAGGGGCGCGCGACTGTTTGGAGCAGAGGATACCGGGCAGGAGCGAGTGTAGGGTAAGAGTAACGGGAGAGCCGTGGTGAGGACCGGGGCAGGCGAGACTGCGGTGTGGAAGCCGCCAGGGACCTGGATGGCAGCAGCAGGGGAGCCGGAACCAGTGGGGGCCGCGGCGGGACCTGCGGCCGCGGTGTGACACCCTGGACACCAGCATCCCCAAGACTAACACTTATTTTTAGTCTGCATTACAATCACAGCTACACCTGTGACTGCAATGCACTTTCATGGCCTCCATACGCATCCTGGGGAGAATACACAACGACCCCTATCAGTGACACTGGTCACTGACTCACAACACACAACTGTAAAGTAGGTGGGCTGTCATCGCTGCAGAAATGACAAACATGTGGACGCTAAATGTGGTTTAGACACACTGTGGTGATCAGAAAGGAGGGGACATTTGGATTTGGGAGCGCAGAATTTGCTTTTCTTTTGGGAGGTGAGGAGCCATAGGGCTTTTCCAGAGCCTTTGTGCTACCAGTATCGTGGAAGCCACCTATATTTCCATTGACAGTTGATGGACCCGAGTGGCAACTTGCTTTTTTTTTTATTGATTTAAAGCTTTTGTAGGGAACATTTTCCATAACATTTGAGCCGACGCTCTTCCCTGATCACTTACATTGGGGTTTACATCTAAAAATCTAAGTGACAGGATTCAGATGAGACCTCCAAGTTATTCACTATAATGCGGCAGCAGAGTTACTCTAGACTCAGTTTGGAGATGTTCTTTTCAGAGGTGCACAAAACTGTGGTTGACTGAGCTTTTATGCATGCCTAGAAAGATAGACATAGGAAGCCACATGGCATCCACAGTGACTCCATCCGCCTCATTACAGTGGGTACAGAAATTTTTCAGACCCCTTTGAATTTTTCACTCTGTTTCATTGCAGCCATTTGGTAAATTCAAAAAAGTACATTTTCTCATTAATGTACACTCTGCACCCCATCTTAACTGACAAAAAACAGAAATGTAGAAATTTTGGCAAATTTATTAAAAGAGAAAAACTGAAATATCACATGGTCATAAGTATTCAGACCCTTTGCTTGGACACTCATATTTAAGTCACATGCTGTCCATTTCCTTGTGATCCTCCTTGAAATGGTTCTACTCCTTCTTTGGAGTGCAGCTGTGTGTAATTAAATTGATAGGACTTCATTTGGAAAGACACACACCTCTCTATATAAGACCTCACAGCTCACAGTGCTTGTAAGACCAAATAAGAATCAGGAGGTCAAAGGAACTGGCCAAGGAGCTCAGAGACAAAATTGTGGCAAGGCACAGATATGGCCAAGGTTATAAAAAGAATTTCTACAGTACTCAAGGTTCCTAAGATCACAATGGCCTTCATAATCCTTAAATGGATGAAGTTTGGGACCATCAGAAGTCTTTCTAGACCTGGCCGTCCAGCAAAACTGAGAAATCGTGGGAGAAGAACCTTTGTGAGAGAGGTAAAGAAGAACCCCAAGATAATAATAATAATAATAATAATAATCTTTATTTTATATAGCGCTAACATATTCCGCAGCACTTTACAGATCACTGTGGCTGAGCTCCACAGATGTTTGGAGCAGAGGATACCGGGCAGGAGCCAGTGCAGGGTAAGAGTAACGGGAGAGCCGCGGTGAGGACTGGGGCAGGCGAGACTGCGTCGTGGAAGCCGCCAGGGACCAGGATGGCAGCAGCAGGGGAGCCGGAACCAGTGGGGGCCGCGGCGGGACCTGCGGCCGCGGTGTGACAGTACCCCCCCCTCACGCGCCCCCCTCCGCAGACTGGAGAAAAACTTAGCCAAAATTCGAGGAGCCTGGATATTCTCCCGAGGCTCCCAGGATCTTTCCTCTGGACGAAAGCCCTTCCAATCGACCCGAAAAAAGATCCTCCCTCGTTGCTTTTTCATAGCAAGAATGTCTTTAATCTCGAACTCATCATCAGCGGACACAGGCGGAGGCGACTGGGTAGCAGAGGCATGGAAGCAATTGAGGATGACCGGTTTTAGAAGGGACACATGGAATGAATTAGGGATGCGAAGAGAGGCGGGGAGCCGCAGTTTATAGGAGACATCTGTTAGGAATCTGGGTCATTCTATGCTTATGTAGCAACCCAGATCCTCACATTTGTCTCCAGAGGCTAAGTCCTTTTTCCCTGCTTTTGAGCATGCTCACGGGACTAGCTCTCACTGGAGTTCAGGAGTCAGGTGCTCAGGTCCTGCTCCTGATTTGATTGGTTACGTTCGGGACTCTGGAGATTTCCGGCAGGTCCCGTACGCTATAAAAAGTGCCAAGGCCGCTATGCCATGCGCTAGTATTTTCCATACTTGCTGCTGTGTGTTTGGTGATGGATGCTTGGACTGGTGAATGACTTATTATGAAACCCCTTCCCTCTGATAATACGAATGTGTGAGTGATTGGGATACAGCCAGTGTGCGCGCTAGCGCCAGCGCGCTCAAGCTTCGCCAGTTGCAGCAGCCAGCGTCCTGCTTCGCGCCTGCCTTATCGCGCTTGCAGCCCGCTTTTGGCGTTCGCAGTTGCGACGCCGTGCACACGCCTACCTACGGTAAGTCCATTCAGGTGTAGTGCTGTTCTTAACTACTCCGGCTTTGGCTTTGTGAGTTTTAACAGAGTTTGCTTTTGTGCACCAGGTTCAGTTCTTCCTGTGCACATTACCGTCCTGGTGCTCTGCCTTTTCAGCAGCGGTTATTACACCTGCCGCACGGTGGACCCCGGGCGGCGAACACATTTATTTATACTTTTTTAAGCGTGTTCCGCCGCAGTAACATAATACTAGCACCAGCGTCTGGCTAAATGGCAGAACAGCAGCAACTCGTGCAATGCATACGACAGCTCGAGGCTCGCTTGACTACCCTTGAGAAGGCCCTCGCAGCTTCGCAGGCCACGGATGCTGCTGTCCAGGCACTTACGGACGCAGTGGGTCGGATGTCCATGTCCGCCCTTGCGCCGACAGTTACCCGCCTCCCGTTACCTGAGAAATATTCTGGGGATGGCGCCTCCTGTAGGGGTTTTATCAGCCAGTGCTCAATCCATCTGGAGCTGCTGGCTGCGCAATTCCCAACAGAACGGGCCAAGGTGGCCTTTATTATTTCCCTATTGTCGGGCAAGGCGCTGGAATGGGCAACGCCACTTTGGGAGCGTGATGACCTGGATGTTCGGACCGCAGCTAATCACCTTACTGCTATTAAGCAGGTGTTTCTCGGTCCACGGGTTACACACGATACCTCACTCCAATTGCTGGCCTTGTCTCAAGGATCACTCTCAGTAAGTCAATACGCTGTCCGTTTTCGGACACCGGCGTCTGCGTTAGAGTGGTCTGACAAGGCACTTATCCCAGTTTTTTGGAGAGGACTAGCTGAGCACGTAAAGGATGCTCTCTCCACTAGGGAGATCCCCACCACTCTGGAGGAGCTAATCTCCATCTCCTCCCGTATCGACCTCTGTTTTTCGGAGCGTGGTTTGGAGCGTGCTCACACCAAGCGTAGAGGTACTCCGGCTCCCAAATTTTTTGAGCCTTTGGATCAGCTCGAGCCAGAGGTTCTACCCCCTGAGCCCATGGAGGTGTCTCGCGCCATTTCGGAGACATGTCCGGCGCAGGAGACCATATGCGGTTGTCACCATCTGCCTGCTGCTTCTCAGGAAGACAGCGCCTCGCAATGGTCTGATTGCGAATCGGTAGGCGAGACTTTTGTCCCTCCTCGCGAGCGGCCTAAAGTTCTCGCGTGGGCACACGCGCCCAATGCGGACGGCCATCGTGGCTATATGCAGACCACGAAGTCACTGGCCGGTTCGTATTGGTGGCCGCACAGGGCTCTGGATATAAAAAAATTTATTCGGGCATGCACCCTATGTGCTCGGGATAGTCTTCCCGAATGGAGAGTGGCTACACCCGCCGATACACGGCGGCCTTCTCCTAAAACTCCCATTGTGTCCCGGGTGTCTCTCCTGAGACCTGGTGATCTTGTCTCCCCCGATACCGTCCGCATCTCCCGGTTTTTGGTTTCACCTACTGGGAGACCAGGCTCGCCTTTTAACGAGTCTGAGACCTGTGCTGCTGTCGGACACAGGCTGGTGGATCGGAGGGTTCAGGGAGGGGGGGCCCTAGGGGGGGGTAATGTTAGGAATCTGGGCCATTCTATGCTTATGCAGCAACCCAGATTCTCACATTTGTCTCCAGAGGCTAAGTCCTTTTTCCCTGCTTCTGAGCATGCTCACGGGACTAGCTTTCACTGGAGTTCAGGAGTCAGGTGCTCAGGTCCTGCTCCTGATTTGATTGGTTACGTTCGGGACTCTGGAGATTTCCAGCAGGTCCCGTACGCTATAAAAAGTGCGCATGGCCACTCCGCCAGTTGCAGCAGCCAGCGTCCTGCTTCGCGTCTGCTATATCGCGCTTGCAGCCCGCTTTTGGCGTTCGCAGTTGCGACGCCGTGCACACGCCTACCTACGGTAAGTCCATTCGGGTGTAGTGCTGTTCTTAACTACTCCGGCTTTGGCTACGGCACGTGTGCTGCTGAGTGTCTGTGAGGCTAATACAGACACAGCGTTTTTTGAATTTGTGTTTTGGGTACAGCTCTGTGAGTTTTAACAGAGTTTGCTTTTGTGCACCAGGTTCAGTTCTTCCTGTGCACATTACCGTCCTGGTGCTCTGCCTTTTCAGCAGCGGTTATTACACCTGCCGCACGGTGGACCCCGGACGGCGAACACGTTTATTTATATTTTTTAAGCGTGTTCCGCCGCCGTAACAACATCGTTAATACGAGTCAAAACTTCAAAAGGCCCAATGTAGCGGGGTCCCAGTTTATGTGAAGGGACCTTTAGACGAATGAACTTAGACGATAGCCAAACCCTATCCCCCGGATGATATGGCGGGGCATCCAAGCGCCTTTTCTCAGCGTGTCTCTTTATCATGTCACGTGCTAACTCGAGAGCGGCCTTGGTCTCCTGCCAGATCCTGGAGAAATCCCCAGATTGAAGATCAGCCGCCGGTACACCCGAGGCAGGAGGAACCGGTAAAGGTACACCCGGGTGTTGCCCGTGGTCGACAAAAAAAAGAAACTTGCCAGACGATTCGCTGATATGACTATTGTAGGCGAATTCAGCCCATGGGAGTAAGTCAGACCAGTCGTTCTGGTGGGCATTAGAAAAGTGCCGGAGATAGTTTACCAGATTCTGGTTAGTCCGCTCCGCTTGACCATTGGACTGTGGATGGTAAGATGAGGAGAAGTCGAGTGTGACATCCATAGACCGGCATAGGGCTCTCCAAAATCGAGAGGTGAATTGGACTCCTCTGTCCAAAACGATATGTTGGGGCAATCCGTGAAGACGGAAGATGTGATGAATGAAAAGTTTCGCCAGATCGGGTGCAGAAGGTAACCCTGGGAGAGGGATGAAATGTGCCATCTTCGAGAACCTGTCTACCACCACAAGGATGACAGTACAATCCGCAGACTTGGGTAGATTGGTAATAAAATCCATTGCAACGTGTTGCCAAGGAGCTGAGGGGACTGGAAGTGGATGAAGGAGACCGGAAGGCAGCTGCCTGGGCACCTTGTTTTTGGCACAGGACGGACAGGAGGCAACAAAATCTCGGACATCCCGGAGATGAGTCGGCCACCAGTAGTAACGGGACACAAGGACAAGTGTCTTCTTAAATCCGACATGACCAGCAAGTTTGGAAGTATGCCCCCAGCGCAAGACCCGTCTTCGATTCCTCTCGGGCACCAAAGTCTTACCCGAAGGTGACGACACTAAGGAGAGCGATGCCACCGTGATGAACCTGGATGGCTCCAAGATGTGCATGGGTTCCTCCTCCATATCTGCTGAGAGAAAGGACCTGGACAGAGCGTCGGCTTTAAGATTCTTGTTGCCGGGACGAAAGTGCAGATCAAAATCAAATCGGCCGAAGAACAGGGACCACCGGGCCTGCCGAGGGTTGAGTCTCTGTGCCGATCGAATGAAAGCCAGGTTCTTATGGTCCGTGTAAATCGTAAATGGATGGACCGCTCCCTCCAGTAAATACCTCCACTCCTCCAGAGCTAACTTAATGGTGAGCAGTTCTCTGTCTCCAGTAGAATAGTTTCGTTCCGAAGTAGAGAAGGTTTTGGAAAAAAACCCACACGTAACGAGCCTACCGGAGGGAGATTTCTGAGATAGAACTGCACTGGCCCCAGTCGCGGAAGCATCGACCTCGAGGATAAAAAGGTTTGTTGGCCTCTGGGCGATGGAACATGGGTGCCGAGGCGAAGGCTTGTTTCAGAGACAAGAAGACATTCTCGGCTTCGGAGGACCAGACATGAGGATTGGCTCCCTTACGGATCAAAGAGGAAATAGGACCAGTCAAGGTGGAAAAATGAGGAATGAACTGCTGGTAGTAATTTGCGAAACCAAGTAATCGCTGAATGGCTTTCATGCCATGAGGTCGTGGCCAGTTGAGCACGCAGATAGTTTCTCCGGGTCCATGCGCAAGCCAGAGTCAGAGATGATGTAACCTAAGAACGGAAGGGAGGTCTGTTCGAAGGCGCATTTCTCCAACTTAGCATACAGTCGATTCTCTCTCAGGCGTGACAGTACTTGTCGGACATTCCTCCTGTGGGTAGGCAGGTCAGGAGAGAAGACGAGGATATCGTCCAGATATACTACCACACAGGAGTACAAAAGGTCTTGGAAAATGTCGTTTACAAATTCCTGGAATACCGTGGGAGCATTGCACAAACCGAAGGGCATGACGAGATACTCGTAGTGGCCATCCCTGGTGTTGAAAGCGGTCTTCCATTCATCTCCGGAGCGAATACGGACGAGGTTGTAGGCTCCACGGAGGTCCAGTTTGGTAAAGATTCGTGCCCCTCGCAGCCGATCAAATAACTCAGGAATGAGAGGAAGTGGGTACTTGTTCTTGATAGTGATTTCATTAAGACCCTGATAGTCGATACAAGGACGAAGAGACCCATCTTTCTTCTTGACAAAAAAGAAACCTGCTCCGGCGGGTGAAGATGACTTCCGGATAAAGCCTCTTGCCAAGCTCTTTTGAACGTACTCTGTCATGGCTGGTGATTCGAGAGGATTCAGAGGATAGCTTCGCCCCCGGGGCGGAGTTGAACCTGGGACCAGATCGATCGAGCAATCATATGGCCGGTGCGGGTGGAGAGTCTCTGCCTCCTTTTTGCTGAAAACGTTGGCAAAAGCCCAATAAGCCGAGGGCAGACCCGTGGGGCCCGAGGCAGGTAGCATAGTTTTGAGAGGCTGTACCGGACGAAGGCACTTAGTCTGGCTGGACTGACCCCAGCGAAGAATGTCTCCGGATCGCAAATCCAGGGTAGGTTCGTGTATTCTTAGCCAAGAAAGACCTAGAAGCAAGGTGTGTGATAACGAAGGCAATACGAAGAAGGCTATCTTCTCTCGGTGCAAGATCCCGACCTGTAACTCCACCTCTTCGGTGACCAGGGTAACGGTCTCATGCAGGGGAACACCGTCGACTGAAGCTAACTGCTGGGGAGACTCCAAGGACCTGACAGGTATCTGCAATCTTTTCACCGCCTCGAGTTGGATGAAATTCCCGGCAGCGCCAGAATCAATGTAGGCTACCTCGGAAAAACGCTTAGAACCCAGAACAAACAAAACAGAAAGGGTCAAGGGTAGAGAGGTATCACTGACACCACCTAGGGAGGCCTCTCTTACCTGTCCTAGGCGGAGGCGTTTCCCGGCCTCACCGGACAGGAACGCAGGAGATGGGAGGCGTTGCCACAATAGAGACAAAGACCATGTGTAAATCTCTCCTGGCGACGCTGTTCCGCTGGTCTGAGTCGGTCCACCTGCATTGGCTCTGGTGCAGACGCCGCGGAGGAGGGTCGCGGACGAGGAGGGCTGCGTGTAGTAGAGGAGAAGCGAGAAGGTCTTCTCTCCCTGGCGGCTTCGAGGGAGTGCTCCTGAAAACGCAGATCGATTCGTGTTGCCAGAGAGATGAGGTCCTCCAAAGACGTAGGTGTGTCTCTCCCAGCCAACTCGTCTTTAATCCGAGCAGACAAACCGCGCCAAAAAGCCCCTACCAGGGCCTCGTTGTTCCATCCAAGCTAGGATGACAACGTGCGGAACTGGATGGCGTACTGTCCCACAGAGAGAGTACCCTGGCGGAGGTTAAATAAGGACTCAGCGGTTGAGACCAGGCAGCCGGGCTCATCGAAGACTTTACGAAAATTCTCCAAGAAGGTCGCAAGCTGGGAGACGATCGGATCGTCACGTTCCCACAAGGGGTTTACCCAGGCTAGTGCCTCGCCCTCCAAATGGGATATCATAAAGGCTACTTTGGCCCGGTCGGTGGGATACTGCAGAGGCGACAATTCAAAATGTAGCTGGCATTGGTTAAGGAACCCCTGACACAGCTTGGGGTCACCGCTATAACGCGGGGGTTTTGCCAACCGAGGGGGACAGATGCGAAACTGCCGCCTGGACTGGGGCTGCCGCTGCGGTCTGAAGAGCTAGCAGGCGGTTATCTACTGAGGCCATATAATTCAAAATATGGGCCTGAGTGTCGCGCTGCTGGGCGAGCTCCTGCTGGAGACCGGTGATCTGAGAGGCAGTCCCCAGATCGGAGGGTTGTAAAGCGGATAGACGGGACTCCATGGTCTTGAGGAACGACATGATCCTCGGCTGGTTTTCTCGAAGGAACAAAAGTTCCTTTTGGGTCGGGGTCGGGGTACCAGCGGGATCCAGGGCCAGGTGATTCTGTGAGACTTTGGTATTACTCCGGGAGTGGACCCGCTGGACCCTGACAACGAACCTCCCACGGGCGAGCTGACCAGGTGGACCACCCCCTATACAGGGAGTGTTTGGGGCAGGCCCGCGGGTAACTATCACCACGGCAGCTGGTACCCAGGGAGAGGGCCTCGGTGACCCGACGGAACACAAGAGAGATCGGCAGGTAATCGCCCTAGGAGAGGAACACGGCAGGCGGACAGATCAGGGACACGGGTGGAACGACAGGCAGCAGACGCGGACTGGATGGATACACAGCTGGGATACCAGGACGGGGCGGAACAGAGCCTCGGAACTCCGGATCCTAAGAAAGAGAACAGCGGAGAGGCACTATTAGCTGAGGACAGGTTGGGAGCAGGGGTGCGAACAGAGACAAAGGGGCCAGGATCACAAGCAGGGCTCGAGCGATCACCAGGCACCATCAGGAGGAAGAGACGGCCTGATATAGGGCATCTGATCAAGGACTTCCGGGTCACGACCCTAGCTGGCGCAGGCTGAGGAGGGCGCGTGCGCTCAAAGGGAATGGAGGGTGCGCACTCTCCAGACTTCAGTGTGGACGCGCGCCCGTCGAGGTGCAGGAAGCCGGGCAGGGGCGCACGCCTGTTTGGAGCAGAGGATACCGGGCAGGAGCGAGTGCAGGGTAAGAGTAACGGGAGAGCCGTGGTGAGGACCGGGGCAGGCGAGACTGCGGCGTGCAAGCCGCCAGGGACCGGGATGGCAGCAGCAGGGGAGCCGGAACCAGTGGGGGCCGCGGCGGGACCTGCGGCCGCGGTGTGACACCCTGGACACCAGCATCCCCAAGACTAACACTTATTTTTAGTCTGCATTACAATCACAGCTACACCTGTGACTGCAATGCACTCTCATGGCCTCCATACGCATCCTGGGGAGAATACACAACGACCCCTATCTGTGACACTGGTCACTGCCTCACAACACACAACTGTAAAGTAGGTGGGCTGTCATCGCTGCAGAAATGACAAACATGTGGACGCTAAATATGGTTTAGACACACTGTGGTGATCAGAAAGGAGGGGACATTTGGATTTGGGAGCGCAGAATTTGCTTTTCTTTTGGGAGGTGAGGAGCCATAGGGCTTTTCCAGAGCCTTTGTGCTACCAGTATCGTGGAAGCCACCTATATTTCCATTGACAGTTGATGGACCCGAGTGGCAACTTGCTTTTTTTTTTATTGATTTAAAGCTTTTGTAGGGAACATTTTCCATAACATTTGAGCCGACGCTCTTCCCTGATCACTTACATTGGGGTTTACATCTAAAAATCTAAGTGACAGGATTCAGATGAGACCTCCAAGTTATTCACTATAATGCGGCAGCAGAGTTACTCTAGAATCAGTTTGGAGATGTTCTTTTCAGAGGTGCACAAAACTGTGGTTGACTGAGCTTTTATGCATGCCTAGAAAGATAGACATAGGAAGCCACATGGCATCCACAGTGACTCCATCCGCCTCATTACAGTGGGTACAGAAATTTTTCAGACCCCTTTAAATTTTTCACTCTGTTTCATTGCAGCCATTTGGTAAATTCAAAAAAGTACATTTTCTCATTAATGTACACTCTGCACCCCATCTTAACTGACAAAAAACAGAAATGTAGAAATTTTGGCAAATTTATTAAAAGAGAAAAACTGAAATATCACATGGTCATAAGTATTCAGACCCTTTGCTTGGACACTCATATTTAAGTCACATGCTGTCCATTTCCTTGTGATCCTCCTTGAAATGGTTCTACTCCTTCTTTGGAGTGCAGCTGTGTGTAATTAAATTGATAGGACTTGATTTGCAAGACACACACCTCTCTATATAAGACCTCACAGCTCACAGTGCTTGTAAGACCAAATAAGAATCAGGAGGTCAAAGGAACTGGCCAAGGAGCTCAGAGACAAAATTGTGGCAAGGCACAGATATGGCCAAGGTTAGGCTGGTTTCACATTTGCGTTTTTTTTCTCGGTATTTTAGCGCTAAATAGCGCATGCGTTTTTTTTCCCTATACTTTGCATGGGATGCGCTTATGTGCGCATACACATGCGTTTGTACGCGTTTTTCCGCGCATGCGTTTTTTTGCGGTATGCGCTCGGGCGCACAAAATGCAACCTGTTGCATTTTTTGGGCGTCCGACTTGCCTCAAAAAAACGCATGCGCGCGCAATGCGTTTTTTTACAGCAAGACACCCATTATAAGTCTATGGTGAGCATATGTGCGCATTGGCATGCTTTGTATGCGTTTTTTTGCACATGCGTTTTTTTTACCATTAGTTTAGACAATGGAATTTAGGGGTTTGGGTTAGAGTTAGGGTTAGTTAAGGGGGTTTAGGGTTAGGGTTAGGGATAGGGTTAGGGTCAGGGTCAGGGTTAGGGTTAGGATCAGGGTATGGTTTGGTTAAGGGTTAGGGTTAGGGTCAGGGTCAAGGTTAGGGTTAGGGTTAGGGTATGGTTTGGTTAAGGGTTAGGGTCAGGGTTAGGGTTAGGGTTAGGGTTAGGGTATGGTTTGGTTAAGGGTTAGGGTTAGGGTCAGGGTTAGGGTTAGGGTTAGGGTTAGGGTCAGGGTTAGGGTATGGTTTGGTTAAGGATTAGGGTTAGGGTCAGGGTTAGGGTTAGGGTCAGGGTTAGGGTTAGGGTTAGGGTATGGTTTGGTTAAGGGTTAGGGTTAGGGTCAGGGTCAAGGTTAGGGTTAGGATCAGGGTATGGTTTGGTTAAGGGTTTGCGTTAGGGTCAGGGTTAGGGATAGGGTCAGCGTTAGGGTCAGGGTTAGGGTTAGGGTCAGGGTTAGGGTTAGGGTATGGTTTGGTTAAGGGTTAGGGTTAGGGTCAGGGTTAGGGTTAGGGTTAGGGTCAGGGTTAGGGTTAGGGTTAGGGTCAGGGTTAGGGTTAGGGTTAGTAAAGTCATGGTTTGGGTTAGTGTGAGGGGCCACCTAATGTTTGGAAAAAACGCAAACGCGGTAAAAACGCACTAAAAACGCATACAAACGCATAAAAACGCTGCGTTTTTTTCATGCATGCTCATAAAAATGCTTGAAAAAAACGCAGCAGTTGTATGCTTTTGTATGCGTTTTTTCAATGCGTTTTTTTGCGGGAAAAACGCGCTGCAAAAAAAAGCAAGTGTGAAACTAGCCTTATAAAAAGAATTTCTACAGTACTCAAGGTTCCTAAGATCACAGTGGCCTTGACCTAAACCCAATTTAACATCTTTGGAGAGACCTGAAAATGGCTGTCCACCAACGTTCATCATCCAACCTGACGGAACAGGATAGGATCTACAAGGAAGAATGGCAGAAGATCCCCAAATCCAGGTGTGAAAAACTTGTTGCATCATTCCCAAGAAGACTGCACTAGCGCAAAAGGTGCATCACTCAATACTGAGCAAAGGGTCTGAAAACTTATGACCATGTGATATTTCAGTTTTTGTTTGTTAATCATCCCACCGAATACATGCTCTCCTTTGGCATTGGGCATAATACTACTCAGACAACACAGGGTAAAGGTAAAACAGTGTATCAATACTTTATTGAACCACAAAACAGGCAAATAACATATAGAACAGTCCCAGAAAAATACCCAAGATTGTAATTTTACACTGAGTCTCACATTTCCACTGACACGTCGGGATAAGAGCACCTGTGAATTCAGAGCTTCCAGGGCCGACTACCCCACCCGTGGAATGCACAGGAGGAGGTAGCAATAAGCCTAGGAAGCTGAAAGTCCATTGAAATACAAGGCCAGGTGACCGGAGGGTCACATCCTGGCTTCTCCAAACATCTCCATGGATCCAGTTGACAGGTGGGTGCCAATTCTGGCTTTCCCAAATGTATCCATGGGGTTCTGGTGATCAGTCAGTCCAAATACTGACTACCCCAAACATACCTATAGTACAGTGATGGTCAATGGGGCAGATCGTTATTCTTTCAGCTGGGGCCATGGTCCCCTAAGCAGGCATCTTGCAAAATGTCAAATCTGTTTCCCTCGTGATGGAACCATGATGTTGCAGCTATCCTGTAGAGTGTTCCTGGCTGTGGTTTTGTAAAGACTCTCTGGTTCTTTGGATCTCTTGGCTGTCTGGATGTATATTGTTATAGGCATAGTCCACTTATATAGCTCACAACTGTTGTCATTCAAACCAGCATCCAGAGGTCAAGAGGAAGATGTGATGAGGTTACCTCGCATTTTTTGACTAAATTAATTTGCATAGTTTAAATCCTCTGTTTTCCAAGTCAACAAGCCACAGGACCCACACAACGGTCATTCAACAGATTAAGTAAAAATCCAGTGTTCAATTACCCTACATCACTGTATTCTAAAGATAGACAATAAGTTGTAGGAGATGATATAAGAGGCAAACATTAGCTATTCAAAATTATCAAAAATCAATGTTTAAAGACTAATATGACAACAGTGTATGGTTCTTGACCAACTGAAAAACAAACACATAAATTAAAAACTCAACATATAGATAATAGTCTATTCCTCCTGGCTTACAGGAAATAGACGTGTGGATAATTCAGATAGAATGCTGTGTCCTCACACCAGATTTATATTTTTTTTATGTTTGGCTGCTGTCACACACAGACGCTTTTTACTGCAAAAACTGCATCACTATATTGGAGAGATATAATTTTTACATAGTTTTGCTGGCAGAGTCATGTGAGGACTTGTTTTTTGCAGGACGAGTTGACGTTTACTGGTATAATATTCAAACACATGACATTTTTGATCGCTTTTATTTCGATTTTTGGGAGGCAGAATGAACAAAAAAAAGTAACTCCTATTATTTAGTTTTTTTATGCTGTTCTACATATAGTAAAATTGATACGGCAGTTTTATTCTTCGGGTCAGTACGATTACAGCAATACCTCATATATTTTTTCATGTTTTTAGTGCTTTTACACAATAAAAACTTTTATTAAAAAAAGAATCGCTTTATTATTGGAGCCATAACTTTTTTATTTTTCTGCTGACGGACCCTTATGACAACTTGTTTTTTTAATCGAGTAGTTTTCCACTTTTTATTCATCAATATGATGATAAAGCATAGTTTTTTGCCCTTTTTTGTTTGTTTTCACGTTGTTCACTGAAGGGGACAGTTTTATAGGTCTGGTCATTCCAGAAGGGGCGATACCAAAGATGTGTACTTTTTATTTTGTTTTAAACATAAATAATTGTATTTATTGGAGAAAAATTATTAATCTCTTTTGTTATTTATTTTGTGATTTAAACATTTTTTTTTCTTTACAATTTATTAACTTTTTAAAACTTTTTTACATTGTCCCCGGATGCGAGATCAACTGTATAATGACAGATCGCTGATCTGGCTGATCACAGCGCCCTATCTATATGGCAGTTTGTGGGAACACAGCTCCTGTGGCGCCTTATATATATGGCGCAAGTCGGGAATGGGTAAAATAACTCGGTCTATGAATGGATGGATGAGCCAAGTTGCGCCCTTTCAAACACTTATCTCTTCCTACACAGACAATAGGAGATATTCCTTCTTCTACAGACTATTTGCTATGCTCCTCTAAGGCTACTTTCACACCTCCGGTTTTAGTGATCCGGCGCCTTGCGGTGAAAAGCCGTAGTGTCGGAAGCAGACACCGGATGTGAGTGTACGGCCGGATACGGTGTCGTGAAGATTTAAAGGAGCCAGAGCGCAAAGAGGGCAACAGACACAGACAGGTATGATGAGAGAGAGAGAGCGATCACCTATGGGGTTAAAAGAAAACGTGCCCGGGCATGTGCAGTGCTGAAAACCGTTCCGGCGCTGTGAAAAAACGTTACAGGGAACGTTTTTTGCACACGCCGGACGGCGCATTTTTCTCGTTTCCGGCAGAAACCTGACACGCCGCATGGCCATCCGGCATGATGCGGCGATAATGACAGTCAATGAGGAAAAAAACGGATCCGGTGCCATCTGGTGCCGGATCAGGTTTTTTACATTTTTGCCGCATCGTGCCGGATTCCAGAAAACGGATGTGTGAAAGTAGCCTAAGCTGAGAATTCAGGAGCTGAGGTGCCAGGATTGACACCTACCTCCAGCAAAAGCCCCTTTGTGCTTACAATACTGGTATATCCAGTTTCACCCTTTTGACAACTAAATGGAACTCTACTGCCTGATTGATTTCAATTATTGATTATTTATTTCCTTCACACTCTACATGAGTTTTTAGATGATGAAGAAGATTCCCAGGAATAATATTTCCCACATTCTGATCATAAAAAATGGCTTTTCTCCTGTGTGAATTCTCTCATGTGTAAGCAATAGAGAATTATGTTTAAAATATTTCCCACATTCTGAACAGGAAAATGGTTTCTTCTCTGTGGGAATTATTTGAGGCTCAACATCACTTTTGCAGCTTTCATTTTGCTTAACAGTCGGTGATGAATCCAAATAGGTGACTGATTGAAAAGGCTCCGATGATTGATTTTTGCTCTGAAGGGCTGGAGGTATAGCTGGAATAATGACATGCTTTTCATAGGTATCTGGTTTGACACCACAGTCACCTGCCAAGAATAAAACTGATTTTATTATTTCTCATGACCGCATATGGCGACTTCAGTTTTACCTTCTCCTCGATACCTCACCGCCTCCTATCATCCCCCTCTTTCCTTTCTCCTGAGAATAAGACACGGTACAATTTAAATTCTTTGGATAATTTTGGCCACAGCGGCCAATTTTATTAACAAACATTAACAATAAACATTAAATAATTCAAAATTATGAGGGGAGGGTTCTTGGAGCTAGAAAGATCTGGCTATAAACTTATTTCCACCATGTTACCCCCAGCCGTCCAGCCCAGCTCGAGGGCACCGTAACTCCCCTTCTGGGAGACCAACCACCATAGCTCCCGAGGTAAAACCCCGTCCAGAGCCCATACCCAAAAGCCAGATCCCCCATACCATTTTAAACTGTCGGGAATGTTACTTCCGAATCCTTCCCCGACCAATCACCGTCAACTCCAAGAACCCCACCCCCCGCCCCACAGCCACTGTGACAACAGCAACAACGACGCCTCGTATAGACCCTGACAAGAATCTATATACCGATCACCTTTTTCTTTTTTTTTTTTTTTAAAACGTACATCCCCTAGCAGCCCCCAACATGCTACCCAAAACAGGGAGGGTGGGTGGGACTTCTCTCCTCTGCTCCTGGCTGGTGAGTGCGGTTTTTCCCGCACTTTTTCCCTAATACAGGCTGCCCCCACCTTAAACCCCTCCCCCGGCTCCCGTCCCGGCCAACCATTTCAAACTGGCACAACACTAGTTCAAACTTCCCGCCCATAGCAGTCATGGGGGGCTTCCCCTAGGCTGTGCCCTTCCCCAGCCCCCTTCTTGACCGCATATGGCGACTTCAGTTTTACCTTCTCCTCGATACCTCACCGCCTCCTATCATCCCCCTCTTTCCTTTCTCCTGAGAATAAGACACGGTACAATTTAAATTCTTTGGATAATTTTGGCCACAGCGGCCAATTTTATTAACAAACATTAACAATAAACATTAAATAATTCAAAATTATGAGGGGAGGGTTCTTGGAGCTAGAAAGATCTGGCTATAAACTTATTTCCACCATGTTACCCCCAGCCGTCCAGCCCAGCTCGAGGGCACCATAACTCCCCTTCTGGGAGACCAACCACCATAGCTCCCGAGGTAAAACCCCGTCCAGAGCCCATACCCAAAAGCCAGATCCCCCATACCATTTTAAACTGTCGGGAATGTTACTTCCGAATCCTTCCCCGACCAATCACCGTCAACTCCAAGAACCCCACCCCCCGCCAACCACGAACAGCCCTGACCACCTCAGGCTCGTGAGTGCCCCAAAACCACCAAGGCCCTCTCGATCCCCTCCTGTATTGACAGTGCCCATAAATCAATACCAATAGAATTTAAATGAACCCCATCGGCCAACCAAAAATTACCGGCACCTGTCTCCAATTCAAAGTGACGAACACTAATGCCCCCATTCCTGGACACAAACGCCGACACCGCGCGATTCAATTTCACCCTAGCCCTGTTAATCCCTTTCAACGATCTCGCTTGCCTCCACCTCTGTCTGGGTACCACATCTGACCATACCGTCACCAATCGGAACGTATGTCCCTAATTAGTTCTCTCACCGGCCTGACCCCTAAATCATTGCCCCCCACATGGAAAACAATAATGTCGGGGGTTCTATCCAAGCGAGCGGACTTGGTTAACTCCAGGAGCACCCTGCTCCATACCATTCCTCGGAAACCCAACCAACGGACCAGCACCTGCTCCCTCCCAAAGCCCAATTGCCTACCATCTGGCCTCACGTCGGCTCGTAGCGCACCCCAATAAACGTAAGAGTATCCGAATATCCAGGCAAGAAAGGGGTCGCCACCTGGAAAAAACACAACAGAATATAGGAAAAACACATCGAGGACATGCAAACCACGCAGCTAACGCCGAACATACAGTAAATACCGATCCGACTGCCAACTGCCAATTCTCCTAATCGCATCAGCCCCCAACCCAAGGCTGTCCGCTTCGGTCGCAGCACCAATTCTAAATGAATGAGACCCATACATGTCCTGGGGAAGGCCCAACTCTACCAATCCCTTCTTCAAAACCGCAATGAACTGGAACCGAGACAAATAGGTGCCGTCCGCATGGCACAAGAGAGGACCCGTCCTACCCGCCCATACGCCCCAATATGCTTCCAAACAGCCACGAGGGCACATTAATGCCCCATCAACTCGCCCCAAAACTACCCGTCTGCCCCTACCCTGTTGATCAGTTTTTGAACGCCGAATCCAAAAAACAATGCCCCCCGCCCAAAATTCCACATCTTCTGCCAACACCCCTCCCGCCGAAACCCTGCTGCCTGACACCACCTCGCCAATGCGCATTGCCCCAAAAAAGGCCAAAGAAAAAGCCAGCCGAAACAGGGCCAACTCAAAAACTGACGTGCAAATACCCCCAAGGACTCTGCCTAAGCCTTCCAACGTACTAAACGAAATAGGCCTTCGTTTGTCCCCGGCTTTGTTACCCCTCCGAAACCCTTTTAACGCCTGACTCACTAAGAAGCAACCCGCTACAAACTTGTTTACCTTAGCAGCAGACCAACCGCTGTCAGCTGCCTTCCCAATTAAAAACAATACCGCCAACATCCTATCCTCATCACTTTCGACCCCACCCCACTCTGCCAACCAACTCTGCCATACTCGCCACGAAGAATCGTAGGCCGACCACGTCTGCTGCGATAAGGATTCCCGAATCAGTCTTCCTGCTCTTCCGTAATCACCTTCCACAGAAAGGAAGGGCATTCCACGCCTGTGGCATCCGCTCCTGGCGCCAATTCTCGAAAACGGCCCCACTGAAAACGAGACAAAGAGTCTGCTATTGAATTCGTAACCCCGGGCACATGCACTGCAGAAATCCCTGCGTTCAAATCCAGACAGCGAAGAACCAAAACCCTAACCAATCTAACTACGGGGGGAGAGGAGGCCGACAAACTGTTAATGACCGCTACAACACTCGCGTTGTCGCAATGAAAGCGCACTCTCCTATTTTCGAACATGGGACCCTACACCAAAACAGCTACCACGATAGGAAACAGCTCCAATAGTGCCAAGTTTTTGGTAAGGCCCAACAACTTCCACGCCTGAGGCCACCGCCCCACACTCCACCTACCCTTACAGTAGGCGCCGTAACCAAAGCCGCCTGCTGCATCCGTAAATATTTCAAAATCAAAATTGCTCAATGTCTCCTCCTGCATCAGCGACCGCCCATTGTAATTCCGCAAAAACCGCTGCCAAACCATCAAATCGTCCCTATGCTCCTTCGTCAAGCGAACGTAATGGTGCGGAGCCTTCACTCCCGCCGTCGCGCTAGCCAAACGACGAGAAAAAATTCGACCCATAGGCATGATCCTGCAGGCAAAGTTCAATCTCCCCAATAGGGATTGTAATTCCTTGAGGGTCACTTTGCGCAACTTCGAAATCCTGTCTACCTCCTGTTTCAACAATGCCAACTTGTCCTCTGGTAACCGACACTCCATCCTCTCCGAATCGACAACTATGCCCAAAAAACTTATAACAGCCTTAGGGCCTTCCGTCTTCTCAGATGCCAGCGGCACCCCAAAATGCTCCGCCACCCAAACCATGCCTGCCAACACGTTCCTACACAACGGCGAATCCGGGGGGCCAATAAAAAGAAAATCATCCAGATAATGAATGATCGACTGCATTCCTGTAACATCCCTTACCACCCACTCCAGAAAAGTGCTAAACGTCTCAAACAAGGAACAAGAAATTGCGCAACCCATCGGCAAACACCTATCGAGGTAGAAATTCCCCCTCCAAAAACATCCCAGCAGCGGGATACTATCTGCATGAACCGGTAGTAACCGAAAAGCGGACTCAATGTCTGTCTTTGCCAACAAAGCCCCTGACCCATAACGTCGCACCCACTTAACCGCCGTATCAAAAGAGGTATACTCCACAGAACACAACTCCCTATCGATACCGTCATTAACTGACAAGCCTTTTGGATAAGACAAATGCTGAATCAAACGAAACTTATTCGGCTCCCTCTTAGGCACAACCCCCAACGGGGAAACAATCACGCCCGCAACAGGAGCCGTGGGGAACGGACCGGCCATCCTGCCCAAATCCACTTCCTTTTTTAACTTCTCATCTACTACCTCCGCATGCATTATTGCCGACCGCAAATTTTTAACAGAAAAAGGAACCACATGGCCAGGAGGTGGAATCCTGAAACCGTCAACAAAACCATTCAAAAGCACGCTGGCCTCTGCCCGAGCCGGGTACCTACTTAGAAAGGGGGCCATCTCTTGAACCCTCACCGGGCTCTCCCCCTTGACCGGCACCCACATTTGGCTTTCCTTTCCCTTTCTTAAAACATTTGGAAGCGCCGTGTGAGCTACCGTTGCAGTGGGAGCACACGTGCTTGAACTTGCAGCCCGCCCCGTACTTGCACTGCCCGTCATTAAATTGCCAGCACGCTCCCGACTTCTCTCTTCCTCCCTGGGTTGCCTGAGCACTGCTACCCTGACCTGCTTGCTGACTGCTGCTGCCCCCGCTCCCGTGAAAGGACTGCCCATACCTCACTGGGGCCATCACCTTCAGCCACAGCCCGATATCCTTTTGATCCCACTTTATCTCCGGCCGTACCGCCTTCCTCTGCCTAAACTGCTCGTCGTATCGCAGCCACGCCTGGCCCCCATAAATACGATGCGCCTCCCCGATAGCATCTAAATAACAAAAAAGGCCAGAACAATTATCCGGAGACTTCTCCCCATGACACTAGCCAAAATAGCGAATGCCTGCATCCAATTCACAAAAGTCTGCGGGATCAGACGCCACCTCCTCTTTTGTTCCTCCTCTTTTTTACTATCGTCCTTCTTCCCCTTATCCAGGTTAAACTTTTCCAACGGCAGCAATGAAAATATCTCCACATACTCGTCCCACCAAATCTTCTCCTTCACTTCTTTCTTTAAATGGGCCCCCAGCGGCCCCTCAAAGCACACATAAACCTCTCCCTTAGCCCTATCGTCCAGTTTTATCCTATCCCCCTTATCCGTTTCCGTCTGCACTGAAACAGATACTCCTGCCGCAGCTCCTTCATCGCATTCTACCGCGCGTAACACGTCACCACCCGACTCTGTGCCCGAACCGCGACTCACTATCCATGCCCCCGCTGGGGACGGAGCTGCCTCCCCAATTACCCCCCCCTCCAGTCTCCTCAATATTTGCGACATGTTCACCAAAATGTCCCTTAGCCCCGGCACCTCAGCCCCGCTAGGCCCACTATGCCCCATCCGCTCCCTACCATCTCCCTGCCTGCCCCCATCATCCTGCAATACAGCCCCTGCGGGCGACAAACACGACATGGAGCCATACTCACATAGCTGCGCGGGTGCTGTGTCCCCGCCAGCTGGAAATCCGGAATCCTGACGTCCTCGATGATCCTGATGCAGGCACCGCTGCTCCAGGCCCGCGCCCCTGGCCTCCTCGTCACCGGGGGGACCCGAGCATGCGATACCCGCCGCTCCCGAGAACTCCCCCTTGAGCGGGACCCGTGACAGTCCCTGGACCCATGCCCGACTGGCCGGTCCGTAGCACCCTCCGGGCGACTCCCGGATAAATGCCCCCAGGTGCCTGGTGCCTCGTCTGCTGGATAGGGGCCAGGCAGGGCGACCGCGCTAAGTCGCCTCCCGCCCGTCGACCGGTCCGGGCTACAAGTGCTGCTGGGACCAGGCAGGGCATCCCCGCTGAGCCCCCTCCTGTCCGCCGATCGGTCGGGGCTCCACATGCTGCTGGGACCAGGCAGGGCGTCCTCGTGCTGCCCCCTCCCGACCGCCGCTCTCACGCTATGGACTGCAATGGGGGAAGGCAGGGCGGCAGCATCCGGCACCCTCCCGCCCGCCTCACCTCCGGTCCTTCTGCTGACGGTGGGGCCAGGCAGGGCGCTGCCGCAACGCCCCCTCCTGCCCGCCGCGCCACGTCTGGTGCCCTGGCTGGCAGACGCCCCCGAGCGGTCCTCATCCCCGGGGGCGCCCTCGATCCTGCCTCCCGCCGCTGTGTTGCCCGGCGCCGGCCGGCGCCGGCCTCGCCGCTGTGAGGGCCTGCCGCGGACTTCACACTCCCCCCTGCTGCGCGACTCTTCGGCTCCTGCCCGCGACGTCACTTCCGGTCCGGCCTGCTGTTCCTGTCCTGCTCCCCCACGCTTGCCGCCCGTGCTGACCGGCTGGCTGGGCGGATTCCTGCCGGGACGGGCGCAGGGAGGGGATGCAGCCCCAACTGTTGCGCCACCCGCAGGGTCCCTGGAGGGGCTCCGCAGCCGCCGCCTGCTGCGCGCTGACACCTCCGGTGACAGCCTTTCGGGGGGACGGGTCCTCCTTCCACGCCGGCTGGTTCCCTGCTCCGCAGCGCTGAGGAGGGAGGAAAGCTGGGTCTGTAGCCATCCTCCCCTCCTGGACCTGGCCACATCCTGCAGTCTGGCGAAAAGTTGCTGCTCGTCGTCCATCGATTCAGGTGGGACTTCTCTCCTCTGCTCCTGGCTGGTGAGTGCGGTTTTTCCCGCACTTTTTCCCTAATACAGGCTGCCCCCACCTTAAACCCCTCCCCCGGCCCCCGTCCCGGCCAACCATTTCAAACTGGCACAACACTAGTTCAAACTTCCCGCCCATAGCAGTCATGGGGAGCTTCCCCTAGGCTGTGCCCTTCTCCAGCCCCCTTCTTTATCAATGCCTTATATTTTATATATTTTCTATATACATAATTCTATACAACTCAAAGTATAATGAAACTATGACCTAAGACAGTGGTGAGCCACCTGTTCACAAATCCCATGGTACTGAACCTCTAAAGTACAATCGACAAACATAATACACAAACACAGAAAAGTTTGAAGCAATAAAGAGAGGATTAAAAATAAGCTTTATTACATTACATTCTATAGCAACAGATAAAAATATACACCATAAAAACATGTGAGATTCTTAAAGGCGTATTTCCATCTCTGATCATCCATCCCCATATGTAGTATGTGTAATAATAATATTAGGAAATATGAAGTATAGTTCTTCTGACTCGCTATGTTGCTCACCCCATGTGCAGAGCATTGCATTAGCTTAGGTATCCATGGTTACTACCACCGATACAGTGACTGTTAGTTACTAGTGGTCATAACCATGGATACCTAAGCTACTGCAATGCCCTGGACATGGGGTAAGCGACATAGAGAATCAGGAAAACTATACCACATTTCTAACTGGAGGTATTTGCTATTATTATTACACCTACTATATTTTGGGATAGGAAATGGAAATTAAAGTACCCCCTTAAGGCCTCCTTTACACGTCAGTGTGTCCGATACATGTGGTGACATTCTTCATACGTATCGGAGATACTTAAACACGTAGACCCATTCAAGTGAATGGATCTGCGCACAGGTTAGTGTGTTTCCACGGACCATGTGTCTTTGGGCAAGGCACGCTGACATGACTGTTTTTTAGCAGCAGAATGGGCCACAAAATTTCTTGCACACATGCACACTAATGACACATGGATGACAGGCGTGTGCCATCAGTGTGACACGTAATGGCACCTGGGAATCAGCGGTACTGTTCGTGCTGATCCCTGGCTCCAGTTGTTTGAAACAGCTCACATCAATGTACCCTGTTCTGTCTGTCATCATCACAAGCAGTAGACAATGTTGAGAGTTGTATTTGGCCCCCGCTGTCTACATAGAGAAAAATTAAGTATAAAATAAAAAAAAATCACATTATACTCACCTTAACACCTAATCCAGTGAAGCCATTGTCCCATGTAAAGAAATAAAAATGAAAAAAACAACAATATCCATCACCTAGAATACCAACAAAAATAATGGAAGTGTAGACCACAATTTCAAAATAGACATTAAATATGATTAAAACCAACTTTTATTTGGTCATATAAAAATACATACTCATAGTATAAATCACAAAAAAATAGAGATACATGGTGCACAATATAACCACTAGCAAGGGTATCACAATGGATAAATACAGGGAAAAATGTGACTTAGTATAGTATTGCTAGAGTGCACAGGAAATATGCCTACACAAAATATGCACTAATTGACATCATGCGATTTATTTATGACACCTGTGCACCACTCATGGATGTAGCAATTAATAATATAGTCCCCAGAAACTATGATAAACATCTAACCTATGTTTCCAAAAGGGCTAGTAAAAGAAACTGCCTGAAATGTATGTTTAGTATGGATTACAAGCTGAAGGTTCATAGGACAACTGCTTAGGGGCAAAAAATAAGCAGATTTAGAGTTGATTATCAACAAAATATTTATATCTCTTTCTTAAAGTGCTATGTGCAAAGTGCAAAAGATATAAATGATATAAATGTCAATGATGTTTAATTATATGTAAATTACCCAGTGGCGATGTACAAATAGTCATCCACAGAGTCAATCTCCAACTATAGTAAAGCATGTCCCTATGTGAGAATGCCCATCATCGCAGTAAAGAACCAGCACATAAAATAAGCATGGCAGCTTAATGTGAATACCTGACCTGTTAGTGGCAGCAGTTTGGGGAACTATACAAAGGGCAGTGCTATTTATCTGGCGGAGACTGTGCATCTCTACTGGTTCTTTATTAGCTCATTCAACCTTTATCCACCCCCAATTCCTCAAGATGGTTGGACCATCATTGTAAATAAGCCCCTATGCCTTGTGTCACTCCTGCCACATTGTAGATTGTGAGCTCTTACAGGCAGAGTCGTCAATATCTTTGCCTAAATTATTGTATTATCATTAACTTTGTTATGACTGTTGTATATGAACTGTTGAATAGTAAATTGCTGCGGAATATGTTGGTGCTATATAAATAAAGTTTATTATTATTATGAGCAAATGTCGCACAGAAGGATTACGGCATTGGTAGCTTGATTATTTCAACTTTGGACAGGTGAGAGATTCTGTTGTCTTTTATTTTTGTTTGTTTACAGGCGACAATGGCTTCAGGGGATTAGGTGTTAACAGATTGTACCCATTACCGTGAAAAAAGAGTTCTGATTTAGGTCCAGAAAAGTAGGACTAATATCATGAACGTGTCATGTGATTTTCATGCGAGTACAATCCGATTTTTCACACCTAGCATCCGATTGACATCCGAATGCCATGTAATTGCTATTTAATTGCAATACGATTCTATCATAAACTTTGACATAGAGAATTACTCTGTCATTTACACATTTTTCCAAGGAAATATACTTCAATATACACCCACATATACTGTATATTGATGAAAAGCCAGCAATTCATCTGCCGCATACAGAAGAATTGCAGCGTGACGCGACAGATAATAATGGTTATTTTAATGGTGGACCCCCTGATAAATGACGTAGGGTCACCCTATAATTAATAACCAGTAAAGGATAGGAAGACAGCTGATATTATTAGCCTGGGAAGGGCCATGTATATTGGACCCATCCTAGACTAAAAACATCAGCTCTCAGCCACTCCAGAAAAAGCTCATCCACAGGATGCACCAAATCTTGCCCTTAATCTCGCTCTTCTCACTTGCCCTGGTGCAGTGGCAATTGGGTTGATGATTTGGGGGGGTTGAAAGCACCTTTGTATTGTCAGGTGACATCAAGCCCAGAGGTTAGTAAAGGAGAGGTGCCTATAAGGGTATATTTCCACGGTCAGGAAACGCTGCAGATTGGACACTGCGTACAGCCACCGCATCCAATCCGAAGAGGCCAGATGTTTCAGCATAGTGGAGGGGATTTTATGAAATACCATCTCTACTATGCGTGCACACAGATGGCATTCCTGCGTATACGCACATGTGGAGCATCTTTCTAGACCGCAGCATGTCTATTTATCTTCTAGAGACGCACAGTCTCCGTCAGATAAATAGCACCGCCCTATGTATAGGATGCGGTGATTCTGCATTTGTTCAATGAACACATGCAGAATCACCGCACGTACAAAAGGGAGCAGTGCTTTCGGCAGAGCAGCATCCAAAGCGCTGCCAATACGCCACGTGGCAACATACACTAAGACGTCCCCATTACTAACCCCATAGTCAAATTGTATATAAAAAACACTTTTGCATTTGTAAATACACACCGAGAATTAAGTCCTTTAATTGAAAGAATGACACAGACTCCTTTAGCAAACCTAAATTAAACCATACTCACGTCATCGCCCAGTCCGCTGAAGTCAATGTCCCCTGTAACAGAATTAAAATAACAACCATATTCCTCACCTGGTCGCCAAGAAGATAATAATCCATTTCTCCCGCGTCGCAGCTAGCTCTGCTACATCCAGACTGCATTGTTGCATGATGCGACTGAACAGCATGCCATCCAACAGAGAAACTGAGCTGCACGTGCTTTTAAAAAATGTGGTGCCCAAAACTGGACACAATATTCCAGATGAGGTCTCAGCTCAGTGTCTCATAGTGAACTCCTTTCACCTCACTGACGTCACAGTGAGCGTGAGAAAGTTCTCAGGCTCGCAGTGCCAACAGAAAGGGCCTGGGAATTCAGAGCCAATGAACTCAGTTCAACTCATTAACATCAGTGCGTGCACCATTAGAACTCTTCCCACGGCGATATCGCTGATGTTAGTGAGTTGAACTGAGTTCATTGGTTGTGAAGTCACAGTACCTTTCTGACAGCAACGTGAGCACGCTCCTGGTGACATCAGTGAGGTGAAAAGAGTTCACCACGAGACACCGAGCAGAGCAAGCACGCACAGCTCAGTGTTTTTGTTCAGTGGCAGCCTGCCATGTAGATGTAGCAGAGCTAAACTAGTCATGGGACAAATGGATTATTATCTTCTCGGCAGTCAGGTGAGGAATATTGTTATTTTAATTGTTACAGGAGACATTGCCGTCAGTGGACTGGGCAATGGTGTGACTATGGTTTATTTTAGATTAATTAAAAGAGGTCGGTGTCATTCTTTCAATTAAAGACTATTTTCTTGGTGTGTGTTTTTTAATTCAATTTGACTATGGGGTTAGTAATGGGGGTGTCTTATTGATGCCTCTCCATTACTTATCTCTGGGCTTATCACCTGGCAATACAAATGTGACATCAATCCCTCCATCACCCCACTTGCCACCGCACCAAGGCAAGTGAGAAGGGCGAGGCTAAGTGCCAGAATTGGTGCATCTTATATATGCCCCATTTATGGAGTGGCTGAGAGCTGATGTTTTTAGTCTGAAATGGAGCCAAAGTCCATGGTCCCTTTGTAGGCCATTAATATCAGCCCACACCTCTCTGCCAAGCATTTGCTGGTTTTTAATTATAGGGAGACTGTACATCATTTTTGTGAAGGGATTCCCATTTTATTAACCTGGAAAGGCCAAGTATACAGCTGTGAACTGATATTAATATCCTAGGAAGCACCATGTGCATTACCCCTTTCCCAGGCTATAAACATCTGCCCACAGCTGTCCGCTTTCCCTCTGCTGGTTAATAAATTGTCGGTGGACCCCACGCCAGTTTTATTCAGAAACTAATTTAGTAACTAATAAAATGCATGTAGGGTAAGCTGCACACACACTGTACTAATTTTGTATGTGACTGACATCTTTATATCTATTAATATTATTATTATTATTTATTTATATGGCACCATTGATTCCATGATGTTGTACATGAGAAGGGGTTACATACAAATTACAGATATCACTTACAGTAAACAAACTAACAATGACAGACTGATATAGAGGGGAGAGGACCCGGCCCTTTCAGGCTTACATTCTACAGGATGGTGGGGAAGGAGACAGTAGGTCGGGGGGTTGCAGCAGTTCTGCTGTTGGTTGAGGCGATATCTCCGGTAGTGGTGAGGAGGTAGCGGGATCATTGCCGGCTGCAAGCTTTCTTGAAGAGGTAGGTTTTCAGGTTCCATCTGAAGGATCCGAATGTGGTTGATAGTTGGATACGTTGGGGCAAAGAAATTTCAGAGGATGGGGGATATTCGGGAGAAGTCTTGGAGGCGGTTGGGTGAGGAGCGAATAAGTGTGGAGGAGAGAATGAGGTCTTGGGAGTTCAATTCTATTGGGTCACGCTGTGATTTTACAGTATGCGGTAGATGAATTGTCGGCTTTTTCAAAAGGACAAGGGTATGTAAAATACGGACGGCATCCGTATGGTCAGAGTGCCGTGCGATTTTTTTCTCGCACCCATTGATTTGCATTGGCAAGTTTCGTCCAAGATACAAGGACAGTCGCAGCATGCTCATAGAATAACACTGATCAGAGTGCGGTCTGATTTTTTTATCAGATTACACTCGTGCATTTTCCTCGCAGATGAGTATGAGCCCTGAATGTGACTATAATGTGATTTTTTATTTTATTCTTAATTTTACTCTATGTAGACAGCAGGCTCTGAATACAACTCTCAACATTGTCCCCTGCCCCGGCTGATCGCTGGCAGAGCAGAGGACAGTGACGTGAGCTGTCTTCAACACCTGGCACAGGGGATCAGCGCAAACAGTACCGCTGATTCACAGGCGTCGGTACGTGTGATACTGGTGCGGCACATGGTTGCCACAAGTATGAAACACAGACACATATCTCTGGGCCAGACAAAATTGTTGGCAATTTGCCAAAATTTGCTTTCGGCCATGACTGTATCTATAATGTAGTGTTGGATGCATCCTTCTGTCCGAAGCAGGTATAGACTGAGCTTGCACAGTGTGGCCATAGTCAGAAGGACGCATCCAATGTTAATAGAGGTGACAGGGACGACGATGAGGAAGGAGGAGGAGTGGGGCGCTGGAGATTGCGATAGGCGTAGGCGCTGACCGAATGCGTGAGGACTCACCGTGAGCTCCGGCGAGGCTGGTAGAGGAGTGTTGGGCCGGAGTCAGCCCCTGTACATGACGCGATCTCCGGCACTATTTTATTGAAGACAAATTCACAGTGTCTTAAACAAAATGGCGCCGAATAGCACAGTATGACCATGCGCTGACTTTGACACAATTTTATTTAAATATTTAACACGCAGCAGGGGAAAGTTTTTTTGTTTTTTGCTTGTATAGAACAACAGCAGCGCATGTACCAGGACCATTTTATTTTTCTTTAAATTCTGTGGAAACATGGTTGAAAAGCAATGTCTGACTTTCATTTGTTCATTTTCAAAGAGATTTGAATTATTACTTTTGTCAGATTCAAGCTATTGCTGTGACCATTCAGGGTTTTTCTTTCATTATACGAGGTCACCGACAATTTTGACCACGTGTGTAATTACAGTAGAATCTGTGACTTCTCTGCATTTAGTGGTTACTACTCACCTGGGTAGTCATCTGTAGGAATCTCCTCTTTACACCGCTCATCACCCCTCACATATGTCTCTGTAGTATTAATATGGGTCAGATCTTCACCCTGAAACAAATATTGTAAAAGTCACAGACAGATGGAGAAGTCCCATCTATGATCAGCTCTAATCCTGCCATCTCCACCGCTCTCATTACACAAGTATAAAACATATAATACTGGTGGATAAAACAAGACTGAGCACAAGACCTTCACAGCCGCCTACACATCATAGGGGAGATCTCATGACACCTTCTCTCCATCTACCTGATGATCCTGAGGAACATTGGGATCTTCTTGTTTACAGTCCTGTGGAAGAAGAGGACGGGGACATCTCTCTGGTGTTGTCCTCTTACTGGATAGATCTGGAGGAAACACATACTGGGACTGAATTCATTCTTTACATACAGATAATTATAGGCCGTGTGTATTTAGTCCTGTCTATTACCTGGTGATGTGAGGGGCTGGGGAACCTCCATCATGACGTCCTTGTACACATCTTTGTGTCCTTCTAAATACTCCCACTCCTCCATGGAGAAATAGACGGAGACATCCTGACACCTTATAGGAACCTGACACATACAATGATACCGTCATCCCCCCATGCCCTTCATAGTGTTACTGTATAATATCCCAGCATTCCCAGCAGTGTCACCTCTCCAGTCAGCAGCTCAATCATCTTGTAGGTGAGTTCTAGGATCTTCTGGTCATTGATGTCCTCACGTATCAGGGGGTGAGGTGTAGGCCCCGTGTTTAGGCTCAGGGGTCTTCCCCATCCCTCAGACACAGGGTCCTGACAGCGCTCACTAGAGGTCTTCTTCACTACTGTGTAATCCTGGTTATGGAGAGACACATTAATAAATCTCACTACAGACATTTCCAGAGTCCTCACCTCTCCAGTTCTGTCCATCTGTTATTCCCATAGATAAGAATGATGTAATGTGACGTCATCAGAATCTCTCACCTCTCCAGTAAGCCGGAAGAGGATCTCTAGGGTGAGGTGTAATATCCTCTCCGCCATCTTGTCCGTAGCCATTCGTTAATGTTTAAAGTAAATTTTCTAGAAGATAATTATACCTATTGAATCTGCCAGGATCCTAAATGGAAAGAAGATCAGCTGATGAAGAATCATACAAAATACCATGGGAAAACAAGACACAGGAGCAGTGATGCTGGTATAGTGTAAGGACATGTGCACACCGTGTCATGTCAGGTGGACACGTCCTGTAACCAATCCGAAAAAGTGCAAAAGTTGGAGCATAATGCACAAAAATGTAAAACAACTCACTGTTCATACTTTCAGTTTTTCTACTTCTATTAACCCCTTCAGGTTTCTAAAGCTGCAAAACAGTTACAAGAAGTGACCTAAAAACAGCAGATAAGATGGCAAAAAATGGCATCTCAGGACCCTGTCCGTTCTGAGGACCAGAGACGGTGCCTATAGTGAGGTCACAGGGATCATTCTGTTACGAGTCCATGAAAAAAAACAAAAAGGATTGTCCAGGAAGGCATCAATGTGCAGTGTACGATACAGGGAGTAGAGATGTGCGAACTTGTAGGAAAATGGTCGCCAATCTCAAATTCGGCACAAACATAGCACATTCGGATTACTGTTCCCGAGCAAAGTTCGAGCACATTTTGGTAAATGATAATGTTTTGTTAGGTGTCACAGGGTTTCCACAACCGCAGCGTCTGATTGTTCCTACTCCTGTGCTGAAAAGCATTTCTTTTTAATGGTGTTTATTTCTTTTGGCAGAACAGGAGTTAATCGACCATGTTGGAAACTCTGAGCTCTCAGCTGTGCTCCATCCACTGTCGAAAGACAAAATTGAGCAACCACACATTATACTTATTAATCCTTGCAGCATAGCATTAAATATCCTAGAAAATAAGAATGAGGGGCTTATATTTGATCTTTCTGCACCCTCTAAATAGAACGAGTTCTGTGTCCTTTAGACGAATGATGATGGCAGTGTTTGTGCATGAAGGAAGCTGCACCTTCATTTACCTCACGGTGGATGTATCCATGTGTGCATGAATTTCAGCCATTAACTCCTTGTTTGGTCTAAGAAAGGTGTCTACAGGACACATAGTAGATGGGAGGTATGTATCACAGAGGTCGTTGTCTTCTGTGATGTAAACCTGGAGTAATGATCTAGCGCACATAGCACTAAGGGGCTTGTTTTGTGCATCTTAGCCTGGTTTTACGGGCAGCCTGAGAGATGGATGGGTCTGACTGCCCACATAGACCACCCATGGCTCTGGTTCTAAAGGGCCTGTCACACTAAGTGATATCGCTAGCAATATCGCAATAACGTCACTGGTTTTTGTGACATTATAGCGATATCGCTATGTCTGATACTTACCTCTGACCGCTCCCCCGCTGGTTATCGCTGATCACGCGAGAACGTCCTGGACCGCTTCTCGTCGTGAGCTTCCTGCTGGGCTTCCTGCTGTGATGATGAGCGACGCGCGGACGCGGGCGGGAGGACGTCAGGATCGCCTCGTCTGACAGGTAAGAAGCGACCCCCCGACTCCAGCGATGTCGCTGGTGAGATCTGCCTGTGTGGCAGCTCACTAGCGACCACTTAGCGATGTACCAGCGATCCTGACCGCGTCATATCGCTGGTCGGGATCGCTGGTACATCGCTAAGTGTGACAGTACCTTTAGGGTAAAATGGAGTCTGTTTGACAAATGGTCTGTGTGTGTGGAGATAAGAAGGCCTCCTGTGTTTTATCTCCAGACTGACCTGTATATTGGATGCTATCCACCCTGTATGTCCTGGACTGTCTCTAAAGTGCCATTGTTGGAACTGATAACTTTGTTTTGCCTGCACTGAAAGGCCATTTATTTTCTTATACTTGTGGCTGGTTTATGAAGCACCAATAAACCAGCCTGGACCTTTAAATGGAAAAAGTTTCTGTGTTACCTCACCATGCACTCAAGTGAGTAGCATTCCCACAATTGGTGTTAGATGTGCAGGCAGCGTTCCTTGGGAACATGTGTAACTGCTTATGAGGTACTGCATAGCTTGGGTGATGGCACCCATAAGCCATCAAGCACCGTCTGACATCATGGATGACCTTGTTAAACACCTGGTGCAAACCCATCTACAGCAGCAGCACCAACCACAACAGCTGGTGCAACAGGAGATGAATAAGCTGCTTATGAGATAGATATAACAGCAGCAGTTTGATTTTCTCGCAGAGGTAGTTTGTGGCACAGCGGCAGCTTCGACTCCAAGGTCAGCTGATGATCTTTCCATCTTGACCGTGATTAGGAGTGCCCTGCAGAAGGGGACCACATAGAGGCCTTTTTGATCATTTTTTAAAGGGTCGCTGACAGAGAGAAACTCCCGCCAGAGCAATGAGCAGAAGTGCTGGCACCATAAAGGCGAGCCCCAGAAGGCCTTCTACGACTTAGCCTTACAAGATACCTGTCACGTCTGCCATGTCTGTTTGTCTCAAGAACTCCTGGAGCGATGGGCATGCGCATGCTTTGTCTGCTGTCCTGCATGTCCCCTAGAGCAGTGTGCACACTCACCTCATCTCTGAGCTACAGGATGCCTGCGTTTCTGTTCTGCCTTCTGTGATCTTCTCGTCATGTCTGGAGTCCTTGATCATGTGACGTTTCCTAAGATCCTGCACTGTCTGGTTCTGCTATCATCTCGTCATGTCTAGAATCTCGGAAGTGCTCCCCTGGTCCTGACCTGGAGGAGGAGGTGCTATGCCCTATATCAGGCCGCCTCTTCCTATGCTCAGGGCCTGATTATTGTGTTGCTTCCCTGCAAGGCTCTGGGTCTGTGGGGTTGCTCCCTCTATTCTGTGCCCTTTGCTCTGTAGTGCGTCTCTGCACACGCTCCGTGCTCGTATTCCGCCTCTTGTCTTGTGCCATGTCTTGTGTTGTCTCTCGTGCCATGTTTGTCTTTGCCTTGCTTTGCCTTGTAGTCCTTCTGCTGTTCTTTGTCTTAGTCTGTTTTGCTATGTCTCGCCTTAGCTATGCTTTGACTTGTAGTCCTTCCTTTGTTCTCTGCCTCGCCTGTTTTGCCATGTCTTGCTTTTGCTATGCTTTGACTTGTAGTCCTCCCTGTGTTCTCTGCCTTGCTATTCCTTGCTTTGTGTTCCTCCCTATGGTCTCAGTCTTTGCTTGCTCTGCCTCGCTCTCTCCTATGGTGCTCTGTAGTGCTCCCTGGCACACGCACCATTTCTCCTCTCCTTAGTGCTCGTTTCTTTGTCTAGTCCCAAGGTCTTCCCTTGGCCCGGCTCTGGGCTTCTGCCTACGCTCCGCTGCTAGACTCTGTCCTCGCTCTGACCTGGCTCTGTTTCTGCTTGTGTTCCTTGCCTTGTTCCCTGCCTTGTCCTTGCATTGAACCCCGGCGTGGGTTCCCCTTGGCCGTCTCCTGTGCCGTGGTAAGTGCCACGTGTTTGTGTGCACTGGCCAGTGTGGCGTGCCCCCTGCGTGGCTCCTAGCACGCACCCTGCCTTGAACCCTGGCGTGGCTCCTAGCACGCACCCTGCCTTGAACCCTGGCGTGGCTCCTAGCACGAAGGTTCCTTTGCCCCCTCCTGTGCCTTAGTCGTGCCTCGTGCTGGCGTTACAGCCGTGTGCATTGGCCAGTGAGGTGTGCGTCCCTGCGTAGCTCCTAGCACGCAGCCCTGCTCTGAACCCTGGCGTGTCTCTACACGCACCCTGTCTTGTGCCTTGGCGTGTCTCTACACGCACTCTGTCTTGTACCTTGTGCCTTGGCGTGTCTCTACACGCACTCTGTCTTATCCTATGCTTTGGCGTGGCTGTACACACGCACCCTGTCTCGTTTGTGAACCTTGGCGTGTCCCCTACACACGCACCTCGCTTTGAACCCTGACGTGTCCCCTACACACGCACCTAGCCTTGGACCCTGGCGTGTCCCCTACACACGCACCTAGCCTTGGACCTTGGCGTGTTCCCTAAACATGCACCCTGCTTGGATATCTGTCGTGCCTCCTTGCCTGAACCCTGGTTTGCCTGCCGGATGCCCGGAACCTGCCGACCGTTGCCAGAGGTCCGGAACCAGATGACTACGGCCTGATGTCCGGAGCTGACGTCCGCAGCCTGATCCCTGGACCCTGTCAGTTTGCCAGCAGTCCGGAGTCCGATGCCATCATGCCATTACCTGTGCCTAGGTGTGCCATCTGGCACGTACCATGTTATGGACCTTGGCGTGCCCACGCGCGCACCTTGCACGTTTTACTTGTTTACTCTGTATGTGATCCTGTGTTAATCTAATGAAGATACCTTGCACCTACGTCTAGTCTCGTCTTGCTTCCTGCTCATCCTTGTCGTCAGACACTCGTCTTGTGTCCCCTGAGCCGGCCGTCTGGTCCCAGCAGTCGTGGTGGCTCACCCCCTTGGTCTTGCCCCTGACACTCCCTGTATAGGGGGTGGATTCTCACAAGGTCAGCTCGCCCTCGGTGGGTGGGTGCCATGACCCAGAGGGTCCACTCAAAAAATGGGCTCAGCAGGAGCTGAGTCCGTCACAATACCAAGGAATATCCAAAACAGAAATTGCAGGTGACAGTCACTTTCACAGCACAACAGGTCCACCACTGAGCTTATCACCGTGACAAAACCCTCGCTCCCAAATATTTGAATTGCTGCACCTGGTCCAAAAATGGTTGCAGCCAGAGTCCTCTATCCCTGCACAGATGGTAGAGCGAGTGTTAATGTGTTGTGAGTTCATTTTCCCCTTCGTCACTGAGGTCTGGTGAACTCCCTATTCTGGTAAAGGAAGGTAATGAGCCTGATTATCAGGCACCTGAGCCTAATGAGGATGACTGGCTGAGTGGAGTCACGGACTGGATATAAGGCTGCCGATGCCCTTCTGCCCTGTGGGTGATTTCTCTGTGGACTTCTAGGACACCAGTCTGATTCCTGCTCCTCTAAAGCTAAGTTTTCTGCTTTGCCTGTTAGCATTTGCGTTTTGTTTTTGTTTTCCTTGCTTTTCTGGATTCTGCCATTCCCTGCTGGGGTGAGCTGAATCTCCTTTTGCCGGTTGCTCTGTCTTCAGAATATTCCTGAGTACTGACATAGCTTTTTTGAAGCCTAGCGTCTTCAGGGCCTTTTTCACTGTCAGTTTGTTGGCTCTTATTTTCATAGGGTTTTTCACGGATTGCAGACAGCGGCCTTCCTGTCCTTTCCTATCTAGTTAGCTTGGGCCCCGTCTTTGCTCAGTCTATCTTTCTGTCTGTGTTAGTGTTTTCATCTTGCTTCACCGTCATTATATTTTGGGGGCTGCCTATTGCTTTGGGGTCTGCTCTGGGGCAGTTTAGATTTCCCCTTTCTTTCTTTAGGCCTATTTAATTCTCCGGCTGTGATTGAGGGGTCTAGGGCATCGTAGGAACCCCCCACGGCTACTGTTAGTTGTTGTGGATAGGATCAGGGGTCTGCAATCCGATAGCTGCCAACCTCTCTGGTTTTCTGGACTTAACTAGCAATTCTGTTTTTGCCTCCTACGGTGACTCAATCATAACATTAATGTACCAGATCGTGCACTCCTTTCTGAGGCCAATATAGACTTGGGTTACCCAGGATGATTCCCGGAATGCCGATGACCTGGTCGGACTGGTAAAATGGTATTATGAGGTCGAGTGTTCCCTGGGGAGGCAGCCCACTTCATACTGGGGGTCTCAACAGGGGACAGATGCCCATAAAGGGGTGTGGCGTCCAAAGGTTCGGGGGAGTTTATGCCGAAGGTCCCAGCTGGCAATATTATATGCTGGAAATTTCATGGCCTAGGCCATATAGCCCTCTGTTACCTCCTGACCTCAGAGCAGATGGACTGTAGCCTGGGTTGCTGCTGTTCATGCTATACATAGCCGGCCTTCAGTATGACCTGTCCACCCAGCGAGGGGCCAGAAGCTTGTCCCATTAAGGTGAATGGTCGGTAAGTGCCTTGGAAGAAGCTTGGTGTCCGTTGCATTCACGGGTATGCTAAAGACTATCCATTGGCTAGAGTGGACATTGAAAGGGCCTGATGTACTGAGTTCCACAAGGTCGGCATGGTTCAGGACTTACTGCACCCCATTATCATAGGCCCAAACTTTTGTTTCTTTTGGGACTTGTGGGGTAGAGGGACAGTGCTCGGTTAAGAAATGGGTCGCCCCTAAAGAAGTGTCACCACACTCAGTGTCTGACGTGTTTCCCTTTTGTGCCCTTGTAGGGGATAGTTTCTACTGAGACACATATTCCTGAGTTAGAGGTGACAGGAAAAATGTTGAGTCTGCCCAACATAGGGAGCTAAGTCTAAAGGAGAATTTTATTAATGTAATTGTCATAAACGGTATAGCGCAGGAGCCAGGGGCTGATACCAGGTTTCCATATTTTACGTTGAGTGGGGATTTATTGTACCAGGTTACTAAGGTCAGAGAGGTAATAGTGGAGCGACTGTTAGTACCAGGACCCTATAGAAGAAGAATGATGGACACGGCCCATTCAAATATCTTGGGTGGCCATCAGGGCATGGACAAAACTCAAAATGGGCTATGCGATTGTTCTATTGGCCTAGCTGTCACCCACCAGAAAATCTTAAAGCGAACCTGTCACCTGTTTTGGCCGCTATAAGATGCGGCCACTGCCTCTATAATGCTGTAGATAAGCCCTCGATCCGACCTGCAAGTTAAGAAAAATAAGTTTTATTATACTCATCCATGGGGGAGGTCTCGTGTGGTCCTATCTGATGGGCGTCACAGGTCCGGAGCCTACCATCTTCTTGCACCACCGCCCTCTTGCTTGCTTCATCGTTCTTCGGCATCGTGCTCCTGTGCAGGCGCTCTTCTCTGCCCTGTTGAGGGCAGAGCAAAGAACTGCAGTGCGCAGGCACCAGGAAAGGTCAGAGGCCCAGCACCTGTGCACTGCAGGAATTTGCTCTGCCCTCAACAGGGCAGAGAAGTGCGCCTGTGCAGGAGCACGGCTCCAATAATAATAATAATAATAATCTTTATTTTTATATAGCGCTAACATATTCCGCAGCGCTTTACAGTTTTGCACACACATTATCATCACTCACAATCTTAATTCCCTATTAGTATGTCTTTAGAATGTGGGAGGAAACCGGAGTACCCGGAGGAAACCCACGCAAACACGGGGAGAACATACAAACTCCTTGCAGATGTTGTCCTTGGTGGGATTCGAACCCAGGACCCCAGCGCTGCAAGGCTGCAGCGCTAACCACTGAGCCACCGTGCCGCCCTCCAATGAATGATGAAGCAAGCAGGAAGGCGGCGTATCAAGAAAATGGGAGGTGCCGGACATGCGACACCTACCGGACCGGACCGCCCTGCAGGTGGACTTGGTATGTCCCCTGGCTAAATCTGCTAGTGGGCATCAATACATATTTGTCATCCTTGACTGTGCTATTTGGTACCCTGTAGTAGTTCCCCTGAGAAACTTCTCTGCGAAAAGTATAGCCCGCAAGTTGGTACACGTTTTTCCATGGACACGAATATAGAAGGATATACTGACCGACCATGGAACACTCTGTATGAATAAGGTGATGGGGGAACTATGTAAGGCCCTGCAAATTACACAATTGAAGACCTCCATGTACCATCCCCAGATGAACGGCCTTGTGGAAAGTTTCAATAAAACATCGAAGAAAAGGATGGTCGAGACTAGGACTGTCTCTTGCCTCATCTGTTGCTTTCTATTCAAGAGGTTCCACAGAGCTCTACCGGATTCTCTCCGTTTGAGCTTCTGTATGGCTGACATTCCCAGGGTCTTCTTGATTTAGCAAAGGAAACCTGGGAAGCCAAAGTCACCCCCCCCCCACCGGAGCTTCATCAAGCACATCACCCAGATGCAAAAGAGGATGGTGAAGGTGATGCCCATTGTAAAGGAACATCTCTAGAGGCTCAATCTAGTGTCTTTATCTGGTTAGCCAGGGTGAAGAAGTTCAGCTATGGGGGTCAAATACTCATACTAATTCCCACAATGGAAAGTAAGTTCTTGGCCAAATGGCAAGACCCCTATGAGGTGGTGGAAAAGCTTGGTGAAATGAACTACAATATTCACCAACCAGGCAGACGAAAATTGTACTAAGTGTACCATGCCAATCTAATCAAGCCATGGCAAGACATGGATCCCATTGAATCTCCATGTTTGCTGGTCAAGACAGAAGCAGGTGTTGAAGAAGTTGCAGTAGCGAAGACACTGTTGAAGGGCCAAAAATAGCAGTGTCGGGAGTTGCTGCAGCAGAACAGGGACCTGTTCTCAGTTTTTCCAGGGTGTACAAAGGTCATAGAACATGAGGTTCTGATGGAATGCCACGTGCGGGTGAACTTGAAGGCCTATCAAATTCCTGTGGCCCAGCAAGTGCTGATTTACAAGGAAATGAAGCATATGCCGAATCTCTGAATGAAGTCTTCAAGTTCGATGCATATATGATGTGGTGGGTCGATGAGCTGATCAAAGAGACTTGGACTGACAAGGTATGTGTAGGGGAGGTTGACTGACGTACGGACCTGTCTGCAGTGGGAAGGTAAAGGTATAGTGGACTGTTGCATTTATAGATGGGAGACAGCTGAAATAGTGAGAAGGGTGCAATACTACAGTTTGGCCACAAGAAGGGAGTAGAGAGAGTTGTGAGAAACGGACTTAACATCAGCTTATGGCTACGAAACCGCACAGTCATGGGGGGCGGGGTTACAGGAACTCTGCGAAGAATCCTCAAGGAGGGGGAAAAAAATCAGGTAGAGAGTTCTAGAAGCGGTCAGTCCAGGGAGAGGAGCTGAGGAGAAGAGTAGACCTGAGGAAGAGAAGTACAGTGTTGAAGGTCCAGAAGAGACTGACATCTGAGACAGTCAGGGGGGTGACCCTGACAAGAGAAGCCACAGATGGAGAGACAAGAGAAGCCGCAGACTGAGAGAGCCTGAGGGTACCACAAGAAGGACGGACTCAGGCAGGCGAAGCACTGTAGTGGTAGGTCTAGGGCAGCTGCAGTGAAAGAGCCACGAGGGCCGTCATACAGAAGTAAGAAGGAAGCGAAGGTACCCGGGCCTGTGTGCGGAGAGTGTCTAGCTGCTGCTGTATGTTTTCTGCGGTCGTCAAGACAACGGCCAATAAAGAGGACCTGTTGGATGCACTTCTGTCTTCATCTCAGTCTGTTCGCGGCGGTAAGAGGACCACCCCCCCAGCCGCTCACCCTACTACATATGTAACCACCTTGGATTTAACGAAGGGATATTGGCAATTACCGATGTCAAAAGAAGCCAAGGAGAATACTCCTTTCTCTACACCCGACGAATGCTTCCAATATGATTAGATGCTGGTTGATATACAAGGAGCCCTGGTGACATTCCAGAGGGCAATGGACCGGGTCCTAGCACCACATAAGAATTGCGCTGCTGCAGTGCTTGATGCTCTCAGGATTTTCTATAAATCCAAAAAATGTGCCATGAGGATAGAAGAAGGCAAATACCTAGGATATGTAGCAGGTAGAGGTGAGATCAAACCCCAGATCAGTAAAGTGGACACTAGGGTGACCGCAAAAAATTGATGTCGGAATTTTGTCCGTCTGGACCCCACAAAACGATTCCCCTTTCCAGATATTGAGATAGCCAAAATTTGAGCTCGATCAAACGACGTTAACCCGTGCCGCTCGTCGCTCAAAGTTTGAAAAAATCCAAATTGAGGTATTTTAAGATTTAGGTATTTTGCATAGTCTGTTAGACTATAAAAATGTGACAACAACATTGCAGAAATAGCCCTGACCAAATTTTCGAACCATTTGTGGTATTTGAATGCAGAGTTGGTGGGATTATCGTTTTTTGATCCCACCATTACAGACAATGAAAAGTTGTTAATGGCTAATAAATTGCTCAGTAGCACAGATGAACCATCAGAGCACGCTAGGGTTGTAAATCCAAAAGTTAGGAAAGAAAAATTAAAATAGGTAGGAAGTAACCGACTTTAACGACCTTCTGACAAAAGATGAAGAACAAAAGCAATATGTCCTGCAAGTTGTAAGCAAATGCCGAGCATTATATTCTGACGTTTCAAAAACTACTTTAACAAAAGCTCTAGAATAGATTAGATAACTATGTAAAATTATCAACTCATGTAGGTTAGCGTGCTCTGATGGTTCATCTGTGCTACTTGTCATGGCCGGAGGACTAAATAAGCCTAAAGCAAGAAAAGGGATAACTAACTGCCCCAGAGCAGACCCCAAAGGAATAGACAGCCCCCACACATGTACTGACGGTGAAACAAGATGAAAACACAAACACAGGCAGGAAAATAGGCTGAGCAAACGATGGGGCCCAAACTAACTAGACAGGAAAGGAAAGGAAAGACACTGTCTGCAACCTGCAAAAAGCCCTACAAAAATCATGTCCAACACTTCTGATAGCAAAATTAACCCTGAAGTCACTAGACATCTCCCACTATATCAGCACTCTGAAATATTCTGAGACAGAGCAAAAAGTGTCCGAACTAGTAAGGGACAAAAAGCCAATTGGCAAAAATACTGATAAATAAGAATGGAAATTCAGCACAGCCCCCAGCAGGGGCTGGCTGAACACACCAAAAACTGAATAGACCAACAAAAGCAAGTGTGAACATTAGCAGAAAAACCTAGCTTTAGATGACTGGAACAGAGCTGCAAACCAAGAGCTGACAAGCCAGAAGGAATCACCAGCAACTGAATAGGGCGTCGGCTGTCTTAAATCTGAGACTCCTGAGATACAATCGTCATCCTCATTCTCAGGTGGCCGATCTCCACCGATCAAATCAGCCTCTCTACTTCCTATTACCACCAGAGGGAGTCTGGAAGGAGAACTCACAACTGGTGAACCAGAGAATGAACTCACAACAGTACCCCCCCTTGAGGAGGGGTCACCGAACCCTCATCCACGCCACCAGGCCGATCAGGATGGGCCCGGTGAAAAGCACGAACCAATCTATTGGCATGAATAGCGGAGGCAGAGACCCAAGAATTATCCTCCTGACCATAACCCTTCCATTTGACCAAATACTGGAGTCTCCGTTTAACCAAACGAGAATCCAATATTTTCTCTACCTCATATTCCACATTGCCTTCAACCAGCACAGGGTCAGGAGGTGCTGCCATAGGAACCACTGGCTCAACAAACCTCTTCAACAGAGATTTGTGAAATACGTTATGGATCTTGAACGTAACTGGAAGAGCCAATCGAAACGAAACAGGATTAAGAATTTCGAAAATCTTATAAGGACCAATAAATCTTGGCTTAAATTTAGGAGATGTAACCTTCATAGGAATATTCTTAGACGACAACCAAACCATATCACCCACTTTAAACCGAGGACCAATGGTACTATGCTGGTTGGAAAATCGCTGGGCCTTTTCCTGAGAGAGTGACAAATTATCCACCACTTGGTCCCATATCCGCTGCATTCTCTTAACCACAGTGTCCACACCTGGGCAGGACGAAGATTCCACTTGCCCTGAAGAGAATCGAGGATGAAACCCAAAATTACAGATAAAAGGTGACATCAAAGTGGCAGAACTAGCTCTATTGTTCAGTGCGAATTCGGCCAAGGGCAAAAATGAGACCCAATCATCCTGATCAGCAGATATAAAACATCTCAAATAAGACTCCAAGGTCTGGTTTGTTCTCTCAGTCTGTCCATTGGTCTGGGGATGAAACGCGGAGGAGAAGGATAACTGAATTCCCAGATTGGAACAAAAGGCTTTCCAGAATCTGGAAACAAACTGGACTCCTCTGTCGGACACAATATTCTCAGGAATCCCATGTAACCGAACCACCTGTTGTAAAAACAAGGGCACCAACTCAGCTGAAGATGGCAACTTTGGGAGTGGTACAAGGTGGACCATCTTAGAGAATCTATCACAAATCACCCAGATAACAGTCATTCTCTGAGAGACAGGAAGATCATAAATAAAATCCATTGAGATATGGGTCCATGGCCTCTTGGGCACCGGCAAGGGCATCAGCAACCCACTAAAACGAGAACAGGGTTTAGACCGAGAACAAGTCCCACAGGACTGTACAAAATTCATGACGTCACGAGATAAGGCAGGCCACCAAAAGGACCGACTCACCAAATCTCTGGTACCAAAAATACCAGGATGACCAGCCAATGCGGAGCAATGAATTTCAGACATCACTCTCTTTCTCCACTGGTCAGGAACATACAATTTTCCCATAGGGCAACGCTCAGGTTTATCCTCCTGAAATTTCTCCAGGGCGCGTCTCAAATCGGGCGAAATGGCAGAGAGAAGTACCCCCTCACCTAGGATGGTAGTAGGCTCGGTCACACTAAGAGAATCGGCGAAGAAACTCCTAGAAAGGGCGTCTGCCTTAACATTCTTAGTGCCCGGAAGAAAAGAGACCACAAAATTAAAACGCGTGAAAAGCAAGGTCCATCTAGCCTGTCTAGGATGCAAGCATTTGGCCGACTCCAGATAAATCAAATTCTTGTGATCGGTGAGGACCACAACTTGATGTCTAGCTCCCTCCAACCAATGTCTCCACTCCTCAAATGCCCACTTCATGGCCAACAATTCCTGATTCCCCAAGTCATAGTTGCGTTCAGATGGGGAGAACTTTTGAGAAAAGAAGGCACAGGGATTCATCTTAGAAGTCACAGGGTCCTTTTGGGACAAAACAGCTCCTGCACCAATCTCAGAAGCATCTACCTCCACCTGAAATGGAAGTGAGACATCAGGTTGCCGTAAAACTGGAGCTGAAGTAAATCTCTGCTTAAGCTCCTGAAATGTTGAGATAGCCTCAGGAGACCAATTCAGCACATCAGCGCCCTTCTTGGTCAGATCAGTCAGTGGTTTGACAATACCAGAAAAACTACCTATAAATTTGCGATAGAAATTAGCAAAACCAAAAACTTCTGGAGGGCCTTCAAAGAAGTAGGCTGAACCCAATCATAAATGGCCTGTACCTTGGCCGGGTCCATTTCAATAGTCGATGGAGATAAAATAAATCCCAAAAATGAAATCCTCTGTACACCAAAGAGGCATTTCGATCCCTTAAGAAACCGGGAATTCTCCCACAAAATCCGGAACACAGTCCGGACGTGTTCCACATGAGAATCCCAATCACTAGAAAAGATCAAAATATCATCCAGATAGATGATCAAAAGCTTATCCACAAGGTCACGGAAAATATCATTCATAAAGGACTGGAAGACAGAAGGGGCATTAGTGAGCCCAAAAGGCATCACCAGGTACTCAAAATGTCCCTCCGGAGTATTAAATGCCGTCTTCCATTCATCCCCGTGCTTGATGCGAATAAGATTATACGCCCCCCTGAGGTCAAGCTTAGTAAACCAGCAAGCACTCTCAACTCTGGAGAATAAATCAGACATCAGAGGTAACGGGTACTGATATTTAACCATCATCTTGTTAAGGGAACGATAATCAATACACGGTCTTAATGAACCATCTTTCTTGGCCACAAAAAAAAACCCAGCACCTAAAGGTGACGAGGATGGTCTAATATGACCCTTCTCCAATGACTCCTTAATATAGGATTGCATAGCATCATGTTCGGGTACAGATAAGTTGAAAAGCCGACCCTTGGGAAATTTACACCCAGACATCAACTCAATTGCACAGTCATAACTCCTATGAGGAGGCAAAGACGCAGACTTGCTCTCACTAAATACATCAGAAAAATCGGCTAGATAATCAGGAATATCATGAGACTGAGGAGAGGTGGAGAAAACAGGAGCGTCCCTAAGAACACACTGACAACCCCAACTCACCACAGACCGAGATTTCCAATCCAAAACTGGATTATGAGTTTGCAGCCAAGGAAAACCCAGAACAATAGTATCATGCAGATTATGCAGCACCAAAAATTTACAAATTTCTTGGTGGTCTGGGGCAACTCGCATTGCCACCTGGGTCCAAAACTGAGGTTTATTCTCCGCCAAAGGAGTAGCATCAATACCCCTCAAAGGAATAGGCGTCCGCAATGGCGTCATGGAAAAACCACAACGTTTAGCAAAGTCCAAATCCATCAGATTCAACACTGCTCCTGAATTCACAAAAGCCTTCGTGGAAAACGTGGATAAGGAGCAGATCAGAGTAATTGCCAAAAGAAACTTAGGTTGTATACTGCCCACAGCAAATGTGTGCAAAACGTTTCTCTCGTTTTGGGCAGACAGAAATAGTATGAGAGACGTCTCCACAGAAAAAACACAGCTTATTACGCCTTCTAAACTCCTGACGTTGCGCCCTAGACAAAACCCCATCACATTGCACAGGTTCAGACGTTTGTTCAAAAGGCGGCAGCGCCTCCCGTGTAGTTTTACGTTCACGTAAACGCCGATCAACTTGAATGGCTAATGACATAGAATCATCCAGACCAGAGCGAACGGGAAATCCCACCATAACATCTTTTACGGTCTCTGATAAACCCTTCCAAAAGAGAGCTGCCAATGCACTATCATTCCATGTAGTAAGGACCGCCCACTTTCGGAATTTTTGACAGTATTACGCTGCAGAATCCTGACCCTGGTTTAATGCCAACAGGGTTCTCTCAGCTTGATCAACAGCATTAGGTTCATCATACAACAACCCCAAGGCCTGAAAAAAATGCATTCACATTAGTCAGAATAGGATTTTCAGGTGTCAGAGAAAAAGCCCAATCCTGAGGATCACCGCGCAGCAAGGAGATAACAATTTTAACCTGCTGCACAGAGCTCCCCGATGAGTTAGGCTTCAAGGCCAGAAATAATTTACAATTATTCTTAAAATTCAGAAATTTAGACCGATCCCCAGAAAACACATCAGGAGTAGGGATCTTAGGTTCAGCAGCATGTGGCTGAATGAGGTAGGTGGAAATTCCCTGCACTTCAGCAGTCAGCTGCTCCACACGATCAGACAATTGCTTAATCTCCATTAGGAAAAAGAAAAAAAATCCTCCTACGGCCCCAGAGAAAAAAGAGGAGAATATATAAAAAAAAAAAAAAAAAATTCTGACCCTTTTTTTTTTTTTCCTTTTCTTTTAACAACTTTTTCCTGCTTTTGAGTACCCTAGAATCTGCGGTATGGCTGGTAATTCTGTTATGAATGGGTCACTGAGGAGAAAAAAGCAGAACAAGCTAAGTCACAGAAAACCAGAGAGGTTGGTAACTATGCAGATTGCAGATCCCTGGTCTTACCACAACAACTAGCAGCAGCCATGGAGCGTGCCTACGATGTTCCTAGACGCCTCGTCACCGCCGGAGGACTAAATAAGCCTAAAGCAAGAAAAGGGAAAGCTAACTGCCCCAGAGCAGACCCCAAAGGAATAGATAGCCCCCACACATGTATTGATGGTGAAACAAGATGAAGGCACAAACACAGGCAGGAAAATAGGCTGAGCAAATGACGGGGCCCAAACTAACTAGACAGGAAAGGAAAGACACTATCTAAAACCTGCAAAAAACACTACAAAAATCATGTCCAACACTTCTGATAGCAAAATTAACCCTGAAGTCACTAGACATCTCCCACTATATCAGCATTCTGAAATATTCTGAGACAGAGCAAAAAGAGACCGAACTAGTAAGGGACAAAAAGCCAATTGGCAAAATACTGATAAATAAGAGTGGAAATTCAGCACAGCTCCCAGCAGGGGCTGGCTGAACACACCAAAAAACTGAATAGACCAACAAAAGCAAGTGTGAACATTAGCAGAAAAACTTAGCTTTAGATGACTGGAACAGAGCTGAAAACCAAGAGCTGACAAGCCAGAAGGAATCACCAGCAACTGAATAGGGCGTCGGCGGTCTTAAATCCAATCTGAGACTCCTGAGATCCAATCGTCATCCTCATTCTCAGGTGGCAGATCTCCACCGATCAAATCAGCCTCTCTACCTCCTGTTACCACCAGAGGGAGTCTGGAAGGAGAACTCACAACTGGTGAACCAGAGAATGAACTCACAACACCTCACCCCCTAATCCTGGTATACATGCTACCCCTCACCCCCCAAACCTGGTATGCATGTTCCCCTCACCCCCATTCCTGGTATGCATGGTGCCCTCACCCCCCAATCCTGGTACGCATGGTCCCCCTCACCCCCCTTTCCTGATATGCATGCTACCCCTCACCCCCCCAATCCTGGTATGCATTGTGCCCTCACCTCCCAATCCTGGTATGCATGCTACCCCTCACCCCCAATCCTGGTATGCATGGTCCCCTCACCCCCCAATCCTGATACACATGGTCCCCCTCACCCCCCTTTCCTGGTACGCATTGTCCCCTCACCCCCCCTTTCCTGGTATGCATGGTCGTCTCACCCCCCTATCCTGGTATGCATGGTCCCCTCACCCCCCTTTCGTAGTATGCATGGTCCCCTCATCCCCCAATCCTGGTACGCATGGTCCCCCTCACCCCCCTTTCCTGATATGCATGCTACCCCTCACCCCCCCAATCCTGGTATGCATTATGCCCTCACCTCCCAATCCTGGTATGCATGGTGCCCTCACCCCCCAATCCTGGTACGCATGGTCCCCCTCACCCCCCTTTCCTGATATGCATGCTACCCCTCACCCCCCCAATCCTGGTATGCATTGTGCCCTCACCTCCCAATCCTGGTATGCATGCTACCCCTCAACCCCAATCCTGGTATGCATGGTCCCCTCACCCCCCAATCCTGATACACATGGTCCCCCTCATCCCCCTTTCCTGGTACGCATTGTCCCCTCACCCCCCCTTTCCTGGTATGCATGGTCGTCTCACCCCCCTATCCTGGTATGCATGGTCCCCTCACCCCCCTTTCGTAGTATGCATGGTCCCCTCATCCCCCTTTCCTGGTATACATGGCCCCCCTCACCCCTATTAAACTGCACACATACAAAAAACAACCAAAACATTTATACTCCCCTTTCATCCCTGTGTCCAGAACTGTCGCGTTTTGCCGGGGGAGGAGTCTGGCGCCGAAGTACGCGCATGCCCATACCGCGCTGTCCGGCGCTATATTGCTGAAGACACACTGCAAATGTGTCTTTAGTAAAATTGTGCCGGATAGCGCCATGCACTTGCGCGATTCCCACATGCACTACTGCCCCGGTCTCCAGCCAAAGAGAAGTGCCACGGCAACGCTCCTCCCGGTCAGGTACGTATGCCGCCAGAGATAGTGGTATGCAGTGTGTACGTGTACCGCCATCTCCTGCGCCATACACTCTCCTCTTACCGCTGGATGCCTCATTCTGTCTGGAGCCAGCTTAGTGACCCCAAGTCTCCTCATCCCATACCCCAAACAAACAGACCAGCGGTTCAAGGGGAAGAGGAGCTTGTACCAGGGAAGTCAGTAATGACGTCACCTCTTTCCAATATTGTGCGATGTTAGGACACTGCCAGGTCATGTGGATAAAGTCTGCATCTAATGAGTGGCATCGTAGACATTCCGATGATTGGAATCGACCCATCCTAAAGAGTCGTGTCGGAGTCAGATACGATTGGTTTAAGATAATTATTAAAAAAATGTAGTGGTTTATTGGATTGTCCACCAAAAAGATCATTGCAGTAAAATATGAAATAGATAAAATAGTTACATTGTCCAAATCAAAGTCTGTACACTTCTCTCCTGGGATCCTGAATGATAAATTACATCTGTCTCTGTTAAAAGAGTGGTAGAAGCCACACGTGGTTACTGTGGTGTAGTAACTGTTTGTGGCGCCCGGGGCGGTTGAAAAATTTGCCGCCCCTTTGATCGTTGATAATTCGGAAGCATCCAAAGAGCCCACACTACACTCAAAGATCTAATTTTTAGTCTGCTACTAACTCTGCTGTTATTATTTCTACATTTCTAGACTTTCATCTTCTTGCAGTTCGCTATATATATGTATTTATTAGCTTGATGATGCTGGATGAAGACCTAATGGCTTTTTTAATAATAATTATTAATAATGTAACAGAAAGTACAAATTATTTTGGCGGACAGGGGGCGGACACTGACAGCTTGGGGCCCCTGTGCAAGAAATGTGTCCGGGCCCCCCTCCTTTTATGGCGTCAAAGCTATGTGTGTGTATATATATATATATATACATATATATAGATAGATATTGATATTATATAGCCATACACACACATACAGGTATATATATTACATAGTCTCCTTTATTTTGTATATTTCTGTCCCTTACACGGTGCCCTCTCTTGTTATTTACAGTTCCGTCCCTTACATATTGGATTATATAGAGTCCTGTTATTTATTACATACCGTCCTGTCTTGTTAGCTGTATATTGCAATGATGGCTGATGGAGCAAGGGAAAGCTTCCTTTCTAATGGAGGAGCTGATGGACTGGTAGTTTGGTCACCGGCTCCTCGATCAGCAGTCATTTTATATCTAAAAAGAGAGGGGACTATGTAATAAAAGAGGGCACTGTAAATAACAAAATTAACAAGAATACACTATGTAAGAGACAGCACTATACATAACAGCAGAGGAAGCTATATAATAAGGGACGGCATCATATATAACTAGAGAGGATGAAATGTAATAAGGGATGGTGTTATACATAATAAAAGAGGAAACTATGTAACTAAGGATGGTGTTATACAGAATTAGTGAGTACACTATATACTAAGGGACTGTGTTAGACATAATAAGTGATAATGTCTTCCTCCATCTCCCCCTGTTCCCAAGGCCATTATAAGTCCCCCCTTCCTCCCATCCCAATCCCCCACATCCCTCATTGCCCTCCTCCCCTCGAATCCCATTATTGTCCTCTCCCCCACCCCATCATTGCCCTCTTCACCACCTCCATCATTTTCTTCTCCACCACTATCTTTGCTTTCTCCCCCACCACTCCCATCATTGCCCATTCCACCACCTCCATCATTTCCTCCTCCACCACCCCCATTTATTGCCCTTTCCACCACCACCATCATTGCATTCTCCCCTACCACCCCATCATTGCCTGCTCCATCACCCCATCATTGTCTTCTCCCCATCACTCCCATCATTTCCTTCTCCATCACCCCATCACTGCCTTCTCCCCATCACTCCCATCATTGCCTGCTCCATCACCCCATCACTTCCATCATCGTCTGCTCCATCACCCCCATCATTGCCTGCTTCATCACCCCATCACTCCCATCATTGCCTTCTCTGCATCACCCCCATCATGGCCTTCTCCCATTACCCCCACATGGCCTTCTTCCATTACCCCCATATGGCCTTCTCCCATTACCCCCACATGGCCTTCTCCCATTACCCCACATGGCCTTCTCCCATTACCCTCACATGGCCTTCTCCCATTACCCCTCAAAAGGCCTTCTCCCATTACCCCCATCATGGCCTTCTCCCATTACCTCCATCATGGCCTTCTCCCATTACCCCCTCATGGCCTTCTCCCGTCACCCCAGGCATCATGGCCTTCTCTCCCCATCACGATCTTCTCATGTCCCCATCTCCTCCAGGGCCAGGCTAACCTACAGACACACACAGACATACACACACACAAACATACACAGACAGACATACACACACACACACACAGACATACATACACACACATACATACACACACAGACAGACATACACACACACACAGACATACTGCCTGGAGCCTAGAGCTTAATGACTGCATTGGTGCCTGTAGGTCATGTCGGATGTCAGGAACCGAATGACTCCTGAGTTCTGCCGGTGACTCTGATGTCCTGTGGGTAATCCTGATGTCCAGACTGTGTCCTGATGTCCTGATGTCCTCCTGTACGTTATGTCCTGCCTGTGTCCTGATGCCCCGCCTATGTGTGCCTCAGTGATCCGTTGGTGCCTTGGGGCCCACTGGGTGGTACCCTTCTGGAAGGTGTGGAATCGGGAGCCTGGCATAGCCCTGTTTCGTCTATATACTGTGTGACTTTACTTTCGGAAACTTTACGTTCTTTATACCTGAAGTTGTGCGGTGTCTTCTCTTTGTCCACATGCTCAGCTGCCACAGTATCCTGGTCGCTGCCCTTCCCTAGTTTGGGTAAGCTCAGGTCCCTCTCTGTGGCATAGAGGGCCCATATTGCGTCCCCCGAAGCCTCCCTTCAGTACACACCACTGATGCTTCCCACACAGTAGCACTCCTCAGACACTCCCACTGACTTCCGGTCTCCAGGCTACTTTAACCCACTGACCACCAGTGCCTGCACACTACACCACAGACGGCGCTAGCTGCCCCACGCTTCCAGGTATGTCCTGCGGCAGTGCTGCACTGTGCGCTACTTTAGAATGCTTTCATGCTGTTAACTCTTGCATTGCCTGTCCCCTCAGCTCATCTCAGGACCTCTGCCTGGTCCCTGCCAGACCGGACTTCTACATATGGCACTTTAGGTATGCCTCTCCTCTGTCCCTCCTACCCACTTTCTTTTCCCTACTGCAGTGTCCTATACTGATACAAACCTCTTGTTTCCTCCTTTTTCAGCCCCTCCTGCACATTCATACTGCCGTGATTGCTTCTTTTTCTCTCGTGCTTTAAGGTCAGTCTCCATGCTTGCACTGCCTGATTATGTTCCATTATGCCGGCCTCGCCGTAACCCAGCTCCACAGCTGCTTCAATCAATATTTACTGGATCTAACTCCAACATCCTATGGGCTAACTGATTGATTTGTACAATTTTGTTCTACAATGACTTTGCACACAACGATCCTGTATATGATGATTTTGTATATAGTGTAAATATGTAATTGTGTAAATATGTATATCTGTTTAACCCTCCGTCAGGAACAATATTCGCACTAACTCGTAATGGAACAATGTGCCTGTCAAGCGCAGGCTAGAGAAATGCCTAGAACAGTGGCGGATCTTAATAGGGGCGGATGGAGCGGTCGCTCCGGGCCCAAGGTTTTTTGGGGGCCCAGGGCAGGGGCCAATCCGGTCAGCATCTGTGTGAGCCGCCGCCGCCCAGTGGCGTAGGAAGGGGGTTGCGGGGGGGTGGGGGGGGGCGGGGCGGGCCGCCCCAGGCGGCACGTGTGTGGAGGCGGCGCAGCACGGCAGGAGCAGAAATTCCTCCTCTCTGTGCTGTGGGACTCTGGAGAGAAGCGTGGAGGCGGCCGGCCGAGGCACAGTGAGGAGAGAAGAGGACTGAGTATTAGCAGGAGATTTTGGCAGCGGCTAGCGCAGGTGGGTCACAGGTCACTCACCATTTGGGAGGAGGATGCTCTGCCTCTCCCCAGCCTCCCTCCATGCTCAGTCAGCTGCTGAGCTCTCCCTGCGGGCGGCTTCCTTCCTCAGTGTCACACAGAGTCACTCACACACACAGCAGCCAGGCAGTCGCATGCAGCCTGTGTAAGGCTGTGTGCACACACTGCGGATTTTGCTGCGGTTCCGCAGTGGTTTTTGTCATGTCAATTCTTTCTGCGGATTCTCCTGCGGTTTGCCATCTCCTCCATTGAGGAGATGAAAAACCGCAGGGCAAAACCGCAGAGCAATCCGCAGGTAAAACCGCAGGTATTTTGACCTGCGGTTTCACCTGCGGATTTTACAAAATCCACGCGGATGAATCCGCACCTAATCCGTAGCGTGTGCACACAGCCTAAGTGTAACTTATATGTTAACACAAAAAAATGGAGTGAAAGTCCAAAATATTTTAGAAACGTAAGAAATTTATTTGAGGAACAACCCCGTTATCCCGTGCTAAAGTGCTTACCCATCATGTGCTCCAGGACAAGTGCAGCGCCGCCACCAGCGCAAGTGCAGCGTGGCGGCGCTGCACTTGTCCTGGAGGCTGGAGCACATGATGGGTAAGCACTTTAGCATGGGATAACGGGGTTGTTCCTCAGGGTGCGCACCTGGGTTCTTCCCTACACTTTGTGTCCCGGTTTTATGGCCCATCATTACAAGAAGCACTTGGCTCCTTTTCACTTAATATTATATGGACAGGACAATTAGCAGCTGATATTACCCGATTCCTTCATTGTAGATGTTGTTTATAATTGTCAGTACGATTTTTATGTATAATAAATTTCTTACGTTTCTAAAATATTTTGGACTTTCACTCCATTTTTTTGTGTTAACATGTTATGTGGGAGTGTCCATTATCGATCCCCTTTGAGTCATAATTTTACAAATGGTGACTCGCCTGGGGTACATTGCGAATTGTTCCATTTGGTATTGTTTTATATATATATATATATATATATATATATATATATAAGTGTAACTTATACTGCGGCCAGGGGCAGAGGAGGCGGAGCTGAGCCTGCACATTACTGTCTGTGCTGCGTGGGAGCACTGTCGCAGGCAGTGTGTCAGAAATGAATGTCTGTCTGTGACTGTGTGATTAATCATTAACATCCCTAACCAGTAGCCGGCCAGGCCGGTACCCCCTCCCAAGCGCGGCCATTTTATTCCTTTCCAGACCCCGCATCCGAGCAGGCCATTCACCGCCCGGGGGGGCGCCAAATTCGGGAACAGCCGATTTTATATTATTTATATTGTTTGACCATACAATACAATTTCTTGTGAGAAAAAACTAATTTTTCTTTGTTTTTATGGTCTAATAAATGTTACAATTTGTATACCTAAAAATCAGCATATGCAGTGTTTTTGTGAGAAGAGCCACAAAATTTTGACAGAAAATGTTTTCCTGGGAAGTGGGGTACAGGGGCCCAGGTTTTATGAACAGCCCCGGGCCCATAGTCCACTTAATCCGCCACTGGCCTAGAATATCCAATTTTCTCAATTTCAGTGATCTAAAAGTGATCAGAGACCTTCATAGGGATGTAATAAAAGAGACTACACATTATCAGGTGCAAAACAAACCCATTTACTCAACATAAAAGTAATAACTTTGATATACACAAATTTCAAAACTCCTGAGAAGTTTCATTTGTAAGAAAATCTGCCTTATTTATATGAAATATCCACAAACCTTTCTCTATCCATTCATAAAACAAGCTAAATAAGCAATAGTAATGACTAAAAACATTACATACCAACCTTATAAAGTGTGATGTGTTCGGGACCAATGAGCCTGAGAAGCCAGCACAGCTATATCTTACTTCCTGAAGCTCTGCAGACCAACTGTGGTATCAGGTTTCACACAGCAGCTAGAGCCAAGAGACTATCTAGAGGGAGGGGGTTTCCTGAAAATCTGGTGAGAAGGGAGAAATGAAAGCAGAAGAGCTGCGCCTGTCAGATCCATTGTTCCTGACGGAGGGTTAAACCTCTACAGAGTTTGCACATTTTTGTGATTATCACTGTATATATCCTAATGTCTATCTTTGTATGTGTCTCTTCTTGTGAGGTTTGAAAAAGACCCGACATAGGGTCGAAACGTTACCTCAACGCACTATTCCCCTGTGGTGTCTTCAATAATAAACACATTTTTTGCATTAAAAATCAAAATTTCCCAGAGTGCAGCTGTTTTCTCTTCACTGTACCTGGTTGTCGGCGTGACAATGTATGTCTTTGCTTTTAACCCTTTGCTCCCTTCCCCCTAATTGAGCTGGGATACTGCTGGCTGTTACCTGTATGGAGCCTGCTCAGTTCTCTGCTCTGCTGCGTAGCCGTGCATGTGTTGCTGGGTCTTCGCTCTGCTGCTTGACCATCCGCATGTGCAGTCCCTGGTTGCCGCTGTTGAAGCTGTCCGTGTGTTGCGAGGTCATTTGCAGCTGGTGCATGACTTTCCACGTGTGTCTAGGCTTGCAGATGCTGCCAGGTGCTCTACGCCTCAGTTCCTGCACTGACTGTGCTGCAATGGTTTCTGTTTGTGCTCACGGCGTGCGTGGCCACACTTCCACTGCTTTTATCAGGGTTAGTGTGTGTACTTGAAATGCTGCCCCCAGACAATTTCTGAGGGTCAGCTCCTACATAGACTTCCCCTTCCCTGCTGAGCGGGGCCATAGCTTCTGTCACGACTGCGGCCGTGGACGCGGCCGAGCAGGCACCTCCACGCCGACGGCGAGGAGCGAACGCCCTCTGGGGACGCAATATGGGCCCTCTATGCCACAGAGAGGGACCTGAGCTTACCCAAACTAGGGAAGGGCAGCGACCGGGATACTGTGGCAGCTGAGCATGTGGACAAAGAGAAGACACCGCACAACTTCAGGTATAAAGAACGTAAAGTTTACGAAAGTAAAGTCACACAGTATATAGACGAAACAGGGCTATGCCAGGCTCCTGATTCCACACCTTCCAGAAGGGTACCACCCAGTGGGCCCCAAGGCACCAACGGATCACTGAGGCACACATAGGCAGGGCATCAGGACCCAGGCAGGACATAACGGTACAGGAGGACATCAAGACATCAGGACACAGGCTGGACATCAGGGTTACCCACAGGACATCAGAGTCACCGGCAGAACTCAGGAGTCATTCGGTTCCTGACATCCGACATGACCTACAGGCACCAATGCAGTCATTAAGCTCCAGGCTCCAGGCAGTGGTCATCAGGTTCCAGACTGCGGTCGTCAGGCTCCAGGTATTGGACCTAGGAAGGAACTCAAGCGTGATGGTGCTAGAACTGCAGGATTGCTGGGCATGCATGGAGCTAGCACCGTATGGTAGTCAGAGCACAGGGTAGTAGATGCTCAGCAGGAACACTGGTTACAAAAGACTGAGTCACTGGGTGCGAGGCTCCAAACACAGAGGGATTCCAGAAACATAACAGCAGTCCCTGCCTTGATTCCTGCTTTGTCCTGTTCCTGCACCCTGCCCTGGAGGCGGTATATCCAGGCCTAAATCTGTTATGAATGGGTCACCGAGGAGGGAAAAAACAAAACAAGCTAAGTCTCAGAAAACCAGAGAAGTTGGTAACTATGCAGATTGCAGATCCCTGAACTTAACCGCACAACTAGCAGCAGTCGTGGAGCGTTCCTACGATGGTCCTAGACGCCTCGTCACAACCGGAGAGCTACATAAGCCTAAAGCAGGAAAAGAAGAACACTAACTGCCCTAGAGCAGACCCCAAAGGAAAGACAGCCCCCCACATGTATTGACGGTGAAACAAGATGAAAATACAAACAAAGGCAGGAAAATAGGCTGAGCAAACGATGGGGCCCGGTTAACTAAAAAGGACAGGAAAGGAAAGACACTGTCTGCAATCTGCCAAAAATACCTACAAAAATATTGTCCAACACTTCTGATAGCAAAATTAACCCTGAAGTCACTAGACTTCTACACCTATATCAGCACTCTGAAATATTCTGAGACAGAGCAAAAAGAGGCCAATCTAATAAGGGACAAAAAGCAGATTGGCAAATACTGATTAATAGGAGTGGAATTTCAGCATAGCCCCAGCAGGGGCAGGCTGATTACATAAGAAACTGAATTGACCAACAAGTGCAAGAGTGAACATTAGCAAAAAACAAACTTAACTTGAGAAGACTGGAAGAGAGCTGAGTCCAAGACCTGAGAAGCAGACTGAATCACCAGCACCAGGATAGGGTGTCAGCGTCAGGATTTCTTTTCTAGTCACCAACCTCGGGTAAAGCTCACTTAGAGCTTCTCTTACCTAGGATCCTAGGTGTGGATAAATTAAAAAGAGAGACACAGGTTGCTTGTCTTTCAAGTTAATCTCCTTTATTGGGAGGGTCAGGGTAGATCTTTTATAGCTCATCAGAAAAGGAAATGAACAAATATGGACAATTCAGTAACATTGTGTAATAATTAACAAAATGGCGGAGGGCTTACACAATAATTGGCAAGAATGATAGTTATATAACAAGATGTCAACTGTATCATGTATTATAAGATATATTTAATTGGAGGTGACGGGAGTTTTTGGCATTTCCCTTTTATTAATTTAACAATTCGTGGAACTACATCCTGTTAGGGTGTTTTGGCCAGGAACTGGATTTGGCCTCAACATATTTAGACATTTATTATGAGAGAAATTTGGAACTGACCACTGGCAAAATTATATAACCACGTAGACAGATGATAACAATTAAAATGATGTCATGGGTTATAAGTTGTTTTTCAGTGAGTTTAGAGAACTAAGATAACCCTTTCTTTGACAACTCCCCTCTTTTTATTATCTGTCTACTGGGGGATCTACCTACCTCTATCTTTCTTTACCTTTATCCAAGGCCTGCAAGATAACCCTGCTTCACAAAACACACGGCTTGTCCTATGTATATCATGGGATACCAGCCCTGCTGTGTATCCATTCAGATTATACCTGTGAATCAGACCTCCTTTCCCTATTTCTCTTTTACTTATTGCCCTATCTCAGAGGAATACAGATTTTATTGAGGGGAGTTTATGTCTGTTTTGTGTGTAACGTGTTAATAAGATATAGTAAATTCATAATTACTGTAATACATGGTAACTAGAGTTGAGCGATACCGTCCGATACTTCAAAGTATCGTATCGGATGGTATCGGCCGATCTTTAAAAAAAGTATCGGTATCGCCGATTCCGATACCGGAAGTCCCATTCAAGTCTATGGGACTTCCGGTATCGGAATAAGAAAAACCCTTTCCTGCCCTTGTACAGCCTCTCTGGGGTCTGTACGGGCCTTTCGGGGGGCTGTGCCGGCCTGCCAGGGGGTCTGTGCAGGCTCCGGTGGTCTGTGCCGGCCTGCCGGTGGTCTGTGCAGGCTCCGGGGGGCTGTGCCGGCCTGCCGGGGGGCTGTGCAGGCTCCGGGGGGCTGTGCCGGCCTGCCGGGGGGCTGTGCAGGCTCCGGGGGGCTGTGCCGGCCTGCCGGGGGGCTGTGCAGGCTCCGGGGGGCTGTGCCGGCCTGCCGGTGGTCTGTGCCGGCCTGCCGGTGGTCTGTGCAGGCTCCGGGGGTCTGTGCAGGCATCGTCCGATGGGACTACAAGTCCCATCGGGCGATGCCTGCTACCATGACAGTGATTGACACATTAGCCAATGATGGGACAGTAGTAGTCCCATCATCCGGCTAATGTGTTAAATGTAAAAAAAAAAAAAAAAAAAAAAAAAAAAAAAATTACATGCTACATACATACAACATGCATACTACATACATGCTACATTCATACTACATACTACATACATGCTACATTCATACTACATAAATACTACATGCAACATACATACTACATATATACTACATGCATGCTACATACATACTGCATGCTACATACATACCACATATATACTACATACATACTACATGCATGCTACATGCATGCTACATGCTACATACATACTGCATGCTACATACATACCACATATATACTACATACATACTACATGCATGCTACATGCATGCTACATGCTACATACATAACACATATATACTACATGCATGCTACATACATACTACATGCTACATACTACATGCATGCTACATACATACTACATGCTACATACTACATATATACTACATGCATGCTACATACATACTACATGCTACATACATACTACATATATACTACATGCATGCTACATACATACTACATGCTACATACTACATGCATGCTACATACATACTACATGCTACATACTACATATATACTACATGCATGCTACATACTACATATATACTACATACATACTACATACATGCTACATACATACTGCATGCTACATACATACTACATACATACTACATACTACATACATACTACATGCATGCTACATACATACTACATGCATGCTACATACATACCACATACATACTACATGCTACATGCATACCACATATATACTACATACATACAATACATTCATACAATACATACATAGACATACAGTACATATAACATAGAGTAACATACTTACCAATACTTGTCACATTGTTCCCCGAAGCCATTGTCTTTTCCGGGATAAATATTAACATAACAAACCACAAAAATACTCACCCACGATCCGAAGCAGTCCACGAGTGTGTCCCACGACGATCTTGGGTAGAGAACTGCAGCATCAGATGATGCTGCCGTTCTCTACGGGCTGCAGGAATCCAATGACGGAAGGTAGGTATCCTTCCGCACTGTATTCCTCCGCCACTTAAAAAAAAAAAAGTCCCTAGTCTCACTTTATGCCATTGCTGTGTGGGAAATTCCCACACAGCAATGGCATAAAGTGAGACTAGGGACTTTTTTTTTTTTAAGTGGCGGAGGAATACAGTGCGGAAGGATACCTACCTTCCGTCATTGGATTCCTGCAGCCCGTAGAGAACGGCAGCATCATCTGATGCTGCAGTTCTCTACCCAAGATCGTCGTGGGACACACTCGTGGACTGCTTCGGATCGTGGGTGAGTATTTTTGTGGTTTGTTATGTTAATATTTATCCCGGAAAAGACAATGGCTTCGGGGAACAATGTGACAAGTATTGGTAAGTATGTTACTCTATGTTATATGTACTGTATGTCTATGTATGTATTGTATGAATGTATTGTATGTATGTAGTATATATGTGGTATGTATGTAGCATGTAGTATGTATGTGGTATGTATGTAGCATGCATGTAGTATGTATGTAGCATGCATGTAGTATGTATGTAGTATGTAGTATGTATGTAGTATGTATGTAGCATGCAGTATGTATGTAGCATGTATGTAGTATGTATGTAGTATATATGTAGTATGTAGCATGCATGTAGTATATATGTAGTATGTAGCATGTAGTATGTATGTAGCATGCATGTAGTATGTAGCATGTAGTATGTATGTAGCATGCATGTAGTATATATGTAGTATGTATGTAGCATGTAGTATGTATGTAGCATGCATGTAGTATATATGTAGTATGTATGTAGCATGCATGTAGTATGTATGTAGTATGTATGTAGCATGCAGTATGTATGTAGCATGTATGTAGTATGTATGTAGTATATATGTAGTATGTATGTAGCATGCATGTAGTATGTATGTAGCATGTAGTATGTATGTAGTATTTTTTTTTTTTTTTTTTACATTCAACACATTAGCCGGATGATGGGACTACTACTGTCCCATCATTGGCTAATGTGTCAATCACTGTCATGGTAGCAGGCATCGCCCGATGGGACTTGTAGTCCCATCGGACGATGCTTGCACAGACCCCCACAGGGTGCACAGACCACCGGCAGGCCGGCAGAGACCCCCGGAAGGCCTGAAATGACGGCGCATCATGATGCGCGCACACCGCGCATCATGATGACGTCAGGCCGTCAATCAACTGAACTTCCGATTCCGATGCCGAATTCCGATATTGAAAAAATATCGGAAGTCGGTATCGGAATTCCGATACTTGCGGTATCGGAATGCTCAACACTAATGGTAACATATATTTTGATATAGTAGTATATATATATATTTATATCTTTATTCATTAGTGTTAATCATTTAAAGTCCATACGGCATGTAATCTTCATCGTTATAGTTCTTTGTAGAGCCTTTGTCTTTGCTCAAACCAGCAGGGTTTTCCACAATGCAGACAATCAGCCAGGTCTACTGAAGTTTGCTTGTTGCAGAATATACATTCACGCTGAACGGTGGGTATGAAGGTCGTCATCACTTGTGTTTGCTTTATATCAGAGTCAGTATTGATTCTAGCTTTATGTTTACCTGGAAAATATTTACAATTAGAGCCAAGAATTTTCTTTATGAGTAAAACAAATATTCTTATCATTACTGCAATAACCAATATCACAAAAACTGCTTGAATTAGAAAATGAATTATTCCTGATATCCATCCGCCTATTCCTTTAAACAAATTCAACGGATTTAACCATGCGAGCCATTCAGGGAGAGGCAGGTCTTCCAGGGAATTAACCTTCCGCATTCCTTCCTTTATCAGCCTGGCTTGTTCTATGTCATGAGTGACTCTCATCAGTCCGGATGGATCAATATAGTGACAGCAGGCGGGTCCCACCACCTGACAGAATCCCCCTTGAGATGCTGTAAGATAGTCAAGCACCATAGAGTGTTGGTTAGTTATGACAATGAGCTGTCTCATATAAGCAGATCCTACATTGATGGCGTCAAATAAATATTCAGTTACTTTATCAAAGATATCACCTAATTCTTCTATCATCTGAGCATTTCTTAGAGTTCCGAACATAATTCCCAATGGACCAGTGAGAACCATCCCAGTTTTAAGATACCATGGAGTGTGCATTAAATACTTGGGTGGCTGGGGAGAGGGTGCACTACGCTTTGCTATCATATGATCAGGGACATTTTTATAAGGGAAATCATTCTCATTCCATACCCAGGTGACGGGCTCTAACCTAGCCAGTGTACATGCACCTTCAGCTCCGATAGGAATCCATCTATATGCATTACTCCCACATACTATGTTTATAAACTGAAATTCATTAAGAACAGCTATTGTCATTGAAACTAACCAGGTAGTGTCAGTGTAAAGACACCAAGAGTCGCCTAAATCTGTAGTGACTGCCCTATAATATCGTAATGTCTGACATTCTGGTTCAGTATTTATACTTATGGACATCTCAGCAGCTCCATCTCCATACTGACCTTCTCTGGTTTCTTCATCTACGTAAACTGCCTCTCTCTCAATGGAGTTACAAAATATTGCATAGTTTTTACAGCAATTGGGGCATGTGAACAAATCCAGCAATTGGATAGATTTCTGACCTGGGCAATATAGTTATGGTACTGGATAAATTTATTAGCCCATCGTTTTGACACATCACTATCCCATGGTTCGAAGACATCATTATTATTATTTTTACATTGAATAGATGATCACAGTGAGAAGCAAGAATGGATAGCACGTCCCAAATTCCATTCTTTTAATTCTTGTAGAATTTCTTGCAGTGAGACGTGTGAATCCAGGCAGACTTTCCTTCCAGCTTAACAGATGTGGGCATGATCAGCTGGACTTGGTAAGGTCCCTCAAAGTGAGGATCCAGACTCTTCCTCAGGTACTTTCGCGTTACCACCCAATCTCCAGGCTTAAGGTCATGCGATTTTATACATAACAAATTAGTCCAAAATATAATAGCCACCTCAATACATTATATCTCAATTTCTGCCACAAATTTGTGCAGACATAACAAAGGCAAATAGGCAAAAATAGATGAATCAATAAAACCAATCATTTATTAATAAATTTCATAAAAAAGCCAAGGTACAAATGTAATGATAAATGCTCACAGAGTTCAGCTTTATACAACATAATCACATATCATATAAACATTTTATTTCCATCTTTTTTTTCCCCATACAAATGTTGATTACTTAGGCATAAATTCATATAGCTATATATATTAAACTCCAATCTGAATGTTTAAGGAAAAAGCCCAATAATTCTAAAAGCAGAAGGAACACATCCTTAATTAAATAGTGTAAAATACACACTGCTGAAAGTAAGTAACAATTTCGCTGAGCTCCCTACATTATATGTCTGCCATAGTATGTAGTATTCAAAGGCAGAGCGATCTAATCCTTAATGGAATCCTTAATAGCGACTTTTGTTCTCAGCATTTCTTTTATCAATTGCAAATACTTACAAACACAGATACATGATTGCTGCATAAGCTTACTCAATTGTATAGATGTTATCTAATTGTTATAATAAAGGAACAGCCTAATTGCGCTTGCCTAAAGGGAAACTTACTCCGCAGTTCAAACATATCAGATGCCTAGTGCAGAGAACTACAGGTTACTCATTGCTTACTCATGTGCCCTGCTTCATGTGCCCCAGAGAAACTTACTCCACAGTTCAAACATATCAGATGCCTAGTGCAGAGAACTACAGGTTAATCACTGCTTACTCATGTGCCCTGCTTCATGTGCCGCAGGGAAACTTACTCCGCAGTTCAAACATATCAGATGCCTAGTGCAGAGAACTACAGGTTAATCATTGCTTACTCATGTGCCCTGCTTCATGTGCCGCAGGGAAACTTACTCCGCAGTTCAACCATATCAGATGCCTAGTGCAGAGAACTACAGGTTAATCATTGCTTACTCATGTGCCCTGCTTCATGTGCTGCAGGGAAACTTACTCCGCAGTTCAAACATATCAGATGCCTAGTGCAGAGAACTACAGGTTAATCACTGCTTACTCATGTGCCCTGCTTCATGTGCCGCAGGGAAACTTACTCCGCAGTTCAAACATATCAGATGCCTAGTGCAGAGAACTACAGGTTAATCATTGCTTACTCATGTGCCCTGCTTCATGTGCCGCAGGGAAACTTACTCCGCAGTTCAACCATATCAGATGCCTAGTGCAGAGAACTACAGGTTAATCATTGCTTACTCATGTGCCCTGCTTCATGTGCTGCAGGGAAACTTACTCCGCAGTTCAAACATATCAGATGCCTAGTGCAGAGAACTACAGGTTAATCACTGCTTACTCATGTGCCCTGCTTCATGTGCCGCAGGGAAACTTACTCCGCAGTTCAAACATATCAGATGCCTAGTGCAGAGAACTACAGGTTAATCATTGCTTACTCATGTGCCCTGCTTCATGTGCCGCAGGGAAACTTACTCCGCAGTTCAACCATATCAGATGCCTAGTGCAGAGAACTACAGGTTAATCATTGCTTACTCATGTGCCCTGCTTCATGTGCTGCAGGGAAACTTACTCCGCAGTTCAAACATATCAGATGCCTAGTGCAGAGAACTACAGGTTAATCACTGCTTACTCATGTGCCCTGCTTCATGTGCCGCAGGGAAACTTACTCCGCAGTTCAACCATATCAGATGCCTAGTGCAGAGAACTACAGGTTAATCACTGCTTACTCATGTGCCCTGCTTCATGTGCCGCAGGGAAACTTACTCCGCAGTTCAACCATATCAGATGCCTGGTGCAGAGAACTACAGGTTACTCATTGCTTACTCATGTGCCCTGCTTCATGTGCCGCAGGGAAACTTACTCCGCAGTTCAAACATATCAGATGCCTAGTGCAGAGAACTACAGGTTAATCACTGCTTACTCATGTGCCCTGCTTCATGTGCCGCAGGGAAACTTACTCCGCAGTTCAACCATATCAGATGCCTGGTGCAGAGAACTACAGGTTACTCATTGCTTACTCATGTGCCCTGCTTCATGTGCCGCAGGGAAACTTACTCCGCAGTTCAAACATATCAGATGCCTAGTGCAGAGAACTACAGGTTAATCACTGCTTACTCATGTGCCCTGCTTCATGTGCCGCAGGGAAACTTACTCCGCAGTTCAACCATATCAGATGCCTAGTGCAGAGAACTACAGGTTAATCATTGCTTACTCATGTGCCCTGCTTCATGTGCCGCAGGGAAACTTACTCCTCAGCTCAACCATATCAGATGCCTAGTGCAGAGAACTACAGGTTACTCATTGCTTACTCATGTGCCCTGCTTCATGTGCCGCAGAGAAACTTACTCCGCAGTTCAACCATATCAGATGCCTAGTGCAGAGAACTACAGGTTAATCACTGCTTACTCATGTGCCCTGCTTCATGTGCCGCAGGGAAACTTACTCCGCAGTTCAACCATATCAGATGCCTAGTGCAGAGAACTACAGGTTAATCATTGCTTACTCATGTGCCCTGCTTCATGTGCCGCAGGGAAACTTACTCCGCAGTTCAACCATATCAGATGCCTAGTGCAGAGAACTACAGGTTAATCATTGCTTACTCATGTGCCCTGCTTCATGTGCCGCAGGGAAACTTACTCCTCAGCTCAACCATATCAGATGCCTAGTGCAGAGAACTACAGGTTACTCATTGCTTACTCATGTGCCCTGCTTCATGTGCCGCAGGGAAACTTACTCCGCAGTTCAACCATATCAGATGCCTAGTGCAGAGAACTACAGGTTAATCATTGCTTACCCATGTGCCCTGCTTCATGTGCCGCAGAGAAACTTACTCCGCAGTTCAACCATATCAGATGCCTAGTGCAGAGAACTACAGGTTAATCAATGCTTACTCATGTGCCCTGCTTCAAGTGCCGCAGGGAAACTTACTCCGCAGTTCAAACATATCAGATGCCTAGTGCAGAGAACTACAGGTTAATCACTGCTTACTCATGTGCCCTGCTTCATGTGCCGCAGGGAAACTTACTCCTCAGCTCAACCATATCAGATGCCTAGTGCAGAGAACTACAGGTTAATCACTGCTTACTCATGTGCCCTGCTTCATGTGCCGCAGGGAAACTTACTCCACAGCTCAACCATATCAGATGCCTAGTGCAGAGAACTACAGGTTAATCACTGCTTACTCATGTGCCCTGCTTCATGTGCCGCAGGGAAACTTACTCCTCAGCTCAACCATATCAGATGCCTAGTGCAGAGAACTACAGGTTAATCATTGCTTACTCATGTGCCCTGCTTCATGTGCCGCAGGGAAACTTACTCCTCAGCTCAACCATATCAGATGCCTAGTGCAGAGAACTACAGGTTAATCACTGCTTACTCATGTGCCCTGCTTCATGTGCCGCAGGGAAACTTACTCCACAGCTCAACCATATCAGATGCCTAGTGCAGAGAACTACAGGTTAATCACTGCTTACTCATGTGCCCTGCTTCATGTGCCGCAGGGAAACTTACTCCTCAGCTCAACCATATCAGATGCCTAGTGCAGAGAACTACAGGTTAATCACTGCTTACTCATGTGCCCTGCTTCATGTGCCGCAGGGAAACTTACTCCTCAGCTCAACCATATCAGATGCCTAGCGCAGAGAACTACAGGTTAATCATTGCTTACTCATGTGCCCTGCTTCATGTGCCGCAGAGAAACTTACTCCTCAGCTCAACCATATCAGATGCCTAGTGCAGAGAACTACAGGTTAATCACTGCTTACTCATGTGCCCTGCTTCATGTGCCGCAGGGAAACTTACTCCGCAGTTCAACCATATCAGATGCCTAGTGCAGAGAACTACAGGTTAATCACTGCTTACTCATGTGCCCTGCTTCATGTGCCGCAGGGAAACTTACTCCGCAGTTCAACCATATCAGATGCCTAGTGCAGAGAACTACAGGTTAATCACTGCTTACTCATGTGCCCTGCTTCATGTGCCACAGGGAAACTTACTCCACAGCTCAACCATATCAGATGCCTAGTGCAGAGAACTACAGGTTAATCACTGCTTACTCATGTGCCCTGCTTCATGTGCCGCAGGGAAACTTACTCCTCAGCTCAACCATATCAGATGCCTAGTGCAGAGAACTACAGGTTAATCACTGCTTACTCATGTGCCCTGCTTCATGTGCCGCAGGGAAACTTACTCCTCAGCTCAACCATATCAGATGCCTAGCGCAGAGAACTATAGGTTAATCACTGCTTACTCATGTGCCCTGCTTCATGTGCCGGCTATACTGATCCAAGTTAGAGTGAGCTATTCCTCCATGGTATAACAGAGCAATACTGCTTTAAATTAACAACAACTTACATGTGTAAAACTCCTGTGGCTCTCTCATACACGTACCTGGCTACCCCGACAGCGCCGTTTCGCCATACTGGCTTCCTCAATAGGGGGCGTATATGTGTGCTAAACACATGTCCATCTATAAATAGCACTAGTTACAGCTGCAGCTCATGTCGGTCCACCTGGCTGAAATTTATTGATAAATGGGAAAAGGACATCAGTGATTTAAAAGTAAAGAAATTTGTAAGAGACTCAACGGATTTTGAGACTGAGAAGATTTTTAAATGGCCGTTACCTAAGAAACAAAAGGTGTTAGCCATGAATAAATCACATGATATAGAACGAGATCAGCCTTCCTATGCTGAAAGCAGCACTTCCTGTAGTGAAGCAGAGAGTAATCATGAATACCGGGTCCATACAAGGACAATTAACAGGGAAAACCGTGACAATAGGAAATATCCGGAGATTTTTTCCAATAAGAGGATGAATAGACGAAATGCTGATAAAACAAAGGTGATTAATTTGTCTACACATGTTTTGAGTGAGATACAAATCAATTTGTTAGAAAAGGGTTTGACATTTTCCCCTTCCTCACATTTAGACAAATTTCAAGTAGTGAAAGATCTCCACTTATTTGCACGTAAAATCATATTGCAAAAGCTGCATTATAGGAAGGATATGGATGTAAGGTTTCCAACTGAGATGGAAAGAGAAGCCTTGAGAAATTTGGAGGAACTTATTGAGAATGAAGTGAGTGAGGATGGTAAGTTCCCAACCCATCTGATTGGAAAAAGTAATAAGTTCCCAAATTTAAGTACTTGTTCGGCAGTGGAGATTTTCACCAAAGTAGTCACAGAAGAGGTTGAGTCGTTGCCGCTGGTTCCTAATTGGGTATCTAATTTAAATACTGATGAGAACAGGGCCTTGAAGGAATTACAATCGTGGGATGATGTGGTCATAAAACAGGCCGATAAAGGCGGTAACACCGTTATATGGCCGAATTCCATGTATGAGAGGCAGGCAGCTAAGATATTGAACAATGGTGGCTGCTATAAAAGATTGCAATATAACCCTTTAACACAATTTCAGCAAAATTTAGTTGATATCTTAGAGACAGCATATCAAGATGGGATTATCCCCAAAAAATTGGTGGATGTTATAAGTAAATTGCAACCAAGGTTGGCAACTTTTTATTTGTTGCCGAAATTACATAAAGACCCGTTAGATCCACCTGGTAGGCCAATAGTGTCTGGTCTGGGTAGCCTTTGCGAGATTGTATGTACGGTAATTGACTATTATCTTCAACCATTAGTTCAAACATTACCCTCATACATAAAAGATACGACCATGATGTTGCAAAGGTTGGATTCTTTGCAGATAGAAGAAGGAGCCATCTTAGTAACAGCAGATGTTGAAGCATTATATTCTTCTATAAGACATATTGATGGTTTGAATGCTGTTTCCCACTACTTGTATGAAAGCAATCTTGAACCTACATTGAATGAGCTGATCCTGTTGTTGCTTAAATTTATATTAGAACATAATGTTTTCACATTTAATGGTGAAATCTTTCTGCAGCAACAGGGTACAGCGATGGGGGCCACCTGTGCCCCCAGTTATGCTAATTTATTCATGGGATACTGGGAAAGAATAATATTTCAAGAAGATGGCATTCTGGGATGTGAGGCTGTGCATGGATGGAGTCGATTCATCGACGACATCCTATTTATTTGGGAAGACTCTGTTGATAACCTGTCATTATTTATGAAAAGGTTAAATCAAAATAATTGCAATATTAAATTGACCTATAATTATGGTAGAAGTGTTGAGTTTCTGGATTTGAAAATAGAGGCTCTCTCAGATGGTAGGTTAATTACCAATGTCTTTAGAAAAAAGACAGCAACGAATAGTTTACTGCATGCTACCTCTTCTCATCATAGATCGACAATTAATGGCATCCCCACAGGGCAATTTCTAAGAGTCAAAAGAATTTGTAGTAGGGAAGAGGATTATGAGCAACAGGCGTCTGATTTAATAAGAAGGTTTAGTGATAGGGGATATAGCAACAGACAAATAAAGAAAGGATATAAGAAAGCAGAACAATTCTCTAGAGAGCAGCTGCTGTATAAGAAGAAGCTTGATAAGTCAGAGACCACTAATCATGTGAGATTCATTACAGGGTATAATAAGCAATGGGCAGAATTAGGCAGTATTATGCGAAAACATTGGGGCATTTTGCAAACTGACCCAATACTTAGAAAAATCTTGCCCAATTACCCTTTGATGGTACCCAGACGTTCAAAAAATCTTAAAGATCTTCTAGTACATAGTCATTACTCTAGTTCTCCCTCAGTAAATAATCCTCAGCTCAATGGTTTTTTCCCCTGCAATTCATGTAAAGCTTGTGCTAATCACATTAAAAGTAAAACCTTTCAGAATCATGACAATTCAAGAACATATGATATACGTAAATCGCTTACGTGTGCCTCCAGGGGAGTTATCGATGATGCACGATGTTCCTGTAATAAAATCTACGTAGGACTCACAACTAGGGAATTAAGAATACTTACGAGGGAACACGTTAGAGATATCCAGAAAGCAGCTGAGATTGAAGATGTTGGTGCCCTGAAAACATTACAGAGGCATTTTAAATTGTTCCATGATTGTAATCCCAATGGCTTAAAGATACAAGCCAGTGATCAGGTTAATTTAGGCTGTAGAGGGGGTAATTTGGGAAAAATCTTAGCACAAAAAGAAAGCAGATGGATCTACCTGCTGGGAACAATGGCACCACAGGGTTTTAATGAGACCCTGGGTTTCAATGCATTTTTGTAATTTTGGGTCCTTTTTAATTATTTTTGGTTTGTATATGTTTGTGTTTTTAAATTGTTTTTAATATTTTCTTTTGGGTTTTTTTTGTTCATTTATAGAGCAAGGAATTATTTACAGTACATGTGAATTTATCAAGTGATGGTGTCGGAACATCTTTATATATATCCTGTGAAGTGGCCTTTCATCATGTGGAAAAGAATGAAGATTTTATAATGGATTTTTATAATCATAATTATATAATTCTTTATAATAGATTCTTGGAAACACAATTATAAGTGTCTAATTATTTATAATAATTTTTATGAAGTTATTATCGTATATTATTTTTTGTAATATAAATATATATGGTGTTTGTTTGATATATAGAGGGATAAGGTTTAATATACTTATTGTAGTGGGATGGATAATTGTTCACTTCTATTGTTATTATTTTTTGATTAATTGTATTGTCTGTTTATTACACTGATATTGGTTTTGTATCAAATATTATTAATTTTGTACATATTTCGTTAAAATATGGGTGATATTGTGGCAGTTTTTTACTGTATAAATGATATGTCTATTATGGTTGCATTGATATTAGTTTTTATTTTTGCAAGATTATACACTTAGGGTTTTTGGCACCGCATTTGTTTATTTATTTATAAACTTTCTTGCTTAATACAGTTTGGTTTCGGCACCTGGCTAGCGCATGCGGGATTCGGGACGATCCACGGATTCCTAGTCTGCTCAGTGAAGGGACGTATAGCGAACCACGCTTGGGTCCCATGAGCGGTAACTTAGGAAGCCTTTATTTCACATGGTAAGTCCTTGGTAATCACGCATGCGCAATTACAAGCCAGGTGGACCGACATGAGCTGCAGCTGTAACTAGTGCTATGTATAGATGGACATGTGTTTAGCACACATATACGCCCCCTATTGAGGAAGCCAGTATGGCGAAACGGCGCTGTCGGGGTAGCCGGGTACGTGTATGAGAGAGCCACAGGAGTTTTACACATGTAAGTTGTTGTTAATTTAAAGCAGTATTGCTCTGTTATACCATGGAGGAATAGCTCACTCTAACTTGGATCAGTATAGCCGGCACATGAAGCAGGGCACATGAGTAAGCAGTGATTAACCTGTAGTTCTCTGCACTAGGCATCTGATATGGTTGAACTGCGGAGTAAGTTTCTCTGCGGCACATGAAGCAGGGCACATGAGTAAGCAGTGATTAACCTGTAGTTCTCTGCACTAGGCATCTGATATGCTTGAACTGAGGAGTAAGTTTCTCTGCGGCACATGAAGCAGGGCACATGAGTAAGCAGTGATTAACCTGTAGTTCTCTGTACTAGGCATCTGATATGGTTGAACTGCGGAGTAAGTTTCCCTGCGGCACATGAAGCAGGGCACATGAGTAAGCAATGATTAACCTGTAGTTCTCTGCACTAGGCATCTGATATGGTTGAACTGCGGAGTAAGTTTCCCTGCGGCACATGAAGCAGGGCACATGAGTAAGCAATGAGTAACCTGTAGTTCTCTGCACTAGGCATCTGATATGGTTGAACTGAGGAGTAAGTTTCTCTGCGGCACATGAAGCAGGGCACATGAGTAAGCAATGATTAACCTGTAGTTCTCTGCACTAGGCATCTGATATGGTTGAACTGCGGAGTAAGTTTCCCTGCGGCACATGAAGCAGGGCACATGAGTAAGCAGTGATTAACCTGTAGTTCTCTGCACTAGGCATCTGATATGGTTGAACTGCGGAGTAAGTTTCCCTGCAGCACATGAAGCAGGGCACATGAGTAAGCAGTGATTAACCTGTAGTTCTCTGCACTAGGCATCTGATATGGTTGAACTGAGGAGTAAGTTTCCCTGCGGCACATGAAGCAGGGCACATGAGTAAGCAATGATTAACCTGTAGTTCTCTGCACTAGGCATCTGATATGGTTGAACTGCGGAGTAAGTTTCTCTGCGGCACATGAAGCAGGGCACATGAGTAAGCAGTGATTAACCTGTAGTTCTCTGCACTAGGCATCTGATATGGTTGAACTGAAGAGTAAGTTTCTCTGCGGCACATGAAGCAGGGCACATGAGTAAGCAGTGATTAACCTGTAGTTCTCTGCACTAGGCATCTGATATGGTTGAACTGAGGAGTAAGTTTCCCTGCGGCACATGAAGCAGGGCACATGAGTAAGCAATGAGTAACCTGTAGTTCTCTGCACTAGGCATCTGATATGGTTGAACTGCGGAGTAAGTTTCTCTGCGGCACATGAAGCAGGGCACATGAGTAAGCAGTGATTAACCTGTAGTTCTCTGCACTAGGCATCTGATATGCTTGAACTGAGGAGTAAGTTTCTCTGCGGCACATGAAGCAGGGCACATGAGTAAGCAGTGATTAACCTGTAGTTCTCTGTACTAGGCATCTGATATGGTTGAACTGCGGAGTAAGTTTCCCTGCGGCACATGAAGCAGGGCACATGAGTAAGCAATGATTAACCTGTAGTTCTCTGCACTAGGCATCTGATATGGTTGAACTGCGGAGTAAGTTTCCCTGCGGCACATGAAGCAGGGCACATGAGTAAGCAATGAGTAACCTGTAGTTCTCTGCACTAGGCATCTGATATGGTTGAACTGAGGAGTAAGTTTCTCTGCGGCACATGAAGCAGGGCACATGAGTAAGCAATGATTAACCTGTAGTTCTCTGCACTAGGCATCTGATATGGTTGAACTGCGGAGTAAGTTTCCCTGCGGCACATGAAGCAGGGCACATGAGTAAGCAGTGATTAACCTGTAGTTCTCTGCACTAGGCATCTGATATGGTTGAACTGCGGAGTAAGTTTCCCTGCAGCACATGAAGCAGGGCACATGAGTAAGCAGTGATTAACCTGTAGTTCTCTGCACTAGGCATCTGATATGGTTGAACTGAGGAGTAAGTTTCCCTGCGGCACATGAAGCAGGGCACATGAGTAAGCAATGATTAACCTGTAGTTCTCTGCACTAGGCATCTGATATGGTTGAACTGCGGAGTAAGTTTCTCTGCGGCACATGAAGCAGGGCACATGAGTAAGCAGTGATTAACCTGTAGTTCTCTGCACTAGGCATCTGATATGGTTGAACTGAAGAGTAAGTTTCTCTGCGGCACATGAAGCAGGGCACATGAGTAAGCAGTGATTAACCTGTAGTTCTCTGCACTAGGCATCTGATATGGTTGAACTAAGGAGTAAGTTTCCCTGCGGCACATGAAGCAGGGCACATGAGTAAGCAATGAGTAACCTGTAGTTCTCTGCACTAGGCATCTGATATGGTTGAACTGCGGAGTAAGTTTCTCTGCGGCACATGAAGCAGGGCACATGAGTAAGCAGTGATTAACCTGTAGTTCTCTGCACTAGGCATCTGATATGGTTGAACTGAAGAGTAAGTTTCTCTGCGGCACATGAAGCAGGGCACATGAGTAAGCAGTGATTAACCTGTAGTTCTCTGCACTAGGCATCTGATATGGTTGAACTGAGGAGTAAGTTTCCCTGCGGCACATGAAGCAGGGCACATGAGTAAGCAATGAGTAACCTGTAGTTCTCTGCACTAGGCATCTGATATGGTTGAACTGCGGAGTAAGTTTCTCTGCGGCACATGAAGCAGGGCACATGAAGCAGGGCACATGAGTAAGCAATGATTAACCTGTAGTTCTCTGCACTAGGCATCTGATATGGTTGAACTGCGGAGTAAGTTTCTCTGCGGCACATGAAGCAGGGCACATGAGTAAGCAGTGATTAACCTGTAGTTCTCTGCACTAGGCATCTGATATGGTTGAACTGAAGAGTAAGTTTCTCTGCGGCACATGAAGCAGGGCACATGAGTAAGCAGTGATTAACCTGTAGTTCTCTGCACTAGGCATCTGATATGGTTGAACTGAGGAGTAAGTTTCCCTGCGGCACATGAAGCAGGGCACATGAGTAAGCAATGAGTAATCTGTAGTTCTCTGCACTAGGCATCTGATATGGTTGAACTGAAGAGTAAGTTTCTCTGCGGCACATGAAGCAGGGCACATGAGTAAGCAATGATTAACCTGTAGTTCTCTGCACTAGGCATCTGATATGTTTGAGCTGCGGGGTAAGTTTCTCTGCGGCACATGAAGCAGGGCACATGAGTAAGCAGTGATTAACCTGTAGTTCTCTGCACTAGGCATCTGATATGGTTGAGCTGCGGAGTAAGTTTCTCTGCGGCACATGAAGCAGGGCACATGAGTAAGCAGTGATTAACCTGTAGTTCTCTGCACTAGGCATCTGATATGGTTGAACTGAAGAGTAAGTTTCTCTGCGGCACATGAAGCAGGGCACATGAGTAAGCAGTGATTAACCTGTAGTTCTCTGCACTAGGCATCTGATATGGTTGAACTGCGGAGTAAGTTTCTCTGCGGCACATGAAGCAGGGCACATGAGTAAGCAGTGATTAACCTGTAGTTCTCTGCACTAGGCATCTGATATGCTTGAACTGAGGAGTAAGTTTCTCTGCGGCACATGAAGCAGGGCACATGAGTAAGCAGTGATTAACCTGTAGTTCTCTGCACTAGGCATCTGATATGGTTGAACTGAGGAGTAAGTTTCCCTGCGGCACATGAAGCAGGGCACATGAGTAAGCAATGATTAACCTGTAGTTCTCTGCACTAGGCATCTGATATGGTTGAACTGCGGAGTAAGTTTCTCTGCGGCACATGAAGCAGGGCACATGAGTAAGCAATGGTTAACCTGTAGTTCTCTGCACTAGGCATCTGATATGTTTGAACTGCGGAGTAAGTTTCTCTGCGGCACATGAAGCAGGGCACATGAGTAAGCAATGATTAACCTGTAGTTCTCTGCACTAGGCATCTGATATGGTTGAACTGAGGAGTAAGTTTCCCTGCGGCACATGAAGCAGGGCACATGAGTAAGCAATGGTTAACCTGTAGTTCTCTGCACTAGGCATCTGATATGTTTGAACTGCGGAGTAAGTTTCTCTGCGGCACATGAAGCAGGGCACATGAGTAAGCAATGATTAACCTGTAGTTCTCTGCACTAGGCATCTGATATGGTTGAACTGAGGAGTAAGTTTCTCTGCGGCACATGAAGCAGGGCACATGAGTAAGCAATGAGTAACCTGTAGTTCTCTGCACTAGGCATCTGATATGGTTGAACTGCGGAGTAAGATTCCCTGCGGCACATGAAGCAGGGCACATGAGTAAGCAGTGATTAACCTGTAGTTCTCTGCACTAGGCATCTGATATGGTTGAACTGCGGAGTAAGTTTCCCTGCGGCACATGAAGCAGGGCACATGAGTAAGCAGTGATTAACCTGTAGTTCTCTGCACTAGGCATCTGATATGGTTGAACCGCGGAGTAAGTTTCCCTGCGGCACTTGAAGCAGGGCACATGAGTAAGCAGTGATTAACCTGTAGTTCTCTGCACTAGGCATCTGATATGGTTGAACTGCGGAGTAAGTTTCCCTGCGGCACATGAAGCAGGGCACATGAGTAAGCAGTGATTAACCTGTAGTTCTCTGCACTAGGCATCTGATATGGTTGAACTGCGGAGTAAGTTTCCCTGCGGCACATGAAGCAGGGCACATGAGTAAGCAGTGATTAACCTGTAGTTCTCTGCACTAGGCATCTGATATGGTTGAACTGCGGAGTAAGTTTCCCTGCGGCACATGAAGCAGGGCACATGAGTAAGCAATGATTAACCTGTAGTTCTCTGCACTAGGCATCTGATATGGTTGAACTGCGGAGTAAGTTTCCCTGCGGCACATGAAGCAGGGCACATGAGTAAGCAGTGATTAACCTGTAGTTCTCTGCACTAGGCATCTGATATGTTTGAACTGCGGAGTAAGTTTCCCTGCGGCACATGAAGCAGGGCACATGAGTAAGCAATGATTAACCTGTAGTTCTCTGCACTAGGCATCTGATATGGTTGAACTGCGGAGTAAGTTTCCCTGCGGCACATGAAGCAGGGCACATGAGTAAGCAATGATTAACCTGTAGTTCTCTGCACTAGGCATCTGATATGGTTGAACTGCGGAGTAAGTTTCCCTGCGGCACATGAAGCAGGGCACATGAGTAAGCAATGATTAACCTGTAGTTCTCTGCACTAGGCATCTGATATGGTTGAACTGCGGAGTAAGTTTCCCTGCGGCACATGAAGCAGGGCACATGAGTAAGCAGTGATTAACCTGTAGTTCTCTGCACTAGGCATCTGATATGTTTGAACTGCGGAGTAAGTTTCCCTGCAGCACATGAAGCAGGGCACATGAGTAAGCAATGATTAACCTGTAGTTCTCTGCACTAGGCATCTGATATGGTTGAACTGCGGAGTAAGTTTCCCTGCGGCACATGAAGCAGGGCACATGAGTAAGCAGTGATTAACCTGTAGTTCTCTGCACTAGGCATCTGATATGTTTGAACTGTGGAGTAAGTTTCTCTGGGGCACATGAAGCAGGGCACATGAGTAAGCAGTGATTAACCTGTAGTTCTCTGCACTAGGCATCTGATATGTTTGAACTGCGGAGTAAGTTTCCCTGCAGCACATGAAGCAGGGCACATGAGTAAGCAATGATTAACCTGTAGTTCTCTGCACTAGGCATCTGATATGGTTGAACTGCGGAGTAAGTTTCCCTGCGGCACATGAAGCAGGGCACATGAGTAAGCAGTGATTAACCTGTAGTTCTCTGCACTAGGCATCTGATATGTTTGAACTGCGGAGTAAGTTTCCCTGCAGCACATGAAGCAGGGCACATGAGTAAGCAATGATTAACCTGTAGTTCTCTGCACTAGGCATCTGATATGGTTGAACTGCGGAGTAAGTTTCCCTGCGGCACATGAAGCAGGGCACATGAGTAAGCAGTGATTAACCTGTAGTTCTCTGCACTAGGCATCTGATATGTTTGAACTGCGGAGTAAGTTTCCCTGCAGCACATGAAGCAGGGCACATGAGTAAGCAATGATTAACCTGTAGTTCTCTGCACTAGGCATCTGATATGGTTGAACTGCGGAGTAAGTTTCCCTGCGGCACATGAAGCAGGGCACATGAGTAAGCAGTGATTAACCTGTAGTTCTCTGCACTAGGCATCTGATATGTTTGAACTGCGGAGTAAGTTTCCCTGCAGCACATGAAGCAGGGCACATGAGTAAGCAATGATTAACCTGTAGTTCTCTGCACTAGGCATCTGATATGGTTGAACTGCGGAGTAAGTTTCCCTGCGGCACATGAAGCAGGGCACATGAGTAAGCAGTGATTAACCTGTAGTTCTCTGCACTAGGCATCTGATATGTTTGAACTGTGGAGTAAGTTTCTCTGGGGCACATGAAGCAGGGCACATGAGTAAGCAGTGATTAACCTGTAGTTCTCTGCACTAGGCATCTGATATGTTTGAACTGTGGAGTAAGTTTCCCTTTAGGCAAGCGCAATTAGGCTGTTCCTTTATTATAACAGTTAGATAACATCTATACAATTGAGTAAGCTTATGCAGCAATCATGTATCTGTGTTTGTAAGTATTTGCAATTGATAAAAGAACAAAAGTCGCTACTATTTGAGCATTAATGCATTGTGATTATTCCATTAAGGATTAGATAGCTCTGCCTTTGAATACTACATACTATGGCAGACATATAATGTAGGGAGCTCAGCGAAATTGTTACTTACTTTCAGCAGTGTGTATTTTACACTATTTAATTAAGGATGTGTTCCTTCTGCTTTTAGAATTATTGGGCTTTTTCCTTAAACATTCAGATGGGAGTTTAATATATATAGCTATATGAATTTATGCCTAAGTAATGAACATTTGTATGGGGAAAAAAAAGATGGAAATAAAATGTTTATATGATATGTGATTATGTTGTATAAAGCTGAACTCTGTGAGCATTTATCATTACATTTGTACCTTGGCTTTTTTAGAAATTTCCTTGTAAAAAAATTTTATGAAATTTATTAATAAATGATTGGTTTTATTGATTCATCTATTTTTGCCTATTTGCCTGTTATGTCTGCACAAATTTGTGGCAGAAATTGAGATATAATTTAAGGTCATGTGAGCCTGATAAGGAGGACGGATCTGGAAGGGAACTGAAAACATACATATGAATTTGCTGCAACACCTGTTGTAATGTGCCCACATAGGCCGTCATATTTGAATGCGAGGCCTGCATCTGCTGGGGAAAGTACAATCCTGTCTTGGGAGGGCTCCCAAACAATACATCATATGGACTTAAACTTGTCTTTCGGTTGGGAGTTACCCTAACAGTGTACAATGCAATGGGAAGACACTCAGTCTATGGTTTACCTGTTTCTGCCATTGCTTTCTGAATTTTCAATTTCAGTGTACCATTTAACCTTTCCACCCTGCCACTGCTCTGAGGATGATAGGGAGTGTGAAATGGTTGCTCCATTCCTAAGGCTCGGGTGATTCCTTGGCACACTTGTGACATGAAATGACTACCTCGGTCACTTTCAATTACCTCTGGCATTCCAAATCTGCAAACAACTTCTGAAAGTAGCTTTTCAACCGGCTGTCTTATATCCAGTCTGATACTCCAGAGATCCAATCGTTATCTTCCTCATCAGGTGGCAGATCACTACCACTTAAACCAACCTCACTACCTCCTGTCACCACCAGAGGGAGAACGGAAGGGGAACTCTCAACTGGTGGAGCAGAAAATGAGTTCGTAACATAAATCCTTGATCCTGTACCTGACCCTTTGTCTGCTATGTTTTGGTACCAAAGTCCCTGCCTTGATTCCTGCTTTGTCCTGTTCCTGCGCCCTGCCCTGGAGACAGTATATCCAGGCCTGAATCCTTGATCCTGTACCTGTCCTGTACCTGACCCAGTCTGAACTGTGTGTCACGATATGTGACTGGTCCTGTGTGGCACAACCAGACGACCGGTCGGCCACCAAAACAACTGAACTAACAAGGGAACACCGGGGACACAATTACAACGGTGGGCCATGCTATAGGGAACGGGGAAAGGGACACCTCCTACACATTAGAATTGGAAAAATTTTTAGTAGTCAAAACAAATTTACACATTTTACATCGGCTTTCACTACATTTAAAAAACCCTACTACTGAGTCATGTAGACCCCCTGCATTTCTTCTTGTCATTTGAAGCTCATAGACAATTACCCAAAGTTCTGTCTCATTTAGCTACCACTGCACATCCTGGTTCTAGAATTTTAGACAATGTTGCATCCTCCTCCAAAAGAGGCAGATATTTAAGAACAATTTTTTTAATGTCCTGGAATTGGAGACATTACATGTTAACATTATTACGTCATTGCGCACGCGCTAGCACCAGTCTTTTCGCCACACTTCCGGTATACCATGCCCCACTTCCATCACTACATTCAATACACGCAAGTGTGATTTCAACCATTCACGCATGCGCAGTATTTGGTCTTATGCCACACTTCCTATCATCCTTTTGTGTTCCGTGCCCCACTTCCGTCCTTATGGACGTTTCACGCAGGCGCGGTCTGTTTCTTTTGTGGCCGCCCTTCCTTTTCTCAGCTGTGTTCCATTTACGTCCCATATGGACATTATAAAAAGATAACATTCTTATAACACACACCCACGTTACACACGGTGGCATAGCCCTGATTTCTCCTGTTTCAGTTAAGTAAGGTTAGTTTTTTCCGTCGTATTATGCACTTATTCATTTACAGAACTATCTCTTATGCTATCATCTGTTATAATCCTTCTGTTTCCCCTCTCCCCCCTATAATTCCTTTCCCTAGAACTCTGAATTTTATATCTAAGGCCACACAGGTATCTTCCTTATAATAATATATTGTATACTCTTTTTTTACTCCCTCTTTCCCTTTTGGAAACTTATATCTTTTGCACTTTCTACATAAAACATGACAGCTGCTTTAAGCCTGACGAGAATCATAATATTGGTGATATGAACCTTTTTCCTCTTGTGTTTTACAGTACCACGTTGTTATCTATTGTGGATGATGGAATCCGCTTATGAATTCTCATGATGATGTTTTATTTTTTCTATTGAATTCATTGCTATTGTGTTTTTGTGTCTCATTTACATTTACTTTATTTCTTTTTCTCTGTATGACACATCAGTCATACATTTGATCTTGATCTCATGTTACTTAATATGCTAATTTTGTAATTATTGTCATATTTTTTATTTAGATAATCACCTTCATAAAGGCCAAACAGGCCGAAACGTTGGTGGTACTGTGTGACTGATGATGTTTAATAAAATTCTCGAGCTTAAAATTTTTTTTTAAAGCCTCAGGTTTTGCATTACTGTTATTCCACTTTTTGCTCGGCGGTATGAGGATAAAGCATTGTTTTTTTTTGCCTTGTTTTTTTTCATGGGGTTCACTAAAGGGGTTAACTAGTGGGACAGTTTTATAGATCGGGTCGTTACGGACACGACAGTAATAAATATGTGTACTTTTATTTATTTTATTTCATCTCCTCCCTTATTTCTGTCTATTGGCCTAACTGACCGCTGCGCTCTGAAAATGACTTTCGACTAACCTCTGCACTAATCCGCACCTTCCACTCCCAACTCCAAGACTTCTCCTACGCGGCACCAATGCTCTACCCCAAGAAATTAAGACCATCCACAATTTGCATAGTTTTAGGCGCTCCCTCAAAACACATTTGTTCAGAGCGGCTTATCACTTTTACGTGTACTGTAAGTGCGTGTGTAGCCCATTCACTATCTCCATCCATCCCTCACTCCCTCAAGAGGGCTGGACAATCATTGTAAGCACATCACTTTAAATACACACCTGTTTTTTGTATCTCCCCCACCTCTTTGTAGATTGTAAGCTCTCACGAGCAGGGTCGTCTTATTTAGCTTTAATGGTTATATTGTTAACGTTGTTACTTACGACTTGAGTTTGAAACTGTTAAACTGTAAAGCGCTGTGGAATATTTTTGCGCTATATAAATAAAGATTATTATTATTATTTTCAAGGCCCTCATACCCAGAAGGTGGGGGTGAGACAGAAAACACAGAAGGGACACTTTTTTTTTTTAACGGATCTGTGGAACACATTAGAGACATGGAAAGACTGGGGAAGTTTTAATCTGAAGGCAGCTGGATTGACTACCTCCGGAATCTCCCAAAAAGTTGGGACCTAGCTTTGCAGATGGGTCTATCAACTTATTGTTTTTGAAAGATATCCAAACCTTATCGCTTACCTTGTGTGACGGACTCAGCTCCTGCTGAGCCCATTTTTTGAGTGGACCCTCTGGGTCGTGGCACCCACCCACCGAGGGCGAGCTGACCTTGTGAGAATCCACCCCCCTATACAGGGAGTGTCAGGGGCAAGACCAAGGGGGTGAGCCACCACGACTGCTGGGACCAGACGGCCGGCTCAGGGGACACTAGACGAGTGTCTGACGACAAGAAGCAAGACGAGACTAGACGTAGGTGCAAGGTATCTTCATTAGAATAACTCAGGATCACATACAGTGTAAACAAGCAAAACGTGCAAGGTGCGCGCGTTGGCACGCCAAGGTCCATAACATGGTACGTGCCAGGTGGCACGCCTAGGTACAGGTAATGGCATGATGGCATCGGACTCCGGACTGCTGGCAACGATCGACATCATCAAGGCATCAGGCTGCGGACATTAGCTCCGGAGGTCAGGCCGCAGTCATCCGGCTCGTGATCTCTGGCAGCGATCGACAGGTTCCAGGCATCCGGCAGGCAAACCAGGGTCCAGGCAAGGAGGCACAAAGATATCCAGGCAGGGCGCGTGTTAGGGAACACGCCAAGGTCCAAGGCTAGGTGCGTGTGTAGGGGACACGCCAGGGTTCAAAGCGAGGTGCGTGTGTAGGGGACACACCAAGGTTCACAAACGAGACAGGGTGCGTGTGTAGAGCCACGCCAAAGCATAGGATAAGACAAAGTGCGTGTAGAGACACGCCAAGACACAAGGTACAAGACAGAGTGCGTGTAGAGACATGCCAAGGCACAAGGTAAGACAGAGTGCGTGTAGAGACACACCAAGGCACAAGACAGGGTGCGTGTAGAGACACGCCAGGGTCCAAGGTACAAGACAGAGTGCGTGTAGAGACACGCCAAGGTTCAAGGCAGGGTGCGTGCTAGGAGCGACGCCAGGGTTCAAGGCAGGGTGCGTGCTAGGAGCCACGCCAGGGCACAAGGAAGAGCTGCGTGCTAGGAGCCACGCAGGGGGCACGCCACACTGGCCAGTGCACACGGCTGTACACAAACACGTGGCACTTACCACGGCACAGGAGACGGCCAAGGGGAACCCACGCCAGGGTTCAATGCAAGGACAAGGCAGGGAACAAGGCAAGGAACACAAGCAGAAACAGAGCCAGGTCAGAGCGAGGACAGAGTCTAGCAGCGGAGCGTAGGCAGAAGCCCAGAGCCGGGCCAAGGGAAGACCTTGGGACTAGACATAGGAAAGAGCACTAAGGAGAGGCGAAATGGTGCGTGTGCCAGGGAGCACTACAGGGCGCCATAGGAGAAAGCGAGGCAGAGCAAGCAAAGAGAGACCATAGGGAGGAACTCAAGGCAAGGAATAGCAAGGCAGAGAACACAGGGAGGACTACAAGTCAAAGCATAGCAAAAGCAAGACATTTCAAAACAGGCGAGGCAGAGAACACAGGAAGGACTACAAGTCAAAGCATAGCTAAAGCAAGACATGGCAAAACAGGCGAGGCAGAGAAGAGAGGAAGGACTACAAGTCAAAGAATAGCTAAGGCGAGACATAGCAAAACAGACCAAGACAGAGAACAGCAGAAGGACTACAAGGCAAAGCAAGGCAAAGACAAACATGGCACGAGAGACAACACAAGACATGGCACAAGACAAGAGGCGGAATACGAGCACGGAGCGTGTGCAGAGACGCACTACAGAGCAAAGTGCAAGGGCACAGAATAGAGGGAGCGACCCCACAGACCCAGAGCCTTGCAGGGAAGCAACACAATAATCAGGCCCTGAGCATAGGAAGGGGCGGCCTGATATAGGGCATAGCACCTCCTCCTCCAGGTCAGGACCAGGGGAGCACTTCCAGGATTCTAGACATGACGAGATGATAGCAGAACCAGACAGTGCAGGATCTTAGGAAACGTCACATGATCAGGGTTTCAGACATGACGAGATGATCACCGAACCAACCAGTGCAGGATCCTAGGAAGAACACATGATCCGGGATTCTAGACATGATGAGATGATTGCAGAACCAGACAGTGCAGGATCCTAAGAAACGTCACATGATCAAGGACTCCAGACATGACGAGAAGATCACAGAAGGCAGAAAAGAAACGCAGGCATCCTGCAGCTCAGACATGAGCTGAGTGTGCACACTGCTCTAGGGAACATGCAGGACAGCAGACAAAACATGCGCATGCACATCGCTCCAGGAGTTCTTGAGACAAACAGACATGGCAGACATGGCGGACGTGACACCTTGAAGAAGGAATCTGCCAAACATTTCCTATCAGCCTTTTGTTTTTGATGAAGTTGAGCCACCCCAATATTCCTTTGAATCTCCCTCCAGACATGTATCTGTGCGGCCACCTCTACTCCAGGACAACCAGACATCATCCGGGAGAATTCACCAAAATGGGGATGAAAACCATAATTTCAGCAAAAAGGTAAACGGATAGAGTTCATAGATCATTATTTAATAATCTCTTGACAAATTCTTAATCTTGGCTCGTGGGACTTTCGCATAAGCAAAATGTGATGTCAAAATTTTTATGTGAACATTTGAGTAGAAGATGTAACTAGTCCAGTGGACTGATTGACCCAACAGTTAAAAACAAACTCGGCAAGAGGTAAAATCAACACCAGTCCTCCTGCTGAGCTGCAAAAAAAATCTTAAAATTTGATCTAGTGATTGATTTGTCCTCTCTCTTTGACCGTTGGTTTCATTGTGGTACACAGAGGAGAATAAAAAATTAATCAATCCCCAATTTTTTTGCATAACACTCTCCAGAATTTGGAGACAAATTGCACCCCTCTATCAGATACATTGACCAGAGGGATTCCATGTAATCTTACTACATGATTTATAAACAGCCTGGAAAGTGTTTCAGCATTAGGTAACCCTGATAATGGAACAAAGTGAGCCTGTTTACTGAATCGGTCAACCACCACCCAAATATCAGTCTTCCCTCCATACAAAGGCAAATCAGTAATGAAATCCATGGAAAATAAGTTCACGGTCTTTCTGGAATCGGCAGTAGAACCAATTCGCTGGTCGGTCGATTATGACAGACTTTATCATTTGTGCAAGTTTCACAATCAGATACAAAAAGAGTCTAACAATAGCTTTCCATGTAGCTGGGACCCCAGGATGACCACTGAAGAAGGAATCACGAATCATGCAATAGACGTAATCTTAGATAGACTGGCACAAATAATTTGCAGCAAAGCGTAGTGGAAGGAGCCAACAGCTGGGCTTTACGAATCTGCGCATCCAACTCTGAGGATGCCATAGACACCACAATACCCTGAGAAAGAATGGAGGATGGAGATTTTAGGGGAGAAACTGAATCAGGGCTGCGTGATAAAGCATCAGTCTTCTCTTTTATGGCCCATGGCCTGAATGTGATAAAAAAGTTACATCTATAAAAGAATAAGGACCATCAGGCCTGTCTAGGGGGTAACAATTTAGCTAATTCAATATATGCAAAAAAAATTATTTTATGATGTGTTACCACCATGACTTGATGAACTACCCCCTCCAAGTTTCCGATCTTCAAAAGCTAATTTAAAGGGAACCTGTCACCCCCCTCCAGGTGTTTTTAAGTAAAAGAGCCACCTTGTGTAGCACTAATGCTGCATTCTGTCAAGGTGGCTCTTTTACTTAGCGTCCCTTCCACCGCAGAAATAATCATATATAAAATTTGTGAGACATACTAGAATGTTGACCGGTGCGCAGGGCTTTCCCCCTCTGACACCGATGCCTCATATCCGTCAGTCATGTCCTCCTCCAGTCTCTGCTCCGCCTTCTCAGCGTTCATTTGAAATCCTGGCTCCTGCGCTGTAATATTTTTTCTTGGGCATGCGCAGTAGGCGCTGCCCGTGCTCTGACATCACGTCATGTCCTTCCTATCGCGCCTGCGTGGACGTGCGGCCAGAGATCCCGCCCCGCAGTCGCTTATGATTTATTCACACTGCGGGGCTGGGAATCTTGGGTATGCGCAGTAGTTCTCTGCGGCTCTCCCTCAAATCCCTCAGCCTCTTTCCTACTGTGCAGCGTCATAGGAATCGTCAGCTCATCATTAATTCCTATGACGCTGCACAGTAGGAAAGAGGTTGAGGGATTTGAGGAAGAGCCGCAGAGAACTACTGTGCATGCCTTTAAGAGCGAGTAGCTTGTGATTCCCAACATCATAATTTCTTTCGGCAGACAAAAATTTTCTAGAGAAAAAAGCACATGGTGGCAAGTTGGTCCGAGTTTTGAAACCTTGAGATAATGCAGCCATTACTCTACTCTCTGAGGCAAAATTGGAGCAGTCACGAAACGCTCTTTCAACTCATTAAATGCCCCTATAGCATCCAGTGACCAACACTAACAATTTGCTTCTTTGTGTGTAAGATTAGTAATTGGCTAACCCTAACAAAATTTTGTAATGCTCTAAGGTCACAAGGTTAAACCCAATCAATTATGACCTGCACCTTTCAAGAATCCATCTTAAAAACTTCAGCTGCCCCCAGGAACGATATCTATTGCACAGAAAAGGTACATTTTTCCAATTTAACAAAAAATTCTCTCCAAGCTCTCGTAAAAAAAACAGACAAAAAAAATTACAATATCATCAAGGTATATCACAATAAACCTTCCAATAACATCAGAAAATATATTGTTTATAACATTTTGGAATGCCACTGGCGTGACAGATTAGATGTTAAAAACACAGTCATTCACTCATCACCCTCCCAAATGCATATCAAATTATAAGCCCCTCTAAGATCCAGTTTAGAAAACTACTTAGCCCCTATAAGCTGATTATATAGGTCAGGGATGAGGGGAAGCGGGTAAGTATTTTTTAACAGTAATCTTGATTAATTCACAGAAATCGAGGCAAGGATGAAGGCCACCATCTTTCTTTTCAGCAAAGAAAAATCCAGCATTTACAGGGGAGGAAGGACGGATAGAACTCTTCCATAAATTTTAATTTACATATTTTTTCATGGCAGTAGGTTCATGTACCGACAAATTATACAGGCAAGCATTAGGTAATTTGGCATTAATGACAAGATCAATAGTATAATCATAGTGACAATGTTGGAGTAGTATCTCTGCCTCTTTTTCCGAGTCCTTCAGGTACCGCAGCAGACTAGATTAGCAGAGCAAATTTGTACAGAGCTAAGACTTTTTTTATACCAATCAGGTCTCCATTTAACAGTATATTTCCAACACCAATCAATAACAGGATTGTGAATACATAACCATGGAAACTCCAAAACCAACCCAGCAGGTAAATTGTCCAGCACATAGCAGGAGATGGACTGAGAGTGAAGTATTCCCATTGTAAGTGTGAGCTCCACAGGAACCAGTTGGACAAGATTCAAAAGTAACGGTGTCTTCTCAATAGCAAAAATGTTAATGGGTCTTTCCAACCTAACTGTCCCTAAACGTAATTTCTGAGCCAGTCCAGAATCACTAAAATTGGCAGCAGACCCACACTCAATGAAAGCTAATGCAGATAACCATTGGTTTTTATAAAGCAGCTCCATGTTTAACAGTATCTTGTCTGAGGAGCAAAAGGGCACCTGGAAGTGTGGGTGACCTCCTCGACAATCACCCAGACTTAGTCGTTTCTAGTTGGCTTGTTGGACCTGCTTGCTTGGGGGCGTGTCACACAGTCCTTAACCCCTTCATGACCCAGCCTATTTTGACCCTAATGACCTAGCCATTTTTTGCAATTCTGACCAGTGTCCCTTTATGAGGTAATAACTCTGGAACGCTTCAACACATCCTAGTGATTCTAAGATTGTTTTTTCGTGACATATTGGGCTTCATGTTAGTGGTAAATTTAGGTCGATAATTTTTGCGTTTATTTGTGAAAAAAACGGAAATTTGGTGAAAATTTTGAAAATTTCACAATTTTCACATTTTGAATTTTTATTCTGTTAAACCAGATGTCTTCGTTACATCAGCACACTTTTGGAAACAAAATTTTTTTTTGTTAGGACGTTATAAGGGTTAAAAGTTGACCTGCGATTTCTCATTTTTACAACAAAATTTACAAAACCATTTTTTTAGGGACCACCTCACATTTGAAGTCACTTTGAGGGGTCTATATGGCAGAAAATACCAAAAAGTTACACCATTCTAAAAACTGCACCCCTCAAGCTACTCAAAGCTACATTCAAGAAGATTATTAACCCTTCAGGTGCTTCACAGGAACTAAAGCAACGTGGAAGGAAAAAATGAGCATTTTAATTTTTCCAACAAAAATTTTCTTTTAGCATCAATTTTTTCATTTTCACATGGGCAACAGGATAAAATGGATCCTAAAATTTGTTGGGCAATTTCTCCTGAGTACACTGATACCTCATATGTGGTCATAAACCACTGTTTGGGCGCACGGCAGGGCCCGGAAGAAAAGGAGCACCATTTGATTTTTTGAATGGAAAATTAGCTCCAATCGTTAGCGGACACCATATCGCATTTGGAGAGCCCCTGTGCGCCTAAACATTGGAGCTCCCCCACAAGTGACCCTATTTTGGAAGCTAGACCCCCAAGGAACTTATCTAGATGTGTGGTGGGCACTTTGAACCCCCAAGTGCTTCACAGAAGTTTATAACGCAGAGCAGTGAAAATAAAAAATCAATTTTTTTTCTTCAAAAATGATTTTTTTAGCCTGCTATTTTTTATTTTCACAAGGCTAACAGGAGAAATTGGACCCCAAATGTTGTTGTACAGTTTGTTCTGAGTATGCTGGTACCCCATATGTGGGGGGGAACCACTGTTCGGGCACACGTCGGGGCTCGGAAGGGAAGTAGTGATGTTTTGAAATGTCAACTTTAATGGAATAGTCTGCTGGCGTCATGTACGTTTGCAGAGCCCCTGATGTGCCTAAACAGTAGAAACCCCCCACAAGTGACCCCATTTTGGAAACTAGACCACCCAAGGAACTTATCTAGATGTGTGGTGAGCACTTTAAACCCCCAAGTGCTTCACAGAAGATTATAACGCAGAGCTGTGAAAATAAAAAATCATTTTTTTCCCTCAAAAAATGATTTTTAGCTGACAGTTTTTTATTTTCACAAGGGTAACAGGATAAATTGGACCCCAAAAGTTGTTGTCCAGTTTTTCCTGAGTACGCTGGTACCCCATATGTGGGGGGAACCACTGTTCGTGCACACGTCGGGGCTCGGAAGGGAAGTAGTGACGTTTTGAAATACCGACTTGATGGAATGGTCTGCGGGCGTCATGTTACGTTTGCAGAGCCCCTGATGTGCCTAAACAGTAGAAACCCCCCACAAGTGACCCCATTTTGGAAATTAGACCACCCAAGGAACTAATCTAGATGTATGGTGAGCACTTTGAACCCCCAAGTGCTTCACAGAAGTTTATAACGCAGAGTCGTGAAAATAAAAAATCCTAAAAAATCATTTTTTTTCCACAATTAGAAATTAGACCCCCAAAGTTGTTGAGCAATTTTTCCTGAGTACGCTGATATCCCATATGTGGGGGTAAACCACTGTTTGGGCACACATCGGGGCTTGGAATGGAGGGAGCGCTGTTTGACTTTTTGAACGCAAAATTGGCTGGAATAAATCATGGCGCCATGTTGCATGCGGAGACCCCATGATGTGCCTAAACAGTCGAAACCCCTCAATTCTAACTCCAACTCTAACCCCAACACACCCCTAACCCTAACCCAACCCTAATCATAACCTTAACCACAACCCTAACCCCAACACACCCCTAACCATAATCCCAGCTCTAACCCTAACCACAAGCCTAACCCTAATCCCAACCCATCCCTAACCCTAATCTTAACCCTAATTCCAACCCTAACCCTAATTCCAACCCTAATGCTAATTCCACCCCTAACCCTAATTCTAACCCTAATTCCAACCCTAACCCTATTTCTAACACTAACCCTAACCCTAATTCCAACCCTAACCCTAATTATAACCTTAATGGAAAAATAAAAATATTTTTTTTATTTTATTATGTGTGCCTGTCTACGGGGGTGATCAACGGGGGGTGTATTTACTTTTTTTTTTTTCATTTTGATCACTGTGACAGTTTACTACAGTGATCAAAATGAAAAATGAATGGGAAGCCGGCAAATTCATGGGCGCCACCATCTTGGAAAATGGCAGGCGCACTGCGCATGCGCCCGCCATTTTCCAAGATGTCGGCGCCCATGATAGAGGACGGCGGGACCCTGGGAGCCACAACAGGACATCGGAGGTACCGGGGGGTCATCGGAAGGTGGAGGGAGCAGAGGGAAGGGGAGGGGGAGCAGATGATGACGGTGGCGATTGCCCCCCCAATCGGAGTGGGGGGGGTCGGGTCTTGGTGTCCAGCCATGTCCGATGCTATTGCAGCATCGGCCATGGCTGGATAGTAATATTTCACCAAATTTCATTGGTGAAATATTACAAATCGCTCTGATTGGCTGTTTCACTTTTAACAGCCAATCAGAGCGATCGTAGGCACGTGGGGGCTAAGCCACGCCCCCTGAGGTTAACCCTTAAGTGTCCTCTGTGTGCGTGTTGGGTGACCTTTCAGTGACCCTGATCACCTGACCCGCAGGGGGGCAATCAATTCATGACGCCACATAGGCGTCATGAGTCGCATTGGCACGACTTTTCATGACGCCTATGTGGCGTCAAAGGTCGGGAAAGGGTTAAAGAAATGTCAAGCGCAACCGCAATAGAGGCAGAGTCTGAATAAACAGCAATCTAAGTTTATCCAATAGAGAGTGGAGCTGAGCTCCTTGCCTGGTCCAGACGCGGTATGTAAACTTAGATCACAGCCTACACGGCAGATCAACACTGGCATCTAGTACCCTCTCATAAGGTGACCAGGGGATATTTCAACATATTGTCCATTAACATCATCCCACAGCAGAACAGCAGTCAGTACACTGATGAAGGTCGCTGTTAGACTGAAACGTTTGGACTTTGTACTACAGATTTGACTGCATTAAAATTATCTTCATTTCTTCAGGTAAGTGTATAGACTCGGGAGATATTACTGAAATCGTCTATCGCTCACCATATCTCTCCCGATTTCTTTAAGCCATACAAATGGCCTGGGTCATGGCCTTTCCCGAGGAGTAAGGTGGAGTATGCAGAGTCTGAAAGTCCTTGAGTGTATCAGAAAGACATCTGTGGAACTAGAACCTGAGAGCTTCATCATTCCACAGCACTTCAGAGGACCATTGTCAGAACTTGGAACTATAGTCCTCAGCAGTGCGACCTCCCTGTATCAGGTTCACGATCTCTGCCTCTGCGACCTGTACTCTATCTAATTTATCATAGATCATCCCTAAGGCATCAACAGAACATTGTTACTTGTGAAGTCAAGGAAAAATGTGGGGCCCTCCCCCCACAGAAGCGACAAATTTATTCCCACCCACTGATGCTCATCCCCAGAAGACCGGGGTTGTAAGGTACAAAACAATCTGCAACTTTTCCTTAAAAACCCTAAACTGGTCTCTCTCTCCCACGTCAGTGGGTACAGAAGTCATAACTACAGTCAGTAGCAGAGAGCTTTGAGAAACACCCTTGGTACTAGAAAACTAACCCTGCAGGTGGGTCACACTTGGGAGTGTGATTCGAGAAACTCGCGCGAGTCTCTCGCATCAACCACTACCACCAACACTCGGGACTGGAGTGTGCAGCTGCATAGAAACACACGCAGCTACACGTTCCGGTCCGAGTGCCGATGGCAGTTCCGGGTATTGATGTGCGAGTTTCTCACATGACACTTGCAAGTGTGACCCCGGCCTAAGGATTATAGTTTCTGGTGCTTCCTGGCCAGAACCTGGAACATCTGGGTCAGATTCGCCACCTGATCAGAAATTATGAACTGGACCCATTGGTGGCAGGGAAAAAATACACTGCCAATCATACTATAACGCTAGTCACCGTTCATGGACAAGCCGTGAGGTAGGATAGTGAACCCTCACCAGTTGGGACTATACTTCCAACATAAATACTACTAGCTCTGCAGTGGAGTATTTACGATGAATTGTATCTGATCACTCCTCAATGTGACCAGAACTGAAATCTTCTACTCTCTTAGCCTCAGGAAATGGAGAGTTTACCCCTCCTGGTCAAGCCCTTTTGGTAAACTAGATCTTATTCCTGACCAATTACAAATATTCCTTGTCACTCTAAGCTCATAATCACTAAAATAATTTTTTTGTGGATTTTTGGAATTTGATTTTTCTTGTAACATTTTTTTCAGACCTTTTCATTTCACAATTCCTAGTTGGAAAGAATCCTGAAGGAAACCTCTGACCACGGACATGCAGCAGATAATGACACCAAGGTCCGTGGAGAGACAAGGGAGGTGATCCAGGTGCTACTCCAGGACTGGCCTTGGGTAGATGCCAGCTGACCCATAGGAACGGGTAGCTGGGATAGCCCAGGGAAATATCCAACAGATGCATGCAGGCAGAGAAGATAACAGGAACCGCAGGTGCAGACAGGACAGTCTGATGGAGAGATGAGCACTGGTGGGTGCAGCTGGCTCAGCTGCTGTTGAGGTGAGCACTTGCGGGGGCAGCTGGCTCGGCTGCCATTGAGATGAATACTGGAGGGTGCAGCTGGTTCAGCTGCCGTTGAGGTGAGCACCGGCAGGTGCAGCTGGCTTGGCTCCCGTTGCGTTGAGCACTGGCGGGTGCAGCTGGCTCGGCTGCCGTTGAGGAAAGCACTGGCGGGTGCAGCAGGCAAGATACTAGTACTGGGACCTGAAAACTGTGGCTTAGTGAAAATTGAAAACTGCCATTGTGGTGCTCATAAGTTGCATTCACCAGTATGTGGTAGTGCCCAGCTCATGCTTCTGTAGACACACAACTGTAAATCAGGTGGCTGTCATCCCTACAAAAATTCCAAACATGTGGATGCTAAATGTGGTTTAGACACACTGTGATCAGAAAGAAGGGGGGATTTGGGAGCGCAGAATCTGTAGACGTTCTTTTGGGAGGCAAGGAGTCAAAGCACTCTTCCAGAGCCTTTGTGCTACCAGTAACATGGAAGTCACCTATATTTCCATTTACAGGTGATGGACCTGAGTGGGAACTTGTTTTTTTTGTGGATTGATTTGAAGGTTTTGTAGGGAACATTTTCCATAACATTTGGGATCACATTTATCCGGCGCTCTGCACTGAGCACTTACACTTTACATCTAAAACTCTTAGTAACAGGATTCAGATGAAACCTCAAAGTTATTCACTATAATGCAGCAGCAGAGTTATTCTGGACTCCGTTTCTAGATGTCCTTCTTTTCAGAGGTGCACAAAGCTGTGGTTGACTGCGCTTTTATGTACGACTAAAAAGAAAGACACTGCCGGATCATAGGAAGCCACACTGCATCCACAGTGACTCCATCTGCCTCATTATAGGGAATCATCCAACAGAGGTTCCATCTGAATCACGTATTTCAGAGATTTACAAGTAAACCCCAGTGTAAGCGCTCAGCATAGAGCACAGAATAAATATGAGTCAAGCCTTACTGTGATCTCTAGGAGGCAGAAAGAACAAATCAACAGCAGGTGAATTGGTTTTATTATTTTTATGCTGCTCATCATGTGGTATAAGTGATTAAGTGACTTTTTTCTTCAGGTAAGTGCAAGTACGGTGATACCAGATGTGGAGACACAGGGGTCAGCGGGTGATCTAGTCAGCTAGCCAAAACTGCATGGACCAAGGATCATCCCACCGAGCGCCCACTCTCCTTTGACAGTGGGCATAATGCTACTAAGACAACACAGGGTGAAGGTAAAATATTGTGGCAATATTTTGTTGAACCACATAACAGGCAAATAACATAGAACAGGCCTAGCAAAACACTCAAGATGATGTAAAATTACAGAGTTTCACACTTCCGCTGACTCGCCAGGATAAGAGCAGCTGTGACTTCAGAGCTTCCAGGGCTGCCTACCCCATCTGTGTAACGCAAAGGAGGAGGTAGCAACAAGCATAGGAAGCTGACAGTCCATTGAGGCACAAGTCCAGGTGACAAGGGTCACATCCTTGCTTCTCCAAACATCTCCATGGAGCCAGGTGACCGATTGGTGCCAATTCTGGCTTTCCCAAATGTATCCATGGGGTTCTGGTGACCGGTGGGTCCAAATTCTGACTACCCTCACATGTCTATGGTACAGTGATGGTCAATGGAGCAGATTTTATTCTTTCAGCTGGGGCCATGGTCCCCTAAGCTGGCATCGTGTAAAATGTCAAATCTGTTTCCCTCGTGATGGAGCCATGATCTGGCAGCTATCCTGTAGAGTGTTCCTGGAGAGAACGCTTTTTACTGCAAAAACTGCATCGCCATATTTTGAGAGCTATAATTTTTCCATAGTTTTGCTGACAGTCATGTGAGGGCTTGTTTTTTTGCAGGACAAGTTGATGTTTACTGGTATAATTTTTGGATACATGACATTTTGTGATCGCTTTATATTCCTATGTTTGGGAGGCAGAATGAACAAAAAAAAAGGAATTCATATATTTTTGTTTTTTTTTATGCTGTTCTGCATGTAGTAAAATTGATAAGGCAGTTTTATTCTTCGGGTCAGTACGATTACAGCGATACCTCATTTATATTCTTTTATGCTTTAGTGCTTTTACACAAAAACTATTTTATTCTAAAAAGAATAGATTTATCATCATGAGAGCTATAACTTATTTATTTTTCTCCTGACGGACCCGTATGGCGGCTTGTTTTTTGCAAGACAAGAATACGTTTTCAGTTCTACAATTTTTATGTAGATTGCTTTTTTATCATTTATCTTTCCACTTTTTGTCCGGCAATATGATGAAAAAGCATAGTTTTTTGCCTTGTTTTTTTTTTCATTTGTTTGTTTTTACTGTGTTCACTGAAGCGGACAGTGTAACGGTTTTAAAGGTCAGGTGGTTCCAGAAGGGGCGATACCAAATGTGTGTACCTTATATTTTAATTTAAACTAAAGTAAATGTATTTATTGGATTAATAATTGTTTTTTTGTTCTTTATTTTATGATAAAAAATATTTTTACTCTTTCTCATTGTCCCCAGTTGGGACATCAACTGTATGCAGATCGCTCATCTAGCTGATCACAGTGCCCTATCTATATGGTGATATGCGGTAACACAACTTCTGCGGCGCCTTATATATACAGCGCAAGTCGGGAATGGGTTAAACAATGCTATGAATGGACAATGAGCAAAGTTGCGCCCTTTCAAATACTTGTCTTTTCCTACACAGACAATAGGAGATATTCCTTCTAGTACAGACTATTTGCTATCCCCCCTCTAAGCTGAGAATCCAGGAGCTAGGGTGCCAGGATTGACACCTACCTCCAGCAAAAGCCCCATTGCACTTACATTTAGTTGACAAAAGGAATGAAACTGGATATACCAGTACTGTAACTACTGTCTTATTGATTTACCTTATAATTTCCTTCACACTCTACATGAGATTTTAGATGGTGAAGATGATATGATTCCCAGGAATAACATTTCCCACATTCTGAACATAAAAAATGGTTTCTACCCTGTATGAGTTCTCTGATGTGCAACAAGCCTTGATCTCGAATTATAACATTTTCCACATTCTGGATATGGCTATGGCTTCTCTCCTGTGTGACTTCTTTGATGTCTCATAAGATCTGATCTCTGGAAAAAACATTTTCCACATTCTGGACATGAATATGGCTTCTCTCCTGTGTGGATTCTCTGATGTTTAAGAAGATTTGATTTCTGGTTAAAACCTTTCCCACATTCTGGACATGAATATGGCTTCTCTCCTGTGTGGATTCTTTGATGTTTAACAAGATCTGATGTCTGGCTAAAACCTTTCCCACATTCTGGACATGAAAAAGGCTTCTCCCCTGTGTGAATTCTGTAATGTCTAAGCAATTTTGACTTCTCATTAAAACCTTTCCCACATTCTGAACATGAAAAAGGCTTCTCTCCTGTGTGACTTCTGTAATGTCTAAGCAATTTTAACTTCTCGTTAAAACATTTCCCACATTCTAAACATGATAATGGCTTTTCTCCTGTGTGAGTTCTATGATGTGTGACAAGACATGATTTCTTTGTAAAACATTTTCCACATTCTGGACATGAATATGGCTTCTCCCCTGTGTGACTTCTGTAATGTCTAAGCAATATTGATTTCTCGTTAAAACGTTTCCCACATTCTAAACATGATAATGGCTTTTCTCCTGTGTGAGTTCTATGATGTTTGACAAGACATGATTTCTTTGTAAAACATTTCCCACATTCCGGACATGAATATGGCTTCTCTCCTGTGTGATTTCTCTGATGATTGAGAAGACTTGATTTATGAATATAACATTTCCCACATTCTGGACATGGATATGGCTTCTCTCCTGTGTGACTTATCTCATGTCTAAGCAATAGAGATTTATGTTTAAAATATTTCCCACATTCTGAACAGGTAAATGGTTTCTTCTCTGTGGGAATTATTTGATGTTCAACATCACTTTTGCGGCTTTCATTTTGCTTAACAGCCTGTGATGAATCCAAATAGGTGACTGATTGAAAAGGCTCCGATGATTGATTTTTGCTCTGAAGAGCTGGAGGTATAGCTGGAATAACGGCATGCTTTTCATAAGTATCTGGTTTGACACCACAGTCACCTGCCAAGAATAAAACAGATTTTATTATTTTTCAATATCAATGCCTTATATTTTATACTAGCTGAAGAGCCCGGCGCTGCCCGGCCATAGTAACTAACTGTGGTTAGTTATAGTAAATTATAATTATCCTCCATCCCATAGTCCCATGCCCATATACCCATCACACATCCTCCATACCATAGGCCCGTGCCCATATACCCATCATACATATCCTCCATCCCATAGTCGAGTGCCCATGTACCCATCACATATCCACCATCCCATAGTCCCGTGCCCATATACCCATCAGACATATCCTCCATCCCATAGTCCCGTGCCCATATACCCATCATACATATCCGCCATCCCATAGTTCCGTGCCCATATACCCGTCATTCATATCCGCCATCCCATAGTCCAGTGCCCATATACCCGTCACACACCCTTCATCCCATAGTCCCGTGCTCATATACCCATCATACATATCCTCTATCCCATAGTCCGGTGCCCATATACTCATCACACATCCTCCATCCCATAGTCAACCATTATGACATCATAATGAGCGGCGGCAGGGCTTGCAACCTATGATGACATCAGCGTCGCCATGGCAACCATTGTGACATCATAATGAGGGGCGGGGCTTGATACGCACACCCTGTTTCCCCAGTATGCAATTAGGGGCATTATGACATCACAATGAGGGCCGGGGCTTGACACACTTTTTCTCCCAGTATGTAGATAGGGGCAAAATTGTTTGGTGAATTGGAACGCGCGGGGTTAAAATTTCACCTCACAACATAGCTTAGGACGCTCTCGGGGTCCAGATGTGTGACTGTAGCTGAGACGGTGCGGATGCCTATCCCGGACACACACACATACACACACACACACTTTGAGCTTTATATATTATATAATTTCTATATACATAATTCTATACAACTCAAAGTATAATGAAACTATGACCTAAGACAGTGGTGAGCCACCTGTTCACAAATCCCATGGTACTGAACCTCTAAAGTACAATCGACAAACATAATACACAAACGCAGAAAAGTTTGAAGCAATAAAGGGAGGAATAAAAATAAGCTTTATTACATTACAATCTATAGCAACAGATAAAAATATACACCATAAAAACATGTAAGATTCTTAAAGGAGTATTCCCATCTCTGGTCAACTATCCCAATATGTAGTAGGTGTAATAATAATATTAGGAAATATATAGTATAGTTCTTCTGACTCGCTGTGTTGCTCACCCCATGTGCAGAGCATTGCACAAGCTTAGGAATCCATGGTTACTACCACTGATATAGTGACTGTTAGTTACTAGTGGTTATAACCATGGATACCTAAGCTACTGCAATGCCCTGGACATGGGGTAAGCGACAGAGAATCAGGAAACTATACCACATTTCAAATTTGAGGTATTTGCTATTATTACAGCAACTATACACTCACTGGCCACTTTATTAGGTACACCATGCTAGTAAGAGGTTGGACCCCCTTTTGCCTTCAGAACTGCCTCAATTCTTCGTGGCAGAGATTCAACAAGGTGCTGGAAGCATTCCTCAGAGATTTTGGACCATATTGACATGATGGCATCACACAGTTGGCGCAGATTTGTCGGCTGCACATCCCTGATGCGAATCTCCCGTTCCACCACATCCCAAAGATGCTCTATTGGATTGAGATCTGGTGACTGAGGAGGCCATTTGAGTACAGTAAACTCATTGTCATGTTCAAGAAACCAATCTGAGATGATTCGAGCTTTATGACATGGCGCATTATCCTGCTGAAAGTAGCCATCAGATGTTGGGTACATTGTGGTCATAAAGGGATGGACATGGTCAGCAACAATACTCAGGTAGGCTGTGGCGTTGCAACGATGCTCAATTGGTACCAAGGGGCCCAAAGAGTGCCCAGAAAAAATTCCCCACACCATGACACCACCACCACCAGCCTGAACCGTTGATACAAGGCAGGATGGATCCATGCTTTCATGTTGTTTACGCCAAATTCTGACCCTACCATCCGAATGTCGCAGCAGAAATCGAGACTCATCAGACCAGGCAACGCTTTTCCAATCTTCTACTGTCCAATTTCGATGAGCTTGTGCAAATTGTAGCCTCAGTTTCCTGTTCTTAGCTGAGAGGAGAGGTACCCAGTGTGGTCTTCTGCTGCTGTAGCCCATCTGCCTCAAAGTTCGACGCACTGTGCGTTCAGAGATGCTCTTCTGCCTACCTTGGTTGTAACGGGTGGCAATTTGAGTCACTGTTGCCTTTCTATCAGCTCGAACCAGTCTGCCCATTCTCCTCTGACCTCTGGCATCAACATGGCATTTCCGGCCACAGAACTGCCGCTCACTGGATTTTTTTTCTTTTTCGGACCATTCTCTGTAAACCCTAGAGATGGTTGTGCGTGAAAATCCCAGTAGATCAGCAGTTTCTGAAATTCTCAGACCAGCCCTTCTGGCACCAACAATCATGCCACGTTCAAAGGCACTCAAATCACCTTTCTTCCCCATACTGATGCTCGGTTTGAACTGCAGGAGATTGTCTTGACCATGTCTACATGCCTAAATGCACTGAGTTGCCGCCATGTGATTGGCTGATTAGAAATTAAGTCTTAACACACAGTTGGACAGGTGTACCTAATAAAGTGGCCAGTGAGTGTATTTTGGGATTGGATCTTGGAAATCAGAGTACCCCCTAAAGGCCTCCTTTACATGCCAGTGTGTCCAGTACGTATGGTGACAGTTTTCTTACGTACCGGAGACACTTAAACACTTAGACCCATAAAGGTGAATGGATTTGCGCACACGTCAGTGTGTTTCCACGGACCGTGTGTCTTTGGGCAAGCCACACTGACATGACTGTTTGTTAGCAGCAGAACGGGCCACAAAAAGTCTCGCACACGTGCACACTAATGACAAACGGATGACATCCGTGTGTCATCAGTGACACGTACCAGCACCTGGGAATCAGCGGTACTGTTCGTGCTGATCCCCAGCTCCAGGTGTTAAAAACAGCTCACATCATTATACCCTGCTCTGTCTGTGATCAGCCCAAGCAGGGGACAATATTGAGCGTTGTATTCAGCCCCTGCTGCCTACATAATTTTTCTCTAAGTATAAAGTTAAAAAAATAAAAATAAAAAAAAAAATCACATTTTACTCACCTTGACACCTAATCCAGTGAAGCCATTATCCCCTGTAACAAAACAAAAATAAAAAAACAACAATATCCCTCACCTGTCCAAAAAGAATCCAAAGTGTCCCACGCCGGAATCCATCTGTGCGACATTTGCTTATCAGCATCAGCGGTGACCTGAGGCGACCACTCACGTTAAAAAACTAGGTAGAATGACTCATTGCACCGGGATTTCTCAAGCTGAACTGCAATGATCTCACTGAGGTCATCACAGTTCATAGGCCTGCTCTCGCTACAGGGAGTCATTTTCCTCTGCTCTTCAGCAGGAGTGGTTGCCTCATAACCCTGCATCAAACTCCATCGCACCCAAAAGAACTACAAATATTGGCTGGTGACCTTTATCCACCCCCAATTCCTCAAGATGATTGAACCATCATAGTAAATAAGCCCCTGTACTTTGTGTCACTCCCACCACATTGTAGCTTGTAAGCTCTTATGGGCAGGGTCGTCAATATCTTTTGCATTAATTATTGCATTATCGTTAACTTTGTTATGACTGTATATGAACTGTTGAATTGTAAAGTGCTGTGGAATATGTTGGCGCTATATAAATAAAGATTATAATACGCACTTTTTTCCCCCAAAATTTTGGGGGAAAGTGGGGGGTGCATCTTATGGTAGCAATATACTAACCTGCGGTGCGGTGGTGGCAGCGGGCGGGGCTCTGCGGTGCGGGGGTGGTGGCGGTCTGTGCTCCGGTGCAGGGGTGGCGGCTCTGCCGGCATTTCCTCGCAGCCCGGAGACCCACGCACATCCCTTGCTGGCCGCCGCCATGTTGCGGTGGCCTCCGGGAACATGGCCGCCGGAAAGATGGCCGCCGGTCCGGGGACGGCGCATGCGCGGGTTCAGATGGCGGCGGCCAGCAAGGGATGTGCGGGGACCTCCGGGCTACGAGGAAATGCCGGCGGAGCCACCACACCTGCACCGGAGCACAGCCCGCCGCCGCCCTCATCCCGCAGAGCCCACCTGCCCCAGCACAGCTGCCCCTGCCCCAACACAGCTGCCCCAGCCCAGCTGCCCCAGCACCAGCACAGCTGCCACAGCACAGAGGCGCCACCGCATGAGCCTGGACCACAGAATGACCCCTGTGACTACTCCTCCACCTGTGCCAGATCCCTTCCCAGGTAAGCTGAATTCCGACTGTAAGACGGACCCCCATTTGACACATTATTATTTTTTTCCCTATTTTCCTTCTGAAAATTGGGGTGCGTCTTATGGTCCGGTGCGTCTTATAGTCCGAAAAATGCGGTAATTCCATTCTTTCAACTAAATCCTTTTTTCCCCACTGTATTTGATGTAAAGCTTTTAGCTCATCTGCCGCATACAGTAGAATCACAGCGTGATACAACAGATAGATATAAAGAGGTCAGTCACACAATTAGTACAGTGTGTACTAATTGCATGGGTTTAATTTTCATAACCAGCAGAGGTAAAGCAGATGGCTGTGGGCTGATGTTTATAGCCTGGGAAAGGGGTAATGCCCATGTAGCTTCCCAGGCTATAAATATCAGCTCTCAGTTGAATACTTAACCTTTACTGGTTATTATAATGTGGACCACCCAAAAATGACGTAGGGTCGCCCTGTAATTAATAACCAGCAAAGGCTAGGCAGATAGCTGTGGGCTGATATTATTAGCCTGGGAAGGGGCCATGTCTATTGGCTCCATCTTGGACTAAAAACATCAGCTCTCAGCCACCCCAGAAATTGCTCATTCACAGGATGTGCCAAATCTGGTACTTAATCTTGCTCTTCTCACTTGCCCTGGTGCGGAGGCAAGTGGGTTGATGGTTGTGGAGGTTGATGGCACCTTTGCATTATCAGGTGACATCAAGCCCAGAGGTTAGTAATGGAGAGATGTCTATAAGATGTCCCCATTACTAACCCCATAGTCAAATTGTATATAAAAAATGCCTTTGTATTTGTAAAAACAGACCAAGAATTAAGTCCTTTAATTGAAAGAATGACACAGACTCCTTTAACAAACCAAAATTAAACCATACTCACCTCATTGCCCAGTCCGCTGAAGCCAGTGTCCCCTGTAACAGAATTAAAATAATAAACAACCATATTCCTCACCTGTCCACTAAGACAATAATCAATTTATGCCACGTGGCATCTTCCTCTGCTACATCCAGACCGCATTGTTGCAGGATGCGACCATACAGCATGTCATCCAGCAGAGAAACTGAGCTGCATGCGCTTGCTCAGCTCAGTGTCTCACAGTGAACTCCTTTCACTTCACTGACGTCACAGCAAGCGTGAGAAAGTTCTCAGGCTTGTGGTGACATCAGTGAGGTGAAGAGAGTTCACCGAGAAACACTGAGCTGAGCAAGCCCACACAGCTCAGTGTCTCTGCTGGATGGCAGCCTGCCATGTAGATGTAGTACAGCTAAACCCTTCATGGGACAAGTGGATTATCTTCTCGGCTGACAGGTGAGGAATATTGTTGTTTATTATTTTAATTTTACTACAGGAGACATTTGTCAGGAACACCGCACTGCACTTGCTCACTGAGCCAGTGCGCGTGTCCTGAGTAAGACAACCTGTGCTCAGAGATACCTGTGGAGCGGGCAGCAGCAGAGAAGATGCGTGCTTCAGACCACAGGACTTGAAGTATGTGACTGCTGGGGGCGTGGCCTAAACTCCCGAGAGTTAGGAGCTGCAGGAAAACTCCTACAATGGTAACTACGGAACAAAGTTATTAATAGGCATAGACGGAAATAAACCAGATCAGGCCGGGGTCAAAGCACAAGATAGCACGACAATTACCAAAGGGCAAGACAGAATGGATAGTCAAGACGTATCCAAGAAGTGAGAAACCAGAGAAGCAGATATACAGTACAGAATCAACAGGCAAACTCACAACGGGGGACAGAACCGGATCAGAACCATATAAGCAAGCTATAAAACAACGAACAGGCACACAGGGGTCACAACACTCGGCCAAAGGCAAAAGTATAACTGACAGGGATTGGAGTATCTCAGGACAATAAAAAGCTCTGCCTGAACCAAAGAGAGGCCACAATAATGAAACCCAGGTGTGCAGATTAAAGCCTGCACTGAGCTCAAGACATTAACCCCTGACGTGCAGGTCAAAACCTGCACTGGGATCATGACAGTACCCCCCTCTCAACGGGGGGCCTCTGGACCCCCAGGCTTCCTCGGGTACTTGGCATGGAAAGCCCGAACCAGGCGATCTTCATGTACAGAGTGAGCAGGGACCCAGGAGCGATCCTCCGGTCCATATCCCTTCCAGTGGACCAGGTACTGCAAAGAGCGGCGCACCCACCGAGAGTCCACAATGTGTCCAACCTCATACTCCAAGTGACCCTCCACCAACACTGGAGGAACAACAGACTCGGAGTCCTCCTTGACAGACCCCACGGGTTTCAACAGAGATTTATGGACACACATTGGATATCTTTAAGGAGGCGGGGAGACGCAACCTATATGCCACCGGGTTGACTATCTCCACAATCTCGTACGGACCAATGAACTTTAGTCCCAATTTAGCTGACGGTACCTTCAAGTTGATGTTACATGTGGAAAGCCAAACCTTGTCCCCCACCTGAAACATGTGTCCTGGGGCCCTCTTTTTGTCAGCAAAATATTAGTACCTCTCCTGGGCCCGAGAGATATTACGCTGCCCAGCCCAGAGGTTTTTTAACCGTTGGACAGACCCCTCTGCCCCTGGACAACCAGAATCCACCCGTGAAAACTCCCCAAAATGAGGATTAAACCCATAATTGATTAGGAATGGGGACATGTTGGTGGACTGACTCACCCGGTTGTTAAAAGCAAATTCCGCCAACGGTAACGCATCACACCAATCCTCCTGTCTGGCGGAGGTCAGACACCTGAGAATTTGTTCCAGGGATTGATTGATGCGTTCCGTCTGACCATTACTCTCCGGGTGATATGCCGACGACAAGGAGAGTGAGATGCCCAATTTCATACAGAATGCCCTTCAAAATTTGGCCACAAACAGCACACCTCTGTCAGACACCACATTCAGGGGTACCCCATGCAATCGACCACATGCTGCACGAATAACCTTGACAATGTTTCTACTGAGGGTAGTGCTTCCAAGGGAATGAAATGGGCCTGTTTTGAAAACCTATCCACCACCACCCAGATCACGGGATTGCCCCTGGAAGGTGGAAGACCGGTAATAAAATCCATGGAGAGATGAGTCCATGGGCTATCAGGAACCGGTAAAGGTATGAGTTCCCCAGCCGGCCGGTTACGCGAGCTTTTGGAACGGGCACAAACTCCACAAGCAGCAATGAATTTCTTGACATCGGACCCCAGTGAAGGCCACCAAAAAATCCTGGCTACTGCCTCTCTAGTGGCCGTGATACCGGGATGAGCACTCAGCCTAGACTCATGAAACTCCTGCAGAAGTCTAGGCCGCAATAAATCCGGAACAAACAATTTATCCCCTGGCCTGGTCGTCGGAGCTAGGAACTGAGCCCTCAAAATTTCTTGTTCCAACTCTGATGAGACCCCCGCCACTACCACCTCTGGGGGAAGAATGGAAGACGGCGGTTCGGGGGGGGAGACACCGGATCAAAACTTCGGGCAGGGCATCCGCTTTAACATTTTTGGACCCTGGTCGAAAAGTAATGGAGAATTGAAAGCGTGAAAAAAAAAAAAAAAGTGACCAACGGGCTTGTCTAGGAGTAAGCCTCTTAGCAGATTCAAGGTATGCCAAATTTTTGTGATCCGTGATAACAGTGATAGGGTGAGCCGCCCCTTCCAAAAAGTGCCTCCATTCTTCGAATGCCAGCTTGACCACAAGAAGTTCTCTATTGCCTACATCATAATTTCTCTCGGCGCATGAGAACTTCTTGGAGAAGAAGGCACAGGGTTTGAGATTAGTAAGGGTTGCAGGACCTTGGGACAACACTGCCCCCACCCCTACTTCAGAAGCATCCACCTCCACAGTAAATGGCTTGGACGGGTCTGGCTGGACCAACACCGGGGCGGACATGAAACATTTCTTAAGAGCTGAGAAGGACTCCTTAGCGAGTTCTGACCAATTTTTTACATCAGCCCCCTTCTGGGTAAGATCTGTGAGTGGTTTAATCACTTGAGAGAAACCTTTAATGAATCTCCGGTAATAGTTTGCAAATCCCAAGAAACGCTGGAGCCCCTTGAGATCATGAGGCTGAACCCAGTCTACGATCGCCAGCACCTTCTTAGGGTCCATACGAAACCCCTCACAAGATACAATCAGCCCCAAAAAAGACAGTTCCTGTACGAAAAATGAACATTTTTCCAATTTAGCAAACAGGTAGTTCTCCCTGAGTCTCTGAAGAACTGTCTGTAGATGTTGTAAGTGAGACTGACTGTCCGGGGAATACACCAAAATGTCATCCAAATAAATGACAACAAATCGGCCTATCAGGTCAGAAAACACAACATTGATAAAGTTCTGGAAAATAGCGTTGGCATTAGTTAACCCAAAGTACATAACCAGGTTTTCAAAGAGTCCCTCAGATGTGAGGAACACAGTTTTCCACCCGTCCCCTTCCCGAACCCTTATCAGGTTGTAGGTGCCCCGGAGATCTAATTTGGAGAACCATTGGACCCCAGATAACTGGTTACATAGGTCTGGGATGAGGGGAAGTGGATAAGTGTTCCTAACCGTTATCTTGATAAGTTCCCGAAAGTCGAGGCACAGCCGCAAACCACCATCTTTCTTCTTCACAAAGAAGAATCCTGCTGCAACGGGAGACACAGAAGGCCTGATATGCCCTTTGCGGAGACTCTCAGCTATGTACTCCTTCATGGCTTGGTGCTCAGGCCCGGACAAATTGAACAATCGAGCCTTAGGTAACTTGGCTCCGGGTTCTAAATCAATGGCACAGTTGTAGGGTCTATGTGGTGGCAGCGCCTCAGCCTCACTTTCGGAAAATACGTCTTCGAAATCCTTCAGGTACTCCGGAATACCTTCCAGACCAACAGACGACACAGATACGGTTTTAACAGAGTTAACAAAAGGCCTCAGGTTACAACACTTATCTTTACATCCCCATTGAGTGATCTCCCCAGTCACCCAATCAATGGTAGGATAATGGCGTTGAAGCCAAGGCATTCCCAGTACCAGTCCTGCAGGCACGTTATCTAGCACAAGACAACTTAGTTTTTCCACATGAGTGGAACCCACTTTCATGGAAAAAAGTTCAGACCTGAAACAGATACCGTCCCGGGTAAGAGAGGACGAGTCAATTGCCACAAGTTTAACAGGATCCTGAAGCCTGACTGTCCCTATCTTATTAAGAGTCATAATCCGGGCATCAATCAGGTTAACAGCAGAGCCACAGTCAACAAAGGTGGTAGTCTGAACAGGACCATCACCAAGTTCCAGTTCCACCCGAAGCACAATTTTTGCAAGTGAGGAAAAAGGTACCTGAAGGTCTGTGTAGCCTCCTCAACTACTACCCAGACCTAGTCGTTTCCCGCCACCTTGGAGGATGTCGGACAGGAAGGGCAGTCCTTCTTCCAATGTCCAGATTCCCCACAATAGAAGCACAACTGCTTCTCCCGGTGGCGTTTTCTTTACTTTTCCTCACAGGTGACAGCGCTCACCTCCATAGCCACAGGAAGAGTCCGGGTCTCATCTCCACTGGAGAATAATGATGTTTCCAGTTGCATAACGCCTCTAGCCCGCAATCTGCGATCCATGCGAACCGCTTGGGTCACGGCATCCTCCAGGGAGTCAGGTGGAGGATGGAGTGCCAGGGCATCCTTCAGACGTTCACACAGGCCTCTCTGGAACAGCCCCCAAAGGGCGGCATCACTCCAAGAAACCTCAGCTGCCCAACGCCTAAATTCAGAACAGAACCACTCGGCCGAGTGCTTCCCCTGACAGACACACATCACCTTGTCCTCAGCCAAACGCACTCTATCTGGCTCATCGTAAATAAGCTCTAAGGCCTCAGAAAACGCATCCACAGTCATTCTCTCCGGGGCAGAAGAGGAAAGAGAAAATGCCCAGGCTTGTGGGGACCCCGTAAGGAGGGACATGACTACCCCCACCCTCTGTTTCTCATCCCCAGAGGAGCGGGGTCTCAAGGAGAAAAAGAGCTTACAGCCCTCTTTAAACGCTCTAAATTCATTTTTGTCACCAGCAAACGTATCTGGTAACTTAACCAGGGATTCGGGTGGGACTAAAATGACATCTCTATTCCCCACCTGCTGAAAGCCTGCGGAAAGCACCCCCTGAACCGAGTCTGCAACCTGCCGTTGGGACTGGACCAGAGCTTGGTGTTCCAAACTAAGCTTCTACAGCGACTGAGTCAAGCATTTCACCTGCTCAGATAAAGCACACATTGGATCCATGCTGCAGAAGTGAGGAGGGAAAAAAAAATTCAAGGTTCGTTCTAATGTCAGGAACACAGCACTGAACTTGCTCACTGAGCCAGTGCGCGTGTCCTGAGTAAGACAACTTGTGCTCAGAGATACCTGTGGAGCGGGCAGCAGCAGAGAAGATGCGTGCTTCAGACCCACAGGACCTGAAGCATGTGACTACTGGGGACGTGGCCTAAACTCCCGAGAGTTAGGATCTGCCGGAAAACTCCCAGAATGGTAACTACGGAACAAAGTTATTAATACTCACAGACAGGGAAATAAACCAGATCAGGCCGGGGTCAAAGCACAAGATAGCACGACAATTACCAAAGGGCAAGACAGAACGGATAGTCAAGACGTAGCCAAAACGTCAGAAACCAGAGAAGCAGATATACAGTACAGAATCAACAGGCAAACTCACAACGGGGGACAGAACGGATCAGAACCATATAAGCAAACTATAAGACAACGAACAGGTACACAGGGATCACAACACTTGGCCAAAGTATAACTGACAGGGATTAGAGTATCTCAGGGCAATAAAAAGCTCTGCCTGAACCAAAGAGAGGCCACAATAATTAACCCCAGGTGTGCAGGTCAAAGCCTGCACTGAGCTCAAGACATTAACCCATGACGTGCAGGTCAAAACCTGCACTGGGATCATGACAACATTGCCTGCAGCTGTCTGCCAAGCCTTTGCTGGTTATTAATTATTGGGGGACTTTAAGTCATTTTTGAGGGGACTCCCATTTTAATAACCAGGAAAGGACATTAATATTCTGGGAAGTTCCATGTGTATTACCCCTTTCCCAGGCTATAAACATCTGCCCCCAGCTGTCCGCTTTCTCTCTGCTGGTTAATTAAGTGTCGGTGGACCCCACTCCATTTTTTTCAGAAAATAAATTAGTAAGTAATAACATACATGTAGAGTAAGCTGCACACACTGTACTAATTCTATATGTGACTGACATCTGTATATCTATTCTGTTGGGTCACGCTGTGATTTTACTGTATGCGGCAGATGAATTGTCGGCTTTTTCAAAGGACATGGTTGTGTAAAATTCAGACACCACCCGTATGGTCCAAGTGCCATTTGATTTTTTTCTCGCACCCATTTTTTGCATTGGCAAGTTTCGTCCGAGATACAAGGACAGTTGCAGAATGCTCATAGAATAACACTGATCAGAGTGCGGTTGTCATGATCTGAATTTGATCTGACAGTTTTAAAAGCACAGAGTGAACTTTTTTTTCTTTTGGCAAGTTGCCAAAGTGACTTGACTGTCCCCGGTGGTGGTTAGTGGTATCGCACCTTAGGTTTTCAGTTTAAAGTTCTCTGTAATTATGAATCAGGTGTGGGGCTCTATAAATGAGTCTCAGGGTGTGCAATCACTGCTGGTGATATTGATTCATTTATTGATTCTGAGTTGGGGAGAGCCTGGTGGAAGGATGGAGCTGAGGAGGAGTCCTGCGCAGCTTAGCCAGGGGGGACGTGTGTCAGCTATGGTGTCTGGACGAAGGGCTGGCATGGCGTGGTGGGGTCGCAGTGATGGTGTCGGCAGGAAGTGTCTGCATGGACTGGTGGAGTGGCGACTATGGAGAGTGGCACTCACCATGTGGGACTTGGCTGCTGAGCTGGACTCAAGCATGCTTGCCTTCGTGGCAGAAGCTGAACTCATCTTTGGGACTCTGTTACTAAGCAGCAGCAACTGGTGGTGGACTCTGCTCCAAGGCTGCACTATGGTGAAGGATCCTGTTATGGTGATGGATCCGGGTGGAGGAGAAGACGCACGCAGGTGGAGGGCTCTGTTGCAGGAGCATAAGCACAGAGCATAAAGCTAAGTGGTGTCCCCCTGTATTGTCTCTTTCCCTCATGTGTGTTATTAGTGCAGTGGTGGGATTAGTCTCCGCACCGCCCAATTCCCTAGTGAGGGTTTAGGGTCAGGGCGAGCAAGGGTTTAAGGTTCGCGTGCGGCGACAGGTGCGGAGCCTGTATAGGGAATGTGAGGAGTGCAGGGACACTGGCTCAGGGGAGTGCTGGAGGTCTCCATGTCCCCATTCCCTATTGCAGGGCCCACCATTGTTTATGTTTCCCAGGTCCCCCTTATTATTTAAATTCGCCGTACTGGAGGCGGAGTTTCCAGAATTTATATTAACGTGTAATACCTAAATTCGCCAGGTGGAGGCGGTGTATCCATCTGCACGTATTATTATTTAAATTCGCCACTGGAGGCGCTGTATCCAGGGTCACGTGTGTTATGGGTCCGCCTTGCGGTATCATCTGCGTCCAGACACACGTCGACCGTGACAGCGGTCTGATTTTTTATCAGATTGCACTCGTCCATTTTCCTCGCAGATGAGTATGAGCCCTTAATGTGACTATAATGTGATTTATTTATCAGCGGGGCTCTGAATACAACTCTCAACATTGTCCCCTGCCTCCGCTGATTGCAGGCAGAGCAGAGGACAATGATGTGAGCCGTCTTCAACACCTGGCACTGGGGATCAGCACAAACAGTACCGCTGATTCACAGGCGCCGGTACGTGTGATACTGGTGCGGCACATGGTTGCCACAGGTATGAAACACAGACACACATCTCTGGGCCAGACAAAATTGTTGGCACTTTGCCAAAATTTGCTTTCGGCCATGACTGTATCTATAATGTAGTGTTGGATGCATCCTTCTGTCTGAAGCCGGTATAGACTGAGCTTGCACAGTGTGGCCACAGTCAGAAGGACGCATCCAACGTTAATAGAGGTGACAGGGAGGACGACGAGGATGGAGGAGGAGTGGGGTGCTGGAGATTGCTATAGGCTCTGACAAAATACGTGAGGACTTACTGTGAGCTCCAATGAGGCTGGAAAAGGAGTGTTGAGCCGGAGTCAGCGCCTGTACATGGCGCGATCCTCCGGCGCCATTTTATTGAAGATAAGTTCACACACAGTCTTAAAAAAATGGCGCCGGATAGCACGGTATGACCATGCGCTGACTTTGACGCCATTTTATTTAAATATTTAATGCAGACAACGCGTAGCAGGGGAAAGTTTTAGTGTTTATTGCTTTTTTTGTTAGCTTGTTTGTATAGAACAACAGCGGCACATGCAGGATGGGGGACCATATATTAGGATGGGGGAGAATATACCAGGCTGGAGGACCATTTTATTTTTCTTTAAATTCTGCGGAAACATGGTTGAAAAGCAATGTCTGACTTTCATTTGTTAATTTTCATAGATTTTTTAATTACTTTTGTCAGATTCAAGTTATTTCTGTGACCATTGTGGTTTTTCTGTCATTAAACGAGGGGAACCAACAATTTTGACCACGTGTGTAATTACAGTAGAATCTGTGACTTCTCTGCATTTAGTGGTCATTACTCACCTGGGTAGTCATATGTAGGAATCTCCTCTTTACACCGCTCATCACCCCTCACATATGTCTCTGTAGTATTAATATGGGTCAGATCTTCACCCTGAAACAAATATTGTAGAAGTCACAGACAGATGGAGAAGTCCCATCTATGATCAGCTCGAATCCTGCCATCTCCACCGCTCTCATTACACAAGTATAAACCATATAATACTGGTGGATAAAACAAGACTGAGCACAAGACCTTCACAGCCGTCTACACATCATAGGGGAGATCTCATGGCACCTTCTCTCCATCTACCTGATGATCCTGAGGAGCATTGGGATCTTCTTGGTTACAGTCCTGTGGAAGAAGAGGACGGGCACATCTCTCTGGTGTTGTCCTCTTACTGGATAGATCTGGAGGAAACACATATAGGGACTGAATTCATTCTTTACATACAAATAATTATAGGCTGTGTGAATTTAGTCCTGTCTATTACCTGGTGATGTGAGGGGCTGGGGAACCTCCATCATGACGTCCTTGTACACATCTTTGTGTCCTTCTAAATACTCCCACTCCTCCATGGAGAAATAGATGGCGACATCCTGACACCTTATAGGAACCTGACACATACAATGATACCGTCATACCCAATCCCTTCATATTGTTACTGTATAATGTCCCAGCATTCCTAGCAGTGTCACCTCTCCAGTCAGCAGCTCAATCATCTTATAGGTGAGTTCTAGGATCTTCTGGTGATTGATGTCCTCACGTATCAGGGGGTGAGGTGTAGGCCCCGTGATTGGGCTCAGGGGTCTTCCCCATCCCTCAGACACAGGGTCCTGACAGCGCTCACTAGAGGTCTTCTTCACTACTGTGTAATCCTGGTTATGGAGAGACACATTAATAAATCTCACTGCAGACATTTCCGGAGTCCTCACCTCTCCAGTTCTGTCCATCTGTTATTCCCATAGATAAGAATGATGTAATGTGACGTCATCAGAATCTCTCACCTCTCCAGTAAGCCGGAAGAGGATCTCTAGGGTGAGGTATAATATCCTCTCTGCCATTGTGTCCGTAGCCATTCGTTAACGTTTTAAGTAAGTTTTCTAGAAGATAATTATACCGATTGTATCTGCCAGGATCCTAAATGGAAGGAAGATCAGCTGATGAAGAATCATACAAAATACCATGGGAAAACAAGATACAGGAGCAGTGATGGTGGTATAGTGTAAGGACTTGTGCACACCGTGTCATGTCAGATGGACAAGTCCTGTAACCAATCCGAAAAAGTGCAAAAGTTGGAACATAATGCACAAAAATGAAAAACAACTCACTGTTCATACTTTCAGTTTTTTAACTTCTATTAACCCCTTCAGGTTTCTAAAGCTGCAAAACAGTTACAAAAAGTGACCGGAAGACAGCAGATAAGACGCCAAAAAATGGCATCTCAGGGCCCTGTCCCTTCTGAGGACAAAAGACGGTGCCTATAGTGAGGTCACAGGACTCATTTTGTTAGGAATCCATAAAAAAAAAAGAAAAACAATTGTCCAGGAAGGCATCAACGTGCAATGTACGATACAGGGAGTAGAGATCTGCAAACTTGTCGGAAAATGTTCGCCAATCTCAAATTCGGATTTGTGTTCCCAAGAAAAGTTTGAGCAGATTTCGGTAAATGATCGTGTTTCCAATAATGTTTTGTTAGGTGTCACAGGGTTTCCGCAACAGAAAGTAGCTGGAAGACCGCAGCGTCCGATTGCTCCTACTCCTGTGCTGAAAAGCAGTTCTTTTTAATGGTGTTTATTTCTTTTGGCAGAACAGGGGTTAATCGACCATGTTGGAAACTCTGAACTCTCAGCTGTGCTCGCTTAGCCACTATCATCCCCTTTATAATCTGGGTCCTGATTCAAAAACACGTCAGAGCTAACATTTGTTTCATGGCTTAGGAGGCGAGGTGTTCACATGAGAAGAAGTTTTGGAGGAGTTATCTGTGACTGTTGTGTGGTTTGTAAGTGTGGTAATTCCCTTCCTTCCTCTACTTGGGCCTCCACTCCCCGATGCATTCCTCTGTTATAGGGGAGTAAATATTTGTATGTCTGGTGTTTTCAGTTTACCCTTGTTGGTATAGCCTTGTTTGTCGGGTTGGTGTACTGCGGTGCACTGTAGCACCCCTCTTCCCTGGGTGGGGAAGAGAACAGATGGAGGGGTAACTCAAGAGGTAAGGCAAGGGTGGCTGCCCCGGCATCTTCACCTTCAGTACCCAGGGAATAGGGTGAGCTAGGGCACCCCCTACTGTTAGGGACAGTGAAGCAGCTCCTTGTCATGTGACCCGGGACAGCTGAGTCATGACATTAGGACTTTGGCTAGGTTTGGGGGGGTTGGTGTTTGATGAGGGGAAGGACTCAGGAGATCCCATTTGCTAATCTAAATCATTATGGCTACTAGTGTTGTGCAGGCCACAGTCCACATTTCCTACTCAAATTTATTTGGGCTAATACCGAGTTGCAGTCAGGACTCCAGAGGTCACATTTACTAATAAAAGTCATTTGGGATGATACTCTGATGCAGGCACAGTCCACATTTCAACATATTAATCTTTTGTGCCAATTCTGTGGTCTAGCCACACTATATCAGCCAATAAATACTGATTATTAAATTAGTGACAGGTGACTTACAGGTCTGGGCCCAGGGTTGTGAAACAGCCAGTTAAAAGAGGGGGAGGGTACAGCCAACATGAGTGGGAAAAAGTAAAGTTGTGGTGGAAGGGGGAAAAGGCTTGGTGCTCAAGGTTTACTTGGGGTAGGCTGTAATGTTGCTGAAAGCTCTACTGAACAAACCTCGTCCTATCCAAAGACAACTGACAACTTGTGTTACTGGACAGAATACTCAATTCCCTTCCTTTTGCAGCCACACAGTGGTACGCCTTGTAAATGAGGGCCAGAAACAGCATGTGCTCCAGTAGATGGCAAGCGTTGCAATAAGTGTCCTCTCCTCCTCTTACTCCACCTTAACATGACACACAGTACAGGGCTCAGAGTTGGCCCCAGAATAACCCTAGTTTGTCCCGAAACCTTAACTCTCCAACCGCCCAACCCACCCAGAGTACTAATCATATTATTAAATGCATGGATGAATGGGGCAGGGTCTGTGGCAGGGCTTGGACCAGCATTTCTAGCCTAAACATTGATCATTAACAGGTGGATGAGTGACAGGTGTAGGCCTGATGATCTGAGAACCCTACCAAATTCAGGCAACAAACATGTGGAAGAACCAACATTTCCAAACATTAGCAGCAGACACCACTAAAGGGTCATCAATTTCCCCAGAGTACAAATTGTATAATGAGGCTCTAACACTCCTTCCACTACAGGCAAGCCACCAGATGAAGACACAACTTAAGAATCTCCATATTTCCAAAAATTGTTAGCAACATTAGCAACAGCAGGCACAGATCCACGACAAAGGTGTCACATACTATAATAACGCAAGATCGATGCAGCCTACTGAAAACTACACCATCGCCCAGCCTGCGATTGGGGTGCAAAAGTCATTGGAGATCCATGACTTGCTCATCTTCATGAAAGGTAGGCCACTCATCCATTAATGAAGACCAAAATGCAAAAGGGTCCAAATTATCCCTGATAGTATTGATACTGAGCTGAACATACTCCTGCACCATCCTCTCCAGTCATTCATGTGTCACACTTGCACTCTCTTCTGCTGGTACACGTGCTAGTCTAAAAAATGTGTGAAATGATGCACAGAAATTGCTTATGCCACTTACACTGCTGATGCTAATGTTCTTGCATGTTCCCAGGGTTGGAACCCTGTAATTCTGATGCTCTAATTGTGCATGACGACTGTCTTGGGGAAAAGCACTCTTAATTTTGTGTACAAGCATGTTTCAATACTCCAGCAGCATATGCGCATCCAATTACAGGGGGAAAACATCTGGCAAAATGTACTCTTGTATGGAACAGCGTGGCAACCCAGTAGTCAGCACTATTTCTAATCCTAAAAATATGGCCATCATGTTGTAGATAGTGCAGCAAGAATACGCTCATATGTGGGGCGCTTCCATGAGGTCCGAGTACATGGTGTAATGGTGACAGGGTAACACACAGGCTTGTTTCCTATATACTCTCCCGCCAACCATGGATAACAGAGAGGGGATCATTATTCTCTTCTCCTGACTGTTGCATGCCCATCACCTCTTCCTCCTTCATTTGTTCCTTTACTCCTGTACCTTCACTAACAGTTTATCAGGTACCATCATCCACCCCTCGATCACTGTAATGCACCTTCCCATGGCAGCCGCTTGCGCGACAACAGTCTGGAAATTTGAGATATTGATATCACTTCCACATATTCCTTTGGGACCACCACAACCTCCCGAAGACTATTTAAAGTGTGCTTCAGCATGTAGATGACCGGAATAGTGATGCTGACGATGGCATAGTCCGCGAAAACCATCTTAATAGCCACTTCAAGACTGTGCAGAAGGGTGCAAAGGTCCTTCATCTGTGCTCACTATGTAAGCATGATTTTCACCACATCTGTACTATGTTGGCCCAGGCTATGCAAAAGGACATATTGCACTAGGGCTTGTTGCTGCTGCCACAGTCGCTGCAACATGTTGGAAGATCGCATATAAAACGATTAACCGGTAGGCTGGATGATCTCGGTAGCGATTCAAGTCGATGACCTACGTGGTGCAAATGGCGGAAGTGACAACACATTGACCGTGCTTTCTGCAGCAGCGAATCCATGCCCGATAGTGGTAGAGATATTTCAGTACCACCAGGTTGAGGACGTGAGCCATGCAAGGCATGTGCACCATTATCGCACACCCCATTCCCTGCATCCAGTTTGTGTGGAGACTGCCATTGTTCAAACTCAGCCTGGATAGCTGTCCACAATACTTTAGCTGTGTGACTGCGATTTCCAAGACATGTTAATTTAAACACTGCCCGATTCTGGCGAGACCTGGCTGCGCAGTACGGAGGGAGGGGGATTCTCGCTTCAATGTTGGAATGCGTGTCTCATTAAGAGAGAGGTTGAAGGTGCAGGTGGAGGTCCTACAAGAGGTGGAGGAGGCAAGAGCAGTGGAGGAAGTGTTAGATACAGAGGTTTGTCCCACAAGCCTTGGTTATGCCAATAATTGGTGTCTATTGACACCTTGGCGTCTAGTGGTTTATTTCTCCATCCCCTGGTCTGTAGTGGTTTAGTTATCCAACTCTAGGTGTTTAGTAGTTTACTTTTCTAACCCCTGTTGTCTAGTAGTTTAGTTCTCCATCCTCTGTTGTGTAGTGGTTTACTTCTCCATCCTAAAATGCACTGCAAGCCTTGGGGATTCCAATACTTACAGAGCAGCCCCTTCCACGCCTGTCCCCACAGCCACCCAGGAGTCAGTAGTGAAATGCAGACTGGCAGACATTGATTTTTTTCAAGGAGCGGCTGATGTTGTCTGTGACATGCTGTCGTGGCGCAGGCAAAGCTTTTTTACACAAGTAATGGCGACAGGGCAACTTGTACTGTGTGACTGCGATGGCCATCAGGTTTCGGAAAAGGACTGCATACACCAGGCGGAAAAGCAGCATTTCCATGGCAAACGGATTGGAGATAGTGAAGTTCAAGCTGTTAGCTTTGCCATGTGTAGGAGGAAACCATTTTTTACGTGACCACAACTGCGGGACCAAGGGCTTCCTCCAGTGCAGAGAGGGTGGAGTATGGAGAACACAAGAAACTCCCGGACTGTGAATGCGGTGCAGACGGAGATGTTATGATGTATTGAGAAAGATGTGATGTGTTTGGTCACTGAGATCTGTCAAGAACAGCAGGCATGTCCACTTCCGTAACAGCTGATGGGCTGTCACTCACCGCAACCGTAGTGGGTAAACAAGTGGAGGTTCTGAGGCCAAGGACTGGTGTGAGAACATTTGCCACAGTGAAGGAGGTGGAAGAAGCAGCAGATGTGGTTGATGGGGCGGACGGTGGGTGGAGAGCCACGCTAGGCCACACTTTAGCGCAGTGAGTTTTAACAGGCCAGATTAATCCCCGACCCAGAATATACCCGGGTTTAAAGTGGCCAAGGCCAAACTATACACCGTTCGATGTCTCTGCCCCTTGTGCGCTGATTGGGCCCGTGTGCTGCCTGGAAACCCATTCACTGTCTCTGCCCCCCCACCCGCAGAGCCGCACTCCACATAGAGAATGATGGAGCCTCCAGCACCGACCTCCACCCGCAGAGCCGCACTCCACATACAGAATAATGGAGCCTCCGGCACCGACCTCCACCCTTAGAGCCACACTCCACATAGAGAATAATGGAGCCTCCAGCACCGTCCTCCACCCGCAAAGCCACACTCCACATAGAGAATAATGGGGACTCCAGCACCGACCTCCACCCGCAGAGCCGCACTCCACATAGTGAATAATGGAGCCTCCAGCACCGACCTCCACCCGCAGAGCCACACTCCACATAGTGAATAATGGGGCCTCCAGCACCGACCTCCACCCGCACTCCACATAGAGAATGGAGCCTCCAGCACCGACCTCCACCCGCAGAGCCGCACTCCACATAGAGAATAATGGGGCCTCCAGCACCGACCTCCACCCGCACTCCACATAGAGAATAATGGAGCCTCCGGCACCGACCTCCACCCGCAGAGCCGCACTCCACATAGAGAAAAATGGAGCCTCCGGCACTGACCTCCACCCGCAGAGCCGCACTCCACATAGAGAAAAATGGAGCCTCCGGCACTGACCTCCACCCGCAGAGCCGCACTCCACATAGATAATAATGGGGCCTCCAGCACCGACCTCCACCCGCAGAGCCACACTCCACATACAGAATAATGGAGCCTCCGGCACAGACCTCCACCCGCACTCCACATAGAGAATAATGGAGCCTCCGGCACCGACCTCCACCCGCACTCCACATAGAGAATAATGGAGCCTCCGGCACCGACCTCCACCCGCAGAGCCGCACTCCACAGAGAATAATGGAGCCTCCAGCACCGACCTCCACCCGCAGAGCCGCACTCCACATAGAGAATAATGGAGCCTCCGGCACCGACCTCCACCCGCAGAGCCACACTCCACATAGAGAATAATGGAGCCTCCGGCACCGACCTCCACCCGCAGAGCCGCACTCCACATAGAGAATAATGGAGCCTCCGGCACCGACCTCCACCCGCACTCCACATAGAGAATAATGGAGCCTCCGGCACCGACCTCCACCCGCACTCCACATAGAGAATAATGGAGCCTCCGGCACCGACCTCCACCCGCAGAGCCGCACTCCACATAGAGAATAATGGAGCCTCCGGCACCGACCTCCACCCGCAGAGCCACACTCCACATAGAGAATAATGGAGCCTCCAGCACCAAACTCCAACCGCAGAGCCGCACTCCACATAGAGAATAATGGAGCCTCCAGCACCGACCTCCACCCGCAGAGCCGCACTCCACATAGAGAATAATGGGGCCTCCAGCACCGACCTCCACCCGCAGAGCCACACTCCACATAGAGAATAATGAAGCCTCCGGCACCGACCTCCACCCGCAGAGCCGCACTCCACATAGAGAATAATGGAGCCTCCAGCACCGACCTCCACCCGCAGAGCCGCACTCCACATAGAGAATAATGGAGCCTCCAGCACTGACCTCCACCCGCAGAGCCGCACTCCACATAGAGAATAATGGAGCCCCCAGCACCGACCTCCACCCGCAGAGCCACACTCCACATAGAGAATAATGGAGCCTCCGGCACCGACCTCCACCCGCAGAGCCGCACTCCACATAGAGAATAATGGAGCCTCCGGCACCGACCTCCACCCGCACTCCACATAGAGAATAATGGAGCCTCCAGCACCGACCTCCACCCGCAGAGCCGCACTCCACATAGAGAATAATGGGGCCTCCAGCACCGACCTCCACCCGCAGAGCCACACTCCACATAGAGAATAATGGGGCCTCCAGCACCGACCTCCACCCGCAGAGCCGCACTCCACATAGAGAATAATGGAGCCTCCGGCACCGACCTCCACCCGCAGAGCCACACTCCACATAGAGAATAATGGGGCCTCCAGCACCGACCTCCACCCGCAGAGCCACACTCCACATAGAGAATAATGGGGCCTCCAGCACCGACCTCCACCCGCAGAGCCACACTCCACATAGAGAATAATGGAGCCTCCGGCACCGACCTCCACCCGCAGAGCCGCACTCCACATTGAGAATAATGGAGCCTCCGGCACCGACCTCCACCCGCAGAGCCGCACTCCACATTGAGAATAATGGAGCCTCCAGCACCGACCTCCACCCGCAGAGCCGCACTCCACATAGAGAATAATGGGGCCTCCAGCACCGACCTCCACCCGCAGAGCCACACTCCACATAGAGAATAATGAAGCCTCCGGCACCGACCTCCACCCGCAGAGCCACACTCCACATAGAGAATAATGGAGCCTCCGGCACCGACCTCCACCCGCACTCCACATAGAGAATAATGGAGCCTCCAGCACCGACCTCCACCCGCAGAGCCGCACTCCACATAGAGAATAATGGGGCCTCCAGCACCGACCTCCACCCGCAGAGCCACACTCCACATAGAGAATAATGGGGCCTCCAGCACCGACTTCCACCCGCAGAGCCGCACTCCACATAGAGAATAATGGAGCCCCCAGCACCGACCTCCACCCGCAGAGCCGCACTCCACATAGAGAATAATGGAGCCTCCAACACCTACCTCCACCCGCAGAGCCCCACTCCACATAGAGAATAATGGAGCCTCCAGCACCGACCTCCACCCGCAGAGCCCCACTCCACATAGAGAATAATGGAGCCTCCGGCACCGACCTCCACCCGCAGAGCCGCACTCCACATAGAGAATAATGGAGCCTCCAGCACCGACCTCCACCCGCAGAGCCACACTCCACCTAGAGAATAATGGAGCCTCCGGCACCGACCTCCACCCGCAGAGCCGCACTCCACATAGAGAATAATGGAGCCTCCGGCACCGACCTCCACCCGCAGAGCCACACTCCACATAGAGAATAATGAAGCCTCCAGCACCGACCTCCACCCGCAGAGCCGCACTCCACATATATGGCTGCTCTGTGCGCACAGGACCTGTGATGAGGTCACAGAAGGGGAGGAGTCAGGGGTCACATGATCAGGGGCCTCAGTGTGTGCAGGAATCTGCTGTGCTGGTTGTCATGGTGCTGGATGAGGGGAAGTTTATGTGTGGGGTCAAGAGGGGTTTACAGTGTGGAAGGAGCGGAGCCGTGTGTGTACGAGGTGTACGGAGCGGAGCCGTGTGTGTACGAGGTGTACGGAGCGGAGCCGTGTGTGTACGAGGTGTACAGAGCGGAGCCGTGTGTGTACGAGGTGTACAGAGCGGAGCGCGTGTGTGTGTATGAGGTGTATGAAGCGGAGCCGTGTGTGTACGTGGTGTACGGAGCGGAGCCGCGTGTGTACGAGGTGTACGGAGCGGAGCCGCGTGTGTACGAGGTGTACGGAGCGGAGCCGCGTGTGTGTCCGAGGTGTATGGAGCGGAGCCGCGTGTGTGTATGAGGTGTACGGAGCGGAGCCGTGTGTACAAGGTGTACGGAGCGGAGCCGTGTGTGTACGTGGTGTACGGAGCGGAGCGCGTGTGTGTACGCGGTGTACGGAGCAGAGCCGCGTGTGTACGTGGTGTACGGAGCGGAGCCGTGTGTGTGTACGCGGTGTACGGAGCGGAGCCGTGTGTGTACGAGGTGTACGGAGCGGAGCGCGTGTGTGTACGCGGTGTACGGAGCGGAGCCGCGTGTGTACGTGGTGTACGGAGCGGAGCCGCGTGTGTACAAGGTGTACGGAACGGAGCCGCGTGTGTGTACGAGGTGTACGGAGCGGAGCCGCGTGTGTGTACGAGGTGTACGGAGCGGAGCCGCGTGTGTGTACGAGGTGTATGGAGCGGAGCCGCGTGTGTGTACAAGGTGTACGGAGCGGAGCCGCGTGTGTGTACGAGGTGTACGGAGCGGAGCCGCGTGTGTGTACGAGGTGTACGGAGCGGAGCCGCGTGTGTGTACGAGGTGTACGGAGCAGAGCCGCGTGTGTGTACGAGGTGTACGGAGCGGAGCCGCGTGTGTGTACGAGGTGTACGGAGCGGAGCCGCTTGTGTGTACGAAGTGTACGGAGCGGAGCCGCGTGTGTACGAGGTGTACGGAGCGGAGCCGCGTGTGTACGAGGTGTACGGAACGGAGCCGCGTGTGTGTACGAGGTGTACGGAGCGGAGCCGTGTGTGTACGAGGTGTGCGGAGCCGCGTGTGTGTACGAGGTGTACGGAGCGGAGCCGCGTGTGTGTACGAGGTGTACGGTGCGGAGCCGCATGTGTGTACGAGGTGTACGGAGCGGAGCCGCATGTGTGTACGAGGTGTACGGAGCGGAGCTGTGTGTGTGTACGAGGTGTACGGAGCAGAGCCGCATGTGTGTATGAGGTGTACGGAGCGGAGCCGCATGTGTGTACGAGGTGTACGGAGCGGAGCCGTGTGTGTACGAGGTGTATGATGCAGAGCAGCGTGTGTACGAGGTGTACGGAGCGGAGCCGCATGTGTGTACGAGATGTACGGAGCGGAGCCGTGTGTGTGTACGAGGTGTACGGAGCGGAGCCGTGTGTGTGTACGAGGTGTACGGAGCGGAGCCGCATGTGAGTATGAGGTGTATGGAGCGGAGCCGCATGTGTGTACGAGGTGTACGGAGCGGAGCCGTGTGTGTACGAGGTGTATGATGCAGAGCAGCGTGTGTACGAGGTGTACGGAGCGGAGCCGCATGTGTGTACGAGATGTACGGAGCGGAGCCGTGTGTGTGTACGAGGTGTACGGAGCTTGCGTGTACGACATTGGAGGTGTTAGGAATCTGGTTTCTACCATGCCTATGCAGGAATCCAGATTCTCACATCTATCTCCAGAGGCTAAGTCCTTTGTTCCATCTTCTGAGCATGCTCACGGGTCGAGCTCCCATTGGAGTTTGGGAGTCAGGTGCTCAGGTCCCGCTCCGGATCCTATTGGCTCCTTTTGGAGACCTGGAGATTTCCGGCAGGTCCCGCTTGCTATAAAAAGCGCGCATGGCCGTTCCGCCATGCGCTAGTATATTCATACTTGCTGCTGTATGTTTGCTGATGGATGCTTGGACTGGTGAATGACTTATTAAGAAACCCCTTCCCTCTGATAATACGTCTGTGTGCGTGTTTGGGTTCTGCCAGTAGCAGCGCTAGCGCCAGCGCGCTTATGCTCCATCTATTGCAGCAGCTTAGCATCTACATTTGCGCCAGCGTGTTAGCGGCGTCTTGCCAGCGGCTCAGTTACCGCCGTGCTGCGTTGCAGTACTGCTTGGCGTTCGCGGTTGCGACGCCACGCACACGTATCTCCACAGTAGGTCTAGACGGAGTAGTCCTGCTGTCTAAGGCTACTCCTGTGACCACATACCGCGTGTGCCTCACTGTGTTCCTAAACAGACTCAGCGGTTTTTGTGTTTTGTTTATTCCTGCAGCTCTGTGATTACAACAGAGCTTGCTTCAGTGCACCTGGGTGACGCACTTAACCCTGTGCACTCTACCGTCATATAGCTCTGCCATCACCTAGCAGCGGTCTTTCCATCTACCGCACGGTGGACCCCGGGTGGCGAACGCACTTTATTTATAAATTTATTTAGTGCGCTCCGCCACTCCTAACATTATATTAGTGCCAGGGTCTGGCTAGGGATGGCAGATCAGCAGCAACTTACGCAGTGCATACGGCAGCTTGAGAACCGGATGGTTACTCTTGAGAGGGCTGTCTCCGCTGCACAGGTCACTGATGCTGCTGTCAAGGCTCTAACCGATGCGGTAGCGCGTATGTCCATGTCTACCCTCGCGCCGACAGTTACCCGCCTCCCGTTGCCCGAAAAATTTTCCAGCGATGGCGCCTCCTGTAGGGGTTTTATCAGCCAGTGCTCAATCCATCTGGAGCTGCTGGCTGCGCAATTCCCTACGGAACGGGCCAAGGTGGCTTTTATCATATCCCTACTGTCGGGCAAGGCTCTGAAATGGGCTACGCCGTTATGGGAGCATGGTGATCCGGATATTCGGACCGCAGCCCATCTGCTAACAGCTATCAGGCAGGTGTTTCTCGGTCCACGGGTCACACACGACACCTCTCTACAGCTGCTCGCTCTGTCCCAGGGATCTCTCTCGGTTAGCCAATATGCCGTCCGTTTTCGGACATTGGCATCCGAGTTGGAGTGGTCTGACAAAGCCCTCATCCCTGTATTCTGGAGACGATTAGAGGAGCATGTCAAGGATGCTCTCTCTACGAGAATAATTACTACCAGCCTGGAGGAGTTAATATCTGTCTCCTCGCGGATTGACCTCCATTTTTCAGAGCGTGGTTTGGAGCGTGCTCACTCCAAACTGAGAGGTATTCCGGCTCACAAATTTTGTGAGCCTCTGGAGCTGCCTGAACCAAAAGTTCTACCCCCAGAGCCCATGGAGGTGTCTCGTGCCTTTGTTAATACACGCCCGGCTCAGGAGTCCATTTGCGGTTGTCACCAGTTACACACTGCTTCTCAGGAAGACAGCGCCCCGCAATTGTCGGATTCCATGCCAGCTGACGTGACCTTTGTCCCTCCTCATCTGAGGCCTAGGATTCTCGCTTGGGCACACGCGTCTAATGCACACAACCATCGTGGCTATGTGCAAACCACGAAACTGTTGGCTGGTGCGTATTGGTGGCCGCACAGGGCTCAGGACGTCAAGAGATTCATTCAGGCCTGCACCTCGTGCTCAGCTTAGCCTTCCTAGGCGGAGTGTGGTGACGACCGTCGACACACGGCGGCGTCCCACTGTAACTCCTGCTCCTGCTGTCTCCCAGGTGTCCCTTCTGAAACCTAGCGACCTTGCCTCCGCGGAGGCCTTCCACGTGTCCCGGGGTACCGTGTCATCTCCCAGGACACCAGACTCGCTTCCTCTCAAGCCTAAGACCTACGCCACTATTGGGAACAGGCCGGTGGGTTGGAAGGCTCAGGGAGGGGGGTCTTAGGACGGGGGGTAATGTTAGGAATCTGGTTTCTACCATGCCTATGCAGGAATCCAGATTCTCACATCTATCTCCAGAGGCTAAGTCCTTTGTTCCATCTTCTGAGCATGCTCACGGGACGAGCTCCCATTGGAGTTTGGGAGTCAGGAGCTCAGGTCCCGCTCCGGATCCTATTCGCTCCTTTTGAAGACCTGGAGATTTCCGGCAGGTCCCGCTTGCTATAAAAAGCACGCATGGCCATTCCGCCATGCGCTAGTATATTCATACTTGCTGCTGTATGTTTGCTGATGGATGCTTGGACTGGTGAATGACTTATTAAGAAACCCCTTCCCTCTGATAATACGTCTGTGTGAGTGTTTGGGTTCTGCCAGTAGCAGCGCTTGCGCCAGCGTGCTTATGCTCCATCTATTGCAGCACCTTAGCGTCTACATTTGCGCCAGTGTGTTAGCGGCATCTTGCCAGCGGCTCAGTTACCGCCGCGCTGTGTTGCAGTACTGCTGGGCGTTCGCAGTTGCGACGCCACGCACACATATCTCCACGGTAGGTCTAGATGGAGTAGTTCTGCTGTCTAAGGCTACTCCTGTGACCACATACCGGGTGTGCCTCGCTGTGGTTCTGTGTTCCTAAACAGACTCAGCGGTTTTTGTGTTTTGTTTATTCCTGCAGCTCTGTGATTACAACAGAGCTTGCTTCAGTGCACCTGGGTGACGCACTTAACCCTGTGCACTCTACCGTCATATAGTTCTGCCACCACTTAGCAGCGGTCTTTCCATCTACCACACGGTGGACCCCGGGTGGCGATCGCACTTTATTTATAATTTTATTTTGTGCATTCTGCCACTCCTAACAGGAGGATGTACATGAAGAAGACTCCATGATCTTCTAGTCCTGATTTGTGTTGGGTATGGGGACTTTTTCTGGTGGTGATATGTGGATGCAGGTCTTGCATTTCTTACTGTACAAGGTACTGATACAATGTACAAGGTGCAATGCAGGGACAGACATCGGGGAAACTAAACAAAAACTACAAACAAGGATGAATCTGCATAGACATACGATAAAAAATGAGCTGGAGCCACCTGTAGGAATACACTTCTCGAGACCTGGGCACAGTATGGCAGATCTAAAAGCCCTAATACTGAAAGGTCATTTTAATAGTGACAGAGAAAGAAAAATCTGGGAGTTCAGATTTATAAATATGTTTCAATCTCTAACAATAGGACTCAGTTTGACACCTGGATTCATGACTCATTACATGGACACAGTTCACACCTCCTCAAGTACGTCTTCACATGTCTAATAAAACACTTCCACCTCATCTACATGTATAACAAAAGCCTTAATTTGATTTCCTTGGCCTGTCTCTAGCAAGCATCACCTCATGTCCTTGTATAATTCCTATATAAATGTCGCCATTTCTTCTCAGTAATGGCCTGATGAAGGGGCCTTCTGAGCCTTGAAAGCTTGCAAATATAATTTCTCTGGTTAGGCAATAAAGGTATCACTCCTTGAATACTTTTCTCAATTTTTTTGGCACATAAGTATTTACATAGATTTTTCTGGTTAACGCGGTAACACAATATTATTTTGTATTGTACATCTTAATTGATGTAAAAAGACATAAATCCATGCGACACATTCATTCCTGCACTGAGTTAGTCAAAGGTCGTCATAAATTTATTCTCCCAGATCCTCCGGTCTCTCTGAAATTTGAAATTACCTTTTAAAACAAGTAATTTAATGTCCATGATGCTATGACCGGGAATACAAAAATGTTTTGCTACAGTTAACTGTGAACCTCTAGTAGTCACCTACAATCCAAATCTGGAGGTGCTAAGGGGCGCTGCACGGAAATTACAACCTTTACTACAAAAAGATGCCCGATTACAATCCATATTTCCAGACCCCCCCACTACTGTGTTTTAGGCAGCCTCCAAATTTAAGAGACATCATTGTCAGAAGCTCCCTGTCCTCTCCAACAGCTACAGGAACCTTTCCTTGCAACCAAAAAAAAGTAAGACCTGTCCATTTATAATGACCACGGACAAGATAAAGATCCCCAACTCACATCAGGACTACAAGATGCCAGGTGCTTTCAGCTGCACCACATCTAATGGGGTGTACTTAATTATTTGTACTAAGTGTCCAAGTGGGGGTCTGTATGTGGTGGGAGACCGGGCAAAAGCTGAGAACAAGGATGAATTCTCATCGCCACAAAATAAGAGAAAGAATGGACCTACCTGTAGCAAAACCTTTTTGTATCCCCGGTCATAACATCATGGTATCAACCACTCTCAATTCTAAATATTTTTCTATCTATTGGCTGACACGGTACAAAGAAATATATATTTCCTGGATCAAGATTTTGAATTGTTTTTGTCTTATTGACCTTTGTACTGTCCTGTTCATCCATAAAGATGGGGGCTGGGGAGGGCACAGCCTGAGAGGAAGCCCTCCATGACTGCAATGGGCGGGCAAGTTTTGCAAACTTGTTTGGGCTCCGGTGACATGTATGGCTGGGATGGGGTCATGGGAGGAGTTCTGGTTGGGGACGGCCTAGGGGTAGTGGAGAGAAAGTGCGGGAAAACCGCATTCGTCATCAGGGAACAGAAGACGGAAGACCCACCCACCCTCCCAGTTATGCGGTAATACGGTGTAGGTGGTGATAGGGGATATATAAAAAAATAATAGAGTTGAAGGGATTTATATGGATCGTTTGTTGTTGCTGTCGTCACAGTGGCTAGGGGGGCGGGGGGTGGGGTTCTTTGAGTTGACGATGATTGGTCGGGGAAGGATTTGGCAGTAAAATTCCCGACAGTTTTCAAATGGTATGGGGGATCTGGCTTTTTGGTTATGGGCTCTGGACGGGTTTTACCTCGGGAGCTCTGGTGGTTAGTCTCCCGGAACAGGAGTTACGGTGCCCTCGAGCTGGGGATGGATGGCTGAGGGTAACATGGTGGTCGAGTTTCTCCCATTGTTTTTTTGGCCAAAAGGTTTTAGCCAGATCTTTTAGCTCCAAGAACCCTCCCCTCATATTTTGCATTATGATTAATATATTAATGCTTATTGTTAAATGTTATTGTTTGTTAATAAATTTGGCCGCTGTGGCCAAAATTATCCAAAAGAATTCAAGATGTAGTGTGTGTTATTTTAGGAGTGGTGATATCGGAAGGAGTCGGGTAGGATTGGATAATGGAAAAGGGAAAAACTGGACTCGCCATATGCGGTCATGGTTTCTTTTTATTCCTGGACATTTTATTACCAGAGGGTGTAAGGTTTTTGCAGGATTCTAGTAGTATTTCCTTAAAAATGCCCCATTTATGTTCGGTATCCCCAGTTACCATGACGTTGTCCCAATCTATACGATTACGCTCCTCCCTTAATTTGTTACAATCATCTTTCTTAAAGTTCAAGGTTTTGGCATTTGCCTTTTTGAATGTTTGATTGAAAATGACATTGAAACTTACCATGTTATGGTCACTGCTTCCCAAATGCTCCCTGACCTGTAGATCTGAAATTGTATCTGGTCTATGTCACAGAACCAGATCCAGCAGATCACCTCCCCCGGTCAGTTCATCAGCCAGCTGAGAGAGGTCATTGTCCTGAGCTGTGGACAAGAAATTGTAGCTTTTAGCACAGCCAGAAGAGTTTATGTCCCATTGAATGTCTGGATAGTTAAAATCCCCCATTATAAGAACCCTATTTGTTGTGAGTTCATTTTCCCCTTCACCATTGAGGACTGATGAACTCCCTCTTCTGGTGAAGGAAGGTAGTGAGGCTGATTACCAAGCACCTGAACAGGATGATGATGACTGGGGGACTGGAATTGCTGACTGGATATAAGGCAGCCAACGCCCTTCTGCCTTGCTGGTGATTTCTCAGAGGGATTCTAGGAGACCAGTCTGATTCCTGCTCCTCAAAAGCTAAGTTTGCTGCTCTGCTTTTTGCATTTGTGTTTTGGTTTTGTTTTGCCTTGTTTTCCTGGATTTCTGCCATCCTCTGCTGGGGTGAGCTGAATTCCTTTTTGCTCCGTCTTCAGAAAATACCTGAGTACTGATATAGTCTTTTTGAAGCCTAGCGTCTTCAGGGCTTTTTTCCCTATCAGCCTGTTGGCTCTTGTTTTGATAGGGTTTTGGCGGATTGCAGACAGCAGCTTTTCTGTCCTGTCCTATTTAGTTAGCTTGGGCCCCATCATTTGCTCAGCCTATCTTTCTATCTGTGTGAGTGTTTTTTCATCTTGCTTCACCGTCATTATATGTTGGGGGCTGCCTATTGCTTTGGGGTCTGTTCTGGGGCAGTTTAGATTTCCCTTTCTGTCTTTAGGCTATTTAGTTCTCCGGCTGTGATTGAGGGGGTCTAGGGCACCGTAGGGACCCCCCACAGCTACTGCTAGTTGATAGGTTCAAGGGTCTGCAATCCGATAGCTGCCAACTTCTCTGGTTTTCTGGACTTAGCTAGTATTTCTGTTTTTGCCTCCTACGGTGACTCATTCATAACAGAATCACCAGCCATACCGCAAATCCTAGGGTACTCAATAGCAGGAAAGAATTGTAAAAAAAAAAAAAAGTGTGTATATTTTTTCCTCTATATCTCTGAGGCCGTAGGGGGAATTTTTTTTTCTCTCAATGGAGATAAAGCAATTGTCGGATTGTGTGGAGCAGCTCGCTGCGGAAGTGCGGGGAATTTCCGCCTACCTTGCTCATTCACATGCTGCTGAACCAAAGATCCCTACTCCTGATGTGTTTTTTGGGGATCGGTCTAAATTTTTGAATTTCAAAAATAATTGTAAATTATTTTTTGCCTTAAAGCCTAACTCATCAGGGAGCTCCGCACAGCAGGTTAAAATTGTCATCTCTTTGCTGCGTGGCGATCCCCAGGATTGGGCATTTTCTTTGAAACCAGATGATCCTATTCTGACTAATGTGAACGCATTTTTTCAAGCCTTGGGGTTGTTGTATGATGAACCTAATGCTATTGATCAGGCTGAAAAGACCCTGTTGGCATTGAGCCAGGGTCATGATTCTGCAGAATTGTACTGTCAAAAATTCCGAAAGTGGGCGGTCCTTACTACCTGGAATGATAATGCCTTGGCAGCTCTCTTTCGGAAGGGTTTGTCAGAAGCCGTAAAAGATACTATGGTGGGATTTCCTGTTCCCTCTGGTCTTGACGATTCTATGTCATTAGCCATTCAGGTTGATCGGCGTTTACGTGAACGCAGGACTGCACGAGAGGTGTTGCCACCTGTTGAACAAGTGTCTGAACCTATGCAATGTGATAGAGTTTTGTCCAGGGAGCAACATCAGGCGTTCAGAAGGCATAATAAGCTGTGTTTTTTTTGTGGAGATGCCTCGCATATTATTTCTGTCTGTCCTAAACGAGAGAAACGTTTTGCACACACGTTTTCTGTGGGTGGTGTTCAACCTAAGTTTCTTCTAGCAATTACTCTGATCTGCTCCCTGTCCACATTTTCCGCCAAGGCTTTTGTGGATTCGGGAGCAGCCCTGAACCTAATGGACTTGGAGTTTGCTAAACGTTGTGGATTTCCGATGACACCTCTGTGGACGCCTATCCCTTTGAGGGGGATTGATGCTACTCCTTTGGCGAAAAATAAACCTCAGTTTTGGACCCAGGTGGTAATGCGGGTCGCCCCAGACCATCAAGAAAATTGCAGATTTTTGGTGTTGCATAATTTGCATAATTCCATTGTTCTGGGGTTTCCCTGCTTGCAAATTCATAATCCAGTTTTGGATTGGAAATCTGTGTCTGTGGTGAGTTGGGGTTGTCGGTGTGCCCTTAGTGAGGCTCCTCTTTTTTCCTCTTCACCCTTAGGTGCGTTTTTTTTTTTCATGGCCAAAAAAGGATGGTTCATTAAGGCCTTGTATTGATTATCGTGCCCTCAACAAAATTACTATTAAATATCAGTATCCGTTACCCCTGATTTCGGATCTATTCTCCAGAGTTAAAGGTGCTTGCTGGTTTACCAAGCTTGACCTCAGGGGGCGTATAATCTTATCCGCATTAAGCATGGGGATGAATGGAAGACGGCGTTTAATACTCCGGAGGGACATTTTGAGTACCTGGTGATGCCTTTTGGGCTCACTAATGCCCCTTCTGTCTTCCAGTGCTTCATGAACGACATTTTCCGGGACTTTGTGGATAAATTTTTGATTATCTATCTGGATGATATTTTGATCTTCTCCAAGGATTGGGATTCTCATGTGGAACATGTTCGGACTGTGTTCCGGATCTTGAGGGAGAATTCCCTGTATGTCAAAGGATCGAAATGCCTTTTTGGGGTACAGAGGATTTCATTTTTGGGATTTATTTTGTCTCCGTCAACTATTGAAATGGACCCAGCCAAGGTACAGGCCATTTATGATTGGGTTCAGCCCACTTCTTTGAAGGCCCTCCAGAAGTTTTTGGGTTTTGCTAATTTTTATCGGAAATTTATTGCAAAATTTTCTAGTATTGCCAAGCCATTCACTGATCTGACTAAGAAGGGTGCTGATGTGTTGAATTGGTCTCCGGAGGCTGTTTCTTCCTTTCAGGAGCTGAAGCGAAGATTCACTTCTGCCCCGCTTTTGCGGCAACCTGATGTCTCACTCCCGTTCCAGGTAGAGGTGGACGCTTCTGAGATTGGTGCAGGAGCTGTTTTGTCCCAAAAGGATCCTGTAACATCTAAAATGAATCCCTGTGCTTTCTTTTCCCGAAAGTTCTCTCCATCTGAACGTAACTATGATGTGGGGAATCGGGAACTGTTAGCCATGAAATGGGCATTTGAGGAGTGGAGACATTGGTTGGAGGGAGCTAATCATCAAGTCGTGGTCCTCACTGACCACAAGAATTTGATTTACCTGGAGTCGGCCAAACGCTTGAACCCTAGACAGGCTAGGTGGGCCTTGTTTTTTACATGTTTTGATTTTGTGGTCTCTTTTCTACCTGGCACTAAGAATGTCAAGGCTGACGCTCTCTCTAGGAGCTTCTTTGCTGATTCTCCTGTGGTGACCAAACCTGCTACCATCTTAGGCGAAGGGGTAGTTCTTTCTGCCATCTCGCCCGATTTGAGACGTGCTCTGGAAGAGTTCCAGGAGGACAAACCTGAGCGTTGTCCCAGTGGAAAGTTGTATGTTCCTGACCAGTGGAAGAAGAGAGTGATGTCTGAAGTTCATTGCTCTGTATTGGCTGGTCATCCAGGTATTTTTGGTACTAGAGATCTGGTGAGTTGGTCTTTTTGGTGGCCCGCCTTGTCTCGTGATGTCAGGGATTTTGTGCAGTCCTGTGGGACTTGCTTCCGGTCTAAACCTTGTTCTCGCTCTAGTGGGTTGTTGATGCCTTTGCCGGTCCCCAGGAGGCCATGGACCCATATTTCAATGGATTTCATCTCTGATATGCCTGTCTCTCAGAGAATGACTGTTATTTGGGTGATTTGTGATAGATTCTCTAAGATGGTCCATCTTGTACCACTCCCTAAGTTGCCATCTTTCTCTGAGTTGGTGCCCCTGTTTTTGCAACAGGTGGTTCGCTTGCACGGGATTCCTGAGAACATTGTATCTGACAGAGGAGTTCAGTTTGTGTCTAGATTTTGGAGGACTTTCTGTTCCAAGCTGGGAATTCAGTTGTCCTTCTCCTCTGCTTTTCACCCTCAGACCAATGGGCAGACGGAGAGAACAAACCAGACCTTGGAGTTGTATTTGAGATGTTTTATTTCCGCTGATCAGGATGATTGGGTTTCATTTTTGCCCGTTGCCAAATTTGCTTTAAATAATAGAGCTAGTTCTGCCACTTTGATGTCACCTTTTTTTTTGTAGCTTTGGGTTTCATCCTCGATTTTCTTCAGGACAGGTGGAGCCTTCTGCCTGCCCAGGTGTTGACACTGTGGTGGAGAGAATGCACCAGATCTGGGACCAAGTGGTGGATAAGTTATATCTCTCCCAGGAAAAGGCCCAGCGGTTTTCCAACCGACATAGGACCATTGGTCCCCAGTTTAAGGTTGGTGATATGGTTTGGTTATCATCAAAAAATATCGCTATGAAGGTGGCTTCTCCTAAGTTTAAGCCTAGATTTATTGGACCTTACAAGATTTTGGAGATTATTAATCCGGTCTCTTTTCGTTTGGCTCTTCCAGTCACATTTAAAATCCATAATGTGTTTCATAAGTCCTTGTTGAAGAGGTTTGTTGAACCAGTTGTTCCTGGGGTGGCACCTCCGGACCCTGTATCGGTTGAAGGTAACATGGAATATGAGGTAGAGAAGATACTGGATTCCCGTCTGGCTAGACGGAGACTCCAGTATTTGGTTAAGTGGAAGGGTTATGGTCAGGGGGATAATTCCTGGGTCTCTGCCTCTGATATTCATGCCAAAAGATTGGTGCGTGCCTTTCATCGGGCTCACCCTGATCGCCCTGGTGGTGTGGATGAGGGTTCGGTGACTCCTCCTCAAGGGGGAGGTACTGTTGTGAGTTCATTTTCCCCTTCACCATTGAGGTCTGATGGACTCCCTCTTCTGGTGAAGGAAGGTAGTGAGCCTGATTACCAAGCACCTGAGCAGGATGATGATGACTGGGTGACTGGAATTGCTGACTGGATATAAGACAGCCAACGCCCTTCTGCCTTGCTGGTGATTTCTCAGAGGGATTCTAGGAGACCAGTCTGATTCCTGCTCCTCAAAAGCTAAGTTTTCTGCTCTGCTTTTTGCATTTGTGCTTTGGTTTTGTTTTGCCTTGTTTTTCTAGATTTCTGCCATCCCCTGCTGGGGTGAGCTGAATTCCTTTTTGCTCCGTCTTCAGAAAATACCTGAGTACTGATATAGTCTTTTTGAAGCCTAGCGTCTTCAGGGCTTTTTTCCCTATCAGCCTGTTGGCTCTTGTTTTGATAGGGTTTTGGCGGATTGCAGACAGCAGCTTTTCTGTCCTGTCCTATTTAGTTAGCTTGGGCCCCATCATTTGCTCAGCCTATCTTTCTATCTGTGTGAGTGTTTTTCATCTTGCTTCACCGTCATTATATGTTGGGGGCTGCCTATTGCTTTGGGGTCTGCTCTGGGGCAGTTTAGATTTCCCTTTCTGTCTTTAGGCTATTTAGTTCTCCGGCTGTGATCAAGGGGTCTAGGGCACCGTAGTAACCCCCCACGGCTACTGCTAGTTGTTGTTGATAGGTTCAGGGGTCTGCAATCCGATAGCTGCCAACTTCTCTGGTTTTCTGGACTTAGCTACACTGTGTTCCAAATTATTATGCAAATTGGATTTAAGTGTCATAAAGATGTAATTTTTTGTTTTTCAAATAAACTCATAGATGCTATTGTGTATCAGGGCTCTTTGGATCACTGAAATCAATCTCAAACGCCTGTGATAATTAGTTTACCAGGTGAGCCCAATTAAAGGAAAACTATTTAAGAATGATGTTCCACATTATTAAGCAGGGCACAGGTTTCAAGGAATTTAGGAAAGAAAAATGATCTCTCTGCTGCTGAAAAGCATCAAATAGTGAAATGCCTTGGTCAAGAGATGAAAACATTAGATATTTCCCAAAAACTTAAACGTGATCATCGTACTGTTAAGAGATTTGTGGTTGATTCTGAGCACAGACATGTTTGTGCTGATAAAGGCAGAATGAGGAAGGTTTCTGCCAGGCAAGTTCATCGGATTAAGAGAGCAGCTGCTAAAAAGCCATTACAAACCAGCAAACAGATATTAAAAGCTGCTGGTGCCTCTGGAGTCCCTCGAACCTCAAGGTGTAGGATCCTTCAAAGGCATGCTGTGGTGCATAAACCTACTATTCGGCCACTCCTAAACAGTGTTCACAAGCAGAAATGGTAGCAGTGGGCCCAGACATACATGGACTAATTTTCAAACAGTCTTGTTTACTGATGAGTGTCGAGCAACCCTGGATGGTCCAGATGGATGGAGTAGTGGATGGTTGGTGGATGGCCACTATGTCCCAACAAGGCTGTGACGTCAGCAAGGAGGTGGAGGAGTCATGTTTTGGGCCGGAATCATGGGGAAACAGCTGGTGGGGCTCTTTAAGGTTCCTGAAGGTGTGAAAATGACCTCTGCAAAGTAAATAGAGTTTCTGACTGACAGCTGTCTTCCATGGTATAAAAAGCAGAAATGTGCCTTCAGGAGCAAAATCCTCTTCATGCATGACACTGCACCATGTCATGCTGCAAAGAATACCTCTGAGTCATTGACTGTTATGGGCATAAAAGGAGATAAACTCATGGTTTGGCCACCATCTTTCCCTGACCTCAACCCTATAGAGAACCTTTGGAGTATCATCAAGCAAAAGATCTATGATGGTGGAAGGCAGTTCACATCAAAACAGCAGCTCTGGGAGGCTATTCTGACCTCATGCAAAGAAATACAAGCAGAAACTCTCCAAAAACTCACACGTTCAATGGATGCAAGAATTGTGAAGGTGATATCAAAGAAGGGTTCCCATGTTAACATGTAACTTGGCCTGTTAGGATGTTTTGGAGTTAAATAGCTTTTTTGTTCGGTGAATGTGACCTCCTAATGCTGCAAATTCCACAAATGAGCATTTTCAGTTCTTTAAAACATATCAAATGTTTAGAAATTCTACTGTGCATAATAATTTGGAACAGTGCAATTTGAGTTTTTTGTCATTTTGGAGATTATACTGTTATCATTGGGAGGTTTCTTCAATAAAATTCGATGTATACTCTAACGGGTGATGATTTTTATTAGACTGACTGTCATTTGTACCGACTATTTAGGAAAATCAGAGAAAAATATAATTTGCATAATAATTTGGAACACAGTGTAGTATTTCTGTTTTTGCCTCCTATTGTGACTCATTCATAACACCTATTACTGTTTGCTGCTCCTCCTCTACCTGTTCCTCTATATTAGGAGGCTTGTAGCAGACTCCAATTAGCAGCTTTCCATTATTACCTGTTAGGAACGGTGGAACGCACTAAATAAAAATCAATAATAAAGTGCGTTCACCGCTCGGGGTCCACCGTGCAGTAGGTGTTGCACCGCTGCTAGGTAATGATAGAGGAGCAATATAATAATATATTATAATAATAATAGTATAATGCGACGGGTTCAACTTCACCCGAAGTGCGCAGAGCGGGCTCTGTTCACACACAGAGGCGCCGCAACATAAACATACAAAAACGCTGAGCCTGTTAGTGTCACAGGCCTCAGGAAAATGCACACACAGTATCTGGTCACAGGAGCAGGACCTAAGACAGAGGAGCTGCGTCCATCTAGACCTACCGTGTGTGCGGAGTCGCTACTGCGAGCGCCAAGAAGGGCTGCAACTGCAGCGCGGAGCAGGACACTGCCGCTTGACGACAAAGCTAGAAAGCATGCGCAATGTCGGATGCTAGCGTAGAGGTGCGGTGTGCACAGTGGCCTAAGGCTTGCCACTGACTGGCGCTGCCTGCTAAACTAATTCCCTATCCACATATGTAATATCAGAGGGAAGGGGTTTTATAATGAGTCAGTCACCAGAATCATACATCCATCACCATTCACACATAGCAAGTATAATCTATACCAGGGGTCCTCAAACTTTTTAAACAGGGGGCCAGATCACGGTCCCTCGGACCATTGGAGGGCCGGAATATAGTTTAAAAAAAATTATGAATAAATTCCTGTGCACACTGCACATATCTTATTTAGAGGTAATAAAACAAAAATAGGAACAAATACTATATTAAAAATGAAGTTAAATCATCAAACTTACCGATTTTTTGGGTTCTTTGAATATCCTACACTTCGAGTCAATTTTTTCTCTTTCTTGATATCATTGCTTCCTAGGGATTCAAAATTGCTATTAGTAAAATACCAACATATAAACAGCGCTACCAAAACAATATACCAGCAATAAAACTGCCCACACAGAGACATACAGACTGCACTGCCCATCAATGCAGCCTGATCAGTGTCCATCAATGCAGCCTGATCAGTGCCCATCAATGCAGCCTGATCAGTGCCCATCAGCGCAGCCTGATCAGTGCCCATCAGCGCAGCCTGATCAGTGCCCATCAGCGCAGCCTGATCAGTGCCCATCAGCGCAGCCTGATCAGTGCCCATCAATGCAGCCTGATCAGTGCCCTTCAGCGCAGCCTGATCAGTGCACATCAATGCAGCCTGATCAGTGCCCATCAATGCAGCCTGATCAGTGCCCTTCAGCGCAGCCTGATCAGTGCACATCAATGCAGCCTCACCAGTGCCCATATTGGTGGAACTCCACTTTTACCTCAGGCTCAGACTGGTGTGGTGCAAGAATCCCCAATAGGCAGCACAGGTCCCCAATAGACAGGTAAATGTCCCCAATAGGCAGCATAGGTCCCCAATAGGCAGGTAAATGTCCCCAATAGGCAGCACAGGTCCCCAATAGGCAGGTAAATGTCCCCAATAGGCAGCACAGGTCCCCAATAGGCAGGTAAATGTCCCCAATAGGCAGCACAGGTCCCCAATAGGCAGGTAAATGTCTCCAATAGGCAGCAAAGGTCCCCATTAGGCAGGTAAATGTCCCCAATAGGCAGGTAAATGTCTCCAATAGGCAGCACAGGTCGCCATTAGGCAGCACAAGTCCCCAATAGGCAGGTAAATGTCCCCATTAGGCAGCACAGGTCCCCAATAGGCAGGTAAATGTCCCCATTAGGCAGCACAGGTCCCCATTAGGCAGGTAAATGTCCCCATTAGGCAGCACAGGTCCCCATTAGGCAGCACAGGTCCCCAATAGGCAGCACAGGTCCCCAATAGGCAGGTAAATGTCCCCATTAGGCAGAACAGGTCCCCAATAGGCAGAACAGTCCCCATTAGGCAGCACAGGTCCCCATTAGGCAGCACAGGTCCCCATTAGGCAGCACAGGTCCCCAATAGGCAGGTAAATGTCCCCATTAGGCAGCACAGGTCCCCATTAGGCAGCACAGGTCCCCAATAGGCAGGTAAATGTCCCCATTAGGCAGCACAGGTCCCCAATAGGCAGGTAAATGTCCCCATTAGGCAGATAAATGTCCCCATTAGGCAGCACAGGTCCCCAATAGGCAGCACAGGTCCCCAATAGGCAGGTAAATGTCCCCATTAGGCATCACAGGTCCCCATTAGGCAGCACAGGTCCCCAATTGGCAGGTAAATATCCCCATTAGGCAGGTAAATGTCCCCATTAGGCAGCACAGGTCCCCAATAGGCAGGTAAATGTCCCCATTAGGCAGCACAGGTCCCCATTAGGCAGGTAAATGTCCCCATTAGGCAGATAAATGTCCCCAATAGGCAGCACAGGTCCCCATTAGGCAGCACATGTCCCCATTAGACAGGTAAATGACCCCAATAGGACCCGGCGTTAAAAAGTACTCACCTATGTCCCCCGCTGCTCTGAAGAGGCGCCCGCTCATCTCAGTCTTCTTCCTGCACAGGCACACAGGCGGCGTGACGTCATCAGGCCGCGCAGGCGGCGTGATGATAATCAGGCCGTCTGTGTGCACTGTGCTCTGCTGCGTACGGAGGGCTGCGTAACGCCTTTCCTCGGCGCCTCGTCCCGCCCGCGATTACAGGGCCCGCCGGCATTGAACTGCAGTGCAGTTCATAAGTTCAATGTCGGCCTGGCGGGGGGCCGGATAAAAGTCCTTGGCGGGCCGCATGTGGCCCGCGGGCCGTAGTTTGAGGACCCCTGATCTATACTATCGCATGGCGGAACGGCCATGCGCTCTTTTTATAGTCGTGCGGGACCTTCCAGATTTCCGAGATGGACCAATGTGATCTGGAACAGGACCTGGGCACATGACTCCCGATCTCCAATGGGAGATCGTCTCGTGAGCATGCCCAGTAGGAGCACAGAGGGAGTCTCTGGAGCGGTCTGCTGCAAAGTAATCTCCTCTGTAGTAGAAAGACAGCAGGAGACCGCAGAATGTGAGGCTCTGGATTCCTGCAGAGCAGACGCAGAAACCTGACGCCAAACAATTACCATCCCCACGTACAGTTACACATAGTGACTCTACATTGCTGTAACTCCCCCCAATGTCTTCATTGAGCAAAAGTTTTTAATGTGGATTTTATGAAGATGCACATCCCTCCACCTTTTTTTTATCTCTTCTATCCTTTCTAAATGTAGTATAACCCTCTATGTTTCTTACCCAGTTATGGGTCTCATCAAGCCAGGTCTCCGGAATGCCCGCCACTGTGGGCATCGTGGAGGTGGATGCTTCTGATTGGGCATTGGGAGCCATTCTCTCTCAAAGAACTGGAGAGAAGGCTCTGTTGCATCCTTGTGCTTTCTTTTCCCGTAGGCTTACCCTTGCAGAGAGGAACTAAGACGTGGGAAATAAGGAACTTCTAGCAATTATTGCAGCCTTTAAGGAATGGAGGCATCATCTGCAAGGGGTCGCACAACAGATCATAGTGCTGACCGATCATCGCAATTTAGAATTCCTCAGATCTGCTAAATGTCTGTCTCCACCTCAGGCTCAGTGGAATTTATTTTTGAACCAATTTAATTTTGTTATTTCGTACCGTCCAAAGTCACGCAATGGGAAAGCTGATCTGTTATGAATGGGTCACCGAGGAGAAAAAAGCAAAACAAGCTAAGTCACAGAAAACAGAGAGGTTGGTAACTATGCAGATTGCAGATCCCTGATCTTACCACACAACTAGCAGTAGCCATGGAGCGTGCCTACAATGTTCCTAGACGCCTTGTCACGGCCGGAGGACTAAATAAGCCTAAAGCAAGAAAAGGGAAAACTAACTGCCCCAGAGCAGACCCCAAAGGAATAGATAGCCCCCACACATGTATTGACGGTGAAACAAGATGAAGGCACAAACACAGGCAGGAAAATAGGCTGAGCAAATGATGGGGCCCAAACTAACTAGACAGGAAAGGAAAGGAAAGACACTATCTGCAACCTGCAAAAAAACCCTACAAAAATCATGTCCAACACTTCTGATAGCAAAATTAACCCTGAAGTCACTAGACTTCTCCCACTATATCAGCACTCTGAAATATTCTGAGACAGAGCAAAAAGAGACCGAACTAGTAAGGGACAAAAGGCCAATTGGCAAAATACTGATAAATAAGAGTGGAAATTCAGCACAACCCCCAGCAAGGGCTGGCTGACCACACCAAAAAACAGAATAGATCAACAAAATCAAGTGTGAACATTAGCAGAAAAACTTAGCTTTAGATGACTGGAACAGAGCTGAAAACCAAGAGCTGACAAGCCAGAAGGAATCACCAGCAACTGAATAGGGCATCGGCTGTCTTAAATCCAATCTGAGACTCCTGAGATCCAATCGTCATCCTCATTCTCAGGTGGCCGATCTCCACCGATCAAATCAGCCTCTCTACCTCCTGTCACCACCAGAGTGAGTCTGGAAGAAGAACTCACAACTGGTGAACCAGATAATGAACTCACAACAGTACCCCCCCTTGAGGAGGCGTCACTGAACCCTGATCCACGCCACCAGGCGGATCAGGATGGGCCCGGTGAAAAGCACGAACCAATCTATTGGCATGAATATCGGAAGCAGAGACCCAAGAATTATCCTCCTGACCATAACCCTTCCATTTGACCAAATACTGGAGTCTCCGTCTAACCAAACGAGAATTCAATATTTTCTCTACCTCATATTCCACATTGCCTTCAACCAGCACAGGGTCAGGAGGTGCTGCCATAGGAACCACTGGCTCAACAAACCTCTTCAACAGAGATTTGTGAGATACGTTATGGATTTTGAACGTAACTGGAAGAGCCAATCGAAACGAAACAGGATTAAGAATTTCCAAAATCTTATAAGGACCAATAAATCTTGGCTTAAATTTAGGAGATGCAACCTTCATAGGAATATTCTTAAGACGACAACCAAACCATATCACCCACTTTAAACCGGGGACCATTGGTCCTATGCCGGTGTCACGTCGCCGCCAGACTCAGAGCCTGCTGTTCCGGCTTCGGCCACTAGGAGGCACCGGACTGACACTTCGCCGCCAGACTCGGGACCTGCTGTTCCGGTCTCTGTCACTAGGAGGTGCCGGGCCGTCACGTCGCCGTCAGGCTCGAGGACGGCTTTTCCTGCTTCGACCACTGGGAGGCGCCGTGGTTTGCCTCAGGGTGAGGGTGGTGACAGAGAAGAGGCCCCTGTGCAGGCATCTGGTGGCTGCAGGCTCCGCCCCTCTGTCAATCATGTAGGGCTTACTGCATGTCCGTCTGGCCTGGTCCTGGGGGCGGTCCTGGTTACATCATCAGTCCGGGAACCTGTGAGGGATGACCTGATCCCTCAAATACCTTGGGACTGGTCTTGCAAGCCGCCGGATATATTCTTGGTTCCCCTGCATGCTGCTGTGTAATTTGCTATAGTTAAACTCTGACCTCAGCCTGGATTTCTGACCATTCTGTTGCCTGCCGTTTTTGTGCCTCTGCCTCTATTCTGATATTTTGACGCTGACCTTTGCTTGTATTCCCGACTTTCCTTCTGCCTGCAGATTTTGTACCTTGCTGCCCTCCTGGTTTTACCGACCCTGGCCTGGACTTTTGACTCTCCTTCTGTCTGCTGATTTCGTACCTCTGCTGCCCTCCGGCCTCCGACTCCTGCCTCCTGACTTTGATTACGGGTTTTAGTTTTGACCCCTTGGCGGCCATCCTGCTCTGGTCCACTGCTCCTCTAAACAGCTACCCCCTGGGCCTTGCTACAATTCCAGATCCCTGTATAGGGGTTAAGGGTCTCGGGGTTACTCGGGGCGCTGTTCCTACTGCAGCCCAGATTCGCAGACGGCCGTCACAAATTCATAATGGAGAAGTCATAACGAGGATTTGGTTATGCTTCTCTCCCTCTAAAGGACGCATTTACTGCTTCACGTGCAGATTGATGTGCTTTATTACAGCATCTTAGTCTTCTCAGCTTTCATCTAATGGATTCTGTGATTGGAAACATTCACAAGAACGTATAAAAAGTCATGAGCAGTCAGCGGAACATCTGAACTCTACAATTGCTTGCAATATGAGGTTAAAAGCGATAGGGCAAATTGATACGGAACTAACACAACAGGTCGAGGCTCAGGAGCATTATTGGAGGTCAGGTCAGTATTGAAACGAATGGTAAATGTTATTTAGTTTATTGCAGAGCGTGGCTTAGCCTTTAGAGGAGATAAATTGGTTGGATCACCTAGAAATGGAAAGTGCATTCTTGAACTCATCGCCCAGTACGACGACTTTCTTGCACAGCATATCAAAACTCAAGCCAGTCGCGGCAAGGGTCATACAAACTACCTGTTATCTACAATTATGGAAGAAATCATCAATGTAATGGGCGAACAAGTCCTCAGAGAAATTATTTCTCGAGTTAACAAATCAAAATACTACTCCATCTCTTTGGACTTCACACCCGATGCAGCTCACGTTGACCAACTAACCCTTGTATTGAGGTATATGGAGAAAGATGGCTCTGTGGAACTCTTGTAACAGTCATGGCAAACAAAGGCCATGACGCTCAAGACATGTTCAATGCCTTGTTGGAATTTTTGAAGAGACATGATCTAGACCTGGGAAATTGCCACGGTCAAAGTTATGACAATGCATCTGCAATGAGTGGCAAATACAACGGCCTGTAAGCCAAAGTGATAGAGAAGAACAATCTTGCATCCTGGATTCCTTGTATGGCACACTCTTTAAATCTGGTTGCTAAAAATGCTGTAGAAAGCTGCTCAAGTACTGTACATTTTTTTGACTTCCTTGAAAAGCTGTTCCTCTTCTTCACAGTTTCAAAGCATCGGCATCCTCTCCTGACTGAGGCTTTGAAAAATATTGACTCAGAAACAGCATTGACTCTCAAACGTGTCACAACAACGCGTTGGTCCTGCAGAGCAGACGCTACTAAGGCCCTTAAGCATGACTATCAGCAGATTAAAGATGTAACAGATTGCTGATGACTTTGAAGAAAAAAGCTGTGTACGGTGTGATGCAGGACTGTTAAGACAAATGAATCAGCTTGAAATTGGTATTAACACCCCCTTCTGGAATGATATCCTGCAAAGAACAGATGCTGCTAGTAAAAATCTACAACACGCAAAACTCGATCTAAACACTGCTGTGGCGTCACTGACCAGCTGAAAAAACTATGTCGCATCAAAGCAGCGTGACTCCTTCAAAATTTATGAGAAACCAGGTGAAGAGCTGTCTGGTTCATCTGAGCATGTTCAGACGATAACTCGACACAGGCGCTGAAACGTGTGTCTCAGTCCATTGGATTATGGCCATACGGAAGAAGTCTTCTGAAAAATACAGAACAGAAACTTTCTTGCCTATCATTGATCAGTTTATCGTTTCTTTTAACCAACGTCTTCAAGCATATAAAGATATATCAAGCAAATTTAGCTTTTTTAGCCATTTGAAAGAACTGTCTTCAGACGAGCTTAAGGCCACGGCAGAGCAACTCGTCAGGTCTTATTCATATGACTTGGACATTACATTTATCGATGAACTGTGTCAGTTTGTAACATTTGCCAATATATTCACAGACGAGGAGCCAAAAGATATCAGGACTGAACTTTTCATGTACAAGCTTCTCATGGAAAAGGGTGTGCATGACACTTTCCCAAATATTGAGATAGCTCTAAGGATATATCTAATTTTGATGGTAACAAATGCAGTGGTGAGCGCTCCTTCTCAAAACTCAAATTAGTTGAAAACCGATTAAGGACATCCATGAAGCAGGAAAGACTTGTACATTTGGCTATCATGAGCATCGAGTCAGATTTACCGCGTGAATTGGACTTTAGTGACATCATTAGTGATTTTGCAGCACGAAAATCAAGGAAAGTGCCTGGATTGTAAAAAATGAATTATTTTACCTGAATTACTCTGCGTAAATGATTTTTGGAAATAAACTTGAGTTAGTTTCATTTTGTGTTTTTGCATTACATTTTGCAACACATTGAAAAATGGGCCTCCCACCAAAATGGGCCCCGGGTCACCCACCTCTTAAATCCGGCTCTGTGGAGCTCCTTGCCTGGTCCAGATGCGGTATGTAAACTTAGATCACAGCCTACATGGCAGATCAACACTGGCGTCTAGTACCCTCTCATAAGGTGACCAAGGGATATTTCTACATATTGTCCAGTAACATCATCCCACAGCAGAACAGCAGTCAGTACACTGATGAAGGTCGCTGTTAGGCTGAAACGTTTGGACTTTGTACTACAGATTTGACTGCATTAAAATTATCTTCATTTCTTCAGGTAAGTGTATAGACTCGGGAGAAATTACTGAAATCGTCTATTGCTCACCATATCTCTCCTGATTTCTTTAATCCATACAAATGGCCTGGGTCATGGCCTCTCCCGAGGAGTAAGGTGGAGTATGCAGAGCCTGAATGTCCTTGAGTGTATCAGAAAGACATCTGTGGAACTAGCACCTGAGAGCTTCATCATTCCACAGCACTTCAGAGGACCATTGTCAGAACTTGGAACAATAGCCCTCAGCAGTGCGACCTCCCTGTATCAGGTTTACAATCTCTGCCTCTGCGACCTGTATCCTATCTGATTTATCATAGATCATCCCTAAGGCATCAAAAAAGGCATCAACAGAACATTGTTCTGTTGCTTGTGAGGTCAAGGAAAATGTGGGGCCCTCCCCCCACAGAAGCAACAAAATTATTCCCACCCACTGACGCTCATCCCCAGAAAACCGGGGTTGTAAGGTACAAAACAACTGCAACTTTTCCTTAAAAACCCTAAACTGGTCTTTCTCTCCCACATCAGTGGGTACAGAAGTCATAACTACAGTCAGTAGCAGAGAGCTTTGAGAAGCACCCTTGGTACTAGAAAAGTAACCCTGCAGGTGGGACTTTAAGGCTGGGGTCACACATGGGAGTGTGATTCGAGAAACTCGCGCGAGTCTCTCGCATCAACACCCGGCACTACCACCAGCACTCGGGACTGGAGTGTGCGGCTGCATAGAAACACATGCAGCTGCAAGCTCCGCTCCAAGTGCCGGCGGCAGTTCCAGGTGTTGATGTGCGAGTTTCTCACATGACACTTGCAAGTGTGACCCCGGCCTAAGGATTATAGTTTCTGGTGCTTCCTGGCCAGAACCTGGAATATCTGGGTCAGATTCGCCACCTGATCAGAAATTATGAACTGGGAATTTGATTTTTCTTGTAACGTTTTTTTCAGACCTTTTCATTTCACAATGCCTAGTTGGAAAGAATCCTGAAGGAAACCTCTGACCACGGACATGCAGCAGATAATGACACCAAGGTCCGTGGAGAGACAAGGGAGGTGATCCTGGTGCTACTCCAGGACTGAACTTGGGTAGATGCCAGCTGACCCCTAAGAATGAGTAGCTGGGATAGCCCAGGGAAATATCCAACAGATGCAGGCAGAGAAGATGACAGGAACCGCAGGTGCAGACAGGACAGTCTGATGGAGAGATGAGCACTGGTGATTGCAGCTGGCTCAGCTGCCGCTGAGGTGAGCACTGGTGGGTGCAACTGGCTCGGCTGCCATTGAGGTGAGCACTGGAGGGTGAATCTTGCTCAGCTGCCATTGAGGTGAGCACTGGTGGGTGCAGCTGGCTCGGCTGCCATTGAGGAAAGCACTGGCGGGTGCAGCAGGCAAGATACTAGTACTGGGACCTGAAAACTGTGACTTAGTGAAAATTTAAAACTGCTATTGTGGTGCTCGTACATTGCAGTCACCAGTATCTGGTAGTGCACAGCTCATGCTTCTGTAGACACACAACTGTAAATCAGGTGGGCTGTAATCGCTACAAAAATGCCAAACATGTGGATGCTAAATGTGGTTTAGACACACTGTGGTGATCAGAAAGAAGGGGGATTTGGATTTGGGTGCGTAGAATCTGCAGACGTTCTTTTGGAAGGCAAGGAGCCAAAGCACTTTTCCAGAGCCTTTGTTCTACCAGTAACATAGAAGCCACCTATATTTCCATTTATAGTTGATGGACCTGAGTGGGGACTTGCTTTTTTGTGGATTGATTTGAAGGTTTTGTAGGGAACATTTTCCATAACATTTGGGATCACATTTATCCAGCGCTCTGCACTGAGCACTTACACTTTACATCTAAAACTCTTAGTGACAGGATTCAGATGAAATCTCCAAGTTATTCACTATAATGCAGCAGCAGAGTTACTCTGGACTCCGTTTGTAGATGTCCTTCTTTTCAGAGGTGCACAAAGCTGTGGTTGACTGCGCTTTTATGTACGACTATAAAGAAAGACACTGCCGGATCATAGGAAGCCACATGGCATCCAGAGTGACTCCATCTGCCTCATTATAGGGAATCATCCACCAGTGGTTCAACCTGAATCACGTATTTTAGAGATTTACATGTAAACCCCGGTGTAAGCGCTCAGCATAGAGCACAGAATAAATATGAGTCAAGCCTTACTGTGATCTTTGGGAGGTAGAAAGAAAAAATCAAGAGCAGGTGAATTGGTTTTATTCTTTTTATGCTGCTCATCATGTAGTATAAGTGATTAAGTGACTTTTTTTCTTCAGGTAAGTGAAAGTACGGCGATACCAGATGTGGAGACACAGGGGTCAGCGGGTGATCTAGTCAGCTAGCCAAAACTGCATGGACCAAGGATACTCCCACCGAGCGCCCACTCTCCTTTGACAGTGGGCATAATGCTACTAAGACAACACAGGGTGAAGGTAAAACAATGTGGCAATATTTTATTGAACCACAAAACAGGCAAATAACATAGAACAGACTCAGCAAAACACTCAAGATGATGTAAAATTACAGTTTCACACTTCCGCTGACTCGCCAGGATAAAACCAGCTGTGACTTCAGAGCTTCCAGGGCTGCCTACCCCACCTGTGTAAAGTAAAGGGGGAGGTAGCAACAAGCCTAGGAAGCTGACAGTCCATTGAGGCACAAGCCCAGGTGACCAGAGGGTCACATCCTTGCTTCTCCGAACATCTCCATGGAGCCAGGTGTTAGGAATCTGAGTCCTTCTATGCCTATGCAGCAACCCAGATTCTCACATTTATCTCCAGAGGGTAAGTCCTTTTTCCCAGCTTCTGAGCATGCTCACGGGACGAGCTCTCATTGGAGTTCAGGAGTCAGGTGCTCAGGTCCTGCTCCTGATTTCATTGGTTCTGCTCTGGCCTCTGTAGATTTCCGGAAGGTCCCGTACGCTATAAAAAGTGCGCATGGCTAGTATTTTCATACTGCTGCTGTGTGTATGGTGATGGATGCTTGGACTGGTGACTGACTCATTAAGAAACCCCTTCCCTCTGATAATACGTCTGTGAGTGTGTGGAATTCAGTCTCTAGCAGTGCTAGAGCCAGCGCGCTCAAGCCTCACCTGTTGCAGAAGCCTGCGCCCTGCATTGCGCCAGCGGCTCTGTTCCTGCCGCGCTGCAGTTGCAGCCCAGTGTGCGTTCGCGGTTGCAACGCCACTGCATCAGACGATTATCGGTAGGTCTAGACGGAGTCAGGCCTGTCACTCTTGGCGACTCCTGTGACCCTATACCACGTCTGTCACGCTGAGCTTCTGTGAAGTTAAAACAGACCCAGCGTTTTTGTATATGTGCTTTTCTTGCAGCTGTGTGTGAAACAGACTGCTTCAGTGTTACTTTACATGTTTATGCTTGCAGCTCTGTGAGTACAACAGCGCTTGCTTTTGTGCACCAGGTGCAGTTTAACCCTGTGCACATTACCGTCCTTGTGCTCTGCCTCTTTAACAGCGGTTTCTACATCTGCCGCACGGTGGACCCCGGGCGGCGAACACGCTTTATTTATATTTTTATTTAGCGTGTTCCGCCGACCATAGCATAATACTAGCGCCAGCGTCTGGCTAAAGATGGCAGACCAGCAACTGTTGCAGTGCATGCGACAGCTCGAGGCTCGCTTGGCCACCCTTGAGAGGGCCCTCGCTGCTTTGCAGGCCACAGATGCTGCTGTCCAGGCACTTACGGACGCGGTAGGGCGTATGTCCGTGTTCGCCCTTGCACCGACAGTTACCCGCCTCCCGTTGCCCGAAAAATATTCTGGGGATGGCGAATCCTGCAGGGGTTTTATCAGCCAGTGCTCGATCCATCTGGAGCTGTTGGCTGCGCAATTCCCTACAGAGCGGGCCAAGGTGGTCTTTATTATATCCCTACTGTCTGGCAAGGCGCTGGAATGGGCTATGCCGCTATGGGAGCGTGGAGACCCGGATGTTCGGACCGCAGCTAATCTGCTAACAGCTATCAGGCAGGTGTTTCTCGGTCCACGGGTGACACACGATACCTCTCTCCAACTGCTCGCCTTGTCTCAGGGATCACTCTCAGTCAGCCAATATGCCGTCTGTTTTTGGACACTGGCGTCTGAGTTAGAGTGGTCTGAGAAGGCACTGATCCCAGTTTTTTGGAGAGGATTAGCAGAATACGTGAAGGATGCTCTCTCCACTAGAGAGATCCCTACCACTCTGGAGGAGCTAATCTCCATCTCCTCCCGTATTGACCTCCGTTTTTCGGAGCGTGGTATGGAGCGTGCTCACTCCAAACGGAGAGGTGCTCCGGCTCCCAAATTTTTTGAGCCCCTGGACCTGCCCGAGCCAGAGGTTCTACCTCCCAAGCCCATGGAAGTGTCTCGCGCCATTTCTGAGACATGTCCGGCTCAAGAGTCCATATGCGGTTGTCAACATCCACTCGCTTCTTCCTAGGAAGACAGCTCCCCGCAATGGTCTGACTGTGAGTCGGTAGGCAAGACTTTTGTTCCTCCTTGCCAGCGGCCTAAAGTTCTCGCGTGGGCACACGCGCCAAATGCGGACGGCCATCGTGGCTATATGCAGATCACGAAGTCACTGGCCGGTTCATATTGGTGGCCGCACAGGGCTCGGGATGTAAAAAAGTTCATTCGGGCATGCACCCTATGTGCTCGGGACAGCCTTCCCGAACGGAGTGTGGCTACACCCGCCGATACACGGCGGCGCCTTCCTAAAACTCCCGCTTCCATTGTCTCCTGGGTGTCACTCTAAAGACCTGGCCTCCGCTGATACCGTCCGTGTGTCCCGGTTTTGTTTCAGCTACCGGGACATCAGGCTCGCCTTTTGACGAGTCTGAGGTTTGTGCCACTGTTGGGCACGGGCTGGTGGATCGGAGGGTTCAGGGAGGAGGGGGCCCTAGGAGGGGGGGTAATGTTAGTTATCTGGGTCCTTCTATGCCTATGCAGCAACCCAGATTCTCACATTTATCTCCAGAGGCTGTCCTCTTTCCCAGCTTCTGAGCATGCTCACGGGACGAGCTCTCATTGGAGTTCAGGAGTCAGGTGCTCAGGTCCTGCTCCTGATTTCATTGGTTCTGCTCTGGGCTCTGGAGATTTCCGGAAAGTCCCGTACGCTATAAAAAGTGCGCATGGCTGTTCCGCCATGCGCTAGTATTTTCATTCTGCTGTGTGTATGGTGATGGATGCTTGGACTGGTGACTGACTCATTAAGAAACCTCTTCCCTCTGATAATACGTCTGTGAGTGTGTGGGATTCAGTCGCTAGCGCCAGCACGCTCAAGCCTCACCTGTTGCAGCAGCCTGCGCCCTGCATTGCACCAGGTTCTATGCGCTTTTCCAGTGGCTCTGTTCCTGCCGCGCTGCAGTTGCAGCCGAGTGTGCATTCGCGGTTGCAACGCTACTGCGTCAGATGTTTATCGGTAGGTCTAGACGGAGTCAGGTCTGTCACTCTTGGCGACTCCTGTGACCCTATACCACGTCTGTCATGCTGAGCTTCTGTGAAGTTAAAACAGACTCAGCATTTTAGTATATGTTTTGCTTGCAGCTCTGTGTGTGAAACAGACTGCTTCAGCGTTACTTTACATATGTTTATGCTTGCAGCTCTGTGAGTACAACAGAGCTTGCTTTTGTGCAACAGGTGCAGTTTAACCCTGTGCACATTACTGTCCTTGTGCTCTGCCACTTTAGCAGCGGTTTCTACATCTGCCGCACGGTGGACCCCGGGCGGCGAACACGCTTTATTTATATTTTTATTTAGCGTGTTCCACCGACCATAACACCAGGTGACCGGTGGCTGCCAATTTTGGCTTTCCCAAATGTATCCATGGGGTTCTGGTGACCGGTGGGTCCAAATCCTGACTACCTCAAACATATCTATGGTACAGTGATGGTCAATGGAGCAGATTTTATTCTTTCAGCTGGGGCCGTGGTCCCCTAAGCTGGCATCTTGTAAAATGTCAAATCTGTTTCCCTCGTGATGGAGCCATGATCTGGCAGCTATCCTGTAGAGTGTTCCTGGAGAGAACGCTTTTTACTGCAAAAACTGCTTCGCCATATTTTGAGAGCTATAATTTTTCCATAGTTTTGCTGACAGTCATGTGAGGGCTTGTTTTTTGGCAGGACAAGTTGATGTTTACTGGTATAATTTTTGGACACATGACATTTTGTGATCTCTTTATATTCCGATGTTTGGGAGGCAGAATGTACAAAGGAAAAGGAATTCATATATTTTTTTTTTATGCAGCTCTGCATGTAGTAAAATTGATAAGGCAGTTTTATTCTTCGGGTCAGTACGATTACAGCAATACCTCATTTATATTCTTTTATGCTTTAGTCCTTTTACACAAAAACTATTTTATTCTAAAAAGAATCACTTTATCATGAGAGCTATAACTTTTTTTATTTTACTCCTGATGGACCCGTATGGCGACTTGTTTTTTGCAAGACAAGAATACGTTTTCAGCTGTACAATTTTTATGTAGATTGCTTTTTTATCACTTATTTTTCCACTTTTTGTTCAGCCACATGATAAAGCATAATTTTTTGCCTTATTTTTCATTTGTTTGTTTTTACGGTGTTCACTGAAGCGGACAGTGTGACGGTTTTAAAGGTCAGGTGGTTCCAGAAGGGGCGATACCAAATGTGTAAACCTTATATTTTAATTTAAACAAAAATAAATGTATCTATTGGATTAATCATGACAGATCACTGATCTAGCTGATCACAGTGCCCTATCTATATGGCAGTTTGCGGTAACACAACTCCTGCAGTGCCGTATATATACGGCGCAAGTCAGGAATGGGTTAAACAATGCTGTCTATGAATGAACAATGAGCCAAGTTGCGCACTTTCAAATACTTGTCTCTTCCTACACAGACAATAGGAGATATTCCTTCTAGTACAGACAATTTGCTATCCCCCCTCTAAGCAGAGAATCCAGGAGCTAAGGTGCCAGGATTGACACCTACCTCCAGCAAAAGCCCCTTTGTGCTTACAATACTGGTATATCCAGTTTCACCCTTTTGTCAACTAAATGTAACTCTACTGCCTGACTGATTTCCCTTTATTATTTATTTCCTTCACACTCTACATGTGTTTTTAGATGATGAAGAAGATATGATTCCCAGGAATAACATTTCCCACATTCTGAACATAAATAATGGTTTCTACCCTGTATGAGTTCTCTGATGTGCAACAAACTTTGATCTCGAACTAAAACATTTCCCACATTCTGGACATGAATATGGCTTCTCTCCTGTGTGACTGCGCTGATGAATAAGGAAACTTGCTTTCTGGATGAAACATTTCCCACATTCTGGACATGAATATGGCTTCTCTCCTGTGTGGATTCTTTGATGTTTAACAAGATCTGATCTCTGGATAGAACATTTCCCACATTCTGGACATGAATATGGCTTCTCTCCTGTGTGGAATCTTTGATGCTTAACAAGATCTGATCTCTGGATAAAACCTTTCCTACATTCCGGACATGAATACGGCTTCTCCCCTGTGTGACTTCTGTAATGTGTAACCAAATGTGACTTACGGTTAAAACATTTCCCACATTCTGGACATGAAAATGGCTTTTCTCCTGTGTGAATTCTCTCATGTCTAAGCAAGTGAGATTTATATTTAAAATATTTCCCACATTCTGAACAGGTAAATGGTTTCTTCTCTGTGGGAATTATTTGATGTTCAACATCACTTTTGCAGCTTTCATTTTGCTTAACAGTCTGTGATGAATCCAAATAGGTGACTGATTGATTTTTGCTCTGAAGGGCTGGAGGTAGAGCTGGAATAATGACATGCTTTTCATAGGTATCTGGTTTGACACCACAGTCATCTGCCAAGAATAAAACTGATTTTATTATTTTTCATTATCAATGCCTTATATTTTATATAATTTCTATATACATAATTCTATACAACTCAAAGTATAATGAAACTATGACCTAAGACAGTGGTGAGCCACCTGTTCACAAATCCCATGGTACTGAACCTCTAAAGTACAATCGACAAACATAATACACAAACCCAGAAAAGTTTGAAGCAATAAAGGGAGGAATAAAAATAAGCTTTATTACATTATAATCTATAGCAACAGATACAAATATACACCATAACAACATGTAAGATTTTTAAATGGGTATTCCCATCTCTGGTCAACTATCCCAATATGTAGTAGGTGTAATAATAATATTAGGAAATATGTAGTATAGTTCTTCTGACTCGCTATGTTGCTCACCCCATGTGCAGAGCATTGCATTAGCTTAGGTATCCATGGTTACTACCATTGATATAGTGATTGTTAGTTGCTAGTGGTCATAACCATGGATAACTAAGCTACTGCAATGCCCTGGACATGGGGTAATGGACATAGAGAATCAGTAAAACTATACCATATTTCTAGTCGGAGGCATTTGCTATAATTATTATTAATTACATTAGATAGGGACTGCTTCAATAGGGTTACCTTGACGCGGTGAAGCAGCTTGGTATACATTTTTTTTGCAAAAAAAAGTATCGTCTAAATACCCTGTATTTGTTATCTTTTCATCAGCACTTGCTGACTACTGTTATATGTTTTACTGCAGGATATTTCTGCACAATTGTCATTCTGTGCTCTCTGTTTGTGTTTGAGTCAGTGGGTGGTATGAACAGTGTCCGACCGACTTGTTCATATGTGTGCATGTCACGTGTTTTTAATCCAGTTTTTTCCGTGCCTATGCATGATTTGAGAGACCCCACCCCTCTCTTGTGTGACATACACATAAGGAGCTGGCTTACACCACGTGCCCATACTAGGAAGCGGCCTATCTTCATCCTGCTCATTTAGACACTGTTCACATGTTCGGGTTTTAATTACATTAGATAGGGACTGCTTCAATAGGGTTACCTTGACGCGGTGAAGCAGCTTGGTGTACATTTTTTTGCAAAAAAACATATTGACTACCCTGTATTTCTTATCTTTTCATCAGCACTTGCTGCCTACTGTTATATGTTTTACTGCAGGATATTTCTGCACAATTGTCATTCTGTGCTCTCGGTTTGTGTTTATAATTATTGTTATTACACCTACTAGATTTTTGGGATAGGATCCTGGAAATGAGAATACCCCCCTTAAGGTCTTCTTTACACGTCAGTGTGTCCAGTACATGTGGTGACAGTTTTCATACGTACCAGAGACACTTCAACACGTAGACCCATTAAAGTGAGTGGATCTGCGCACATATCAGTGTTTACACGAACCGTGTGTGTGGGCAAGGCACGCTGACATGACTGTTTTTAGCAGCAGAACGGGCCACCAAATGACTCACATTAATGACATCTGTGTGACATCAGTGTGACATGTAACGGCGCCTGGGAATCAGCAGTACTGTTCGCGCTGATACCCGGCTCCAGGTGTTGAAAACAGCTAATTTCATTAATTGTACCCTGTTTTGCGTGTGATCAGCACAAGCACGGGACAATGTTGAGAGTTGTATTCGGCCCCCGCTGTCTATATAGAGTAAAATTAAGTAAAAAAATAAAAAATACTCACCTTAGCACCTAATCCAGTGAAGCCATTGTACCATGTAAAGGAACAAAAGAAAAAAAAAACAACAATATCCCTCACCTGTCCAAAGTTGAAAGAATACAAAGTGTCTCATGCTGTAATCCATCTGTGAGACATTTGCTCATCAGCATAAGCGGTGACCTGAGGCGACCACTCATGTTGAAAAGCTGGGTAGAATGACTCGCTGCACCCTGATTTCTCAAGGTGAACTGCGATGTTTATTATTTTAATTCTGTTACAGAAGACACTGCCTTCAAGTGTACTGGGCAATGATGTGAGTATGGTTTATTTTAGATTCATTAAAGGAGTTGGTGTCATTCTTTCAATTCTTGTGTGTTTTTTTAATTCAATTTGACAATGTGGTTATTTATGAGGACATCTTAAAGACGCCTCTCCATTACTAATCTCTGGGCTTGATGTCACCTGACAGTACAAAGCTGATATCAATACAAGCTTAGGCCGGGGTCACACTAGAGTGAAATACGGACGAGTGAGAGGCGTAAAAACCACGCATTGCACACGGACAAATGATTCTCTATGGGGCAGCTCCCATCAGCCGTATACTTCTCGGCCGTATTCTACGGTCCGTGCCAATGCTGCGATTGTCAGCGTACTACACCCGTAGTACGCCAATGCAAGTCTATGGGTGCGCAAAAACAACGCATTACACACAGTCCAGATGTGTGACTTGCGAGAAATACGCACCCGGTGTCCTTTAGAAAAGCCGGCAATTCAGTGCGCGATACAGTAAAATCACACTGACAGGTTTAATAAAAAAAAACAAAAGGAGATTTTATATATATATATATATATATATATATATATATATATACATATACATACATACATACACACACACACACGTACGTCATTGAGACACTATATATATAATTTTTTTTTTTCCATAGAGTTCTTCATAGTAGAATAGCCGCTAATTGCTGGCTTCTGTAAAATCATTCCCCAGCCCGACATGAAATGACACATGGTTACATACAGTGAACCATTTCATGTCATGTTTCTTTTTATATGTTTTTCACTAGTATTTAGATGAGTGTTTGTGTGTAAAATTTGGGGGTGTACATGCCATGAAATGGTTTACTGTATGTAACCATGTGTCATTTCATGTCGGGTTGGGGAATGATTTTACAGAAGCCGGCAATTGAATTAGCGGCTATTCTGCTATGAAGAACTCTGTGAAATATAAATTAAATATATATTCGCATTCTAGGTGTCTATATCTATTCTTTTCATTTGTGTTTGAAAACCTGTCATAGGGCTCCATTATATGTCCGTTTTGCAAGCCTGCGAGAAAATCTCGGCATACGGATGCCATACGGATTACGTACGGATGGTTACATGCACAAAATACACGACCACACCTTGCTTACGGATGACATACGGAGGGGACATTTCTCCAGATTACGCGTGTAAACTACGGACCGTTTTTTGCGTCGGTTAGTGTGCCCCCGGCCTAAGTGTCAGAATTGGTGCATCAAAATACATGTAGAGTAAGCTGCACACACTGTACTAATTCTGTATGTGGCTGACATCTGTATATCTATCTATTCTGTTGGCTCACGCTGTGATTTTACTGTTTGCGGCAGATGAATTGTCAGCTTTTCAAAGGACTTTTGAAAACAGATCACGCAGAGACAATCTACGCATCCGTGGTCTCACGGAAAACATTCTAGCCCTTAAAGATACAGCAACAGCTCTTTTCACTGCATTGCTCCCACAGACTGATCCGGCTCTACTACATATAACCAGAATACATAGAACCCTGGGTAAGCAGAGATCAGACCATGCTGGATCATGACAGATAAAAGCACGAGTAACCTTTTTTTTTTTTTCCTTAAGCTGTGTGCTTAAAGTTAGTTTTTGCCCCTGGTGGCTGTTAGGGTCATTGCACTCTGGTTAGTTTAGTGCACGTGATTATGAAGCAGGTGTCATTGCTGGCTCTTACCTATAAAAGAGTGTCAGGTGGTTGCAATCACTGTTAGTGATATTGCTCATTTCCAACCAAGACTGGTGAAGGAAGGAAGGAAGTACAGAAAGCAGCTCAAGGGAGCTCTGGTGTAAAGTCTGATGAAGGAAGGAATTACAGAGAGGTGTTCCTTGCAGCTCTGACAAAGCTTGGAGAAGTAGCAGCTATTCTGGAGGAAAGCTGCATTCTGTTGCTGGGAGCAATAGCAACAGAGCAAAGCTAAGTGCTGTTATCCCTGTTTGTATTTTTCCCTGGTGTGTATTAGTACAGCGGTGGGGCCAGTGCCTGCACCACCCAGCTCCCTAGCAAGGGATAGGTGTAGGGTGTGCTAGGTTGACAGGTTCCGGCTCGGCGACAGGTGAGGCGCCTGTATAGGGAACGTTAGGAGTGTGAGGGACACTGACTCAGGGGAGTGCAGGAGGTCTCCACGTCCCCGAGCGCAGGGCCCACCGTTGTAACCGTTTGCCCTTCCCCCGTGTCTTGTTGTTTTAGTTACTGGCCTGCGGGTCGTGTCACACAGGACGGGTCCACATGACAGATGTGGAGCTTAAACTGCATTATGAAGAAACCAGAGATTTAATTTTAGCTGCTTCACAAGATTCTTCAACCCTACCAGGCCTACCAGATTCGGTTCACCTCTTTGCAGACATTGCGTGTCAGTATCTAGTCCTGGAATCTGTTTCTCTTGCCCTTAGACTTGCCCTTAGTTAACATGGATCTTGATGTTTCCACGTCGGCCATCTTGCTTCCTGCCAAAGCTGTATATAAAGCCAGCACCTGCTCTTATTCATTGCTTGTGTATTATGTATTGGACTTTGTGCCTCTGCAGTCCCAAGCCTGGACTTACTATCACTGTTGGTCCTCTCTTAACGGCGGAGTCCTCTGCCAACCTGCACGTCTGGATCCCTGCCTGCTGAGCGAGTGATTGCTGAACACTTGACTTCAGGAACCTCTGCCTGACTACACCTGCGGTGAAGTAAGAACTCCAGGCAGCTAGTGTGTTCCTCCGCTCTGCAAGAGTCTGTGTCTTGTGCCCGCATTGCTCAATGACTTTGCATGCTGTGTCGCAGAGTATCAGCTCTGCTATTACCTTTTATCATATTGACTGAACATTTATCTGGACTTATATGCTATATTGCATTCAGATCATTAATACAATATTGCTTGCACAACCCACTGTGTCTGTAGTCTCTTTGACCTAGCCACTGGTGTCCAGTTGTATCCACTAGTATCGTGACATTGCGCCTGCCACACTCTTCAGACGGCGAACCCTACGGCCAATTACCATGGCCCTGCAAGCAACACAAATAAAATACCGGTGGGATATCCCCTTCACCCTATCTTTCTCACACAATAATAAAACATTTGTATGCCGCTCCCTGGATGAAGGCAAAAACATTCTGGACCAAGCTGGCATCTCGATCCCAAACAATACCCATCCCTTACCGCAACGAAAGCCAAGACCAACCAGAGAGTGGAGAGAAATCCCCAGAATGCGAAGTCAGCGCTCGAATATCACCTGAATAATTTTCAGTTTGCTAGACATCATCTCAAACATGTGCCTGGAGTTTGTGGCAAGAAGTTGCAAGGTTCCACAGTTTGGGGACGTTAATATTTAAAACCATTTTGGGTGCGCAACCTTTTCTTAATGGGTCACAGTTCAGTAATTTTGTTTACTATATCTTCTATACTAAGCGGGTAAAGTGGGATGAGAGTTTATGGGGTTCCTTCCTTTGTTTTTTTTTTTTATATACTTTTTCTATGGCTTATATTAAGACTCCACTAATGCGATCCGTGCATTATCGTCTATGATGCTCAATACCACTCAATTTTTCGTTATAATTACCTAGCCTAGAGCATCATGGATTTACAATATAAGCTGGGGTTTGGCTCTCAGGGTTTACTCATGTTGTCTAGTGTTAGTGATCTCTGGATCACCCCTTTAATATGGGTCTCCAGTTCACTATGTTTGATGGGCAGGTTACCCTTTTGGATGTATTTATAGGTTATATGTTTTTTCTTTCCCTTCCCCCCCTTTCCCCCTATTGTATACCCACAAAGATGTGTTTATTGTCAGTACTTTCATTGTCAGGGTCCTCAGAGCCTGGACCGGATCGTACCCGTGGACTTATGTCAATGTGTTGGGAACTAGAGATGAATTTGACGACAGCAGAATAGACCCTGTTGATCATATGTAAAGTTTTAAATGAATAGTCTAAACTTGATATGCTTTCATTTCATCATTTAATTTGGTGTGGGGATCTCAATTTCACCCTGAACTCTACTCTGGATAGTGGTGCTTTGAAACGTTCTGACATTGCCAAAGCAGAAAGGAAAAATATTTGACACCTTACGAAAGAGCACCGAGGTCCCCAACCTTTCTGACCTTGAGAGCCACATTCAGCTCAGAGAGGATCGCAAGCCACATCCAGCCTTGAAATAGGGTCGCGAGCCACATTCTGCTCTCGCCCCCCCTTACAATAGTGGAAACTAAAGCCCCCATTACAGGCATAATGGTAACCAAACATTTTCCACAGAAATCACCCCAAAGCAGTATATCAAGATCCAGGGGTTCCCACAAATACCCCCATTCGGTTCTCTCTCAACAAGCACTCCCAACACACTGTCACATCCAGCTTGAAGCACCTCCTCCGGCAGGTAGTATCATCCTGTCTCCAGCGTACCATAATTAAATTATCTCAAGACCCCTAAGACCAGTATATGTGTATCCAGATATGCTCTTCTGTGCAGGGCTACTCACAAAATTCACCATTTTGAGATGTACTCTTCATACCGGTTTGCTAGATCTGGAGCTAATGCGCCAAGCTGGCAGACAGCCACAATTCATGAGCCCGCGAGCCACATGTGGCTCCTGAGCTACAGGTTGGGGACCCCTGGTCTAGCGGATATTTGGAGGGAACTGCATGGGAGGACTAGGGGGATACACATTTCTCTCCAGCACACAAAACATGTTCACGAATTGATCTTCAGTTAACGAAAGTCAATTCACTTCCAACAGTTCTATATACACGTCATGTATATTCAGCATGGTCTGACCATGACGCTACTATCTCGGCTTTTAAATTTGACGCTATTACTTCTGGGTTATATAGATGGCGCCTAAATGAATCCCTATTAACAGACCCTGTAACCCTTACTACTATCAAAGAAAATCTCTCCAAATACCGTGAAATCAATGACACAAAGGACTCCTCCCCTGGAATAGTCTGGTTGGCACACAAAAAGTACATTACTAGATAATATTTATTTATATAGCGCCAACATATTCCGCAGCGCTTTACAGTTTAACAGTTTCAAAACACAAGTCATAACATTAACAATACAATAATTAAAGCAAAATAAGAAGAAATGAGATGACCCTGCTCGTGAGAGCTTACAATCTACAATGAGGTGGGGGAGATACAAAGTACAGGTGTGTATTTACAATTGTGTATTTACAGTGAAGGTCCAGCCATCTTGAGGGAGTGAGGGATGGAGATAGTGAATGGGCTACACATACACACTTACACATAGAATGACTTTGATTAGTGAACATGATAGGCCGCTCTGAACAAATGTGTTTTGAGGGAGCGCCTAAAACTATGCAAATTGTGGTTAGTCCTAACTTCTTGGGGTAGAGCATTCCAGAGGATAGGAGCAGCACGGGAGAAGTCTTGGAGTCGGGAGTGGGAGGTACTAGATATTTGATTAAACTGGCAGCCAACAAAGAAAAAGCCAGAACTGAACTCCAAACTAAATTAGAAAACAAAACTTGCAAACCAATTGTCCACATCTCTCTCCATCTCTTCAAACAAATTCAGGAAATTAAGCTGCAGTTAGATGCCATTCTTACCACAAAAACGGAAAGAGCTCTAACTTGGACCAAAGCCTCTTTTTATAAATACGCCATCAAGCCAAGTAGAATGTTGGCACGCAAACTACGAACGAGAGAATCGTTCAATACTATCTTCTCTATAAAAGACTCGACAGGACGCGTGTCTGCTCACCCAGACACTATCTAGAATATATTCCATAATTACTATCAGAACCTCTACTCTGCACCACAGCCACCCCCTCCACAATTCATGCATAACTTCCTACATGATCTCCACCTCCCTAAAATCTCTGAATCCACGATCCAACAACTCTATTCAGATATTTCCAAAGAAGAGATAACATTGACCATCAAACATTAAAAGGGAAAGGCTCCAGGCCCTGATGGCCTTACAGCAGTCTATTATAAAAAAATTATCGAAACCATCATACCCCACATAAGACGTTTTTGTAATTCTCTTTTAAATGGCTCCCAGATGCCTCCAGAGTTTTATGTGGCACACATCACCGTAATACCCAAACCTAAAAAAGATCATCTTCTAACAAAAAAACTACAGACCTCTCTCTTTATTGAATGTAGACTTAAACATTTTCACATCAGTTATCACCAGAAGGCTAAATGGGCTATTGCCATCTCTTATTCACCATAATCAAGGAGGCTTCATACCTGCGAGGCAGGCACCAGACAATATTAGATGAAATCTTATTATACACTCAGCAAACCTACGCCAAAAACAACTTCCATTACTAGCCCTTGATATTGAAAAGGCCTTTGATTCATTATCATGGCCATATTTGTTCTTAGTTCTCTCTAAATTTGGTCTCCCTCCCAAACTCATGTCTTAGATTATTATATGACTGTCCGACAGCATACCTAAAACTCCCTGCCACACGCCCAACTCCCAGAAACATACAATGAGGCACTAGACAAGGTTGCCCGTTATCCCCGGCCCTCTTTGCCTTGGCTATGGAACCCCTTGCAGAAGCAATGAGGAAAAACCCAATTATAACAGGACCCACAGATTTAGGTGACCAATACAAGGTCAGTTTCTTTGCGGACGACCTCCTTTTAACTGTCACCAACCCTCACACTACCCTCCCTAATTTATTCTCACTGCTCCATGATTTTGAAGCTATTTCAGGACTCAAGATAGGTTCTGTCTATCTTGCTCCAACTAAACTTCATTACATATATCCAAACATCTCTGCTTTATGCTTTCGAGGGTGTATTCACCAAGGGGATATGAAGCATACATGGTGGACTTGCCTGGTGGTCCTGGATCTATGGCAAAAGGTCAGACTCCTAAAAGAACGAATGTTGGGCAGGAAAAGAGATTAGAACAACCAAAGGACCATAAAGGAGTAAAAGTCGTCTATGATATTATAAAAATAAAAATTTTATTAAACATGTATCATATACAGACAATAATACACTACAGGATCAGGTAGTGATGGCCAAGGTCACTTTGTATAAAAATGTACAAAACGCTGCAGTGGTTCAACAGAATATAGACACAAAAACAGGGTATATTAGAAGATCCTTATTTAAGCCATAAACTCCATTACAAGTGTAGAAAGAATATGATGGAGTATCCAAGCGAAGTGCTTACCCATATTGTGTCAGCCCGGACCCAAGCCCGCCACCGACTATTATAATTATTTAGCACTTGATAAAGTGCAGCGATTTAACATGTCCCTTTTGTCACGTTTTCAGGGGTACCATCATTTCTGCCTATTTCATGTTTTTTCTTTATTCTGTGGAAGCATGGCTGAAAAGCAATGTCTGACTTTCATTTGTTCATTTTCATAGATTTTTAATTATTACTTTTGTCAGATTCAAGTTATTTCTGTGACCATTGTGATTTTCTCTTTCATTAAACGAGGGGAACCAACAATTTTGACCACGTGTGTAATTACAGTAGAATCTATGACTTCTCTGCATTTAGTGGTCACTACTCACCTGGGTAGTCATATGTAGGAATCTCCTCTTTACACCGCTCATCACCCCTCACATATGTCTCTGTAGTATTGATATGGGTCAGATCTTCACCCTGAAACAAATATTGTAAAAGTCACAGACAGATGGAGAAGTCCCATCTATGATCAGCTCTAATCCTGCCATCTCCACGCTCTCATTACACAAGTATAAAACATATAATACTGGTGGATAAAACAAGACTGAGCACAAGACCTTCACAGCCATCTACACATCATAAGGGAGATCTCATGGCACCTTCTCTCCATCTACCTGATGATCCTGAGGAGCACTGGGATCTTCTTGGTTACAGTCCTGTGGAAGAAGAGAAAGGGGACATCTCTCTGGTGTTGTCCTCTTACTGGATAGATCTGGAGGAAAGACATACAGGGTCTGAATTCATTCTTTACATACAGATAATTATAGGCCGTGTGTATTTAGTCCTGTCTATTACCTGGTGATGTGAGGGGCTGGGGAACCTCCATCATGACGTCCTTATACACATCTTTGTGTACTTCTAAATACTCCCACTCCTCCATGGAGAAATAGATGGCGACATCCTGACACCTTATAGGAACCTGACACATACAATGATACAGTCATCCCCCCGATCCCTTCATAGTGTTACTGTATAATGTCCCAGCATTCCCAGCAGTGTCACCTCTCCAGTCAGCAGCTCTATCATCTTACAGGTGAGTTCTAGGATCTTCTGGTCATTGATGTCCTCACGTATCAGGGGGTGAGGTGTAAGCCCCATGATTGAGCTCAGGGGTCTTCTCCATCCTTCAGACACAGGGTCCTGACAGTGCTCACTAGAGGTCTTCTTCACTACTGTGTAATCCTTGTTATGGAAAGACACATTAATAAATCTCACTGCAGACATTTCCGGAGTCCTCACCTCTCCAGTTCTGTCCATCTGTTATTCCCATAGATAAGAATGATGTAATGTGACGTCATCAGAATCTCTCACCTCTCCAGTAAGCCGGAAGAGGATCTCTAGGGTGAGGTGTAATATCCTCTCCACCATCTTGTCCGTAGCCATTCGTTAATTTTTAAAGTAAATTTTCTAGAAGATAATTATACCGATTGTATCTGCCAGGATCCTAAATGGAAGGAAGATCAGCTGATGAAGAATCATACAAAATACCATGGGAAAACAACATACAGGAGAAGTGATGCTGGTATAGTGTAAGGACATGTGCACACCGTGTCATGTCAGGTGGACACGTCCTGTAACCAATCCGAAAAAGTGCAAAAGTTGGAACATAATGCACAAAAATGAAAAACAACTCACTGTTCATACTTTCAGTTTTAAAACTTCTATTAACCCCTTCAGGTTTCTAAAGCTGCAAAACAGTTACAAGAAGTGACCTGAAAACAGCAGATAAGACGCCAAAACAATGGCATCTCAGGACCCCGTCGGTTCTGAGGACCAGAGATGGTGCCTATAGTGAGGTCACAGGACTCATTCTGTTACGAGTCCATAAAAAAAAAGTGTCCAGGAAGGCATCAACGTGCAGTGTACGATACAGGGAGTAGAGAGGTGCGAACTTGTCAGAAAATGTTCGCCAATCTCAAATTTGGCACGAACGTAGCACATTCGGATTAGCGTTCCCAAGCAAAGTTCAAGCACAATTCCAATAATGTTTTGATAGGTGTCACAGGGTTTCCGCAACAGAAAGTAGCCGGAAGACTGCAGCGTCCGATTACTCCTACTCCTGTGCTGAAAATCACTTTTTAATGGTGTTTATTTCTTTTGGCAGAACAGAGGTTAATCGACCATGTTTGAAACTCTGAGCTCCCAGCTGTACTCAGTTAGCCACTCCTATCCCCTTTATAATCTGGGTCCTGATTCAAAAACACATCAGAGCTAACATTTGTTTCATGGCTTAGAGGAGAGGTGTTCACATGAGAAGAAGTTTTGGAGGAGTTATCTGTGACTGCTGAGTTGTTTTTAAGTGTGGTACTTCCCTTCCCTACTCTACTTGGGCCTCCACTCCCCGATGCATTCCTCTGTTATAGGTGAGTGAATATTAGTATGCAGGGTGTTTTCAGTTTACCCTTGTTTGTATAGCCTTGTTTGCTGGTTTGGTATACTGCGGTGTACAATAGCACCCCTCTTCCCTGAATGGGGGAAGAGAACAGACGGAGGGCTAACTCAGGAGATAAGGCAAGGGTGGCTGCCCCGTCATCTTCACCTTTAGAAGTATCCCGGGGAATAGGGCGAGCTAGGGCACCCCCTAGCGTTAGGGACAGTGAAGGAGCTGCTTGTCAGGTGACCGGGAAAAGCTGAGTCGTGACATTAGGACTTTGGCTAGGTTGGGGGGGGGGTTCGTGTTTGATGAGGGGGAAGGACTCAGGAGACCCCATCTGTTAATCAAAATCATTATAGCTATTAATACTGTGCAGGCCACAGTCCACATTTCCTACTCAAATTCATTTGGGCTAACACTGTGTTGCACTCAGGACTCCAGAGGTCACATTTACTAATAAAAGTCGTTTCGGATAATACTCTTATGCAGGCACCCGTCCACATTTCAACATATTAATCTTTTGTGCTAATTCTGTGGTCTAGCCACACTATATCGGCCAATAAATACTGATTATTAAATTAGTGACAGGTGACTTACAGGTCTGGGCCTAGAGTTGTGAAACAGCTAGTTTAAAGAGGGGAAGGGTACAGCCAACATGAGTGGGAAAAAGTAAGGTTGTGGTGGAAGGGGCAACAGGCTTGGTGTTTGAGGTTTACTTGGGGTAGGTTGTAATATTGCTGAAAGCTCTACTGAACAAACATTGTCCTATCCAAAGACAACTGACAACTTGTGTTACTGGACAGAATACTCAACTCCCTTTCTTTTGCAGCCACACAGTGGCACGCCTTGTAAATGAGGGCCAGAAAGAGCATGTGCCCCAGTAGATGGCAAGCGCTGCAACAAGTGTCCTCTCCTTCTCTTCCTCCACCTTAACATGACACACAGTACACGGCTCAGAGTTGACTACAGAATTACCCTAGTTTGTCCCGGAACCTTAACTCTCCAACCGCCCAACTCACCCAGAGTACTAATCGTATAATTGAATGCATGGGGCAGGGCCTGTGATGGGGCTTGGACCAGCATTTCTAGCCTAAACATTGATCATTAACAGGTGGATGAGTGACTAGATTAGGCCTAGTGCTCTGAGACCCCTGCCAAATTCAGGCAACAAACATGTGGGAGACCCAACATTTCTAAAACTTAGGGGCAGACACCACTAAACTGTCATCAATTTCCCCAGAGTAGAAATTGTATAATCAGGCTCTGACACTCCTTCCACTACAGGCAAGCCACAGATGAAGACACAACTTAAGAATCTCCATATTGCCAAAAATTATTAGCGACAGCAGGCACAGGATCCACGACAAAGGTGTCACATACTACAATAACTCATGAACAATGCAGCCCACCGAAAACTACATCATCGCCCAGTCTGCAATTGGGGAGCAAAAGTCACTGGAGATCTATGACTTGTTCATCTTAATGAAAGGTAGGCCACTCAGCCATTTCTGAAGACCAAAATGCAAATTTTCCCTGATAGTATTGATATTAAGCTGAACATACTCGTACACCATCCTCTCCAGACACACTTGGGCTCTCTTCTGCTGGTGCAGGTGCTGGTCTAAAAAATGTGTGAAACGATGCACAGAAATTGCTTATGCCACTTACACTGCTGATGCTAATGTTCTTGCACGTTCCCAGGGTTGGAACTCTGTAACTGTGATGCACTAACTGTCCATGACTGCTGTCTTGGGGAAAACCACTCTTGTATACAAGCGTGTTTCAATACTCCAGCAGCGTATGCGCATCCAATAACAGGGGAAAACATCTTGAAAAATGTACTCTTTTATCTAACAGAGTGGCAACCCAGTAGTCGGCACCATTTCTAATCCTAAAAATATGGCCATCATGTTGTAGATAGTGCAGCAAGAATACGCTCATATGTGGAGCATTTTCATGATGACCGAGTTCATGGTGTCTTGGGGCCAGGGTAACAGGCTTGCTTTCTACATACTCTCACGGCAACCATGGACAACAGAGAGGGGATCATTATTCTCTTCATCTCCTGACTGTTGCATGCCCATCACCTCTTCCTCCTTCATTTGTTCCTCGGCTCCTGTACCTTCACTAACAGTTTATCTGGTACCATGAGCCGCGCCTTGATTGCTGTAATCCACCCTCCCATGACACCCGCTTGTGCGACAAGTCTGGAAATTTGAGATATTGATATCATTTCTGCATCTTCCTCCTCTTTGGGACCTCCACAACCTCCCGCAGACTATTCAAAGTGTGCTCCAGCATGTAGATGACCGGAATAGTGATGCTGATGATGGAATAGTCAGCAAAAACCATTTAACTAGCCATTTTAAAACTGTGCAGAAGGGTGCAAAGGTCCTTCATCTGTGCTCATTACATAAGCGTGATTTTCACCACATCTGTACTATGTTGGCCCAGGCTATGCAAAAGGACATATTTCACTAGGGCTTGTCGCTGCTGCCACAGTTGCTGCAACATGTTGGCAGATCGCATATAAAACGGTTAACCGGTAAGCTGGAAGACCTCTGTAGCGATTCAAGTCGATGACCTACGGGGTACAAATGGCGGAAGTGACAACACAGCGACCGTGCTTTCTGCAGCAGTGAATCCATGCCCGATAGTGGTAGAGATATTTCTGTACCACCAGGTTGAGGATGTGAGCCATGCAAGGCATGAGCACCATTATCGCACACCCCATTCCCTGCATCCAGTTTGTGTGGAGACTGCCATTGTTCAAACTCGATCTGGATAGCTTTCCACAATTCTTTAGCTGTGTTACTGCGATTTCCAAGACATATTAATTTAAACACTGCCCGATTGTGGCGAGACCTGGCTGCGCAGTATGGAGGAAGGGGGAGGGGGAATCTCTCTGCAATGTTGGAATGAGTGTCTCATTATGAGAGAGGCTGAAGGTGCAGGTCCTACAAGAGGTGGAGGAGAAAACCAGTAGAGGAAGTGTTAGATATAGAGGTTTGCCCCACAAGCCTTGGTTATTGCAGACGGAGATGTTATGGTGGATTGAGAAAGATGTGATGTGTTTGATGTCTGAGATCTGTCAAAAACAGCAGGAATGTCCACTTTTGTAACATCTGATGTGCTGTAACTCACCGCAACTGTAGTGGGTAAACAAGTGGAGGTTCTGAGGCTGGAGACTTGTGTGAGAACATTTACCACAGTGAAGGAGGTGGAAGAAGCAGCAGATGCTGTTGATGGGGGCGGACAGTGGGGGTGGCAGGCCACATTTTAGCTCAGTGAGTTAACCAGACTAATGCATGTTGATCGCTCATGTGCTGGTTCATGCATGCAGTAGTCAATATATTGCAATATTTGCCTCTACTATTTTCTCTTTTTTTTACAAAATTGGCAGATTACCTGAGTTGGGTCTCAAAAAAGGCCCAGGCTAGGCAACCCTATCCACCCATGCGAACTGCACACCTGCCATCATTGCTGGCCACAACCAGAGTTGTGGCTGAGGATGCAGTGCTTCTCATGGTAGCATCACTCGCACATCTGAGGTTCCCCACAGTCAGTTGGGTGATTGGAGAGTTGTGACACAGGGGAAAACAAGGGTGATTGGGGTGCCAACTCTGAGTGAGGACTGGACTGTGTGTGAGGATAAGGAGGAGACACCACTTGATGCAGCGCATGCTCTTTCTGGCCCTCATCTACAAGGTGTAGATGAGTGTGTCCCACAAGCTCTGTGCCTCGGGGTAACTCTGGACTCTGATCTCTCCTTCAAAATACATATCCATGCCATTTCCACTTCCTGCAGACTATAACTCAAAAATATTTCCCGGATCCATACATTCCTTAATCAAGAATCTGCAAAATCCCTAGTCCATGCATTCATCATCTCCTGTTTAGACTACTGCAAGCTCCTGATTTGTGCCCTCCCCTCTAATAGTCTTGTATCTCTCCAATCCATTCTAAACTCTCCCGCCTAACTAATCCACCTATCCCCCCACTATTCCCCAGCCTCTCCCATCTGTCAGTCCCTACACTGGCTCCCCATTACCCAGAGATTCCAGTTCAAAACCCTAACCATGGCATACAAAGCCATTCAAAACCTGTGCCCTCCAAACATCTGTGACCTCATCTCCCAGTACTTACCTGCAGGGAACCTCCGATCCTCATAAGATCTCCATCTCTACTCCCCTCATTTCCTCTTCCCACAATCGCATACAAGTTTTGTTCTGCGCATCCCCCCTGCTCTGGAACTCTCTACCCCAACATACAATGCTCTTGCCTACTGTAGAAACCTTCAAAAATAACTTGAAGAACCACCTCTCCCGACAAGCCTACAACCTGCAGTAACCATCTCTCCACCATACCGCTGCCCAAGCAGCTCTACCCTCACCTATTGTATCCTCACTCAGCCCTTGTAGACTGTGATCCCTCACGGGAAGGTCCTCTCTCCTTCTGTATCGGTCGGTGACTTGTATTGTTTATGATTATTGTACTTGCTTTTATTATGTACACCCCTTTACACATAAATAATGCTATAACAAATAATACTGCTGAGCAGCTGCCAAAGAAAGGGAGTGGAGTAGCCCATCCAGTAACAGAAGATGTCAAAATGCTGCACAATTATACTATTCCTACTGTGGGGAAATTGATGCCACTTTGGGCATGTGTGACGATAATTCTCTGAAATGTGGAGACTCCAAGTTGGGTCTCCATGTGTGCTGCCTGAATTTGGCAGAGCTCTCAGAGCACCAGGCCTTCACCTGTCACTCATCCACCTGTTCCTGATCAGTGTTTCAGATAGAAATGCTGCTCTAAGCTCTGCTCCAGGCATCCATGCTGCACAATTATACTATCTGTACTTTGGGTCAATTGGTGACACTTTTCCTGGTGTCCGCCCCTAAAATTAGCTGTGTGGGAAACTTTTTGGCCCCTGAAGGTGTTGTCTATGCGTTTGGTTTTGCCTCTCACTGAATTCAATGGGGTTCGGGTATGTTTGTCAAACCGTTTGGCGAAAATTGGGACGTTAGAGGAACTGAACCTTGAAAGGTTCCCTCATCTCTATTGGGGAGCAACTGCTGTGATACATGGCCTCCTCCGGAGCGTCTGTCTGATTCCTTATTTAGATGAAGAACAAATGACAGAAGAAAACGACGAATCGTGATAGAGGATAATGAGGCCGCCAGCACCGACCTCCACCTACAGAGCCGCATTCCACATAGAGAATAATGGAGCCTCCGGCACCGACCTCCACCCGCAGAGCCACACTCCACATAGAGAATAATGGAGCCTCCAGCACCGACCTCCACCCGCAGAGCCGCACTCCACATAGAGAATAATGGAGCCTCCGGCACCGACCTCCACCCGCAGAGCCGCACTCCACATAGAGAATAATGGAGCCTCCGGCACCGACCTCCACCCGCAGAGCCGCACTCCACATAGAGAATAATGGAGCCTCCAGCACCGACCTCCACCCGCAGAGCCACACTCCACATAGAGAATAATGGAGCCTCCAGCACCAACCTCCACCCGCAGAGCCGCACTCCACATAGAGAATAATGGAGCCTCCGGCACCGACCTCCACCCGCAGAGCCGCACTCCACATAGAGAATAATGGAGCCTCCAGCACTGACCTCCACCCGCAGAGCCGCACTCCACATAGAGAATAATGGGGCCTCCGGCACCGACCTCCACCCGCAGAGCCGCACTCCACATAGAGAATAATGGAGCCTCCGGCACCGACCTCCACCCGCAGAGCCGCACTCCACATAGAGAATAATGGGGCCTCCAGCACCGACCTCCACCCGCAGAGCCGCACTCCACATAGAGAATAATGGAGCCTCCAGCACCGACCTCCACCCGCAGAGCCGCACTCCACATAGAGAATAATGGAGCCTCCAGCACCGACCTCCACCCGCAGAGCCGCACTCCACATAGAGAATAATGGAGCCTCCAGCACTTACCTCCACCCGCAGAGCCGCACTCCACATAGAGAATAATGGAGCCTCCAGCACCGACCTCCACCCGCAGAGCCGCACTCCACATAGAGTATAATGGAGCCTCCGACACCGACCTCCACCCGCACTCCACATAGAGAATAATGGGGCCTCCAGCACCGACCTCCACCCGCAGAGCCGCACTCCACATAGAGTATAATGGAGCCTCCGACACCGACCTCCACCCGCACTCCACATAGAGAATAATGGGGCCTCCAGCACCGACCTCCACCCGCAGAGCCGCACTCCACATAGAGAATAATGGAGCCTCCAGCACCGACCTCCACCCGCAGAGCCGCACTCCACATAGAGAATAATGGAGCCTCCAGCACCGACCTCCACCCGCAGAGCCGCACTCCACATAGAGAATAATGGAGCCTCCAGCACTTACCTCCACCCGCAGAGCCGCACTCCACATAGAGAATAATGGAGCCTCCAGCACCGACCTCCACCCGCAGAGCCGCACTCCACATAGAGAATAATGGAGCCTCCGGCACCTACCTCCACCGGCAGAGCCGCACTCCACATATATGGCTGCTCTGTGCGCACAGGACCTGTGATGAGGTCACAGGAGGGGAGGAGTCAGGGGTCACATGATCAGGGGCCTCAGTGTGTGCAGGACTCTGCTGTGCTGGTTGTCATGGTGCTGGATGAGGGGAAGTTTCTGTGTGGGGTCAGGAGGGGTTTACAGGGTGGATGTGGCAGAGCCGTGTGTGTATGAGGTGTACGGAGCGGAGCTGTGTGTGTACGAGGTGTACGGAGCGGAGCCGTGTGTGTACGAGGTGTACGGAGCGGAGCCGTGTGTGTATACGAGGTGTACGGAGCGGAGCCACGTGTGTACGAGGTGTACGGAGCGGAGCCGCGTGTGTACGAGGTGTACGGAGCGGAGCCGTGTGTACGAGGTGTACGGAGCGGAGCCGTGTGTGTGCGAGGTGTACGGAGCGGAGCCGTGTGTGTACGAGGTGTACGGAGCGGAGCCGTGTGTGTACGAGGTGTACGGAGCGGAGCTGCATGTATGAGGTGTATGGAGCGGAGCCGTGTGTGTATACGAGGTGTACGGAGCGGAGCCGCGTGTATGAGGTGTACGGAGCGTAGCCGTGTGTACGAGGTGTACAGAACGGAGCTGCGTGTATGAAGTGTACGGAGCGGAGCTGCATGTACGAGGTGTACGGAGCGGAGCCGTGTGTGTATACGAGGTGTACGGAGCGGAGTCGTGTGTACGAGGTGTACGGAGCGGAGCCGTGTGTGTATGAGGTGTACGGAGCGGAGCCGTGTGTGTACGAGGTGTACGGAGCGGAGCCGCGTGTATGAGGTGTACGGAGCGTAGCCGTGTGTACGAGGTGTACAGAACGGAGCTGCGTGTATGAAGTGTACGGAGCGGAGCTGCATGTACGAGGTGTACGGAGCGGAGCCGTGTGTGTATACGAGGTGTACGGAGCGGAGTCGTGTGTACGAGGTGTACGGAGCGGAGCCGTGTGTGTATGAGGTGTACGGAGCGGAGCCGTGTGTGTACGAGGTGTACGGAGCGGAGCCGCGTGTATGAGGTGTACGGAGCGGAGCCGTGTGTACGAGGTGTACAGAACGGAGCTGCGTGTATGAAGTGTACAGAGCGGAGCTGCATGTATGAGGTGTATGGAGCGGAGCCGTGTGTGTATGAGGTGTACGGAGCGGAGCTGTGTGTATACGAGGTGTACGGAGCGGAGTCGTGTGTGTATACAATGTGTAAGGAGAGGAGCATCGTGTGGACAGAGCAGAGCTGTGCGCTCCATCCTCACCCGACCTAAACCCTATTAAGAACTTGTGGGCTCTTCTTAACCGGGAGTCTCACAGTGAAGGAAACTGGATTGCCAACAGATGAAGACGCTGACAGACTCCATGTTGGAGCTTCTGACTTTCCATTTAGTTGCACAATAATTCTGCACACAGAGATAATCTTCTGACCTCCAGGCAGCACATACACAAGGGCTTATGTCCATCCACTGCCGAAAGACAAATTGAGCAACCGCACATTATACTTATTAATCCACGCAGCACAGCAGTAAATATCCTAGAAAATAAGACTGAGGGGCTTATATTTGAGCTTTCTGTACCCTCTAAATAGAACGAGTTCTGTGTCACTTAGACGAATGGCTGTACGGTGGCTGTATCCATGTGTGCATGAATTTCAGCCATTAACTCCTTGTTCGGTCTAAGAAAGATGTCTACCGGACACATAGTTGATGGGAGGTATGTATCACAGAGGTCGTTGTCCTCTGTGATGTAAATCTGGAGCAATGTTCTAGTGCACATAGCACTAAGGGGCTTGTTTTGTGCACCTTACCCTGGTTTTACAGGCAGCCTGAGAGATGAACGGGTCTGACTGCCCACATAGCCAACCCATGGCTCTGGTTCTTAGGGTTAAATGGAGTCTGCTTGACACATGGTGTGTGTGGAGTTAAGAAGGCCTCCTGTGTTTTATCTCCACACTGAGCTGTATATTGGATGCTATCTAGCCTGTATGTCCTGGACTGTCTCTAAAGTTCCATTGCTGGAACTGGTAACTTTGTTTTGCCTGCACTGAAAGGCCATTTATTTTCTTGTGCTTGTGGCTTGTTTATGGAACACAAAGAAACCAGCCTGGACATATAAATGGAAATGGTTTCTATGTTACCTCACCATACACTCAGTGAGTAGCATTCCCACAATTGGTGTTAGACATGCGGGCAGCCTTCCCTGGGAACATGTGTGACTGCTCCAGAGGTACTTGCATATCCTGGGTGATGGCACCCATAAGCCAGCAAGCAACATCAGACAGCATGGATGTCCTGATTAATCACCTGGTGCAAGCCCAGCTGTAGCAGCACTAACCACAACAGCTGGTGCAACAGGAGATGAGTAAGCTGCTTGTACAACAGATACAACAGCAGCAGTTTGATTTTCTCACGGAGGCGGTTTGTTGCACAGCGGCAGCTTCGACTCCAAGATCAGCTGATGATTTTTCCATCTCAACGATTATAAGGAGAGACGTGCAGAAAATGACAGAGGGTGATGACATAGAGGACATTTTGATTGTTTTTGAAAGGGTCTCTGAGAGGGAGAAACTTCCGTCATTACAATGGGCGGAAGTGCTGGCGCCATACGGGGGAGTCCCAGAAGGCCTACTATGACTTAGCCTTACAAGATGACAAGGCATATGCAAAACGGAAATCTTGTCACACTTGCAGGTGACAATAACTGTCATTGCCATCGATAAAACACCGTTGGCTCAAAATGTTAAGTTTGTCCCTGAGGAGTTTCTCATCAAGGTGAGTGCCTTGCACCAGGAACGAATGTTATGTTATGGATAATCTTCCAGTGGAACTTGTTGGGTTTCCCCTGGGTACAGATGCATAATCTTGTTACTGACTGAGAATCTCGTGATATTGTAAAATGGGGTCCTACTTGCTCCAATGGTTGTCTTGCTGCTGTTCTTGTGTCTGCCATAAATCTGGAGGGTATTCCGGAGTACCTGAAAGATTTTGGGGACTTGTTTTCTGAAAAAGAAGCTGAGGTTAATTAATCTGTTTCCGGGTTCTAAATTGCGCAAAGCCCGCTTGTACAATCTTTCTGGCCCGAAACGCACCGCTATGAAAAACTATATTTCTGATAGTTTACGCAATGGTCACATCCATCCCTATGTCTCGCCTGTGGTTGTTGGATTCTTTTTTTGTTAAGAAAAAAGAGGTGGTTTACGTCCTTGCCTCGATTTTCGGGAAATAAAATTATGGTGAGAAATACCTACCCGCTCCCACTCATTTCAGATCTTTATAATCAATTGTCTGGGGCTAAGTGGTTTTCCAAATTGGATCTCAGGGGAGCATATAACCTTTTCCACACTCTGGAAGTGGACGAGTGGAAAATGGCATTTCCCACCTCCGAGGTTTTTTTTTTGAAAATTTAGTCATGCCCTTCGCTCTGACTATCGCGCCTGCTGTGTTTCAGAACTTCATGAATGATGTTTTTTCTGATTTCATTGCGTGCTTTATGGTGGTATACCTGTTCCTAATGCAGATTTTGAGGATTTTTTGTAGATGGCTCCAGATACCACCAGGATGGGCGATTCTACACAGGATATGTATGAGGTAATCTGAGCTGAACCACTCCCTCCACACATGTCGCCACAGGAGGCAGAGTTGAAGGCACTCACTGAGGCATGTAGAGCCGCTGCAGGCAAAGTCGCTAATATTTGCACAGATTCGAATTATGCATGGGGAATAGCCCATGATTATGGCCCTATCTGGAGAAGCAGAGCGTTTCTTACATCAGCCGGTAAGCCCATTAAAAATGCAGAGCTGGTGAAATAATTGATGGAGGTATTGATGTTACCAGTCCAGGTTGGCATTGTCAAGGTAAAAGCACACATGAACGGTGACTCCATGGAGGTAGTGAGCAACAGAAGGGCGACGAGGCTGCTAAAGTAGCAGCAAGGCGGCCTACGGAGCAGTGGACGGTGGCGGGGAGTCAGCTTATTCCAGCCACACCGTCTAGATGTCCTGAAATCCCTCCAGCAACAGGCTGCAAAAACAGAGAAGGAACACTGGGGAGACTGGGAGCTGAGCTGAACTCAAATGGAGTATGGGAGAATAAGGATAAATTGTGCCTACCGAAGTCCCTGTTCCCAGTTATGGCGCAAGCAACACATGGCCCCACTCACGCCTCAAAAAGTCACATGTGTGCCATGGTAGATGCCTTCTGGATCGCTCCTGGTTTCAGTTACACAGCCGCGAAACTCGTATAATCATGCCTCATCTGTGCACAGCACAACCCAGGAAAAACAGTAAAAGTCCCTAAGAAAGCGACACCTAGGCCTCTCTACCCGTTTCAGAGACCTCAGATTGACTACATACAGCTACCAAGGTAGGAGTGTATGCAAATGTCCTAGTATGTGTAGATCTCTTCTCTTTTTGGCCGGAAGCATACTCGGTAAAATGTGAAAATGCTAAAACGACTGCAGACAAACTTATGAAAGAACTGATCTGCAGGTATATTGTCCCAGAAACCATAGAAAGCGATAGGGATACACACTTCACGGGAGAAATAATGAGGGAAGTCATGCAGGCCCTGTGTGCACAGCAAGCATTTCATACACCATATAAGCCACAAAGTAGTGGGAAAGTGGAAAGACTAAATGGGACACTTAAACTGAAAATTCAAAAGGCCATGGAAGACACAGGAAAGAGCTGGGTAGAGTGCTTGCCTCTTGCACTCTTTTCAGTCAGACACTCTCCAAATAGAAAGACAGGTTTGTCTCCTTTTGAAGTCCTGTTTGGTAGTGCACCAAAGACTGGTCTGTACTTCCCACAGGTGCTACAAATGCAACATGGTGCCAGGACAGCCTATGTCCAGGCCTTGCAGAAAAGACTTAATGTGGTGCATAAACATGTGTTTTCATCCATTCCAGATCCTAATGCCAGAACAGACCGTGCACCAGCTTAATCCAGGTGTTTGGGTGGTCATACGCAGACACGTGAGATGGAGTCTAGACCCATGATTTGACGGCCCCCTACAAGCCCAGCTGACCACATCCACCTCAGTAAAACTTGAGGGAAAGCCCACCTGGATACACGCCAGTCACTGCAAGAAGGTCCTTTCAACAGCAGAATGACTGTTCTCCTAATCATCTTGCTTTCAGTGGCAGGGTTACTGCACTCTACAGAGACAAAGGATAAACTCTTAAATCCTGACTGGGACAACAAACTTATTCGACATCATGCTCTTCTCATAAAGGACATGGAAGGATAGAAACCGAAAGACTTGGATCTGTACACACAGCCCAGTATCTGCAAGGACTATGCCGTACTTAGCCTTACCTCTGGAGCCATGGAAGGTATTAACCCCACACTGCACATACAATGAGACTTGGACTCAGTCTAGGTTTTGGGGAAAAGATGTGCCCCTTGATATATCTGCCTCATTGGCTATAATCGGATGGGCCACTAATCCCTGGTTTCAGTTTAATATAACGCGGCCTAAGGTACAAATGTGGTGGAGGGAATATGATTCAGACATCGGAAATATGGTCGCCAGGAGGATGACTGAAATCCCTCACTCAGACCCCATTCCCAATGATGGACTGTCGTTCAGTCTTCAACACACTGGAGCAAATACCTGTGGTGAGGACAATAATTGCTTCCGCATATACACGCATGATCAGACACAGGTTAATGATACGGTGTACCAAGATGGTGTTGAAGGCTGTAAATCATCTACGGGTAAAATAATAAGGAAAGAAAGGGGTAAATGTAAATCTGGTATAAGTGGAAAACAAATAATACTTGGTGTGCCCATAAACCTATGTCAGGACTTTTGAGTTTATACCAATGTATACAGACCCCGGGTCACGTTTGTGTTCTCCAAGAAGGAGTATTCTTGATTTGAGGACATCGTGCCTACAGGTGGGTGAGCCCAGACATAAGAGGGGTTTGCACTGTTGCCAAACTAACATCAGCGACTTTCATAGTTCCTCATAGTAAGATAGACATTGCAGCACTTCATACTTTGTATAGATGGTTTGTCGAGTATGGCCACTAGAGTTGAGCGATACCGTCCGATACTTCAAAGTATCGGATCGGAATGGATCGGCCGATCTTTAAAAAAAGTATCGGTATCGCCGATTCCGATACCGGAAGTCCCATTCAAGTCTATGGGACTTCCGGTATCGGAATAAGAAAAACCCTGTTTTTGCCTTGTACAGCCTCTCTGGGGTCTGTACGGGCCTTTCGGGGGGCTGTGCCGGCCTGCCAGGGGGTCTGTGCAGGCTCCGGTGGTCTGTGCCGGCCTGCCGGGGGGCTGTGCCGGCCTGCCGGTGGTCTGTGCAGGCTCCGGTGGGCTGTGCCGGCCTGCCGGGGGGCTGTGCCGGCCTGCCAGGGGGTCTGTGCAGGCTCCGGTGGTCTGTGCCGGCCTGCCGGGGGGCTGTGCCGGCCTGCCAGGGGGTCTGTGCAGGCTCCGGTGGTCTGTGCCGGCCTGCCGGGGGGCTGTGCCGGCCTGCCGGTGGTCTGTGCAGGCTCCGGTGGGCTGTGCCGGCCTGCCGGGGGGCTGTGCCGGCCTGCCGGTGGTCTGTGCAGGCTCCGGGGGGCTGTGCCGGCCTGCCGGGGGGCTGTGCCGGCCTGCCGGTGGTCTGTGCAGGCTTCGGGGGTCTGTGCAGGCATCGTCTGATGGGACTACAAGTCCCATCGGGCGATGCCTGCTACCATGACAGTGATTGACACATTAGCCAATGATGGGACAGTAGTAGTCCCATCATCCGGCTAATGTGTTAAATGTTAAAAAAAAAAAAAAAAAAATACTACATACATACTACATGCATGCTACATACATACTACATGCTACATACATACTACATGCATGCTACATACATACTACATGCTACATACATACTACATATATACTACATGCATGCTACATACATACTACATGCTACGTACATACTACATATATACTACATACATACTACATACATGCTACATACATACTGCATGCTACATACATACTACATACATACTACATACATACTACATGCATGCTACATGCATGCTACATACATACTACATACATACTACATACATACTACATACATACTACATGCATGCTACATGCATGCTACATACATACTACATACTACATACATACTACATGCTACATACATACTACATATATACTACATGCATGCTACATACATACTACATGCTACATACATACCACATACATACTACATACATGCTACATACATACTACATATATACTACATGCATGCTACATACATACTACATATATACTACATGCATGCTACATACATACTGCATGCTACATGCATGCTACATACATACTACATGCTACATACATACTACATACATACTACATGCTACATACATACTACATATATACTACATGCATGCTACATACATACTACATGCTACATACATACCACATACATACTACATACATGCTACATACATACTACATATATACTACATGCATGCTACATACATACTACATATATACTACATGCATGCTACATACATACTACATGCTACATGCATGCTACATACTACATACATACTACATGCTACATACATACCACATATATACTACATACATACAATACATTCATACAATACATACATAGACATACAGTACATATAACATAGAGTAACATACTTACCAATACTTGTCACATTGTTCCCCGAAGCCATTGTCTTTTCCGGAATAAATATTAACATAACAAACCACAAAAATACTCACCCACGATCCGAAGCAGTCCACGAGTGTGTCCCACGACGATCTTGGGTAGAGAACTGCAGCATCAGATGATGCTGCCGTTCTCTACGGGCTGCAGGAATCCAATGACGGAAGGTAGGTATCCTTCCGCACTGTATTCCTCCGCCACTTAAAAAAAAAAAAGTCCCTAGTCTCACTTTATGCCATTGCTGTGTGGGACCACCGGCAGGCCGGCACAGCCCCCCGGCAGGCCGGTACAGACCCCCACAGGGTGCACAGACCACCGGCAGGCCGGCACAGCCCCGCGGCAGGCCGGTACAGACCCCCACAGGGTGCACAGACCACCGGCAGGCCGGCACAGCCCCCCGGCAGGCCGGTACAGACCCCGGGCAGTCCACACAGCCCCCCGGCAGGCCGGCAGAGACCCCCGGAAGGCCCGAAATTACGGCGCATCATGATGCGCACACACCGCGCATCATGATGACGTCAGGCTGTCAATCAAAAAATATCGGAAGTCGGTATCGGAATTCCGATACAGCAAGTATCGGCCGATACCCGATACTTGCGGTATCGGAATGCTCAACACTAATGGCCACCTTTTCTCCCATGCCTGTGGTACCGATGGCTGTAGAGTGGTCTGGGAGTGTGAGGATGACAGGGAACGTGGTGCTGTGGGTGGAATGTCACTGGGTCTCTGGACAACAGTGCCAGAGGTTCTTCCATGGCGATCCTGTGAGAAAGCCGAACCAGCTGTGTGTGAGCTGGAGGAAGAGGCTACAACACGAGCTGAAGAGGTGGTAGGTGGTGCTGTAGGTTGGCCTATGTCTTCAGTGTGTCTTTGTAACTCCACCACGTGCTTGGTCCGCACATGTTTCCACATATTTGTGGTATTCAGTTTGCTGACACTTTTCCCTCTTTTGACTTTCTGATTACACAGCTTGGCTTTGACAAAGCAAATGTCATCTGCAACTGTGTCAAAAAAGGACCACGAACTGCAAGTCTTGGGAGCGCCCGTTTTGCCTTTTGAAAGTGGAATGCTCCTAACGGGTGCCGAAGTGGAGGCTACAGGCAACCAAGTCGGCCCCCTCCCTCTCCCTCCTGTTTTGGCCGTTAGGGGAATCTCTTCCTCAGAGCTGCTCCCACCACCTTCCTGTTCCTCACGCCAAGATGGGTCAAGGACCTAATCATCTACACTCCCCTCTTCAAACACCTGCTTCTCCTGGGTAGTCTCGCCAGCACAGTACGCACCAGAAAGTGGCACCTGAGTCTCATCATCTGATGCGTACTGAGGTGTGCTGACCATAGGCACTGGCCCACCCACCTCTTCAGATTCAGATGGACAAAGCAGTTGCGCATCACTGCATACTCCCTCTTCTTCACATTCTAGAATGCTGCTTGGCTGGCCCCCTCTTTCCAAGCCAACGGATTCAGAGAACAGAAGTAGATATGGCTCCTGTCCAGGGCTCTCTGACTGCCTGGGCAATTTTGCAGGTGGTGAAGAGACAGATGGTTGCTCTTCAGTGCTCTGGCCCTGAGAGGATGTGGAAGTAATTGAAGTCGATGCGTTAGCTGCCATCCATCCGACAACGGCTTCAATTTGTTCATCCCGCAGCAGTGGGGTACGGCGAGGTCCTACAAATCTGTGCATAAAGGACTGTTGCCTGATAAAACTGGGGGATGCTGAGTCACTGGTGCCCGCAGCAGGCACAGAATCCCCACGTCCTCTCCCTGCTGAAACTCCACACCCACGTGCCTTACTCCCTGCCTTCTTCATCTTGGTAGACTGATAAAGATAGGCAGAAAAGTGCAAAGGGGGGGCTTAGTGTGCTTATTCCTGAACAGCTGCTAACAGGTATAAGAAACACTAATTTTATAAAGTGTGTGGACTACACTTTAATATGAGCTAATGTGGCCTACACAACTGTCAAGTGGAGTGTTTGGTAAACTTTATTTACGTGTTTTTTTTAAAAAAAACAAAAAGCATGTGACCAAAGATGTGAAAGCGATAGTATCACAAACTTTTTGGAGCTATTACAATGCAGGAAGGTAACCTACAATGCAATAGATGAGGCTCCAAAAAATAGGCTAATACCAAACTGGCTGTGGCTGCAGGGCACAAGCCAGCAAAAAGGCTCCTCTATCTACTCCTATATAGTGTTTGCAACCAACCAATGTAGATGGATACGGATGGAAGCACACTAATAAGAGAAAAAAATCAGGAAAAATGAGCTGCAATAAAACAAAAAAAGGACTATGTATGAGGCAGTGACGCACGCTGAGCGGACTACAACCAGAGGTGGTTGCAGAACACACTACAGCGTGAGCTGCACTCACACACAGAGACCTCACAGACAGCCGTGAACAGTGCATAGAACTGGGCACTAGCACTGAAAGGCTGCATAAAGGCTCCGCTATCTACTTCTATAGTGTTTGCAACCAATGTAGATGGATAAGGATGGATGCACACTAATAGGAGAATTAATGAAAAATGAGCAGCAATAAAACAAAAATAAATATGTATGAGGCAGTGACGCACGCTGAGCGGCCTACAACCAGAGGTGGATGCAGAACATACTACACCGTGAGCTGCACTCACACAGACCTTGCAGACAGCTGTGAACAGCGCTGCAAGGCAAAAGAAAGCTACAGTGATTGATAATGTAGCCTGGGTAAAGCACAGTATTATTTAGCAAATTGCTATCTCTATCTGTCCCTCAGAGTCTTGAACAGCAGCCTGTCCCTAACTGAATTGACAGCAGAGTGAACCCGAAATGGCGGCGGCGGCTTTTATAGTGCATCATGACATCATTTCAGCAGCCAATCACAGCCATGCCATTAGTTAACATGCCTACATGCCTAACAGGATGTGCCCACACTTCTGAGGATTCCTCATTGGCTGAATCAAATCAAACTGGCTCATAGCATTATGGGAACTTCCGATTCCGGTATTCGATATGCAAAAAGTATCGGAACTCAGTATCAGAATTCCGATACCACGAATTTCGGCTGATACCTGATATTTGCAGTATCGGAATGCTCAACACTAGCGGCGGGGCTTGCAACCTATGATGACATCAGCGTCGCCATGGCAACCATTATGACATCATGATGAGGGGCGGGGCTTGATACACACACACACACTTTTTCCCCATTATGTAGATAGGGGCAAAATTGTTTGGTGAATTGGAATGCGCGGGGTTAAAATTTCGCCTCACAACATAGTCTAGGACGCTCTCGGGGTCCAGATGTGTTACTGTGCCAAATTTTGTGGCTGTAGCTGCGACGGTGCGGATGCCAATCCCGGACATACATACATACATACACACACACACACTTGAGCTTTATAGATTAGATAACACCATCCCTTATTACGTACCATCCTCTCTAGTTATATATGGTGTCGTCACTTATTATTTAGCTTCCTCTGCTGTTATGTATAGTGCTGTCTTACATAATGTATTCTTGTTAATTTTTTTATTCACAGCACCCTCTTTTATTACATATTCCCTCTCTTTTTAGATATAAAATGACTGCTGATCGAGGAGCGTGTGACTAGACGACCAGTCCATCAGCTCCTCCATTAGAAAGGAAGCTTTCCCATGCTCCATCAGCCATCATTGCATTATACAGCTAACAAGACAGGACGGTAGGTAATAAAAAACAGGGCTCTATATAATCCAATATGTAAGGGACGGTACTGTACATAACAAGAAAGGGCACTGTAAAAGGGACAGCAATATACATAATAAAGGAGACTATGTAATATACATACATGTATGTGTGTGTGGCTATATATACTGTATATATGTAGCTTTGTCACCATAAAAGGAAGGGGGCCCAGACACATTCCTTGCACAGGGGCCCCAAGCTGTCAGTGTCCACCCCTTGTTGGGGCTAAAGATAGGGTGAGGGTTGAGATTAGGGTTAGAGTTGGGATTAGGGATAGGGATGTGTTTGGGTTAGGGTTGGAATTAGAATTGGGGGGTTTCCACTGTTTACGCACATCAGGGGCTCTCCAAACGCGTCATGCGTCTGATCTCAATTCCAGCCAATTCTGCTTTGAAAAAGTCAGAGTTTCCAAGCTCTGCCATGCGCCCAAATAGTGGTTTACCTCCACATATGGGGTATCGGCATAATCAGGACAAATTTTTCTGGTCCAATTTCTCCTGTTACCCTTGGTAAAATTTTAAAAAAAATTGGGTCTGAAGTACATTTTTGTGAAAAAACGTTAAATGCTAATTTTTTTTAAACATTCCAAAAATTCCTGTGGCGCACCTGAAGGGTTAATAAACTTCTTGAATGTGGTTTTGAGCACCTTGAGGGGTGCAGTTTTTAGAATGGTGTCACTTTTGGATATTTTCTATCATATAGACCCCTCAAAGTGATTTCACATGTGATGTGGTCCCTAAAAAAAAATGGTGTTGTAAAAATGAGAAATCGCTGGTTAACTTTTAACCCCTGTAACTTTCTAATAAAAAAAAAATTGGCTCCAAAATTGTGCTGATGAGAAGTAAACATGTGGGAAATGTTATTTATTAACTAGATTGTGTGACATATTTCTCTGTTTTAAGGGCATGAAAATTCAAAGTTGGAAAATTGTGAAATTTTCAAAATATTCACCAAATTTGTTTTTTTTTCCACAAATGAATGCAAGTCATATCAAAGAAATTTTACCACTTTCATGAAGTTCAATATGTCATGAGAAAACTGTCAGAATCACCGGGATCCATGGAAGCCAGAGTTATGACCTCATAAATGGACAGTGGTCAGAATTGAGAAAATTGGCCCGGTCATTAACATGCAAACCACCTTTGGTGGTAAAAGGGTTAATGCACCCCATGATCCTGCCTGGCACTGGCTGCTCCAGGTAAGTTTATCATTAACTAGGATCCCCAAGTCCTTCTCCATGTCAGATTTACCCAGTGGTTTCCCGTTCAGTGTGTAATGGTGATATTGATTCCTTCTTCCCATGTGTATAACCTTACATTTATCATTGTTACACTGCATCTACCACCTTTCATCCCAAGTTTCCAACTTGTCCATATCCATCTGTAGCAGAACACTATCTTCTCTTGTACTGACGGCTTTACATAGTTTTGTATCATCTGCAAATATCGATATTTTACTGTGAAATCCTTCTACCAGATCATTAATAAATAAGTTGAAGAGAACAGGTCCCAACACCGACCCCTGCGGTCCCCACTTGTCACAGCGACCCAGTTAGAGAATATACCATTTATAACCACCCTCTGCTTTCTATCACTCAGCCAGTTACTTACCCATTTACACACATTTTCCCCCAGACCCAGCATTCTCATTTTGTGTACCAACCTCTTGTGTGGTACGATATCAAACGCTTTGGAAAAAATCAAGATACACCACATCCAATGACTCACCTTGGTCCAGTCTATAGCTTACCACTTCATAAAAGCTGATTAGACTGGTCTGACAGGAGCGATTCCTCATAAACCCATGCTGATATGGCGTTACACAGTTATTCTCATTGAGATAATCCAGAATAACATCCCCCAGAAACCCTTCATTTCATCAACAATAGAGGTTAGACTTACTAGCCTATAATTTCCAGGGTCACTTTTAGAGCCCTTTTTGAATATTGTTACCACATTTGCTATGCGTCAGTCCTGTGGAACAGACCCAAGCAACTCGTCGTGACTTTAGCTTTAGCCAAAACTGTTTTTTGATCCAGTAAGGATCCTATCACTGCTCTGACAGGGCAACTGGGAAAGCTTAGCCTGGAGGTGGCAGAGCTAGGCACTTTCGTTTTGCAGCACCCTAACACACAAGTTTGGGGACCATGACTCCCTTAGTGGAGCCCAAGATCGCTTCACCTGACATGTTCTCTGTGGGGCATGCAAGTTTGTTGTTTTCAGGGAGGCCAGTAAACTATACTTCAGGTTACATCCTTGTTCCTCAGGAACCAAGGAGCAAAGGGTGGGGATAACAATCTCGCGCCTTCAGGATGACCCCCCCAAGCATGAGCATTCTCTCTCCTGTCTGACTTCCAGACGGTGGTGGAATTTCTTCTGGCGTTGGGTCATATATATGACAACTCCAACCACATCTCCCTAGCTGACTCCACACATCAGCTCCAGCAGGAAGACCGGTCGGCGGAGCAGTATTGCTCCGAGTTTTGGATGTGGTCCACAAACACTAAGTGGAATGACCCCGCACTACATAGCCAGTTCTGTGAGGAGCTATCAGTAGTGGTGAATGATGCCTTAGCCCTGTATGAGACTTCAGTTTTCCTTGAGACAGCCATGTCTTCGTCTATCCAGGTGGATCGCCATCTTGCCAGAGACATAAAGATATATGCCAATGTGCAGGAGGTCTGGGGCCAAGGAAAACCTGGCCTGAGGCATCTGAGGAACCCGTGCAGTTGGGTGGGGCAACTCATTCTGCAAAGCAGTCTGTTGTTTGGCACAAAGATGAGTATGTTTTTTACTGTGGTATAAAGGGCTATTTCATGGGCACATGTCCTTTCCAGTCTCATGGTAAACAGACGCCAGAAAACTAAGGAGCACAGGTTGCTGGAGGTTAGCAAATCGGGTGTAGATATCTCCTCCGTGGGTAGGACACAATCTTTTCTGCTGACTGAAATCCATCTGAGCAAAAATAAGGTGGTTATGTCTGCATTTCTGGACAGTAGGGTGGGGTTTAACTTGATTTGACACTAGGTTCGCCCGGGTCCGGGGCCTAAAACCACATACACTGTCCAGATCTATACCCATAATGGCCATTGAGTCTGCACCCTTGAGACAGGTGTATTTTACTCAAGCTGTCCGAGGTTTACATCTTCAGGTAGGGGCCATGCACTCAAAAGGTATTGACTGTTATGTGCTAGAGGGTCTGCCCTCACCTGTTGTTCTTAGATTTCCTTGGCTCACTATGCACAACCCTGTGGTAGTTTGGCAGACTCGGGAGGTGGTAAAGTGGAGTAGGTATTGTCCAGGACACTGCTTGGTCACCCGGCTTGCAAGGATGGATACCCAGTCTGTGCCTACATACCTGTCTGACTTTGGGGATGTGTTCTCAGTGTGGGGCTGTCAAGAACTTCCCCTCATGGTCCTTATGACTGCTCTGTAACCATTTTAACCCCTATAGTTGCTGGATGAATCTAAATTATCAGTGCAGCTTCTGTCTGTCACATTTTGCATTTATATAGTTAGTCTTTACCTCAGCATTGATATTGAGTTATCACTTGCAGGTCAACCGCAATTGTTTAGCAAAAATGCAGAAATTTCTAGGTATAGCCATTAATATCCTGCTCCAAAAAAATTATTTTTCTTTTAATGGCTCCTAGTATCTACAAAAACAGGGCACCACAATGGGGGCAGCATTCACCCCATCCACTGCAAACATCTATGTGTCATATAGGAACAGCAATATATCTTCTCTGATTCCAACCCCTTTACTTCCCATCATGTGACCCCCTGACTCCTCCCCTCCTGTGACCTCATCACAGGTCCTGTGCGAACAGAGCAGCCATATATGTGGAGTGCGGCTCTGCGGGTGGAGGTCTGTGCTGGAGGCTCCATTATTCTCTATGTGGAGTGCGGCTCTGCGGGTGGAGGTCGGTGCTGGAGGCTCCATTATTCTCTATGTGGAGTGCGGCTCTGCGGGTGGAGGTCAGTGCTGGAGGCTCCATTATTCTCTATGTGGAGTGCGGCTCTGCGGGTGGAGGTCAGTGCTGGAGGCCCCATTATTCTCTATGTGAAGTGCGGCTCTGCGGGTGGAGGTCGGTGCCGGAGGCTCCATTATTCTCTATGTGGAGTGTGGCTCTACGGGTGGAGGTCAGTGCTGGAGGCTCCATTATTCTCTATGTGGAGTGCGGCTCTGCGGGTGGAGGTCGGTGCTGGAGGCTCCATTATTCTCTATGTGGAGTGCGGCTCTGCGGGTGGAGGTCGGTGCTGGAGGCTCCATTATTCTCTATGTGGAGTGCGGCCCTGCGGGTGGAGGTCAGTGCTGGAGGCTCCATTATTCTCTATGTGGAGTGCGGCTCTGCGGGTGGAGGTCGGTGCTGGAGGCTCCATTATTCTCTATGTGGAGTGCGGCCCTGCGGGTGGAGGTCGGTGCCGGAGGCTCCATTATTCTCTATGTAGAGTGTGGCTCTACAGGTGGAGGTCAGTGCTGGAGGCTCCATTATTCTCTTTGTGGAGTGCGGCCCTGCGGGTGGAGGTCGGTGCTGGAGGCTCCATTATTCTCTATGTGGAGTGCGGCTCTGCGGGTGGAGGTCTGTGCTGGAGGCTCCATTATTCTCTATGTGGAGTGTGGCTCTGCGGGTGGAGGTCAGTGCTGGAGGCTCCATTATTCTCTATGTGGAGAGCGGCTCTGCGGGTGGAGGTCGGTGCTGGAGGCTCCATTATTCTCTATGTGGAGTGCGGCTCTGCGGGTGGAGGTCGGTGCCGGAGGCTCCATTATTCTCTATGTGGAGTGCGGCTCTGCGGGTGGAGGTCGGTGCCGGAGGCTCCATTATTCTCTATGTGGAGTGCGGCTCTGCGGGTGGAGGTCGGTGCTGGAGGCTCTATTATTCTCTATGTGGGGTGCGGCTCTGCGGGTGGAGGTCGGTGCTGGAGGCTCCATTATTCTCTATGTGGAGTGCGGCTCTGCGGGTGGAGGTCGGTGCTGGAGGCTCCATCATTCTCTGTGGAGTGCGGCTCTGCGGGTGGAGGTCGGTGCCGGAGGCTCCATTATTCTCTATGTGGAGTGTGGCTCTGCGGGTGGAGGTCGGTGCTGGAGGCTCCATTATTCTCTATGTGGAGTGCGGCTCTGCGGGTGGAGGTCGGTGCTGGAGGCTCCATTATTCTCTATGTGGAGTGTGGCTCTGCGGGTGGAGGTCGGTGCTGGAGGCTCCATTATTCTCTATGTGGAGTGCGGCTCTGCGGGTGGAGGTCTGTGCTGGAGGCTCCATTATTCTCTATGTGGAGTGTGACTCTGCGGGTGGAGGTCGGTGCTGGAGGCTCCATTATTCTCTATGTGGAGAGCGGCTCTGCGGGTGGAGGTCGGTGTCGGAGGCTCCATTATTCTCTATGTGGAGTGCGGCTCTGCGGGTGGAGGTCGGTGTCGGAGGCTCCATTATTCTCTATGTGGAGGTCGGTGCTGGAGATTCCCCATTATTCGTTGCTTCCAACCATCTAGCAGCACAGTCCCAATTTGGGGGAGCTGTCCCAGGCATTCAGGGTAACGTCCCGCCTCTCACTCCGTGTCTGTAAGTCGCCTCCTCTCCTCCCAGCTCTCTGTGGTTAGTGCTCAGTAGTTCCTTTTCTGACTCTGGGGGATACCGGCATCTCTGTGCTGTAATTAACTCATTCTTCACTTTTCTTCAAGTCTGGGCCCTGGTGATTCAAACACACAACTTCTTGTGCTGGTACATAGAGATACATTTCTATATACCAGTGTATTCCTATGTCCCTGCATTCTAGAGCTAAATTAAAGTCAGAGATTTTTTTTTCTTCCAGTAAATTAACAAATAACAATTAGAATAATGATTTATTGCAGTTTTTTTAATCACTTTAGTGACCAAGCCCAAATTTTCAAATCTACCATGTGAATTTACAGTATGTGGCAAAGATGCTGAAGCATTTCCACATATTTCAGTGATTTTAAGATTGTTTTTTTCATGAGTCATTGTATTTTGTTAGTGGTAAATTTAGGTTTATATGTTTTGCTTTTATTTATAAAAAATATCTGACATTTTGACAAAATTAAAAAAAAAATTAACAATTTTCAAACTTTGAATAATTATACCTTTAATCTGGGTAGTCATACTACAACAATAGTGAAAAATAAATAACATTTCCCTTAGGCATCCTTCCCACGTCCGTATAGAAGAAGTGTGTGAAAGCCTGAACGTTGCAGGTTATGTGTGAACACAGCCTAACAGACGGGTTTGGCACAATGGCCTTTACAAAAATAAACTTCATCTCGTCTCACTCAAAAAGCGAGACCTCATATAGTGAACCTTATGTAAAAATGAAAAAGTTCTGGCTGCTCCAACTATGAAGGAATGAACAATAAATCCATAGGTCCCAACCATCCCGAGTACAGCAGAACAGTCCCAGATTTGGGTCTATGTCCTGTCATCCCGGGCAGTCTGCTGAATGTCCCTGACTGCCATCATGCCCCCTTCTGACATCTCCTCCTGGCAGGGTAGGAATAAATGGTAAATGGGTCTGGCTATGGGTGCAGTTATGGGCATGTCAGGAATTTTGCCGTGGTGGCTATACATAGTTTGTCCCTCTTTCACTTTGGGTTTCCAGCAGAAACCAATAGGCCGTGTATTGCATTGTATTATTCAGTATCTCCTTACTCTATAATCATTTTTAGCTTTTTTTTTCATGATCCCAACTGAAATGAGAAAGATACTTGATGTCTGTGTTCAGCACGCAGGTGGTGCACATGGTTCGTGGGCTCACTATGCCAGGTTATCTAGGAGGGGCGTCGCGGTATACCAGGAGTTCACTGGAGCTCCTGATGGTGGAGTCAGGCTTGGCTGTAGGTAGCCACCAGGTACCACGGTACTACAGCTGCTTACCCCAGGGGTCAAGTGCGCAGACCCAGATAGGACTAGGGCTCTTTTCAGACTACTAAGTTCTGGATCCTCTATAGAACAGTTACTGACACAGACTTATTCGGAGACTGTTTGTAGTAGTCCGGTTATACGGGGGACTCCAATATCACACATTCAGACACACAGGCCTCGGATACTAATTCAGGGACTGGCTGCTCACAGGATGGGGACAAGGTTCAGAAACTGGCCTCAGCAGAATCAGGGACTTCAGATTCAGAACTGTCGGCACAATGACCAGAGACTACAGGTTCAGGACATTGGCCACATCAGTACCAGGGGACCTCACAATTTCACTCAGAGACACCCTCACTTACTAATAATTCACTGTAGTGCTTGACATCACCCTATTGGGGAGGGTGCCTGTAACGGGGTCATCCAAGCTGGGGTACCTCTTTCAGTACCACCCCGTGTTTTCGGAGGTCCACTCTGCGTTGGCTGGAATCTGAATGAAGGACGCTGGCTGGAATTCCTCTGAGTGCATGGGCGCATATAAAAGATCACTGCTTCTCCATGTATTTCCAGTCTGACAACACTTTACTCACAGGACACAGAATATATCCCACAGATAGAGGGCCGGCCAATAGACAAGCGTCAGGCCAGACATGCATTACAAAAGCCGCAGGTGGCCGGAGCCTGCGGATGTTTACTGTGGGAATTACAAAGGTGGGGGGAGGGCGGACACTGCTGATACATTAGGGACATGCATCTCACATGGAACCTATTATATATACATATAACTGCACAACATATTCTGGGTGCTGAGTGGTTCTGTAACACGGCTCCCCTTTTCAGCGATGCGATCGGCATACACAGTCTGATCCTCAACGGATCGGTTTGGGGATGACCGAAGTTTATGGGGTTGGTACAAGTTCCGTTTGTCGACTTAGTCCATCGGCGTTACCATTTTGTTTGCCGGGTCTGTACTGGATGGTGAAATCCAGAGGTTCCTCCATAATGGGGAGGGGGCGTAATTTGGCCTTGCATCGATCCCCCCTCTTGCCAATGCGCTGACAACTGTCACAGGTCTGTCAGTACTGACGAACATCATAGGTTACCCCCTGCCAAAAGAAGTTTTGTGTCAGACGATGCCTGGTGCGACTGATGCCGAAGTGCCCGGCCAAGGGTATATCATGAGAGATTCGCAGTAGCTCCTGCCTATACTTCTTGGGAACTACCAGCTGTTGTTTTATAGTGGGGCTCGTCCCTGTGTGGTGCTGCTCTGTGATCCGGTAGAGGAGTCCCTGCTTCCATACAAACTGTTCCCCTTCTAGTACTCCTCTCCCCTCCTGTGCCTTCCCACGATATCCCTCCAATGAAGGATCGTCAAGTAAATCCCTCTTAAATTCATCTGGGGTGGCCCAAGAAATGTGTCTGGCTATGGGAATACGTGCAGGGCTGGGATGTCTTACCTGGGCCTCCTCTGAGTGTGATTCCGCCTCCGCAGCTCGAGCCTGTCTCCGGGTGGTCACAGGATAGGTCTCAGCCAGAGGGGCCACCGAGAATGCAGACAACATGGGCCCCAAGTCATTTCCCAGCAAGACGTCTGCAGGCAAATCCTCCATCAAGCCCACCTCAACAAGGCCATCCCCGATTCCCCAGTTCAGGTGAATCCTGGCAGTGGGTAGTCGATGTATGGCTCCCCCTGCTACACGGATTGCCACTGTCCGGTCCGTCTTCTCTTGGTCCCGGATGAGATGAGGCTTCACAAGGGTCAAAGTTGCTCCGGAATCTCTTAGTCCCTGCATACGTTTCCCATTAACCCACACGACCTGTCGATGCTGTTGTCGATTATCTGCCCAGGCTGCCTGCATGGGGTCTACTTCATGCAGCACTTCCTCCATCTCTTCCACCCCTTGGTTAGTCGTAGCCCCCAATGCCGGGTCAGCTTCGCCTTGGTAGCAGTGTACAGCAGCCCGGCTGAAGGTAGCTGTTCCCGCCTTTGGCCACTGGGTATGCTGAGTCCGGTTGGAGCATTGTCTTTGCAGGTGGCCCAGCGGACAGCAGGTGTGGCATCGCGCCCCAGGGGGACTGTGGTAGGCCGGGTTTCTAGCTAATCCCCCTACAATCTTCGGTGGTTTTGGGCCCTCCAGGTCCATGGGCGGGCCCCTAGTGACCACCTTTGATCCGGAGAACTTCGGTCTCCTGGCATCATGATGTTCATCGGCCAGACGAGCGGCTTCCTCAGGAGTCGTTGGCCGCCTGTCCCGAAGCCATTCCTGTGTCTCGGGGTTTAGTCCATTAAAGAATCGTTCTAACAGGAAGAGCTGGAGGACGTCCTCCTTAGTGGTTGCTTGGCTCCCTTGTACCCACTGTAGCAGTGACCGCTGTAATTTACAGGCCCATTTAGCGTGGGTATCGGTTACGCGTTTTATAAGTCTGCGGAACTTTTGGCGGTAGGCCTCTGGTGTCAGCGCATACCGGGCCAAGATCGCTTCTTTGATCCGCTCATAGTCCATACAGTCCTCATCAGGTACCGTGCGATAGGCGTCCGCTGCCCGGCCTGTCAGCTTGCTGGCCAGAATCTGAACCCGTTCCTCCGGCTTTACTTGATGAAGGGCACACTGCCGCTCAAAGTCCTGCAGAAAGCCATCAATGTCTTCCTCTGCCTTCCCCAACTGTCGGAAGGCATTGTACTGGATCTTTTTGTGGCTTACAGTTGAAGGTACCTGGTCGAAGGCCAGAGCTCCCCCTGCTCGCTGACTCTCCTCTCTCAGCTCTGCCATCTCCATCTTGGCCAGCTCCACTTTGGTCCTCTCTGCCATTTCCATCTTGGCTAGCTCTATCCTGGTCCGCTCGGCCATCTTTTCCTTCAGATCAGTACGCACATCAGCCATCACCTCTCGTATGATCTCTACTGCAGGGTTTGGGCCATAGAACGCCAGTCTGTTCTTTACCTCCCTCTGGAATTCGGTCTCCTCCACGTTCACATTGGGGGGCGCTGCACTGTCGTGTTCCATGATGGCTGCTATCAAATCCGCTTTTGTTTTGTTGCTGGCGATCAACCCTTGGGCTTCCACCAGATCTTTTAATGTAGTCTTCTTTAACTTCTGGTAGTTATTTTCCATTCATTCCTTTCCTCCTGTAGAAGGGGTATCAAATCCCGTTGTCTGCCACCAGTGTAACGGGGTCTTCCAAGCTGGGGTACCTCTTTCAGTACCACCCCGTGTTTTCGGAGGTCCACTCTGCTTTGGCTGGAGTCTGAATGAAGGACACTGGCTGGAATTCCTTGGTTACATGGGCGCATATAAAAGATCACTGCTTCTCCATGTATTTCCAGTCTGACAACACTTTACTCACAGGACACAGAATATATCCCACAGATACAGAGGGCCGGCCAATAGACAAGCGTCAGGCCAGACATGCATTACAAAAGCCGCAGGTGGCCGGAGCCTGCGGATGTTTACTGTGGGAATTACAAAGGTGGGGGGAGGGCGGACACTGCTGATACATTAGGGACATGCATCTCACATGGAACCTATTATATATACATATAACTGCACAACATATTCTGGGTGCTGAGTGGTTCTGTAACAGTGCCTTTTAAGCAAGATGCCTCCCAGCTATTGGTTGGGATCCATCTTGCAGGTGTACTCTTAAACTAAATGCCTCCCAGCTGTTGTCTGGAGGGATTTTACTATGTGCAAAATCTGCCCCATTAAGAACACGGGAGCGCACACTGGGTGGTGCGTTGCACACACACAGGCCAGGAAGCAGGGAACACGCTGGGGACCACGCCGCGTGGCTGGGGTAGTGAATATCAGGGCTGTGGAGTCGGAGTCGTGGAGTCGGAGTCGGAGTCGGTGCTCATTTTGGTGGAGTCGGAGTCGGAGTTGGAGTCGGTATAAAATGGACCGACTCCGACTCCTAAAATATATAATAAATTGGGTACAGTAATTCAATGCAGGATGTGCTGAATATTTTTTCATAGGAGTTTGGGAAAGTTATGAAATGTCCTATAAATGGCTGTTATATTCCTGACCTAAGGCTACATTCACACACAGCGTTTTTCCTGTGTTTTTTGAGGATACGTTTTTCAGCTGCAAAAGCAGATCAGCTTTTTAAAAAACTGCATCACCTGAAAGGTTTTTTGAGCTCATAGATAATGTTTTCAATAGCAAAAGCAGATTAGAAATCTGCTCTATCTATATATCCATTTATCCATATCTGTCTATCCATATCGTATCTGTACCAAAAAGAATGAAAACCGGGTAGTACACCAATATATATTCTGTTCTATCTAAATATCTTGATTATTGGATCATAAAATTGATTAAATGTCTGAGGTTCACATTGTACTACAATAAATTTTTCACTTAAATATAAGCAATATGTGTGGGAGTCGGAGTCGGAGTCGTGGAGTCGGAGTTGGAGTCGGTGTAAGGGAAATTGAGGAGTCGGAGTCGCAGGTTTGGCTTACCGACTCCACAGCCCTGGTGAATATGCCGACGTTCCTCCTCGGAGGGAGAGGAAACCGGTGTCCCTGCATGGAGGGAGAAGGAAGACCATGAAGATGCGCCTATAATGGTGTTACAGTCTGAACTCTACATTTTACGTTATTGCTCTCAACTAGCAGCACCAACCCAGTAATTTGTTTGTTTTTTTTTTCCATAGTATTTTGTATGATTTTACATAATCTCACCTTCTTTCCATTCAGGTTCCTGATAAATTTTATCTTTCGCATTGACATCTACTACAAAAACTGTCTTGACCTTTCAAGGATGGATATGGACAGAGACAAGATGGCGGAGAGGATATTACACCTCACCCTAGAGATCCTCTTCTGGCTTACTGGAGAGGTGAGAGATTCTGATAACATCAAATGTCATTGTAACTTTTAATCAATTAGTGTTAGTAGCTGTGCAATTTTACAGTAGAGGGAATAACAACAGGATTAGAATAAACAAGAAAGTATTTCACTATTTAACGTTAGTGTTCTTTTCACGAAGGTGGTGCACCCAGTCTTGGGAGTCACCGCGTGAGTTCTCTTTCAAAGCGCTGGCCCTACCGGAGGTCACCGGTTTTCCCATTTCCCCTAGGACGCATGTCTCTTCCTGATGCAGTCTATTAAAGCCTAGTGAGCCTCCCATACATCAACTGGCCCACTCCCAACCAAACCTGTACTCCAAGTCCCATCTGATCTCGGTACCGTTGATGATAGCTGGAAGTGACGGCCCTGCTTGCTTACACCGTTCCTCCTCAATCGCAAGCTTGCTTCTCCTTTCGCAGAAGTCTGAGGACGTCTCTCAGGCTCAAGGCGGAGAGGACTAGGCGTCAGATCTTGACAGGCGTCATAGGGCCTCGGAGACTTGCAGCTTCTGGCTCTGACCAGTGTAAGCCATTCTCTCTGGGGAATCCAGACCTTGCCAGGTGGTGAACAACAGATGGGTCGTGTAAACTCCCCTCTGAGGCCTTCAACGCTGGTCTCAACGCGGTGTCTCTGGAGCATGTCTGCTTCGCTCCATTTCCTGGCACCAAATCTCCTCATGGATGGGTGCGCAGAGCTTTTATAGCAGGGAAGTCTTTCCTGTGGGTCACCTGATCCAGTCCAGCACATGAGGTCACTCCCCTTGCAAACTTTCCAGCATAGCTTGGTACCACTTGATTTCAGCTGGCTAGCAGATGGCAGTCTCTTCTCATCAATGGCACCTACTGCTTAAATCCTCTAGATATGTCATGGCTTTTTGTTACATTCCTCCCCCCTTTTTGCTCGCCAGTCTTTGGGCAAGTGTAATTTTTTCGAGTTCAAAGTTTCCCCACAGGTAGGTCGAGTTCGGCCAACAATTGAATGCACTCCTTGGTCTTCTGCTGCATGTGGGACCAGACAGTTAGGGGGACTTCTGGTGTTGGCTCAGTCCTGCTGAGGTGTAGAGGTGCAAATGGAGTACTTGGAAACTCAGCCACTAGAGGTTTTAAATTGATTACAAGTTAGTTTTCTCTCCCACTCGAGAGTGATAACGGCATCTCCGGTGAACTCATTGGCACTGCAAGCCATTCTTCCTCTTCCTCTAAAAGTCCACTTTGTGTGACTTCAGCCACGTCTGTTGGGAGCCCTTTATTGTTACAGTCTTCTGCTTCAGAAGAGCAGGGTCGCAGCATATTCCTGTGCAACACCTGAGGTGTTACGATGTCATCTCCCTCAGGAAAAACCTTGTAGACTGAGTTATTCGAGTGAATCTTCCTCACCACTTGATAGGATACCGTCCTCCAACGATGATCCAGCTTGTTCCCGGGTCATTTGGCCTGCACCAATACACTGTCCCATGGCTGAAGTTGTCCTCCTGACTCTGGGGATCGATTTGAATATTCCACTTCCCAAAACTTCTGCTCAACCAGGTTCTGGATTTGTCAATTCCTTACATACAATACAGTTCTGTCATCACTCGCTCCCTGGAAGCAGGCCCCTTGGTCAGAGTGAATTCGCTTTGGGCATCCATATATGCGAATGAAGTCCTGACAGATGGCTATGGTTGCAGCTTTGACTGATCCAGGGTTGGAGTCACCACCACGAACTTGGTGAAGTGATCAGTCATCACCAAGCAATACCCGTAGCCATTGTGAAGATCCGATCATCAGAGGTTCGAATAGCCTGAATAGCAGCCCTCTGTTCCAGGGTTTGTTCAGCTCACACCGGTGACATATTCATCAAACTCTTTCGACCTTCTGCCGCAGTCATTGCAGCCACCAAAAGGTCTTCTCTACACTGAAGTGGGCACCCCTCTCAGGAGCTTCTTTAGCCAACTGTACTATCAGCACTTCTGGAGCCATCACTTGCCAGTTAACATCGAATTCTTGAGGGATCATAGAATCATAGAATCGTAGAGTTGAAAGGGACCTCCTGGGCCATCTGGTCCAACCCCCTGCTCAAAGCAGGATTCGCTAAATCATCCCAGTCAGATGTCTGTCCAGCCTCTGTTTGAAGACTTCCATTGAAGGAGAACTCACCACTTCTCGTGGCAGCCTGTTCCACTCATTGATCACTCTAACTGTCAAAAAGTTTTTTCTAATATCTAATCTGTGTCTCCTCCGATTCAGTTTCATCCCATTGCTTCTAGTCTTTCCTTGTGCAAATGAGAATAAAGTTGATCCTTCTACAATGTGACAGCCCTTTAGATATTTGTAGACAGCTATTAAGTCTCCTCTCAGTCTTCTCTTTTGCAAACTAAACATTCCCAAATCCTGCAACCTTTCCTCATAAGACAGGGTTTGCAGACCGGTCACCATTCTGGTCGCTCTTTTCTGAACTTGCTCCAGTTTGTTGATGTCTTTTTTAAAATGTGGTGCCCAAAACTGGACACAATATTCCAGATGAGGTCTGACCAAAGAGGAGTAGAGGGAAATAATGACTTCACGTGATTTAGACTGTATGCTTCTGTTAATACATCCTAGAATTGCATTTGCCTTTTTTGCTGCTGCATCACACTGTTGACTCATATTCAGTCTGTGATCTATTAGTATACCCAAGTCTTTTTCACATGTGCTGTCACTTAGCCCTATTCCTCCCATTCTATATATGCTTTTTTAATTTTTATTGCCCAGATGTAGTACTTTGCATTTCTCCCTGTTAAAAACCATTCTGTTAGTTGCTGCCCACTTCTCCAGTTTATTTAAATCTTTTTGAATCCTCTCTATCTCTTCTCTAGTATTAGCTATCCCTCCTAGCTTTGTGTCATCAGCAAATTTAATCAGTTTACCCTCAATTCCTTCATCTAAATAAATCGTTGATAAAGATGTTGAACAATACAGGGCCCAGGACAGATCCCTCTGGTACCCCACTTGAGACATTCTTCCAACTGGATGTGCAGCCATTTACGACCACTCTTTGGGTCCGATCACTAAGCCAGTTATGAATCCACCTAACAGTTGCCTTGTCCATTCCATACTTAGTCATTTTTTCAATAAGGATTGTATGAGAGACTTTGTCAAATGCTTTGCTGAAGTCAAGATATACTATATCTACAGCATTTCCTTGATCCACCCAATCAGTGATACCGTCATAGAAGGAAATTAAGTTAGTCTGACATGACTTATTAGTTACAAACCCATGCTGACTCTGTTTAATCACTTCATTCTTATCCAGGTATTGACATACATGTTGTTTAATAATTTGTTCAAAGATCTTTCCTGGTATAGAAGTCAGACTCACCGGCCTATAGTTGCCTGGGTCCACCTTCTTCCCCTTTTTGAAGATAGGAAAAACATTTGCTCTTCTCCAGTCTTCTGGCACTTCTCCTGTTCTCCAAGAATTTTCAAAGATTATGGAGAGGGGTTCAAAAATTTCTTCTGCTATCTCCTTCAGTACTCTGGGGTGTAATTCATCTGGACCTGGAGACTTGAATTCATTTAGGTTAGCTAAGTGTTTCCTCACTATCTTTCTGTTTATAGATATCCTGGATTCTTCTATTCCCTTAATAGGACAGTGAATAACATTTGATGTTACATTTCCTTTCTGAGAGAAAACAGATGCAAAATAGTTGAATCCTTCAGCACATCAGGCCATCTTTCAGGAAGAGCCTCTCCCACTGGCCCAAATCTGCAGGGTACATGGGGGTGAACAAGCCCTAGCTTCCTGATTAGGCCTTTGCACCAGAGCGACCCCCTTCCTCAACCTTGCCAGCTCCGGATCGGACTATTGCAGATGTATCCACTCGTCCTTTGAACGGCCAAGAATTTGAGTGGGTCTGGGCTCTTCTGTAGACTCCTGAGTGGTTACCATGGTCACGGTGAACTGCATAAAATCTCATCACCCTCAAGCTCTTCATCTATGTCTGTTCAGCCCAGCTTGGGTGACATGGAACAAGTCGTCTGCGTGCGTATTCTGGGACAGATAGGCGATCTTGTACTGGTATTTAGACATCCTTGCAACCCACCGCTGTTATAGTGCTCTCAGCTTTGCATTTTCTAGGCAGACCAGGGGGTTGTGTCAGTCCACATGTGTATTTCTGACCCCGACAAATACTCCAGGACCAGCAAATTCAGTTTGAATGAACTGTAATTGTCCGGATTCTTCTCTGTGTCTCTCAGTGACCTACTGGCATACATGATCACCCGCTCTCTTCCTTATTGTACCTGAGCCAATACTCCCCCCAGTCCTTATAGGCTTCCATCGGTGTACAGCACGAAGGGCTGTGAGAAGTCAGGGTAGGCCAAGATTGTGGCATCTGTCAATGCCATCTTCAATGACTGAAATGCTTCCTCTTGTCATGGTCCCCATTGAATGGGTTGACGTTTGGGTCCCCCAGCCATGCCCCGCAACAACTCATTGAGTGGTGCTACAATCTTGGCAAAGTCCCTTATGAACCTGCGGTAGTAACCAGTGTAGTGCCGTGGTATCGCACTTAGCCAGTGATGATGTGGTGATCGAACAAAGTTCAAAGAAAAAGTCTCTTTAATATGTTTATTTCACACAACATGAATGTCCAACTCATAACACCACAGCACATGATATCCTCCGGTTCGCAGTTGGGCACATATCCTCTTTATTACAGTCACTAAACACGCTAGTCCTCCTCTGACTAGTTGCCGTGGGCGACTGCACTGCTGTGTTAATGTTTTACTCAGCTTTACACAATCCATTGTATCCTCCGGATCCCAACTGGGAACCATATCCTTCAGTTTACAGTCACAAAACATGCTAGTCCTCCTCTGATCTGTTACTGTGGGCGACTGTACCGCCGTGTTAATGGCTCTTTACTCACAGCTTTTCACAGGACACGACCTCCTTCAGTTTACAGTCACTAAACACGCTGGTCCTCCTTCGAGCACAGGACAGTCTACCTCCGGTTCACCTCTGGGCACAGGACTGTCCACATCCGAGACTCGTTACCATGGGCGACTGCACCGCCATGCAAGCTTTGGGTGCCAGGTGTCTCAGCTCCCCTGGCTGTTTGACTCCACTCGCCTGTGTTCCCTCACACAGGTGGGAGGGCTGTGTTCACTCACACAGGTGGAGGGCTGTACTCCTCTAAACACCAGACTGACCCTGACACACCTATACCCTTTACTGCAGGGCTTTTTAACTAGAATCTGTGGCTTCAGCCACATAGAGAACCCGGGTCGGGAATTAAACGGACTGCACGACTATCATCCTGCAGTCTGTTTCAAAACACCAAAACCCAAAGTAGGTTTTTCCCTATATCTGCCTTGGACAATTAGCATGTCCAACACCTATACTCACTTTTAGTATTCACTGCAACATCAGCTGTGCCTGCAATGCCCTCTAATGGCCTCCATATGCCTCTGGGCGCATTCTAGGGGAAAAATACAGCGACCCCTACCTGTAACACCAGTCACTGCCTCACACTGGCTAGCACTAGGTAATCTCACAGTTGTCTCAGGTCGGTAGGCGTGGGCCACTTCAGTACTGCAGCCACCTTCTCTGTGGCGGGGTAAACTCACTCACTAGATACTGAATAGATGACACTTCTGGGGCTTTATTTTTAATCCGTGTCTTTGAAGCCGCTGCAGCCGGTGAAGATGCTCTTCAAATGTGTCGGAATAAATGATTGTCATCCAGATAGATCAAAGTGGCTTCAAAGTTCAAAGCATCTTTCCATCAAAAGCTGTAAGGTTATTGGTACATTCTTCTGTCCAAAAGGCACCCAGTTGAACTCGAACTGGCCCACAGGGAGGGCAAAAGGTGTTTTCTGGCCGTCCTTCTCAGCTACCAGGACTTGCCAGTAGCCACTGGCTAAGTCAAGAGAGGAAAAATATTTGGCTTTTCCTAATGCAGATGGGGACTCCTCAATTCTCGGCAAGGGATAGGAGTCCCGTACAGTACACGTGTTCAACCTTCGGTAGTCCACGGAGAAACTCACGCAGGGTACCATCCTTTTTCCGAACTAACATGATGGGGGCCACCCAGGGACTCTGGCTCTCGCGGATCACGCCATTGCGCAGCATGTGGGCCAACAGTTCTTTCACCTCCTGTTACATCTGAGGTGGGAACTGCCGATACCTCTCTCAAATGGAAGCAGTGGTTGCTGTAGGGATCTCATGAAGAATTGCATGGGTGCACCCCAAGTCATCTTCATTCTGTGCAAACACCTCTCGATATCACTGCAATAACTGTTAAACCTGCCCAACTTACTTCGAGAAAAACTCTGTGAGGTAGCTGCCGGGTGCCACTCCAGGGTGGTGTCTGGCTGTGGCTGCTGATCCCACTCGGGAACAGGACACCTGGACAGGTGTGAGTGACAAGCAGGCTGAGACACAGGGCAAGCGGACACGGCTGAGACACAGGGCAAGCAGGCACGGCTTGGTACACTGGCCAGCAGGCACGGCTTGAAGACACAGGGCAGGCGGGCACGGCTTGGAGACACAGGACAGGCGGGCACGGCTTGGAGACACAGGACAGGCGGGCACGGCTTGGAGACACAGGACAGGCAGGCACGGCTTGGAGACACAGGACAGGCAGGCACGGCTTGGAGACACAGGACAGACTGGCGTGGTATGAGAAGGGACAGGTAAGGACCTGTTCACACAGTAGGTGTAGGCAGGAAGGAGTGGTGTATGTTGGAACAGGATTTGGACCTGTTCACACAGGAGGTGCAGGTATGGATATAGGCTGGAGTGTGGAGTAGGCAGAGCCGTAGGGGTGCGTAGCAGGCTGGGCTGCCAGGGGGCCGTTCAGGCAGAGCGGCTAGGGGGCCGTGCAGGCAGAGCGGCTAGGGGGCCGTGCAGGCAGAGCGGCTAGGGGGCCGTGCAGGCAGAGTGGCTAGGGAGCCGTGCAGGCAGAGCAGCTAGGGAGCCGTGCAGGCAGAGCGACTAGGGAGCCGAGCAGGCAGAGCGGCTATGGAGCCAGGCAGGCAGAGCTGCAAGGGTGCAGATGCACAGACAGTGCTGCGAGGGTGCAGATGCACAGACAGTGCTGCGAGGGTGCAGATGCACAGTCAGAGCTGCGAGGGTGCAGATGCACAGTCAGAGCTGCGAGGGTGCAGATGCACAGTCAGAGCTGCGAGGGTGCAGATGCACAGTCAGAGCTGCGAGGGTGCAGATGCACAGTCAGAGCTGCGAGGGTGCAGATGCACAGTCAGAGCTGCAAGGGTGCAGATGCACAGTCAGAGCTGCAAGGGTGCAGATGCACAAACAGAGCTTCAAGGGAGCAGATGCACAAACAGAGGACACAAGGAAAGACACAGCAGGGAAGGAAGCCACAGACAAGGAGAAAGGGAGACTAAGGTAGGTCAGAGTACAGACAAGGTACTGGGACCAAGACTCAAGGGCCAGGATATTCAGCCTCCTGGCAGGCGGACAGAGAAGTACTAGGCAAGGTACCAAGACACAGGAATATGCAATAAGAGCCTTCAGAGAAGGCAAGACATAGGACAGGGCCTGGCTAACTCAGCAGCAAGGAGCTAACTGAGTTTAGACATTGCACAGGCAATGTTTCAGTGGGTGTGGCGGAACTAAATAGTCAAGGGCTCTAGGTGATTGGTCAGGGACAGATTAGACAGGTGCACCCTGACTGCATAAGAACCAGAGAGTTCTGGCGCCGCCCCCCCTGTACACACATAGCAAGGAAACATACAGAAGAGCAGAGGCACAGAGCAGAGGGCTGGCAAAAGACAGAATTCACAGCATGACCCGGAGCAGTGAGTAAGTTGATGTGCGGGGGATGGGAGGCCATGCAGTGACACCAGCAGGGTTGTTACAGTCTGTCTCCCTGTCTTTGGTTTCTTTCCCTGCTGTGTCTTTCCCTGTGTCCTCCCTTTATGCGTGTGTTCTGCACTCTTGCGGCTCTGTTCGTGCTCCGCTCTCTTGCGACTCTGCCAGCTCTACTCTTTAGGCTCTGCCAGTGCTCCGTACTCTTGCGGTTCTGCTTGATTCTGGTTCTGCTGCTGCAGAACTCCTTCCTGCTCTACTACTCTTCTCCGCAGTCTTGTGGCTCTGCTCGTGCTCTGCTGTCTTGCGACTCTGCCTGCTCTGTACTCTTCAGGCTCTGCCTGTGCTCCCTACTCTTGTGGTTCTGCTTGGTTCTGGTTCTGCTGCTGCAGAACCTCTTGCTGCTCTACTATTTTTCTCTGCAGCCTTGCGGTTCTCCTCCTGTGTGAACAGGTCCAAACCTGTTCCGTCATACTCCACTCTTTCCTGTCTGTACCAGTACTAGCACCTGCTTGCCCTGTGTCTCAGCCGTGCCTGCCTGCCCTGTGTCTCAGCCGTGCCTGCCTGTCCTGTGTCTCAGCCGTGCCTGCCTGTCCTGTGTCTCAGCCGTGCCTGCCTGCCAGTGTCTCTGCCGTGTCACCGTCTCCCCAAGTGGGATCAGCAGCTACAGCCAGACACCACCCTGGAGAGACACCTGGCAGCTGCCTGCCGCACAAGCCTGACCTCACCATCAGAGGCTCCAGTGAAAACCAAGGCAGCTGTCTTGGTCACGCCCCTTCCAGGGTAGTCTGCTTTGTGGCACAGTGGGGCCACACCCCCCTGGCTCATGCCCACCAGTCACGGCGCAAGCGTGACATTTCTTGCCTGGCTTGGTTCACAGAATGGTCCGCCATCTCTATGTCTGATGTTGTATCTTGCCGAATACGCCAAAAGTAATGCAGGTGGCTGCATGCAACGAGCAGAGATCACAAGGTGGAAACAGCGAAGGCTTGATGTAATGCTATTTACAGTGTGTTGCGAAAATATTCTGTCATGATCCCAGTGCAGGGTTTGACCTGCACGTCAGGGGTTAATGTCTTGAGCTCAGTGCAGGCTTTGACCTGCACACCTGGGGTTAATTATTGTGGCCTCTCTTTGGTTCAGGCAGAGCTTTTTTATTGCTCTGAGATACTCCAATCCCTGTCAGTTATACTTTTGCCTTTGGCCGAGTGTTGTGACCCCTGTGTGCCTGTTCATTGTCTTATAGTGATGTGGAAATTTATAGCTGGGTAAATTTACCCCTGTGTGTACTGTGGCCTGCCCAGATTAGACAGAGTCTTATTGAGCGCTCAAAGAAGGAAAGACGCCAGACTTGGTTGGCAGCAATACCTCCCAGCAAAACTCTGGAAGTTTATTGAATATACTTGGTTTTATCAGTTGTACAGAAAGGAGTGGTTACTCATTAACATAAAGGCTTTACTTCTTAGCTAATTGGTCAGTTTTAATGCATAAACATATATGGGCGTCGACCTAAGGTGACTTAAGCATCAGATGATATACTGCTCTTTGTCTTACAATGTCAGCAATGTTCTGATATCGGCTGGCACATCTGGCCTAAACTTCCTCTTTCTATGTCCTGGTTAAATATCACAAGACAATGCTATCATAAGATACCATCTGCTCCCCAGACTCTCTCATGGGGGGCAGTAGGTCATTTCCACCAACTAGTTACAAGGTTCAAACTGTGAATATGTATCTGTGTGCAGTATATATGAGCATATAGCAGTATATAGCCTATATAAGAGAACATGAGTATATAGCCTATAGCAGAGAAGTGAGATCTATATGAAATACATATATATTTCCATAACAATAGCTTGCTTATATGGTTCTGTCCCCCGTTGTGAGTTTGCCTGTTGATTCTGTACTGTATATCTGCTTCTCTGGTTTCTGACTTCTTGGCTACGTCTTGACTATCCGTTCTGTCTTGCCCTTTGGTAATTGTCGTGCTATCTTGTGCTTTGACCCCGGCCTGATCTGGTTTATTTCCCTGTCTATGCCTATTAGTAACTTTGTTCCGTAGTTACCATTCTAGGAGTTTTTCTGCAGCTCCTAACTCTTGGAAGTTTAGGCCACGCCCCCAGCAGTCACATGCTTCAGGTCCTGTGGGTCTGAAGCACACATCTCTGCTGCTGCCCGCTCCACAGGTATCTCTGAGCACAGGTTGTCTTACTCAGGATATGCGCACTGGCTCAGTGAGCAAGTGCAGTGCGATGTTCCTGACATTATAACTGACCGTGAACTTTTTTTTTTTTTCTCTCCTCACTTCTGTAGCATGGACACAATGCATGCCTTATCTGAGCAGGTGAAATGCTTGACTCAGTCGCTGCAGACGCTTAGTTTGGAACACCAAGCTCTGGCCCAGTCCCAACGGCAGGTTGCGGACTCGGTTCAGGGGGTGCTTTCCGCAGGCTTTCAGCAGGTGGGGAATAGAGATGTTATTTTAGTCCCACCCGAATCCCCGGTTAAGTTACCAGATACGTTTGCTGGTGACAAAAATGAATTTAGAGCGTTTAAAGAGGGCTGTAAGCTCTTTATCTCCTTGAGACCCCGCTCCTCTGGGGATGAGAAACAGAGGGTGGGGGTAGTTATGTCCCTCCTTAGGGGGTCCCCACAAGCCTGGGCATTTTCTCTTTCCTCTTCTGCCCTGGAGAGAATGACTGGATGCGTTTTTTGAGGCCTTAGGGCTTATTTACGATGAGCCAGATAGAGTGCGTTTGGCTGAGGAGAAGGTAATGAGTGTCTGTCAGAGGAAGCACTCGGCCGAGTGGTTCTGTTCTGAATTTAGGCGTTGGGCAGCTGAGGTTTCTTGGAGTGATGCCGCCCTTTGGGGGCTGTTCCGTAGAGGCCTGTGTGAACGTCTGAAGGATGCCCTGGCACTCCATCCTCCACCTGACTCCCTGGAGGATGCCATGACCCAAGCGGTTCGCGTAGATCGCAGACTGCGGGCAAGAGGTGTTATGCAACTTGAAACATCATTATTCTCTAGTGGAGTTGAGACCCAGACTCCTCCGGTGGCTATGGAGGTGAGCGCTGTCACCTGTGAGGAAAAGGAAAGAAGACGCCGCCGGGAGAAGCAGTTGTGCTTCTATTGTGGGGAATCTGGACATTGGAAGAAGGACTGCCCCTCCTGTCCGTCATCCTCCAAGGTGGCGGGAAACGACTAGATCTGGGTAGTAGTCGAGGAGGCTACCCAGACCTTCAGGTACCTTTTTCCTCACTTGCAAAAATTGTGCTTCGGGTGGAACTGGAACTTGGTGATGGTCCTGTTCAGACTACCGCCTTTGTTGACTGTGGCTCTGCTGTTAACCGGATTATGACTCTTAATAAGATAGGGACAGTCAGGCTTCAGGATCCTGTTAAACTTGTGGCAATTAACTCGTCCTTTCTTATCCGGGACGGTATCTGTTTCAGGTCTGAACTTTTTTCTCTGAAAGTGGGTTCCACTCATGTAGAAAAATTAACTTGTCTTGTGTTAGATAACTTGCCTGCAGGACTGGTACTGGGGATGCCTTGGCTACAACGCCATAATCCTACCATTGATTGGGTGACGGAGGAGATCACTCAATGGGGATGTAAAGATAAGTGTTGTAACCTGGGGCCTCTTGTTAACTCTGTTAAAACCGTATCTGTGTCGTCTGTCGGTCTGGAAAGTATTCCGGAGTACCTAAGGATTTCGAAGACGTATTTTCCGAAAGTGAGGCTGAGACGCTGCCACCACATAGACCCTACGATTGTGCCATTACCGAACCAAGTTACCTAAGGCTCGATTGTTCAATTTGTCTGGGCCTGAGCGCCAAGCCATGAAGGAGTACATAGCTGAGAGTCTCCACAAAGGGCATATCAGGCCATCTGTGTCACCCGTGGCAGCAGGATTCTTCTTTGTGAAGAAGAAAGATGGTGGTTTGCGGCCATGCCTCGACTTTCGGGAACTTAACAAGATAACGGTTAGGAACACTTATCCACTTCCCCTCATACCAGACCTATGTAACCAGTTATCTGGGGCCCAATGGTTCTCCAAATTAGATCTCCAGGGGGCCTACAAAATGATAAGGGTTCGGGAAGGGGACGAGTGGAAAACTGCGTTCTTCACATTTGAGGGACTCTTTGAAAACCTGGTTATGCCCTTTGGGTTAACTAATGCCCCCCGCTATTTTCCAGAACTTTATCAATGTTGTGTTTTCTGACCTGATAGGCCATTTTGTTGTCATTTATTTGGATGACATTTTGGTGTATTCCCCGGACAGTCAGTCTCACTTACAACATCTACAGACAGTTCTCCAGAGACTCAGGGAGAACCACCTGTTTGCTAAATTGGAAACATTTTCATTTTTCGTACAGGAACTGTCTTTTTTGGGGCTGATTGTATCTTGTGAGGGGTTTTGTATGGACCCTAAGAAGGTGCTGGCGATCGCAGACTGGGTTCAGCCTCACGATCTCAAGGGGCTCCAGCGCTTCTTGGGATTTGCAAACTATTACCGGAGATTCATTAAAGGTTTCTCTCAAGTGGTTAAACCACTCACAGATCTTACCCAGAAGGGGGCTGATGTAAAAAATTGGTCGGAACTCGCTAAGGAGTCCTTCTCAGCTCTTAAGAAATGTTTCCTGTCCGCCCCGGTGTTGGTCCAGCCAGATCCGTCCTAACCATTTATTGTGGAGGTGGATGCTTCTGAAGTAGGGGTGGGGGCAGTGTTGTCCCAAGGTCCGACCACCCTTACTAATCTCAAACCCTGTGCCTTCTTCTCCAAGAAGTTCTCATCCGCCGAGAGAAATTATGATGTAGGCAATAGAGAACTTCTTGCGGTCAAGCTGGCATTCGAAGAATGGAAGCAATTTTTGGAAGGGGCGGCTCACTCTATCACTGTTATCACGGATCACAAAAATTTGGCATACCTTGAATCTGCTAAGAGGCTTACTCCTAGACAAGCCCGTCGGTCACTTTTTTTTCTCGCTTTCAATTCTCCATTACTTTTCGACCAGGGTCCAAAAATGTTAAAGCGGATGCCCTGTCCAGAAGTTTTGACCCGGTGTCTCCCCCCGAGCCACCGTCCTCCATTCTTCCCCCAGGGGTGGTAGTGGCGGGGGTCTCATCAGAGTTGGAACAAGAAATTTTGAGGGCTCAGTTCCTAGCTCCGACGACCAGGCCAGGGGATAAATTGTTTGTTCCGGATTTATTGCGGCCTAGACTTCTGCAGGAGTTTCATGAGTCTAGGCTGAGTGCTCATCCCAGTATCACGGCCACTAGAGAGGCAGTAGCCAGGATTTTTTGGTGGCCTTCACTGGGGTCTGATGTCAAGAAATTCATTGCTGCTTGTGGAGTTTGAGCCCGTTCCAAAAGCTCGCATAACCGGCCGGCTGGGGAACTCATACCGTTACCGGTTCCTGATAGGCCATGGACTCATCTCTCCATGGATTTTATTACCGGTCTTCCACCTTCCAGGGGCAATACCGTGATCTGGGTGGTGGTGGATAGGTTTTCAAAACAGGTCCATTTCATTCCCTTGGCAGCATTACCCTCAGCAGAAACATTGTCAAGGTTGTTCGTGTAGCATGTGGTCCGATTGCATGGGGTACCCCTGAATGTGGTGTCTGACAGAGGTGTGCAGTTTTTGGCCAAATTTCGGAGTGCATTCTGTATGAAATTGGGCATCTCACTCTCCTCGTCGGCATATCACCCGGAGAGTAATGGTCAGACGGAACGCACCAATCAATCCCTGGAACAAATTCTCAGGTATCTGACCTCCGCCAGACAGGAGTATTGGTGTGATGCGTTACCGTTGGCGGAATTCGCTTTTAACAACCCGGTGAGTCAGTCCACCAACATGTCCCCATTCCTAATCAATTACGGGTTTAATCCTCATTTTGGGGAGTTTTCACAGGTGGATTCCGGTTGTCCAGGGGCAGAAGGGTCCGTCCAACGGTTAAAAAACCTCTGGGCTTAAGTCCAGCGTAATATCTCTCAGGCCCAGGGGAGGTACAAATATTTTTCTGACAAAAAGAGGGCCCCGGGACACATATTTCAGGTGGGGGAGAAGGTTTGGTTTTCCACACGTAACATCAACTTGAAGGTACCGTCAGCTAAATTGGGACCAAAGTTCATTGGGACCAAAGTTCATTGGTCCGTACGAGATTGTGGAGATAGTCAACCCGGTGGCATATAGGTTGCATCTACCCGCCTCCTTAAAGATATCCAATGTGTTCCATAAATCTCTGTTGAAACCCGTGTGGTCTGTCAAGGAGGACTCCGAGTCTTTTGTTCCTCCAGTGTTGGTGGAGGGTCACTTGGAGTATGAGGTTGGACATATTGTGGACTCTCGGCGGGTGCGCCGCTCTTTGCAGTATGTGGTCCACTGGAAGGGATATGGACCGGAGGATCGCTCGTGGGTCCCTGCTCACTCTGTACATGCAGATCGCCTGGTTTGGGCTTTCCATGCCAAGTACCCGGGGAAGCCTGGGGGTCCAGAGGCCCCCCGTTGAGAGGGGGGTACTGTCATGATCCCAGTGCAGGGTTTGACCTGCACGTCCGGGGTTAATGTCTGGCTCAGTGAACAAGTGCAGTGCGGTGTTCCTGACATTTTCGGCTCCCTGGAACTTTTCAACCTTTTCCCACATATCATGCTTCAAACATAAAGATACCAAATGTAAGTTTTTGGTGAAGAATCATCAACAAATGGAACACAATTGTGAAGTTGAACGAAATGTATTGGTTATTATTCGGCCCCTTTACTTTCAGTGCAGCAAACTCACTTCAGAAGTTCATTGTGGATCTCTGAATGATCCAATGTTGTCCTAAATGACTAATGATGATAAATATAATCCACCTGTGTGTAATCAAGTCTCCGTATAAATGCACCTGCTCTGTGATAGTCTCAGGGTTCTGTTTGAAGCACAGAGAGCATCATGAAGACCAAGGAACACAACAGGCAGATCCGTGATACTGTTGTGGAGAAGTTTAAAGCCCGATTTGGATACAAAATGATTTCCAAAACTTTAAACATCCCAAGGAGCACTGTGCAATCAATCATATTGAAATGGAAGGAGTATCATACCACTGCAAATCTACCAAAACCCGGCCGTCCCTGTAAACTTTCATCTCAAACAAGGAGAAGACTTATCAGAGATGCAGCCAAGAGACCCATGATCACTTTGGATGAACTGCAGAGATCTACAGCTGAGGTGGGACAGTCTGTCCATAGGACAACAATCAGTCATACACTGCACAAATCTAGCCTTAATGGAAGAGTGGCAAGAAGAAAGCCATTTCTCAAAGATATCCATTAAAAGTGTCGTTTATAGTTTGCAACAAGCCACCTGGGAGACACACCAAACATGTGGAGGAAGGTGCTCTGGTGAGATGAAACCAAAATCGAACTTTTTGGCAACAATGCCAAACGATATGTTTGGCGTAAAGGCAACACAGCTCATCACCCTGAACACACCATCCCCACTGTCAAACATGGTGGTGGCAGCATCATGGTTTGGGCCTGCTTTTCGTCAGCAGGGACAGGGAATATGGTTAAAATCGATGGGAAGATGGATGGAGCCAAATACAGGACCATTCTTGAAGAAAACCTGTTGGAGTCTGCAAAAGACCTGAGACTGGGACGGAGATTTGTCTTCCAACAAGACAATGATCCCCAACATAAAGCAAAATCTACAATGGAATGGTTCACAAATAAACGTATCCAGGTGTTAAAATGGCCAAATCAAAGTCCAGACCTGAATCCAATCGAGAATCTGTGGAAAGAGCTGAAAACTGCTGTTCACAAACGATCTCCATCCAACCTCACTGAGCTCGAGCTGTTTGCCAAGGAAGAATGGGCAAGAATTTCAGTCTCTCGATGTACAAAACTGATAGAGACATACCCCAAGCGACTTGCAGCTGTAAACGCAGCAAAAGGTGGCGCAACAAAGTATTAAGTTAAAGGGACCGAATAATATTGCACGCCCCACTTTTCAGTTTTTGAATTTCCACCAAAATTTAAAATAGACAATAAATTTTGTTCAACTTCACAATTGTGTCCCTCTTGTTGTTGATTCTTCACCAAAAATGTACATTTGGTATCTTTATGTTTGAAGCATGATATGTGGGAAAAGGTTGAAAAGTTCCAGGAAGCCGAATACTTTCGCAAGGCACTGTATATACAACAGTAACTTTTAAACAATTAGTCTTAGTAGCTATGCAATTTAACAGTAGAGGGAATACCAGGTTTAGAATAACTAGTGAAAGACTTTCTTGTTTAATGTTATTGTCCTTTTCACAAAGGTGGTCGGCCCAGTCTTGGGAGTCACCAAGTGGGTTTTTACCCAAAGCTCTGGTTTTAGCAGGGGTCCCTGTTTTTTCCCGCTAAGCCGCAGGTCTCTTCCTAAAATAGTGTATTAAAGCCCGTTGAGCCTATAACGCACCAACCGGCCCCCTCCCAACCTGTAAGCCTAATCACAACTGGTCCGGGTACCATTGATGATAACTGGAAGTGACAGCCCTGCTCACTCGCACCATTCCTCCTCAATCGCAGGCGTGCCTCTCCTGTCGCAGTCTCTGCATGGGTCTTCTCGGCTTGACTATTGGCAGAAGTCTCTCAGGCTCAAGATGGAGAGGACTGGGCATCAGCTCTTGACAGGCATCGTCGGGCCTCAGAGACTTGACCAGTGCAGTACGCGTCTTCTGGCTCTGACGAAAGTAAGGCATTTTTGGGGATATCTTCTGGGGAATCCAGACCTTGCCAGATGGTGACCAACATCTGGGTGGCGTAGACTCCCCGCTGAGGCTTTCCTCCCTCGTCCCAGTGGTCTCTCTGGAGCATTTCTGCCCCGCTCCCTTCCATGTTGTCAAATATCCTCATGGATGGGCGTGCAGGGATTTAATACCAGGGAAATCTTTCCTGTGGTTCACCTGATCCACTCAAGCACACAAAGTCACTCCCCCTGCAAATGTTCCAGCATACTTTGCATACTTTGGTTCCACTTAATTTTGGCTGGGCAGCAGATGACAGCCTCTCCTCATCAATTGCACCTCCTGCAAGAGTTCTCCAGATATGTCATGGCTTCTTTTTACATCATTATCTATGAGAATAACAGATGGACAGAACTGGAGAGGTGAGGACTCTAGAAATGTCTGTAGTGATATTTATAAATATGTCTCTCCATAACCAGGATTACACAGTAGTGAAGAAGACCTTTAGTGAACGCTGTCAGGACCCTGTGTCTGAGGGATGGGGAAGACCCCTGAGTCCAATCACGGGGCCTCCACCTCACCCCCTGATACATGAGGACATCAATGACCAGAAGATCCTAGAACTCACCTATAAGATGATTGAGCTCATAACTGGAGAGGTGATACTGCTGGGAATGCTGGGACATTATACAGTAACACTATGAAGGGATTGGGGTATGAAGGTATCATTGTATGTGTCAGGTTCCTATACGGTGTCAGGATGTCTCCGTCTATTTCTCCATGGAGGAGTGGGAGTATTTAGAAGGACGCAAAGATCTGTACAAGGACATCATGATGGAGGTTCACCAGCCCCTAACATCGCCAGGTAATAGACAGGGCTAAATACACACGGCCTATAATTATCTGTAGGTATAGAATTAATTCAGACCCTGTATGTGTTTCCTCAAGATCTATCCAGTAAAAGGACAACACCAGAGACACGTCCCCGTTTTCTTCTTCCAGAAGACTGTAAAGAAGAAGATCCCAATGTTCCTCAGGATCATCAGGTAGATGGAGAGAAGTTGTCATGAGATCTCCCCTATGATGTGTAGATGGCTGTGAAGGTCTTGTGCTCAGGCTTGTTTTATCCACCAGTATTATGTTTGTGACTTTTACAATATTTGTTTCAGGGTGAAGATATGACCCATATTAATACTTTAATTACATATGTGAGGGGTGATAAGCGGTGTAAAGAGGAGATTCCTACATATGACTACGCAGGTAAGTAGTGATCACTAAATGCAGAGCAGTCACAGATACTACTGTAATTATATGTTGAATTTCTATCGGCCGTACCGGTCCTTGAAGGACAGTCAAGTGAGAAGCCAAACCGTTTTGAGGTTAACAAGAAATATGTAGGCAGATTAGCAAAGAATTTAGAAGTAAGGTTCGGTAATAATCTACTCAAAACCGGGTAACAACTTAGCTTTGGTAATAACAGATTGGCTAATTTGACTCTTACACAATGAACTAAGTGACCCTGTGAATTTAGTGCAGCATCTCCACCAGTGCAGCCAAGGACTATTTTGCGAAGGCTGGTTAGAAAAGTGACAGTGCAGGAGCGTGCCAGTATAAGAACATTACAGAGTAGTCATGGTTAAACGTGAAATGATGGCATATGAAGTTCTTCTATGTACAAAGTTGTTTCTCTATACCTTCTCTACCCAATTTATTATTGATACAACTCATCACGTAAAGTAGGGTATGAGCTAACTTGGGAAGAATAAACACGTATCTTGATGCAGCAATGAGCAAACTTTGTTGAAATGGCCATACTAGTGAGAATAAAGTTCAGCTGTTGTGAACACCTTTGACCTGGCTTCTGAGTGTGGGCTCCCTCTGGTGGTTGCTGCTGGTAATGGAGCTGGTCTGGCTGACAGAAGTCAATCACCTGAGGATGATGATTGTAGGTCAGGTGTTAGACTGGAGAGATTTAAGTGAGCAACCTTCCCTCAGTTGTTGCCGGTGAGTTGGTTTGCTTCCTGCGCATTTTGGAAGTCTACTTGCCTCCTTCTCCGTCCTGCATCTTTCAGAAAAGTTATTTGTCTGCTTGAATCTTTTTTGCATTTTGATTCATTTTTGCTGTTCTCTGATTTTGCTCTGCTGGTGCGAGTTCAGCCGGGTTCCCTGTTGGGACCTGTGCTGGACTCTGTTTCATATGCCACAGTTTGTGTCAGTCTTTTCTGTATCTCTAATCCCCTGTTATATCGATATCTTTGTTTTGCGTCCTGTTCACACCAGAGTTCTGATTTAGTGGGGGAGAGGTTGTGTGGCCTCAGTATTTTTGCATATGACACGTGTTGGATTTTTCTTAGGGTTTTTTGCGTGATTGCAGACAGTATCCTTTTCTGTCCTGTTCTATCTAGACAGTTTGGGCCCCATCATTTGCTTACTCTATTTTCTCCCTGTGTTTTGTGCTTCATCTTATCTCACCGGCAATATATGGTCGGGGGCTATCTATTCCTTTGGGGTTCTACTCCGGGGCAGTTTAGCTTTTCCATTTCTCTCTTCAGGCTTAGTTAATTCTTTGGCTGTGCCGAGGCGCCTAGGGCATCGTAGGTACGTCCCATGGCTAATTCTAGTTGCGTTAGTTTAGGGGTCTGCAATCCGCTAAGCTACCAACCTCTCTGGTTACCTAGCCTATTTACCTGCTGTCCTCCTCGTAATCATAACATTCAGCGTTATTTCTGGTGACAAGATCCCTATAACATAGCACAAAAATGTACCAATAAGAATGCCAACAACCCGGGCGTACAACGGGTTCAATAGCTAATCCTGGTATATGGTCACACATCCTTGTATGTGCTCCCCCAGCCTGCTATATGCTCCCCTAGCCTGGTATATGCTCCTCCAGCCCGGTATATGCTCCCCTAGCTTGGTATATGCTTCCCCATCCTGGTATATGCTCCCAAATCCTGCATGTTGTTCCATACATACATACATACAAACAATGACTCCTGTTATGATTGAGTCACCGTAGGAGGCAAAAATAGAAATGCTAGCTAAGTCCAGAAAACCAGAGAAGTTGGCAGCTATCGGATTGCAGACCCCTGAACCTATCAACACAACTAGCAGTAGCCGTGGGGGGCTCCTACGATGCCCTAGGCCCCTCGATCACAGCCGGAGGACTACATAGCCTAAAGACAGAAAGGGAAATCTAAACTGCCCCAGAGCAGACCCCAAAGCAAAAGGCAGCCCCCCACATATAATGACGGTGAAGCAAGAAGAAAGAACAAAACACAGACAGAAAGATAGACTGAGCAAAGATGGGGCCCAAGCTAGCTTAGATAGGAAAGGACAGGAAGGCTGCTGTCTGCAATCCGTGAAAAACCCTATGAAAATAAGAGCCAACAAACTGACAGTAAAAAAGGCCCTGAAGACGCTAGGCTTCAAAAAAGGCTATGTCAGTACTCAGGAATATTCTGAAGACAGAGCAACAGGCAAAAGGAGATTCAGCTCACCCCAGCAGGGAATGGCAGAATCCAGACAAGCAAGGAAAACAAAACACTAATGCAAAAAGTCAAAGCAGAAATCTTAGCTTTAGATGAGCAGGAATCAGACTGGTTTCCTAGAAGTCCACAGAGAAATCACCCACAGGCCAGAAGGGCGTCGGCAGCCTTATAACCAGTCATTAACTCCACTCAGCCAGTCATCATCATCAGCCCCAGGTGTTTGACAATCAGGCTCACTACCTTTCTTCACCAGAAGAGGGAGTTCCTCGGGCCTCAGTAGTGAAGGGGAAAATGAACTCACAACAGTACCTCCCCCTTGAGGAGGGGTCACCGAACCCTCAAACACGCCACCAGGGCGATCAGGGTGAGCCCGATGTAAGGCACGCACCAATCTTTTTGCATGAATATCAGAGGCAGAGACCCAGGAATTATCCTCCTGACCATAACCCTTCCACTTTACCAAATACTGGAGTCTCCGTCTAGCCAGACGGGAATCCAGTATCTTCTCTACCTCATATTCCATGTTACCTTCAACCAATACAGGGTCTGGAGGTGCAACCCCCGGAACAACAGGTTCAACAAACCTCTTCAACAAAGATTTATGGAACACATTATGGATTTTAAATGTGACAGGAAGAGCCAAACGAAAAGAGACCGGATTAATAATCTCCAAAATCTTGTAAGGTCCAATAAATCTAGGCTTAAACTTAGGAGAAGCCACCTTCATAGCAATATTTTTTGATGATAACCACACCATATCACCAACCTTAAACTGGGGACCAATGGTCCTATGTCGGTTGGAAAACCGCTGGGCCTTTTCCTGGGAGAGAGATAACTTATCCACCACTTGGTCCCAGATCTGGTGCATTCTCTCCACCACAGTGTCAACACCTGGGCAGGCAGAGGGCTCCACCTGCCCTGAAGAAAATCGAGGATGAAACCCAAAGTTACAAAAAAAGGTGACATCAAAGTGGCAGAACTAGCTCTATTATTTAAAGCAAATTCGGCCAAGGGCAAAAATGAAACCCAATCATCCTGATCAGCAGAAATAAAACATCTCAAATATGACTCCAAGGTCTGGTTTGTTCTCTCTGTCTGCCCATTGGTCTGAGGGTGAAAAGCAGAGGAGAAGGACAACTGAATTCCCAGCTTGGAACAGAAAGTTCTCCAAAATCTAGACACAAACTGGACTCCTCTGTCAGATACAATGTTCTCAGGAATCCCGTGCAAGCGAACCACCTGTTGTAAAAACAGGGGCACCAATTCAGAGGAAGACGGCAACTTAGGGAGTGGTACAAGATGAACCATCTTAGAGAACCTATCACAAATCACCCAAATAACAGTCATCCTTTGAGAGACAGGCATATCAGAGATGAAATCCATTGAAATATGGGTCCATGGCCTCTTGGGGACAGGCAAAGGCATCAACAACCCACTAGAGCGAGAACACGATTTAGACCGGGAGCACGTCCCACAGGACTGCACAAAATTCCTGACATCACGAGACAAGGAGGGCCACCAAAAAGACCGACTCACCAGATCTCTAGTACCAAAAATACCTGGATGACCAGCCAAAGCAGAGCAATGAACTTCAGACATCACTCTCTTCTTCCACTGGTCAGGAACATACAACTTTCCACTGGGACAACGCTCAGGTTTGTCCTCCTGGAACTCTTCCAGAGCACGTCTCAAATCGGGCGAGATGGCAGAAAGAACTACCCCTTCGCCTAAGATGGTAGCAGGCTTGGTCACCACAGGAGAATCAGCAAAGAAGCTTCTAGAGAGGGCGTCAGCCTTGACATTCTTAGTTCCAGGAAGAAAAGAAACCACAAAATCAAAACGTGTAAAAAACAAGGCCCACCTAGCCTGTCTAGGGTTCAAGCGCTTAGCCGACTCTAGGTAAATCAAATTCTTGTGGTCAGTGAGGACCACGACTTGATGCTTAGCTCCCTCCAACCAATGTCTCCACTCCTCAAATGCCCATTTCATGGCTAACAGTTCCCGATTCCCCACATCATAGTTACGTTCAGATGGAGAGAACTTTCGTGAAAAGAAAGCACAGGGATTCATTTTAGATGTTACAGGATCCTTTTGGGACAAAACAGCTCCTGCACCAATCTCAGAAGCGTCCACCTCTACCTGGAATGGAAGTGAGACATCAGGTTGCCGCAAAACCGGGGCGGAGGTGAATCTTCGCTTCAGCTCCTGAAAGGAAGAAACAGCCTCCGGAGACCAATTTAACACATCAGCACCCTTCTTAGTCAAATCAGTCAATGGCTTTGCAATACTAGAAAATTTTGCTATAAATTTCCGATAAAAATTAGCAAAACCCAAAAACTTCTGGAGGGCCTTCAAAGAAGTGGGCTGAACCCAATCATAAATGGCCTGTACCTTGGCCGGGTCCATTTCAATAGTTGACGGGGACAAAATAAATCCCAAAAAAGAAATCCTCTGTACTCCAAAAAGGCATTTAGATCCTTTGACATACAGGGAATTCTCCCTCAAGATCCGGAACACAGTCCAAATATGTTCCACATGAGAATCCCAATCCTTGGAGAAGATCAAAATATCATCCAGATAGATAATCAAAAATTTATCGACAAAATCTCGGAAAATATCGTTCATGAAGCACTGGAAGACAGAAGGGGCATTAGTGAGCCCAAAAGGCATCACCAGGTACTCAAAATGTCCCTCCGGAGTAATAAACGCCGTCTTCCATTCATCCCCATGCTTAATGCAAATAAGATTATACGCCCCCCTGAAGTCAAGCTTGGTAAACCAGCAAGCACCTTTAACTCTGGAGAATAGATCAGAAATCAGGGGTAACGGATACTGATATTTAACAGTAATTTTGTTGAGAGCACGATAATCAATACAAGGTCTTAATGATCCATCCTTTTTGGCTACAAAAAAAAACCGGCACCTAAGGGTGACGAGGATGGTCTAATATGACCCTTCTCCAACGCCTCCTTAATATAGGATCGCATAGCCTCGTGCTCGGGTACAGATAAATTGAAGAGCCGACCCTTGGGAAATTTACACCCCGGGCTCAGTTCAATTGCACAGTCATAACTCCTATGAGGAGGCAGAGACGCAGACTCATTCTCACTAAATACATCATAAAAGTCCGCCAAATAATCAGGAACATCATGCGACTGAGGAGAGGTGGAAAACACCGGAGCCTCACTAAAGGCACACCAACAACCCCAACTCACCACAGACACAGATTTCCAATCCAAAACTGGATTATGAATTTGTAACCAGGGAAACCCCAGAACAATAGTATCATGCAGATTATGTAACACCAAAAACCTGCAATTTTCTTGATGGTCTGGGGCGACCCGCATTACCACCTGGGTCCAAAACTGAGGTTTATTTTTAGCCAAAGGAGTAGCATCAATCCCCCTCAAAGGGATAGGCGTCTGCAGAGGTGTCATCGGAAATCCACAACGTTTAGCAAAATCCAAGTCCATTAGATTTAGAGCTGCTCCCGAATCCACAAAAGCCTTGGCGGAAAATGTGGACAGGGAGCAGATCAGAGTAATAGCCAGAAGAAACTTAGGTTGAACACCCCCAACAGAAAACGTGTGTGCAAGGCGTTTCTCGCGTTTAGGACAGACAGAAATAATATGCGAGGCATCTCCACAGAAAAAACACAACTTATTACGCCTTCTGAACTCCTGACGCTGCTCTCTGGAAAAAACTATCACATTGCATAGGTTCAGACATCTGTTCAACAGGTGGCAACACCTCTCGTGCAGCTCTGCGTTAGCGCAAACGCCGATCAACCTGAATGGCTAAAGACATAGAATCGTCAAGACCAGAGGGAACAGGAAATCCCACCATAGTATCTTTTACGGCTTCTGACAACCCCTTCCGAAAGAGAGCAGCCAAGGCATTATCATTCCAGTTAGTAAGTACTGCCCACTTTTGGAATTTTTGACAGTACAATTCTGCAGAATCACGACCCTGGTTCAATGCCAGCAGGGTCTTTTCAGCCTGATCAATGGCATTAGGTTCGTCATACAACAACCCCAAGGCCTGAAAAAATGCGTTCACATTAGTCAGAATAGGATCATCTGGTTTCAAAGAAAACGCCCAATCCTGGGGATCGCCACGCAGCAAAGAGATGACAATTTTAACCTGCTGCGCGGAGTTCCCTGACGAGTTAGGCTTCAAGGCAAAAAATAATTTACAATTATTTTTGAAATTCAAAAATTTAGACCGATCCCCAAAAAATACATCAGGTGTAGGAATCTTTGGTTCAGCAGCATGTGAATGAGCAAGGTAGGCGGAAATTCCCCGCACTTCCGCAGCGAGCTGCTCCACACGATCAGACAATTGCTTTATCTCCATTGAGAGAAAAAAAAAAATTCCCCCTACGGCCTCAGAGATATAGAGGAAAAAATATACACACCTTTTTTTTTTTTCTTTTTTTTTTATACAATTCTTTCCTGCAATTGAGTACCCTAGGATCTGCGGTATGGCGGGTGATTCTGTTATGATTGAGTCACCGTAGGAGGCAAAAATAGAAATGCTAGCTAAGTCCAGAAAACCAGAGAAGTTGGCAGCTATCGGATTGCAGACCCCTGAACCTATCAACACAACTAGCAGTAGCCGTGGGGGGCTCCTACGATGCCCTAGGCCCCTCGATCACAGCCGGAGGACTACATAGCCTAAAGACAGAAAGGGAAATCTAAACTGCCCCAGAGCAGACCCCAAAGCAAAAGGCAGCCCCCCACATATAATGACGGTGAAGCAAGAAGAAAGAACAAAACACAGACAGAAAGATAGACTGAGCAAAGATGGGGCGCAAGCTAGCTTAGATAGGAAAGGACAGGAAGGCTGCTGTCTGCAATCCGTGAAAAACCCTATGAAAATAAGAGCCAACAAACTGACAGTAAAAAAGGCCCTGAAGACGCTAGGCTTCAAAAAAAGGCTATGTCAGTACTCAGGAATATTCTGAAGACAGAGCAACAGGCAAAAGGAGATTCAGCTCACCCCAGCAGGGAATGGCAGAATCCAGACAAGCAAGGAAAACAAAACACTAATGCAAAAAGGCAAAGCAGAAATCTTGGCTTTAGATGAGCAGGAATCAGACTGGTTTCCTAGAAGTCCACAGAGAAATCACCCGCAGGCCAGAAGGGCGCCGGCAGCCTTATATCCAGTCATTAACTTCACTCAGCCAGTCATCATCATCAGCCCCAGGTGTTTGACAATCAGGCTCACTACCTTTCTTCACCAGAAGAGGGAGTTCCTCGGGCCTCAGTAGTGAAGGGGAAAATGAACTCACAACAGACTCCCCTGCTACATGTTGTCTAAGTTAAATATTTAAATTTTGTTGAAGGTTCTGTGTGCAAATTTTCTTCAATAAAATATCGCCAGAGATTGCGCCATGTACAGGTGCTGACTCCAGCCCAACACCTCCTCCAGCCTCGCCGGAGTTCGCAGTATTTCCTCACATATTCGGTCTGCGCCTACTTGTATCGCAATCTCCGTTGCCAAACTCTTCCTCCATCCTCGTCATCCTGTCACCTCTATTAATGCTGGATGTGTCCTTCTGACTCTGGCCACACTGTGCAGGCGCAGTCTATACCGGCTTTGGACAGAAGGACGTATTTAACGCTACATTATAGATAGTCATGGCCAAAAGCAAATTTGGGCAAAGTGCCAACAATTTTGTTTGGCCGAGATATCTGTGTCTTTGTGTTTCATACGTGTGGCAACCATGTGCTGCATCAGTGTAACATGTACCAGCGCCTGGGAATCAGAGGTACTGTTTTCGCTAATCTCCGGCGCCGGGTGTTGAAGACAACTCCCATCCTTATACCCTGCTCTGCCTGCGATCAGCAGGAGCAGAGGACAATATTCAGCCCCTGCTGTCTACATAGAAGAATGTAATATTAAGAATAAAACATCACATTATAGTCACATTAAGGGCTCATACTCACCTCTGAGGAAAATGGACGAGTGCAATCCGATAAGAAATCATACCACACTCTGATCAGTGTTATTCTATGAGCATGCTGCAACTGTCCTTGTATCTTGGACAACACTCATCAATGCAAGTCAATGGGTGCGAGAAAAAAATTGCACATTACTCGGACCATGCAAGTGCCGTCTGATTTTTACATACCATTGTCCTTTGAAAAGCCAGTAATTCATCTGTCGTGTACAGTAAAATCACAGTGTGATCCAACGGAATAGAATAGATAGATCTAAAGATGTCAGTCACATATAGAATTAGTACAGTGTGTGTGCAGGTTACTCTATATGTATTTTACTTACTAAATTATTTTCTGAAATAAACTGTCGTGAGGTCCTCCGACAATTTACCAGCAGAAGGAAAGCGGACAGCTGGGGGCAGATGTTTATTTCCTGGAAAGGGGGTAATACCTGTGGAGCTTCGCAGGATATTAATATCCGCTCGCAGCTGTATATTTAGCCTCTCCTGGATGTGAAAATGGGGTTCTACCAAAAAAAAAAAAAAATGATGTAACATCCCCCTCTAATTAATAACCAGCAAAGGCTTGGCATACAGCTGCAGGGTGATAATAATAGCCTACAAAGGGACCATGGACTTTGGCCCCATTCTAGACACAGACTCCTTTAATGAATCTAAATTAAACCATACTCGCCTCATTTCCCAGGCCACTGAAGCCAATGTCTCCTGTAAGAAAATTAAAATAATAAACAATAATATTCCTCACCTGTCCTCTGAGAAGATAATAATCCATTTGTCCCATGATGGGTCTAGCTCTGTTACATCTAGATGGCAGGCTGCGTTGCTACATGATGCGACTATACAGCCTGCGCTCCAGCAGAAACACTGAGCTATGCTTTCTTGCTTAGTTCATTGTCTCGTGGTGAATGCTCTTCACCTCACTGACTTCACCATGAGCGTGAGCGAGTTCTCATGCTTACAATGTCATCAGGAAGGTCCTGCGAGTTCACAACCAATGAACTCAGTTCAACCCAATAAAGTCAGCGCGATTGCTGTGGGAAGAGTTCTAACGGCACTCGCAATGACATTAGTGAGTTGAACTGAGTTCATTAGGTCTGATTTTCCATGACCTTTCTGATGGCACCGCAATCTTGTTCTGACGTCAGTGAGGTGAAAGGAGTTCACTGTGAGATGCTGAGCAAGGACACCCAGCTCAGTGTCTCAGCTGGATGGAATGCTATACAGTCGCTCATGCAACAATGCAGTTTGGATGTAGCACAGCAAGATGCGACGCGGGACAAATGGATTTATTATCTCCTCGGTGGACAGGTGAAGAATATGGTTGTTCGTTATTTTAATTCTGTTACAGGGGACATTGGCTTCAGAAGACTGGGCGATGACGTGAGTATGGTTTAATTTTAGGTTTATTAAAGGAGTCTGTGTCATTTTTTCAATTAAAGGACTTTATTCTGGGTGTGTGTGTTTTTTTTTTTTTTTATACAATTTGACTATGTGGTTAGCAATAGGGGCGTCTTATTGATGCCTCTCCATTACTAACCTCTCGGCCTGATGTCGCCTGACAATACAAAGGTGCGATCAACCCACCCAAACATCAACCCACTTGCCACCGCACCAGGGCAAGTGAGAAGAGCGAGGTTAAGTGCCAGATTTGGCACATCCTGTGAATGAGCCTTTTCTGGGGTGCTTGAGAGCTGATGTTTTTAATCTAGGATGGGGCCAATATACCTGTGCCCGGAATAGCCGTGTGTGGAATCGTGATCCACCCGCGGCTATTAACCCGTGCCGCTGTCCTCTGACAGTGGCATTTAACAAGCGCTTCCGGCAATTGCGCTGGAAATCCGCCCACAGTTGACACACGTCACATGATCACGGGTCACTGGTGGGTTGGCATGACAACTGGAGGTCTCCTGGAGACCTCTATGGTTGTCAGTGCTGGCTTGCTGTGAGCCCCACCCAGTGGTCAACACTCATATCAAGTGAGTAATTCTACTACATATAGGTGAACTGATCATCGCCTCTATGTAGCAGAGCTGATTGGGTTATGGCTGCTTCTAGTCTCCTTTGGAAACTATTGAAGCATGCCAAAACTGGAAAAAAGTTTTTCAAAATATTAGAAAAAACAAACAAACAAAAAAGTTCAAATCACCCCCCTTTCACCCCATTCAAAATAAAGCAATAAAAAGAAAAACACACACAATTAGTATTGCCGCACTCAAAATCGCCCAATCAGTAAAAAAATGGAGTAACCTGATCGCTTTATGGCATAGCGAGACAAAAAGTCAAAGCGCCAGAATTAAGTTTTTTTGGTCGCCGCGACATTGCATTCAAATGCAATAACGGGTGATCAAAAGACCATATCTGCACCAAAATGGTATAGTTAACTCGGCACGCATAAAATAAGTCCTCTCCCATCCCGAAATCACAAAAAATGGAGATGCTACGGGTATCAGAAAATGGCGCAATTTTTTAATTATTTTTAACAAAATTTGGAATTTTTTTCACCACTTAGATAAAAAAAAACCTTGACATCTTTGGTGTATATGAACTCGTAATGACCTAGAAAATCATAATTGCAGGTTATTTTTAGCAATTAGTGAACCTAGTCAAAAAAAAACAAAAAACAAGTGTGGGATTGCATTGTTTTTGCTCTTTCACCACACTTGGAATTTTTTTCTGATTTTTCTAGTACACGACATGGTAAAACCAATGGTGTCGTTCCAAAGTTCAACTCGTCCCGCAAAATACAAGCCCTCACTCGAACATATTGACTGAAAAATAAAAGTTATGGCTCTGGGAAGAAGGGGAGTGAAAAACGAAAACACAAGAACAAAAATACCTCTGGGGGTTAAGGGGTTAATTTTAGTGACCCTACATCATTTTTTGAAGGGGTCTCCAATTATAATAACCAGTAAAGCCTGAGTGTACAACTGAGATCTGATATTAATAGCCTGAGAAGCTCTATGGGTATTACCCCCTTCTCAAGCTATAAACATCACACAGCTGTCAGCTTTCCCTCTGCTGGTTATGAAAATTAAGCCCATGCAATTTTTTCAGACAAATAATATTTTAATTAAACACATGTACAGTAAACTGCACACGCATTGAACTAATTATATATGTGACTAACATCTTTATATCGATCTATTCTGTGTGTATATACTATATGTAATCTATCTGTTCTATCACGCTGGGTGCTGCTGTGATTTTACTGTACGTGGCAGATGAATTGCCGGCTTTTCATCAATCTGTCGATACATGTTTATGTGTGTGTGTGAATGTGTGTACTGAAGAATATTTCCGTTGAAAATATGTGTAAATGACAGAAAATTACTGTGTCAAACCTCATGTTAAAATTTAATTGCAATCGAATAGCAATCACATGACATTCAGATGTCAATTGGATGGCACTTGCATGACACTAGTCCTACTTTTCTGGACTGAAATCAGAACTTTTTTTTTCTCAGTAATGGGTACAAACCATTAACATCTAATCCCCTGAAGCCATTGTCCCCTGTAAACAAGCAAAAGTAAAAGACAGCAATATCTCTCACCTGTCCAAAGTTGAAAGAATCCAGTTTCCAATGACGTTTTGACATTTGCTCATAATAATATAATCTTTATTTATATAGTGCCAACATATTCCCCAGCTTTTTACAATTCAACAGTTCATATACAGCAGTCATAGCAAAGTAAATGATAATACAATAATTAATGCAAAGATATTGACGACCCTGCCCATAAGAGCTTACAATTTACAAATGTGGTGGTGTTCACACAAAGTACAGAGGCTTATTTACAATGATGGTCCAGCCATCTTGAAATTGGAGGTAGACAAAGGATGGATGAGTTAGTCACCAGCCAATATTTGCAGTGCTTTTGGGATACGATGGAGTTTGATGGAGGGTTATGAGGCAACCGCTCCCGGTGAAAAGCTGGGGAAAATTAGTCCCTGCAGCGAAATCAGGCCTATAAACTGTGATGACCTCAGTGAGATCATCGCAGTTCACCTTGAGAAATCAGGGTGCAACGAGTCATTCTCCCCAGCTTTTAAACGTGTGCATTCACCTCAGATCACCGCTCATGTTTACGGCGTGGACAGGTGAGGTGATATTGTTGTTTTTTAGTTTTTCTTTCTTTACAGACTATAATGGCTTCAGGGGATTAGGTGTTAAATTGAGTATAATGTGATTTTTTTTATTTTATAATTACTTTTACTCTATGTAGACAGCAGGGGCTGAATACAACTCTCAACATTGTCCCCTGCTCACGCTAATCACAAGCAGAGCAGGGTATAATGATGTGAACTGACGTCAACACCCGACACCGCGGATCATTGCAAACAGTACCACTGATTTCCAGTGCCGGTACGTGTCACACTGTTGACACACAGATGTCATCTGTGTGTCATCAGTGTGCACGTGTGCGAGATGTTTTGTGGCCCGTGCTGCTGCTAAAAAACAGTTATGTTAGCGTGTCCTGCCCACAGCCACACGATCCGTGGAAACACACTGACATGTGCGCAGATCCATTCACTTGAATGGGTCTGCGTGTTTAAGTGTCTCCGGTACTTATGAAAACTGACATGTGAAGGAGGTCTTAAAGGGGTGCTCCCATTTCCAATATGCAATGTGCAATAATATGCAATATTATTATTATTAATAGCAAATACCTCCAATTAGAAATGTGGTATAGTTTTCCTGATTCTCTGTCGCTTACCCCATGTCCAGAGCATTGCAGTAGCTTAGGTATCCATGGATATGACCACTAGTAACTAACAGTCACTATATGAGTGGTAGTGTCAGGAATATGACATAATTTCTTAGTGTTTGGCACATGTACAGAGCTCTGCTACATCTCCTTGGTTTTGTGAACGACATGCTCCAGCAACATTCCCTCTAAGATGCGCCCCCCTCCTTTTCTGCCAGCACTGTGTAATTCTATCTCCCTCTTTCTCAACCCTCCTTCGGGAATGTGTTGTGAGCGTCTCACTCAGCCATGTGCAAAAGCACATGGCTCTTTGTCTACTACAGTGTTCCTTTAAAGATCAAAAATAATAGCACCGATTACTGATAGAGGTGGGAAGCCTACATTTTTGGCATTGGCATAATGAGAGCGACCCACCGGTGGGTTGTGAAACTTGGGAGCCGAGAAACGGATTTGGACCCAATCAAGCCTGCCACGGCGTGTTTAGCCTTAACTGAAACGAAAATTCGTAGGCAAACCTATGATATCTCTGTCGTCTCTGTCCAAAGTTCTCACCCAGAGATATGGCACTCATAAGTTTTTTAGTAACTTTCGGAAGGGGAGTGCATACCATAGCTCCGCCCACCCAGTGATGCCACCCAACACAGAGTATAAGGCTATGAAGCCCAATTAGGAGGGTGTCTTTCTGCTTGGGGAACCAGCTAGGGTAGGCTGTGCATTTTGACCTGATGATTTGGGAAGGTTACCCTCCCCCAATCCACATGGCGTGCCATTGACTGAAATATGTAAGCTCATCTTTAACCCATTTTTGTTTTATAATTGTTGTATATACTGTATCTGTCTCTCTTTGTAACACCTTTTGTACTTTTGTGAACACTGCCTATTCTTTTTGGAGTAAAATCTATAAAACTTTACTAGCTTTGTTCTCCTTGCTCTAAACATACCCCCCACGATGTCTGTGCTAAAACTATGCTACTGTTGGGTTGGCGCCCGACCCGATATTGATTTTAATATCAGAACTAGGAGCTGGTGGCAGCGAAGTGGGTTCTGGGGTATTTGGTAGATTCTGGCAGGGACGGAACAGAGGTATTTCCTGCCTGGGACTGGGAATACACATACCGCCCTCCCTGCAGAGTGCCAATAGCCAATATACAGCAAGGCAGCCTTTCTGGCGACTACTTATCCTAGGTGTAGTTCCCTGACTGACCTAAGGGTAAGTGGGGCGCCAGAGAGCTGCAAGTTCCAAACCAGAACCAGAAAGTGGGATAAAATAAATCCACTGATAAACTGGGGGCAACCAAACACCCCCGGTTCATGACAGGTAGTAACCATGGATACCTAAGCTAATGCAATGCCCTGCACATGGGGTGAGCAACATAGCAAGTCAGAAGAACTATCCTACATATTTCCTAATATTATTACACTTACAACATATTGGGATAGTTGATCAGAGCTGGGAATACCCCTTTAAGAATCTTACATAATTTTATAGTGTGTATTTTTATCTGTTGCTATAGATTGTAATGTGATAAAGCTTATTTTTAATCCTCCTTTTATTGCTTCAAACTTTTCTGCGTTAGGGTATTATGTTTGGCGATTGTACTTTAGTGGTTCAGTACCATGTGATTTGTGAACAGGTGGCTCACCACTGTCTGAGGTCATAGTTTCATTATACTTTGAGTTGTATAGAATTATGTACAGTCATATGTAAAAGTTTGGGCACCCCTATTAATGTTAACCTTTTTTCTTTATAACAATTTTGGTTTTTGCAACAGGTATTTCAGTTTCATATATCTAATAACTGATGGACTCAGTTATATTTCTGGATTCAAATGAGGTTTATTGTACTAACAGAAAATGTGCAATCTGCATTTAAACAAAATTTGACCGGTGCAAAAGTATGGGCACCCTTATCATTTTCTTGATTTGAACACTCCTAACTACTTTTTACTGACTTCCTGAAGCACTAAATTGGTTTTGTAACCTCATTGAGCTTTGAACTTCATAGCCAGGTGTATCAAATCATGAGAAAAGGTATTTAAAGTGGCCACTTGCAAGTAGTTCTCCTATTTGATTCTCCTATGAAGAGTGGCATCATGGGCTCCTCAAAACAACTCTCAAATGATCTGAAAACAAAGATTATTCAACATAGCTTTTCAGGGGAAGGATACAAAAAGTTGTCTCAGAGATTTAACCTGTCAGTTTCCACTGTGAGGAACATAGTAAGGAAATGGAAGAACACAGGTACAGTTGTTGTTAAGCCCAGAAGTGGCAGGCCAAGAAAAATACCAGAAAGACAGAGAAGAAGAATGGTGAGAACAGTCAAGGACAATCCACAGACCACCTCCAAAGACCTGCAGCATCACCTTGCTGCAGATGGTGTCACTGTGCATCGGTCAACAATACAGCGCACTTTGCACAAGGAGACGCTGTATGGGAGAGTGATGCAAAAGAAGCCGTTTCTGCAAGCACGCCACAAACAGAGTCGCCTGAGGTATGCAAAAGCACATTTGGACAAGCCAGTTACATTTTGGAAGAAGGTCCTGTGGACTGATGGAACAAAGATTGAGTTGTTTGGTCATACAAAAAGGCGTTATGCATGCGCTGTATTGTTGACCGATGCACAGTGACACCATCTGCAGCAAGATGATGCTGCAGGTCTTTGGAGGTGGTCTGTGGATTGTCCTTGACTGTTCTCACCATTCTTCTTCTCTGCCTTTCTGATATTTTTCTTGGCCTGCCACTTCTGGGCTTAACAAGAACTGTACCTGTGTTCTTCCATTTCCTTACTATGTTCCTCACAGTGGAAACTGACTGGTTAAATCTCTGAGACAACTTTTTGTATCCTTCCCCTGAAAAGCTATGTTGAATAATCTTTGTTTTCAGATCATTTGAGAGTTGTTTTGAGGAGTCCATGATGCCACTCTTCATAGGAGAATCAAATAGGAGAACTACTTGCAAGTGGCCACTTTAAATACCTTTTCTCATGATTTGATACACCTGGCTATGAAGTTCAAAGCTCAATGAGGTTACAAAACCAATTTAGTGCTTCAGGAAGTCAGTAAAAAGTAGTTAGGAGTGTTCAAATCAAGAAAATGATAAGGGTGCCCATACTTTTGCACCGGTCAAATTTTGTTTAAATGCAGATTGCACATTTTCTGTTAGTACAATAAACCTCATTTGATTCCAGAAATATAACTGAGTCCATCAGTTATTAGATATATGAAACTGAAATACCTGTTGCAAAAACCAAAATTGTTATAAAGAAAAAAGGTTAACATTAATAGGGGTGCCCAAACTTTTACATATGACTGTATATAGAAATTATATAAAATATAAGGCATTGATATTGAAAAATAATAAAATCAGTTTTATTCTTGGCAGATGACTGTGGTGTCAAACCAGATACCTATGAAAAGCATGCCATTATTCCAGCTATACCTCCAGCCCTTCAGAGCAAAAATCAATCATCGGAGCCTTTTCAATCAGTCACCTATTTGGATTCATCACAGACTGTTAAGCAAAATGAAAGCCGCAAAAGCGATGTTGAGCATCAAATAATTCCCACAGAGAAGAAACCATTGTCCTGTTCAGAATGTGGGAAATATTTTAAACATAAATCTAAATTGATTACACATGAGAGAATTCACACAGGAGAAAAGCCATTTTCCTGTTCAGAATGTGGGAAATGTTTTAGCCATAAGTCATCTTTGCATACACATTACAGAAGTCACACAGGAGAGAAGCCATATTCATGTCCAGAATGTGGGAAACGTTATATCCAGAGATCAGATCTTCTTAAACATCAAAGAAGTCACACAGGGGAGAAGCCGTATTCATGTCCAGAATGTGGGAAATGTTTTAGCTGTAAGTCGTCTTTGCATACACATTACAGAATTCACACAGGGGAGAAGCCATATTCATGTCCAGAATGTGGGAAACGTTATATCCAGAGATCAGATCTTCTTATACATCAAAGAAGAATTCACAAAGGTGAGAAGCCATATCCATGTTCAGAATGTGGGAAAGGTTTTAACCGGAGATCAAATCTTCTTAACCATCAAAGAATTCACACAGGGGGGTCGTGGCGATGTAGTGGAGCTGAGAGGATGGGCTTAGACAGAGCTCCCAAAATTCTGACTATAATCGGGTATTTACACCACCCAAACATGACTTACCTTGGTGATAGTGTGACCCCCCTGTGCTCCTCAAGATCTCCCGCTTCTGAGGAGGTGCAGTGTGCAGCTCCGGTTGGTGTGGATCTTGGAAAATCCGGGCGGGAATCATCTTCAGGCACGGCTGACCAAACGGCACATCGGACTCACGGAGGTACACAGGGAGGAACACGCGGTGTGAGCTCTGAGAAATGAGCCCCGCATTTCCCCATTAGAGATATACATCGCCTGCTGGCACCCGCCATTATTTATTTATCCAGCGCTCTTACTTTTATCTCTGCTGACAACGCACTACTTCAGACCACATACCGGGGTTTGTTGTGGGACTCTTAGGCTGTGTTCACACGTAGCTTTTTTTTGCATTTTCGTGGCGTTTTTTAACCGCGAAAATGCAGAAAAAAAAAGCATCCTATGGCATTCCGCACATGCTGTGCTAATGCTGCGTATTTTTCCACAGCGGAATTGCATCGCGGAAAAATACGCAGCATTTTCATTCTTTTTGTGGAATCGCGGTGATTCCGCCGCCATAGGATTGCATTGAAACGCTCATTTTACGCATGTGGCTATGCCCACCATGCGTAAAATCACATCGCTTGGAATGTGCTTGAATTCCGCAGTTGAAAATTGCGTGAAAAACGCATGCGGTTTTCCCGCGGTGGGAGTTGCGGAAATGCTGCGGATATTTCCGCAACATTTCTGCAATGTGTGCACATAGCCTTATAGTAAGATTTCATTGCACAGAAACTGAAGTCGCAGTGGGTACAACTGTAGTGAAGCAACATGTTAGACTGCTGGCAGCTTTGTGCTTTCGCTTTCACTTCTCCCTGCTCCCTGTGGCTGGGGTTATAGAGCAGGGTTTCCCAACTCCAGTCCTCAAGGCACACCAACAGATCATGTTTTCAGGATTTCCTTAGTATTGCTCAGGTGATAATTGCTTCACCTGTGCAATACAAAGGAAATCCTGAAAACATGATCTGTTGGTGTGCCTTGAGGACTGGAGTTGGGAAACCCTGTTATAGAGGATGTAGCAGCTTGCTGACAATGCACACTGTCATATCTGGAAGGGATCTGCACAGCAGACCAGACTGGCTGTATTACTTCCCATTAGTAAACCAAGAAATCAGTGCTTCCACTCTACAAAAAAGCTGCTACAAGTAGGGGAAGGGGGGAAAATATTAGTATAAGCGTGTTGGGGGTACACAATTAGGATAAAACTAATTACTTTATTCAAATATTACAAAAAAAACAACAATTTAATGATAAAAGTGCACGTGCAACAACAGACAGACAGATAAATACTGCACACACTTAGTACATATCAATCCCCAACAGGCGGGAGATCGATATTCTGCAAATCCCAGGCAGAAATACAGATATATCAAAAAAAATGTGCAGTTCAGTTGGGCACCTAACCTTATACCTAACAGTCTTTCTATTGACCTCCCATTAGTCACCGTCACCGTATTACTAGGTGGTTGGTGCTCATGAAAGCATTGTCATCCTCACTACCCTGTGACAGATAGTGACTCTTTCTAATATTAAGGCTTTCACATAATCTATGATGAAGAATTAGGGATCCGAACCCTCACAAAATAATTGGTTGTTGGGGATGCAGTCCCTCACAATATACAACATTTCATAGATCATAGAGTTAGCAGCAGCATAATTAATAGCATAAACTCGAGCGACACAAAGAAAACAAGGGGGAGGGTTTTTTCAAGAACTTATAAACACATGGCGTACCTTCAATCCCGTGGTTATGTCCATTAATACCCACACAACCCCTTTCTCAAACCAAGAGTCATTGCGGCATCAATGAAAAAAGGAAGGATCTCACCCAATACATAAGACCTGCATCAGATCCATAAATCCCTTTTTGTCTCCCTTCTCCCGACACGTTTCGTTGATTAACTCATCAGGGGAGTGATCGGGCATTCTGTCCTGCCATGTCGCCATAGAAAATTGCCGCTAAACAGGCTGCTTGCCCGTCTATAGCGCGCGCCACAAAGGTGCACTTCCTGTACTGACAGGAAGCACTCACAGAGAAACTGAAAGCGTCCGGTCTGTGGACCGCACTGGAACGCAAAGGCGCACATTGCGCATGCGCGTTCCCTAAAGACAACGTACCAATATTTTACTTCATCTGGCAGGCATATTATCTATTCTGCCTTCCGGTACATCCTCTATATGCAGCGAAAACCCTCCTCATTCACTCCTTGCTGTATAGAATAACGAACAATGAACCCTTTTTTTTTCTTTTTAATTACCCCTTAATTGTCCATAGCCCTCGCAAAAGAGTGAGGATCTGTGGGATTGAAGTTTGTACAAATAGCTCATTATGCAAGCTTGTTGTCTTACCATAATGAACCTACATTACATTGGTTATATACCAAATATGTTTGTTTGTTTGTTGCTGTTTAATAAATGAATTTAAAAAAAAAGAATTCATGTTAGAAGCTGCTCAGTTTGTGACTATCCACCATTTTCTTGTAATGTTCTGGCTGCTGGTCTTTTTCCCCTGGTGCTGGATTTATTAACCTGCACCTGTCTCCCATTCCTTGCTGGACAACAGTGTTAATCCGCTTGATGTCTGGCTTGGAGCCTTGCTTTGCCTTCTGTGTGTTTAATTAGTGCAGTGCTGGGATCTCTGGTTCTGCTAGTCTTGATTTCTGTTTTCAGCTTGTTTCTGCAGCCCTCTCTTTGCTTTCTATTAGGAGGTGACCTGTTTTTGTACCCAGTCCTTATATCTTTCAGGGACCCCCTTCCCCCTATCTATAGGTCTTCGCTTGAGATTAACCTAGGATCGTCAGTGGGTCTATTCGGTAGGAATGGGTGGCCCACTCCATCGTAGGGTATCAGCCTAGTCGCAGTGCAGTCAGTTTTCCCCCCTCCTACCCTAGTCCTGTGCTGCAGTACCGTAACAGTATGTCCAGCTCGAAAAAGTATAAAAAAAAAACCCTCCCGGATTTCTGCAAAATGAACAGCGTTCAGGATCTCGCTCAACGCCTGCAACAGTTAACGTTAGAAGTTTCCAGCTTGCAACAGCACATGAGTAATTGCCCAGAAATCTGACCGAAAGAGCCTAAGGTGGGTTTACCCGAATGTTTTTCTGGTAAACGGCAGGAATTTTTTTCATTTAAAAATGCATGTTTTCTTTATTTTTGGCTTAGACCCAGGTCTTCAGAGGCTGAAGTGGGGGAGCCACAAGTTTGGGCATTTTCATTGCGTCCAGATGACCCTTGTTTGGTGTCAGTAGAAATGTTTTTTTCTGCTATGGGGTTAATATATGATGATCCGGATCAGGTCGCTACAGCCGACGCTAAGCTCAGAAGGCTGAAACAGGGTTCTGGTGACGCTGATGGATATTGTACCCAGTTCAGATGATGGTCTGCAGAAATCAGCTGGAATGATCCAGCACTCAAGAGTCAGTTTTTAGCAGGTCTGAATTACAGGGTTAAAGACTTACTCATTGCATACTCTGCACCTGCTACACTTGAGGCTGCCATGCAGTTAGCCATCAGGGTGGATAGAAGATTGAGAGACAGGCAGAATAAGGATTCAATTCTGCTGGATCCTGTCTCTCAAGAGACCCCCGTGGACTATGGGGAACTGATGCAACTTGGCGCGATGTCCTCTCATTCCCAGGAAACGGAGAGAAGGTTCTCTGAGGAGCTATGTCTTTATTGTGGTAGACTGGCCATTTTATCAAGCAATGTGAAGGTCGCATAAATCAGAAAAAAAAGGGGGGCTCAGAGTAACCCTCCCATTCATATTGCATTTTTACGTTCCGCTGGAGTTTCTTTTTCTGGTAGTACTATCTGTCATCGTCATACTATGGATTTTCAAGTGATGGTGGATTGTGGGTCTGCACTTAATTTGATCGATCAACAATTTCTAGACAAATATAAGATTGATTCTGTACCTTTATCATCCCCTTTTCCTGCAGTGGCGATTGATAACACTCCTCTAGAGCATGGGTGCGTTCCCGAAAGGTCACCGGGTTTCCACTCACTGTGAATATGGAGCACCAGGAATCTGTAGATTTGTTTGCACTTGATAAATTGCCTTTTACAGTCATCCTGGGGTTACCCTGGTTAAAAATGCACAATCCTGTACTGGACTGGTCGTCAAGTACGATAAGATCCTGGGGTCAGGGGTGTTATGGGAAATGTGATGTGCACATTGCTGCTGTTGTGAAAAGTGAGCTACCTGAAGCCATTCAGGAATTCTGGAAAGTATTTTCTGAACTTGAGTCACAAGCTCTACCACCGCATAGAGATTACAATTGTTCTATTGAGTTCATCCCAGGTGCGACTCTCCCTAAGAGTCGTTTATTATATCTGACGATTCCCGAGAGGGAGGCCTTAAAGGAATACCTGCAGACTAGTCTTGCTGCAGGTCATATAAGACCCTCTAAGTCCCCTGTGGCTGTGGGATTCTTTTTTGTCAAAAAGAAAGATGGGGGTCTTAAGCTGTGTTTGGATTTCAGGGAGATTAACAAGATCACTGGGCACATTCCTTACCCCTTACCGCAAATTCCGGATTTGTTTAACCAATTGGTTGGAGCCAATTGGTTCTCTAAGATCGATCTCCGTGGGGCATATAATTTGCTGTTTATCAAAGAAGGCGATGAATGGAAGGCAGCCTTTAATTACCCAGAAGGTCATTTTGAGTGCCTAGCAATGCCTTTCGGTCTTACAAATACTCCGGCGTTCTTTCAAAATTTCATCAACGACATCCTGAGGCCGTTGATCGGTAGGAGCGTTATTGTTTATTTGGATGACATTTTGATCTACTCGCCCGTTCTGGAGTCGCATTGGCAGAGAGTCCTTGAGGTTCTGCAGATTCTGAGAGAAAACTCATGCTTTGCTAAACTGGAGAAATGCGAGTTTGCGGTTCAGAAAATTAGCTTTTTGGGGTACATTGTTTCTAGTGATGGGTTTGAGATGGACCCGGTGAAGGTTCAGGCGGTATTGGAGTGGCCTAGACCTGAATGCTTTAAGTCAATTCAGAGATTCTTAGGGTTTCCTAATTATTGCAGAAAATTCATAAAGAATTTTTCTGTTATCGCCAAACCCCTTACTGATCTGACTAAGAAGGGATCCAATACTGTCCAATGGTCCCCTGAGGCTGTTAAGGCCTCTGAGCATCTCAAGGAGAAGTTTATCTCTGCTCCTGTGTTGGTCCAGGCAGACGAGACTAAGCCTTTTCTGGTAGAGGTGGATGCCTCTTCAGTAGGAGTGGGGGCTGTTCTGTCACAGGAGGGAGAGGATGGGGTACATCTGTCATGGTCCAGTCCAGAGTTTATCTTCTGCTGTCTTCACTCCGGACTGGTCATGCGGGGGTTAATCTCCTCAGCCTCGTTCTGGAGCTAGCTGGGCTATTTAAATCCCTCACAGCCTGCTGACCAGTGTTAGTGATAGCTCAAGCTTGCAGTTTAGAGCCGCTGACCCTTGTACCCTGGTGATCCTCCTGCCTTTGACTGATATTCACGTGTATGACCCGGACTGATTTCTGACCCCGTCTCTTGGTATTTGTCTCTGCTGTTACGTTCCCTCTCTGGCATCTGACCTCCTGGCTTGTACCCCGACCACGTGTTTCGTCTCACGTTTTGGACCATGTGCTCATGTTCTGGCTTTCTGACTCTCGGCTTTGGTATTTTGACTTTGTGTATTGCTGCTCCTTCTGGTACGTCTGCTCCTGCTAGTTTCTGACTCGGTTCGTCTGACTATTCTCTCTCGTTACCTGTGGCACCTGTGCTGTTGCTCAGGGTTGCTGCTCTTAGTGTATAACCTCTCTTCCCTCACCAGCTCCCCCTGGTGGAGGTTTCACTACATTATCACTAACCACACATTTAAACGGGATTTTGCATTTTTTTTTTCTTTGGCCATGGATCTGCTGCATAACTTGGCAGATCAAGTGTCCAGTTTGACGCAGATGGCGCAGGACTTTTCTGTGAATCATCAGTCCCTTATCATGTCTCAGACCCTCTTACAGAAAGAACTGACTGAGACTATTAAGACCATGCAGGGAAACACCTCTCATATTGTTTGTCCACCAGGTGACTCTGTAGATGTTATTTTGCACTCTCCTGAACCCTCAGTTAAACTTCCTGACACATTTTCTGGCGAAAAAGATAAATTTCATATATTCAAGGAGAGTTGTAAATTATGGTTTTCTCTTAGACCCCGATCATCTGGGGATGAGACTCAGCGGGTGGGGATTGTTATCTCCTTACTTAGGGAGGGTCCCCAATCCTGAGCTTTTTCGTTGCCCCCTACTGCCCCTGAACGGATGTCGGTAGATAGGTTCTTTGAGGCCCTAGGACTTATCTATGATGAACCGGACCGTGCTAGGGTGGCAGAGGACACCATTTTCGGTCTGGGGCAAGGGAAGCACTCAGCCGAATGGTACAGCTCCAAATTTCGTCTATGGTCCACTGAGGTGTCCTGGGACGACTCTGCACTGAGATGTCTGTTCAGGAAGGGACTGTCGGATTGCTTGAAGGACGCTCTGGCTTTCCATCGACCTCCCAGTTCATTGGAGGAGGCTAGGAGTCAGGCTATCCGTATGGATCGGAGACTGCGGGAGAGAGGTGTTACTCAGCGAGGTGTTCCGTTTTTCCCTGCTAACCCTGATGTTGTGCTTCCATCTGAACCTATGGAGGTGGGAGCCACCAACCCCCAGGAGAAAGAGAGGAGACGGCGACGTGATGGAAAATTGTGTTTTTACTGCGGAGATCCCGGACATTGGAAAAAAGATTGCCCCTCCTGTCCTCCGACTAACAAGCGGCTGAGTCTGGGTGATAATCGTGGAGGTCACCCAGACTCTCAGGTACCTTTTTCTTCCTTTTCAAGAGTACTGCTAAAGGTGGAACTTGGTGTTGAGAACGGCTTTTTCCATACATCGGCTTTTGTAGACTGTGGGTCATCCCTGAACCTGATTGACTCTAAGCTGGTGGCTCGCTGTAGATTAGGGACAGTTAGGTTGGGGACTCCCTTAAAAATTGTGGCTATTGATTCTACACCTCTCACTAAGGATGGTCTCCATTTCAGTTCTAAAGAATTAATTTACCCTCAGGGTGGGGGCTCTACACCAGGAGCGTATGTCATGCTTTGTTTTGGATAACCTCCCTGCTGGCCTGGTGTTAGGGTTTCCCTGGTTGCAACGGCATAACCCAGTTATTGACTGGGGGTCCCGGGATATTGTTAAATGGGGACCTGGGTGTTCTGAAAATTGTCCTGCTACTGTGTCTATGTCATCCGTCAACCTGGAGGGTATTCCGGAGTACCTAAAGGGTTTTAAGGATGTGTTCTCCGAAAAGGAGGCTGAGGTTCTACCACCACACCGCCCATTCGATTGTGCCGTGGATCTTGTTCCCGGTGCCAAATTGCCCAAAGCCCGGCTGTACAATCTCTCCGGCCCTGAGCGGGCTGCTATGAAGGAGTATATCTGTTGTGAGTTCATTTTTCCCTTCACCATTGAGGTCTGATGAACTCCCTCCTCTAGTGAAGGAAGGTAGTGAGACTGATTACCAAACACCTGGGCAGCTAGATGATGACTGGGTGGCTGGAATTGAGGACTGGATATAAGGCTGCTGACGCCCTTCTTCCTGGCTGGTGATTTTCCTGCTGGATTCTTGGAGACCAGTCTGATTCCTGCATCTCAAAGCTAAGTTTTTCTGCTCTGCTTTGTACTCTTCAGTTTTGTTTTTGTTTTGCCTTGTTTTTTGGGAGTTCTGCCATCCCCGCCGGGGGTGAGCTGAATTCCATTTTTGTCTCTGATCTGTTGATCTTTTGCTCTGTCTTCAGAATATACCTGAGTGCTGTTATAGTCTTTTGAAGCCTAGCGACTTCAGGGCCTGTTTTTCCTATCAGTCGGTTGTCACGCGGCGGCTGCCGCGCACTCCTCCCATTGCTTTCCCCCGACCGCAGCTTACCCGCTCGCCGGTGGTCTCCTCGCCGCGGCGTCGGCTGCCTCTGGCTTCTCCACGGTTCCTCCTGGCTCCTCTCCTCCGTCCGGCTGTCGCGTCCGTCCGGTCTTCTGGACCGCGCTGGGTGCGCGCTCCCGCTCCTCCTCCTCGGCGGGAGCGCGCACACACTATGCCCGGGCACACGCGCGCCTCCTGTTCCCCCTGAGGACGCGCGCCTCCCTCTCCTGCACTGAGAGGTCACGACCCGGAAAGGTTCTGCTTCTTCCCCTATATCAGGCCGCCTCTTCCTGCTGGCGGTGCCTGATTATCACTGCACTTCGTTAGTGATTCTGGCCCGTTCTCCATGTATACCCCTGCGTCCTGTTCTCCCGTAGCTCATTTGCCTTTTCCATTATCCTCTCTCCTAGGATCGGGAGGTCCGTGGTTGTGTTCCGTCCAGTTCTGTTCCCGCACCAGTGTCCTTCTGTTCGTGCCTGCTGTGCCCGCCTGTCCTGTGTCTCCTAGCTGTGCCCGCCTGTCCAGTGTCTCCAAGCCGTGCCCGCCTGCCCAGTGTCTCCTAGCTGTGCCCGCCTGCCCAGTGTCTCCAAGCCGTGCCCGCCAGTCCGGTGTCTCCCAGTCGTGTCTACCTGTCTGTCTGTCTATACATCCACTGGGTACCAGCTGCCGTGGTAATAGTTACCCGCAGGCTTGCCCCAAACACTCCCTGTATAGGGGGTGGTCCACCTGGTCAGCTCGCCCCCGGGAGGTTCGTTGCCACGGTCTAGCGGGTCCACCTCAGGAGTACCTCACAGAATAATCAGGCCATGGATCCCGCTGGTACCCCGACCCGACCCAAAAGGAACTTTTGTTCCTCCGTGAGAATCAGGCGAGGATCATGTCGTTCCTCAAATCAATGGAGTCCCGACTTTCTTCTTTGCAATCCTCCGATCCTGGGATTGCCTCCCAGATCTCCGGCTTGCAGCAAGAACTTGCCCAGCAGCGCAACACCCAGGCCCACATTTTGAACTATATAGCCTCAGTAGATAACCGCTTACTAGCTCTACAGACGGCGGCCGCTGCTCCTGCGCCGGTGGCAGTTCCTCATTCCTCCCCCCGGTTGGCTAAACCCCCACGCTATAGCGGAGATCCCAAACTCTGTCGGGGGTTTATTAACCAGTGTCAGCTGCATTTCGAGTTGGCGCCCCTGCAGTATCCTTCCGACCGGGCCAAGGTGGCCTTTATGATATCCCATTTAGAGGGTGAGGCACTGGCTTGGGTAAATCCTTTGTGGGAGCGTGATGACCCGGTAGTCTCCCAGCTCGCGACCTTCTTGGAGTCATTTCGTAAGGTCTTTGATGAGCCCGGCCGTCTGGTCTCCGCCACCGAGTCCTTATTTTGCCTTCGCCAGGGTACTCTCTCTGTGGGACAGTACGCCATCCAGTTCCGTACGTTGTCCTCTGAGCTTGGATGGAACAACGAGGCTCTAGTGGGGGCTTTTTGGCGCGGCTTGTCAGCTCGAATCAAAGACGAGTTGGCAGGCAGGGATACACCTACGTCTTTGGAGGATCTCATCTCGCTAGCAACGCGAATTGATCTGCGTTTCCGGGAGCGTTCCCGCGAGGCCGCCAGGGAGAGAAGGCCCACTCGTTTTTCTCCTCCCACATGCAGTCCTCCCCGCTCGCGGCCTCCCTCCTCGGCGTCAGCCCCTGAGCCCATGCAAGTGGACCGACAGACCCGCGGAGCTACGCCGCCAGGAGAGACTCACTCATGGTCTCTGTCTCTATTGTGGCAGCGCCTCCCATCTCCTGCGTTCCTGCCCTGTGAGGCCGGGAAACTCCTCCACCTAGCACAGGTAAGAGAGGCCTCCCTAGGTATCTTTGATACCTCTCTACCCTTGACCCTTCCTGTTTTGTTTATCCAGGGTTCCAGACGTTTTTCGGAGATAGCCTATATTGACTCAGGGGCTGCTGGAAATTTTATCCAACTCGAGGCGGTGAAGAGATTGCGGATACCTGTCAGGTCCTTGGAGGTTCCCCGGCAGTTAGCCTCAGTCGACGGCATTCCCTTGCGCGAGACCGTTACACTGGTCACTGAAGAGCTGGAAATACAGATCGGGGTCCTGCACCGTGAGAGAATAGCCTTCTTCGTGCTGCCGTCTCTGTCCCACACCTTGCTCCTGGGCCTTCCAGGGTTGAGGATGCATGAACCTGTTCTGGATTGGCGGTCCGGAGATATTCTTCGCTGGGGCCGCTTCTGCCAGACTAGATGCCTCCGTCCAGTACAACCCCTCAAGAGCTCGTCTCCTGTCTCGGGCCCTGCGGATTTGCCCTCGGCCTACTGGGCCTTTGCGGACGTCTTTGATAACAAGGAGGCAGAGACTCTTCCACCGCACCGGCAATATGATTGCCCGATCGAGCTTGTCCCCGGCTCGACCCCGCCCCGGGGGCGAATCTATACGTTGAGTCCACCCGAGTCCCAGGCCATGACTGAGTACGTACAGGAGAATTTGGCCAGAGGCTTCATCCGGAAATCATCTTCTCACGCTGGAGCTGGCTTCTTTTTTGTCAAGAAGGACGGGTCTCTCCGCCCCTGTATTGACTATCGAGGCCTTAACGAGATTACCATCAAGAACAGATATCCTCTACCTCTCATCCCCGAGTTGTTCGACCAGTTACGAGGGGCGCGAATCTTTTCTAAATTGGATCTCCATGGAGCCTACAATCTCATCCGTATTCGCTCCGGAGATGAATGGAAGACCGCCTTCAACACCAGGGATGGACACTACGAGTATCTCGTCATGCCCTTCGGGTTGTGCAACGCTCCTGCAGTCTTTCAGGAATTTGTGAATGACATTTTCCGAGACCTTCTGTACTCCTGTGTGGTCGTGTATCTTGACGATATCCTTGTCTTCTCTCCCGATCTGCCTACCCACAGAAGAGATGTCCGCCGAGTTCTGTTCCGATTGAGGGAGAATCGCCTGTACGCCAAATTGGAGAAATGCGCCTTTGAACAGTCTTCCCTTCCATTTCTAGGCTATATCATCTCCGACTCTGGTTTGCGTATGGATCCGGAGAAGGTGTCTGCTGTGGTTAACTGGCCACGTCCCCAAGGGGTGAAAGCCATTCAGCGATTTCTCGGCTTCGCAAATTACTACCGGCAGTTCATCACTCATTTTTCCTCGTTGGCTGGCTCTATCTCGTCTTTGATCCGTAAAGGAGCCAACCCGCACGTCTGGACCCCTGAAGCAGAGGAGGCCTTCTTGTCTTTGAAACGAGCATTTGCCACAGCACCAATACTCCATCGTCCTGAGGTCAACAAACCGTTCGTCCTCGAAGTGGATGCGTCTGCAACTGGAGCTGGAGCGGTTTTATCTCAAAAGTCTCCCTCTGGTAGGCTTGTTACGTGCGGTTTCTTTCCCAAGTCCTTTTCCACTCCAGAGCGGAATTATTCCATCGGAGACCGAGAACTGCTTGCCATCAAGTTAGCTCTAGAGGAGTGGAGGTACTTATTGGAGGGCGCCGTACATCCCTTCACAATCTTCACAGACCATAAAAATCTAGCTTACATTCGGTCTGCACAGAGACTCAACCCACGACAGGCCAGGTGGTCACTGTTCTTCGGTCGATTCGATTTTGATCTGCATTTTCGTCCTGGTAATAAAAACCTCAAAGCTGACGCCTTGTCCAGGTCCTCTCTTTCCGCAGATGTCGAAGAGGAACCCGCGCATATCTTGGATCCATCCAGGCTCATCACGGTGGCACCGCTTTCTCTCCTTTCACCTCCACCTGGCAAGACTTTTGTGCCGGAGAAGGACCGAAGACGAATCCTACACTGGGGACATGCTTCCAAGCTGGCTGGCCATCTCGGGCTTAAAAAGACACTTGTCCTGGTGTCCCGCTACTACTGGTGGCCGACTCTTCCCCGGGATGTCCGGGATTTCGTCGCCTCCTGCCTCTCCTGTGCCAAGATCAAGGTCCCTAGGCAGCTAACTTCTGGCCTTCTACACCCGCTTCCAGTACCCTCGTCTCCTTGGCAACACATTGCCATGGACTTTATTATGGATCTGCCCCAGTCTGCCAACTGTACTGTCGTCTTTGTGGTGGTAGATAGGTTCTCTAAGATGGCACATTTCATCCCTCTTCCCGGCTTGCCATTGGCACCAGCCTTGGCGAAGATTTTCGTTCAGCACATCTTCCGTCTTCATGGACTGCCCCAACATATTGTTTCAGACAGAGGAGTCCAATTCACCTCTCGCTTCTGGAGAGCCCTATGCAAATCGATGGATGTCACTCTTGACTTCTCCTCATCTTACCATCCACAGTCCAATGGTCAGGCAAAACGGACGAATCAGAGTTTGGTGAACTACCTCCGGCACTTTTCTAATGTCCACCAGAACGACTGGTCTGAATTACTCCCGTGGGCTGAGTTTGCCTATAATAACCACGTCAGTGAGTCTTCTGGCAAATCCCCATTCTTTGTCGTCTACGGGCAACATCCTGGTGTACCTCTACCGGTTCCTCCTGCCTCGGGTGTACCGGCGGCTGATCTTCTGACCGGTGAATTCTCCAGGATCTGGCAGGAGACCAAGGCCGCTCTCGAGTTGGTTCGTAACAGGGTAAAGAGACACGCAGACAAGAGGCGCCTGGATGCCCCGCCATATCACCCAGGTGATAAAGTTTGGCTGGCCTCCAAGTTTATTCGCCTCAAGATCCCTTCCCATATTCTGGGTCCCCGCTATATTGGACCTTTTGAGGTCTTGTCCCGTATTAATGACGTCTCCTACAAACTTCGGCTTCCCGCCTCTCTCCGCATCCCTAATGCTTTTCATGTGTCTCTTCTAAAGCCAGTTATCTTCAATCGTTTCCATTCCACGGCTCCTCACTCGCCTCCGCCTGTCTCCGCAGACGATGTGTTTGAGGTTAAAGATCTTTTGGCCATGAGGAGGCAAAAGGGAAGAACCTTTTTTTTGGTTGATTGGAAGGGCTTTGGCCCTGAGGAGAGGTCCTGGGAGCCCCAGGAGAACATCCAGGCTCCTCGAATCATGGCTAAATTTTTTTTCCGGGCTGCGGAGGGGGGCGCGTAAGGGGGGGGTACTGTCACGCGGCGGCTGCCGCGCACTCCTCCCATTGCTTTCCCCCGACCGCAGCTTACCCGCTCGCCGGTGGTCTCCTCGCCGCGGCGTCGGCTGCCTCGGGCTTCTCCACGGTTCCTCCCGGCTCCTCTCCTCCGTCCGGCTGTCGCGTCCGTCCGGTCTTCTGGACCGCGCCGGGTGCGCGCTCCCGCTCCTCCTCGGCGGGAGCGCGCACACACTATGCCCGGGCACACGCGCGCCTCCTGTTCCCCCTGAGGACGCGCGCCTCCCTCTCCTGCACTGAGAGGTCACGACCCGGAAGGTCCTGCTTCTTCCCCTATATCAGGCCGCCTCTTCCTGCTGGCGGTGCCTGATTATCACTGCGCTTCGTTAGTGATTCTGGCCCGTTCTCCATGTATGCCCCTGAGTCCTGTTCTCCCGTAGCTCCTCTGCCTTTTCCATTATCCTCTCTCCTAGGATCGGGAGGTCCGTGGTCGTGTTCTGTCCAGTTCTGTTCCCGCACCAGTGTCCTTCTGTTCGTGCCTGCTGTTCCCGCCTGTCCTGTGTCTCCTAGCTGTGCCCGCCCGTCCTGTGTCTCCTAGCTGTGCCCGCCTGCCCAGTGTCTCCAAGCCGTGCCCGCCAGTCCGGTGTCTCCCAGTCGTGTCTACCTGTCTGTCTGTCTATACATCCACTGGGTACCAGCTGACGTGGTAATAGTTACCTGCGGGCTTGCCCCAAACACTCCCTGTATAGGGGGTGGTCCACCTGTCAGCTCGCCCCCGGGAGGTTCGTTGCCATGGTCTAGCGGGTCCACCCCAGGAGTACCTCACATCGGTTGGCTCATTTTGATAGGGTTTTTGCGGATGGCAGACAGCAGCTTTCCTATCCTGTCCTATGTAGTTAGCTTGGGCCCCAGCATTTGTTCAACATATCTTTCTATCTGTGTTAGTGTTTTCATCTTGCTTCACCGTCATTATATGTTGGGGGCTGCCTATTGCTTTGGGGTCTGCTCTGGGGCAGTTTAGTTTTTCCCCTTTCTGTCTTTAGGCTATGTAGTTCTCCGGCTGTGATCGAGGGGTCTAGGGCACCGTAGAAACCCCCCCCACGGCTACTGCTAGTTGTTGTGGATTTGTTCAGGGGTCTGCAATCCGATAGCTGCCAACCTCTCTGGTTTTTCTGGACTTAGCTGGTATTTTGTTTTTTCCTCCTTCTGTGACTCATCATAACATATATCTCTGAGAGCCTCCGTAAAGGGCATATACGGCCATCTGTCTCTCCCGTGGCAGCGGGGTTCTTTTTTGTAAAAAAGAAGGATGGTGGTTTACGCCCATGCCTCGATTTTCGAGAACTGAATAAAATAACCATAGGAAACGCCTACCCTCTCCCACTGATACCTGATTTATACAGTCAATTGTCGGGGGCCAGGTGGTTCTCTAAGTTGGACCTCAGGGGAGCATACAATCTCATCCGTATGCGGGAGGGGGATGAATGGAAAACTGCGTTTCTCACCTCTGAGGGTCTGTTTGAAAATTTGGTTATGCCCTTCGGTTTGACTACCGCACCAGCGGTATTCCAGAATTTCATTAACCATATTTTTTCTGATTTAATTGGACGTTTTGTAGTTGTTTATCTTGACGATATACTTATATATTCTTCTGATAGACAAAGTCATATGGGTCATCTTCATGCGGTTCTCCAGAGGCTCAGGGAGAACTCACTCTTTGCAAAATTGGAGAAGTGTTCATTTTTTACTCAAGAGGTGTCCTTTCTAGGGGTCATCCTGTCCGCTGAGGGGTTTCGTATGGACCCTAGGAAGGTACAGGCCATTGTGGATTGGGTGCAACCCAGAGATCTCAAGGGTCTTCAGCGATTTCTGGGTTTCGCCAATTATTATAGAAAATTCATCAAGGGGTTCTCTCAAGTGGTCAAACCCCTCACTGATCTCACCCAAAAGGGAGCGGATCTTAAAAACTGGTCAGCTCCAGCTGTGGCGGCGTTTTCTTTGTTAAAAGAACGTTTCATGACTGCTCCGGTACTGGTGCAACCTGACTTGTCTAAACCATTCATCGTAGAAGTGGATGCCTCTGAAGTGGGAGTGGGGGCTGAGTTGTCCCAGGGGCCCACCACATTAACTATCTTAAGACCCTGTGCCTTTTCTAAAAAATTTTACTCTGCTGAAAGGAATTATGATGTGGGTAACCGAGAGTTGTTGGCCATTAAATTGGCTTTTGAAGAATGGAGGCATTTTTTGGAGGGGGCTGTCCATCGTATCACTGTCATTACAGATCACAAGAATCTGTCTTACATCGAATCCGCCAAACGTCTGACTCCGAGACAGGCAAGGTGGTCACTTTTTTTTTTCCCGATTTCAGTTTTCCATCACTTTCAGACCAGGTTCCAAGAATGTGAAGGCGGATGCCTTGTCTCGCAGCCTAGATCCGGTATCGCCTCTGGAGCCTCCTTCCTCCATTCTTCAGCGTGGGGTGGTGGTGGCTTTGGTGTCCCAGAGATTGGAGCAGGAGATTCGTGAGGCCCAATCTTTTGCTCCCCCGTCCATACCTGAAAATAAGCTCTTTGTGCCTGTCCAGTATTGGTTAAGAGTGCTTCGGGAGTTCCACGACTCAGCTCTGAGTGGGCATCCAGGAATCTCGGCCACTCGTAAAGCCATCACTAGGCTGTTCTGGTGGCCCTCGTTGACTTCTGACATCACTGGTTTTGTGTCCTCCTGTGAAGCTCATGCCCGCGCTAAAGCCTCCCACGGCCGGCCGGGGAATTGGTGCCACTGCCAATTCCGGATAGACCGTGGACTCACCTGTCCATGGATTTTATCACCGATCTCCCACCCTCTAATGGCAAAACCGTGATCTGGGTAGTTGTGGATAGGTTCAGCAAACAAGCACATTTTGTACCCTTAACGGGCCTTCCTAATGCTGAGACTCTATCTAAGCTATTCATTGAGCATGGTGTGCCTGTCAGTGTGGTGTCTGATAGAGGGGTGCAATTCGTGTCAAAATTCTGGAGAGCTTTTTGTAAAAGGCTGGGCATCAGTCTGACCTTTTCATCGGCCTACCATCCCGAGACCAATGGTCAGACTGAAAGGACCAATCAGTCTTTAGAGCAGATCCTGCGGTGTCTTGTCACATCCAGACAGGATGATTGGTGCTCTATGATACCTATGGCGGAATTCGCCTTCAATAATCGTGTCAATCAGTCTACTGGTACTTCTCCTTTCTTCTGCAATTATGGGTTTCACCCTCATTTTGGTGAATTCTCCAGACTAGATTCGGAGTGTCCAGGGGCTGATTCAGCCTTTTTGCGGTTGGAGGAGGTTTGGAGGGAAGTTCAGAGAAACATTGGGGAGGCTCAGGGCAAATATAAGTTTTTTGCAGATAAACGACGCTCGGTGGGGCCGACTTATCAGGTGGGGGATAAGGTATGGTTATCCACCAAAAACATACATAAGGCTGAGAATTCCCTCTGCTAAGTTGGGTCCCAAGTTTATTGGTCCGTATGAGATTTTAGAGGTGATTAATCCTGTGGTCTTTCGCCTGCGGTTGCCTCCGTCATTACAGATTCCTAATGTGTTCCATAAAGCGCTTCTGAAACCGTCGTTGCCCTCCTCTGACGAGTCTCCCTCGCACCCGCCGCCTGTTATGGTAGATGGGCAGACTGAGTACGAGGTGGAACAGGTGGTGGATTCTCGTATGCTCCGTCGTTCACTTCAGTACTTGGTCCATTGGAAAGGATACGGTCCTGAGGATCAGTCATAGGTGCCGGCGCGTTTGGTCCATGCGGATCGGTTGCTCCGGGCCTTTCACGCTCGTCATCCAGGGAAGCCTGGGGGTCCAGTGGCCCCCCATTGGGAGGGGGGTACTGTCATGGTCCAGTCCGGAGTTTATCTTCTGCTGTCTTCACTCCGGACTGGTCATGCGGGGGTTAATCTCCTCAGCCTCGTTCTTGAGCTAGCTGGGCTATTTAAATCCCTCACAGCCTGCTGACCATTGTTAGTGATAGCTCAAGCTTGCAGTGATCCTCCTGCCTTTGACTGATATTCACGTGTATGACCCGGACTGATTTCTGACCCCGTCTCTTGATATTCGTCTCTGCTGTTACGTTCCCTCTCTGGCATCTGACCTCCTGGCTTGTACCCCGACCACGTATTTCGTCTCACGTTTTGGACCCCGTGCTCATGTCCTGGCTTTCTGACTCTCGGCTTTGGTATTTTGACTACGTGTATTGCTGCTCCTTCTGGTACGTCTGCTCCTGTTAGTTCCTGACTCGGTTCTTCTGACTATTCTCTCTCGTTACCTGTGGCACCTGTGCTGTTGCTCAGGGTTGCTGCTCTTAGTGTATAACCTCTCTTCCCTCACCAGCTCCCCCTGGTGGAGGTTTCACTACACATCCCTGTGTGTTCTCTAAGAAATTTTTGGAGGCGGAGCTCAACTACGATGTTGGGAACCAAGAATTGCTGGCTATTAAGCTTGCGTTTGAGCATTGGTGACATTTTTTGGTGGGCGCTAGGCATCCTATACAAGTCTTCACTGATCATAAGAATCTGATCTATCTGGATGCTGCTAAACATTTGAATGCTCGTCAAGCTAGGTGGGCATTGTTTTTTGGCCTTTTCCATTTCTCTGTGACATATATCCCTGGGACAAAGAATGTTAAAGCTGATGCTTTGTCTCGAAGTTTCTCCCCAGCGGTTAATACTGAAAAGGAGGAATCTATTCTGCAGAAAGGGGTGGTGGTGGCAGCTTTAGGTTCTGAGTTGGAAAATAGCATTCTTAAAGCACAGGATGCAGCACCAACCAACACTCCGTATGGGAAATTATTTGTGCCTGAAGCCCTGAGGAAAAATGAGGATGAATGAACTCATGGAGATCAACATCCAACACTGCGGAGACACCATCACATGTTTCTCAACGCAGTGATTCTAGAGCAATGACCCCATCCCTTATGGGAAATATGCCAAAACATGCAAAACGCAAGCAGCGGAGATACCATCACATGTTTCTCAACGCAAGCAATGACTAGCCAGGTAACAGCTGTCTGTGGATGGATACCATGTTTTGGCATAGGTGGTTGGAGACTGCCCTTCCCGTGATTGTTCCTTCCCGGGGAAAGACCTGGCTAGTCATTGCTTGCGTTGACAAACATGTGATGGTGTCTCCGCGGCTTGTGTTTTGCATGTTAAAGCCCTGAGGAGTGATTTGTTTGCAGAATGTCATGAATCTTGTTTGGCGTGTCATCCAGGGATTGCCGAGACTAGAATGTTGATCGGTCAGAATTTCTGGTGGCCGGGGTGACTAAAAGATATCGTCAAGTAGGTGCATCAGTGGAACCGTGTGCGCTAGGTCTAAGGCTTCTCATGCCCCAGTGGCAGGGTTGCTGTGCCCATTAGAAGTTCCTAGTTCCCCATGGACGCATCTTGCAATAGATTTTATCACCGACCTGCCGGTCTCTGAGGGTTTTTCTGTCATCTGGCTCATGGTAGACCGGTTTAGTAAGATGTGTCATTTGGTTCCGTTCAATAAATTACCCTGCGCTAAGACACTTGCCAGGGCATTTGTGAAAGAGATTGTCAGACTCCATGGTGTCCCCACGGACTTTGTCTCCGATAGGGGACCACAGTTTGTAGCTCGATTTTTGGCGTGCCTTTTGTGACAGACTTAAGGTTCATTTGTGATTTTCGTCAGGTTATCATCCGGAGTCCAATGGACAGACCGAGAGGAAGAGCCGAGGACGAACCAGAGAGGAAGAACCAGGACGTTGAGCAGTTTTTGAGATGTTTTGTAGCAGACAATCAGGAGATGTGGTCGGAATATCTACCATTATCTCAGTTTGCTCTCAATAATCATACGTCTTCTTCGTCTGGGTGTTCTTTTTTTCTGGAGATTTGCAAAGGGTTTGGACCAGTGTGCGCCATAATCTGAATCAGGCTAATAAGAGGTCTAAAAGATATTTTGACAAAAAAAGAAGGGAGGCGAGCTTTGTTGTTGGGGACATGGTTTGGTTGTCCTCTAAGAATCTGCGTTTAAAGATCCCTTCTAAAAAATTGGGGCCTAAGTTTGTAGGACCCTTCAAAGTGGTTCTGATTGTCAACTCGGCATCGGTCACTTTGGACATTCCTTTGTCCTGGAAAATTAATTCAGTTTTATCTTTGCTGAAGAAAGTTGACATACCTGATAAGGTGGCTACGCCGTCTGCTCCTCCAATTGATTAGGACTGTGAGTTTGAGATTTCACGCATTCTTGATTCCAGGTGACACAGAGGAGGCTTACAGTATCTCGTGTCCTGGAAGGGTTTCGATCCCGAGGACAATTCCTGGGTGAAAGCTGTAGACGTCTCATCCTCAAGATTAATTAAGGCTTTTTACAGGAGATTTCCGAATAAGGCTCGGCCTAGAGGATCCGGGGATCCTCTTTAAAGTGGAGGTACTGTTAGAATCTGCTCAGTTTGTGACTATCTGCCATTTTCTTGTAGTGTTTTCGCTGCTGGTCTTTATCTCTTGGTGCTGGGTTTGCCTTTGGTCAGGTGATTGTATCACCCTTTATTTACCTGCACTTGTCTCCCATTCCTTGTTGGACAACAGTGTTAATCCGCTTGAAGTCTGGCTTGGAGCTTTGCCTTGTTTTCTGTGTGTTTAGTTAATGCAGTTCTGGGACCTCTGGTTCTGCTTGTCTTAGTTTCTGTTTTCAGTTTGTTTCTGCAACCTTATTTGTGTTTTCTGTTAGGAGGTGACCCGTTTTTGTATCCAGACCTTATATCTTTCAGGGACCCCCCTCCCCCTATCTAAAGGTCTTCGCTTGAATTAGCCTAGGATCGTCGGTGGGTCTATTCACAAGGAATGGGTCGCCCACTCCATCGTAGGGCATCAGCCTAGTCACAGTGCAGGGTCAGTTTTCCCCCTCCTACCCTAGTCCTGTGCTCCAGAACTGTAACACGCGCGCTACGCCGTCCCTTTCATCCACAGTGGTGCCCTGACCCGGAAGCACTGGCGGATCAATGGGCTACTGTGTCTGGGTATATCAGGCCGCTCTTCTTTAGCAGAGTTGCCTAATTTTTGTGTAATCCTCGTTCCCGTTGTTAGGCCCTGTGTTTTCTGCCATTTGGATATTTACCCCTTTTCCTTGCTTGTGTTCCCTCAGCCATGGTTTCTCCCTGTCTGCTGTGTCTGCTCCGTCCTGGTGACTTCGTGGTCCCCTACCCAGCTCTGCAGTTCCTTTCCACCGCCTGTCCTGGTTTCACCTCTCGGTCCAGCAACTTCCTCGTCTGTCCCTTCCTGAGGCTCCCGTAACCACTGTCACCTGCATCTTGTCCTCCTTGTCAGCCCAGCCATCCCCATCCCTGTCCTCCGGCGTTTCCCCCTGCGGTTGTCTCCGTCTAGTCGGTATTTCTCTGCTTCTCTACGAACCAACCCTCTTGGTACCGGCTGTCGTGGTATTTGAATCCCCTGGGCCTGCTCCGTATGATCCCTGTATAGAGGTCGGTTCCACCTGGCTGCTCACCTGGCGGGGCTCGGTACCACAACCCAGAGGGTCCACTTCTGGAAGCTTGCCCCGTCAAGTCGTAACAACCCCATAGAGAATCTATGGGGTATTGTCAAGAGGAAGATGAGAGACACCAGACCCAACAATGCAGATGAGCTGAAGGCTGCTATCAAAGCAAACTGGGCTTCCATAACACCTCAGCAGTGCCACAGGCTGATCGCCTCCATGCCACGCAGCATTGATGCAGTAATTGATTCAAAAGGAGCCCTGACCAAGTACTGAGCGCATTTGCTGAACATACATTTCAGCAGGACATTTCGGATTTTACAATCATTTTTGAAGCTGGTGTTATAAAGTATTCTAATTTACTGAGATGATGACTTTTGAGTTTTCATTGGCTGTAAGCCATAATCATCAACATTAACAGAAATAAACACTTGAAATAGATCATTCTGTCTGTAATGAATCTTGAATATATGAGTTTCACTTTTTGTATTGAAGAGCTGAAATAAATTAACTTTTTGGTTATATTCTAATTTTGTGAGAAGCACTTGTTTATGCTGGAGACTTGTTGTTACAAAAGATGTCCAATAAAGAGGGAAGAAGGGGGATGGAAAAGCCGATGGAGCAGGTGTTGGTGCTATAAGTGACCCCTCTTATGCACCTAGGAGGCTGAGGAGTCTTTTGTTCATAGGAATTCTGCTTCCTGGACAAGAGTCCCAGGGGAAAAGGGACCATGACCAGTGAAGAGGCATTCCTGAGATTCACAACCTCAGGCCTTCAGACTGCAATATAGCTGTTTCAGGGTTAAAGCCAGGTAAACCCTGCGAACGACAGGAGAAGCCTCAGCCACAGCACCCACCCTGCGAGTACCGATATAGGACATGAGACGCAACCCAGCTGATCCAGTCAGTAACCAGCAGCCACAACGGCAGGAGAGGCAGACCAGCAGAGTAGATGGTACGCCACAGCCCCCAGGGACCAGTCTTTGCCGCAGGAGGACGCGCGGCAGGTAAATATGTGGTGTCGGGTATGGTATCTTCTGCCTGGCTAGCTCTGTGTCTCTCTGTCTCCGCCCATCTATTTTGTTCCTTCGGTCTGTATTTTTGAGCAATCAGATCACTCCTGTGTATCCCGCAAGGGCTGTGCGGCGGGTGTACATGGCCCGCAAGAGAGGTTGTGGCTTCAGACCTCCAGATAGGCCTCCTTCCCAGGGAGTGGTGCAGAGCTTCGGGGAAAGGTCATGGGGTCCTACTCACTGAGAGACACATTTGGCGATGTTGTCACAGGTTTACCACAACAAAAAGGAGCCAGAAGACCGCAGCATATGATTTCTCCTACTCCTGCACTGATTCGAAGCACTTCTCTTTCATATTAAACGGTGTAAATTTCTTTTGGCAATGCAGTGGTTAATCTGCGCTGTTGAGAGCTCCTGAGGAATAAGGCTCTCATCTGTGCACTGTTAGCCACTCACATCTCCTATATATTCTGGGCCCTTGATAGCACTCCTTGTCAGAGCTAGCTTATGCTGCACGGCTGGAAATTGTTGATTGTTATTGGAGAAGGCGGTTGGTGGATTTATATGTGACTGTTGCTAGGTTTTGAGTGTGTGATAATTCCTTTCTTCTCCTACTTTGGTTTAACCCCATCCTTCTCTCCCCAGAGCATTCCACTGTTATATGTGTGAATATATTTGTTTGTTTGGTATTTTTCGTTATCCCTGTTCATATTAACTTGTTAGTCTGTGTCACAGTCCAATTCTTGCATCTGCGTCAGATTCTGGATTCCCTCATTTAAACCTTTTTTTTTCCTTTCAGGCCTGGGAGCTTAATATGGGTTTTTTGCCCCCGGTGGCCACTGGGGTTATTACATGTCTTTTGCTTTCCCTGCTGATGTGACCACTCCTCCTTTGCTATATAAGGTCGCATGGTGTATCAGCTGGGGTTGGTTATAGCAGTTCCTTGGTGGATTCCAACCATGGTGAAGTTAGCAGCTGGCATTGAGGTTTTTAGCCACTGCTGAAAGCTGATGTCGTGCTGAACGCTGCTGCACTGTGAGCAGAGAAAGATGGTGAAGTTAGAAGCTGGCTCTTAGGTGTCGAGCCACTGCTGAAGATGGTGAAGGTAGCAGCTGGCTCTTAGGTGTCGAGCCACTGCTGAAAGCTAAGCCAGTGAATCTGGTGCTGAACTCTGTTGCCCGGTGACTGCAGCAGAGAAAGATGTGGAGGTAGTGTTAAGGGTTAATACTAAAATCAGAGTTGAAGTTTCGTTTTATCCATTCATTGTAAGGTTTCGTTTCTCCGTTTTTGTTGTTGTAAGATAAATTTTTATAATTGGCATGGCCTGTCATGAAACCAGACTGCTTCCATCAGGTGCAAGATAAGGGGCTCGGGGGGGGGGGGGGAGTGTATTGCTCTGAATATGCCATTATACTACTTTCTATTTGGATACGGACTTATATGTAGTTTCCGGTTTTCTTGCAATATTATTGGCTTATAAAGTGAAATGATGCTATTGGTACTTGAGAACCTTGCATAATTAAGCAAAAGATTATAAAAGATGTGACTAAAATAGAGGGGCTCAGTGATCTGCCTCGATCCTCCCGTACAGAGACCCCGTCTCCGTGTGGTCATTTGAGTTGCTAGCAACACTGGAATAATTTGGAAATCACTGGCTCAACCGTGAAGGGTTAATTTAACTCTCTCCTTATCAGCTTGGCGCGCAACGTGGGGCCCCGGAATAGGGACGCTTCTGCCCCCGGAGGACAACAAGACAAAGGACCCTCAGAGCGGACACAGGTGTTGGAAAATTGGGAATGATCACCCCCCCCACAACCACGGTAAGTTGGCAGTTATACTGTTCAGACTAACCGTTGGTGTGGTTTTCCTGTGCTTGTTGCTGCAAAGAGGATCTGAGGTTTGTCCCCTGGTGGGGTGATTCATGGGTGGAATCATATAGAGGTGTAGTCCCGTTGGGGGCCCAGTGCTCGAACCGTACCTCATAAGGGACGGACACCCCGGATTGACCAGTGATTGTGGCTCTCTTTATAGTCAAAATATCCTGAATTCCTGAATTCACTGTTAGTAATCAGGGTGGTCATGTGATCGAAGATGGGTAGGATACGTAACTCAGGTATATATAGATATATATAACCAGAGGTGTCCGGAGGGAGAGTCTGAGACGCCCTCCTCCTTTCACTGAGTACCACGAATTTTGGGCAATCCCAGAGAGGGATTATTGACCCGGTGGAACAAACTGAGACGGCCGCTCCAGTATTGTGCACAATTGAAGTAAGGGTATTTAGCTGTAAATGAGAGAATCTGTGGAAGGAAAAGAAGAATTTTGTGGCTTGGCACATGTATAATACAAAATAATATTGTGGTACCGTGTTAGCCAGAAAAATAGATGTAATTATTCAAGGTGTGATACCTTTATTGGCTAACCAGAGAAATTATATTTGCAAGCAAGCTTTCAGGGCTCAGGCGGCCCCTTCATCAGGCTAGATTACAAGTGAATCACTGAGAAAAGATGGCAACATTTAAATAGGAATTACAACAGGACATGAGATGATGCTAGCTATAGACATGCCAAGGAAATCAAATTAAGGTTTTTGTTACACATGCAGATGAGGACCAAGTGTTCTATTAGAGATCTGAAGACCTTCTTGTGGAGGTGTGAACTGTGTCCATGTAATGAGTCATGAACCCAGGTGTCAAATTCAGTCCTATTGTTAGCGATTGGAACATATTTAAAAATTTAAACTCCCAAATCTTCCATTCTCTGTCACTATTAAAAAAAATGAAAAATGACCTTTCAATATTAGGACTTTTAGATCTGCCAAGCTGTGTCCAGGTCTAGAGAAGTGTATCCCTACAGGTGTGTCCAGCTCAGTCTTTATCGTATGTCTGTGCAGATTCATCCTTGTTTGTAGCTTTTGCTTAGTTTCCCCGATGTATGTCCCTGCATTGCACCTTGTACACTGTGTCATGTACACGACATTGAAGGATGGACATGAGAAAGAGTCCATGATCTTATAGTCCTGATTTGTGTTGGGTATGGGGACTTTATCTGTTGGTGATATGTGGGGGCAGGTCTTGCATTTCTTACTGTTACAGGGACTGTGCCTGTCTCTGAAGGTGATGTGAGGGTACTTCTGACAAGGATATTCCTTAGGTTGGGAGGCTGTTTGTAGGAGAGAAGTGGCAGTTCCGGGAATATTGCTTTCAGTCTGTGGTCTCTGTGGAATATGGGTTGGAGGTCTGCGATGTTTTTCTGAGTGATTATTATTATTATTATTATTTATTGTTATAGCGCCATTTATTCCATGGCGCTTTACATGTGAGGAGGGGTATACATAATAAAAACAAGTACAATAATGTTAACAATACAAGTCATAACTGGTACAGGAGGAGAGAGGACCCTGCCCGCGAAGGCTCACAATCTACAAGGGATGGGTGAGAATACAGTAGGCGAGGGTAGAGCTGGTCGTGCAGCGGTTTGGTCGGTCGGTGGTTACTGCAGGTTGTAGGCTTGTCGGAAGAGGTGGGTCTTCAGGCTCTTTTTGAAGGTTTCGATGGTAGGTGAGAGTCTGATTTGTTGTGGTAGAGAGTTCCAGAGTAGGGGTGATGCGCGAGAGAAATCTTGTATGCGATTGTGGGAAGAGGAGATAAGAGGGGAGTAGAGAAGGAGATCTTGTGAGGATCGGAGGTTGCGTGCAGGAAAGTACCGGGAGACGAGGTCACAGATGTATGGAGGAGACAGGTTGTGGATGGCTTTGTATCTCATGGTTAGGGTTTTGAACTGGAGTCTTTGGGTAATGGGGAGCCAGTGAAGGGATTGACAGAGGGGAGAAGCTGGGGAATAGCAGGGGGACAGGTGGATTAGTTGGGCAGCAGAGTTTAGAATAGATTGGAGGGGTGCGAGAGTGTTTGAGGGGAGGCCACAGAGCAGGAGTTTGCAGTAGTCAAGTCGAGAGATGATGAGGGCATGGACTAGGGTTTTTGCAGATTCTTGGTTGAGGAATGAACGGATTCGTGAAATATTTTTGAGTTGAAGTCGGCAGGAAGTGGAAAGGGCTTGGATATGTGGTTTGAAGGAGAGATCAGCGTCAAGGATTACTCCGAGGCAGCGAGCTTGTGGGACTGGGGAGAGTGGGCAGCCATTTACTGTAATGGATAGGTTCGTTGGGGGGGGTCACGTGAGATGGGGGAAAGATGATGAATTCTGTTTTGTCCATGTTAAGTTTCAGAAATCTAGCGGAGATGAAGGATGTAATAGCAGTCAGACATTGAGGGATTCTGGTTAGTAGGGAGGTGATATCTGGTCCAGAGATGTAGATCTGTGTGTCATCAGCATAGAGGTGATACTGAAAGCCATGAGATTCTATGAGCTGTCCCAAGCCGAAGGTATAGATGGAGAAGAGCAGGGGTCCAAGGACTGAACCTTGCGGGACTCCGACGGATAGGGGGCGAGGTGAGGAGAGAGAGCAGAGGTCTCTGAGGTGAGGAGGTGGTGTGTGAGTGGGAGACGCTGAATGTCCGGTCTGTTAGGTATGATGAGATCCAGGATAGGGCCAAGTCTGTGATGCCAAGAGATGAGAGGGTCTGTAGTAATAGGGAATGGTCCACTGTGTCAAAGGCAGCCGACAGGTCCAGGAGGAGGAGGACAGAGTAGTGTCGCTTGCTCTTGGCGGTTAAGAGGTCATTGGTGACCTTAGTAAGGGCAGTTTCAGTGGAGTGGTGTGACCGGAAGCCAGATTGTAAGCGGTCGAAGAAGGAGCAAGAAGAGAGATGGGAGGACAGTTCAAGGTAGACGTGTTGTTCCAGTAGCTTGGAGGCGTAGGGGAGAAGTGATATAGGGCGATAGCTAGATACAGAGGATGGGTCAAGAGAGGGCTTTTTGAGGATAGGCGTGATAGTAGTTGTAGTTTTCTATCCTCATTGTCTGAACAGATCTGAATGTACCTTAGAGCTTGACTGTAGGTTCTAGAAAATGGATTTGGGATTTTGAAGAGTTGAGGGTGAGTTTGATGTTTGGGTGGAACTTGTTGCACATGAATTGTGTGACGAAGGTGTTAGGAAGAACAGAGGAAGTGAATTCTGATTGTTTTTATTGCTATGTGGAAAAAGGAAAATTGTCTACCACTGTGAAAAAGACAGAAAGTGTTGTGGTACAGGAGAGAATTGAGAATGTGATTAACGGAGACGACACTGAGATCGAGGTTAATGTGTCAGGGAAATAGTTAAAAGTGATGATTTGAAAAAAAAAAAAAGAAAAAAAAAGCAAGCTAACAGCTGCAGCTGCTTCAGTACCCCCTCCCATCTTAGCCCACACCATATCCCCCTTCGCCCCCACCGCAGCTGCGAGTGCACAGCCAATCTCTTATCACTGGAGCACACAGCAAACTCTGCCCCCCCCCCTCAGACTTCAGCTACTGGGAATCCTGCTCCTCAGCCCCTCCCTGCTAATTCTGGCGATGCGCCAGACTCGAGCACTATCAGAGATTGTCATTCCCCTGCTGTTTTGATCGGAGTAGATGGTAGACCCAATTAATATACTTTTATAAACCCTATTTCTGTGGGACCCTTCCCCGAAGTTACTGCCCAGTTTGTAATCTCTCCCACATGCCCTGTAAATTTACTAGGGAGAGATTTATTATCGCAGTTCCGCTCCTGAATACAATTCCAAGATGATGGTCAGATGGTTTTTTTTTTTTGTTATATAATCCCTATGTAGATGAAGACAGTGAGAAAATCTGTATTTTGCATGCCCTTCCTACAGTTATGATGGCCCTGATAGGCCCAGGTCCACCCCCAATATTGCCTGAGGATCAGTGACTCACCCCATACCTCTCAGAGATACCATCTAAACTCCTGTCAAAACGGCGAAATGATAAAGAGAAAATGCCAGTAGAACCAGTAAAAGTGTTTCTCAAACCTGGTGCCTAATCCACATACTCTTTTGTCCCAGATACCCCAGGATGCTGCTTGGTTTACAGTTATTGATCTTACCAATGCCTTCTTTAGCATTCCGTTATACCCAGACTGCCAGTTTCTATTTGTATTTACTTAACTGTCCATATTAACTGTCGTCCCTGCTATGTCACAAGGGGCCCAAAACAGTCCCAACCAGTTTGCAAAAAAAATATGAGCAGGTGTCTTTTGCCATTTCTGCCACTGTTAGCCTCCTTAAGTATCTGGCAGCACTGAGCTGTCGGGTTTCGGCCTCGAGACTTCAGTTCTGCCTTGGTCAAGTGATATTCTTGGGTCACTGTCTCCTTCAGGGTGTCAGACACCTCGGAGAAGAAAGAAAAATAGCTGTCAGCTCCCTTCCTTTCCCAAAAGATGAAACTGAACTCCAGCGTTTTCTTGGACTATGCACTTATTGGTGTCAGTGGATACCGGATGCATCCCGCATAATGCAACCCCTTTACAACGCCTTGAAAGACGGTATAATGAGCTATAAGGAAAGATGGCAGTGATGAGGATTACCTCCAATATGATTGTTCCCAACTTTTGACTGAAGAAACAGCTACTCCACCAAATGTCAGTGAGAACCCACTCCCAAATCCTGATCTGGTGTTATACACGGACGGTTCAAGATATGCTGATGAGTTTGGTAGATTCCACACGGGATATGCTGTTACCACAGAGGACACTGTAGTGCACGCAGCTGCGCTCCCGCCCTCAGTCAGCACAAGAAGCAGAACTCCAGGCTCTGTCTACTGCATGTACTTTGGCCAAGAACAAACGGGCTAATATATACACGGACTCACGGTATACATTTGGTATTGCTCACGATTTTGGGGCTCTATGGGCCAATCGAGGGTTTATTACTACTGCTGGAACCCCAGTGAAAAATGCTGAAGCTGTTAAAGCCCTCATGGACTCGATCAAATTACCTACTCAGGTGGCTATTATCAAAGTTAAGGCGCACGGTCCTAGGAACAGTCCACAGACTGTTGGCAACACATTTGCGGATATGCAAGCAAAAGCCGCCGCTCTCTTATCCGTTGAACCAACCATACCAACTATGGTGACCACACGCTCTCAGCGTAAACAGTTACAAGAAGCATTGACCCTACAAGAACCTGATGATCTACAACAGACTGAAGTTTTCTGTCGGACCCCGCGAGACTGCTTAATGACGATGCAGAGAATGTCTCCAAAGGAAGAGGTGAAGCAATGGAAGACTGATGGGGCACGAATGGATAATGGTCTCTGGAAAAAGGAGCGACTTGTGTGTCTCCCTAAGCGGATGTACCCTGCTATTGCCATATGGGCACATGGGCCTATACATCGAGGAAAAAAAATCAGGCCCTCGCACTGGTGCAAAAATTCTACTGGGCCCCGGTTCTCCAGTTGGCCGGAAGCATTCCCTGTTACCAATATGACTGCAAAGACCACAACGAAGAAACTGGTGATGGAAGTTATATGCAGATATGGGGTTCCAGAAGTTGTTGAAAGTGATCAAGGTCCGGCCTTTTCTTCTCATGTGTACCAAGAAGTTCTGACAATGCTTGGATCCACTGTAGCCCTCCATACTCCGTACCACCCACAATCCAGTGGGGAAGTTGAGAGGCTGAACGGCACACTGAGGGACAATTGACCAAAATGATGCAGGAGACTACGGCTCCATGGCCAGAGCTCCTACCCATTGGACTATACCATATTCGTACTTCCCCTATTACAAAATATGGCCTGTCCCCATATGAGATATTGTTTGGTACTAGGCCCCCAGTTGCAAATTTCCAGCCTCAGCAGTTATCAGAAGAGACTGACCGTGTTGTTCAATATGTTATTCTGCTTAGTAAAAATCTTGCTAACACCTATGTTCTAGTTTTCTTTTCCTTTCCAGATTCAGCAGAAACCGATACCTGTTATAACCTGAAGCCTGGTGATTTGGTAGTCGTGAAAAGGCATGTCAGGAAGCACGGACTAGAACCCTTGTATGACGGTCCCTATCAAGTTCTCCTCACACCCAACAAGCCAATAGCAAATGAAGGGGCATAATGTTTTGGTTTTCCGCATTTTTCATATTATTATTGGTAGAAGTTAAAGGTTAAAGTTAGAAGATATTCAATGACTCAGAGATTAATACGATAAAGACTATGATCGTAATAAGGACAGTTGGTTGTTCGGACACCTTCTCCTTTTTCAATTCAGCCAATTGATTTAGGGGAATTGGGGGCTGAATAGCTGGGATCTTACAGAGCTTGTTACACATTGCTGCCTGTATCCTTGTTGTATATGTGATACTAAAACTTGTTCTTTGGTGTATTTCTGTATGTATTAGGAAATTCTGCACTAAGACAGCTAATGATGATACCAAAGGTGTCGTTGCCTCTGCTTTTCTCTACACCGATCTCAAAAGGCTACTTGATGAAGATGTTGAAGCCAAGCGCATGGCTACCTACAAAAGATCCCTTCCACCGTCATCAAAAATTGTTATTCGTGAACTGCAGTATACAGGGGGGACGGGTGCGCCGCGACAGCCATGACTGGTAACACGGCATCAGTCATGTGAAGACCAGTACCCCTCAAGCTGTTAGCTTGGGATAGCACCTCTGATGCTGCATGTGTTAAAAAAATTTATCTAGGGGTGGAATGTTAAGGGTTAATACTAAAATCAGAGTTGAAGTTTCGTTTTATCCATTCATTGTAAGGTTTCGTTTCTCCGTTTTTGTCGTTGTAAGATAAATTTTTATAATTGGCATGGCCTGTCATGAAACCAGACTGCTTCCATCAGGTGCAAGATAAGGGGCTCGGGGGGGGGGAGTGTATTGCTCTGAATATGCCATTATACTACTTTCTATTTGGATACGGACTTATATGTAGTTTCCGGTTTTCTTGCAATATTATTGGCTTATAAAGTGAAATGATGCTATTGGTGCTTGAGAACCTTGCATAATTAAGCAAAAGATTATAACAGATGTGACTAAAATAAAGGGGCTCAGTGATCTGCCTCGATCCTCCCGTACAGAGACCCCGTCTCCGTGTGGTCATTTGAGTTGCTAGCAACACTGGAATAATTTGGAAATCACTGGCTCAACCGTGAAGGGTTAATTTAACTCTCTCCTTATCAGCTGCAGTTGGCTCTGAGGGTTCGAGCCACTGCTGAAGGCTAATCCAGTGATGATCGCTGCTGCCCGGTGACTGCAGCAGGGAAAGATAAGTATTTTGTGGTTTCTCCGTTTGGTGTATTTTCCTTCGTGTGTATTAGTGCAGTGGTGGTACCAGTATCCGCACTATCCAGTTCCCTAGTAAGGGATAGGTGCAGGGCTATTGAGGGATTCAGGTATCCTGGTCGGCGACAGGTGAAGAGCCTGTATAGGGAACGTTAGGAGTGTTCAGGGACACTGCTTCAGGGGAGTGCAGGAGGTCTCCACGTCCCTGTTCCCTATTGCAGGGCCCACCATTGTAACTGTTTCCCCGGTGTCCCCTTTTGTTGTTTCAGTTACCGACCTGCGGGTCGTGTCACATAGGACAGGTATACGTGACAGTTTGGTTGTGTAAGGATTCCGGACTTTCCTTTGTGCCTGTTTGCCCTGATCCAAGATAGAGTCTTCTATGTCGCCCTGTCATGGAACTTCCTGTCTGTCCTGATTATTTAAGTCTGGGTCGTGTGCTTCTCTTTGCCTGAGTATTTTGTTGCTGTTGGCCTCTGAGCTCCTGCCTGTCTGCTGGTGGACTCCGTGCTTCTGCTGCTCATTACTTGGTGCTCTGCGTCTCCACATTCTGCTGCATACAGTCCTCTGTGCGTCTCCCTGATGCTGTTTGTGCTTAGCTACAGTCTGGACTTCAAGAGTGGAGCTATTCGCCCTTGGAACTGCTGTGGCCTGTAAGAAATCCTGACATCATCGTCATCTCCTCTAGGTCTGTGTTTGTGTGGGCTGCGGTGCTGTATTTGTGCAAGACCTTGAGCCCAAAAGGTACAAATGGTGACCGTCTCTTGCTAATACCACTCCTGTATAATGCTGGACTTCTATGTTCAAGTGCTGTGTGCATTTCTACCCTTATGTTTGCTGGAATTCTACACTTTAGTGCTGTGTGCGTGCTCATTCTTAATTTCGCTGAACTGACTCATTAAATGTGATGTGCTTACTCTCATACTTTCTGCTGGACTCCTACACTTAGTGCCTTGTGCATACCTGCGTTATATTACTGTTGGAATGGTTCATGTTAGCGGTCGCGACTCGCGCATCAGTTACTCTGGACATTCCTTATTGTGCTGTGTTTTTGTTACTATTGCAGGAAGTGATATCTTAGTTTTGCTTTACTTGCATCATTCTATGTTGTGAAGTGTTTTCGTTACTATTGCAGAAAGGGCTCTGTTAGTTTTGTTACACTTGTTAGATAAAAACTTATTTGCATCAACTTTGGTCTCAGTTTCATATTATCCCATGCATTCAGATTGAAATGGTAGCACTGGTTGGCTCAGTGGGTATGTCTGGGAAACTGCTGTGTTCATGTATGTCATTTCCAGAATGTGGGATATTCTTTCCGAGTGATGACTGGCCGCAAGTGTGTACTGTGATGCTGCATCGGGAAGGGATCTCGGGACGGTTGGACTCAAAGAGTCAGGTGACGCTGGTAGGAACTCCTCTCACTTTCTGTCTGACCGAGAAAATGGTCCAGGTTCGCTGTGCACATGGGGTCACAGTGAACTATGCGGTAGACAGAATAATGTTTGAGGGTCTCGAAGGCAGTGAGTGCCAAGGGGGCAGTATACCATCAGACTTAGTGTATGCCTTGGAGTGGGGCCGGGACTTTGTCAGGTTTGATGATATATGCCAGGAGGGTGGAGACATTCCTACTGTTGGGCTAACCAATACGAAGACGGTGATGGCTCCTGACGTGGAAAGGTCAGAGGTGGAAGTGACCAGGAAAAGGGGTATGTCAGCCCAACGGACAGACCAGACATCTCGTGACAAAACTGACGCTGACATGGTGGATAAGACGGCTGAAGTAGTCGCACGGTTAATGAGTAACTGGAGGGATGACTCAGACTCTGGGGGTGACTGTGGCTCTGAGAGAGACAGGGAGCACAGAATAGCAGGGCTAGAGAAAGAAGTCTCTGAGCTCAAAGGTCACATGGTAACGTGGCAAGGACTGAATCAGGCCCTCAGAGAAGAGGTGGATGAACATGTCAAACGAGAAAGCGTACTGAGACAAATGGCCGAGCACAGGGTCGAGGAGCTCGAGAGAGAAGTCTTGGAGCTCAGAGGTCACCTGTCCACCTGGCAAAGTGTGAACAAGAACCTCAAGGAAGAGATGGAGGAACTCAGAGGAGTAGTAAAAAGTCTTCTGCGAGAGAAGTTGGACGAAGACTTACCGCGGGTGAACGCGAGTGATAATAAGATAGAACTGCCAGTAGCCATCGTGGCAAAGGGACATGAAGTGATCCCATCGTGTGAAGTTGGTGGGTTAAGAACTAAAGAAGACAGTCACCCGGTCGGGGCAACTGTAGTGAGGGAAGTGTCCGTGGTAAAGCCAGATCCTTCGGTCCAGGAAGAGAGCAATACCATGACCTTCCAGTCTGTGATTGATGTACCAGAGGACATGCAAGAAGCCTGTGCTGAGGAAGGTGTGCATGAGGCTTTCAAAGAGGCGGTCAAGGCGTGTGAGGTGCACTGGGCACCTGAGACTCGGCAGTTAGTGATAGTATCAGCCAGAGAAGATAAATCAAACCGAGTAGCTGTCCTGAAAGAGATGCATTTGCAGTGTCTATGTGTCAAACAATTGGTTAGGGAGAGTAATGTGAAGGCTGCTCGACGCCTAGAGATAGCAAGAGAGGCTATGGATCGGCGGGGTTTGCGGAAGGATGTGGTTCCGGTACCCAAAGCTCTGATTGGGAGAATCATTGGAAGATCCGGGAAGGTGATGCAAGACCTCGTGAATATCTCCGGTGTGATGAGGGTGAGGATCCCTCCTGATGATGAAGACCCGGTATCCAGTGAAGTGGGTAGAATTCCCATCATCGTGGTTGGCTCCATGGAGAGCCTGATAGATTTTCGGATGCTCGTGGAGTATCGGGTGGGGTACCTGCAAGAAATTGAGCAGTTGAGGCTGGACTGTCAGCGAATTAATAAAGAAGTACGGAATACCAGGTGGCGGCCGCCTCCAACCCAAGATGTAAGGACCCGAAGGGTTCCTCCAAGTAGTGACATGGCAGGTGGCCGAAGAATGTCAGAAAGTGGCAGTACGATGGGCCGTGCGAGGCTGAGAGACAGCAGTTCCTGTGAGACGCTGAATGGGTCAGACTCAGGCCAGACAGTAGGACCGATTAAGACTGATGACCGTACCAACCGGGAGAGCCGGTCAGTGGGACAACGGTCAGGTGACGAAGCGCACTCTAGGAGGGTGGTGACTAAACAGTGTCTGATGACGCAGACAGACTGCAACTGGAGGGTTAAAGACAATGACCGATATTCTGACTGCTTGGGGCGGGGGAGGCCTAATGCAGAGATGAGGCCGTATGACAGATGGAGACGGTTCTCTCGTCCTGTGGGGCAAGGTGTAATGTGTGCCCGGTCTCGAGATCCTGGTGTAAGATTGTGTGTTCAACCCCACAAGTTTGAACAGAGGGGCAGGGTATGTGGTGTAATGACCACTGTGTCCACTAGGGGGCGCTGTGTGGATGTCCCAAGAGAGAGGATGAGTGGCAGAATACGGAGTGGCCGTGGTGTGTCTCAAAGTGGGTGGCTTTGAAATGAAGGCTTGGTTATGTGCTGATCAGCAGAGCTGATCTGTCATGCCTATGTGTTAGGGAGAAGCCTTCAGGCAGCTGGAGAGATGGGTGGGTTCTAGCTGCCCACAAACCCACCCAGGGGTGTGTCTGATAACACCTATAGTAAAAGGCTGTGTGAGTAGGTGAAGGACCTGTGATGAGGTCATAGCCATGTGACCCAGGGGGCGTGGCTATGGACCATATAACTTAGCCAGGGTAGGTCACAAGAGTGAATGCTGGGACCTGATTGGTCCAGTTTGGAAGGTCCTGTGAGGAGAAGGATCTCCTCACTAACAGCCTGTGGAGCGGCTGTGTGGGTAATGGCGGCCAGTATCTGAGAGTCCCTGAGGAGTGAGTGGATGTCTGCAGACTGGAGAAACAGCCATATGGGAACCCTGACGTGGGTGAGATAACCCTGGGGCTAAATAGCCTGTATAATGGACGCTACGCTGTAATGTGAAGCTATATAATGGAAGCTGGTCTGTTGTATATTGCTGCTGTGGTTTATGATGGCAAATAAACCTCATGGACTGTTATGGCTTGTGAAAACCCGAGCTGGATCTGATTGTGTGGCTGCAAGCGAGTGTCCCCCAACCTTGAATGACAGCGCTACCTCACAAGCTGAGTGTATAGCCCCGCCCACTCCGCAGAGCCACATTCACTATAATATCCCACATCATCCCATCAGCCAGCGCTACCGGACTACTACCCCTAATGTCCCACGTCGTCCAGTCAGCCAGAGCCACCGGACTACTAATATCCCGCATCATCCCGTCAAAGCCACCGGACTACTACCCTTAATATCCCACATCATCCCGTCAGCCAGAGCCACTGGACAACTACCACTAATATCCCACATCATCCAGTCTCAGCCGTCGGACTACTACCCCTAATATCCCACATCATCCCATCAGCCAGAGCCACCGGACTACTACCCCTAATATCCCACATCATCCCGTCAGCCTGGGGTCAGAACCAGAGCGCTGAGTGGAATGGTCCTAACTTCCATACCAGGGATCCTTTTATGAGAGGCCTGGGGTGAGAATCAGAGCGCTGAGGGATTTACCCTAACTTCCATGCCGAAGATCCCTTTAAGAGACCCCAGGAGTCAGTACCAAAGCGCAGAGTGGACTTGCCCTGACTTCCATACCGGGGATCCCTTTAAGAGAGCCTGGGATCAGAACCAGAGCGCTGAGTGGATTTGCCCTTACTTGCATACCGGAGATCCCTTTAAGAAAGGCCTGGGCTCAGTCCCAAAGCGCAGAGTGGATTTGCCCTAACTTCCATACCAATGATCCCTTTAAGAGTCCCTGGGGTCAGAACCACAGAGCTGAGTGGAACTGTCCTAACTTCCATATCGGGGATCCCTTTAAGAGAGGCCTGGGGTCAGTACCAAAGTGCTCTGTGCTCCTTTCTGAGGGGCAGACAATGGCTGGGAGCTTATGTGCCCAGGGATGCTAGATTTCTCCCACCCAGTCAGTGTCTGCTGAGGTGTTGTCAAGTGGGAAAACTTGCTCACAGCAACCAATCACAGCTCAGCTTCTTTTAACCAGCTCTAGTGAAAAGAGAGATGCTTAGTGATTGGTTGCAAGGAAATCTGTTGCTCATAGCAACCAATCACAGCTCACCTTCTTTTGAACAGCTCTGGTGAAATTAAAGATGCTTCATGATTGGTTGGTGATACACACATACATACATTCAGTTTTTTATATATATAGATGACCCCGACCACATCTCCCTGGCTGAGTCCACATTAAGGCGCAGGAGTATTGCTCCGAGTTTCAGAGGTGGTCCACGGACACTAAGTGGAATAACCTCGCACTCCATAGCCAGTTCTGTGAGGGGCTATCAGTAAGGGTGAAGGATGCCTTAGCCCTGTATGAGACTCCAGTGTCCCTTGAGGTGGCCTTGTCTCTGCCATCTTCGTCAGAGACATAAAGAGACACCACAATGTGTGGGAGGTCCGGAGCCAAGGGAACCCTTGTCTGAGTCATCTGAGGAACCCATGCAGTTGGGTGGGGCAACTCGTTCTGGAAAGCAGTCTGTTGTTCGGTGCAAGGGGGAGTATATTTTTACTGTGGTATAAAGGGCTATTTCATGGGCACATGTCCTTCCCTATCTCACGGTAAACAGACGCCGGAAAACTAAGAAGCCCAGATTGCGGAGAGGTTAGCAACCTGGGTGTACACATCTCTGTGTTGGTAGGACACAATTTATTCTGCTGGCAGAAATCCATCTGAGCAAAAATAAGGTGGTTATTTCTGCATTTCTGGACAGTGGGGCATGGTTTAACTTGATCGACGCTAGCTTTGTCCAGGTCCAGGACCTCAAACCATATACACTGTCCAGATCTATACCCATAATGGCCATCGACTCTGCACCCTTGAGACGGGAATTTTACTCAAGCCGTCTGAGGGTTACATCTACATGTAGGGGTCATGCACTCAGAAGGTATTGACTGTTATGTGCTAGATGGTCTGCCCTCTCCTGTGGTTCTTGGACTTCCTTGGCTCACTCTGCACAACCCTGTGGTAGACGGGAAGACTCGAGAGGTGGTACAGTTGAGTGAGTATTGTCAAGGACACTGCTTGGGTACCCAGATTGCAAGGGTTGATACCCAGTCTGTACCTACATACCTGTCTGACTTTGGGAATGTGTTCTCGGAGCAGGAGTTTCAAGAACTTCCCCTCCATCGTCATTATGACTGCACCGTTAATTTTGTTCCTGTCTCAAAGAGCAGACTAAATAATATCTCTGCTCCAGAGAAGCAGGCCATATCGTGGAAAGTTTCACAAAGGGTCCTATCAGACCATCCTCATCCCTCATTGCTGTGGGGGTTTTCTTTGTAAAGAAGAAAGACAGGATTAAGCCCAAGCCTAGATTTCTGCGAACTTAGTCACATTATGGTCCGGGATCTGCATCCGCTCCCTCTCATCCTGGACCTCTTTAATCAGATTATGGGAGCAAAATGGTTTTCTACATGAAATCTCAGGGGCGTCTAATCTCATTCATATTACAGAGGGGGATGAGTGGAAACCAGCTTTCAGTACTGGTCCATACAGCTTGTCTGATTTCAGTCTGACAGGAGACTCTCTAACACACATCATACTCTTGGAAGTCCCAGACACAATAACACCTTTCCCAGAATCCCCTGGGGCTGAGCTAACCACTTGTCTACTATAACCATTTTAACCCCTATAGTTGCTGGATGATTCTAAATCAACAGTGCAGCTTCTATCTGTCACATTTTGTATTGATATAGTTAGTCTTTACCCCAGCATCGATATTGAGGTATCACTTACAGGTCAACCGCAATTATTCAGCAGAAATGCAGAAATTTTTAGTTATAGCCATTAATATCCTGCTCCAAAATAATTATTTTTCTTTTAATGGCTCCTATTCTGTACAAAAACAGGGCACCACAATGGGGGCAGCATTCACCCCATCCACTGCAAACATCTATATGTATGTCATATGGGGAACAGCAATATATCTTCTCTGATTCCAACCCCTTTACTTCCCATCATGTGACCCCTGACTCCTCCCCTCATGTGACCTCATCACAGGTCCTGTGCGCACAGAACGGCCATATGTGGAGTGCGGCTCTGCGGGTGGAGGTAGGTGTCGGAATCTGAAGAGCCCGGTGCTGCCCGGGCATAGTAACTAGCTACAGTAAATTATAATGATTATATCTACAGTATATATATAAAGCTGAGTGTATAGCCCCGCCCACTCCGCATAGCCACATTCACTATAATATCCCACATCATCCTGTCAGCCAGAGCTACTGGACTACTACCCCTAATATCCCACATCATCCCGTCAGCCAGAGCCACCGGCCTACTACCCCTAATATCCCACAACATCCCGTCATCCAGAGCCACCGGACTACTACCCCTAATATCCCACATCATCCCGTCAGCCAGAACCACCGGACTACTGCCCCTAATATCCCACATTGTCCCGTCAGCCAGAGCTACCAGACTACTACCCCTAATATCCCACATCATCCCGTCAGCTAGAGCTACCAGACTACTACCCCTAATATCCCACATCATCCCGTCACAGCTGCCGGACTACTATCCCTAATATCCCACATCTTCCCGTCACAGCTGCCGTACTACTACCCCTAATATCCCACATCATCCCATCAGCAAGAGCCACCAGACTACTACCTCTAATATCCCACATCATCCCGTCAGTCAGAGCCACTGGACTACTACCCCTAATATCCCACATCATCCCGTCAGCCAGAGCTACCGGACTACTACCCCTAATATCCCACATCATCCCGTCAGCCAGAGCTACCGGACTACTACCCCTAATATCCCACATCATCCCATCAGCCAGAGCCACCGGCCTACTACCCCTAATATCCAACATCATCCCGTCAGCCAGGGCCACCAGACTACTACCACTAATATCCCACATCATCCCGTCAGCCAGAGCCACCGGACTACTACCCCTAATATCCCACATCATCCCGTCAGCCAGAGCCACCGGACTACTACCACTAATATCCCACATCATCCCATCAGCCAGAGCCACCGGACTACTACCACTAATATCCCACATCTTCCCGTCACAGCTGCCGGACTACTATCCCTAATATCCCACATCATCCCGTCAGCAAGAGCCACCAGACTACTACCACTAATATCCCACATCATCCCATCAGCCAGAGCCACCGGACTACTACCACTAATATCCCACATCATCCCATCAGCCAGAGCCACCGGACTACTACCACTAATATCCCACATCATCCCGTCAGCCAGAGCCACCGGACTACTACCTCTAATATCCCACATTATCCCGTCAGCCAGAGCCACCGGACTACTACCACTAATATCCCACATCATCCCGTCAGCCAGAGCCACCGGACTACTACCTCTAATATCCCACATTATCCCGTCAGCCAGAGCCACCGGACTACTACCTCTAATATCCCACATCATCCCATCAGCCAGAGCCACTGGACTACTACCCCTAATATCCCACATCATCCCGTCAAAGCCACCGGCCTACTACGCCTAATATCCCACATCATCCCATCAGCCAGGGCCACCAGACAACTACCACTAATATCCCACATCATCCCGTCACAGCCGCCGGACTACTACCCCTAATATCCCACATCATCCCATCAGCAAGAACCACCAGACTACTACCTCTAATATCCAACATTATCCCATCAGCCAGAGCCACCAGACTACTACCACTAATATCCCACATCATCCCGTCAGCCAGAGCCACCGGACTATTCCCCCTAATATCCCACATCATCCCGTCAGCCAGAGCCACCGGACTACTACCCCTAATATCCCACATCATCCCGTCAGCCAGAACCACCGGACTACTACCCCTAATATCCCACATCATTCCATCAGCCAGAGCCACCAGACTACTACCCCTAATATCCCACATCATTCCGTCAGCCAGAGCCACCGGACTATTCCCCCTAATATCCCACATCATTCCATCAGCCAGAGCCACCGGACTACTATCCCTAATATCCCACATCATCCCGTCAGCCAGAGCCACCGGACTACTACCACTAATATGCCACATCATCCCGTCAGCCAGAGCCACCGGCCTACTACCCCTAATATCCCACAACATCCCGTCATCCAGAGCCACCGGACTACTACCCCTAATATCCCACATCATCCCGTCAGCCAGAACCACCGGACTACTGCCCCTAATATCCCACATCGTCCCGTCAGCCAGAGCTACCAGACTACTACCCCTAATATCCCACATCATCCCGTCAGCCAGAGCTACCAGACTACTACCCCTAATATCCCACATCATCCCGTCACAGCTGCCGGACTACTATCCCTAATATCCCACATCTTCCCGTCACAGCTGCCGGACTACTACCCCTAATATCCCACATCATCCCATCAGCAAGAGCCACCAGACTACTACCTCTAATATCCCACATCATCCCGTCAGTCAGAGCCACTGGACTACTACCCCTAATATCCCACATCATCCCGTCAGCCAGAGCTACCGGACTACTACCCCTAATATCCCACATCATCCCGTCAGCCAGAGCTACCGGACTACTACCCCTAATATCCCACATCATCCCATCAGCCAGAGCCACCAGACTACTACCCCTAATATCCCACATCATCCCGTTAGCCAGAGCTACCGGACTACTACCCCTAATATCCCACATCATGCCGTCAGCCAGAGCTACCGGACTACTACCCCTAATATCCCACATCATCCCGTCAGTCAGAGCCACCAGACTACTACCCCTAATATCCCACATCATCCTGTCAAAGCCACCGGCCTACTACCCCTAATATCCCACATCATCCCGTCAGCCAGAGCCACCGGACTACTACCCCTAATATCCCACATCATCCCGTCAGCCAGAGCCACCGGACTACTACCCCTAATATCCCACATCATCCCATCAGCCAGAGCCACCGGACTACTACCACTTATATCCCACATCTTCCCGTCACAGCTGCTGGACTACTATCCCTAATATCCCACATCATCACGTCAGCAAGAGCCACCGGACTACTACCACTAATATCCCACATCATCCCATCAGCCAGAGCCACCGGACTACTACCACTAATATCCCACATCATCCCGTCAGCCAGAGCCACCGGACTACTACCTCTAATATCCCACATTATCCCGTCAGCCAGAGCCACCGGACTACTACCACTAATATCCCACATCATCCCGTCAGCCAGAGCCACCGGACTACTACCCCTAATATCCCACATCATCCCATCAGCCAGAGCCACCGGACTACTACCACTAATATCCCACATCATCCCGTCAGCCAGAGCCACCGGACTACTACCTCTAATATCCCACATCATCCCATCAGCCAGAGCCACCGGACTACTACCTCTAATATCCCACATCATCCCGTCAGCCAGAGCCACCGGACTACTACCTCTAATATCCCACATCATCCCGTCAGCCAGAGCCACCGGACTACTACCCCTAATATCCCACATCATCCCATCAGCCAGAGCCACTGGACTACTACCCCTAATATCCCACATCATCCCATCAGCCAGAGCCACTGGACTACTACCCCTAATATCCCACATCATCCCGTCACAGCTGCCGGACTACTATCCCTAATATCCCACATCATCCCGTCAGCCAGAGCCACTGGACTACTACCCCTAATATCCCACATCATCCCGTCACAGCTGCCGGACTACTATCCCTAATATCCCACATCATCCCGTCAGCAAGAGCCACTGGACTACTACCCCTAATATCCCACATCATCCCGTCAGCAAGAGCCACCGGACTACTACCCCTAATATCCCACATCATCCCATCAGCCAGAGCCACTGGACTACTACCCCTAATATCCCACATCATCCCGTCACAGCTGCCGGACTACTATCCCTAATATCCCACATCATCCCGTCAGCAAGAGCCACTGGACTACTACCCCTAATATCCCACATCATCCCATCACAGCTGCCGGACTACTACCCCTAATATCCCACATCATCCCATCAGCCAGAGCCACTGGACTACTACCCCTAATATCCCACATCATCCCATCAGCCAGAGCCACTGGACTACTACCCCTAATATCCCACATCTTCCCGTCACAGCTGCCGGACTACTATCCCTAATATCCCACATCATCCCGTCAGCAAGAGCCACCAGACTACTACCACTAATATCCCACATCATCCCGTCAGCCAGAGCCACCGGACTACTACCTCTAATATCCCACATTATCCCGTCAGCCAGAGCCACCGGACTACTACCACTAATATCCCACATCATCCCGTCAGCCAGAGCCACCGGACTACTACCTCTAATATCCCACATCATCCCGTCAGCCAGAGCCACCGGACTACTACCTCTAATATCCCACATTATCCCGTCAGCCAGAGCCACCGGACTACTACCCCTAATATCCCACATCATCCCGTCAAAGCCACCGGCCTACTACGCCTAATATCCCACATCATCCCATCAGCCAGGGCCACCAGACAACTACCACTAATATCCCACATCATCCCGTCACAGCCGCCGGACTACTACCCCTAATATCCCACATCATCCCATCAGCAAGAACCACCAGACTACTACCTCTAATATCCAACATTATCCCGTCAGCCAGAGCCACCAGACTACTACCCCTAATATCCCACATCATCCCGTCAGCCAGAGCCACCGGACTATTCCCCCTAATATCCCACATCATCCCGTCAGCCAGAGCCACTGGACTACTACCCCTAATATCCCACATCATCCCGTCAGCCAGAACCACCGGACTACTACCTCTAATATCCCACATCATTCCGTCAGCCAGAGCCACCAGACTACTACCCCTAATATCCCACATCATTCCGTCAGCCAGAGCCACCAGACTACTACCCCTAATATCCCACATCATTCCGTCAGCCAGAGCCACCGGACTATTCCCCCTAATATCCCACATCATCCCGTCAGCCAGAGCCACCGGACTACTACCACTAATATGCCACATCATCCCGTCAGCCAGAGCCACCGGACTACTACCTCTAATATCCCACATCATTCCGTCAGCCAGAGCTACCGGACTACTACCCCTAATATCCCACATCATCCCATCAGCCAGAGCCATTGGACTACTACCCCTAATATCCCACCTCATCCCGTCAGCCAGAGCCACCGGACTATTCCCCCTAATATCCCACATCATCCCGTCAGCCAGAGCCACTGGACTACTACCCCTAATATCCCACCTCATCCCGTCAGCCAGAGCCACCGGACTATTCCCCCTAATATCCCACATCATCCCGTCAGCCAGAGCCATTGGACTACTACCCCTAATATCCCACATCATCCCATCAGCCAGAGCCACCAGACTACTACCCCTAATATCCCACATCATCCCGTCAGCCAGAGCCACCGGACTATTCCCCCTAATATCCCACATCATCCCGTCAGCCAGAGCCACTGGACTACTACCCCTAATATCCCACATCATCCCGTCAGCCAGAACCACCGGACTACTACCCCTAATATCCCACATCATTCCGTCAGCCAGAGCCACCAGACTACTACCCCTAATATCCCACATCATTCCGTCAGCCAGAGCCACCGGACTATTCCCCCTAATATCCCACATCATCCCGTCAGCCAGAGCCACCGGACTACTACCACTAATATGCCACATCATCCCGTCAGCCAGAGCCACCGGACTACTACCTCTAATATCCCACATCATTCCGTCAGCCAGAGCTACCGGACTACTACCCCTAATATCCCACATCATCCCATCAGCCAGAGCCATTGGACTACTACCCCTAATATCCCACCTCATCCCGTCAGCCAGAGCCACCGGACTATTCCCCCTAATATCCCACATCATCCCGTCAGCCAGAGCCACTGGACTACTACCCCTAATATCCCACCTCATCCCGTCAGCCAGAGCCACCGGACTATTCCCCCTAATATCCCACATCATCCCGTCAGCCAGAGCCATTGGACTACTACCCCTAATATCCCACATCATCCCATCAGCCAGAGCCACCAGACTACTACCCCTAATATCCCACATCATCCCGTCAGCCAGAGCCACCGGACTATTCCCCCTAATATCCCACATCATCCCGTCAGCCAGAGCCACTGGACTACTACCCCTAATATCCCACATCATCCCGTCAGCCAGAACCACCGGACTACTACCCCTAATATCCCACATCATTCCGTCAGCCAGAGCCACCAGACTACTACCCCTAATATCCCACATCATTCCGTCAGCCAGAGCCACCAGACTACTACCCCTAATATCCCACATCATTCCGTCAGCCAGAGCCACCGGACTATTCCCCCTAATATCCCACATCATCCCGTCAGCCAGAGCCACCGGACTACTACCACTAATATGCCACATCATCCCGTCAGCCAGAGCCACCGGACTACTACCTCTAATATCCCACATCATCCCGTCAGCCAGAGCTACCGGACTACTACCCCTAATATCCCACATCATCCCATCAGCCAGAGCCATTGGACTACTACCCCTAATATCCCACCTCATCCCGTCAGCCAGAGCCACCGGACTATTCCCCCTAATATCCCACATCATCCCGTCAGCCAGAGCCACCGGACTATTCCCCCTAATATCCCACATCATCCCGTCAGCCAGAGCCACCGGACTACTACCCCTAATATCCCACATCATCCCGTCAGCCAGAGCCACCGGACTATTCCCCCTAATATCCCACGTCAGCCTGGGGCCAGAACCAGAGCGCTGAGTGGAACGGTCCTAACTTCCATACCAGGGATCCCTTTAAGAGAGGCCTGGGGTGAGAATCAGAGCGCTGAGGGATTTACCCTAACTTCCATACCAGAGATCCCTTTAAGAGAGGCAAGGGGTCAGTACCAAAGCGCAGAGTGGATTTGCCCAACTTCCATACCGGGGATCCCTTCAAGAGAGCCTGGGATCAGAACCAGAGGGATGAGTGGATTTGCCCTTACTTGCATACCGGAGATCCCTTTAAGAAAGGCCTGGGGTCAGAACCAAAGCGCTGGATGAATTTGCCCTGACTTCCATACCGGAGATCCCTTTAAGAAAGGCCTGGGGTCAGTACCAAAGCGCAGAGTGGATTTGCTCTAACTTCCATACCAATGATCCCTTTAAGAGACCCTGGGATCAGAACCACAGAGCTGAGTGGAACGATCCCAACTTCCATTCCGGGGATCCCTATAAGAGAGGCCTGGGGTCAAAACCAAAGTGCTCTGTGCTCCTTTCTTTGGGGCAGACAATGGCTTGGAGCTTATGTTCCCAGGGATGCTAGATTTCTCCCACCATGTCAGTGTCTGCTGAGGTGTTGTCAAGTGGGAAAACCGTGGCTCATAGCAACCAATCACAGCTCAACTTCTTTTAACCAGCTGTGGTGAAATGAGAGATGCTTAGTGATTGGTTGCAAGGAAATCTGTTGCTCATAGCAACCAATCACAGCTCACTTTCTTTTGAACAGCTCTGGTGAAATTAAAGATGCTTCGTGATTGGTTGGTGATACACATATACATACATTCAGTTTTATATATATATATATATATAGATGTGGAGTGCAGCTCTGCGGGTGGAGGTCGGTGCCTGAGGCTCCATTATTCTCTATGTGGAGTGTGGCTCTGCGGGTGGAGGTCGGTGCCGGAGGCTCCATTATTCTCTATGTGGAGTGCTGCTCTGCGGGTGGAGGTCGGTGCTGGAGGCTCCATTATTCTCTATGTGGAGTGCGGCTGTGCTGGTGGAGGTCGGTGCTGGAGGCTCCATTATTCTCTATGTGGAGTGCGGCTCTGCGGGTGGAGGTCGGTGCAGGAGGCTCCATTATTCTCTGTGTGGAGTGCGGCTCTGCGGGTGGAGGTCGGTGCCGGAGGCTCCATTATTCTCTATGTGGAGTGTGGCTCTGCGGGTGGAGGTCAGTGCTGGAGGCTCCATTATTCTCTATGTGGAGTGCGGCTCTGTGGGTTGGAGGTCGGTGCCGGAGGCTCCATTATTCTCTATGTGGAGTGCGACTCTGCGGGTGGAGGTCGGTGCTGGAGGCTCCATTATTCTTTATGTGGAGTGCGGCTGTGCTGGTGGAGGTCGGTGCTGGAGGCTCCATTATTCTCTATGTGGAGAGCGGCTCTGCGGGTGGAGGTCGGTGCTGGAGGCTCCATTATTCTTTATGTGGAGTGCGGCTGTGCTGGTGGAGGTCGGTGCTGGAGGCTCCATTATTCTCTATGTGGAGTGTGGCTCTGCGGGTGGAGGTAGGTGCCGGAGGCCCCATTATTCTCTATGTGGAGTGTGGCTCTGCGGGTGGAGGTCGGTGCCGGAGGCTCCATTATTCTGTATGTGGAGTGCGGCTCTGTGGGTGGAGGTAGATGCCGGAGGCTCCATTATTCTCTATGTGGAGTGCGGCTCTGCGGGTGGAGGTCGGTGCCGGAGGCTCCATTATTCTCTATGTGGAGTGCGGCTCTGCGGGTGGAGGTCGGTGCTGGAGGGTCCATTATTCTCTATGTGGAGTGTGGCTCTGCAGGTGGAGGTCGGTGTGGGACACTCCCCATTATTCGTTGCTTCCAAACATCTAGCAGCACAGTCCCAATTTGGGGGAGCTGTCCCGGGCGTTCACGGTAACGTCCCGCCTCTCACTCTGTGTCTGTAAGTCGCCTCCTCTCCTCCCAGCTCTCTGTGGTTAGTAGTTCCTTCTCTGACTCTGGGGGATACCGGCATCTCTGTGCTCTAACTCTTTCTTCACTTTTCTTCAAGTCTGGGCCCTGGTGATTCAAACACACAACTTCTTGTGCTGGTACATAGAGATGCATTTCTATATACCAGTGTATCTCTATGTACCTGCATTCTAGAGCTAAAATGAAAGTCAGACTTTTTTTTTCTTATAAAATAACAAAGAACCTTTAGAATAATAATTTATTGCAGTTTTTTTTATCCGCTTAGTGCCCAAGCCAAAATTTTCAAATCTGACATGTCAATTTACAGAATGTGGCAAACAATATTTCAGTCATTTTTAAGATTGTTTTTTTCATGAGTCATTGTATTTTGTTAGTGGTAAATTTAGGTTTATATGTTTTGCTTTTATTTATAAGAAAATATCAGACGTTTTGACAAATTTTGAAAAATTAACAATTTTCAAACTTTGAATATTTATACCTTTAATCCAGGTAGTCATACAGCACAAAATAGGAAAAATAATAACATTTACCTTAGCCATCCTTCCCACGTCTGTATAGAAGAAGTGCGTTAAATACTAAACGTTGCAGGTTATGTGTGATGTGGTGTAGTGACCACTGTGTCTGCTAGGGGGCGCTGTGTGGGTGTCCCAGGACGAATGGATAGCCTTGTCCAGAGTGGTAACAGGAGCAGGGTGCTAAAGGATCGTTATGTATCTCAAGGTGGGTCGCCTTGGGATGGAGGCTTGCTTATGTGCTGATCTGCAGAGCTGAGCTTTCGTTCCAATGTGTCAGGGAGAAGTCTCCAGGTAGCTGGTGAGACAGGCAGGACCAGTTACCTACAAACCCACCCAGGGGGTGTGTTTAAGAACGCTATTGTATAGTGTGTATGAGTGGTTGAAGGACCTGTGATGAGGTCATAGCCATGTGACCTGGTGGGTGTGGCTACGGACCATATAAGGTGGCCAGGGTAGGTCACATGGAGTGAATGCTGGGACCTGGTTGGTCTGTTTTCGGGACGTCTGAGAGAGATGGGGCTGTCTTCCTGACAGCAAGTGAACGCTGTGTTTAATGGCTGCATGTGCCTGATAGTTCCCTGGAGGGAATGGATGTCTGCAGTATGGAGAAGCAGCCATGAGGTACACCCTGAGAAGGGATATAACTGTGAGGCTAAGAGAGCCTGTGTGCTGGACATGGCACAACCTGTGTGACCACAGGGATAACAGAGTGAAGCTCTGTCATGGACGCTATGCTGTTAATATGAACTTTATGTTGCTGGTCATGGTTTATGATGCCTAAATAAACAGCATGGACTGTGATTGTTTTATGGAAATCCCGTGCCGGATGTGGTTATTTGGCTGCCAAGCGAGTATCCCCTACCCGAATGACAGCGCTACCTTACAGTGAACACAGCCTAACAGACGTGTTTGGCACAATGGCCTTTACAAAAATAAACTACAGCTCATCGCACTCAAAAAGCGAGACCTCATATAGTGAACCTTATGTAAAAATGAAAAAGTTCTGGCTGCTCCAATATGAAGGAATGAACAATAAATCCATAGGTCCCAACCATCCCGAGTACAGCAGAACAGTCCCAGATTTGGGTCTATGTCCTGTCATCCCGGGCAGTCTGCTGAATGTCCCTGACTGCCATCATGCCCCCTTCTGACATCTCCTCCTGGCAGGGTAGGAATAAATGGTAAATGGGTCTGGCTATGGGTGCAGTTATGGGCATGTCAGGTATTTTGCCGTGGCGGCTATACATAGTTTGTCCCTCTTTCTCTTTGGATTTATAGCGGAATCCAATACGCCGTGTATTGAATTGTATTATTCAATATCTCCTTACTCTATATTCATTTTTACCTTTTTTTGTGATCCCAACTGAAGAAAGATACTTGATGTCTGTGTTACGCACGCAGGTGGTGCACATGGTTCCTGGGCCCACTGTGCCAGGTTATCTAGGAGGGGCGTCGCGGTATACCAGGAGTTCACTGGAACTAAGAAGCAAAAGGATTGACGTTCCAGCTCCATAAAATCGATTTTCTTTACTGGAACAATGTTAAAAAATCATAGATTGGCAGAAAAATCCTCCAATACAGTGAGTGTACACACAACGGCCTAACGGCAACGCGTTTCGATCACAGGTGGATCTTTGTCATAGCTAGCCTTAGTTTCGCAGCTCAAACATGTATAGGCTAAAGTAGCCAATAAGGATGGTCTACTGGATCAGGTGATCAGTTTCATTAAGGTCCTAAAATAAGAACATCTCACCTGAAACATAATATCCCACAATGCTACTATAACAGAGAGAAAAATGAACTAAAAACATTATTATATTGTTACACACAATTGAGTTAACACATAAATAAATATTAGTAATGGAACATTAGTTCATTTCTTTTATTTAAACCATCAGGACGTCTCGTGCCTAGATTACACAATGATTACAATATACGTTTCACGTCTAAACAACATAAAAACTCTATCGTTTTTTTGGATTTGGAATGAAGAGGCGCCTGTAATGGTGTTACAGTCTGAACTCCACATTTTAGGTTATTGCTCTCAGCTATCAGCACCAACCCAGTAATTTGTTGGGGTTTTTTCCATAGTATTTTGTATGATTGCACATAATCTCACCTTCTTTCCATTCAGGTTCCTGATAAATTTTATCTTTTACGTTGACATCTACAACAAAATCTGCCTAGACCCCTCAAGGATGGATATGGACAGAGACAAGATGGCGGAGAGGATGTTACAGCTCACCCTAGAGATCCTCTTCCGGCTTACTGGAGAGGTGAGAGATTCTGAAGATGTCACATTACACTGTAATGCAGGTGTCTGGATGTAACGAGCAGAGATCACGAGGCGGAAACAGCCAGGGGTTGATATAATGCTATTTATATACTACAGTAACTTTTAATCAATTAGTGTTAGTAGCTATGCAATTTTACAGTAGAGGGAATAACAACAGGATTAGAATAAGCAAGAAAGTCTTTCACTAGTTAATGTTCGTGTCCTTTTCACAAAGGTGGTGCGCCCAGTCTTGGGAGTCACCATGTGAGTTCTCACTCAAAGCTCTGGTTCTACCGGAGGTCAAAAGGTTTTCCCATTTCCCGTCTCTTCCTGATGCAGTCCATTAAAGCCCATTGAGCCTCCCACATACCAACCGGCCCGCTCCCAACCTGTACTCCAAGTCCCAAATGATCCCGTTACTGTTGATGATAGCTGTAAGTGACGTCCCTGCTTACTTGCACCATTCCTCTGCAATTGCAGGCATGCCTTTCCTGTTGTAGAAGTCGGCAGAAGTCTCTCACGCTCAAGTCGGAGAGGACTAGGCATCAGTTCTTGGCAGGCGTATTCGGGCCTCGGAGACTTGACCAGCGCAGCTTCTGGCTCTGACAAGTGTAAGCCATTCTTGGGGATATCTTCTGGGGAATCCAGACCTTGCCAGGCAGTGAACAACACCTGGGTGGCGTAGATTCCCTGCTGAGGCTTGCCACGCTGGTGTCAGCAGTGTCTCAGGAGCATGTCTGCCCCGCTCCCTTCCCTAGTGCCAAATCTCCTCATGTATGGGTGCGCAGAGGTTTTATAGCAGGGAAGTTCTTCCTGTGGGTCACCTGATCCAGTACAGCACATGAGCTCACTTCACTTGCAAATCTTCCAGCATACTTTGGTTCCACTTGATTTCAGCTCGCCAGCAGATAGCAGCCTCTCCTCATCAATGGCACCTCCTGCAAGATTCCTCCAGATATGTCATAGCTTCTTGTTACATTTTTCCCCCTTTTTGCTCGCCAGTCCCTCGGGTGAGTGTAATTCTATCAAGTTCGTCGTTCCCACAGGTAGGCTGAGTTCATCCAACAGTTGAATGCACTCCTTGATCTTCTGCTGTATGTGGGACCAGACAGTTAGGGGGAATTCCAATGTTAGCCTGCTCAGACCTGCTGTGCTCTTCCTGTAGAGGTGCGTCTGAGGTACTTGGAGACCCAGAAAAATGGAGGTGGTAAATTGACTCCAAGTTAGTTTTCTCTCCCACTCGAGAGCAGCAATGGCATCTCCGGTGAACTCATCGGCGCTGCAAGCCATTCTTCCTCTTCCTCTAAGACTCCTCTTTACGTGACCTCAGCCACTTCTGTTGGGGTTCCAGCCTCGTTGTGGTCTTATGCTTCAGAAGAGCAAGGTCGCTGCATATTCCTGTGCAACATCCGAGGTGCCACAGCATCATTTCCCTCAGGAAAAAACTTGTAGACTGAGTTATTCGAGTAAATCTTCCTCATTACTTGGTTGGGTACCGCCTCCCAACGATGATCCAGCTTGTTTCCGGGTTGTTTGACCGGCACCAATACATGGTCCCCTGGCAGAATTTGTCCTCCTGACACTGGGGATCGACTTGAATATTCCACTTCCTGAAACTTCTGCTCAACCAGGTTCTGGATTTGTCATTTCCTTAGATACAATACAGTTCAGCCATCACTCACCCCTGGAAGAAGGCTCCTTAGTTGGAGTGAATTCGCTTTGGGCATCCATATATGCGAATGAATTCCTGACAGATGTCTGTGGCTGCAGCTTTGACTGTCTGATCCAGGATGAGAGTCACCACCATGAACTTGGTGAAGTGATCAGTCATGACCAAGCAATACCCGTAGCCACTGTAGGAAGTTCCGATCATCTGATAGTCGATGATCAGGACCTCTAAAGGCACAGAGGTTCAGCTAGCCTGAATAGGAGCCCTCTGTTCCGGGGTTTGTTCAGCTCACACCCGTGACATTTTCGCCAAACTCCTTCAACCTTCTGCTGCAGTTGAGGCCAGTACACCAGTCGTTGCAGCCACCGCAAGGTCTTCTCTACACTGAAATGGGCACCCCCTCTCATGATCTTCTTTAGCCAGCTGTATAATCAGCACTTCCGGAGCCACTACTTGCCAGGTAACATCGAATTCTCAAGGGAATTGAATCCTTCGGTACAACAGGCCATCTTTTAGGAAGAGCCTTTCCCACTGGCCCAAGATCTGCATGGCCCTTGGGGATGAAGCAGCCCTAGCTTCCTGATCAGGTCTTTGCATTAGAGTGACCCACCTACTCAGTTTTGCCAGCTCCAGATTGGACTGTTGCAGGTGTATCAACTCATCCCTTGAACAGTCAAGAATTTGGGTGGGTCTGGGCTCTTCTCTAGACTCCTGAGCGGTTACTCATCACCCTCAAGCTCTTCATCTATGTCTGTGATCGGTCCGGCTTGGGTGACTTGGGATAAGGCGTCTGCATGCATATTCTGGGACCAATAGGAGATCCTGTACTGGTATTTAGACATCCTTGCTACCCACCACTGTTTAAGTGCTCCCAGCTTTGCAGTTTCTACGTTGGGCCAGGGGGTTGTTGTTCATCCACACGTGTATTTCTGACCCCAACAAATACTCAGCGTCCCATACCAGCCCAAGCAACTTCAGTCTGAACAAACTGTAATTGTCTGGATACTTCTCTGTGTCTCTGTGACCTACTGGCATACATGATCACCCGCTTTCTTCCTTATTGTACGTGAGCCAATACTGCCCCCAGTCCTTATAGGCTTCCATCGGTGTACAGCACGAAGGACTGTAAGAAGTCAGGGTAGGCCAAGATTGGGGCATCTGTCAATGCCATCTTCAATGATTGAAATGCTTCCTCAATGGTCCCCATTGAATGGATTGACATTTGGCTCCCCCAGCCGTGCCCCGCAACAATTTGTTGAGTGGTACCGCAATCTTGGTGAAGTCCCTTATGAACCAGCGGTAGTATCTGGCTAGCACTAGGAATGCTCACAGTTCTAATAGGTCTGTAGGCGTGGGTCACTTCAGTACTACAGCCACCTTCTCTGTGGTGGGGTAAATTCCCTCACTATACTCGGTGTGTCTCAGGTATTCAATTTCTCTCTTGAATAGATGACACTTCTGAGGCTTTATTTTTAATCCTTGTCTTTGAATCCACTACAGCACTTGCTCCAGCTGGTGAAGATGCTCTTCAAAAACGGCTTAATGAATGATTATGTCATCCAGGTACATCAAAGTGACTTCAAAGTTCAGGTCTGCCAAGCATCTTTCCATCAACCTCTGAAAGGTTCCTGGTGCATTCGTCAGTCCGAAAGACATCCGATTGAACTCGAACATGCCCATAGTGAGGACAAAGCCTGTTTTCTGGCAGTCTTTCTCAGCCATCAGGACTTGCCAGTAGCCACTGGCTAAATCAAGTGAGGAAAAATATTTGGCTTTTCCTAACGCAGATAGGGACTCCTCAATTCTGGGCAAGGGATTAGAGTCCCGTACAGTACACTTGTTCAGTCTCTGGTAGTGCACACAGAAACTCACGCAGTGTACCTTCCTTTTTCCAAACAAACATGATGGGGTCCACCCAGGGACTCTGGCTTTTACATTACGACATTGCACAGCATGTGGGCCAACAGGTCTTTTACCTCCTGGTACATCTGAAGTGGGACCTGTTGATACCCCTCTCAAATGGGAGCAGTGGTTCCTGTAGGGATGTCATGAGGAATAGCATGGGTGCACCCAAAGTCATCTTCATGCTGTGCAAACACCTCTTGTTATCGCTGTAATAACTGTTCAACCTTCCCAACTTACATCGAGGAAAACACTATGAGGCTGGCATCCATCTGTTCCAAGAGGTGAAGTCCAGTCATTGGTTCACTTTGGTTTTCCTGCCTATCAAGCAACACCGCTAAGGTCCATGAGTCTCTTCCCACAGGTGTCAGTCCTATAGCATCAGCTCTGGGGATATCTTCCAGCATTATGCAAACTCGGGTCACTTCTTGTGTGGGCATCAACTGTAGAATTGCTCCACTTGAGTTTTTACAGCGCACAGGTACTCGTCCCTGTCACACGGTTTCTTCTCCCTCTATAAGCTCAATATGGACATCCACGCTCTCTAAGGATACAGTACGGCCAGTACCAGCATATTGAGTACAGTCAGCCCCACTGGCAGTGTCACTGTGGCTTCGGGCGGTATCAGTACTTTGCAGAGATATTGGGAGGCAGCGGATAACTACTGAATTTCGCTGACTCACTAGTTGCTGTAACACCTTCTTATTTGCCGGATCACTGGTAGCACGGGTCCAATTGTTTTTATCGGGGCCGTCGGCTAAGAATTGTCCCACTTTTAGTACATTCATGCCTAGGGTTACAATGGGTCCTTCACCTCCGGACCCCTTTGTCAACACTATTCCTTTTTTGCTCAGATCCTTCCCGCACATCCGGACAGACATCCACACTGCTCCTGCTACTGGGATAGGCAGTTGATTAGCCACCACCCGTCGGATGCTGTGTTCTTTTCTGGAGCGAGCAGCTTTGGGAAAATAACTCTGGATATATGACTCAGGCATTGTGATCACCTGAGACCCCATGTCCATCAAGAAGTGAATGCATTCCCTATTGAATTCAGCCAAGGTAATGGGTCTCTCGGAGACAATATCTTCAGAGTTCTCTCTTCCACCCCCTGAGGCTCGAAACCCCATGGTCGCTACGTCTTCTCGATTCGGACAGTCTCTTGAAATGTGCCCCCTTCCTCATGTGAGGCCAGGTGAACAGCTAGAGGATTGGCAACAAGGGTCCCCTTGAAGCTGCATAGCTCACCTCAAATGTTCCAATTCTCTTGATGTATCTCCCGCACCCAGTTGGACTCAGTAAGTGTTGACTCAGGGGTGACCACTTCATGACTCCTTACTGTGGCAGTGAGAACAGGGGTCTCCGAGACTCTAACTTCAGCCCCGACCTCAAGGAAGCCCAGACCAGGATTCAGGCATGGACTCTCCTTTAAGATCTGCTTCAGAGAGGGATCCTTCAGTCCAGCAACGAGTTGGTCCCGCATTACTTCTTCGGTGCCTGTCTTGGGTCTTCTTGGTGATATGGGCCATCACTTCCTGCAATACATTAACATACTGAGCTATGGTCTCAGTTTCCCCTTGGACCTGATAGAACAAACGCATGAGGAGGTGCCCTATGTCCGTCGTGTCATCATGCAAATCAGCCAAGATTTTTATCACCTTTTCGGCTTTTCCACAGTGTCACGACCCCTTGGTGGGCGGTACATAACCGTCTGCTGGGCCTCCCCATCAAGGGTCAGGAGGGTTAACTCGGTCTGATTGGCTCCCTGTGAACTTGGGAAGGCTGCTGAGCATGGCCCCCAAGGGTATATTTCCCTTGCTGGGGTTGGTTTGTAGGGAAGGTGACCTGACGGACAGACGGACTTGTCAGAATAGAGAAAGGAAGGTTTGCACAGTTTAGACAGGTGTCAGTTATTACAGTGGGGAAACAGCTAGGAAAGTGTAGTGGACGTGCAGTACCTTGGGATGACCATTAGAGGGCAGGGAGGAGTGTGCCCATACGACTTGACATCAGCTTAGGGCTTAAGAAACCGTTGGTCATGGGGGCGGAGTTATAGGGAAGCGAGAAAGATATAAATTTGAAGGAGGGTTCCAAAAAGTTCCAGTCCCCAGGGGGAGCTCAAGTGATAAGGACACTGTGACAGTTGTGCCACTGTGAGGAAAACCCAACCAAGGGGACTGAGGAGAAAGGAAGTCAGGGGGGTGGTCCTGACAAGAAGTACCGCAGTATAGACGAGGCACCGGGTGTAGGACACCGTATTTGGAATGACGTATGACCGGTAAAATTACTGTTGGTGTAAAGGCCTACGGCAGCCACAGTGACGGAACTGTCAGAGCGTCAAAGGGTGAAAAGGGACAACACGTACATATACGTCCCTATTGAGAGTATGGTACGTTAAAGTGTTCTGTAACCGGAGAGCCTGGAACAGGACTGTGGTGTACTGTGAGGCCGTCGTGTGGATGGCAAGAGAATAAACTTGGACCTGTTGCACCCGAAAATTGTCTCCATTTTGTGTCTGTACGTTACTGCGCGGTATACAGAGGGACCACCCCCCAGTCCAGCCCACTGACTCTACAGGTTCACAGACTGGTCCACCATCTCAGTGTCTGAATGTTGCATCCTGACGTATACACCAAAAGTAATGCGGGTGTTGGGATGCAACGAGCAGAGATCACAAGGTGGAAACCGCCAGGGGTTGGTATAATACTATTTATATGCAACAGTAACTTTTTTTTTAAATCAGATAATTTTTATTGATTATTTGATTTTATAGACAACTACATACATTATATATTATAGTACAAAAAACAATAAACTTAATAAACAAGTTTAACCCTTAAAATTTATATAGTCCTATACCTGCCAGGGTATTCCATGACAAACAAAGTTAACAATTTTGTCCAAATGAAGATTTCCCCAAAGAATGGGAACATGTTTATGAGCAGAAAATAATTAGTATCTATATGTCCTCAACATACAATATTTAAAAAGCCGTAATAGCCAACCGGTCTAGTACAGTTATTCTGAGTAGGTCCACAGATGCCACCCCAGGGGTGACCAGCCACTGTTCCCATATATTTATAAACTTTTTTGAGTTCCTTTTAATGTAAGTACCTCTATCCAAGCATATGGTATTATTAATTTTAGTTTTCAATTTCTCCAATATTGTAGGATTACGGTCTAACCAGTGCAATGTTAACAATTTCCTGGCCAGAAACAGTATTCACAGAGTGACAGTAGTCACAGGGGATCTTAAATTATTATTATTTATTTACATGGCGCCATTAATTCCATAGTGCTGTACGTGAGAAGGGATTACATACAAAGTTATAGATATCGTTAACAGTAAACAAATTTACAATGACAGACTGGTAGAGAGGGGAGAGGACCCTGTCCTTGCAGACTTACATTCTACAGGATAATGGGGAAGAGACAGAAGTTCGGAGGTGCAGCAGCTCTGGTGGTGGTGAGAATGGTCATTGCAGGCTGTAAGCTTTCCTGAAGAGCTGGGTTTTCAAGTTCCGTCTGAAGGATCCGAGGGTGGTGAATAATCGGACATGTTGAGGCATGGAATTCCAGAGGATGGGGGATATTCGGGGGGAATCTTGGAGGTGGTTGTGTGAGGAATAAATAAGTGTGGAGGAGAGAAGGAGGTCTTGGGAGGATCGAAGATTATGTGAGGGAAGATATTGGGAGATTATTTCATATATATGGATGGGACAGGTTGTGGATGACTTTACAGGTCAGTGTTAGTGGTTTGAACTGGATTTGTTGGGGAATTGGGAGCCAGTGGAGGGATTTTCATAGGGGAGAAACAGGGGAGTAGCGAGGTGATTAGTCGGGCAGCAGAGTTGAGGACATACTGGAGTGGTGCAAGAGAGTTGGCGGGGAGGCCACAGAGGAGGGTGTTGCAGTAATCAAAGCGGGAGATGATGAGGGCATGCACAAGAGTTTTAGTAGATTGAGGGCTGAGGAAGGGATGGATCCTGGTAATATTTTTGAGTTGGAGGCGGCAAGAGTTTGGATGTGTGGTTTGAAGGACAGGGCAGAGTTGAGAGTTATTCCAAGGCAGCGGATTTCAGGTGCGGGAGAGAGCCGTTTACCATAATAGATAGGGTAGGGAAGATACGTGAGATGGAGGAAAGATGATGAGTTCAGATTTGTCTACATTGCACAGGGGGAATCTCAAGCCATGTTCTCTGCGGTCTCCCATTCCTCTGCAGCCACAGAGATTCCTGCTCAGCAAAGACGTCGGTCCCAGCGTCTTGCCCACGCTGATGCTAAATGTCTGGTTGCTCCTTCTGGCTCTGCTATGACATCATGCTTGAGTCAGCAGCAAGAAGACGCTTCTGGGACTAAGTCCTGTCTTTTGCTTACTGAGCATGCCCGTGTGACGACCTCTCATTGGAGGTCGGAGGTCACATGCGCAGGTCCCGTTCCTGCTCGGATTGGTCCACTGGGAAGGTCCCGGAAGGACGCCGCTATAAAAGAGTCGCATGGCCGCTCGGCCACGCGGTAGTATAGACTCTTGTGGCTTATGGTGTGTATGATGACGGATGCTTGATAATGTGAATGACTCATTATGAAACCACTACCCTTGGTTGTGTCTGTTGTTAGGGTTTTGAGGTTAGAGTCAGCGCCTGTCAGTGGCTAAGCTATACGCCACAGTGCATCCCAGTCCTCTGCACTTTCTAGTGTCCGATTGTGCCTCTCTGCTCAGGGCACTGTCGTACCGTGCCAGGTAGCAGTAGCCGCCGTGCGCAACTCTAGCGCTTTCCTCCCCACTCTGGGTGGTTAGTGGCTTTCGTCGAAGTGATACTGTGCACACTTGGCGCGATTAGATAGTCCGTTCTTTTGCAGGCTCCGCAGCCGCGGTGCTGAGCGCTGATTGTTGTGAACACTTTTGACCTGGCTTCTGAGTTTGGGCTCCCTCTGGTGGTTGCTGCTGGTAATGGAGCTGGTCTGGCTGACAGAAGTCAATCGCCTGAGGAGGATGATTGGAGGTCGGGTGTTACAGACTGGAGAGATTTAAGTGAGCAATCTTCCCTCAGTTGTTGCCGGTGATTTGGTTTTCTTCCTGAGCATTTTGGAAGTCTGCTTGCCTCCTGCTTCGTCCTGCATCTTTCAGATAAGTTATTTGTCTGCTTGAATCTTTTTGCATTTGATCCATTTTTTTGCCTTCCTCTGATTTCTGCTTTGCTGGTGTGAGTCCAGCCTTGTTCCCTGCTGGGACCTGTGCTGGACTCTGTTCCTTATGTCACAGCTCATGTCAGTTTTTTCAGTATTTCTAATCCCCTGTTATATCAGTGTCTTTTGTTTTGCATCCAGTTCACACCAGAGTTCTGATCTAGTGGGGGAGAGGTCGTGTGGCCTCAGTATTTTTGCATATCAGACGTGTTGGATTTTTTCTTAGGGTTTTTTGCATAATTGCAGAGAGTATCCTTTCCTGTCCTGTTCTATCTAGACAGTTTGGGCCCCATCATTTGCTTACTCTATTTTCTGCCTGTGTTTTGTGCCTCATCTTGTCTCATCGGCAATATATTTTCGTGGGCTATCTATTCCTTTGGGGTTCTACTCCAGGGCAGTTTAGCTTTCCCTTTTCTATCTGTAGGCTTAGTTAATTCTTTGGCTGTGCCGAGGCGTCTAGGGCATCGTAGGTACGTCCCACGGCTAATTCTAGTTGTGTTGTCAGTTTAGGGGTTTGCAATCCGCTAAGTTACCAACCTCTCTGGTTATCTGGTTGCCTAGTCTATTCCCCTGCTATCCTCCTCGGTTACCTAATCATAACAGCTGATGGTCCAGAGGAACTCTAGTCCTGTGTCTCTGGGACAGAGTTCTGTGACCTTTAATTAGCGCTCACCCAGCTGAGCTCTGTGAGTTCAACAGACTCGGGCGTTTGTTTTAGCGGCTCTGTGAAGCAACAGAGTTCGCTTCCATTCACACTGGGTGAAGTTAACCCACGTGTGAGCAAGCGTTCTTCCACCATCTTGTTCCGCCATTACTTGGTAGCAGGTTCCATCTCTGCAGGGTGGATCCCGGGCTGCGAACGCACCTCATATCTACTCTTATATTATTTGGTGCGTTCCGCAGGCCCTAACATTGTGTATCCCGAATACTCTCACAAAGTAGTGGCCTATATCAACATACTCCCATAGCCTATGCATCAGCTGGGCCCCATTCATATCACATCTCGGACATGAGTCTTCAGTCCGAGCAACAATTTTAAACAATATATTAGGTGGCTTATATACCCTGTGGATAAGGAAAATTTGGACTCAGATAGAAATAGTATAGGTGTTGTTTCTAGTATTTCATTCCATTGTTCTTCAGATATGGGGCCAACATCCTCTTCCCCATTTGATATGACCAACATGGAATGCTTATCTAGATACAAAGGTAATAATATCCTGTAAATGAAGGAAATACGGCCCTTCGTATTAGATGCTGTAGTGATTAAACTCAGATATAGTGATTAGTGATATCTACCTTAGTAATCTTAATTTGTGTCTGGAAGGCATGACAAAGCTGCAAATACTGATAGAAGGCTGTATGTGGAATGGCAAACGCAGAGCGAATCTGATCAAAACTTTGGATTGATCCGTCACGTATTAGTTGAGTCAATAGCAAAATCCCTCTGCGTTCCCATTCACAGAAGCCCTCTATTTTGCTTAGTTTAGAATTGTGCCACAGAGAGGAATAGGTGATGAATCCCTTGATATGGAGAATGTCTTTGCCCCTATCCCAGATTTTATAGATCAAATTTAGAGTGTGATCCATTGGCTCATTTTCCCTGAGAAAGCCAGCCTCAAGAGCTAATAGTGGTATCTCCGATTTAGTGTCCTCCTTTATTAGCTGACCCCAAGCTCCACAGTGGTCAGTTGTACCCCGCCCTGAAATTGCTGTAGCTGGGAGGCTATGAAGTATAACCAAGCGTTTGGAACTGCTAAGCCCCCATTATTCTTTCCGCTTTGCAGGATTTCAAGTTTAATTCTGGGTTGCTGTATTTTCCAGATGAGTTCCCGAACAGCCCATGTATTTTATAAAAGAAAGATAAAGGAATCCAAATCGGAGTATTATGAAGAAAATAAAGGAGTTGTGACACAAGGTTCATTTTCAAAAGATTACTTCTTCCCACTGGGGACATCAGGAGGCAACACCATGTCTCCACCTTAGACCTACATTTTAACAGCAGGGGGGCTAAATGATGTGAATGAAAGTCCTGAGGGTTAGCAGAGACTATTACCGCCAAATATTTAAGAGTTTACTGTGAATTTGTGTATGCTCCAATGAGTATTCCTCTGGAAGAAGATCAACAGGCACAAGTACCGATTTGCTCCAGTTAATTAGAAGGCCCAACCATTTTCCATGTGTTTTTAATTATGTCTATTACTGGACATAACTGGACAGAAGTGCCTACGTCCCTCCAAAAAAGAAGCACATCATCCGCATATAGAGAGATTTTCATCTCTATTGACCCACACCGAAATCCAGAGATTGCAGGATTATTTCGCATCGAACAGGCAAGTGGCTCTATTGGCTATTGCAAAAAGAAGGGATGACAGGGGACAATCCTGCCGTGTTCCACTTCCCAGATCAAACGATCCCGATATATGGCCGTTAACCCGGAGTTTTGCCCTAGGAGAACTGTATAATAACTGGATCATTGAAATAAATTTATCACCGAATCCCATTCCCTTTAACACCGTCCACAAAAAGTTCCATTCAACGCTGTCAAATGCCTTGGTGGCATCTAAGGAAAGGATCGCCCTTATTCCCGTGGATTTTGAACTAAGCTGCATCCCCATATATAACCGCCTTATATTATTTGAGTGGACATGTTTGGTATAAATGCAGTTTGATCATCGTGTATTACCCTTGGATAATCTATTTGCAAGAATCTTGGCCAGCAGTTTGACGTCATTTTGGAGGAGGGAGATGGGTCTATAAGAATCAGGCAGGGATGGATCCTTTCCAGGCTTCAATATCAAAACCACTACCGCTTCTTTCATAGATACCAGGAGGTTACCAATTCTAATGCTTTTTTTAAAAAACTGCCAGTAAATTTGGAAGCAATATTTCTTCATATGTTTTGAAGAATTCCACTGGTAACCCTTCTGAGCCTGGGGCCTTCTCATTTTTGGACCCCTGAATGGCCTCCTCCAATTCCTCAGGTTCAGTTGGTTTTTCTAGTATATCCCTCTCTAGATTTGATAATTGTTGTAATGAAATGGTTGCTAAAAGTTCTCTTATTTCTTCTGAATTGGTGAAGTTTCTAGAATAAATATTAGAAAAGTAATGCAGAGTGTAGAGAATATCTGCCTCCTCCGTAACCACGACCCCAGTGTCAGAGACTAGTCTAGAAATGTACGAGGACCCATTTTGAGCTTTAACAATAGTTGCTAGCAAGTGGCCGGCACTTTCACCCTCCGTAAAATATGTTTGTTTTGCAAAAAAAAAAACTTGAATGGGCAGCTTGTCCCATTAGGTGATTTTTCATACGTTTTTGAGATTCTTTCATATTTTCCGCAGTGCTAGCTGAGAGGTTTGATATAAATTCCGATTATGCTAGGCCGACCTGCTCTTGTAACTTTTGGGTGTAGTCTCTTCTTTTAGTTTTCCGTTTACTAATTTCACCAATATAGAGCCCTCTAACAAATGCTTTCATGGCATCCCATACTATTAACCTCGAAGTGGAGTCCATTTTAATGTTAAAGTATTCCCGCAATCTGTTGTGTAGAGAACCCCCAATAGTTTGAATCCAAAATGGGTTTAACCGCCATATGTTCTTGGTGACCAAGCCCTCCGTGCCCATCTCAGTTGTACCCTTATGGGGGAATGATCCGACACGGTTCTTGGTAAATACTCAACCTCCTATACCAGAGATATAATATTCACATCTCCAACCGCCAAGTCAATTCTGGATAGCGAATGGTCAGACGTTGAATAGCAAGAGTATTGTTTGATATTGGGGTGCTTAGTGCGCCAAATATCTATCAACTCCAGTTCCGATAGAACTCTGGATAGAGCGGTCCGTGAGGCTGACTCAGGTATAGTTCCTGTATGAAATTTATCCCAGTACGGGTGTAAATACATATTGAAATCCCCCATCATGAGCAAAGGCACGTGTGGGAGTGTGGAGGAGAGAGTGAGTATTTTTTTCAGCACCTCACCGGAGTAAGGTGGAGGGATATAAATGGCTACTATAAGGATTGGGGTATTATGTATAGTACCAAATACAACGACCCTCTAAGTCTACCATGATTTTGATGCATGTGAACGGGATGGCTCTATGAACCAGAAGACTCGCTCCTCTAGAGTGCGTGCTATAGACTGAATAATATTCAAATGACATCCATGACCTATGCAGGTAGCTGGTCATGCATACAGTAGTTCCCTAACCCAACTGCATATAAAAAAACTAATAACCCATATAAACAACTTAATAGACATTCCTCTTCTAATAAGAGGATTGAGGCTTTGTATGTTCCTGGAGTCGTGTGACGGGCTGCCTCTGTTGTTGTTATGTAGCACACCATGTGAATTCCAGCCTCCCCGCTTATCTAAACAGGTATTAAGTGGCTACCTGCAATAGAACAGACTGGCAAAAATTGAAAAATATTACACGCAGGGAAGGGGTAAAAAAGAAGCCACAACCGTCCACTTGTGTCAGGGTCACACAGTTCTCAGGGGCGCCTGTTCCGTAGGTCTTATTCGTCATTGTCCAGCCACACCAAGTCATCATGCGGGGTCACAAAGAGACTCGGAGTCTAGCAGGATAAAGCATGGAGTAGGGCACTTGATTATCTCTGTCAAAAATCTTTGCTCACCTTTTTTGTATTTCTTCAGAAAAGTCCGGGTAAATGGAAGATCTTTAAGTTCCCTGGCTTTTTTAGGAATAGCGTCTCTGTCACGGTAATGCAGTATGCGGATAGTGACTGGACGTGGGGGACCACCTGGTTGGAGGGGTCTGCTGGGCACCCTGTGTGCTCGTTCAATTTCAAAAACTGACGAGAGCGCCTCCTTTCCTATGGTGTTATATAGCCATTCTTCAAAAAATCCCTCAGGATCCTTTCCTTCCACTTGTTCGGGGACCCCCACCAGCCTTATATTATTTCTGCGCTTCCTGCGTTTCAGCCGACAGTAGGGAAATGTTCTGCACAGTTTTCTTAACATCTCTAATGATTTGAGGCATTTTATCCTCCACGCATCCAACTCTCTCCTCCACCTCCTTCACTCTTTTATTTACTGTATGGAGGTCTTGTTTAATACGGTGGTGAATATCCTCCTTCATGCTACCCATCTGTTCACTAATCATTGCTAAAGTAGTGTTAGACAAGGAGACGGCTGCAAATTCATCTCTCATAGTTGGTTCAGGGACATCATCCTGTGAGGGAGCCCATAACCCAGATTTGCTCCCTTTGGTCTGCAGGGGTGATCCAGACTTGCTCTCTTTTGTCTGCAGGGGTGATCCAGACTTGCTCCCTTTGGTCTGCAGGGGTGATCCAGACTTGCTCCCTTTGGTCTGCAGGGGTGATCCAGATTTGCTCCCTTTGGTCTGCAGGGGTGATCCAGACTTGCTCCCTTTGGTCTGCAGGGGTGGTCTTTCCTCACATGATGTGAGTGTCTGCACCATGTTCCCATCTTGTAACTCTTTTTTCCATCCCCAATTGCTGCTCAGTTCTATTGCGAGCGTCCTCCATGCCTGATTGTGCCTCAAGCTGCAGGGGAGTCACAGAGACCCCTTTAAAATGTTCTAGTCTTGCAGCAGCATCTGCTGCTCTTTCTTTGGCTGGAGTTCCTTGTGTAGAAGCCATTTTGAAGGATTCATCTTCCCTCGGCCGGGTCTCCTTCTCTCCCACTTTCCTGGTGCGTTTCATGATTTATCTCCACAGCAATGTCCCTGGAGCACAGACCGCATTTAGAGGGGACACACTGGTCAGTTCTGGGCTTCAGGACTGAGGCTAAAGCCATGTAACCGAGGATTTTTCAAGATGGAAAGCAGGAGCTGTGTAAAACATTTCTTCTTCACCTGCTGTCTAGGCCATGCCCGCAACAGTAACTATTAAACAATTAGTGTTAGTAGCTATGCAATTTTACAGTAGAGGGAATAACAACAGGTTTAAAATAAACAAGAAAGTCTTTCACTAGTTAACGTTAGTGTCCTTTTCACAAAGGTGGTGTGCCCAGTCTTGGGAGTCACCACGTGAGTTCTCACTCAAAACTCTGGTTCTAGCGGGGATCACCGAGTTTTCCTGCTAGGCCGCAAGTCTCTTCCTGAATTAGTATATGAAAGCCCATTGAGCCTTGCACCAACCGGCCCCTTCCCAAAGTGTACTCCTAGTCCCAGCTGACCCCGTTACTGTCGATGATAGTGATGAGTTTGTGATTTGATGTTTATCTCTCAATGGGAGATCGATATGCTGGAAGGTTGCCAGATTTTGATCTGAGGCCTACTCGAGTAGCGGAGAACAAACACACACAGAGACAGGGTATGTATCTGCAGGATGTTCCCCCCTTTCCTGATTTAATTAGGTAGCTTATATGCTCATTTGAGTAGGCGGTAACATTACATCATCACATTTCATTGGACAATTGATCATTCAACAGTAAGCATAAATGGTTCCAACCAATCATATTCATATTTGTTAACCAATCAGATTGTACTCGGCTGTTAATTATTAGTATTTGTGTAGACATGCTGAAAGCTTTAATAGGTCATGGGTAAATTACACAAGACCCCAATATTATTCTCATTAATCTATCCTCATGACAGTTATAGCTCCATTAGCCTCATTAACCTGTCTTACTAAGTATTCATGGCCCCAGTATCTACCTAGCATGTGGACGTGTAGTTTCAATGTCCAACTGGGTGCAGTAAACAGTTTATCCATCACGTACAATTTCTTATGAAGAATAAGGTTATAGGTAATCATTATCATGAGACAGCATTTTCATATACAGAGTATGCATGTAAGACCCCAGAAATACATTGATATTAAAAGGACATATAGAATTCCCTGTCAGTCCCCCCTTTTGAGAACAGATATGACTCTACCATTCACATATAGGTACATTCAAAGGCCTAATGCCAGTGTCGGACTTCCTAACCCTTCTTCTGCCGAATTCCCCATAGGGAAAGGGAGATCATATCTAATTCTCAACCTCAAACCATTTGCTCATAATCATTATTGTAAGGTTTCATTGTAATATACATAGTTTTAGTAATAGACGCATCAATCAATCTTTGAAGTAGTCCTCTGATACATGGTATGCAGCAGCATCCACAGGTCTCAAGTACTGCTGCTACTACTGCCAGAGAGATGAGGAGGCTGGACACAAGATGACTCCATCTACCGAACCAGGATTCCAACCAGTCCATGAAGGGATTGTTGATACCCGAATTTTCTGCCAATTCTTCGGACAGGGATGTAAGACCCTCCAACGCCTTGGTGATACTCCCATCTGGACTTGTATTATTGGGGATGAAGGTACAGCAAAACGTTCCAAACATCTTACACACGCCCCCTTTTTCCGCTAGCAACATATCCAAAGCCATCCTATTCTGATGTGTCATTAAAGAAGTTGGGCCTAATTGTTCAGCTATCCCTTTTACTGCATCCCTTGTGTAATTTATAAACCTTTGCTGATTATAATAAATATAATTTATCCAATCCACATTTTTATTAATTGTCACCCACCAAAAGAAAATTGATTCAAAACCTGCTGCTATCTGGTTCCTGGCCTTGTACTCATCAGGTACCCCTCTGGGTACCCCTATATTGTCTATATAAACTCTAGGATCAAAGGACCCAGCAGGTACTGACCTCCTATTTCTGTGTAGGGTTTCAACATTCATTCCACCTCCTTTAATCTCTTCTGATGAAATTATTTTAAATGGCATGAGCACTTGAACTAGAGCACAGCTGCCAACCCAACCTGGTGGCAACCTAGGCCTCAATTTCATATCTCCACATAACCACCATATGTCACTCCTTGCTATAGTTTGGTTTTGAAACCAACTGGCTTTAAACCCTCCTGTATCTGTATTTATTGGGATGGTGTTGTGACAAAACTCTGAAGTTAGATTTCCTACCCATCTTCCTGGTCCTGTTCTCAGGAAGCAAGTGTAGTCACCTGGATATGCATAAACTCTAGGTGGTACCTGATCAATTTTTGCTATTGGATACCGGACTGATAGAGATTGACACAGAACATTATCACTAGGGTCATATGTGGCATTATACAAAGCTAGAATACACTGTAAGTCTACTTGATCCTGTTCTGAATATCTGAGGGGAATAATCCCTAAATGGGGCCTAGCGGTTGCACATGCAATACAATCAGTTTTGTTATTTTGCTCTGTAGTATACTTCATCCATAGCAACCATTCATTCCTCTCTGTGTAGCCTGTTTCTACGGCTAACTTCTCCTCATAGCCTAATTCTCCAATTCCATCAACATCCAACATTTCTCCTGACCTTTGGGGTTTGTCCTCCTCTTGTTCCTTGTCCTGTGCAGGAACAGCTTTTAACCAAAATGTTCCCTGCTGAACCTGTCTACCTGGGGTATACAGTCCCAATACATAGAGACCTTCATCTCCAAGAGAGGGTTCATCCAGTGTTATAAGGAGAGGATTGCAAGAGAATCTCCAGTCCAAAACCTCTGGATCACAACCCCATTTTGGAATGGGTACAGCAATATTCATCCTCTTGAGGAGAGGCTTTCCTGATGAACTAACACGAGTCATGGCTTCCTCTGGCTTATACCCCCATGACGTTCCCGTGTTCCAAGCTGCATCTGACCAAGAATTACAGTTCTCATTTCCAGGTCTAGTTACACAGATATATACCACCGCCCCTTCAACTCCTGTTAGATATTTATAATTGGGGTTGCTACTCTTCTTCCCAAATTTAAGATTCCATTGACACTTCACTATCTGACACAAGTCCACCCTAAATGTAGCTGTTGCTGCCTTGGTGTCAAACCACAAGGTTACTGATGTGCTATTCTGAAGTGTCTCGTCCAGTTGTCCTTCTTGCAGTAGAGCTGCCAACATCATCAGGGACAGGACCCATATTCTTCCACTCCAGGACCTCATAGTAGCTTGTGTAGACCGGTCTTCCGTTTAACTCTACGGATGTGGCTTAGCGGGGACCATCAACCAGTGGCTCCAGTGGTCTTCGTGTCTTTTGGTCAGCAACCAATGTCTGGATTAACTAAAATAGAATCAAAAACTTATTTGTACACAAATGGGAGTCCCTTTTGGACTCCGGACCTGCTGCAGGGGTTGTCAAATAGTTACAACATCTATGTGGACAAAAGAGTACCTCAGTTGTGGTAGCTTCTGACATCAGGAAGGCCTCCAGTCCCCTGAAAAGAGATCAACACACACGAGCACATACTTCATACATCTTACCTTGGGCAGCCTGTATGAAGTCAATCTGCAGTCATTGAAACGGATAGGAGGGCCCAGGCGCACGTGTATGTCTATGGCATCTTTCTAGTCTATCTGTATTGTGCGCATCTAATCTATGTTAATGTAAAGCTAAACAGGTGGACCGAGCATCTTTCTTCAGAGCACATAGTTTTTGTCTTCACTCACGTGCGTTGAGTCATGAGCCATCACATGGTGCAAGGATTTTGGCAAACATACCCACTGTCCCACCATCCACGGTTCTGAGCTCCAGCTTCCGACCAGACTTCAGTCTCTTCCCCGGTTGGTGACCGAGTCAGAGCCTGTAAGATACTTAAGTCTAACTGGTTATCTTTAATGCTCACCATGACCAGTGGAGGCGCCTCAGGGGTCTCCCAGTACCTTGGTCTTCTGGCTGATTCCCAGCCACTTTGTTTGCTTCGTGCTCCACGGGTTCCTTCTCATATGTACCCTCACTTCCACTATGGCAACCTCTTCCAGGGCCTGTTGATGTAAGAAAAGACCTTTTCTCCCCATATGGGGCTGCAGTTGTGGGTTCACCTGAAAACAATGACTTGTATATGTGGTGTCTTGCTTACCTTAAAGCCCCCTAAACGCCTCAATGAGTGCCGTCAACTCCACCTCCCCTGTAGAGTTATGAGGGAGGAGTGGTTCTGCTTTCTACTATCTCATGCTGTGTGATCGCCATACAACCAGGTTCTTGGACCTTCCGGAAAGAAAAACTCAAAATCCAGATTAATGAGAGATACCTTTATGGATTAAAAATATTTAAAAATAGCTGACTCTCCTCTCTTCTCCCCCCCTTTGGAAATCACCATATTAATACCGAATAGGTGGCAGAGTGGTGGATTTCCATTACACATATAACGGGAGTTCCTCTTTTTTTTTTCCTAACACATACTAAAAGCATTCCTTATCTTTACTACCTGACAATTGCCTTCCATGGATATCTAACACTGCTTCAAGTCAAAGGCAACGTTGTACCTTGAACCATCTGCCTCTCCTTTTTCTTCTTATCAACATGCATTCTAAAAAAAAAAACTTGACATTATGAAAAACTAGCTGTATACCTTCTACAAATACGTATTATGCTATAATGTGAATCCAGTGAGCAAAGCTGCAAGCTGCGCTTCAACCAGGTACGTCTCTGGTTGGCCATTATTTAATGGACATCTGACAAGATTATAATTTTCTATGTCACTTAATGAAATTCCGTCGACCCAGGGAGTTGCAGGAATACCATGCACATTGAGCCTAAACACTTTATACTCTGGAAATCTGTCTGACAGAAATCCAAAACCAGTGAGCTGTTGGATATACCCTCCTGGTATAATTTTGACAATTCTCCAACCTTCAGGAGATATAATCAACATTAATCCAAATGTGCAATTAGGGCACGACATTTTCTCATGGAATATCTGGCACACACACACACACACACACGGCAAGCAATACAACAGAATTTCACACATGAGATCATGCACTTCCACTTATCAGCAGAGAGTCTCAAAGGTCATTCACATTCCTTCACACAGATTCAGTAAACTGTTAACTCCTTAAGCTTATCACCTCCTGGTGCTCCTGCTAAAAATCCTATCTATGTTTTCTGGTTGATACTTGACTGTATTGGGGCGAAAAAATTCTCCTGGCTTGTCCTAAAATGTAAAATGTCTATGGCTTGCGGACCCGTACTGACTGCACTTCGCTAACTCAATGTACAGGCCGCACCTAGACCATATCTCTCTATCTGCCTCTTTCTCTGGTTGCTATTCACTTATTCTCTTAATATACGCTATTACTGTGTGCCCACATCTCAACAAGTCTACTTCATTATCACTCCTGCTTAGCAATATCCATGCCGACTGCACTGCGCGAATTCGATACATAGACTGCGTACCGTTGTTTTATGAGGTTCCCGCTCAATGTTTGAACTTGCGTGTCCTAAACTGAAACTGATCAGTTGATAGGCATCAAACCCATGGGAACCTTGATAAGAAGGTTAACTATTTAGTGGTCCGGCCAGACCTCGTGACCCACCTGGTCACCTAACACTAAATCTCTACGTACTCAGTATGAGATGGCACTTCTCTACAGTTATAATAAACCTATATATACCAGAGAGCAAATCCAATTAACTATAGGCAGACTAATATGACCCAAATTTTCTTATTAGCCCAGTAAAAATCTTTTCCCTCAACTAAACCTGCTGAGCCTTGTATACTCAGAGATCTTATTTATCAACCAGAAGACTAAAGCTATCATTAGTCCTCAAAGTTCTTTAGCACCATTAGAGGGCAGTTTGTGCGTATCAGACAGAATAGAAGGTGGATAGACCTATCCTGTCTGTAACGGCGTTTTAACACCGTAATAGTACCTCTAGCACTCTCCAAGAGGACGTACGCAGCCTTCTTTATGCGTATGCCGCCAGAGACGTGTCCTCACATGAATCCTGGCAAGCCAGTTACCATGGAGAGACGCTCCCAAGGGGCAAAAACACAGTAAAGAATTCCTAGTACCCTCAAGGTTGGTTCAATCATTCATGCGCAATCATACGTAGCAGCTTTTAGGTTTCTCCCTCCAGCATACGTATTATGTATCACAAGGATATTCTACGGTTCTTAGCACTGGTATGTAAGAAGACAGACTATACTGTACCCCAAGAGCCGGTTCAGAACATTTAGCAGAGGGGAGACACAGAATTTGTAAGAATCAATGGCTCTTACCTTCACCGGTGATTTTGATCTGTGTGTCCTCTAGGCCGTCAGTCTGCGGGTGCCGGATTTCAGGATACTGGGGTCTTCTGTTGTAACCAGCCCACCCAGGGACGCCAACTGATGAGTTTGTGATTTGATGTTTATCTCTCAATGGGAGATCGATATGCTGGAAGGTTGCCAGATTTTGATCTGAGGCCTACTCGAGTAGCGGAGAACAAACACACACAGAGACAGGGTATGTATCTGCAGGATGTTCCCCCCTTTCCTGATTTAATTAGGTAGCTTATATGCTCATTTGAGTAGGCGGTAACATTACATCATCACATTTCATTGGACAATTGATCATTCAACAGTAAGCATAAATGGTTCCAACCAATCATATTCATATTTGTTAACCAATCAGATTGTACTCGGCTGTTAATTATTAGTATTTGTGTAGACGTGCTGAAAGCTTTAATAGGTCATGGGTAAATTACACAAGACCCCAATATTATTCTCATTAATCTATCCTCATGACAGTTATAGCTCCATTAGCCTCATTAACCTGTCTTACTAAGTATTCATGGCCCCAGTATCTACCTAGCATGTGGACGTGTAGTTTCAATGTCCAACTGGGTGCAGTAAACAGTTTATCCATCACGTACAATTTCTTATGAAGAATAAGGTTATAGGTAATCATTATCATGAGACAGCATTTTCATATACAGAGTATGCATGTAAGACCCCAGAAATACATTAAAACATTATATTAAAAGGACATACAGAATTCCCTGTCAATAGCTGGAAGTGACGGCCCTGCTGTTTCTCCTCAATCGTAGGCGTGCCTCTCCTGTCACAGTCTCCATGGGTCTTCTTGCCTTGACCATTAGCGGAAGTCTCTCAGGCTCAAGGGAAAGAGGACTGGGCGTCAGTGTTGTCGGGCCTCGGAGATTTGACCTCAGTACGCAGCTTCTGGCTCTGACCAGTGTAAGCAGTTCTTGGGGATTTCTCCTTTGGAATCCAGACGTTACCAGATGGTGACCGACATCTGGGTGGATGGGTGCGCAGGGCTTTTATACCATGGAAGTCTTTCCTGTGGGTCGCCTGATCCAGTCAAGCACACAAGGTCATTCACCCTGCAAACCTTCCAGCATACTTTAGTTCCACTTGATTTTGGCTTTCCAGCAGATGGCAGCCTCTCCTCATCAATAGCACCTCCTGCAAGAGTTCTCCAGATATGTCATGGCTTCTTTCTACATTATTATCTACGGGAATATCAGATGGACAGAACTGGAGAGGTGAGGACTCTGGAAATGTCTGTAGTGAGATTTATTAATGTGTCTCTCCATAACCAGGATTACATAGTGGTGAAGAAGACCTCTAGTGAGCGCTGTCAGGACCCTGTGTCTGAGGGATGGGGAAGACCCCTGAGCCCAATCACGGGGCCTCCACCTCACCCCCTGATACATGAGGACATCAATGACCAGAAGATCCTAGAACTCACCTATAAGATGATTGAGCTGCTGACTGGAGAGGTGACACTGCTGGGAATGCTGGGACATTATACAGTAACACTATGAAGGGATTGGGGGGGATGACGGTATCATTGTATGTGTCAGGTTCCTATAAGGTGTCAGGATGTCGCCATCTATTTCTCCATGGAGGAGTGGGAGTATTTAGAAGGACACAAAGATCTGTACAAGGACGTCATGATGGAGGTTCCCCAGCCCCTCACATCACCAGGTAATAGACAGGACTAAATACACACGGCCTATAATTATCTGTATGTAGAGAATGAATTCAGTCCCTGTATGTGTTTCCTCCAGATCTATCCAGTAAGAGGACAACACCAGAGAGATGTCCCTGTCCTCTTCTTCCACAGGACTGTAACCAAGAAGATCCCAATGTTCCTCAGGATCATCAGGTAGATGGAGAGAAGGTGTCATGAGATCTCCCCTATGATGTGTAGACGGCTGTGAAGGTCTTGTGCTCAGTCTTGTTTTATCCACCAGTATTATATACACAAATAGAAACAATCAGCATGAGAAATCTGTGTATCCACTGGATATTGCACCGACAAACATGATACACAACTAAAATATGCGTATAAAATACATATTTATTAATTCAATTAAAAAGCATGATGTATATAAATACAAAAATAGGGGAAAGGCAAAAATCAAAAAGTGGAAAAAATACTATGCAGGGTGATACGGGACACACATATTTAGAGCACCAAAGCAGTATAATATTGCCATATATAATATATAAATTCCAATATCATTAGAGTAACATGGCAGAGGGTGCACAAAAATATATATAGATATACAATAAATATCAGGACAGTACTGCACAAAAATAAAGCCAAATGGATAACTATCCTCATATGCACAAAAAGTAAATATATATTAAAGTGTTAAAAAGTAATACATACAGACCCGGTAATAAAAGTCAAGTGACCAGAGATAATAAAGTGCAAATATACATTTAGTATAAAGTGCCAATGTATAAGGAAATGCCCATAGAGGAAAATAGAAGCAGTATACTGACCAGCGAGAGACCCCTGCAGCAGCCCGCACCTGCCCGACGCGCGTTTCGCCTGAGCTTTGACAAATCCTTTATTACCGGGTCTCTATGTATAAACTTTTTAACACTTTAATATATATTTTGCTTTATTTGCTATATATATATTTGTGTGCACCCTCTGCCATGTTACTCTAATGATATTGGAATTTATATATTATATATGGCAACATTATACTGTTTTGGTGCTCTAAATATGTTTGCCCCGTATCACCCCGCATAGTATTTTTTCCACTTTTTGATTTTTGTCCTTCCCCTATTTTTGTATTTATTATATACATAATGATTTTTAATTGAATTAATAAATATGTATTTTATACACATATTTTAGTTGTGTATCATGTTTGTCCGTGCTACCACCAGTATTATATGTTTTATACTTGTGTAATGAGAGCGGTGGAGATGGCAGGATTAGAGCTGATCATAGATGGGACTTCTCCATCTGTCAGTGACTTTTACAATATTTGTTTCAGGGTGAAGATCTCACCCATATTAATACTACAGAGACATATGTGAGGGGTGATGAGCGGTGTGTAGAGGAGATTCCTACATATGGCTACCCAGGTGAGTAGTGACCACTAAATGCAGAGAAGTCACAGATTCTACTGTAATTATATGTTGAATTTCTATCGGCCGTACCGGTCCTGGAAGGACAGTCAAGTGAGAAGCCAAACCGTTTTGAGGTCAACAAGAAATATGTAGACAGATCAGGAAAGGATTTAGAAGTAGGGTCCGGTAATAATCTACTCAAAACCGGGTAACAACTTAGCTCTGGTAATAACAGATTGGCTAATTTGACTCTTACACAATGAACTAACTCAAAGAGGAGATCCCAAAAGGGAAAAAAAAAAATACCTGGTTCCCGCGCTGCTATACTTCAACCCTCAAATGGAGGAAATCCAGTCGATTCTAGGAGTAGGTTCCATTATCAATGCTTTATTTCATGGTACATACAAAGACAACGCGTTTCGAGGTCCATTCCATGACCTCTTCCTCAGGTCGGATGTACCAGAGTGGGAACCAGGTGTTTTTTTCCCCTTTTGCAATCTCCTCTTTGAGTAATGGAAGCAGACGCTGTCTGTCTACAGCCTCCAGCTGCAGCTTCATTATATGGGATTGAGCGTATTTAGTAGTTGTGGCGTTACACAACCTCTGAGGGTGAGTACCCTGAACAATTCAAATTTTACTTATTATATCTGGCAAAGCCCTATGGGCGCGCTTTTGTGGTTTCTTTTATCTTTACACAATGAACTAAGTGACCCTGTGAATTTAGTGCAGCATCTCCACCAGCGCAGCCATGGACTGTATTGGGAAGGCTGGTTAGAAAAGTGACAGTGCAGGAGCATGCCAGTGCAAGACCATTACAGAGTAGTCATGGTGAGACGTGACATGGCAGCATATGAAGATCTTCTATGATGCAGAAATGAGCACTTTTTTGAAATGACCATACTGCTAAGAATAAAGACCATTTTCCCCCCTCTGCATTTGGCTCTGTGCGGGCACCAGGCAGCATAATAACACTGTTAACCTGCAGATTGATTACACATTTGCAGGTTAACAACGTTATTTTTGGTGACGAGTTCCCTTTAACATAGCACAAAAATGCACCAATAAAAATGCTCACAACCCGGGCGTACAACGGGATCAATAGCTAATCCTGGTATATGCTCCCTCATCTTGGTATATGCTACCACATCCTGGTATATGCTCCCCCAGTCTGGTATATGCTCCCCCAGCCTGGTATATGCTCCCCCAGTCTGGTATATGCTACCACATCCTGGTATATGCTCCCCCAGTCTGGTATATGCTCCCCCATCCTGGTATGTGCTCCCCCAGTCTGGTATATGCTCCCCCATCCTGGTATATGCTCCCCCATCCTGGTATGTGCTCCTCCAGCCTGGTATATGCTCCCCCATCCTGGTATATGCTCCCCCAGTCTGGTATATGCTACCACATCCTGATAGATCCTCCTCCAGCTCAGTATATGCTCCCCCAGCCTGATATTTGCTCCCCCATCCTGGTATATGCTCCCCCAGCCTGATATTTGCTCCCCCAGTCTGGTATATTCTCCCTCTTCTTGGTATATGCTCCCCTAGCCTGGTATATACTCACCCATCCTAGTATATGCTCCCCCATCCTGGTATATGCTCACCTATCCTATCCTGAGTAAAAAAAATGGAATAAAAAGGTGGAATAACTTGCTTGAAAGATAGAAGTCCAAATGGATATTCAGATGAAAAGGTGGCTTTATTCAACGCGTACTTTTGTGGATCCTGATAAAGGAAACATAATACTCCGAAATGCGTTGAATAAAGCCACCTTTTCATCTGAATATCCATTTGGACTTCTATCTTTCAAGCAAGTTATTCCACCTTTTTATTCCATTTTTTTTTTTACTCTGGCTGGTCACGAGGAGACCGATAGATCTGCAGCAGCTAATATTTCTGTGAGCCTGTGTTTGGGCTCTATCTGGTGAGTAAAATCTGATTAGAGGTATCTCTTAATATCCAGATAAGACCCTATTGCGCTTTTACTTTCCTTCCAGCGTTTTATTGATTCCCCTATCCTAGCCTGGTATGTTCTCCCCCATCCTGGATCCCCAGCCTATTATATGCTCCCCCAGCCTCGTATATGCGCCTGCAGCATGGTATATGCTCCCCCATCCTGATATATGCTCCCCCAGCCTCGTATATGCGCCTGCAGCATGGTATATGCTCCCCCATCCTGATATATGCTCCCGCATCCTGGTATATGCTCCCCCATCCTAGCATATTCTCCCCTATCCTGGTATATGCACCCCTAGCCTGGTATGTTCTCCCCCATCCTTGATCCCCAGCCTATATAATGTTCCCCCAGCCTGGTATATGCTCCTCCAGTCTGGTATATGCTCCTCCAGCCTGGTAAATGCTCCTGAATCCTGATATATCCTCCTCCAGCCTGGTATATGCAACCCCATCCTGGTATATGCAACCCCATCCTGGTATATGTGCCTCCAGCCTGGTATATGCTCCCCCATCCTGTTATAAGTTCCCCCATCCTGTTATATGCTAACCCAGCCTGGTATACGCTTCCCCATCCTGATATATGCTCCCCCAACCTGGTATATGCTCCCCCAACCTGGTATATGCTCCCCCAGCCTGTTATATGCTCCCCCAGCCTGGTATACGCTTCCCCATCCTGATATATACTCCCCCAACCTGGTATATGGTCCCCCAGCCTGGTATATGCTCCCCCAACCTGGTATATGCTCCCTCAACTTGGTATATGTTCCCCCATCCTGGTATATGCTCCCCTATCCTATCCTGGTATATGCTCCCCTAGCCTGGTATGTTCTCCCCCATCCTGGATCCCCAGCCTATATAATGCTCCCCCAGCCTGGTATATGTGCCTGCATCCTGCTATATGCTCCTCCAGTCTGGTATATGCTCCCCCATCCTGGTATATGCTCCCCCATCCTGGTATATGCTCCCCATTCATTGGGATGATTTAGCGAATCCTGCTTTGAGCAGGGGGTTGGACCAGATGGCCCAGGAGGTCCCTTCCAACTCTACGATTCTATGATTCTATGATTCTGGTATATGCTCCCCCAGCCTGGCATATGCTCCTCCAGCCTGGTATTTGCTCCTCCAGCCTGGTATATGTTTCCCCATCCTGGTATATGCTCCTGCATCTTGGTATATGTTCCCCCATCCTGGTATATGCTTCTGCATCCTCGTATATGCTCCTCCAGCCTGGTATATGTTTTTCCACTCATGGTATATGCTCCTGTATCCTATCCTGGTATATGCTCCAATAGCCTGGTATATTTTCCCCCATCCTGGTCCCCCAGCCTATTATATGCTCCCCCAGCCTGGTATATGCTCCCTCCAGCCTGGTATATGCTCCCTCCAGCCTGGTATATGCTCCCCCCAGCCTGGTATATGCTCCCCATCCTGGTATATGCTCCCCATCCTGGTATATGCTCCCCCCAACCTGGTATATGCTCCACCCAACCTGGTATATGCTCCCCCATCCTGGTATATGCTCCCCCCAACCTGGTATATGCTCCACCCAACCTGGTATATGCTCCCCCATCCTGGCATGTGCTCCTCCAGGTTGGTATATGCATCCCCATCCTTGTATATGTGCCTCCAGCCTGAAATATGCTCCCCCAGCCTTGTATATGCTCCCCCAGCCTGGTATATGTCCCCCAGCCTGATATATATACTCAGCCAGCCTGGTATATTCTCTCCAGCCTTGTATATGCTCCCCCAGCCTTGTATATGCCCCTCCAGCCTGGTATATATACTCAGCCAGCATGGTATATGCTCCCCCAGCCTGGTATATGCTCCCCCAGCCTTGTATATGCCCCTCCAGCCTGGTATATGCTCCCCCATCCTGATATATGCTCCCCCAGCCTTGTATATGCCCCTCCAGCCTGGTATATGCTCCCCCAGCTTGGTATTTGTCCCCCATCCTATTATATGCTCCCCCATACTGCATGCCCTGCTGTTGTTCTATACATACAAAAAAAAACAATGAACCATTTCCCCGCTCCCCGGCTACATGTCTGAGTTAAAAATTTAAATTTTGTTGAAGACGCTGTGTGCAAATTTTTCTTCAGTAAAATAGCGCCAGATATCGTGCCATGTGTAGGCGCTGACTTCAGTCCAACACTCCTCTTCCAGCCTCGAAGGAGCTTGCGGTATGTCCTCACGTATTCGGTCACCATCTACGCATACCGCAGTCTCCGGTGCCAAACTCCTCTTTCGTTTTCGTCCTCCTCCCTGTCACCTCTATTAATGCTGGATGTGTCCTTCTGACTCCAGCCACACTGCGCAGGCGCAGTCTATACCGACTTTGGACAGACGGACGCTTCCAACGCTACATTATAGATACAGTCATGGCCAAAAGCTAATTTTGGCAAAGTACCAACAATTTTTTCTGGCTTGGATATATCCGTGTCTATGTGTTTCATATGCGTGGCAACCATGTGCTGCATCAGTATCACACATAACGGCACCTGGGAATCAGCAGCACTGATATATATATACAGTGCAGACCAAAAGTTTGGACACACCTTCTCATTCAAAGAGTTTTCTTTCTTTTCATGACTATGAAAATTGTAGATTCACTCTGGAGGCATCAAAACTATGAATTACCACATGGGGAATTATATAATTAACAAAAAAGTGTGAAACAACTAAAAATATGTCTTATATTCTAGGTTTTTCAAAGTAGCCACCTTTTGCTTTGATTGCTGCTTCGCACACTCTTGGAATTCTCTTGATGAGCTTCAAGAGGTAGTCACTGTAAATGGTCTTCCAACAGTCTTGAAGGAGTTCCCAGAGATGCTTAGCCCTTGTTGGCCCTTTTGCCTTCACTCTGCAGTCCAGCTCACCCCAAACCATCTCGATTGGGTTCAGGTCTGGAGACTGTGGAGGCCAGGTCATCTGGCGTAGCACCCCATCACTCTCCATCTTGGTCAAATAGGCCTTACACAGCCTGGAGGTGTGTTTGGGGTCATTGTCCTGTTGAAAAATAAATGATGGTCCAACTAAACGCAAGCCGGATGGAATAGCATGCCGCTGCAAGATGCTAGCCATGCTGGTTCAGTATGCCTTCAATTTTGAATAAATCCCCAACAATATCACCAGTAAAGCACCCCCACACCATCACACCTCCTCCTCCATGCTTCACGGTGGGAACCAGGCATGTAGAGTCCATCGTTCACCTTTTCTGCGTCGCTCAAAGACACGGTGCTTGGAACCAAAGATCTCAAATTTGGACTCATCAGACCAAGCACAGATTTCCACTGGTCTAATGTCCATTCCTTGTGTTCTTTAGCCCAAACAAGTCTCTTCTGCTTGGTGCCTGTCCTTAGCAGTGGTTTCCTAGCAGCTATTTTACCATGAAGGAGAGACATGGGGTGCTACGCCAGATGACCTGGCCTCCACAGTCACCAGACCTGAACCCAATCGAGATGGTTTGGGACGAGCTGGACCGCAGAGTGAAGGCGAAAAGGAAAACAAGTGCTAAGCATCTCTGGGAACGCCTTCAAGACTGCTGGAAGACCATTTCCGGTGACTATCTCTTGAAGCTCATCAAGAGAATGCCAAAGCAGTAATCACAGCAAAAGGTGGCTACTTTGAAGAACCTAGAATGTAAGATATATTTTCAGTTGTTTCACACTTTTTTTTTGTTAATTATATAATTCTACATGTGTTAATTCATAGTTTTGATGCCTTCAGAGGGAATCTACAATTTTCATAGTCATGAAAATAAAGAAAACTCTTTGAATGAGAAGGTGTGTCCAAAATTTTGGTCTGTACTATATATATATATATATATATATATATACACTCACTGGCCACTTTATTAGGTACACCTGTCCAACTGTGTGTTAAGACTTAATTTCTAATCAGCCAATCACATGGCGGCAACTCAGTGCATTTAGGCATGTAGACATGGTCAAGACAATCTCCTGCAGTTCAAACCGAGCATCAGTATGGGGAAGAAAGGTGATTTGAGTGCCTTTGAACGTGGCAAGATTGTTGGTGCCAGAAGGGCTGGTCTGAGTATTTCAGAAACTGCTGATCTACTGGGATTTTCACGCACAACCATCTCTAGGGTTTACAGAGAATGGTCCGAAAAAGAAAAAAAATCCAGTGAGCGGCAGTTCTGTGGCCGGAAATGCCTTGTTGATGCCAGAGGTCAGAGGAGAATGGGCATACTGGTTCGAGCTGATAGAAAGGCAACAGTGACTCAAATTGCCACCCGTTACAACCAAGGTAGGCAGAAGAGCATCTCTGAACGCACAGTGCGTCGAACTTTGAGGCAGATGGGCTACAGCAGCAGAAGACCACACTGGGTACCACTCCTCTCAGCTAAGAACAGGCATCTGATGGCTACTTTCAGCAGGATAATGCGCCATGTCATAAAGCTCGAATCATCTCAGATTGGTTTCTTGAACATGACAATGAGTTCACTGTACTCAAATGGCCTCCTCAGTCACCAGATCTCAATCCAATAGAGCATCTTTGGGATGTGGTGGAACGGGAGATTCGCATCAGGGATGTGCAGCCGACAAATCTGTGCCAACTGTGTGATGCCATCATGTCAATATGGTCCAAAATCTCTGAGGAATGCTTCCAGCACCTTGTTGAATCTCTGCCACGAAGAATTGAGGCAGTTCTGAAGGCAAAAGGGGGTCCAACCCGTTACTAGCATGGTGTACCTAATAAAGTGGCCAGTGAGTGTATATATATATATATATTAAATATTTATTAGTAGGGATTGTACTCGCTCAGGTGCAACGGGTGGCAATCAGGAGGCAGATTCCTTTTAAAGTTCACAGGGCTTATTGCTTCACAAACCCACAAAACAGAACAAAAGAAATAGCCTTTAGCTGAGGCAAAACAAAGTACAAGTGTCCAGTACTTCAGGCTCGGTCCTGAAGCCTCAACACACACAGCAGGCTTCCCCCTCCCTACATACAGCCCTGTGTTAAGCAGTAGCCTACATTATGTAGGTATAACCACACCCAGAAATCCATCACCTGACTTGTCAAGGCCATCTGGATGGTACACTGAAGTCCTCAACTGGGAGATTTGCAGGATCTTGCACAACTCCCTCATCACCTTGCTCATAAAAGGTGTCCCCTGGTCAGTCAGGATCTCCTTCGGCAAACCTGTCTGGGAAAACACATGGACCAACTAGTGGCCTATACTCTTTGCGGAGGAATTTCTCAGGGGAATTGCCTCAGGATAGCGTGTGGCATAGTTCAGGATGACTAATATATACTGATGGCCCTGGGCTAATTTAACTAGTGGACCAACCAAGTCCATGGCAATTCTCTCAAATGGCACCTTAACAATGGGCAATGGCACAATGGGACTTTGGAAGTGAGAAGTGGGGCAGTTAACTGACATGTAGGGAAGGACCTGCAATAGTTTACTATTTCCCGGTGACACCCAGGCCAATAGAACCTCTACACAACCCATTCCTGTGTTTTTTCCACCCCCAGGTGTCCCCCCAAGATGTGTGAATGGGCCATGTCCAACACTTTTCGTCTATAGGGGCCTGGCACTATATACTGCTCTACCAACTCCTCCCTTATTTTCATGACCCGGTATAACAACTCCCCACTCATCATAAAATAGGGAAATCTTGTGTCAGCCCCTGCTCCTGTGGCACCCCATTAATGACGGTAACATTGTTGAAGGCTTCCCTCAGAGTTGGGTCCCTATGTTGGGCAGTCACAAAATTCTCACCGGCCATCCCTAACTCCAGAATGTTAGATACAGGGGACACTTCCTCCTCATCCCCTACAAGTAAGCAAAAAAGAAACCTGTCTTCCTCTTGTTGTGGCGATACCTTATTACGGTTCATTGGTTCCCTACTCTTGCTAGCAACCTCAGAACCCTTTCCCCACAGATCCCAAAACAAACAGAAATCCCAACCTACAATTATATGGTGCAACAAGTCCCGAACGACGCCGACTTCATGTGACTCCGTGCCATGCGCCATTTCAATGTCCACTCCGACTATAGGGTAGTCCTTTGCATCACCATGTATGTACCGAACACCGACCTTTTTCCCTGGGAGTAGGTTCAGAGGAAAAGTGGCCCTCACAAGGCTCACCAAGCTCCCAGAGTCTAGCAGCGCCATTACTGCTCGACCGTTCACCTTCACGGGACACACTTGAGGTCTCTCGTTAGGTGGAAAGTTCACACTGCAGGCTAGATATGCATAGTATGAACTACGGCATCCCATGCTGCAGTCCATCTGCTCAGTGGTCTGGGGACAAAGGCCAGCTATATGTCCTGACCCGTGGCACCGCCAGCAAATGACATCACCTGTAGGGACCTTGGGCACCACCTCCCCTGCCCCTATTGACCTTGGACACCCCACCCCTTTCTGGGACTCCTCCCCCTGCTGGGACCCCAATACAGAATGGGCTACCTCCCCAAGGAGTCTTCCATCCCCTGGTATCTCTCTCATCGGCATTCTGGGGATCACCCTGGGCAACCCAAGCCTGTAGGGGTCTCGATAGGGAATGTACAAACCGATAAATAACCACTCGTTCTACCATCTGTGCAGGTGTAGAGGACTCTGGCTGCAGCCATTTCTGGACCAGGTGCAAGAGGTAGAATATTTGGGAGCGAGGCGGTTTGTCCCGGTGATAGGCCCTGCTTTGAACTCGCTGTGCCTTGACAGTCATTGTCACCCCCAAACATACGAGATTCTCAGATTTATTTCAGTTTGTGATACTCATTGGCGTCCTGCAAAGTCAAGTCCTAGTATGCTTTCAGGGGCTCCCGTTAGGTATGGCGCCAGTACCTCTGCCCACTGTTCCATCCCTCTCAGCGACCCTCTCAAACACTGTCAGGAAGGCCTCAACATCATCCTCGAGGGTCATTTTCTGCAATGCGCATCTTACCGCCTTCCGGACATGGGCGTCATCAGCCAGAGCTGGAGTTGCCCTGGATGGCGGTTGCCAGAATCTGCATCTGCTGCTGTTGCTCCTGCTGGCTCTGTTGTATCTGTTGCAACAACAGCCTGTTGGTCTCTTGCTGCTGTGACTGCGACTGGACCAAGTGTTTCAGCAGGTCCTCCATTTTTTCCAGCAATGCTTGCTGGCTTGCTACAGACTTGACCCAAGACATGCAGTAATAGTCTCACATCTCTGCTGGTAATGCTGCCCGCATGTCTAGCACCAATTGTAGGGACTGTACTCGCTCAGGTGCAATGGGTCGCAATCAGGAGGCACGTTCCTTTTAAAGTTCACGGGGTTGATTGCTTCACAAACCCAAAACAGAACAGAACAAAAGAAATAGTCTTTAGCTCAGGCAAAACAAAGTATGAGTGTCCAGTACTTCAGTCTCGGTCCTGGAGCCTCAACACACACAGGAGGCTTCCCCACATACAGCCCTGTGTTAAACAGTAGCCTACTTTAAATAGGTATAACCACACCCTGGAACCCATCACCTGACTAGTCAAGTGACTGTGACATCACCGCAGGTCCTCAAACACATATAGAGGTACGGTGACGTCCCTTAGTGCTTATGTGCACTAAAGAAAACAATCCGGGCTACATCACAGAAACAAGCCATCTCTGTGATTTTATATATATATGTATATATATATATATATAATATATAAAATGTGCATTAAGTTTTTAACTTTTTGATGATACTCTAATGTTGTGAGATGCACCTGTATATATGTGTATATTAAAGAATATTTCCTTTGAAAATATGTGGAAATGACAGCAAATTACTCTGTGTCAAAGCTCGTGTTAAAATCGTATTGCAATTGGATAGCAATTACATGGCATTCAGTTGTCAATCATATGCTAAGTGTTAAAAATTGGATTGCACTCACTTGAAAATTGCATGGCATTTGCATGACACTAGTCCTACTTTTCGGGACTGAAATCATAACTTTTTTTTCACAGTAATGGGTACAAGCCCTTAACACTTAATCCCCTGAAGCCATTGTCCCCTGTAAACAAGCAAGAATTAAAGACAACAATATCTCTCACCTGTCCAACGTTGAAAGAATCTAGAGTTTTCAGTGCCGTAATCCATCTATGTGACATTTTATTTATTTTACTCCCTTTTATACCACCATTAATTCCACAGCGCTTTACAGACATTATCAGAACTGTCCCTATTAGGGCTCACAATCTAGTGTGGTGCACCAACTAATGGTTTATGGAGAGACAGGTGTGTATCGCACAGATAGAGGTCTGCTGCGATCTGATTCCAGGACAGGTTGCTGGGTCTTGTAGTCCCACAAACCTGTATTTTAGTAAAGGGCTGGATTCAGGGGTTAACCAGAAGTGATGGGTGGGATGGGTTAATCACACACCTCCTAGGGGGTGTGCTCCTGTGAACACAGGAAGGTCCTACATATTTCCTGTGTGCACCACATGGAGAGATGGCCATATGTGAGACTGGAGCTGGCTGGAGCTCCTGAAGGTCCAGGAAGCTACTAAAGGTCTGGACTACTGACAGGATCAATGTGAAGCCAGCCAGTGAAGCTGGCAACACTGCTAAGCAGGTAACCCAGAGCATAGGGAACTGTATGCACTGATGAGGGTCAGGTAATGAACTGTGCAGACATAACCGCAGTTGAGAATGGACTGCGTGTTAGGTCTGTGATGTATAACTTGGCCTACAGTGGTTTATGATTTCATAATAAAACAGGACTGGACTTGTTTAAATGAAGAAACGGCTGCTGTGCATTCGAATATCACTGCCATGTGAGTGTTCCCCAACCTGCTTAGTGATCGCTATGTAACATGTGGTGGAGAATGCTAGTGGCATTCTTGTAGCCTTGTTGCTAGGGGCATCGGACAAGGCCTACAAACTTGGTTGCTGGGGGCAGTGGATGAGGTGCACTTTTTCTCGATTCTGCAGCAGTGCAGTCTGGTTGCTAGGAGCAACGATACCACTGCATCAGCACACGAGGAAGCAGGCATCTGGCTGTGGCTCGGTGGGGCCACGAAGTTTAAAGCTTCTGGTGTAACTCGGCGTGGTTACCAAGGTCATCAACACCCTCAACCCATGTTGGCTGGGGCTTAGAGAAGCGTGCCAGGACCAAGAGCGAACGCAGCAGGAGCTGTGCAAGATGCCCGGTGTGGATCAGTGTGCAGTGTCAGGAGGTCCAGTGACAGCTGTGGGAGGTGAAGCAGCCATATGTGAAGTGGTTTGCAGTGATGCTCTTGAGGAGCGCTATCACTCCGTGATCCATGGGCATCCACTGGAGTCCCAAAAGGGGGCGGTATCCCAAAAGGGGTAGTTGCCTAAAAGGGGGTGGAGTCCCAAAAGGGGGTGGGTAGTTGCCCAAAAGGGGGTGGTTGCTCATAAGGGGGTAGTTGCCCAAAAAAGGGTGGTGGCCCTAAAGGGGATAATGGCCCAAAAGGGGAAGAGTCCCGGAAAGTGGTAATTGCCCAAAAGAGGGAAGTGTACAATGTGTGCCCTGTCTGCCATATGACCCACCCGGCAAGGGGCTACGTGATTGTGCCCTGCAGATGAATGTAGAAGGCATAGTCAGACTAGTGGATTCTGGGAGCTCAGTGACCCTAGTGGGGGCTGCACCCAATGTATTTGAGATACCAAAAAGGGTCACCTGCATCCATGGGGACACTAAAGACTATCCGGTGTCCAGGGTGATCCTCGAGACGGTCAATGACATTGCAACCCATGATGTCGCGGTAGTCACAAACTTATCCTATTCGTTGATAGTAGTCTGGGACTCTAGGCTGTCCCCGGATTTGTGGGAGAAGGGAGCTTCTCTGCAGCAGGAGGATAAAGGGCTCTATGCTGCTGGGGTTTGGTACATTACGGTATGTGCACCTCCCAACATTGACGGTTCATACGTAGGGATGACCAGAGGAAGATATGCGTCTGCCTAACTTAATGACCTGACGTCACCTGAAGTGTGACATAGTGTGACTGGTAGTGGTGTGGTGGCTAAAAAGAGTGGAGCTGACACCAAGTTAGAGAGTAACTTGAGGGGTCACCTTACTGTGGGGTGTGACACAGACTCCGGGGGTGACTGTGACTCTAGGAAAGAAAGGGAATCCAGTAAGGAAGGGCCCAACAAGGACGGCAAATCCTCCAATCGAGTGCCATAAAGAAAAGGTCCATGTGTCTCTTGCTGATAATGAAAGGTCATGTGCTTCTTTTTCTTATGGGAGTTCTCTTCCAGACACTGAAGAGATCAGGAAGGAAGGTGACGTGTCTTTACCAGTAGCAACTGCTGAGGCTGGAGACCAAAACAGCACCATGAATGAAGAGTTGAAGGGAGTGAAAACCTTTGAAGGTGACACTACTGAGACCCAAGATCGGGCTGAAGCTGACACTGTTGAGACTCATGAGAAGTCTGAACCTGCCATTGCTGAGACACAGGTGAAGACCAAGGGTGCAGAAGTGGAAGAAGCCACAGAAGTAAGGCTTGAAGCAGATACCTCCTCGAGTGATGGAAGCTCAACCAATCCAGAGGATGGAAGAAGCAAGCTGAGGAGGATAAAGGAGCAGTTGAAGCATGAAGAGCTTCAGAGACAGGCTGCTAAGTGCCGACTGAGTATGCTGGAGAGAGATGTCCGAGCTCAGAGGTCACCTGGCAGAAAAGCAGTTGATGAATATGGCAGCCCTGAAGAAAATGTAGCGGCAGGTGTCTGTTCTGGCCAAGAGCCGATGTCGGAAACTGAGCCAGGCGATCATCTCCGTGCAGTGGAGAAGGGGGAGACTCCCTTGTTCAAGTGCCTTGTTGAGGTTCCGGAAGACCTGAGGGAAGAGTGTGCCAGAGAGTCAGTACATGACGATTTTTTTTTTTAATTCGTTTATTGAACTTCAGGATACAAAAAAAATGCACAGCATACAATTGGCTCATGTTAATAAATATTTTCTACAGAGCATACATGCTTCCATCCATTATTGAAAATATAAAGCCAAGAAATTGCACACTATTATTTTAAAAGAACAAGGTAGCATTGTACATAACCTTCCCAGTATGCGCAAAGAACAGTTGGCTATATAACATACAACATGTATATCGAACAACACACATAAGCCTTTTAACATAGTCTTCAGATAAGGAAATCTAATCAGAAATTCCTAAACTAAACTACGGCTACCACTACATCAACCGATGTCTACTATTTCGCAACCTAATATCCTACAGCATACTATCTCGTATGTGATGTCTCAACCTTGCAGGGTAAGATGAGAGGAGTTCCACCTCCCCCAGATCTTTTCAAATTTACCCGGGCATCTCCTATTTTGGTATAGGGTGCGTTCATATGGAACAATCGAATTCACCAAGTCAATCCAAATTCAGGAGGGGGATGAAGTTCCCGTCCACCGTAATGCTAATTCCTTCCGTGCCATAAACAGCGTCTCATGCAGGAAGACCCCATCATATCGATCCCAGATCTCCTCATCCCATACCCCAAACAAGCAGACCAGTGGCTCTAAAGGGATCGGGGCTTGTATTAGGGATGACAGTAATGTTGTCACCTCTCCCCAGTAATTCAGGACAGTGGGACACTGCCATACCATATGAATAAAATCTGTGACTGAAGAGTGGCACCGTAAGCATTCTGATGACTGGTATCGGCCCATCCTAAAAAGTCGTGTCGGAGTCAAGTACGACTGATTAATTACACTGTGTTCCAAATTATTATGCAAAAAATATTTCCTCATATTTTCTCTAAATTACCTATATGAATTGCAGTCATTGTTATTTTCAAGTCATCTAATATTCTAGTATAATTGCAATGTTTTTGAACAAACAGCCTATGAAAACAGTATATTTTTAAAAATAAGAAACACTCAAAATGCATGTTCCAAATTATTATGCACAGCAGAGTTTTCAACCTTTATATTTTTATTTTGAACAAAAAAATGGTCAATTGTGAAATTATAAGCATTATCAGCTTATTACAAAATGAAATCAAAGAGTTTTCAAGTCAAAACTTTATTCTAGGTGATGTTACATTTGCACATAGGACCCCTTGTTGGAAAGAAGCTTCTGAACTCTCTTGTCCATTGAATTTGTCAGTTTTTGGATGGTTTGTGCTTCAATTCAATGTGGACAGAATACCCTCCCAGAGCTGTTGCTTAGATGTGAACTGCCTCCCGCCATCATAGACACTCCTTTTGATGATGCTCCAGAGGTTCTCAATGGAGTTGAGGTCAGGGGAAGATGGTGGCCACACCATAAGTTTGTCCTCTGTTATGCCCATAGCAGCCAGAGATGCAGATGTGTTATCTGCAGCATGAGATGGTGCGTTATCAGGCATGAAAATGATCTTGCTGCGGAAAGCACGGTTCTTCCACTTGAACCATGGCAGGAAGTGCTGTTTTAGAAACTCCACATAGATTATGGAGTTCATCTTTACCCCTTCAGGGATCCTAAAGGGGCCGACAATCTCTCTCCACATGATTCCAGCCCAAAACATTACTCCACCTCCTCCTTGTTGGCACCTTAGCCGTGTTTTCATGGGGTGTCCATCAACCAGCCATCCTCCACTCCATCCATCTGGACCATCGAGCGTTGCACGGCACTCATCGGTGAACAAAACAGTTTGGAAGTCAGTTTGGAAGTCAGTCTTCATGTATCGTTAGGCCCACTGGAGCCGTTTCTGCTTGTGTGCAGTGGACAGAGGCGGTCGACAGGATGGCTTACGCACAGCTGCAAACCTCTGAAGGACCCTGCATCTTGTTGTTCGGGGGACGTTGGAGGCACCAGCAGCTTCAAAAACTTGTCTGCTGCTATGACAAGGCATTTTTGCAGCTGCTCTTTTAACCTGACACAATTGCCTGTTGGAAAGAGTCCTCAATCTTTCCTTATGAGCACGCACACGTGTGTGCTGGGAATCAGCTACATACTTCTTGATTGTGCGATGATCACGATGAAGTGTCTTGGCAATGTTGATTGTAGTCATGCCTTGACCTAAATACTCCACAATTTGTTGCTTCTCGGCAGCCGACACATCCTTTTTCTTTCCCATTTTGGCAAAAAATGTAGGCTGCTTAATAATGTGGAACAGCCTTCTTAAGCAGTCTTGCCTTTATTTGGACACACCTAACAAACTAATTTGCACAGGTATCTGCAATTGCTTTCAGTGATATAAAGAGCCCTGACACACATCACCATCAATGAGTTTAAATGACAAAAAAATTCTAACCTTATCACTCCTAAACTCTTTTTGCATAATAATTTGGAACACAGTTTATATATAATTGTATCATTCTGTTGTTAATAAATGGTGATACTCCAATCGGAGATTCCAAAATCCCCTCCCACTCCTCGTCCTGCGCATTAGGGATGAGCCGTTCCCACTTTCTTTTGATAGAACTTATGGCAGATTCTGCTCCCGCTGACAGCATGTATGTGTATAAAGAGGAGATGAGACCCTGAGGGCCCTGCGATTTAAGGATTCCTATCAGAGGTAAAGATGAAATAGTACGGCCTACACACCTACATCTCACATGCGATTGAAGAGCTGATCTCAGTTGTAAATAGCGGAAAAATTGGGATCTTGGGATATCATGCGCGACCCGTAATTGTTCAAAAGATTTCAAGGTCCCCCGATCATATAAGTCCCCCATGGAAGAGACGTCATGCTGAATCCAAAATTCAGTGGACGGGTGGTTTATCAATTCTGGAAAATAATCATTATTCCACAGAGGCATTTAGGCTATAAAATCTTGAAACCCAGTCACTTTCTTAATTTGCCTCCATGTTAATCGCGCCAAGCGAAGCAAGGGCAGCAGACGAGGGGCACCAGTTCTTTCTAACTCAAGGAAACCCAGTGGGCAATCAGTCTGTGCAGCATGAAGCAGGTGACTTTCAAAGTTGGGAATGTAGCTACCCGGCATCCAGTAACATAGAGCTTTGGCCTGCCCAGCTAAATAATACAGGAAAAAATCTGGTAGCGCCGCTCCACCTCCCTTTTTGGGTCTTTGTAAGGTGGCCAATTTAAGTTTGGGCCTAGTTTTCCCCCATATAAACGATGTGATCTGGGAGTTGAGATTCATAAAGAAAGATCTGGGCACCATCACAGCACTGTGCTGAAGGGAGTAGCTAAGCTTGGGAAGTAATATCATTTTAATGAAATTAATGCGTCCGGCTACAGACAACGGAAGCTTGCTCCAGGATGTAAATTTAACTTTAACTAATTCCAGCAGTGGGTGGATATTAAGTTGTAAATCAAGCGCACTTTAACGGGATATATAGACACCCAAATATTTTAAATTAGATATAATAGACAGTGAGGCGAGAGCCTCTAGCTGCGGCATCGGGGCATGAGAAAGGGGTAACAGAGCCGACTTCTCCCAATTTATGTATAAGCCTGAATATTTGCTGAATCTGTCTATTAGGGCTATCACTTGCGGCAAAGTTTCTTCCACTTCATCCATGAATATCACCATATCATCAGCATATAGACCTATAGTGTCCACCCAACCCGCTACCTCAATTCCCTTAATGCCATGGGAAGATCTTATGCGTATTGCCAGTGCCTCAATTGCAAAAGCGAAGAGGGCAGGGGAAAGAGGGCAGCCCTGACGAGTCCCCCTATGTAATGGAAAAGACTCGGATATAGAATTATTTACTATGATATGGGCCTTGGGTTTCATATACAATATTTTAATCCATTTTATAGATTTGTCACCAAAGCCATATTTTTGGAAGCATGCAGAGAGAAAAGGCCACTCAAGAGAGTTAAAAGCCTTGGAGGCATCTAATGACGCCAATGCCCATTTGTTGTCGGGTATTAGGGAGCTATATTGGACTATTGACTGAACCCGTCTGATATTAATGGAGGTGCTCTTACCAGGCATGAAAACCGTTTGATCAGGATGTACAAGATTCAATATAATTGAGTTCAGCCTGGTAGCTAGGTTCTTAGTAAAAATTTTATAGTCCACATTCACTAGTGAAATAGGACGGTAAGATCCACATTCCAAGGGGTCCTTTCCCTCCTTCCTAAGCACTATGATATTAGAGTACATGGCGATTTTAAGAAGGCAGTGGAAGCCTGTAGGGTGCTCTGGTCCCCAGAAGTTAAACAGCTGGTGATTTTGTCCACGTCTGATGTCACGGTGGATTGAGAGGCTATCCTAAGGGACATGCACTGGAGGTGTGTTCGCATGAAGCGGTTGATCCGGTGGAAGAATGAGGAAGCCGCTAGGCGACTTCAGCTTATGAGAAAAGCTTAGAATCTACTGGAATATGTTGTCCAGGTGCCTAGTACTTTGCTGAGAGAAGTCATCGGGACAAACAGACGACTCAAGCAGGAGATGGTAGATATGTCCGGAGTGATGCAAGTGAGAATTCTCGATAATAACAAAGACCAGATTCCCAGGGAAGTGGGTATGGTTCCGTTTGTCATGGTAGGGACAGAGGAGAATCTTGGCAATATGCGAATATTCTTCATGTATAGGGTGGCTCACCTCAAAGATGTACAGCAGTTAAGGTTGGAAAGAGCAAGAATTGAGAGTCGCGTTCCTCCCAGAGATGGAAGCCATCTTTAAAGCGTGGTACCCAATGATGTGGAGGTCCTCCCAGTAATGGATGGGTCACAGCAGAAGATAGAGACAGTTGATGCAACGGGTCTCTAGGCGATGGAGGAACGTGCCATCTGAGAGCTTTTCGGAGATGTCCTGAGGATAGGGGGCATACTACGTTGAGTCGTATGGAATTCCCTGTTAAGCCCATGCTGAGGGTCTTAGACAAGAGACCTGATAGTATATGCGACAATACCGAGTCAGTCCTGACTGTAGATATGGAGGGAGATGAATCACACTACTGTATTGACCGCCAGGGGCTGGAAAGGTCTATCCAAGTCACGACTCAGGATTGGGAGATGGCAAAATCTGGTACCACAAAAAGGAAGTTGGTGACAGGGACAGATGGTAAGTCTCTTAAGGACCAGGTGATGTTGAGGGATCAAGTTCTAGAGGCTAATGCTTTTAGTAGGTGGAAAGGGTCCCCTCGACTTGCAACTAGAGATGACAGGGACGGGTTTTCCTGCGACCCTGGACTGTGGTCAAGTGTTCATCCCCACAGGTTTGAACAGAGGGGGAGAATATGTAGTGTACCAACTAATGGTTTATGGGGAGACAGGTGTTTATCGCACAGAGGTCTGCTGCGATCTGAATCCAGGACAGGTAGTATTTTAGTAAAGGGCTAAATTTAAGGGTTAACCAGAAGTGATGGGTGGGACTGGTTAACACAGGGGGTGTGCTCCTGTGAACACAGGAAGGTTCTACATATTTCCTGTGTGCACCACATGGGGAGATGGCCATATGTGAGACTGGAGCTGGCTGGGCCTCCTGAAGGTCCAGGAAGCTACTAAAGTTCTAGACTACTGACAGGACCAATGTGAAGCCAGCCTGTGAAGCTGGCAATGCTGCTAAGCAGGTAACCCAGAGCATAAAGAACTGTGCGCACTGATGAGGGTCAGTTAATGAACTGTGCATTGAGAATGGACTGCATGTTAGGTCTGTGATGTAGAACATGGCCTACAGTGGTTTATGATTGCATAATAAACCAGGACTAGACTTGTTTAAATGAAGAAACAGCTGCTGTGCATTTGAATATCACTGCCATGTGAGTGTTCCCCAATCCGCTTAGTGATCGCTACGCCACACTAGGTTCCCTATCAGTATGTCTGTTGAGGAAACCGGAGAACCCGGAGGAAATCCACACCAACACAGAGAGAACATACAAACTCCTTGCAGATGTTGTCCTGGTGGGATTTGAACCCAGGACCCCAGTGCTGCAAGGCTGCAGTGCTAGCCACAGAGCCACCATGCTGCCCTTGCTCATAATAATAATAATAATAATATAATAATCTTTATTTATAGAGCGCCAACATATTTTGCAGCGCTTTACAATTCAGCAGTTCATATACAGCAGTCATAACAAAGTAAATGATAATACAATTATTAATGCAAATATATTGACGACCCTGCCCATAAGAGCTTACAATCTACAATGTGGTGGGAGTGACACAAAGTACAGAGACTTATTTACAATAATGGCCCAGCCATATTGAGGAATTGGGGGTAGATAAAGGTTGGATGAGTTAGTCACCAGCTAATATTTCTAGTGCTTTTGGGTGCGATGGAGTTTGATGGAGGGTTATGAGGCAACACCTCACACTGAAGAGCTGGGGAAAATGACAACCTGCAGCAAGATCAGGCCCATGAACTGTGCTGACCTCAGTGAGATCATCGCAGTTCACCGTGAGAAATCAGGGTGCAACGAGTGATTCTCCCCAGCTTTTCAACGTGAGTGGTCGCCACCGCTCATGCTGATGAGCAAATGTCACACAAACGGATTACGGCATGGGACACTTTGGACTCTTTCAACTTTGGACAGGTGAGATGATATTGTTTTTTTCATTTTTCTTTCTTTACAGAGGACAATGGCTTCTCCGGATTAGGTATTAAAGTGAGTATAATGTGATCTTTTTTATACTTAATTTTACACTATGTAGACAGCGAGGGCTGAATACAACTCTAAAAATTGTCTTCAACACCCGGCATCGGGGATCAGCGTGAACAGTACCGCTGATACCCAGGCGTCAATACGTGTCACACTGATGTCATCAGTGTGTCATCAGTTTGCACGTGTGTGAGACGTTTTGAGGCTCATGCTGCTGCTAAGAAACAGTCATGTCAGCATGTCTTGCCCACAGACACACGGTTCGTGGAAACACACTGACATGTGCACACATTCATTCACTTGAATGGGTCTACATGTTTAAGTGTCTCTGGTACCTATGAAATTTGCCACCACACGTGCCGGACACACTGACGTGTAAAGGAGGCCTTAAGGGGGTGCGTCCATTTCCAAGATCCTATCCCAAAATATAGTAGGTGTAATAAAAATAGTAGCAAATACCTCCAATTAGAAATTTGGTATAGTTTTCATAGAATCATAGAATCATAGAATGGTAGAGTTGGAAGGGACCTCCTGGGCCATCTGGTCCAACCCCCTGCTCAAAGCAGGATTCGCTAAATCATCCCAGTTAGATGTCTGTCCAGCCTCTGTTTGAAGACTTCCATTGAAGGAGAACTCACCACTTCTCGTGGCAGCCTGTTCCACTCATTGATCACTCTAACTGTCAAAAAGTTTTTTCTAATATCTAATCTGTGTCTCCTCCCATTCAGCTTCATCCCATTGCTTCTAGTCTTTCCTTGTGCAAATGAGAATAAAGTTGATCCTTCTACAATGTGACAGCCCTTTAGATATTTGTAGACAGCTATTAAGTCTCCTCTCAGTCTTCTCTTTTGCAAACTAAACATTCCCAAATCCTGCAACCTTTCCTCATAAGACAGGGTTTGCAGACCGGTCACCATTCTGGTCGCTCTTTTCTGAACTTGCTCCAGTTTGTTGATGTCTTTTTTAAAATGTGGTGCCCAAAATTGGACACAATATTCCAGATGAGGTCTGACCAAAGAGGAGTAGAGGGAAATAATTACTTCACGTGATCTAGACTGTATGCTTCTGTTAATACATCCTAGAATTGCATTTGCCTTTTTTGCTGCTGCATCACACTGTTGACTCATATTCAGTCTGTGATCTATTAGTATACCCAAGTCTTTTTCACATGTGCTGTCACTTAGCCCTATTCCTCCCATTCTATATATGCTTTTTTCATTTTTATTGCCCAGATGTAGTACTTTGCATTTCTCCCTGTTAAAAACCATTCTGTTAGTTGCTGCCCACTTCTCCAGTTTATTTAAATCTTTATGAATCCTCTCTCTCTCTTCTCTAGTATTAGCTATCCCTCCTAGCTTTGTGTCATCAGCAAATTTAATCAGTTTACCCTCAATTCCTTCATCTAAATCGTTGATAAAGATGTTGAACAATACAGGGCCCAGGACAGAGCCCTGTGGTACCCCACTTGAGACATTCTTCCAACTGGATGTGCAGCCATTTACGACCACTCTTTGGGTCCGATCACTAAGCCAGTTATGAATCCACCTAACAGTTGCCTTGTCCATTCCATACTTAGTCATTTTTTCAATAAGGATTGTATGAGAGACTTTGTCAAATGCTTTGCTGAAGTCAAGATATACTATATCTACAGCATTTCCTTGATCCACCCAATCAGTAATACCGTCATAGAAGGAAATTAAATTAGTCTGACATGACTTATTAGTTACAAACCCATGCTGACTCTGTTTAATCACTTCATTCTTATCCAGGTATTGACATACATGTTGTTTAATAATTTGTTCAAAGATCTTTCCTGGTATAGAAGTCAGACTCACCGGCCTATAGTTGCCTGGGTCCACCTTCTTCCCCTTTTTGAAGATAGGAACAACATTTGCTCTTCTCCAGTCTTCTGGCACTTCTCCTGTTCTCCAAGAATTTTCAAAGATTATGGAGAGGGGTTCAAAAATTTCTTCTGCTATCTCCTTCAGTACTCTGGGGTGTAATTCATCTGGACCTGGAGACTTGAATTCATTTAGGTTAGCTAAGTGTTTCCTCACTATCTTTCTGTTTATAGATATCCTGGATTCTTCTATTCCCTTAATAGGACAGTGAATAACAGTTGATGTTACATTTCCTTTCTGAGAGAAAACAGATGCAAAATAGGAATTTAAAAGTTCAGCCTTCTCAACATCCTGTCTTACCATTTCATCATTTTCATCCTGTAAAAATCCTATAGCATCTTTGACTTTTCTTTTACTTTTGACATATCCCCAAAATCCTTTATTATTGCTTTTGACATCTCTTGCAAGCCTCAATTCATTTTCAGCTTTAGCTAATCTGATTTGTGCCCTGCAGGTTCTGCAGACAGCATTATATTCTTCTTTAGATATGCCTCCCTCTTTCCATTTTATAAACATTTTTTTCTTCCTTTTTAGCATGTGCTTAAGTTCTGTGTTCATCCATCCTGGTTTCCTTAAATGCTTCCTATTCTTCCCTCTTTTCGGAATTGTTAAGAACTGTGCTTTGAGAATTTCATTTTTCAAGATTTCCCATCCTTCCTGGACATTTTTGTCTTTAAGGATATCCAGCCATTGGATCCCTCCAATTCTCTTTCTGAATCCCTTAAAATCTGCCTTTCTGAAATCTAACCTTGACGTCTGAGTCTTCACAGGTCTTCCGCCTCTAGTTATCCAAAATTCTAAAATAGCATGGTCGCTACCTCCTAGGGTCCCAGCCACTTTTACCTCCTCAACCATTTCCTCCCTGTTTATAAGGATTAGATCCAAGGTAGCAGTTCCCCTTGTTTTCTCCTTTACCTTTTGGAAGATAAAGTTGTCAGCAAGAGAGGATAAGAATTTCCTTGACCTGTTAGTTTTGCCTGAGAGAGATTCCCAACAAATGTCTGGATAGTTGAAATCTCCCATGACAACTATGTCATATTTTTTGGAGAACTTGGCCATTTGATGCATAAAGAGTTCATCCATATCTTCAGCTTGCACAGGCGGCCTGTAGTAAATGCCTACAATGGTGTCCTTTCCATTGTTCTGTCCTTGTATTCTTACCCAAACAGTTTCCACAGAACTCCCAGTCTCTGAAGCTTCAATCTCTGTGCAGATATACGCATTTCTAACATACAATGCGACACCCCCTCCTCGTTTATCAAGTCTGTTTCTTGCAAATAAGTTGTATCCTTCTAGTCTTGTATTCCAATCATGTGTATTGTCCCACCAAGTTTCAGTGATTCCAATGACATCATATTTCTTTTCCTGTGTTAGTAGTTCCAATTCTCCTTGTTTGTTGCCCATGCTTTGTGCATTAGTATAGAAACATTTTAGTTTGTGATTGGTTTCTCTTTCTCCAATATTTTTATTAATTAGATTCTTTCGTCTTTGTTCTTCCTTTCCACTTCTAATAGCAGAGTTCTCAATAGCATTTGTCAGGTGTATGGCTTTTTCTGGTCTTTTGCTTCCCTTCCCATGTTGTTCTAGTTTAAAGCTCTCCTTACAAGTGTAGCAAGGCGACTTCCAAATACCTGCTTTCCAGTCTTCGTAAGGTGCACCCCATCTCTAGCAAGTAGTCCATCGTATAAGTAGTTCACTCCGTGATCCAGAAATCCAAATCGTTGCTGACGGCACCATCGACGTAGCCAGTTGTTCACCTGCAGAATCTTATTCCACCTCCTTGTTCCATGGCCATCCACTGGGAGGATGGAAGAGAAGACCACCTGCGCTCCCAGTTCTTTCACTTTCTTGCCTAAGTCTTCAAAGTCTCTGCAGATGGTTTCCAGGTCGTTTCTTGCGGTGTCATTTGTCCCCACATGTAGTAGCAGGAATGGGTAGTCATCTGTAGGTCTGAAGAGTCCTGATATCCTGTCAGACACATCTTTAATTTTTGCACCTGGAAGACAGCACATTTCTCTTGAAGTTATATCCGGTCTGCAGATAGCGGCCTCTGTTCCTCTCCTGATTCTCTATGTCATTTACTCCATGTCCAGGGCATTACAGTAGCTTAGGTATCCATGGTTATGACCACTAGTAACTAACAGTTACTATATGAGTGGTAGTAACCATGAATACCTAAGCTAATGCAATGCTCTGCACATGGGGTGAGCCATATAGTGAGTAAGATCAACTATTCTACATTTCTAATTCATATTTCCTAATATTATTATTACACCTAATACATATTGGGATAGATGATCAGAGATGGGAATACCCTTTTAAGAATCTTACATATTTTTATGGTGTATATTTGTATCTGTTGCTATAGATTGTAATGTAATAAAGCTTATTTTTAATCCTCCCTTTATTGGTTCAAACTTTTCTGCGTTTGTGTATTATGTTTGTCGATTGTACTTTAGAGGTTCAGTACCATGGGATTTGTGAACAGGTGGCTCACCACTGTCTTAGGTCATAGTTTCATTATACTTTGAATCATAGAATCATAGAATCGTAGAGTTGGAAGGGACCTCCTGGGCCATCTGGTCCAACCCCCTGCTCAAAGCAGGATTCGCTAAATCATCCAAGTCAGATGTCTGTCCAGCCTCTGTTTGAAGACTTCCATTGAAGGAGAACTCACCACTTCTCATGGCAGCCTGTTCCACTCATTGATCACTCTAACTGTCAAAAAGTTTTTTCTAATATCTAATCTGTTTCTCCTCCCATTCAGTTTCATCCCATTGCTTTTAGTCTTTCCTTGTGCAAATGAGAATAAAGTTGATCCTTCTACAATGTGACAGCCCTTGATATATTTGTAGACAGCTATTAAGTCTCCTCTCAGTCTTCGCTTTTGCAAACTAAACAAATCAGCAAATTTAATCAGTTTACGCTCAATTCCTTCATCTAAATCGTTGATAAAGATGTTGAACAATACAGGGCTCAGGACAGAGCCCTGTGGTACCGCACTTGAGACATTCTTCCAACTGGATGTGCAGCCATTTACGACCACTCTTTGGGTCCGATCACTAAGCCAGTTATGAATCCACCTAACCGTTGCCTTGTCCATTCCATACTTAGTCATTTTTTCAATAAGGATTGTATGAGATACTTTGTCAAATGCTTTGCTGAAGTCAAGATATACTATATCTACAGCATTTCCTTGATCCACCCAATCAGTGATTCCGTCATAGAAGGAAATTAAGTTAGTCTGACATGACTTATTAGTTACAAACCCATGCTGACCCTGTTTAATCACTTCATTCTTATCCAGGTACTGACATACATGTTGTTTAATAATTTGTTCAAAGATCTTTCCTGGTATAGAAGTCAGACTCACCGGCCTATAGTTGCCTGGGTCCACCTTCTTCCCCTTTTTGAAGATAGGAACAACATTTGCTCTTCTCCTGTCTTCTGGGACTTCTCCTGTTCTCCAAGAATTTTCAAAGATTATGGAGAGGGGTTCAAAAATTTCTTCTGCTATCTCCTTCAGTACTCTGGGGTGTAATTCAACTGGACCTGGAGACTTGAATTCATTTAAGTTAGCTAAGTGTTTCCTCACTATCTTTCTGTTTATAGATATCCTGGATTCTTCTATTCCCTTAATAGGACAGTGAAGAACAGTTGATGTTACATTTCCTTTCTGAGAGAAAACAGATGCAAAATAGGAATTTAAAAGTTCGGCCTTCTCAACATCCTGTCTTACCATTTCATCATTTTCATCCTGTAAAAATCCTATAGCATCTTTGACTTTTCTTTTACTTTTGACATATCCCCAAAATCCTTTATTATTGCTTTTGACATATCTTGCAAGCCTCAATTCATTGTCAGCTTTAGATAATCTGATTTGTGCCCTGCAGGTTCTGCAGACAGCATTATATTCTTCTTTAGATATGCCTCCCTCTTTCCATTTTATAAACATTTTTTTCTTCCTTTTTAGCATGTGCTTAAGTTCTGTGTTTATCCATCCTGGCTTCCTTAAATGCTTCCTATTCTTCCCTCTTTTCGGAATTGTTAACAATTGTGCTTTGAGAATTTCATTTTTCAAGATTTCCCATCCTTCCTGGACATTTTTGTCTTTAAGGATATCCAGCCTGAGTTGTATAGAATTATGTATATAGAAATTATATAAAATATAAGGCATTGATAATGAAAAATAATAAAATCTGTTTTATTCTTGGCAGATGACTGTGGTGTCAAACCAGATACCTATGAAAAGCATGCCATTATTCCAGCTATACCTCCAGCCCTTCAGAGCAAAAATCAGTCATCGGAGCCTTTTCAATCAGTCACCTATTTGGATTCATCACAGACTGTTAAGCAAAATGAAAGCTGCACAAGTGATGTTGAACATCAAATAATTCCCACAGAGAAGAAGCCATTTTCCTGTTCAGAATGTGGGAAATATTTTAAACATAAATCTAACTTGCTTAGACATGAGAGAATTCACACAGGAGAGAAGCCATTTTCACATCCAGAATGTGGGAAATGTTTTATCCGGAAACCAGATCTTCTTAAACATCAACAAATTCACACAGGGGAGAAGCCTTTTTCATGTTCAGAATGTGGGAAATGTTTTACTAAGAAACCAGACATTCTTAAACATCAAAGAATTCACACAGGAGAGAAGCCATATTCATGTCCAGAATGTGGAAAATGTTTCAACCAAAAATCACATTTCCTTATGCATCAGCGAATTCACACAGGAGAAAAGCCATTTTCATGTTCAGAATGTGGGAAATGTTTTAACCAGAAGTCAAATTTGATTACACATTACAGAAGTCACACAGGGGAGAAGCCATATTCATGTTCAGAATGTGGGAAAGGTTTTATCCAAAGACCAGATTTACTTAAACATCAAAGAATTCACACAGGAGAGAAACCATATTCATGTCCAGATTGTGAAAAATGTTTCAACCAGAAATCACATTTCCTTATGCATCATCGAACTCACACAGGGGAGAAGCTATTTTCATGTTCAGAATGTGGGAAGTGTTTTAACCAGAAATCACATTTCCGGGTACATCAAAGAAATCACACAGGGGTGAAGCCACATTTATGTCAAGAATGCGGGAAAAGTTTTAACTACAATTCAGATCTTCTTAAACACCAAAGAAGGCACACAGGGGAGAAGCCATATCCATGTCCAGAATGTGGGAAATGTTTTATTCAGAGATCAGATCTTCTTAAACATCAAAGAATCCACACTGGAGAGAAGCCATATTCATGTCCAGAATGTGGCAAATGTTTCAACCAGAAAGCACATTTCCTTATGCATCAGCGAACTCACACAGGGGAGAAGCTATTTTCATGTTCAGAATGTGGGAAATGTTTTAACCAGAAATCACATTTCCGCATACATCAAAGAAATCACATAGGGGTGAAGCCACATTTATGTCAAGAATGCGGGAAAAGTTTTAACTACAATTCAGATCTTCTTAAACATCAGAGAATTCACACAGGAGAGAAGCCATATTCATGTCCAGAATGTGGGAAATGTTTTATCCGGAAACCAGATCTTCTTAAACATCAAAGAATTCACACAGGAGAGAAGCCGTATTCATGTCCAGAATGTGGGAAATGTTTTATCCAGGGACAAGATCTTATTACACATCAAAGAATTCACACAGGAGAGAAGCCATATTCATGTCCAGAATGTGGGAAATGTTATAGATGGAGATCAAAACTTGTTGCACATCAGAGAACTCATACAGGGTAGAAACCATTTTTTATGTTCAGAATGTGGGAAATGTTATTCCTGAGAATCATATCTTCTTCATTATCTAAAATTTCATGCAGAGTGTGAAGGAAATAAATAATAAGGGAAATCAATCAGGCAGTAGAGTTACATTTAGTTGACAAAAGGGTGAAACTGGATATACCAGTATTGTAAGAACAAAGGGCTTTTGCTGGAGGTAGGTGTCAATCCTGGCACCTTAGCTCCTGGATTCTCAGCTTAGAGGGGATAGCAAATAGTCTGTACAAGAAGGAATATTTTCTATTGTCTGTATAGGAAGGCACAGGTATTTGAAAGGGCACAACTTGGCTCATTGTCCATTCATAGACAGCATCTTTAAACCCATTGCCGACTAGCGCTGTATATATATGGCGCAGTAGGACCTGTGTTCCTGCAAACCACCATGATCGTGTAGATCAGCGATCTGTCATTATACAGTTGATGTCCCATCCGGGGACAATGTAAAAGAGTAGGAAAAAAGTTAATAAAATGTAACAATATTAAAAAAATAATGAACAAAATAATGAACAAAAAAAAAAAAAAAAAAAGAAAAAATATTAATCCAATAAATATATTTATGTAAAAAAATAAAATGAAAAAAAAAGTACACATATTTAGTATCATCCCTTTTGGAACAACCAAACCTATAAAACTGTCCCACTAGTTAACCCTTTCAGTGAACACCTTAAAAACAAACAAACAAAAAAAAACAATGCAAGAAACTATGCTTTATCATCATATTGCTGAAGAAAAAGGGAAAAGAAACTGAAAAAAATCCCCAATCTAAATAAACATTGTACAGCTGAAAACATCATATTGTCCTGCAAAAAAAAAAAGCCGCCATACGGGTCCGTCAGCAGAAAAATAAAAAAGTTGTAATAAATAACATAAGTTATAATAACAATAAGTTATAATAAAGCGATTCTTTTTTTTTTATAAAATAGTTTTTATTTTGTAAAAGCACTGAAACTTAAAAAAAATAAATGAGGTATTGCTGTAATCATACTGACCCGAAGAATAAAACTGCCTTATCAATTTTACTACATGCGGAAAGGCATAAAAAATAATATATGAATTACTGTTTTTTGTTCTTTCTGCCTCCCAACAGGAGGCGCTGTTATTTTCTGGGGCTGCTTTGCTGCTTCTGGCACATGTGCAGAGTACAATGAAATCTCAAGACTATCAAGGGATTCTAGAAAGAAATGTGCTGCCCAGTGTCAGAAAGCTTGGTCTCAGTTGCAGGCCATGAGTCTTGCAACAGGATATTGACCCAAAACACACAGCTAAAACACCCAAGAATGGCTAAGAGGAAAACATTGGACTCTTCTGAAGTGGCCTTCTATGAGCCCTGACCTAAATCCTAATGAGCTTCTTTGGAAAGAGCTGAAACATGCCGTCTGGAAAAGGCAACCTTCAAACACGAGACAACTGGAGCAGTTTGCTCCTGAGGAGTGGGCTAAAATACCTGTCGAGAGGCGCAGAAGTCTCATTGGCAGTTACAGGAATCGTTTGATTGCAGTGATTGCCTCAGAAGGTTGTGCAACAAAATATTAAGTGAAGGGTACCATCATTTCTATCCAGGCCTATTTCATGAGTCTTATTTTATTAAATTCTATGGACGCTTGGTTGAAAAGCAATGTCTGACTTTCATTTGTTCATTTTCATAGATTTGCTATTTATTACTTTTGTCAGATTGAAGGTATTTCTGTGACCATTGTGGTTTTTTTGTCATTAAACGAGGGGTACCAACAATTTTGACCACGTGTGTATACAGTATGTTGAGTTTCTATCGGCCGTACCGGTCCTGAAAGGACACTCAAGTGAGAAGCCAAACTGTTTTGAGGTCAACAAGAAATATGTAGGCCGATCAGGAAAGGATTTAGAAGTAGGGACCTGTTGAAGTGCATTGTGCACGAAACGGCTGTCGTCCGTCTTTTTGCATTTCTCCCGTGCCATTGCCTGTGCTTTATTAACATGAAATAAAGTGAATCATTTCAAGAGAACGGTGAGTGCCATCCTGCTGTCTTTTTCTACTATGATAGTTCATGTTTTTTCTTCACATGGATAGAGCACCCGTTCAGCAAGGGTTATAGGTGTCACACTGATAGCGGTTATAAGTGGCTTTGCGGGTATTTCTTCCTCAGGGACAGTGCCGGATGTTTCTTTTTTCTTTGACTGACTATTTCCTTGATTGTGGTGGTGAAACAGTGACCGGCATGATTGTAAATGTCCAGTTTGTGTCGCAGAGCTTCTCTGCGCTATAAGCCCAAAAATAGCGTCATGCTGGGACTTGTAGTCCACAAGTTATTTACCTATAAGGGTGGCTTATAGGGCTAGTCAGAGAGCTGGGTGGGATCGGCTAGTCACACATACACCGCCCACATATGGGGGTGGTTTGGGACATATAATGTGACTGAGGTCTGATCACATGGGTTGTGTGTTTTGATCCTGAGTGGTCAGAGTGCAAGGTCCTGGAAGGCCTGCGTGTGTTGGAAGTGTATGAGACTGAACTTCCTGAATAGCACATCGAAAGGCCCTGGACCTGGTAGAGTCTGTGACGGCTCTGCGTAGGGGAGCTACTGCCCGGCTGTGGGTCTGGAACTGTTAGGCGGCCTATTGAGTAAGGCATTGTCCGGAACGGTGATCCAAGTGCGGCCGCTTCGCTGATAACCCGTGAGTAATGCTGACCGTGGTCAGTAAGAGACTGTGTATGCTGACTGAGCACTTGCATATCATATTTAGTCTGCCCCTCTAGGCCTTCTATTCTGCTCTTCCATGTCTGCACTTCAGCGTGTACAGTGGCAGTGATATTATTTAGCTTCTTAACACGCACTTCTAAAGTCTCTGGCCCAGCGGCATCCATTTTTTAAGGCTTGAGTATGCTGTCACGATACTAGTGGAGACAACTGGCCACCAGTGGCTAGGTCAAAGAGACTGCAGACACAATGGGTTGCGCAAGCAATATTGTATTAGTAATCTGAATGCAATATAGCATATAAGTCCAGATAAATGTTCAGTCAATCTGATAAATGGTAATAGCAGAGCTGATACTCTGCGACACAGCATGCAAAGTCACTGAGCAATGCGGGCACAAGACACAGACTCTTGCAGAGCGGAGGAACACACTAGCTGGCTGGAGTTCTTACTTCACCGCAGGTGTAGTCAGGCAGAGGTTCCTGAAGTCAAGTGTTCAGCAATCACTCGGTCAGCAGGCAGGGATCCAGACGTGCAGGTTGGCAGAGGACTCCGCCGTTAAGAGAGGACCAACAGGGATAGTAAGTCCAGGCTTGGGACTGCAGAGGCACAAAGTCCAAAACATAATACTCAAGCAATGAAACAGAACAGGTGCTGGCTTTATATACAGCTTTGGCAGGAAGCAAGATGGCCGACTTGTGAAACATCAAGATCCATGTTAACTAAGTCTAAGGGCAAGAAAAAACATCCTAGGACTAGATACTGACAAGGTGCCAATTCTGAAACGGACTGGGAAACCTATACCACGCCACTTTAGAACAACACATAATTGTGATCCTACGGGCTTGGTAGTGAAAGATATAGATAGTGTTTATTAGCCCTAGAGGGGTAATTGGAAATGTTTACTTGCACAAAAGGAAGCAAGGTGGATATACAAGCTGGATACCATAACACCACGTGGCTTACATGCTCACAATAGTTACGTATCCTTCTTGCCATCCGAATAAACCACCCCGTACCAATTGCTCATCCCTTTTTTCATGCTGTCTTCTAGTTTCTTTTAACCGGTCTGTTGGATGCTGGTTGTTTTTAGTCTTTTATTATGTTATTTATTTTTATCTTGCTCTTTTGTATTTCTATTATTTGTATAGGTCTTCCCTTAGTTCCTATATTCTTTTACCCGCTGTACATCAATGGAACATTATACTTCGCTGGTGATTTTTTTTCTCCACACTTTACTACAATATACAGGATGGGCTGTCATGGACACTGAAAAATTACCGTATTTTTTGGATTAGAAGATGCACTTTTTCCCAAAAAATTTTGGGGGAAAATGGGAGTGCGTCTTATAATGTGTATATACCTTACCGATACCGTTGCTGCAGGCAGCAGGCTAGGATGAGGGGGTGTCTGGCGGTGCTGCAGGGGTTCTGGTCTTTCCCAAAATGACGGCAAAGCCCTGGCAGTGCCGGACACCCCTGTAGCACCACTGGGCACCCGCAGAGAGACACCTGTAGCAGCACCGGACACCACAATAGCTCCAGACACCCGCAGGGGCGCACCGCACATCAAAACACCACCTCATCTCAGCCTGCAGCATCATCTCACTCCTGCCTCCTCCAGCAGCGACTCTGGGTCCCCACTTCACCGCAGCCACCACCCCCGGTAAGCAATAAGATGCATGGATTATAAGAAGCAACATCATTTTTTTATAAATCAAGTTTATTGAGGTATTTATACATGTCAATCATTATTAACAGAAAGAGAAAAGAACATACCGCTTCTACCATCACAGAAAAAAAAGAATTATATAACAACTATGACAGTTTTGCCCTAGACAATCATACATATGAAACAAATTATGAATGAGCGCCTGGAGTGCTTGTTCATGTAGGCAATTACATCAGTACAACTTGGTCTATAGTTGAATTAAATTTTAAATAAGAAGGTACCTAGACTAAGATTCTAGGTCTGTGAAAGAATAGAAGATAGAGAAGAAAAAGGGAAAGAAGAAAGGATAGAAAAACAGGGGGGAGGGGGGTTTCAAGGAGTACGGTAAAAGATATGATCCCATCCTGTAGCCAGACTCATACGACCCACCGACTATGGATCCAACAACCAAGAATCCAATTCCGGCGATTCTCTAAATATAACCCAGGAGGCCCAAGTGTTATATACCTTCCCAATGTTACCATTCAATTGTTCCATCCTATATATGTTGTTGAGTTCCATCACCAAATCAGAGTGCAAGGGAACCTTTTCCTGTTTCCAAAATCTAGGAATCACGTTCCTAGTAGCAGTGAGAATATGCCTAAGAAGACCTTTCTTAAATCCAGAAATCGAGGAGCTACACAGAGACAGCAAAGTCACCTCCATTGTGGGTGTAATTTTGCTTATAGACAATCTGTTGAAGAGATCAAAGGATGCTAACCACACTTTCTGTATGAGTGGGCAGTACCACCAAATCTGTGCAAATGAACCTCTATCTTTTAAGCATCGCCAGCACGTATCTGGTGTTGTGGGATAAATTAAGTTTAATTCTGATGGGCATCCGTACCATCTCAACAAGATTTTGAAGCTCCTCTTGTGACGTTGAGCAAAGCGATAATAATAAATAATAATAAATTTTATTTCTATAGCGCCGACATATTCCGCAGCACTTTACAATTCGGAGGGGATTTGTACAGACAATAGACATTACAGCATAACAATAATCACATAGAGCATAACAGATGCCAAGAGGAATGAGGGCCCTGCTCTCAAGCTTACAGTCTATGAGGAAAGAAAGGGAGACACGAAAGGTGGGTGGTAACAGTGGCCCTGATTGTATGGACCAGCCATAATGTTAAGTGTGTAACAGTACAGACGCAGAGGCCTAATGGATGCATAAAGCATGTGGGAACATGATGCGGGGAACCTGGTTATGGTAAAACTTTTGGCTGTGCCACACAGGGATAGATTAGGTTAATGTGTTGAGGCGATAGGCCAGTTTGAATAAATGCGTTTTCAGGGCACGCTTGAAATTGTGGGGATTGGGGACTAATCGTATTGACCTGGGAAGTGCATTCCAAAGTATTGGCGCAGCATGTGTAAAGTCTTGGAGACGGGAGTGGGAAGTTCTGATTACTGTGGATGCTAACCTCAGGTCATCAGCAGAACGGAGGGCGTGGGTAGGGTGGTATACTGAAACAAGGGAGGAGATGTAGGGTGGTGCTGAGCCATGGAGGGCTTTGTGGGTGAGGGTAATAAGTTTATTGCTATGAGCTCATTTTCTGCTCCACCAGCTGGGAGTTCTCCTTCCGTTCTCCCTCTGGTGGTGACAGGAGGTAGTGAGGTTAGTTTAATTGGTAATGGTCTGCCACCTGACGAGGATGATAATGATTGGATCTCTGGAGTATCAGACTGGATATAAGACAGCCGACACCCTATCCTGTTGCTGGTGATTCAGTCTGCTTCTCAGGTCTTGGACTTCAGCTCTGCTCCAGTCTTCTCAAGTTAACTTTGTTTTTTGCTAATGTTCACACTTGCTCTTGTTGGCCAACTCAGGTTTTGTGTGGTCAGCCAGCCCGGCTGGGCTGTGCTGAATTTCCACTCTTATTTATCTGTATTTGCCAATTTGCCTTTTTTTCCTTTATTAGATTGGCCTCTTTTTGCTCTGTCTCAGAATATTCCAGAGTGCTGATATAGTGGAGAAGTCTAGTGACTTCAGGGTTAATTTTGTTATCAGAAGCGTTGGACATTATTTTTGGTAGGGTTTTTTGGCAGATTGCAGACAGTATTTTTCCTTTCCTGTCCTTTCAAGTTAGTTTGGCCCCATCGTTTGCTCAGCCTATTTTTCTGCCTTTGTTTGTGTTTTCATCTTGCTTCACCGTCAATACATGTATGGGGCTATCTTTCCTTTGGGGTCTGCTCTGGGGGAGTTAGTTTTCCTCTTTTCTTACTTTAGGCTTATTTAGCTCTCCGGTTGTGACGAGGCGTCCAGGACCATCGTAGGCACGCTCCACAACTGCTTCTAGTTGTGTGTTAAGATCAGGGCTCTGTAATCTGCATAGTTACCAACCTCTCTGGTTTTCTGAGACTTAGCGTGTGTTGCTTTTTTTCTCCTCGGTGACCCATTCATAAACGTTTATACTGGATTCTGGAGTGGATGGGTAGCCAGTGTAATGACTGGCACAAGGTAGAGGCATCGGTGTAACGACTGGGGAGGAATATGATCCTGGCAGCAGCATTCAAGACAGATTGGAGAAGGGAGAGTTTGGTAAGAGGGAGGGTTGATTAGAAGAGAGTTACAATAGTCGAGACGAGAATGAATAAGAGAAACAGTAAGAGTTTTTGCAGACTCAAAAGAAAAGGTCGAATTCTAGAAATGTTTTTGAGGTGCAGATGACAAGAGCGAGCCAGTGATCGAATGTGGGGGGGCAAAGGAAAGCTCGGAATCAAGTATGACCCCAAGACAGCGGGCATGTTGCTGGGGAGTAATAGTGGAGCCACACACAGAAATGGCAATGTCGGGTATAGGTACATTAGTAGAGGGAGGAAACACAAGGAGTTCAGTCTTTGACAGGTTCAGTTTCAGATACGAGCGATGACCTGAGTGTACATAAGAAAATCTTTGTTCTTTCTTCAACTGATAAGGGTCTAGCCAAGTCAATCTCCCATTTTCAAAAAAAAAATGCTGGGAAATCTCGCAATGGGGTCTGACCTTCTTGGAAGATTTTGTATGGTAAAGAAATAGTGTGGTCTGTAGGGTTTGTCGATAAACAAAGACTCTCAAATGGGGATAATATTCTATATGGGTTGGATTGTTTGGCTAATTTAGTAATAAAACTTTTTATTTGCTCATAAAAGAACCCATGCACCCGTTGGCGGCTCCTCATCCCTAAATATGTCCTGGAGAGACCTCATTCCCGTCCTTGTAACATAATCATGAACTATGGGGCATGAAGCTCTTTTTTTATGTAAACGTCTATTTTTAGTCCTGCAGGAAAAGATGGATTGTCATATATAGGAGTTAGGGGGCCAGGAGACTGAGATTTCCAGTTTTTGATCCTCCCTTTTGATATGTGATATCATGCTTTTAGTGAGGAAGGGTAGAAGTATATCCCGCTCCCTCTCTCCCCTTGGGGACCAGATAACTATTCGGGAATCAAATCCATTAAGATCATTTTCTAATGTAACCCATTTTTTTGTTTTTTTTTTTCATTGTGAAACAAATCTAAAATACAGGTGCCAATTGCTGCTCGACTATATCTTATATATAGCAAAATCGGGTAGACCTATTCCCCCCCTTTTTGCTTTGATCTACTTAACAAAAAATATGAAATACGCGCTCGCTTTTGTGACCAAAAAAAAACAAATAATCGCTTTAAGACGTGAGAAAAAGGAGGCGGGTAAATATAAGGGAATTGTTTGGAAATAATATAGGAGACGGGGTAACAAATCCATTTTAATAGCGCTCAGTCTTCCAAACCAAATGTAATTTATGCCATTTTTCCAAGTCTAACTCAGCTTTATGTAAAGCTGTCTTAAAGTTTGCTTCATAAAGATTAGATACCTTGGCGGTGATTTTTATTCTTAAATAAGTAAGAAAATCTGAGTGCCACTTAAAGGGAAATGAAGCTGTTAGGCTAGTTTCACACTAGCGTATTTTACATACAGCGCATGGTGCCGCTAAGCCTCGCCCCCTGCCCGCCCCGTCCGGTCATCTCCTACTATCGCACACGGCCGCATGCGATCTGCGCACCCTATCTTTAGCATAGGGTGCGCAGACCGTGTGCTAGTAGGATTTTTGCGTGCGCTGCTGCGCACCTTTGAAGGTGCGCCGAGCGCGCCAAAATGCAACATGGTGCGTTCGGCGCACACCGGCGCACCTTCAAAAGTGCGCAGCGCACACACAAATCCTACTAGCACACGGTCTGCGCACCCTATGCTAAAGATAGGGTGCGCAGATCGCATGCGGCCGTGTGCGATAGTATGAGGCAATAACCGGATGGGGCAGGCAGGGGGCGGGGCTTAGCGGCGCCATGCGCTGCATGTAAAATACGCTAGTGTGAAACTAGCCTTAATCTCTCCATCTCACTTGGTTGTATTGAGATATTGTGAATCTCAGATTTGAGTATTGATTTTGAAATTGCTCAGACGACCCAATCTATGTAATTCTGAGATATTTGGAAGACTTATAGTTGGGGAAGAAACATATAGACGAAGATCATCGGCAAAAATGGCCAGTTTGTGCTCTTCTGATTGAGCTTTTACACTTCTAATGGAGGGATTATTCTGTATCGCAGTTGCTAGGTGTTCCATAATGAGTATATAAAGCAAGGGTGAGAGAGGACAACCTTGCCTCGTGCCGTTCCGAATTAAAAATGTGTTTGAAAGCGCGCCATTAACTTTTACTTGTGCACTGGGAGATGAATACAAAGCAGAAATTCTACGGAGCATAGTTTCTTTTAAGCCAATTCCTTCTAACGTTTGAAATATAAAGTCCCAGTTCAGCCTGTCGAAAGCCTTCTCTGCGTCAATCGACAGAATGCACATGGGTTCCCCCTCTTTAACCGCCCTATCGATCAAGGAGATAGTACAAATGGTGTTGGCCCTGGCTTCCCGTCTCGGCACAAATCCCACCTGATCTTGATTTATCAGATCTGGTAACGGGGCATAATCTTTTTGCTATCATTTTTGCATATATTTTGATATCCAGGTGTATCAGGGAAATTGGACGATAACTCCTGCATAGAGGGATCCTTACCCGGTTTAGGGCTTACAGCAATATTGGCGATCAGTGACTGAGAAGGAAAAGAGCCTCCTGATGAGATGAAATTACATAGGTTTAAAAATATTGGACTTAGCAATGATGAAAATTGTTTGTAAAATCCCGGGGAATATCCTCTGGGCTGGGACTCTTCCCCTTCTTCAAATCATCAATAGTCTCAGAGATTTCCTCTAACGAAGTCTCTTTCCAACTCCTGTCTCTGATATTGTGGGTAATTTGGCCTGTTGTAAGTACTTCTTTATCTTATCACGGAGGCGCTGGATAGGCATATCTTTGTGGTGGCCACCTATATTATATAGTTCTTTATAATAGTCTCCAAAGCAGGAGAGAATGTCCCTCATACTATGGACCCTCTTCCCTTCCTGGTTTTTAATATAGGGAATATAAGTATTGGGTGTGCACGGGTTTATAGTTTTTGCCTATAGTCTCCCACACTTATTCCCAAACTGATAAAAGCGATTCCTGGCACGCTCCCTAAAATGTCTGGACTTTTGGTCTATTACAGCTAACAGCTTTTGTTTCAACGTGGATAAGTGTGCAAGTGTATCAGTGTCTAGATCGCGTTTATGCTGCTTTTCTAATTTTTGAACTTGGTTCGATAATTCGAGTATCTCAGCCGCTATAGTTTTTTTTGAGACGTGTCCCACGATAAATGAGTACCCCTCTCATGATACAGGAAAGATGTATATCTTTGTACCGTGTTAGCCAGTGGATAGAAAAATATTCAGGATTGAGAGTCCTCAGTAGTTGATACCTTTTAATGGCTAACTGAAAAGATGGTAACACATTGCAAGCTTTCGAGACTACTCAGGTCTCTTCTTCAGGCTAGACTAATACAAAATCTGAAGTCACATATTTATGCACAATACAGCCTAGAAAAAATGCAATAGATAAGACAAGTGACGTGAAGCAGAACTATCAATATGGGAGAGGGAGAAACATAAATATAAACATTGGACCAGTTCATAGATAAGGAGTCCGGATGTTTTATGGTCCTCTGATTGGGGTCTAGTTCTGTGTTGCCCCGCAAGGTTTTAAAAGGAAATTCCTTAATTGATGTAAAAAGACATAAATCCATGCGACACATTCATTCCAGCACTGAGAGTGTCAAAGTTCGTCATAAATTTGTACTCCCAAACTCGTCTCTCTCTCTGAGATGTGAAGTTACCTTTCAATACCAGTAATTTCATATCCATGTTGCTGTGATCAGGGATACAGAAATGTTTTGCCACAGGTAGATCCATTCTTTTTTTCTCTTATTGTGTGACGATGAGCATTCATCCTTGTTCTAAGCTTTTGCCCTGTCTCCCCCACATACAGACCTCCAGTTGGACATTTAGTACAAATAATTAAGTATACCACATTAGATGTAATGCAGGTGAAAGTACCTGGGATCTTGTAGTCCTGATGTGAGTTGGGGATCTTTATCTTGTCCGTGGTCATTATAAATGGACAGGTTTTACATTTTTTCTGGTTGCACGGAAAGGTTCCTGCAGCTGTTGGAGAGGACAGGGAGCTTCTGACAATGATGCTTCTTAAATTTGGGGGCTGCCTAAAACACAGCAGTGGGGGGTCTGGAAAAATGGATTTTAATCGGGCATCTTTTTGTAGTAAAGGTTGTAATTTCCGTGCAGCTCCCCTTAGCACCTCCAGATTTGGGTTGTAGGTGACTACTAGAGGCACTCGGTTATTTTCTTCTTTAGCTTTGTAATGTAGCAGGTGATTCCTTGACAATCTGGTGGCTCTTGTAATTTGGTTTTCAATTGTTCTTGGATGGTAACACTGATTCAAAAAGGTCTTTTTGAGGCGACCAAGGTGTTTGTCTCTATCCATGGGGTTGGAACATATACGATTGTATCTGATGGCTTGGCTATAGATAATAGAGTTCTTTATGTGTTTTGGATGGAAAATGTCCCATTTAAGGTATGTTGGACGGTCGATTGGCTTCTGATACAGGGATGTCTCTATTTCATTGTTTTTTAGCTTAATGATGGTGTCCAAAAAATTAATCTCGGTACTGGAGTAGTTGAGTGTTAAATTGATGGTGGGATGAAATTGATTAAACTGTTCGTGGAACGTCTTTAGCTGTTGCTCAGACTCCGTCCAGATGATTAAAATATCATCAATGAAGCGGTAGTAGGCCAGGGGCCTGATGGGGCATGAGGACAAAAAATCGCTTTCAAGCTTGGCCATGAAAAGATTTGCATACTGTGGAGCCATTTTACTTCCCATAGCTGTGCCAGTCTCCTGTAGATAGATCCTGTTGTCAAATTCAAAGTAATTGTGGGTGAGGATGAATTTTATAAGTTTCACCACAGCATTAGCATCAGTCCCTGTGTTTTCCATGAAGAATTTGCAGGCATGTAAACCATCTTGGTGTGGGATATTAGAGTACAAAGATTCCACATCCATGGTGGCCAGGATGGTTCCTTCTGGTAGAGGACCTATTGCTGCTAGTTTATTCAATAGGTCAGTTGTCAGTTTACATGCCTGCCTGTATCAGAAGCCAATCGACCGTCCAACATACCTTAAATGGGACAGTTTCCATCCAAAACACATAAAGAACTCTATTATCTATAGCCAAGCCATCAGATACAATCGTATATGTTCCAACCCCATGGATAGAGACAAACACCTTGGTCGCCTCAAAAAGACCTTTTTGAATCAGGGTTACCATCCAAGAACAATTGAAAACCAAATTACAAGAGCCACCAGATTGTCAAGGAATTACCTGCTACATTACAAAGCTAAAGAAGAAAATAACCGAGTGCCTCTAGTAGTCACCTACAACCCAAATCCATTTTTCCAGACCCCCCACTGCTGTGTTTTAGGCAGCCCCCAAATTTAAGAAGCATCATTGTCAGAAGCTCCCTGTCCTCTCCAACAGCTGCAGGAACCTTTCCGTGCAACCAGAAAAAATGTAAAACCTGTCCATTTATAATGACCACGGACAAGATAAAGATCCCCAACTCACATCAGGACTACAAGATCCCAGGTACTTTCACCTGCATTACATCTAATGTGGTGTACTTAATTATTTGTACTAAATGTCCAACTGGGGGTCTGTATGTGGGGGGAGACAGGGCAAAAGCTTAGAACAAGGATGAATGCTCATCGTCACACAATAAGAGAAAAAAGAATGGATCTACCTGTGGCAAAACATTTCTGTATCCCTGATCACAGCAGCATGGATATGAAATTACTGGTATTGAAAGGTAACTTCACATCTCAGAGAGAGAGACGAGTTTGGGAGTACAAATTTATGACGAACTTTGACACTCTCAGTGCTGGAATGAATGTGTCGCATGGATTTATGTCTTTTTACATCAATTAAGGAATTTCCTTTTAAAACCTTGCGGGGCAACACAGAACTAGACCCCAATCAGAGGACCATAAAACATCCAGACTCCTTATCTATGAACTGGTCCAATGTTTATATTTATGTTTCTCCCTATCCCATATTGATAGTTCTGCTTCACGTCACTTGTCTTATCTATTGCATTTTTTCTAGGCTGTATTGTGCATAAAAATGTGACTTCAGATTTTGTATTAGTCTAGCCTGCTGAAGAGACCTGAGTAGTCTCGAAAGCTTGCAATGTGTTACCATCTTTTCAGTTAGCCATTAAAAGGTATCAACTACTGAGGACTCTTTAAAGAAACAAGAAAATAAAACATTTTCAGCTGTTTCACACTTTTTTGTTAATTATATAATTCCACATGTGTTAATTCATAGTTTTGATCCCTTCAGAGTGAATCTACAATTTTCATAGTCATGAAAATAAAGAAAACTCTTTGAATGAGAAGGTGTGTCCAAACTTTTGGTCTGTACTGTGTATATATTATATATATATACACACACACATACATACACAGGGTGGGCCATTTATGTGGCTACACCTAAATCTAATGGGAATGGCTGGTGATATCAATTTACTGTTTGTGGCACATTAGTGTATGGGAGGGGGGAAACTTTTCAAGATGGGTGGTGGCCATTTTGGATCCAACTTTATTTTTTCCAATGGAAAGAGGGTCATGTGACACATCAAACTTATTGAGAATTTCACAAGAAAAACCATGGTGAGCTTGATTTTAACGTAACTTTATTATTTTATGGATTATTTGCAAGTTTATTACCACTTATAAAATGTGTTCAAAGTGCTGCCCACTGTGTTGGATTGTCAATGCAACCCTCTTCTCTCACTCTTGATACACTGATAGCAACACCGCAGAAGAAATGCTAGTCTAAGGGGGTCAGATTCCTTGTAGGAATGCTCGGACCTGACACCCATAATGTAGTGGTGCACCATCTTGCTGGAAAAACTCAGGGAACGTGCCATCTTCAGTGCATAAAGAGGCAGCACATCATCATGTAGCAATTTCAGGTATCCAGTGGCATTGAGGTTTCCATTGATGAAGAATGGCCCCACTATCTTTGTACCCCATATACCACACCAAAGCATTCCTACATGAACAGTTTCCTGGAAAGTGGATTGGTCGTCGTGGGCCAGTTGAATGGCCACCAAGGTCTTCCAATCTGACCCCCTTAGACTTTTATCATTGAGGTCATCGGAAGGCAATTGCCTATACTGTGAAGATACGAGATATGCAGCATCTGAAACAATGGACACTGGAATCCTGTGCTAGCATTTCTTCTGTGGTGTTGCCATCAGTGTGCCAAGAGTGGGAGAAGAGGGTTGCATTGACAATCCAACACAATGGGCAGCAATTTGAACATATTTTATAAGTGGTCATGAACAACTCATGAAAGAATAAAGTTATGTTAAAACCAAGCACACTATTGTTTTCTTGTGAAATTCTCAATAAGATTGATGTGTTACATGACCCTCTTCCCACTGAAAAATAAAGTTGGATCCAATATGGCCGACTTCAAAATGGTCGCCATAGTCACCACCCATCTTGAAAAGCTTCCCCCCTCCCATATACTAATGTGCCACAAACAGGAAGTTGATATCACCAACCATTCCCATTATATTTAGGTGTATCCATATAAATGGCCCACCCTGTATATACACTGCTCAAAAAAATAAAGGGAACACTAAAATACTACATCCTAGATATCTCTGAATGAAATATTCCAGTTGCAAATTTTTATTCATTGCATAGCGGAATGTGTTTAGAACAATAAAACATAACAATTATCAATGTAAATCAAATTAATATCCCATGGAGGTCTGGATTTGGAACGATACTCAAAATCAAAGTGGAAAATCAAATTGCAGGCTGATCCAACTTCAGTGGAAATGCCTCATGACAAGGAAAAGATGCTCAGTGTTGTGTGTGGCCTCCACGTGCCTGTATGACCTCCCTACTGTATAATGCCTGGGCATGCTCCTGATGAGGCGGCGGATGGTCTCCTGAGGGATCTCCCAGACCTGGACTAAATCATCCGCCAACTCCTGGACAGTCTGTGGTGCAATGTGACGTTGGTAATGGAGCGAGGCATGATGTCCCAGATGTGCAAAATCGGATTCAGGTCTGGGAAACGGACGGGTCAGACCATAACTTCTATACCTTCATCTTGCAGGAACTGCTGACATACTCGAGCCACATGAGATATGGAACTGTCCTGCATTAGGAAAAACCAAGGGCCAACCGCCTCAGCATATGGTCTCACAAGGGGGCTGAGGATCTCATCTTGGTACCTAATGGCAGTCAGGCTACCTTTGGTGAGCACATGGAGGGCTGTGTGGCTCTCCAAAGAAATGCCACCCCACACCATTACTGACCCACTGCCAAACCGGTCATGCTGAAGAATGTTGCAGGCAGCCGATCACTCTCCATGGCGTCTCCAGACTCTGTCACATGTGTTCAGTGTGAACCTGCTTTCATCTGTGAAGAGCGCAGGGCGCCAGTGGCGAATTTGCCAATTCTGTATTCTGTGGCAAATGCCAAGCTTCCTGCACAGTGTTGGGCTATAGGCACAAACCCATTTGTGGACATGGGGCCCTCAGACCATCCTCATGGAGATGGTTTCTAACCGTTTGTGCAGACACATGCACATTTGAGGCCTGCTGGAGGTCATTTTGCAGGGCTCTGGCAGTGCTCTTCCTGTTCCTCCTTGCACAAAGGCGGAGATAGCAGTCCTTCTGCAGGGTTGTTGCCCTCCTATGGCCCCCTCCACATCTCCGGTTAGTGCCTCCAGCCTCTGGACACTACACTGACAGACACAGCAAACTTTGCCACAGCTTGCATTGATGTGCCATCCTGGATTATCTGCACTACCTGAGCCACTTGTGTGGGTAGTACATTCCCTGACAGAAGTTATGTCGCTTATTCATGTTATGTAAATAAAAGCTTATAACCTGACATTAAATTCATCCATTGGTTGTATAAATTATTCTTTTGAAAGCTGAAATCCTCCGAAATGTGGTTTCGTTTAAGAAAATAAATTGCCATCAATGCAGAAATATTGATCATTTAATGGACACAGAATGGTCAGATTATACAAGACAAAAGTTGTGTCACCTGGTCATATAAATGCACCCAATCCTAGTTTACATCCTCACCTGTGCTCAATAATGATCGGGTAATTAGTGGGTGTGTATAAAAAGAAACCCAGTACCCCAGACCTTCACTTGAGCTGCAACATGCCAAAAATCCACCCTGCGACCAAAGCCTGGATTATCAAGAGGCTGAAGACCAGATACATTAAAGGTGCCAGCCACCTCTGCAGTGGGTCTCAGCGTCAAGTACAAAGAATTAAAAAAAAGATTCAGAGACTGGAGATGTGTTTGACAAGCCCAGGTCCAGCAGACCCCGCAAGGCAACTGCTCAGGAGAAACATTTGTTGGTTAGAAAATCCAAAGCAAGCCCTTCTTCCACTGCAGCAGAGCTCCAACAGGCCTGGTCACCTCAAGTCCCTGTGTCAACTAGAACAGTTTGTAGGATTCTGTCTTGAAATGGCCTCCATGGTCGAATCAGTGCCCAGAAGCCAGCACTAAAGAAAAGGCAAATAAAAAACCGTGTGGCATTTGCAAGGTCCCACAGCCTGCTAAACAGATGGATGCTGGAAAAGTGGCAGAAGGTGGATGTCTCTGATGAATCATCAGTAGAGTTACACCACAGCCGCTGCAAATACTGCAGGAGACTGACTGGAGCCCGTATGGATCCAAAATACACGCAGAAAACAGTTAAATTTGGTGGTGGAAAGGTCTGGGGTTACATTCAGTATGGGGGTGTGCAAAACATTTGCAAGGTGGAAAGCAATATCAATAGCCTAAAATATCAAGAAGTATTAGCTACCTCATATTCCAAATCATAAAAGGGGTCAAAATCTGCAGCAGGATGGTGCTCCATCTCATACATCCATCTCTATAACAAAGTTCCTCCAGGCAAAAAAGATCAAGGTGCTCAAGGACTGGACAGGCCAGGCCAGTCACCAGACATGAACATCATTGAGCATGTTTGGGGTAGGATGAAAGCGAAAGCTTGGAAGACAAAACCAAAGAATCTAGATGAACTCTGGGAGGCATGTAAGATTGCATTTTTTGCTATTCCTGATGACTTAATTCATAAATTGTATGAATCATTGTTGAACCGCATGGATGCAGTCCTTCAAGCTCATGGAAGTCACACAAAATATTAAATATGACTCTAATAGCACCACAACTTCATTCACCAATGTTATGCAACATATATTTGTATTTTAAGTTAATTATTTGCTTGAATATTACACATTACTTTCTGCGGCTGACAAAACTTTTGTCTTGCCAAAATCTGACCATTCTGTGTCCATTAAATGATCAATATTTCTTAACCTAAACCACATTTCGAAGGGTTTCAGCTTTCAAAAGAATAATTTATACAACCAATGGATGAATTTAACGTCAGGTTATAAGTAAGTCCTTTAAAGAAATCACCAACCTCTTAAGAGAAAGAAATATACAATACAGATGGGGCTTCCCTACCAAACTGCTGTTTCACTACAAGGGGAAGACAGTTGTAATAAATTCTCCAGAAGAAGGCCTGGAGTTCTTCAAATCTTTCACCTGAACATCTCTTCTTGAACAGTGGGTATATTCCAAGTTAACTTTCTGATTGGCTTCATTTATACTCCAATGGAAACAAGTAATTGAAAGGCTACTTAACTCTGATAATGTCTCATTTCAACTAGGGGAATCTTGGTGAGCAATCACCACAAACTTTTCCCCACTTCAAAAGAGATCCCATCAAGAGTGTGGATCCTTTAAGAGAACTCTCTACTGGGATTCAATTTCGTTACAATTGTTCTATTATTGTATTTTACTGTTAAGCATTCTTAATTGGATTGATTCATTATTTAATTTTTACTTACTTTTTTTTTTTTTTACTCTGTTTCATTAACATTATCCTGAGTGTGTTTGCAGCCTTTTGATCCTCATTATGCACATGAAAATAATGTCGTACAATGTCAGAGGGCTCAACAGTCCCTGGAAGCGATGTGCCCTGTAGAAGGAGATCAGACTTTCCCAAGCAAATATCATTTGTCTGCAGGAAACGAAATTCATCAAAGGTAAACAGAAAAGAAAGCCGGTGTTATGACTGTAATTGTTATGCGAGGCTTAGGTCGAAGGAGGCTGACAAAACCCGGGCCCCTGCGGAGTCCCTCAAACTAGGGAAAACCCTGTCTGACCCTCAACCCAGGGTTTTTGCTAAAGGTGAAAATGCCTGAGCCTCCAGCCTCAAAACAAAGCACAAATATAGGAAGACGAAAAGGTAACAACGGATCATACGACACCAGATATGAATTTCTCTCTCCAACACCTCCACTCCAGACCGGAACCACTTGGCACAAAACACAAGCTATAATCGGCGACGCCCACAGGCCAGCACGACTATTTAAAGACCGTGGGCGTGACCAAACATCCCACCTGATTTCCAGCTAGATTAACCCCAGATAACCTGAGTAAAATCAAGCCGGCGCCACTGAGGCTATAGTGGACGGAGATGGAACTACCGCTGCCTGCCGGACGCTGTGGTGTGAACAGCGTCCGACATGACAGTACCCCGTCTTCTACGAGGGACCCCAGGGCCCTCAAGACTCATAGGACCCGGCTTGTCCGGATGACGGAGGTGAAAGGAACTGACCAGCCGATCCGCATGTATGTCCGAGGCTGGTACCCAAGACCTCTCCTCCGGACCATACCCCCGCCAGTGCACCAAATACTGAAGGGTACGGCGCAGTACTCGAGAGTCCACCACTTTGGAGACTTCAAACTCTAAATCGCCATCCACCATGACTGGAGGTGGCATCGGCGTCGTGTCCACAGAGCCTACCACCTTTTTCAATAAAGACCTGTGAAACACGTTGTGTATCTTGTATACCGCAGGAAGCTCCAACCGAAAAGCAACGGGGTTTATGATGGCAGCAATCTTAAAAGGGCCAATAAACCTTGGACCCAATTTCAATGATGGAATTTTGAGTTTTATGTTTTTAGTAGCTAACCACACCCAATCACCCACACACAGGTCCGGACCTGGCACGCGTCTAGAGTCAGCCACACGTTTGTATCTTGCACTCATGCTCAGCAATCGCTGTTTCACACTCCTCCAGACCGATGATAGTTGAACTCCTAACTGGTCCTCCTCTGGGACGCCCCCAGAGCCCCCCTGATGCAAGGTACAAAATTGAGGATGGTGCCCATAAACACAAAAGAACGGACACTCTCCCGATGATTCTTGGCGGTGATTATTTAATGCGAACTCGGCCAAGGGAAGGAACGTCGACCACTCCTCTTGGTTGTCAGACACAAAACATCGCAAATACTGCTCCAGATTTTGGTTCATACGCTCAGTTTGACCATTTGACTGCGGATGAAACGCCGACGAATGAGACAACTTGATCCCCAATCGTGAGCAAAAAGCTTTCCAAAACTTCGCCACAAACTGGGTACCCCTATCAGACACTATGTCCGACGGAACTCCGTGCAGTCTGACCACCTCCTGCACAAAGACCTGAGCCAACGTCTTCGCGTTGGGCAAGGAAGGCAACGACACAAAATGCGCCATCTTCGAAAATCGATCAACCACCACCAGGATGACCGTGTTCCCCGCCGAGGCAGGCAAGTCTGTGATAAAGTCCATGGAGATTTCTGTCCATGGCCTACTAGGTATCCCCAGAGGCTGTAGAGTGCCAGCAGGACGGGTTCTGGGCGACTTGGCCCTGGCGCACGTGATGCAAGCTGTCACGTAGGAAACCACATCCTGCCGGATTTTTGGCCACCAGAAGCGGCGCGATACTAGTTCCAAGGTGCCCCTAACCCCTGGATGACCGGCCAGGACCGAGTCATGGTGTTCCCCCAACACTTTAAGACGAAGATGAAGGGGTACGAACGACTTATTAGCGGGAAGTACTGGTGGTACCTCCTCCTGGGCCTCGGCAATCTCCGCCTCTACCTCAGTCGTGAGAGCCGAAACCACTACACCTTCCTGGAGGATGGGTACCGGCTCTTCCCGAGGTTCTCCCCCTGGAAAACACCTGGACAAGGCATCCGCCTTGGTGTTTTTCGCCCCAGGACGGTAAGTCACCAGAAAGTTAAAACGTGTAAAAAACAATGCCCAGCGAGCCTGCCTGGGAGACAGACGCTTGGCCGACTCCAGATAGAGCAGGTTTTTATGGTCGGTGATGACTGTGACCTGGTGGGCCGCCCCCTCCAAGAAGTGTCGCCATTCCTCAAAAGCCAATTTGATGGCCAACAACTCCCTGTTGCCGATGTCGTAATTCCGTTCGGCCGGCGACAGCTTCTTGGAGAAGTAGGCGCATGGACGCAAATTGCTCAAGGACGAGCCCTGTGACAGTACTGCCCCCACTCCCACCTCAGACGCATCGACCTCCACCGTAAAAGGTTTAGATACAGTGGGTACAGAAAGTATTCAGACCCCTTTAAATTTTTCACTCTTTGTTTCATTGTAGCCATTTGGTAAATAAAAAAAAGTTTATTTTTTTTCTTATTAATGTACACTCTGCACCCCATCTTGACTGAAAAAAAAAACAAATGTAGAAATTTTTGCCAATTTATTAAAAAAGAAAAACTGAAATATCACATGGTTATAAGTATTCAGACCCTTTGCTCAGACACTCATATTTAAGTCATGTGCTGTCCATTTCCTTGTGATCCTCCTTGAGATGGTTGTACTCCTTCATTGGAGTCCAGCTGTGTTTAATTAAACTGATAGGACTTGATTTGTAAAGGTACACACCTGTCTATATAAGACCTCACAGCTCACAGGGCATGTCAGACCAAATGAGAATCATGAGGTCAAAGGAACTGGCCAAGGAGCTCAGAGGCAGAATTGTGGCAAGGCACACATCTGGCCAAGGTTACAAAAGAATTTCTGCAGTACTCAAGGTTCCTATGAGCACAGTGGCCTCCATAATCCTTAAATGGAGCAAATTTGAGACCACCAGAAGTCTTCCCAGACCTGGCCGTCCAGCCTAACTGAGCAATCGTGGGAGAAGAGCCTTGGTGAGAAAGGTAAAGAAGAACCCCAAAATCACTGTGTCTGAGCTCCACAGATGCCGTAAGGCGATGGGAGAAAGTTCCACAAAGTCAACTATCACTGCAGCCCTCTACTAGTCAGGCCTTTATGGCATAGTGGCCTGACGGAAGCCTCTCCTCAGTGCCAGACATATGAAAGCCCACATAAAGTTTGCTAAAAAAACACATGAAAGACTCTCAGACTACGAGAAATAAGATTCTCTGGTCTGGTGATTTGAAGATAGAACTTTTTGTTGATAATTCTAAGTGGTATGTGTGGAGAAAACCAGGCACTGCTCATCACCTGCCCAATACTATCCCAACAGTGAAACATGGTGGTGGCAGCATAATGCTATGGGGGTGTTTTTCAGCTGCAGGGACAGGACAACTGGTTGCAATTGAAGGAAACATGAATGCGCCCAAGTACAGAGATATCTTGGATCAAAACATGTTCCAGAGTGATCTGGACCTTAGACTTGGCCGAAGGTTCACCTTCCAACAAGACAATGACCCTAAGCACACAGCTAAAATAACAAAGGAGGGGCTTTAGAACAACTCTGTGACCATTCTTGACTGGCCCAGCCAGAGCCCTGACCTAAACCCAATTGAGCATCTCTGGAGAGACTTGAAAATGGCTGTCCATCAACGTTCACCATCCAGCCTGACGGAACTGGAGAGGATCTGCAAGGAAGAATAGCAGAGGATCACCAAATCCAGATGTGAAAAATTTGTTGCATCATTCCCAAGAAGACTCATGACTGTACTAGCTCAAAAAAGTGTTTCTACTCAATGCTGAGCAAAGGGTCTGAATACTTATGACCATGTGATATTTCAGTTTTTCTTTTTTAATAAATTTGCCAAAATTTCTACACTTCTGTTTTTTTTCAGTCAAGATGGAGTGCAGAGTGTACATTAATGAGAAAAAAAATGAACTTTTTTGAATTTACCAAATGTCTGCAATGAAACAAAGAGTGAAATATTTAAAGGGGTCTGAATAATTTCCGCACCCACTGTACGTCCGGTTGCACCAGAATGGGGGCTGAAGCAAAACGGTTCTTCAGAAGCTCAAATGCACGCACCGCATCCTCAGACCAGATAGCGAGATTGGTACCTTTTTTCGTCATGTCCGTGAGCGGTTTGGCTATAGTAGAGAAATTCTTAATAAACTTCCTATAATAGTTGGCAAACCCAAGGAACCGCTGGAGCGCCTTTAGATTACCAGGCCGTTCCCATCGCAGCACCGCTTGCACCTTCGCGGCATCCATTTTAAACCCTGCGGCGGACACAATATATCCCAAAAAAGGCAACTCTTGAACAAAAAACACGCATTTTTCAAGCTTAGCATAGAGCTTATTCTCACGGAGCAGCTGTAACACCTGCCTGACATGCTCTAAATGAGTGTCCTGGTCGCTCGAATAAATAAGGATATCATCCAGGTACACAATCACAAATTTCCCCAGCACATGAGCAAATACATCATTTATGAAATGTTGGAACACAGCAGGCGCGGTTGTCAACCCAAATGGCATAACTAGGCTTTCAAAATGACCCTCAGGGGTATTAAATGCCGTCTTCCACTCATCCCCCTGACGGACCCTTATGAGGTTATATGCCCCCCTGAGGTCAAGTTTGGAAAACCACTTCGCACCAGCCACCTGGTTGAACAAATCAGGGATCAGAGGCATCGGGTAGGGATCACGGACCGTAATCTGGTTTAACTCCCGGAAATCCAGACACGGGCGTAACCCCCCATCTTTCTTCTTAATAAAGAAAAACCCCGCTGCTACAGGTGAGGATGAAGGCCGGATGTGCCCTTTACTTAAACTCTCCGCAATGTAGTCCTTAAGAGCTTGTCTCTCCGGACCAGAAATACTAAACATCCTCGCCTTTGGCAATTTAGCCCCGGGTTTTAACCTAATTTGACAGTCATAGGCTCGATGTGGAGGTAGTTCTGAGCAACCCCTCTCAGAGAATACGTCCGCAAAATCCAGCAATGCCTCCGGAAGGCTGGACTTCACGGCGGACACACATGTGGCCAAGCAATTTTCCTGGCAGAAACTGCTCCACTGGACTATGTCCTGGGTTCTCCAGTCAATCACCGGGTTGTGCTTAGACAACCATGGGAAACCCAGGACTATTTGTGCTGGGAGATTATTGAGTACCTTACATGTAACCCACTCAGAATGTAGGACCCCAATGTGGAGTTTAACCTCAGCTACAAACTCAGTAATCTCCCCCTGTGGGAGGGGAGCGGCATTAATGGTAACCACGCGAATAGGATGAGGGAGTTTTTCGATCTTGAAACCTGCCATGCGTGCAAACTCCTCATCCATGAGATTGGTGGCTGAACCGCTATCCACAAACACTGATATTGGTAGCTCTCTGCCCGCAATAATAACCCTGGCAGGGAGCATACATTGAGATACCATCATGGAGGATATGCATACGCTCAGTTGGGCCTCCTCCATACCCTCTGAGCTTACCAGTTTTCCGCCGGTGCGACTTTCTTTGGTAGCACAGGACAAGCATTTACATAATGATCTCTTTTACCACAGTAAAAACATGCTCCATGCTTCCTGAACCCAGGAACGCGACGCTGCACATGTGATACCCCAGCGATTTGCATAGGTTCCGTGGGCTCATCTGCAGCAACCACACTGGCACCCCTGCTTTCCCCCAGAGGCAGCGTCTCCTGCGCCCCTTGACGCAAACGGCGATCAATACGGATAACAAAACTCATGGCAGATTCTAACGATGCAGGAGTCTCATACATCAGGAGGGCCTGTTTAACTCTTTCTGAGACCCCATGAATAAACTGACTCCGCAGCGCTGGGTCGTTCCACTGTGTGTCTACTGCCCAACGGCGAAATTCTGAACAATAGTCTTCCGCCATACGTTCCCCCTGACGGAGGGCGCGGATCTTAGATTCTGCTAAAGCCAATCTGTCGGGGTCATCATAAATGAGCCCGAGTGCTGAAAAAACATTCTCAACCGAATGAAATGTAGCAGAGTCGGCTGGTAAGGAAAACGCCCATGCTTGGGGGTCCCCACTCAGTAATGATAACACCAGACCCACCCGCTGAGCCTCATTACCTGAGGAGACCGGGCGCATGCGAAAGTATAACTTGCAGGCCTCCCGAAAGATGACAAATTTGCTGCGTTCCCCAGAAAATCGTTCAGGCAGCGGAATCTTAGGCTCTGCACCTGCACCAGCAGAAGCCGCTTGTACATTAGCTACAACCAGGCCCTGCTGCTGAACTGCCCCCTTCAACTCGGTGACCTGTACGGACAGCGCCGCCAACTGGCGGTTTATGGAAGTCATGGAATCCATGGACAAATGTTGGGCCGATTATAATGTTATGCGAGGCTTAGGTCGAAGGAGGCTGACAAAACCCGGGCCCCTGCGGAGTCCCTCAAACTAGGGAAAACCCTGTCTGACCCTCAACCCAGGGTTTTTGCTAAAGGTGAAAATGCCTGAGCCTCCAGCCTCTCCTTATCTCCTGCTCAGCCCTAAGCTGAACCCTCCACCCTCCACCCAGTGAGTTGTCAAACCACCAAAACCCACACAGTAATGACAGACAGGGAGAACTCAAACCACACCGCGCCGCAACCACACAGGACAATACTATAATGTGAACAGGGCAAAACAAAGCACAAATATAGGAAGACGAAAAGGTAACAACGGATCATACGACACCAGCTATGAATTTCTCTCTCCAACACCTCCACTCCAGACCGGAACCACTTGGCACAAAACACAAGCTATAATCGGCGACGCCCACAGGCCAGCACGACTATTTAAAGACCGTGGGCGTGACCAAACATCCCACCTGATTTCCAGCTAGATTAACCCCAGATAACCTGAGTAAAATCAAGCCGGCGCCACTGAGGCTATAGTGGACGGAGATGGAACTACCGCTGCCTGCCGGACGCTGTGGTGTGAACAGCGTCCGACATGACAGTAATTAAAAATACAATCCCGTTTCAGTTGATTGAGGAGATTGATGACCCTAAGGGTAGATTTCACATCTTGGTTTGCCAACTAAACATGTACCATAGTAAACATCTATGCCCCTAATAAAAAACACTTGAGTTTTCTAAACAAATTAATTTAAAAAAATCCAGGTTCACAGAAAGGGAGAACTGTATCTACTGGGAGACTTCAACATTGTCCCCGACGGGAACATTGATTCCACCTCAACTACACGTCATTTATCACCCTCACTCAATGAATGGCTTATTAATAACCAACTATATGACACAATTAGATGTTTAAATTCTTCCTCAAGGGAGTATTCTCATTACTTCAATGTTCATAAAACATCATCAAGAATTGACCTTTTATGAACAGACATTTTTTCTCTCCCCAAGGTTAGAAAAGTATCTATCCTAAATAAATCCATTTCGGATCATTCTCCAGTCCTGACAGAATTAACTCTAGGACCTTTTTCCAAAAATATCTTCCTCTGGAGGTGTAACTCCATGCTATTAAAATTCCCTGAATATAAAAAAAAAGAGGTTGAGGAAACTCTAAAACTTTATTTCGATGAGAGCAAATCAGATAAGATAGACCCCTTTATCTTTTGGTGCACGCACAAAGCGGTCATCAGAGCAGGGCTGTGGAGTCGGTAAGCCAAACCTGCGTGTTATGAACGAGTCACCGTAGGAGGCAGACACAAAAATAGAAGCTACGTCCAGAAAACCAGAGAAGTTGGCAACTATCAGATTGCAGACCCCTGAACCTATCAACACAACTAGCAGTAGCCGTGGGGGGTTCCTACGGTGCCCTAGACCCCTCGATCACAGCTGGAGAGCTAAATAGCCTAAAGACAGAAAAGGAAATCTAAACTGCCCCAGAGCAGACCCCAAAGTAAAAGGCAGCCCCCAACATATAATGACGGTGAAGCAAGATGAAAAAACACTCACACAGATAGAAAGATAGGCTGAGCAAACGATGGGGCCCAAGCTAACTAAACAGAGCAGGAAAGGAAGGTTGCTGTCTGCAATCTGCCAAAACCCTATCAAAGACATAAGCCAACAAGCTGATATGGAAAAAGACCCTGAAGCAGCTAGGCTTCAAAAACTAAATCAGCACTCAGGTATTTTCAGAAGACAGAGCTAAAGGAATTCAGCTCACCCCAGCAGGGAATGGCAGAAATCCAGAAAAACAAAGCAAAATAAAGTCAAAGCACAAATGCAGAGAGCCGAGCAGAAAACTTAGCTTTAGAAGAGCAGGAATTCAGACTGGTCTCCAAGGATCCCACAGAGAAATCACCCGCAGGGCAGAAGGGCGTTGGCAGCCTCATATCCAGTCAGTAACTCCACTCAGCCAGTCATCATCATTAGGCTCAGGTGTTTGATAATCAGGCTCACTACCTTTCTTTACCAGAAGAGGGAGTTCATCGGGCCTCAGTAATGAAGGGGAAAATGAACTCACAACACCTGCGACTCAGTCTCCTCAATTTCCCTTTCACCGACTCCAACATATATTGCTTATATTTGTGAAAAGTGAAAAATTTATTGTAGTACAATGTGAACATCAGACATTTAATCTTTTTTATGATACAATAATCAAGACATTTAGATAGAACATAATATATATTTATTGGAATACAACTTTAGAACACAAAAAACTGTAATAAATTGTAAATATGTAATACACTATGTAATATCAATTACATATATATATATAACACTATGTAATAAACTATGTAAGTGGCAAAAAACAGTTTTCAGCAAAAACATACTAAATAACACTTGTGCAGTCTATGAATTTGTCCTAAGAAATAAAATTGCCTCCATCAGATCCTCCTTCATAGATTACCTCACATCTGACCTAATAATTTTAAGGCCAGAGAACAACCTGTCTACACTAACTTGGGTTGGAGGCAAAGCCGTAACCACATGGGCAACATCTCTAACAATTTCCGGGTATAAAGGAGTTGCCTCATGCACAGTCAGTTTTGATGAACGGTTGAATTTTTCTATTTCTTTGAGAGCAAGTGAAACATTTTGCTGAAATCTGGTCAATCTGCTGCTATAGGAGACGGAGTGAAATCTTTTTCCTTGCGGCAACGCTTTGCCTGCTCCATATCATCCAAATACTTGTCAAAGTCAAACGCCTCATCTGATGAGGATGAAGATATGGCAGCAGTAGCAGTGTCAGGACTATGACAGCTGACAGGCACAGCATCTCCTGCCTGATGATCAGTGTCAGGAGCTCAGCGCTGCAGTGGCTGAGCGTCCTGCACTGACAGCTGGGAACCCCCTCACTGCTGCGATCGAGCGCGATCGCAGCATTCAGGGAGGAGGCAGAGGGTAGGGGGCTCCCTCTGCCTCAGGTCGGCATCCCAGCGATGTAATCGAGGGCCCGACCTGTGTTATGATGACCCAGAGGTGTCATGACACCTCCGGGTCATACAGCTATGGAGAGATGGTGAGACCATCTCAGCAGCTCTCAGAATAGGCATATTACATTGCAATGCTGGAGCATTGCAATGTAATATACCGAAAGTGAAAGTCCCATGATGTGACAAAGTAAAAGAAAAAACATTTTTTAAAAATAGATGTAAAAAAATTAAAAAATAAAAATAATTTTAAAAAATTCCCTAAAAATACACTTTTTTATATAAAAAAAATAAAAACAAAAAAAATACACATTTGGTATCGCCATGTCCGAAAAAATCCGATCTATACAAATGTCACCATAGTTAACCCCTTCAGTGAACACCATAAAAAAACCCACAAAAAAGTTGCAAGTTATACTTTTTCCAAACGGTATCATACTGCGTGGAAAAAGTGCAATAACACGCGATCAAAAAGACGGATATAAACATGGTACCGCTAAAAATGTCATCTTGTCCCGCAAAAAACAAGCCACCATACAGCGCCATCAGTGAAAAAAAAAAAAAGTTATAGCTCGCAGAATAAAGCGATGCAAAAATGATTATTTTTCTACAAAAGTTTATATTGTGTAAAAAACGCCAAAACATAAAAAAAGATATAAATGAGGTATCGCTGTAATCGTAGTGACCCGAAGAATAAAGCTGCCATACTAATTTTGCCACACGTGGAACGGAGAAAAAAAAATTCCTGAATTGCTGGTTTTTGTTCATTCTGCCTCCACAAAAATCAGAATAGAAAGTGATCAAAAAATGTTATGTACCCGAAAATGGTACCAATAAAAACGTCAACTCGTCCCGCAAAAATCAAGCCTGCACATGACTCTGTCGGCTGGAATATGGAAAAATTATAGCTCATTAAAAATCATTTTTGTTGAAAAAAAATGATTTTTTATTTTCACGGCTCTACATTATAAACTTCTGTGAAGCACTGGGGGGTTCAAAGTGCTCACCACACATCTAGATAAGTTCCTTGGGGGGTCTAGTTTCCAAAATGGGGTCACTTGTGGGGGGTTTCCACTGTTTAGGCACATCAAGGGCTCTGCAAACGCAACATGATGCCCACAGACCATTCCATCAAAATCTGCATTCCAAATCGGCGCTCCTTCCCTTCCGAGCTCTGCCATGCGCCCAAACAGTGGATCCACCCCACATATGGGGTATCTGTGTACTCAGGACAAATTGCACAACTTTTGGGGTCCTTTTACCCTTGGGATAATAAAAATTGGGGATGAAAAGATCATTTTTGTGGAAAAAATATGATTTTTTAATTTTACGGCTCTGCGTTATAACCTTCTGTGAAGCACTTGGGGGATCAAAGTGCTCACCACACATCTAGATAAGTTCCTTGGGGGGTCTAGTTTCCAAAATGGGGTCACATATGGGGGGTTTCCACTGTTTAGGTACACCAGGGGCTCTCCAAACGCGACATGGCGTCCGATCTTGTTTCCAGACAATTTGACATTCAAAATCTCAAATGATGGTCCTTCCCTTCTGAGCACTGCCGTGCGCCTAAAGATTGGTCTTCCTCCACACATGGGGTATCGATGTACTCAGGAGAAATTGCACAACAAATATTGTGGTTTATTTTCTCCTGATACCTTTGACAAAATTAAAAAAAATTGTGTCTGAAGAAAAATTTGGGGGGAAAAAGTTAAATGTTCATTTTTTCCTTCCACATTGCTTCAATTCTTGTGAAGTACCTAAAGGGTTAATAAACTTATTGAATGTGGTTTTGAACACCTTGAGGGGTGCAATTTTTAGAATGGTGTCACTTTTGGGTATTTTCTGTCATTTTGACCCCTCAAAGTGACTTCCAATGTGAGGTGGTCCCTAAAAAAAATGGTTTTGTAAATTTTGTTGTAAAAATGAGAAATCGCTGGTCAACTTTTAACCCTTACAACTTCCTAACAAAAAAAAATTGGTTACAAAATTGTGCTGATGTAAAGTAGACATGTGGAAAATGTTATTTAGTAACTATTTTTTGTGGCATCTCTCTGATTTTAGGGCATAAAAATTAAAAGTTTGAAAATTGCAAAATATTAAAAATTTTCACCATATTTCCATTTTTTTCATAAACGCAAGTCATTTTGACGAAATTTTACCACTAACGCGAAGAACAATATGTCACGAAAAAACAATGTCAGAATTAGCAGGATCCGTTGAAGCGTTCCAGAGTTATAAGCAGATAAAGTGACAGTGGTCCGATTTCAAAATTTAGGCCTGGTCCTTAACCGACAAAATGGCTTGGTCGTTAAGGGGTTAAGCAATTCCTTCAATTCAGCCACCTGTGTCCATTGACCTTCATTTAGGGTTACCTGAGGGTTCGCCATATCTATAAGAAACGGTTTTAGCCAGGATCAAAGCTAGGGGGGGGCAGAACCTCATACTGTTCCACAGAATCTCATACTGCACACTTCAGCTGCTGCAGAACCTTATACTGCACACCCCTACACTTGAAAATAAAGCCTGCACCTTAAGATGTGGTGAATGCAGTCTATTTATTACAACTATCAATTGATGTTGATGTGTTACTGAAGACGAGCAATGCCTGTCCTAAAGGAGTGTTAGTCTGTGTGCTACCCGGCTTTCATTCTTTTTGGTACAGATAAGATATGGATAGACAGATATGGATAAATGGATAGATAGCAAAAGCAGATTAGAAATCTGCGCTATTGAAAACATTATCTATGAGCTCAAAAACCTTTCAAGTGATGCAGTTTTTAAAAAATCTGATCTGCTTTTGCAGCTGAAAAACGTATCCTCAAAAAACGCAGCAAAAACGCTGTGTGTGAATGTAGCCTTAGATCATAAATAGAACAGCCATTTATAGGACATTTCATAACTTTCCCAAATTCCTATGAAAAAATATTCAGCACATTCTGCATTGAATTACTGTACCCAATTTATTATATATTTTAGGAGGCGGACCATTTTATACCGACTCCACCAAAATGAGCTACGACTCCACAGCCCTGCATCAGAGGTTAAATGATACAGATTTCCTCCAGACACAACCGTAAAAAAAAGATAAAACAACAAAATATACAATCTCACATCAAACTAAAGGAAAACCTCCAAAATAGTCGAGGGCATCCCTCCCCTGAAACACACTTAGAATTACTAAAACAAAATTTAAAAGAAGCCATTCTAGATGATTATGATATAGTAATTAAAGCGTCGAAATTTAAAGTTTACTCAGAACTAGAGTTGAGCGATACCGTCCGATACTTCAAAGTATCGTATCGGATGGTATCGGCCGATCTTTAAAAAAAGTATCGGTATCGCCGATTCCGATACCGGAAGTCCCATTCAAGTCTATGGGACTTCCGGTATCGGAATAAGAAAAACCCTTTCCTGCCCTTGTACAGCCTCTCTGGGGTCTGTACGGGCCTTTCGGGGGGCTGTGCCGGCCTGCCAGGGGGTCTGTGCAGGCTCCGGTGGTCTGTGCCGGCCTGCAGGGGGGCTGTGCCGGCCTGCCGGGGGGCTGTGCAGGCTCCGGGGGGCTGTGCCGGCCTGCCGGGGGGCTGTGCCGGCCTGCCGGGGGGCTGTGCAGGCTCCGGGGGTCTGTGCAGGCATCGTCCGATGGGACTACAAGTCCCATCTGGCGATGCCTGCTACCATGACAGTGATTGACACATTAGCCAATGATGGGACAGTAGTAGTCCCATCATCCGGCTAATGTGTTAAATGTAAAAAAAAAAAAAAAAATTACATGCTACATACATACAACATGCATACTACATACATGCTACATTCATACTACATGCAACATACATACTACATATATACTACATGCATGCTACATACATACTGCATGCTACATACATACCACATATATACTACATGCATGCTACATGCTACATACATAACACATATATACTACATGCATGCTACATACATACTACATGCTACATACTACATATATACTACATGCATGCTACATACTACATGCTACATACATACTACATATATACTACATGCATGCTACATACATACTGCATGCTACATGCATGCTACATACATACTACATATATACTACATGCATGCTACATACATACTGCATGCTACATACATGCTACATACATACTACATATATACTACATACATACTACATACATACCACATACATAACACATATATACTACATATATACTACATACATACTACATACATACTACATACATACCACATACATACCACATATATACTACATGCATGCTACATACATACTACATGCATGCTACATATATACTACATGCATGCTACATACATACCATATACATACTACATGCATGCTACATACATACTACATGCATGCTACATATATACTACATGCATGCTACATACATACTACATGCTACATACATACTACATATATACTACATGCATGCTACATACATACTACATGCTACATACATACTACATATATACTACATGCATGCTACATACATACTGCATGCTACATGCATGCTACATACATACTACATGCTACATACATACCACATATATACTACATACATACAATACATTCATACAATACATACATAGACATACAGTACATATAACATAGAGTAACATACTTACCAATACTTGTCACATTGTTCCCCGAAGCCATTGTCTTTTCCGGAATAAATATTAACATAACAAACCACAAAAATACTCACCCACGATCCGAAGCAGTCCACGAGTGTGTCCCACGACGATCTTGGGTAGAGAACTGCAGCATCAGCTGTTGCTGCCGTTCTCTACGGGCTGCAGGAATCCAATGACGGAAGGTAGGTATCCTTCCGCACTGTATTCCTCCGCCACTTAAAAAAAAAAAAAGTCCCTAGTCTCACTTTATGCCATTGCTGTGTGGCTGCATTAATACATAGGAGAAGAAATGGAGCCAATGGAATTCAATATTTCCCAAACCCTAAACCCAAATAATCCTTTTACGGGCTTCAGGTGCCTCAGGATACTTTATTCAAAAAAATGTTTTTTGTTTTCCACTTGTTTAATATGTGTTGCCTAGAATATGTAAAGTTATTAATTCTGAGTTCTCTACCCTCAACCCAGTCCCTTTTACTCTTCAATTACCCTTTTTCCCTTCTGCACAAATCATCTAGGAGAACAGATATAAGGCGAAAATGTCAGTAGGCTTGGATAAAATTAATTTGATGACTGCTAAAATATACAAAATGTTAATAAAAATTTTGGAAAACAAAAAAAGGGAAAACAAAAAAACAAACAGACAAAAAAAAAAGCTTTTATTTACATAACATGGATAAGAGACATAACTTCTGAGAGGGAGTGTATTGATTCTTGGAATATAAGTTCACATTTTATTTTAATTTCTACAGAATCATTACCTATGTACAATGGACTAAACCATCGCTATTACCTGCACTAAGACATTACCCATACAATAAACTTTGTGCCTTGAAGGTTTACCAGGTGTATGTCACTGTCACCACTTTGGGTTGGGTGTACCCACCACTTTTCCTGATACCTGTTGTAGTGTGTCTGACTTTTTATGATTTCTTTTTTTTATGCAATATTCAATAACATTTGTACTTTTTAACTCTTACTCTGGCCTTGGTAAAAGCTTTTTTTGTGGTCTATTTATATTCATGCTTTATGGCCCGTTACGTAGGATAATTTTGCTGTGTGAGTACGATTACAGCAATACCTCATTTATATTCTTTTATGTTTTAGCGCTTTTACACAATAAAAACTATTTTATTCAAAAAAAGAATCGCTTTATCTTGAGAGCTATAACTTATTTATTGTTCTGCTGCCGGACCCGTATGGCGGCTTGTTTATTGCAGGACAAGATGACGTTTTCAGCTGTACAGTTTTTATGGAGATTGCTTTTTTATCGCTTATTTTTCCACTTTTGTTCGGCAATATCATGATAAAGCATAGCTTTTTGCCTTTTTTTGTTTGTTTTTATGGAGTTCATTGAAGGGGACAGTGAGACAGTTTTATAGGTCGGGTCGTTCCAGAAGGGGCGATACCAAAGAGGTGTACTTTTTATTTTAAACATAAATATATTTATTGGATTAATAGTTTCTTTTTTTTTGTTCTTTAGTTTGTGATTTTTACAAAAATATTTTTACAATTTTTTTAATTTTTTTTTACTTTTGCAAATTATCCCCGGATAAGTCATGAACTGTATAATGACAGATCACTGATCTAGCTGATCACAGCGCCATATCTATACGGCAGTTTGAAGGAACACAGCTCCTACTGCGCCGTGTATATACAGCGCAAGTCGGGAATGGATTAAACGATGTTGTCTATGAATGGACAATGAGCCAAGCTGTGCCCTTTCAAATAGGAGATATTCCTTCTAGTACAGACCATTTGCTATCCCCCCTCTAAGCTGAGAATCCAGGAGCTAAGGTGCCAGGATTGACACCTACCTCCACCAAAAGCCTTTGTCAACTAAATGTAACTCTCCTGCCTTATTAATATCCATTGTTATTCATTTGCTTCACACTCTACATGAGATTTTAGATGATGAAGATATGATTCCCAGGAATAACATTTCCCACATTCTGAACATAAAAAATGGTTTCTACCCTGTATGAGTTCTCTGATGTGCAACAAGATTTGAACTCGAACTAAAACATTTCCCACATTCTGGACATGAATACGGCTTCTCTCCTGTGTGGATTCTTTGATGTTTAATAAGATTTTGTCCCTGGATAAAACTTTTCCCACATTCTGGACATGAATATGGCTTCTCTCCTGTGTGAATTCTGGAATGTGTAATCAAATTTGCGTTACAGTTAAAACACTTCCCACATTCTGGACATGAAAATGGCTTTTCTCCTGTGTGAATTCTCTGATGATTGCGAAGACCTGATTTCTCTGTAAAACATTTCCCACATTCTGGACATGAAAATGGCTTCTCCCCTGTGTGGATTCTTTGATGTTTAAGAAGATATGAACTGTTGGTAAAACCTTTCCCACATTGTGGACATGAATATGGCTTCTCCCCTGTGTGACTTCTGTAATGTGTAACCAAACTTGACTTACGGTTAAAACATTTCCCACATTCTGGACATGAATATGGCTTCTCTCCTGTGTGAATTCTCTGATGTTTAAGAAGATCTGATCTCTGGAAAAAACGTTTCCCACATTCTGAACAGGAAAATGGTTTCTTCTCTGTGTGAATTATTTGATGTTCAACATCACTTTTGTGGCTTTCATTTTGCTTAACAGTCTGTGATGAATCCAAATAGGTGACTGATTGAAAAGGCTCCGATGACTGATTTTTGCTCTGAAGGGCTGGAGGTATAGCTGGAATAATGGCATGCTTTTCATAGGTATCTGGTTTTACACCACAGTCATCTGCCAAGAATAAAACTGATTTTATTATTTTTCAATATCAATGCCTTATATATTATATAATTTCTATATACATAATTCTATACAACTCAAAGTATAATGAAACTATGACCTAAGACAGTGGTGAGCCACCTGTTCACAAATCCCATGGTACTGAACCTCTAAAGTACAATCGACAAACATGATACACAAACACAGAAAAGTTTGAAGCAATAAAGAGAGGATTAAAAATAAGCTTTATCAAATTACAATCTGTAGCAACAGATAAAAACATGTGAGATTCCACAAGGGGTATTCCCATCTCTGGTCATCCATCCCCATATGTAGTAGGTGTAATAATAATATTAGGAAATATGTAGTGTAGTTCTTCTGACTCGCTAAGTTGCTCACCCCATGTGCAGAGCATTGCATTATCTTAGGTATCCATGGTTACTACCACTCATATAGTGACTGTTAGTTGCTAGTGGTCATAACCATGGATACCTAAGCTACTGTAATGGGGTAAGCGACAGAGAATCAGAAAAAGAATACCACATTACTAATTGGAGGTATTTGCTATTATTATTACACCTACTATATTTTGGGATAGGATCTTGGAAATGAGAGTACCCCCTTAAGGCCTCCTTCACACGTCAGTGTGTCCGGTACATGTGGTGACAGTTTTCATACGTACCGGTGACGACCCACTGCAATGAATGGATCTTCGCACATGTCAATGTGTGTTACCCTCATGCCTACTGCCACCAGGCCCGGGTCCGCCGCTACCTGCCCTGCCGCTCGCACGCTGCTCCAGGGCTGCCCACGTCCTGCTGTTGCTCCCCGCCAGGCGCCTGTACAGGCGCTTCGGCGAGCTCCCTCTATTCGTGCATTCGCCTTAGGGCCCGACCGCACGTGCGCCCGCCCCTCTTGTCTCCCTGCGTGACCTGACTTGGCAGCACTGCCTGTCCAATGTCCAGTTAGCCAGCCTCCAGCAGGGACTAGTACAGCAGCGCGATACCCAGGCCCACAGATTGACCTATATGGCCTCCGTGGATGACCGCCTGCTCTCCTTGCAGTCCACAGAAACATAAGGGTTCTAGCCAATTTTCCGATAATGCTGCAGATGTAAAGAAACTAGGGGAAACCATATCTCCAATAGTGGGAACTCGTCTGGCAACAACATTGGTGCCAGAATCTAATATTTTTCCCAATGTTTCATCCTCATAGAGGATTGGTAGGCATTTAAAAAAATGCTCTTTATTTTATCAAATTGCAGACTATATTCAAGACTGACAAATATTTTATTATTTTTATTTATGTCTCTCTTTTTTATGGGATTCACATTATTTTTTGGTCCCAATAAATCTTTTCTGTCCCTATTATCTGCCCTGATTTTAGCTCTAACATCCAATTTGCATAGCCCCGTTTTTTCAATTTTTTATGCAGCGCATCAAATTCTTTGTTTTTCACCTTTTCCTCCGTGCAGTTTGTTTTTAACCTTATATGTTTTCCAACGAAAAAACACAACCTGCAACAGAAAATTGATCAAATCTTACGTGTTACAGAACCACTTAGCACCCAGAATATGTTGTGCAGTTATATGGATGTATAATAGGTTCTATGTGAGATGCATGTCCCTAATGCATCAGCATTACCCTTTTGTCCGCCCTCCCCCCACCTTTGTAATTTCCACAGTAAACATCGGCAGGCTCCGGCCACCTGCGGCTTTTGTAATGTATGTCTGGCCTGCCGCTTTTCTATTGGCCGGCCCTCTGTATCTGTGTGATATATTCTGTGTCCTGTGAGGAAAGTGTTGTCAGACTGGAAATACATGGAGAAGCAGTGATCTTTTATATGCGTCCATGTAAACAGGGAATTACAGCCAGCGTCATTCATTCAGACTCCAGCCAAAGCAGAGTGGACCTCCGAAACCACGGGGTGGTACTGAAAGAGGTACCCCAGCTTGGGTAGACCCCATTACACTGGTGGCAGACAGCGGGATTTGATACCCCTTCTACAGGAGGAAAGGAATGAATGGAAAATAACTACCAGAAGTTAAAGAGGACTACATTAAAAGATCTGGTGGAAGCCCGAGGATTGATCACTAGCAACAAAACAAAAGCGGATTTGATAGCAGCCATCATAGAACACGACAGTGCAGCGCCCCCCAATGTGAACGTGGAGGAGACCGAATTCCAGAGGAAGGTAAAGAACAGACTGGCGTTCTATGGCCTAAACCCTGCAGTGGAGATCATACGAGAGGTGATGGCTGATGTGCGTACTAATCTGAAGGAAAAGATGGCCGAGCGGACCAGGATAGAGCTAGCCAAGATGGAGATGGCAGAGTGGACCAAACTGGTGCCTGCCCCTAACGATCCCTGTATAGGGGTTAGTCGAACCTGGTGCGCTCGCTCGGGGAGTTTCGGTATCATGGTCCAGTGGGTCCACTCTTGCTACTCGCCACCACCGGCTTAACAGTGTGTTTCCACGGACCATGTGTCTGTGGGCAAGGCATGCTGACATGACTGTTTTTTTTAGCAGAACGGTCCACAAAACGTCTCGCACACGTGCACACTAATGAGATATGGATAACATCTGTGTGTCTTCAGTGTGAAAAGTACAGGAGCCTGGGAATCATCGGTACTGTTCTCGCTGATCCCCGGCTCTGGGTGTTGAAAACAGCTCACATCATTGTACCCTGCTCTGCCTGTGATCAGCACAACCAGGGAACAATATTGAGAGATGTATTCAGGCCTCACTGTCTACATAGAGTAAAATTAAATCTTAAAAAACCACACACATTATTCTCACCTTAAGGCTGTGTTCACACGTTGTGGTTTTTTTTTTGCTTTTTTCCCACGGATTTACCAAAAAATCCGCTCAAAAAATGCCTAAAAGAAGCTGCCATTCATTTTAATGCATTTTGCACTTTGTGCATATTGATGCGTTTTTTTTACCACGAAAAACTGCTTCACGGTAAAAAACGCAGCATGCTCATTAATTTCGCGGTAAATTCCGCATTTCTGGCTATTTTCTGTGTCTGGGGATGCTCCGGGAAAAAAACAACAAAAAAAAAAAAGCAAAAATCGCGGCAAAAACGCGCGGGAAGGAGTCCGTTTTTCATGCAGAAATTTTCTGCATACGTGTGCACATAGCCTAACACCTAATCCAGTGAAGCCATGGTCACCTGTAAAGAAATAAAAATGAAAAAACAATATCATTCATCTGTCCAAATTTGAAAGAATCCAAAGTGTCCCATGCCGTAATCCATCTGTGCGACATTTGCTTATCAGAATAAGCGGTAACCTGAGGGGACTACTCACGTTGAAAAGCTGGGTAGAATAACTCGTTCACACCCTGATTTTTCAAAGTGAACTGCGATGATCTCACTGAGGTAATCACAGTTCATAGGCCCGCTCTTGTTGCAGGGAGTCACTTTCCCCTGCTCTTCAGCGGGAGTGGTTGCCTCTTAACCCTCCAAAGTCCATTGCACCTAAAAGCACTACAAAAATAGGCTGGTGACTATCTCATCCAACCTTTATCCACCCCTAATTCCTCAAGATAGTTGGACCATCATTGAAAATAAGCCACTGTACTTTGTGTCACTCCCACCACATTGTATAGTGTAAGCTCTTATGGGCAGGGTCCTCAATATCTTTGCATTAATTACTGTATTATCGTTAACTTTGTTAGGACTGTTGTATATGAACTGTTGAATTGTAAAGCGCTGCAGAGTATGTTGGCGCTATATAAGTAAAGATTATTATTATGAGCAAATGTCGGACAGATTGATTACAGCGTTGGTAACTCTATTCATTCAATTTTGGACAGGCGAGAGATATTGTTGTTTTATTTTCGTTTGTGTACAGGTGACAATGGCTTCAGAGATTAGGTGTTGAGGGCTTTTACCCATTACCATGAAAAAAATGTTCCGATTTCAGTCTAGAAAAGTAGGACTAATGTCATAAACAGTGCCATGCGATTTTCATGCGAGTACAATCCGATTTTTCACACCTAGCAGGCGACTGACATCCGAACACCATGTAATTGCTATTTGATTGCAATTCAATTTTAAACATGAACTTTGACATACGGAATTACTCTGTCATTTACACATTTTTCCAAGGAAATATACTTCAATAAACACATACTGTATATATTTCATGAAAAGCCGGCAATTCATCTGCCGCGTACAGTAGAATCACAGCGTGACGCGACAGAATAGACCAGATAGATTACAAACAGTATATACAGGGTGGGTCCTTTACATGGATACATCTAAATAAGATGGAAATGGTTGGTGATATCAACTTTCTGCTTGTGGTACATTAGTATGTGGGAGGGGGAACACTTTTCAAGATGGGTGGTGACTATGGCGACCATTTTGAAGGTGGCCATTTTGGATCCAACTTTATAAATGGCCCTCCCTGTATGCGTAGAATAGATAGATATAAAGATGTCAGTCACACATATAATTAGCACAGTGTGTATGTGCAGCTTACTGTACATGTATTTAATTAAATGATTATTTTTCTGAAAAAAAATTGCATGGGCTTAAATTTCATAACCAGCAGAGGTAAAGCAGATGACTGTGGGCTGATTTTTATGGCCTGGAAAGGAGGTAATACCCATGGAACTTCCCAGGCTATTAATATCAGCTCTCAGTTGTACACTTAGCTTTTACTGCTTGTTAAAATGGGGTCCCGCTCAAAAAAAAAAAAAATGACGTAAAGTCCCCCTATAGTTATTAACCAGCAAAGGCTTGGCAGACAACTGCGGGCTGATATTAAGAGCCTACAAAGGGAACATGGACACTGGCCCCATTTCAGAATAAAAACATCAGCTTTCAGCTGCACCAAAAATGGAGCATATATAAGATGCACCAGTTCTGGCACTTAGCCTCGCGCTTCCCACTTGCCCTGGTGCGTGCCAGACAAAATTGTTGGCACTGTGCCAAAATTTGCTTTTGGCATGTTTCAGCTCTTTCCAAAGAGGCTCAATAGGATTTAGATCAGGGCTCATAGAAGACCACTTTAGAATAGTCCAACGTATTCCTCTTAGCAATTCTTGGGTGTTTTTAGCTGTATGTTTTGGGTCATTATCCTGTTGCAAGATTTTTCATCCATTTTCCTCCTGTGGCCACATCCAGGGAGGTTAAATTTCTGAATAATATGTGCAACTGTAATCACAGGAGCACCAAGCTGCTTGGAGATGGTCTCATAGCCTTTACCTTTAACATGTTTGTCTATAATGTTCTTTCTAATCTCCTGAGACAAATCTTTCCTTCGCTTCCTCCTGCTTGAGTTGAGTGTGATACTCACCATATCACAAAACAGCACAGTCAGTATCTGTAGCCTCTATACAGGCCACACACTGATTCCAAGATTGTAGACACCTGTGATGCTAATTAGTGGGCAAACCGCGATTTAACATGTCTCTTGTCACATAATTTCAAGTTTTATTTTTTAAAAATTCTGTGGAAGCATGGTTGAAAAGCAATGTCTGACTTTCATTTGTTCATTTTCATAGATTTTTTTATCTGTTAATTTTGTCAGATTCAAGTTATTTCTGTGACCATTGTGGGTTTTTCTGTCATTAAACGAGGGGTACCAACAGTTTTGACCACGTGTGTAATTACAGTAGAATCTGTGACTTCTCTGCATTTAGTGGTCACTACTCACCTGGGTAGTCATATGTAGGAATCTCCTCTTTACACCGCCCATCACCCTTCACATATGTCTCTGTAGTATTAATATGGGTCAGATCTTCACCCTGAAACAAATATTGTAAAAGTCACAGACAGATGGAGAAGTCCCATCTATGATCAGCTCTAATCCTGCCATCTCCACCGCTCTCATTACACAAGTATAAAACACATAATACTGGTGGATAAAACAAGACTGAGCACAAGACCTTCACAGCCGTCTACACATCATAGGGGAGATCTCATGACAGCTTCTCTCCATCTACCTGATGATCCTGAGGAACATTGGGATCTTCTTGGTTACAGTCCTGTGGAAGAAGAGGACGGGGACATCTCTCTGGTGTTGTCCTCTTACTGGATAGATCTGGAGGAAACACATACAGGGACTGAATTCATTCTCTACATACAGATAATTATAGGCCGTGTGTATTTAGTAAAGTCTATTACCTGGTGATGTGAGGGGCTGGGGAACCTCCATCATGACGTCCCTGTACAGATCTTTGTGTCCTTCTAAATACTCCCACTCCACCATGGAGAAATAGATGGCGACATCCTGACACCGTATAGGAACCTGACACATACAATGATACCGTCATCCCCCCCGATCCCTTCATAGTGTTACTGTATAATGTCCCAGCATTCCCAGCAGTGTCACCTCTCCAGTCAGCAGCTCAGTCATCCTGTAGATGAGTTCTAGGATCTTCTTGTCATTGATGTCCTCATGTTTCAGGGGGTGAGGTGTAGGCCCTGTGATTGGGCTCAGGGGTTTTCCCCATCCCTCAGACACAGGGTCCTGACAGCGCTCACTAGAAGTCTTCTTCACTACTGTGTAATCCTGGTTATGGAGAGACACATTAATAAATCTCACTGCAGACATTTCCAGAGTCCTCACCTCTCCAGTTCTGTCCATCTGTTATTCCCATAGATAAGAATGATGTAATGTGACGTCATCAGAATCTCTCACCTCTCCAGTAAGCCGGAAGAGGATCTCTAGGGTGAGGTGTAATATCCTCTCCATCTTGTCTGTAGCCATCCGTTAAAGTTTAAAGTAAATCTTCTAGAAGATAATTATACCGATTGTATCTGCCAGGATCCTAAATGGAAGGAAGATCAGCTGATGAAGAAACATACAAAATACCATGGGAAAACAAGATACCGGAGCATCAGATTTTTTTGGAATAAATTTATGGACTTCAGTGCGCTGCTTGACAAATTCAAGAATCCAGATTATGAGAAAGATTAACTGTTTATTTCCCAACGCGTTTCGAAGTGTATACCACTTCTTCCTCAGGGGATGACATATCAAATATATATATATATATATATATGTCAGGTGGACATGTCCTGTAACCAATCCGAAAAAGGGCAAAAGTTGTAACATAATGCACCAAAATGAAAAACAACTCACTGTTCATACTTTCAGTTATTCAACTTCTATTAACTCCGTCAGGTCTCTAAAGCTGCAAAACAGTTACAAGAAGTGACCTGAAAAGAGCAGATAAGACGTCAAAAAATGGCATCTCAGGACCCCGTCCATTCTGAGGACCAGAGATCGTCATGTGACCTCACTATGGGCGCTCCTTCTGTTACAAGTCCATGAAAAAAAGAAAAAGGATTGCTCAGGAAGGCATCAATGTGCAGTACGATACGGGGAGTAGAGATGTGCAAACTTGTCGGAAAACGTTCGTCAATCTCAAATTCGGCACGAACGTAGCACATTCGGATTAGTGTTCCAGAGCAAAGTTCGAGCACATTTTGGTAAATGATCGCGATTCCAATAATGCTTTTGTTAGGTGTCACAGGGTTACCGCAGAGAGTATCCAGAAGACCGCAGCATCTGATTGCTACTACTCCTGCGCTGAAAAGCAGTTCTTTTTAATGGTGTTCATTTCTTCTTTTGGCAGAACAGGGGTTAATCGACCATGTTGGAAACTCTGAGCTCTCAGCTGTGCTCAGTTAGCCACCAACATCCCCTATATAATCTGGGTCCTGATTCAAACCCACATCAGAGCTAGCATTTGTTTCATGGCTTAGAGGAGAGGTGTTCACATGAGGAGTTTTGGAGGAGTTATCTGTGACTGTTGCATGGTTTGCAAGTGTGGTAATTCCCTTCCCTCCTCTATTTTGTTTTTTTCCCCATCCTCCACTCCCCGATGCATTCCTGATATATGTGAGTGAATATTTGTATGCATGATGTTTTCAGTTTACCCTTGTCGGGTTGGTGTACTGTGGTGCAGAATAGCACCCCTCTTCCCTGGGTGGGTTAACAGAACAGGCGGAGGGTTAACTCAGGAGATAAGAGAAGGGTGGCTGCCCTGGCATCGTCACCTTCAGAAGTATCCTGGGGAATAGGGTGAGCTGGGGCACCCCCTAGAGTTAGGGACAGGGAAGGTGCTCCTTGTCCCGGGTCACCTAACAGCTGAGTCGTGACATTAGGACTTTGGCTAGGTTAGGGGGGTTCGTATTTGATGAGGGGAAGGGGTGATGAATTATTATTATTATTTATTTATATAGCACCATTGATTCCATGGTGCTGTACATGAGAAGGGGTTACATACAAATTACAGATATCACTTACAGTAAACAAACTAACAATGACAGACTGATACAAAGTGGAGAGAGGACCCTGCCCTTTCGGGCTTACATGCTACAGGATGGTGGGGAAGGAGACAGTAGGTTGGTGGGTTGCAGCAGTTCCGGTGTTGGTTGAGGTGATATCACCGGTAGTGGTGAGTGAGAAGGAGGTAGCGGGGTCATTGCAGGCTGTAGGCTTTCTTGTAGAGGAGGGTTTTCAGGTTCCGTCTGAAGGATCCAAATGTGGTTGATAGTCGGACTTGTTGGGGCAAAGAATTCCAGAGAATAGGGGCTATTCGGGAGAAGTCTTGGAGGCGGTTGGGTGAGGAGCGAATAAGTGTGGAGGAGAGAAGGAGGTCTTGGGAGGACCGGAGATTACGTGAGGGAAGGTATCGGGAGATTAGTTCAGAGACATATGGGGGAGACAGGTTATAGATGGCCTTGTAGGTCAGTATTAGTAATTTGAACTGGATACGCTGAGGGAATGGGAGCCAGTGAAGAGATTTGCGTAGGGGAGAAGCGGAGGAGTAGCGAGGAGAGAGATGAATTAGTCGGGCGGCAGAGTTAAGGATGGACTGGATAGGTGCGAGGGTGTTAGCAGGGAGACCACAGAAAAGGATGTTGCAGTAGTCGAGGCGGGAGATGATGAGGGCATGCACAAGCATTTTAGTAGATTGAGGGTTGAGGAAAGGACGGATTCTAGAAATATTTTTGAGCTGGAGGTGACAGGAGATAGAAAGAGCTTGGATGTGCAGTGTGAAGGACAGGGCAGAGTCAAAGGTTACTCCGAGGCAGCGGACTTCTGGTACTGGGGAAAGTGTGATGTCATAAATTGTTATAGCTAGGTCGGGTAAAGAAGATCTGTTAGATGGAGGAAAGATGATGAGTTCAGATTTGTCTACATTGAGTTTGAGGAAGCGAGAAGGAGGATATGGCTGATAGACACTCTGGGATTCTGGACAGCAGAGAGGTGACGTCTGGGCCAGAGAGGTAGATCTGAGTGCCATCAGCATAAAGGTGGTAGTGGAATCCGTGGGACTTTATGAGTTGCCCCAGACCAAGTGTGTAGATTGAGAAGAGTAGGGGTCCTAAAACAGAGCCTTGGGGGACTCCAACAGAGAGAGGGTGGGATGAGGAGGTGGTGTGGGAGTGGGAGACGCTGAATGTGCGGTTGGAAAGGTATGAGGAGATCCAGGATAGGGCAAGGCCTTTGATGCCAAAGGAGGAGAGGATCTGTAGTAGGAGGCAGTGGTCAACTGTGTCAAATGAAGAGGACAGGTCTAGAAGCAGGAGTATGAAGTACTGTCTGTTTGATTTGGCTGTAAGTAGGTCGTTAGTAATTTTGGTCAGGGCTGTCTCAGTGGAGTGATGGGGTGGAAACCAGATTGTACATTGTCAAAGAGCAAGTTAGATGATAGGTGGGAGGAAAGTTCAGCGTGGACGTGCTGTTCCAGGAGTTTGGAAGCGAATGGAAGCAATGATATGGGAAGAGGTCAGAGTACCGGCAGTCTGTATGTTTTTTTAATGAACTTAATGTGTGTATTCCAGCAGGCAAACAAGGCGCAGAAACCATCAACAATTTCATGACACAAGGGCTTCTGTCATTGGTGAAGTCACATGTCCCTCTCCATATAAAAAGCGGACATGCTTTGCTGTTGCTATATTCTCAGTGTAACAGCGCAGAAAGGCCGCTCCTGCTGCTGCAAGTTGTAAAGCCGGTGTGTTTGTGCTTTGTTTCCCTGGCGGTACTCTGCATGTCTGTGCTCTTACCCTTTGCTCCTTTCCCTCTTATCAGCTGGGATACTGTTGTGTTACCTGAATGGATGCTGCTCAGTTCCTTGCTCTGCTGCATAGCCGTACATGTGTTGTAGAATCTTTGCTCTGCAGCATGACCATCCGCGTGTGCGGTCCCTGGCTGCTGCTGAAGCTATCCGTGGGTTGCGAGGTCCTCTGCAGCTGGTGCATTACTTTCCACGTGTCCAGGCTTGCAGCCGCTGCCAGGTGCCTTAAGCCTCAGTTCCTGTGTTGGCTATGCTGTACTGGTTTCTGTTTGTGCTTGGGGTACACGCAGCCACACTTTCCCTGCTTTTATTAAGTGTAGTGTGTGCGTTTGAATTGCTGTCCCCAGCCTATTTTGGAGGGGCAGCTCCTATTTAAAGTTCCTCTTCCCTGCTGGGCACTGCTGTGATTGAAATATATTTCATGTAGATCTCACTTGCATATATACTCATATAGAATTACAGCCAATATATACACTATAATCCACTGCTTTAAAATGGCTAAATACCTCCTGAACCGCGTGTTGAGGCGGAGAAACGCGCGTAGAGGTGCATCATTACAGGTGGTTACCCCAAATTTCATCATGACTGCAGGTAAATACTTATGATATACCGTGATATACTACTTTAGCAGTTATGGGCATAGGTTATCTTAGGGATATGGCATGCATTTCTCTTATTGATGGCGCTTTGCTCATTTGGGTAAAACACCATAGTCATTCGTTTATTTGGACGGATGTCATTTGACTAGTATCTTATATATCCCTTTGTGTGCTTATTGGGCAACCTGCGTATTTTTCCATCTAAATTTTTGGCATATACCTTTGCATATAACCTTATTTGGGTTATACCTCCTGTATGCTTCTTTGTGTACTGGTCCGACTCCTTACTATTTGGTACTCTATTCTACTTTGTTATGATATGTAGTGTTTATGAGATAATAAAATTTGAATATTTTTATATATTTTGATCTTTGTCCTTCATTTTGCTCTTTTTGGTGGTTATCCAGGTGTATCCATATAAATGGCATACCCTATAGTTTGTGCTAATAGTGTTGTGCATGCAGTAGTCCACATTTCCTACTTAAAATTATTTGGGCTAATACTGTGTTGCAGTCAGGACTCCAGAGGTCACATTTACTAATAAAAGTCGTTTGGGATAATACTCTGATGCAGGCACCAGTCCACATTTCAACATATTAATCTTTTGTGCCAATTCTGTGGTCTAGCCACACTATATCAGCCAATAAATAATGATTATTAAATTAGTGACAAGTGACTTACAGGTCTGGGCCTAGAGTTGTGAAACAGCCAGTTAAAAGAGGGGAAGGGTACAGCCAACATGAGTGGGAAAAAGTAAGGTTGTGGTGGAAGGGGGAACACGCTTGGTGTTTGAGGTTTATGTGGGGTAGGTGGTAATGTTGCTGAAAACTCTACTGAACAAACATCGTCCTATCCAAAGACAACTGACAATTAATCCGCTGGTGTAAAACTGCAGGGGAAATCCGCACAAAAACTGCAGTAAAATTGCACTAAATCTGCAGGTAAAGCGCAGGTCATTTTACCTGCGGATTTAGCAAATTCTGCGCGGAAAATTCAGCAGCAGAATCTGCAACGTGTGCACATACCCTTACTGAAGGGATACTCAACTCCATTTCTTTTTCAGCATACAGCGGTGCGCTTTGTAGATGAGGGCCAGAATGAGCATGTGCTCCAGTAATTTTTACAACGTTGGAACCTGCAGTTGGGTCTTAAAAGAGGCCCAGGCTAGGCAACCCTTTCCACCCTCACGAACTGCACACCTGCCACCATTGCTGTACACAACCAGAGTTGTGACTGAGGATGCAGTGCTTCTCGTGGTTGCATAACTCACACATCTGAGGTTCCCCACAGTCAGTTGGGGAAAACATGCTCTTTCTGGAATTCATCAACAAGGTGTAGATGAGTGCATCCCACAACCTCTGTGTCTCGAGGTAACTCTTGACTCCGATCTCTCCTTCAAAATACATATCCATGCCATTCCCCCTTCCTGCAGACTACAACTCAAAAATATTTCCTGAATCCATACATTCCTTAATCAAGAATCTGCAAAATCCCTAGTGCATGCATTCATCATCTCCTCCCTTGACTACTGCAGGCTCCTGCTTTGTGCCCTCCATTCTAACAGTCTTGTACCCCTCCAATCCATCCTAAACTCTGCTGCCTGACTAATCCACCTAACCCCCCCACTATTCTCCGACCGCTCTCCTCTGTCAATCCTTACACTGGCTCCCCATTACCTAGAGACTCCAGTTTAAAACCCAAACCCTAACAATGGCATACAAAGCCATTCAAAACCTGTGTCCTCCATACATCTGTGACCTAGTTTCCCAGTACTGACCTGCAGGCAACCTCCGATCCTCATAAGATCTCCTTCTCTACTACCCTCATTTCCTCTTCCCACAATCACATACAAGATTTCTCCTGCTCATCCCCTACTCTGGAACTCTCTACCCAAAAATATCATGCTCTTCCCTACTGTAGTAACCTTTAAATGGAACCTGAAGAACCACCACTCCCGACAAGCCTACGACCTGCAGTAACCATCTCTCCACCATGCCGCTGCACAAGCAGCTCTACCCTCACCTACTGTATCCTCACTCAGCCCTTGTAGACTGTGATCCCTCACGGGGAAGGTCCTCTCTCCTTCTGTATCAGTCGGTGACTTGTATTGTTTAAGATTATTGTACTTGTTCTTATTATGTACACCCCTTTACACATAAATGGTGCTATAACAAATAATACCGCTGAGCAGCTGCCAAAGAAAGGGAGTGGAGTAGCCCATCCAGTAACAGAAGTTGTCAAAATGCTGCACAATTATACTATTCCTACTGTGGGGAAATTGATGTCACTTTGGGGATGTGTGACAATAATTCTCTGAAATGTGTAGACTCCAAGTTGGGTCTCCTTCATGTGTGTTGCCTGAATTTGGCAGAGCTCTCAGAGCACCAGGCCTTCACCTGTCACTCATCCACCTGTTCCTGATCAATGTTTCAGATACAGATGCTGCTCTAAGCTCTGCTCCAGGCATCCATGCTGCACAATTATACTATCTGTACTTTGGGTCATTGGTGACACTTTTCCTGGTGTCTGCCCCTAATTTGAGCTGTTTGGTTTTGCCTCTCACTGAATTCAAAATGGGTTCGGGTATGTTTGTCAAATTGTTTGGCGAACATTGGGAGGTTAGATGAACCAAACCTTGAAAGGTTCCCTCATCTCTAATGGGGAGCAACTGCTGTGATACGTGGCCTCCTCCGGAGCGTCTGTGTGATTCCTTATTTAGATGAAGAACAAATGACAGAAAAAACAAAGGCGAATCCTGATAGAGGATAATGAGGCTGCCAGCAACGACCTTCACCCGCAGAGCCACACTCCACATAGAGAATAATGGGGCCTCCAGCACCGACCTCCACCCGCAGAGCCACACTCCACATAGAGAATAATGGAGCCTCCAGCACCGACCTCCACCCGCAGAGCCACACTCCACATAGAGAATAATGGGGCCTCCAGCACCGACCTCCACCCGCAGAGCCACACTCCACATAGAGAATAATGGGGCCTCCAGCACCGACCTCCACCCGCAGAGCCACACTCCACATAGAGAATAATGGAGCCTCCGGCACCGACCTCCACCCGCAGAGTCGCACTCCACATAGAGAATAATGGAGCCTCCAGCACCGACCTCCACCCGCAGAGCCGCACTCCACATAGAGAATAATGGAGCCTCCGGCACCGACCTCCACCCGCAGAGCCACACTCCACATAGGGAATAATGGAGCCTCCGGCACCGACCTCCACCCGCAGAGCCACACTCCACATAGGGAATAATGGAGCCTCCGGCACCGACCTCCACCCGCAGAGCCGCACTCCACATAGAGAATAATGGGGCCTCCAGCACCGACCTCCACCCGCAGAGCCGCACTCCACATAGAGAATAATGGAGCCTCCGGCACCGACCTCCACCCGCAGAGCTGCACTCCACATCTATATATATAAAACTGAATCACGAAGCATCTTTAATTTCACCAGAGCTGTTCAAAAGAAAGTGAGCTGTGATTGGTTGCTATGAGCAACAGATTTCCTTGCAACCAATCACTAAGCATCTCTCATTTCACCAGAGCTGGTTAAAAGAAGCTGAGCTGTGATTGGTTGCTATGAGCCTCGGTTTTCCCACTTGACAACACCTCAGCAGACACTGACATGGTGGGAGAAATCTAGCATCCCTTGGAACATAAGCTCCCAGCCATTGTCTGCCCCAAAGAAAGGAGCACAGAGCATTTTGGTACTGACCCCAGGCCTCTCTTAAAGGGATCCCCGATATGGAAGTTAGGACAGTTCCACTCAGCTCTGTGGTTCTGACCCCAGGGTCTCTTAAAGGGATCATTGGTATGGAAGTTAGGGCAAATCCACTCTACGCTTTGGTTCTGACCCCAGGCCTTTCTTAAAGGGATCTCCAGTATGGAAATCAGGGCAATTGCCTTCAAATGCTCTGGTTCTGACCCCAGGCTCTCTTAAAGGGATCCCTGGTATGGAAGTCAGGGCAAATCCACTCTGCGCTTTGGTACTGACCCCTTGCCTCTCTTAAAGGGATCTCTGGTATGGAAGTTAGGGTAAATCCCTCAGCGCTCTGATTCTCACCCCAGGCCTCTCTTAAAGGGATCCCTGGTATGGAAGTTAGGACCGTTCCACTCAGCGCTCTGGTTCTGGCCCCAGGCTGACGGGATGATGTGGGATATTAGGGGGAATAGTCCGGTGGCTCTGGCTGACGGGATGATGTGGGATATTAGGGGTAGTAGTCCGGTGGCTCTGGCTGACGGGATGATGTGGGATATTAGGGGTAGTAGTCCGGTGGCTCTGGCTGACGGGATGATGTGGGATATTAGGGGTAGTAGTCCGGAGGCTCTGGCTGACGGGATAATGTTGGATATTAGAGGTAGTAGTCTGGTGGTTCTTGCTGATGGGATGATGTGGGATATTAGGGGTAGTAGTCCGGTGGCTGTGATGGGATGATGTGGGATATTAGTGGTAGTAATCTGGTGGCCCTGGCTGACGGGATGATGTGGGATATTAGGGGTAGTAGTCCGGTGGTCCTGGCTGACGGGATGATGTGGGATATTAGGGGTAGTAGGCCGGTGGCTTTGACGGGATGATATGGGATATTAGGGGTAGTAGTCTGGTGGCTCTGGCTGATGTGGGATATTAGTGGTAGTAGTCCGGTGGCTCTGGCTGATGGGATGATGTGGGTTATTAGGGGTAGTAGTCCAGTGGCTCTGGCTGATGGGATGATGTGGGTTATTAGGGGTAGTAGTCTGGTGGCTCTGGCTGATGGGATGATGTGGGATATTAGTGGTAGTAGTCCGGTGGCTCTGGCTGATGGGATGATGTGGGATATTAGTGGTAGTAGTCCGGTGGCTCTGGCTGATGGGATGATGTGGGATATTAGGGATAGTAGTCTGGTGGGCTCTGGCTGACGGGATAATGTGGGATATTAGAGGTAGTAGTCTGATGGCTCTTGCTGACGGGATGATGTGGGATATTAGGGATAGTAGTCTGGCAGCTGTGACGGGAAGCTGTGGGATATTAGTGGTAGTTGTCCGGTAGCTCTGGCTGACGGGATGATGTGGGATATTAGGGGTAGTAGTCCGGTGGCTCTGGCTGACAGGATGATGTGGGATATTATAGTGAATGTGGCTATGCGGAGTGGGCGGGGCTCTACTCAGCTTTATATATATACTGTAGATATAATCATTATAATTTGTTATAATTAACTGTAGCTAGTTACTATGCCCGGGCAGCACCCTCCGACACCTACCTCCACCCGCAGAGCCGCACTCCACATATGGCTGTTCTGTGCGCACAGGACCTGTAATGAGGTCACAGGAGGGGAGGAGTCAGGGGTCACATGATGGAAAGTAAAGGGGTTGGAATCAGAGAAGATATATTGCTGTTCCCCATATGACACATAGATGTTTGCAGTGGATGGGGTGAATGCTGCCCCCATTGAGGTGCCCTGTTTTTGTACAGAATAGAAGCCATTGAAAGAAAAATAATTATTTTGGAGCAGAATATTAATGGCTATAACTAAAAATTTCTGCATTTCTGCTGAATAATTGCGGATGACCTGTAATAAGTGATACCTCAATATCGATGCTGGGGTAAAGACTAACTATATCAATACAAAATGTGACAGATAGAAGCTGCACTGTTGATTTAGAATCATCCAGCAACTATAGCGGTTAAAATGGTTATAGCAGACAAGTGGTTAGCTCAGCCCCAGGGGATTCTGGGAAAGGTGTTATTGTGTCTGGGACTTCCAAGAGTATGATGTGTGTTAGAGAGTCTCCTGTCAGACTGAAATCAGACAAGCTGTATGGACCAGTACTGAAAGCTGGTTTCCACTCATCCCCCTCTTTAATATGAGTGAGATTAGACGCCCCCTGAGATCTCATGTAGAAAACCATTTTGCTCCTATAATCTGATCTGATACACACATACATACATTCAGTTTTTTATATATATAGATGACCCCGACCACATCTCCCTGGCTGAGTCCACATTATGGTGCAGGAGTATTGCTCCGAGTTTCAGAGGTGGTCCACGGACACTAAGTGGAATAACCTCGCACTCCATAGCCAGTTCTGTGAGGGGCTATCAGTAAGGGTGAAGGATGCCTTAGCCCTGTATGAGACTCCAGTGTCCCTTGAGGTGGCCTTGTCTCTGCCATCTTCGCCACAGACATAAAGAGACACCACAATGTGCGGGAGGTCCGGAGCCAAGGGAAACCTTGTCTGACTCATCTGAGGAACCCATGCAGTTGGGTGGGGCAACTCGTTCTGGAAAGCGGTCTGTTGTTCGGTGCAAGGGGGAGTATATTTTTACTGTGGTATAAAGGGCTATTTCATGGGCACATGTCCTTCCTTATCTTTAGGATAAACCATGCCCCACTGTCCAGAAATGCAGAAATAACCACCTTATTTTTGCTCAGATGGATTTCTGCCAGCAAAATAAATTGTGTCCTACCCACAGAGGAGATGTGTACACCTAGGTTGCTAACCTCGACGCAATCTGGGCTTCTTAGTTTTCCGGCGGCTGTTTACTGTGAGATAAGGAAGGACATGTGCCCATGAAATAGCCCTTTATACCACAGTAAAAATATACTCCCCCTTGCACCGAACAACAGACTGCTTTCCAGAACGAGTTGCCCCACCCAACTGCATGGGTTCCTCAGATGACTCAGACAAGGTTTCCCTTGGCTCCGGACCTCCCACACATTGTGGTGTCTCTTTATGTCTGTGGCGAAGATGGCAGAGACAAGGCCACCTCAAGGGTCACTGGAGTCTCATACAGGGCTAAGGCATCCTTCACCCTTACTGATAGCCCCTCACAGAACTGGCTATGGAGTGCAAGGTCATTCCACTTAGTGTCCGTGGCCCACCTCTGAAACTTGGAGCAATACTCCTGCACCATAATGTGGACTCAGCCAGGGAGATGTGGTCGGGGTCATCTATATATATATAAAAAACTGAATGTATGTATGTGTGTAACACCAACCAATCATGAAGCATCTTTAATTTCACCAGAGCTGTTCAAAAGAAGGTGAGCTGTGATTGGTTGCTATGAGCAACAGATTTCCTTGCAACCAATCACTAAGCATCTCTCTTTTCACTAGTGCTGGTTAAAAGAAGCTAAGCTGTGATTGGTTGCTATGAGCAAGTTTTCCCACTTGACAACATCTCAGCAGACACTGACATGGTGGGAGAAATCTAGCATCCCTGGGAACATAAGCTCCCAGCCATTGTGTGCCCCTCAGAAAGGAGCACAGAGCACTTTGGTTTTGACCCCAGGCCTCTCTTAAAGGGATCCCCGGTATGGAAGTTAGGACCGTTCCACTCAGCTATGTGGTTCTGACTCCAGGGACTCTTAAAGGGATCATTGGTATGGAAGTTAGGGCAAATCCACTCTGCACTTTGGTACTGAGCCCAGGCCTTTCTTAAAGGGATCTCCGGTATGCAAGTAAGGGCAAATCCACTCAGCGCTCTGGTTCTGATCCCAGGCTCTCTTAAAGGGATCCCCGGTATGGAAGTCAGGGCAAATCCACTCTGCGCTTTAGTACTGACCCCTGGACTCTCTTAAAGGGATCTTCGGTATAGAAGTTAGGGTAAATCCCTCAGCGCTCTGATTCTCACCCCAGGCCTCTCATAAAAGGATCCCTGGTATGGAAGTTAGGACCATTCCACTCAGCGCTCTGGTTCTGACCCCAGGCTGACGGGATGATGTGGGATATTAGGGGTAGTAGTCCGGTGGCTCTGGCGGATGGGATGATGTGGGATATTAGGGGTAGTTGTCCGGCGGCTGTGACGGCATGATGTGGGATATTAGTGGTAGTTGTCTGGTGGCTCTGGCTGATGGGATGATGTGGGATATTAGGGGTAGTAGTCCGGTGGCTGAGACTGGATGATGTGGGATATTAGTTGTAGTTGTCCAGTGGCTCTGGCTGACGGGATGATGTGGGACATTAAGGGTAGTAGTCCGGTGGCTTTGACGGGATGATGCGGGATATTAGTAGTCCGGTGGCTCTGGCTGACTGGACGACGTGGGACATTAGGGGTAGTAGTCCGGTATCTCTGGCTGACAGGATGATGTGGGATATTATAGTGAATGTGGCTATGTGGAGTGGGTGGGGCTATACACTCAGCTTTATATATATATAGATATAATCATTATAATTTGTTATAATTAACTGTAGTTAGTTACGATGCCCGGGCAGCGCCGGGCTCTTCAGCTAATTGTATATATTAAACAGTGCCAGAATAAATTGCTCCACCGTCTGGAGGGACTGGGAGTCAGACGGAAGAGAAAATGCTCATGCTTGGGGGTCACCCTGAAAGAGCGAGATTATCCCCACCCTTCGCTCCTTGGTTCCTGAAGTATAGTTTACAGGCCTCCCTGAAAACAACAGAGCAGTGATAGGATCCATACTGGATCAAAAAATGGTTTCGATCAAAGCTAAAGTCATAACTCTGTTGTCGGGTGTCCCGAGACCAGTGGCTCCTTCCCTGTACCTAATGCCTGGGGCATCTTAGCGCGTCATGTTTCCCTGATTACGTCTGATGGTGAAGATGCTGGTGCCACATACCTTGCCTTATCTCCTGAATCCGCCCTCAGTCTGTACCCTTCCCCCGCACAGGGAAGAGGGGAGTAGTAGTGTACCATAATACACCAACCTGTAACAACTATATAGGTACAACGGAATCTGAATGCGTGGGATAATATGAAACTGAGACCAAAGTTGATGCAAATAAGTATATTTAACAAGTGTAACAAAACTAACAGAGCCCTTCCTACAATAGTAACGAAAACACTTCACAATATAGAATGATGCAAGTAAAGCAAAACTAAGAGATCACTTCCTGCAATAGTAACAAAAACACAGCACAATAAGGAATGTCCAGAGTAACTGATGTGCGAGTCGCGACCGCTAACATGAACCATTCCAACAGTAATATAACGCAGGTATGCACAAGGCACTAAGTGTAGGAGTCCAGCAGAGAGTATGAGAGTAAGCACATCACATTTAATGAGGCAGCTCAGCAAAATTAAGAATGAGCACGCACACAGCACTAAAGTGTAGAAGTCCAGCAAACATAAGGGTAGAAATGCACACAGCACTTGAACATAGAAGTCCAGCATTATACAGGAGTGGTATTAAGAGAAGGTCACCATTTGTACTTTTGGGCTCAAGGTCCCGCACAAATACAGCACCGCAGCCCACACAAACTCAGACCTAGAGGAGATGACGATGATGTCAGGATTTCTTACAGGCCACAGCAGTTCCAAGGGAGAATAGTTCCACTCTTGAAGTCCAGACAGTAGTTAAGCACAAACAGCATCAGGGAGACGCACAGAGGACTGTATGCAGCAGAATGTGGAGAGGCAGAGCACCAAGTAATGAGCAGCAGAAGCAGGGAGTCCACCAGCAGACAGGCAGGAGCTCAGAGGCCAACAGCAACAAAATACTCAGGCAAAGAGGAGCACACGACCCAGACTTAAATAATCAGGACAGACAGGAAGTTCCATGACAGGGCGACATAGAAGACTCCATCTTGTATCAGGGCAAACAGGCACAAAGGAAAGTCCGGAATCCTTACACAACCAAACTGTCACGTATACCTGTCCTATGTGACACGACCCGCAGGTCGGTAACTGAAACAACAAAAGGGGACACTGGGGAAACAGTTACAATGGTGGGCCCTGCAATAGGGAACAGGGACGTGGAGACCTCCTGCACTCCCCTGAAGCAGTGTTCCTGAACACTCCTTACGTTCCCTATACAGGCTCTTCACCTGTCGCTGACCAGGATACCTGAATCCCTTACTAGCCCTGCACCTATCCCTTACTAGGGAACTGGATAGTGCGGATACTGGTCCCACCATTGCACTAATAGTCACGAAGGAAAATACACCAAACGGAGAAACCACAAAATACTTATCTTTCCCTGCTGCAGTCACCGGGCAGCAGAGTTCATCACCGGATTAGCCTTCAGCAGTGGCTCGAACCCTCAGAGCCAACTGTTACCTCCACATCTTTCTCTGCTGCAGTCACCGGGCAACAGAGTTCAGCACCAGATTCACTGGCTTAGCTTTCAGCAGTGGCTCAACACCTAAGAGCCAGCTGCTACCTTCACCATCTTCAGCAGTGGCTCGACACCTAAGAGCCAGCTTCTAACTTCACCATCTTTCTCTGCTCACAGTGCAGCAGCGTTCAGCACGACATCAGCTTTCAGCAGTGGCTAAAAACCTCAGAGCCAGCTGCTAACTTCACCATGGTTGGAATCCACCAAGGAACTGCTATAACCAACCCCAGCTGATACACCATGTGACCTTATATAGCAAAGGAGGAGTGGTCACATCAGCAGGGAAAGCAAAAGACATGTAATAACCCCAGTGGCCACCGGGGGCAAAAAACCCATATTAAGCTCCCAGGCCTGCAAGAAAAAAAAAAAAGGTTTAAATGAGGGAATCCAGAATCTGACGCAGATGCAAGAATTGGACTGTGACACAGACTAACAAGTTAATATGAAAGGGATAACAAAAAATACCAAACAAACAAATATATTCACACATAAAACAGTGGAATGCTCTGGGGAGAGAAGGATGGGGTTAAACCAAAGTAGGAGAAGAAAGGAATTATCACACACTCAAAACCTAGCAACAGTCACAGATAAATCCACCAACCGCCTTCTCCAATAACAATCAACAATTTCCAGCCGTGCAGCATAAGCTATCTCTGACAATGAGTGCTAGCAAGGGCCCAGAATATATAGGAGATGTGAGTGGCTAACAGTGCACAGATGAGAGCCTTAATCCTCAGGAGCTCTCAACAGCGCAGATTAACCACTGCATTGCCAAAAGAAATTTACACCGCTTAATATGAAGAAGTGCTTCGAATCAGTGCAGGAGTAGGAGAAATCATATGCTGCGGTCTTCTGGCTCCTTTTTGTTGTGGTAAACCTGTGACAACATCGCCAAATGTGTCTCTCAGTGAGTAGGACCCCATGACCTTTCCCCGAAGCTCTGCACCACTCCCTGGGAATGAGGCTTATCTGGAGGTCTGAAGCCACAACCTCTCTTGCGGGCCATGTACACCCGCCGCACAGCCCTTGCGGGATACACAGGAGTGATCTGATTGCTCAAAAATACAGACTGAAGGAACAAAATAGATGGGCGGAGACAGAGAGACACAGAGCTAGCCAGGCAGAAGATACCATACCCGACACCACATATTTACCCGCCGCGCGGCCTCCTGCGGCAAAGACTGGTCCCTGGGGGCTGTGGCGTACCATCTACTCTGCTGGTCTGCCTCTCCTGCCGTTGCGGCTGCTGGTTACTGACTGGATCAGCTGGGTTGCGTCTCATGTCCTATATCAGTACTCGCAGGGTGGGTGCTGTGGCTGAGGCTTCTCCTGTCTTTCGCAGGGTTTACCTGGCTTTAACCCTGAAACAGCTATATTGCAGTCTGAAGGCCTGAGGTTGTGAATCTCAGGAATGCCTCTTCACTGGTCATGGTCCCTTTTCCCCTGGGCCTCTTGTCCAGGAAGCAGAATTCCTATGAACAAAAGACTCCTCAGCCTCCTAGGTGCATAAGAGGGGTCACTTATAGCACCAACACCTGCTCCATTGGCTTTTCCATCCCCCTTCTTCCCTCTTTATTGGACATCTTTTGTAGCAACAAGTCTCCAGCATAAACAAGTGCTTCTCACAAAATTAGAATATAACCAAAAAGTTAATTTATTTCAGCTCTTCAATACAAAAAGTGAAACTCATATATTCAAGATTCATTACAGACAGAATGATCTATTTCAAGTGTTTATTTCTGTTAATGTTAATGATTATGGCTTACAGCCAATGAAAACTCAAAAGTCATCATCTCAGTAAATTAGAATACTTTATAACACCAGCTTGAAAAATGATTGTAAAATCTGAAATGTCCTACTGAAATGTATGTTCAGCAAATGCGCTCAATACTTGGTCAGGGCTCCTTTTGAATCAATTACTGCATCAATGCTGCGTGGCATGGAGGCGATCAGCCTGTGGCACTGCTGAGGTGTTATGGAAGCCCAGGTTGCTTTGATAGCAGCCTTCAGCTCGTCTGCATTGTTGGGTCTGGTGTCTCTCATCTTCCTCTTGACAATACCCCATAGATTCTCTATGGGGTTGTTACGACTTGACGGGGCAAGCTTCCAGAAGTGGACCCTCTGGGTTGTGGTACCGAGCCTCGCCAGGTGAGCAGCCAGGTGGAACCGACCTCTATACAGGGATCATAAGGAGCAGGCCCAGGGGATTCAAATACCACGACAGCCGGTACCAAGAGGGTTGGTTCGTAGAGAAGCAGAGAAATACCGACTAGACGGAGACAACCTCAGGGGGAAACGCCAGAGGACAGGGATGGGGAAGGCCGGGCTGACAAGGAGGACAAGATGCAGGTGACAGTGGTTACGGGAGCCTCAGGAAGGGACAGACGAGGAAGTTGCTGGACCGAGAGGTGGAACCAGGACAGGCGGTGGAAAGGAACTGCAGAGCTGGGTAGGGGACCACGAAGACACCAGGACGGAGCAGACACAGCAGACAGGGAGAAACCATGGCTGAGGGAACACAAGCAAGGAAAAGGGGTAAATCTTCAAATGGCAGAAAACACAGGGACTAACAACAGGAACGAGGATTACACAAAAATTAGGCACCTCTGCTAAAGAAGAGTGGCCTGATATACCCAGACACAGTAGCCCATTGATCTGGCAGTGCTTCCGGGTCAGGGCACCACTGTGGATGAAAGGGACGGCGTAGCGCGCGTGTTACGGTTCTGGAGCACAGGACTAGGGTAGGAGGGGGAAAACTGACCCTGCACTGTGACTAGGCTGATGCCCTACGATGGAGTGGGCGACCCATTCCTTGTGAATAGACCCACCGACGATCCTAGGCTAATCTCAAGCGAAGACCTTTAGATAGGGGGAGGGGGGTCCCTGAAAGATATAAGGTCTGGATACAAAAACGGGTCACCTCCTAACAGAAAACACAAATAAGGTTGCAGAAACAAACTGAAAACAGAAACTAAGACAAGCAGAACCAGAGGTCCCAGAACTGCATTAACTAAACACACAGAAAACAAGGCAAGGCTCCAAGCCAGACTTCAAGCGGATTAACACTGTTGTCTGTAAAATAATGCATATTCTTGTAAAATACTCAGGACTAGTTACCAGATAAAAATGTAGTGGTTTATTTGGATTCTTCCATCAAAGAAAAGATTATTACAGAAAAACATAAAAATAGGAGAAAGAGAGATTGTCCATTAGTTCATAGCTAAGCTTGTAGCCTTCTTTCCTGGAACTCTGAGAAGACATGTGTCCTGTAGTGCGTAGCTTCTCTGGATGTGAGTTGGATTAACATACCAGCTGTCCGTAATGTCATGGCCTAGCACAGATGACTCCTTGAATGTGTCTCATGGTGATCGGGAAGGAGCGAGAGAGCGACCTCTAGAGTGAGCCATGAATTATATACGTCTCTTAAATTACGTGATCTCTGTATATATGGAGTTTGACATTTACCTCAAGCTAAACTTAAAAATAGCACATGCAGTGTCAGCGGAAGGCACTGTTCAGTACAGAACTGAGTATAATAAGAAATTAAACTCCATAACTAATAAATCCATAACTAATAATATTTAACAATTCCCCCTTTTGAGGGAGACAGACATTAATTGGAGCCCTCAAAATATAATGAGATCTTTTTTCTTCTTTTCTTCTTTGACAAAATAATTTAATATCAATAACATCAGATTATTGTTATACGCACTTAATGATGGGAATTTATGTTATGGTAAGCTGTGAACAGTATTCATATAAAATATGTAGAATTATACTTCCCTAAATCTAAATTGAAGCATCTCAGGTCCAGTCATCATCATCTGATGTCATCTGGTCTTCATTTTGATGTCTTCTGTCTTCTTGATTCTTTTAAAAACACAGTTTTTCTATAGCATATAGATGTTGTAGAAATCGTGTTGTATATCAAATCAAAGTCCAGAAATTCAAATGTTGATAAGAAAACAAAGTCTATAGATGAAATGCAGCTTTAATATCTGTGCAGTGTCACCGTTAAAAACCTGGGCTTACATTGGCTCGCCTTGGATATTTCTGGAATCCTCCATCGGCACTGGTCTTTGAACAGGTGTGGCGTCTTTGGTCAGCAAAGCAAGGGTTAAAATGACTCTTCCTTGCTAAGCATAGCACCATAACCAGTCCTCAATCCTAATGCACAGGACACATGTCAGGGTTGTAGCTTCCTGACAATTACCTTATTGTTCACCAGCCTTCATCGAAGCTTTACAGGTGATTGGAAACCTCTGGAACTTGGTAAGAACGTGATAACACAGTTCATCTCAGCATCATAGGATCATCGTCCTCTGGTTGTCAGGTTAGACACTTTAATTGTGACTGTCAGTGGTGGATACTGCACTTGTGACTGTCAGTGGTGGATACTGCACTTGTGACTGTCAGTGGTGGATACTGCACTTGTGGCTGTCAGTGGTGGATACTGCACTTGTGACTGTCAGTGGTGGATACTGCACTTGTGACTGTCAGTGGTGGATTCTGCACTTGTGGCTGTCAGTGGTGGATTCTGCACTTGTGGCTGTCAGTGGCGGATTCTGCACTTGAGACTGTCAGTGGTGGATACTGCACTTGTGACTGTCAGTGGTGGATTCTGCACTTGTGACTGTCAGTGGTGGATACTGCACTTGTGAATGTCAGTGGTGGATACTGCACTTGTGACTGTCAGTGGTGGATACTGCACTTGTGGCTGTCAGTGGTGGATTCTGCACTTGTCACTGTCAGTGGTGGATACTGCACTTGTGATTGTCAGTGGTGGATACTGCACTTGTGACTGTCAGTGGTGGATACTGCACTTGTGACTGTCAGTGGTGGATTCGGCACTTGTGGCTGTCAGTGGTGGATTCTGCACTTGTTACTGTCAGTGGTGGATACTACACTTGTCACTGTCAGTGGTGGATACTACACTTGTCACTGTCAGTGGTGGATTCTGCACTTGTGACTGTCAGTGGTGGATTCTGCACTTGTGACTGTCAGTGGTGGATACTGCACTTGTGACTGTCAGTGGTGGATACTGCACTTGTGGCTGTCAGTGGTGGATACTGCACTTGTGACTGTCAGTGGTGGATACTGCACTTGTGGCTGTCAGTGGTGGATACTGCACTTGTGACTGTCAGTGGTGGATACTGCACTTGTGACTGTCAGTGGTGGATTCTGCCCTTGTGGCTGTCAGTGGTGGATTCTGCACTTGTGGCTGTCAGTGGCGGATTCTGCACTTGAGACTGTCAGTGGTGGATACTGCACTTGTGACTGTCAGTGGTGGATTCTGCACTTGTGACTGTCAGTGGTGGATACTGCACTTGTGAATGTCAGTGGTGGATACTGCACTTGTGACTGTCAGTGGTGGATACTGCACTTGTGGCTGTCAGTGGTGGATTCTGCACTTGTCACTGTCAGTGGTGGATACTGCACTTGTGATTGTCAGTGGTGGATACTGCACTTGTGACTGTCAGTGGTGGATACTGCACTTGTGACTGTCAGTGGTGGATTCTGCACTTGTGGCTGTCAGTGGTGGATTCTGCACTTGTTACTGTCAGTGGTGGATACTACACTTGTCACTGTCAGTGGTGGATACTACACTTGTCACTGTCAGTGGTGGATTCTGCACTTGTGACTGTCAGTGGTGGATTCTGCACTTGTGACTGTCAGTGGTGGATACTGCACTTGTGACTGTCAGTGGTGGATACTGCACTTGTGGCTGTCAGTGGTGGATACTGCACTTGTGACTGTCAGTGGTGGATACTGCACTTGTGACTGTCAGTGGTGGATACTGCACTTGTGACTGTCAGTGGTGGATACTGCACTTGTGACTGTCAGTGGTGGATACTGCACTTGTGACTGTCAGTGGTGGAGTCTGCACTTGTGACTGTCAGTGGTGGATTCTGCACTTGTGACTGTCAGTGGTGGATACTGCACTTGTGGCTGTCAGTGGTGGATACTGCACTTGTGACTGTCAGTGGTGGATACTGCACTTGTGGCTGTCAGTGGTGGATACTGCACTTGTGATTGTCAGTGGTGGATACTGCACTTGTGGCTGTCAGTGGTGGATTCTGCACTTGTGGCTGTCAGTGGTGGATACTACACTTGTAATTAACACAGTCTATTACTCAGACATCATAGCTTTGTTACCTTCTGGGACTTCTGGATAGCGGCATTCTTCTTCTTGCAACTGATAAGAATCAATAAAGTTTAGAAATATGAAAAGTCTTTTTAACGTAATTTCAGTATCTTGCTTGAAGTCTTCATTCCCTATTCTATACCAAATCTGGTAATTTTCCTAACCTATAATATCACAGCGTACCATAGCAATCAGTAATATCCATATAATTATTATCAGAATTTGTACCATATATGGATTTCAATGTTTGAAATAATAAACCAATAATAAGTGATAATACATTATTATCCATATTCTTCATGTGATAGAACATTTTTTGTGTCATGGGTGTAATTACCTTTTTCAACCCATAGGTGTCAGTGTTTTATGTAACAAATGTTTTTATTATTATTTATTTATATAGCGCCATTAATTCCATGGTGCTCTACATGGGAAGGGGGTTACAGTTTTCATTTTTATTAGTGAAACTTTATTAGTAGAATATATTAATTATACTAATAATATGTAGGAATGTATAGCCATGAACCAAAATAAGAATATATGAGTGAGCGAATGAATGAATGAAAGAATTGTTGCATATAACTCAGAAGTGAAACATTTTTCTTTATAATAGAACGATATCATTGCTATATTTAATGAAGCAATATTCTCAGTAGATATTACTTTACTAAATATTGGTGGAAGAAAAAATAAAAGTTTAAGAATTAAAATAAAAATGGATTAAAAAATTGAAAATTAAAATTAAGAATAAGAATAAGGCCTTTATGTTGATGCAGAGTAGTTATGTCTTCAGTAACATATACCCTTAATATTTCCATGATCTGGATTATTTCATAATTGTCATAAACTTGTGTTACCAAAATATTCAGATTATGCAACTTTGCATGTAATACTCCTCTTAGTGTAAAGAAATGACTCTTTATAATACTTAATGCTATTATAGCCAATATTATACCATTGTACCTTATTTATATTTCTTCTTTAGTAAAATGTGTGAAGAAGAGGTATTAATCAGATGTGATGATGTAGTCCGGATCAAAAACACATTTCCCCCTTAATACCAAAAAATATTGTTTTATGAAATAATTCATTTATCAAAACCAAAATGAAAAATAATTAATTTATAAATTGTGTGAATATTATACTTGCTTATACCATTATTTGTCTGAAGATGTGTGACCATTAAAATTAATTTGAATATCATAAAATTATCCTTTGGAAAAATTAATTTAAATGTAGATTTTCTTCATAAACCATTTTGATGTGCGATTGCACTTATCACAATTAACTAAATCAAGAAATAATAATTACTATAGAAATATATGTTGTGTAGATAATATTTCATGGAGGGACAGGATAGGAAGGAGAACTCAGGGAGTGTGAGTAGTCATGAAAAAGTAGAGGCTATGGATACTGGTGAATTTATGAGATCCGAGGGGGGAAATGGTAATCATTAAGCATTAATAATAATTATGAAAAAAAGGAGGAGAAAAATTATAAAGATGCCAGTAAGAAAGAATCCTTTTCCATTTTAACATCTGAAAAACAAAGGGCTCACTCTGAGGAACATGAGGAGCAAACTGATTAATGGTTTGAGTAAAAGAAATAAAAAATGGATTAATACAAACTGGAATGGGAAGGATGGGACCAGCATTGAAGATAATAAAAGGAAAAATAGCAATAGGAATGAGGAGGGTCTGGCAATCATACAGTCCCAATAGAAATATCTAATTGTTCACCGATAAAAATTGCAGGGAATATGCAAACCATTTTGGAGACCTCTGAAACACCGGTGCAGGGGGAAGATAATATTTCAAGTGGTATGGATTTATCCATTTTTGCAGTACATGATGTCACCTCCACCCAAACATTGGAGAAGGCGTCTGGAGTAATTGGGAGTAAGACAGTGTTAGAATTTATAACCAATCCCTCAAAAAGCTTAATTACAATGGAAGGGACCCCATTCTCAGGGGATTTGATAGGTGAGAACAGTGGTGATCCAACGGGTGAATTGGAAGAACCCCATGGTCCTTCAAGGGATGGGGGTTCTATTAATCAGGTTGATATATCTAATTTGATTATGGTGGTGGATACCCCTACAGCATTAGAAGAGAGAAAGATGGTTCTAAAGGATTCCAAAATCACCCAGTTTTTTCGGGTGGCTCCAGGCCGTCACCCCAAGAGAAAAAGGGAAGAAGAGGTTGTAGGGGGAGTTGATCGTCTAGAAAAAGGGAATACTCAAAATCAGGAGACCACACTGAAGAGATCAATAGCCAGCCCCAGAAGGGATTAGATGTAATAAAAGAAGGTTGTACTGAAAAGGAATTGGGGATTTATAATCTTTCCAAATACACTCTCGCACAAGAGGAGAAATCCCTTTTGGGAAAGGGACTCTCCTTTTGCCCCACTGCGAATTTAGATACTTTTTCACTATATTTGGATCTCAATGAATTTTTCCAGAAACTCACCATACAAAGGCATTTTATATTAGAAGAGAAAAACAAGAGTAGAACCAATATTCAGAAATTTCCCAGTGTTCAAGAAGGATCAGAGCCCATGAAGAACATGCTACATGTTGATGTTAGGAATCCCAATGATAAATTTTATCCTCTTCATCATAAGGGGTCCCATATTGAGACATTCCAGCAATTGGTTTTGAAAGAAGTTAGGGCAATTTCACAACCAAAAAGGAGGTGCAATAATGGAGAAGCCATCACCTCCATTAGGGATAATGAAAATATCATCATACGTAGTGCCAACAAGGGGGGGGGGGTAGTAATAATGGACAGGGCATGGTATATAGAGGAAGGGAGAAGGATTTTGGAAGATGAGGATTTTTATGAGAAATTAGAAGATGATCCAAATATCTAAAAAAAATTTGAATTATAATTCTTTGATTAAGGGAGCTTATGAGAGGGAAATCATTAACAAAAAAGAACGCAAATTTCTTGATATTGCACAATTTAAAAGTACCATTTCTATATTTTCTACAAGGACCCGAGTAATCCCCCAGGTAGGCCCATCATATCGGGCATCGGGTCCATAACATGCAAGTTATCTCACTACATAGATTTATTCTTACAGAAATATGTAAAACAGTTAAAATCCTTCTTGCGGGACTCATCGCAACTTATCAGTGAGCTGAGGAATTTACCCCCTATGAGGGGATGCATCCTGATAACATTGGATGTCACAGCCCTTTATAACAATATATATCGCATGAACTAGGCCTTAAAGTGGTTAATGACTGCTTAATGAATGATACTACTATGCCAGTTGAACAAAGGGAATTTATAGTGAAAGCCACATCGTTCATCTTGAGTAATAATGTGTTTTCCTTTGAGGGGGAACTCTACCACCAGTTAAAGAGCTGCGTATGGGGACAAGATTTGCACCCAGTTATGCCAATTTATTCATGGGTGCGGTGGAGTCCGTCCTCATTGCGCAGCCCAGTCTTGAAAAAGAAGGGGTGGCCTTTTACCGAAAGTTTATTGATGATTTGTTTATCCTGTGGAGGGGGTCGGTTGAAGAGGCAGAAACATTTGCTAACAATCTCAATACGAATGATTGGGGACTAACTTTTACAACTACTATTTCCACCGATTCCATCCAGTATTTGGACTTATGGGTGCGGCTTGACGGCCTGGGGATGGTGTCCACTGCAACACATTTCAAACCAGTTGATATCAACCTTAGGTTTGACAGTGGGCACCTCTCCGGGTGGGTGAAGAATGTATCCTATGGCCAATACTGGAGAATTAGGAAAAAATGCACTTCTGACCAAGACATCCAAACTGAATCTAGAATACTTAGGAAAAGGTTTGTAGAGAAAGGATACCCAGAAAATCTTTTAAAAGATGCTTATAAGAGGACATGCAATTTCACACAAGATTTGTGTTTAAAAAAAAAGGAAGATAAAAATAGGACACCTGGGGTGAATTTGGAGAGGAATAAATGGAGTTTGATAACCACCTTCTGTCATTCGAGATCAATTGTACGTAAATTGCTGGAGAAACATTGGTTCATCCTACAAGGAGATCCTCTTTTGGCCCCAATGATTCCCGATAAACCAAATATTATTTATAGAAAAAATAGAAGTTTAAAGAACTTGGTAGCACCAAGCAACATAACGTGGAAATATAAAACGTCATGTGAAAATGATAATGGCAGCTGGGGCTGTTTTGCATGTAAAGTACCCAAATGCTTGTGTTGTGGAGTGATTCAGGATAATGCAAGGGATTTTCATTCTAAGGGCGGTTTTGCACATAGCGATATCGCTGTAAAGTCACCGATTTTGTGACGTTATAGGGATATCGCTAGCGATATCGCTATGTGTGATACTTACCTCTGACCGGCTCCCCCGCTGGTCATCGCTGATCGCGCGAGAATGTCCGGCTCCATTTCTTGACGTCAGCTTCCTGCTGTGACGATGAGTGACGCGTGGAGGCGGGCGGGAGGACGTCAGGATCGCTGTGTGTGAAAGGTGAGTATTGTGCGCTGAGTTGCTGCTGCATCGCTGCTGAGATCTTCCTGTGTGGCAGCTCACTAGCGATCATTTAGCGATGCACCAGCGATCCTGACCGGGTCGGATTGCTGGTCGGATCGCTGGTGCATCGCTAAATATAAAAGGGCCTTAATACTACCAATGAGACATTCCAGATCAAGCACAAGGTTACTTGTCAGTCCACCTATATAATCTATTTATTGGAATGCCCTTGTGGGCTTCAATATGTGGGAAGGACCATCCAAGTAGCGCATGCAAGATTGAACAAGCACAGACAGAACATCCGCTCGGGTTACCAATTACACAGTGTGTCCCAACATTTTGCAGGGAGTCACAATAAGGATCCAGGAAAGATAAGATTGACCATTATTGACCATATCAAAGAGCTTGGTGAAGGGAGGCTGAGTAACCTTATTAGAAGAGAAAGCTACTGGATGTTTAAGTTGGGCACATTATATCCAGAGGGACTGAATCTCACTATAGAGAAAGTTTCCAGGTAGGGTTAATAGCTAAAGTGATTATGATTGATTTCTCTTTTTATGTGCATCATGTTGGTTTTTTTTTAAAAAGATAAAAAAAATTAAAATTTTTTTTTTATAAATTTGTAATGAAAGGAAAAAAAAAACAATTTGGAATTTTGTTTTTTAGAAAAATTTAAAAAAAAATAAATAATTTTTTGGAAAAGTTTTTTTTATTTTTTGGGGGTTTTTTTATTACTTGGACAGGGTTTATTATCAGCTTTTTATGGAATATTGATGAGGTTGAATGTCGTAACATGCAAAATGTATAATGATTGTTTAACGAATGTTTTTTCGCAATGTTTTTATTGGGGATGTAAGGGTTAACGCACAACATCAAGGGGAGGTCGCATAGGATTGTGGGTTGTTCCAACTAGGGCTACCTATAAAGGCTATAATAATTGATGCTTCCTTCATCCACCTGAGGAAGACGACTGTGACCGCAGAAACGCGTTGTGGGTAATGGAGGGAGAATTAAAGCTGAGTTTTTTACCCTTTTTCTGGTTTCTGCCTCTCCTTTAGCGCTCCTATAGACCGCTTTTTTTGTTGTTGCTTCACATTGAATTTTCCTCTCTGAGGATCAGCGGCAGGAGCAGCTTGGAGGGCAGTTGCTTGTGGGAGAACCTGCATTTGCTGGGCGGTGCTGGGAAGCTCCGGGATCCTTGGTGTCCACTTACGGCTGGCATCGGTCTCAACTTCACATCTGGAAGCCGGTGAGAGATGGACTGACCAGGAGAGCGGAGGTTGCTGACAGCCACGTACAGTGCCCTTCTGGGTTGCGAGGACACGCTCCCCAAATACAATTCACATTCACACCGTGGTTGTGCAAGGGTGGCACAACCCTGTAAGGTGAGCACCCTGTCGATTCAGTTAGGGAATTAATTTAAACACAGGTACACTCATTGCGCCTCTTTTGCATTTTATTTTTCAGGTTTTCTAAACAGGCCCATTTCATTCCCTTGGCAGCATTACCCTCAGCAGAAACATTATCTAGGTTGTTTGTGCAGTGCAGCATGTGGTCCGATTGCATGGGGTACCCCTGAATGTTGTGTCTGATATAGGTGTGCAGTTTGTGACCAAATTTTGGAGGGCGTTCTATAAGAAATTGGGCATCTCACTCTCCTTCTCGTCGGCATATCACCTAGAGAGTAATGGTCAGACGGAATGCACCAATCAATCCCTGGAACAAATTCTTAGGTGTCTGACCTCCGCCAGAGAGGAGGATTGGTGTGATGCGTTACCGTTGGCGGAATTCGCTTTTAACAACCGGGTGAGTCAGTCCACCAACATGTCCCCATTCCTGATTAACTATGGGTTTAATCCGCATTTTGGGGAGTTTTCACGGGTGGATTTCAGTTGTCCAGGGGTAGGTAGAGGGGTCCGTTCAATGGTTAAAAAACCTCTGGGCTGAAGTCCAGCGTAATATCTCTCGGGCCCAGGGGAGGTACAAATATTTTGCTGACAAAAAGAGAGCCTTGGGAGACATGTTTCAGGTGGGAGAGAAGGTTTGGCTTTCCACACGTAACATCAACTTAAAGGTACCATCAGCTAAGTTGGGACCAAAGTTCATTGGTCCGTACGAGATTATGGAGATAGTCAACCCAGTGGCATATAGGTTGCGTCTCCCCGCCTCCTTAAAAATATCCAATGTGTTCCATAAATCTCTGTTGAAATCCATAGGGTCTGTCAAAGAGGACTCCAAGCCTGTTGTTCCTCCAGTGCTGGTGGAGGGTCAATTGGAGTATGAGGTCGGACAAATTGTGGACTCTCGGCGGGTGCGGGTGCGCTTTTTGCAGTACCTGGTCCACTGGAAGGGATATGGACCAGAAGAGCGCTCATGGGTCCATGCTCGCTCTGTACATGCAGATTGCCTGGTTCGGGCTTTCCATGCCAAGTACGCGGGGAAGCCTGGGGGTCCAGAGGCCCCCCGTTGAGAGGGGGGTACTGTCATGATCCCAGTGCAGGTTTTTGAGCTGCACGTCAGGGGTTAATGTCTGGAGCTCAGTGCAGGTTTTGACCTGCACATCTGGGGTTAATGATTGTGGCCTGTTTCTGGTTCTGGGAGAGCTTCTTAAACCCCTGGGAAGCTCCAATGCCTGCCAGTTATACTTTGGCCAAGTGTGCTGACCTCTGTGTGCCTGTTCGTTGTTGTAGCTTGTTTATATGGTTGTGACCCGGTTCTGTTCCCCATTGTGAGTTTGCCTGTTGATTCTGCACTGCGCTACCCTCTCTGTGTATGACTCGTTGCCTGTGATCTGACTACTCTCTGCTCGCCCCTCTTGTACCTTGCAGCTATCTGTGTGTATGACTCATTGACTACGTCCTGACTATCCTCCCTGTCTATGCCCCTTGGTAACTTTGTCTCGCAGTTACCCTGCTAGGAGTTCTCTTGCAGCTCCTAGCTCTCTGGAGTTTAGGCCATGCCCCTAGCAGTCACGTGCTTCAGGTCCTGCGGCTCTGAAGTATCTTTGAGCACAGTTCACTTTACTCAGGACACGCGCACTGGCTCAGTGAGCAAGTTCAGTGCAGTGTTTCTGACACTTTCTTTCTCTGTTTTTTTCTTTCTCTATCTGTTCTTTCTTGCTCTCTCTCTTCTCTATTCTTTCTTTTTCTTTCTGTCTTTCTCTCTCTGTTCTTTCTTTTCCCTTTCTTTCTCTATCTCTGTTCTTTCTTTCTTTGTTCTTTCTTTCTCTATCTGTTCTTTCTTTCTCTCCCTCTCTGTTCTTTCTCTTTCTTTCTGTCTCTCTCTCTGTTCTTTCTTTCTTTTCCGTCTTTCTTTCTTTCTCTCTCTGGTCTTTCTTCATCTCTCTGTTCTTTCTTTCCCATGCTAATCTTTCTTTCATTCTCTCTCTGTTTCTTTCTGTCTCTGTTCTTTCTTTCTTTCTTTCTATCTCTCTCTTCTTTCTTTCCCTCTGGTCTTTTTTTTCTCTCTCTGTTCTTTCTTTCTATCTTTAATCTTTCTTTTTTTTTTCTCTCTGTTCTTTGTTTCTCTGTTCTTTCTTTCCGATCTTTCTTTCTCTCTCTGTTCTTTCTTTCCCCTCTTTCTTTCTCTCTCTGTTCTTTCTTTAGCTCTCTGTTCTTTCATTCCCCTCTTTCTCTCTCTCTGTTCTTCTTTTCTCTCTCTCTGTTCTTTCTCTCTCTAATCTTTCTCTCTCTGTTCTTTCTTTCTCTCTCTGTTCTTTCTTTCTCTCTGTTTTTTCTTTCTTTCTTTTTTCCCCTCTTACTTTCTTTGTTTTCCCTCTTTTGCTCACTCTGATTTCTTCTTTCTCTCTGTTCATACTTTCTCTCTGTTCTTTCTTTCCTTCTTTCTCTGTTCTTTCTTTCTCTCCCTCTCTGTTCTCTCTTTCTTTCTCTCTCTCTGCTCTTTCTTTCTTTCCCTTTCTTTCTTTCTCTTTGTTCTTTCTTTCTCTCTCTGTTCTTTCTTTCTTTCCCCTCTTTCATTTGCTCTCTCTGTTCTTTCTTTCTCCTCTTTTGCTCTCTCTCTGTTCTTTCTTTCTTTTCCTCAGTACAAGTAAGTGTGCCCACAATACCAGCCACTGTGCCCACAATGCCAGCCACTCTGCCCTCAGGAAGGTATGATGGTGGGCACAACGAATGATTTTTCTCTGGTGGGCCCAAGGTACTCCAGTCCAGTGCTGGGCGCATTACAGAAGTTGAAACAAGAGTGTCCCAGATAGAAGATACCATTACACCTATGGAGGCTAAGTTGACAAAAGTGGCTGGCTCTATAAATGCCTGGAAGCAAAAAACAGATGATCTAGAGAATAGACTATGTCGGAATAATATCCGAACCATTGGTCTGCCAGAACGCTCGGAAGGTCAGCAACCTGAGCAATTTTTAGATGGCTGGCTTAAGACTTCTCTGGGGGATGAATTCTCTACACTTTTTCCGTGGAAAGGGCTCATAAGATCCCTACAAAACCCCTTCCTCCAGGTGCCCCACCTAGACCTTTCCTGACACGTCTCCTCAAGATGTTTGGTATGGCAAAAAAGCCCCATTAAGTTCAACAATGCTACGATCTCGATTTTTCCAAATTTCCCTATGGAACTCCAGAATCAGCGGGCACAGTTCATGGAAATTAAGAAACAACTTAGAGAAAAGAACACTATATATTCAATGATTTATCCAGCTCGAGTCCAAATTTCTCCTCGAAGGTTCTTCGATATTCTTTATGGATCCAGCGGAAGCAGCTGAATGGCTACGTTCCCATAAGGTGTCTAGTGCGAAGGAATCCTAATATGCTCACAGTCAAGCAGAACTCTTCTAACAATGGTATGATCGGAGCTCTTTCCACAGGCGTCCAGTTTAGCAACAATACCGGACACTGAATTCAGTGAGGGTATCCCCTTGTCTACTTTATGATAGGAGCACAGGACTTTGCTCCTATACGGTTTGGTTCTTGCTCTGTTCTTTCTTTTACATTGGTTTTATTTGTTGTTTATGTAGAAGTCGCAGCCAACAGCATTTTCATTTTCTGTGTGATGTCTCTGAATTTTACTTGAATAACAATGTATACCATATTCAGATGAGTAGATATGGGGTCTGAAATAATATGCATGACCTGGAATGTGAGGAGTATTAAATCCCCCCGGAAGAAGATCAAGGTTTTTTTTGCAGATCAGGCGCTATCATCCTCAGATTGTGGCTTTGGTGGAGATGCACCTGACCAGGAATACAGCCTGGTGCGTACAGAAACTGGTGCTTTCCATACTATTCGAGAAGGGTTTCATTATTGATACATTGGGATGTTAGGTGGGAGGCCAGGGAGGCCCGGAGGGATCCTGAGGGTCGCTTTGTTTTTGTATATGGACTGATTAACTCTACAAAATAGGTCATATTGTGTGTTTATAACCCCCCTTCCCCGGCTAATATGTCAATCCTTCAGATGGCGATGAGTTTCGCCTTAAATTATCCAGACGCAAATGTCATTTGCATGGGAGACTTTAATTTAGTCATGGACAATCATCTTGATAGATTGAGATTAGGTGATGGGATATTTGGGGAGACCCCCTCTCCGGTTAGGTCCCAGCTGGCAATATTCATGGAGGGTAGTGGATGTTTGGATTTGTGGAGGGTGCGTCACCCTGAGGTGAAGGAATATACATGTCACTCATCCACTAGGTGCTCTCTGTCACGCATAGATTATATATTCGGATCCAGTGGTCTAGCGATGTGGGTGGATAGCATAGAACATGGCAATAGGGGGATCTCAGATCACAGCCCGGTTGTACTTAAACTTAAATGTGGGCAACTAAATAATGGTATAGTCTGGAAGCTGAACCCTTTCTGGCTGAAATTAATAGGATCTAACAATAGAACGATTGATCAGTTGAATTGCTTCATTTCCTCCCACCCAGAACCTCAGACTGTCAATTTATTTTGGGGTACCCTTAAAGGGAATCTGTCACCTATTTTTTCGTATATAAGATGCGGTCACCACCATCAGGGGATTATCTACAGCATTCTGTAATGCTGTAGATAAGCCCCTGATGTAACCTGAAAGATAAGAAAAATAAGTTAGATTATACTCACCCGTTGGCGGTCCGGGTCAGATGGGTGTCGCGGTCTGGCGCCTCCCATCTTCTAGCAATAACTTCCTCTTCTTTGCTTCCTGTCGTGGCTTTGGCGCAGGCGTACTGCGCTGCCCTGTTGAGGGCAGAGCAGAGTACTGCAGTGCGCAGGCGCCGGACCTCTCTGACTTTTCCCGGCGCCTGCGTACTGCAGTACTCTGCTCTGCCCTCAACAGGGCAGAGCAGTGCGCCGGAGCCGTGATGGGAAGCAAAGTAGAGGACGTCATCGCTAGAAGATAGGAGGCACCAGACCGAACTGCGACACCGATTGGACCCGGACCGCCCCTGGGTGAGTATAATATAACTAGTCATTCTTCTGTTTCAGGTTACATCAGGGACTCATCTACAGCATTACAGAATACTGTAGATAAGCCCCTGATGGCGGTGGCTGCATCTTATATGCGAAAAAATAGGTAACAGATTTCCTTTAAGGCATTGTCAGGAATAGGCGTATGTTGACCTTTGGCCGCACATGGCTATCACATGTGCAGGGGGGCTTATCTTATTTATCCCACCACTGTTACAATGTGATGAAAAACAGCAATCTAGTCTTGCCCTAACAATTTACCGCAGGGGGGCTTATTTTAGTTATCCCACCACTGACACACCATATCACGAACTGCCGGGATTTATGTATATCCCACTTCTCAGTTTCACTTTGGAACTCGCAGCTCTCCGGCGCCCCCCTTACCCTCAGGTCAGTCAGAGAACTGCACCTAGGATAATTAGTCACTGGACGGGCACATGATGTGCACTGGCTGTTAGGCACGCTGCAGCGAGGGAATTATAAATGCTTTGGCCGCAGCCACCCTATCAGCTTATAAAACCCCTTCCGTCACTGCCAGCTCGCCCACCTAGCCAGAGCACACTTCGCTGCCACCAGCTTCTGATTTTCTCTATTAATATTTAAAATTAATAAAGGGGTACGAAGCCAATCCAAATTAGTAGCGTAATTAGCTTATAGGCACGTGAATTCGTGATAGAGCAAGGAGATATGAGACTAGTAGTTTTATATTTTACTCCCAAAAGACAGGCAGTGTTTACAGAGATATAAAAAGATTTTACAAAAGGAGACATTTAAAATATTTACAATGCGAATACAATTAAAGGGATTAAGAGAAGAAATAAACTCACGTATTGCTTAGGTTTATTTCAGGCAGAACCAGGTTGGTAGGAGGAGCCAAATGTCACAATTCATTGAGGGGTCTGGATGCAGCAGTTTCCCAGGCTAGAATAGGGCTGTCCCGTGTGACATCACTAAAGGGGCTGGTTTTTCGGCCTCCACCCACAGCTCAGAGTTACAGATCTGGTTCTGATAACTTATAACGATCATAACTGGGTTTGAGAACCTAGCAGAATATCGTCAGAACCCTCATTCGTCTTATATTGAAATTAGCTTTCCAATGATTCCAAACTCGGGCTAGTTATTCCACTCGGTTCAGGAAAAATCCATTTCTCCGGTTCTGTTAGCGCTGGAACCGGGAAAAACATTGGTAGGACGCTTAGTTGGCGCACGTCCCAGATATGTAGTTTTTATTATTCTATCACAACCTCACCTCGTTTTATGACCAAATGATTAGATTCTCATTATTGTCTAGGAAGTCAGAGCACATGGGAGGACAAAGGGCCCCCCTGCTGTGAGGAGGGAAATCCCTCACTGGTGTCTCAGGTTACACTGAGTGTGTGTGCAGTCTGTGAGTGAGCAGAAATTCGCAGGCATGACAGGCAAAAAGGGAAAGAACAGGGGGGCAAACCCTCACCACTGGCATAGAAGAGCTCAGTATGTGAATAGAAGTTTCTGGAAATAGGGAAATACATGATACTTTACATTATCGTTACAGGCATATTTAAGAGGATGTCTATCCTCTACTATTTCTTTTATTAAACGGGTAACTTCAAAGAAGGATGATGAGATGGAAAGATTCAGAGGCTGCATACATATCTAATCAGACTAACGGCAATAGAATCGAGTGGCTAGCTTCTCAAAGGTTATACACCCAATATATATAATATATATGTCTAAACATAAATTATTCTTTACCCGTCAGTCCTATTTTGAAGTAGGAAACCAGGCAAGTAAATTTTTGGCCTTCCTGGTGCACCAACACAATACATTTACCACAATACTACAGATTCACGCACTAGATGATTCATTGGTGTCCTCGACTGAAGAAATACTTAATTGTTTTCATGATTACTATAAGTCGTTATATAAATCTAAGAGTGGCTCTGATATTTTGGAATGTCTAGGCTACCTACCAGATATAACATTTTCCACATTGAGTCCTGCCCAGCGGGCCTTTATGGACACTGAGTTTACTTTGGAGGAGATAGAGAATGCCATGGCGGACATGGCCTCCAGGAAGGCTCCTGGGCTGGACCGGTTTCCCATTGAACTGTACAGGAAATACTGGGATATATTGGCACCACTTCTGTTAAGGGTGTTTCAGGGGATTTGGGGGCGGTTCTATGCCAGAATCCTCTTATGAGGCAAATATTATTGTACTTAAGAAGGAGGGAAACGAGCTTTTGGAATGTGGATCCTATCACCCCATATCATTAGTAAATGTAGACTATAAAATCTTTACCAAGGTCCTAGCCACCTGATTGAATTCGATCATTCTGAACCTTATACATCCAGACCAAACTGGCTTTATGCCTGGTAAGAGTATTTCTATTAATATCAGGCGAGTCCAATCGGTGGTCCAATATAGTTCTTTAATACCAGACAACAATTGGGCATTGGTGTCGCTGGATGTGGCCAAGGACTTTGACTCTATTGAGTGGCCTTTCCTGTCTGCATGTTTGCAGAGATATGGCATTGGTGGTAACTTTTTAAAATCGGTTCGCGTACTATATATGAAACCCAAAGCTCGTATAATTGTAAATTATTCCATATCTGAGTCATTTTCATTATATAGTGGGACCCGTCAGGGGTGCCCCCTTTCCCCGGCCCTCTTTGCCCCTTGCGATCGAGGCGTTGGCAATACGCATAATGTCTTCCCCTGACATTCGGGGTATAGATTTAGCAGGTCATGTAGACACCATCAGTTTATATGCTGATGACATGGAGATATTTATGGATAGGGAAGAGGAAACACTTTGACACAGGAGATTGCCACTATAGATAAATTCAGTGAATACTCGAGCTTATATATAAACTGGGAGAAGTCTGCTCTATTGCCTCTCTCCCATACCCTGATGTCCCTTCTTGATACCCTCTCCTTGCTGCCTATTGTATCTAATTTCAAATATCTAGGTATCCACATATCTCAATACAGTAATCTTGACCTACAACTTAATGTCTACCCACTGCTGGAACTAGTCAAATCTAAATTTGCAACTTGGAGTAAACTCCCGCTATCTGTGCTGGCCGTATTAATCTGATCAAAATGATATTGCTCCCTAAACTCAGCTATTCCCTTCAACACAGTGCTGTACTGATACCTAAATCCCTCTTTGCAAATTTAAATTCCCAAATTACATCTTTTATATGGGGGAAAACTAGACCCAAACTCAGGTTATCTGCCCTACAGAGACCTAATCAGGGGGGTGGGGCGGCGCTACCGGATTTTTTTCTATATTATCCAGCTGGACAGGCTAAAGCCCTAAGAAAATGGATGCCTGATAATTATCTCCCCAATTCTGAAAGTCATTTGCTTCATGCTGCACGGATTGACTGCCCACTGGGTTTCCTGGAGTTGGAAAAAATTAGTGTCCCTCGTTTATTGCCCCTACTTCGACAAGCACAATCAGTTTGGAGGCAAATTAAAAAAGTTATTACATTTGAAGACATCATAGCTGAAATGCCCTTGTGGAGCCACAATTATTTTCCGGTGCTGTTAAACCACCCATCCACTGACTTCTGGATTCTGTATAGTGTCTCCTTGGTAGGTGATTTGTATGATCGTGGGACCTTAATGTCTTTTGAACAACTACAGGCTAAATGTGGTATCCCGAGATTCCAATTTTTTCGCTATCTACATTTAAGATCAGCCTGTCAGTCACATAATAGATGTATGGGTGCAGGCCGTGCTATCTCATCTCTACCTTTGATAGGAATTCATAACTCGCAGGGTCCTCAGGGCCTTATCTCCTCCTTGTATACATACCTGCTATCAGTGGGAGCTGAATCTGCTTCCTGATGTGCAGGAAGAGGAATGGGAAGAGACTCTGGAGTCTCCAATCAGGGTATCCCCATCTATTAATAATAGGATAACCCAGTTATATATAATATACCAATCATACATGACTCCAACACGACTCTTTAGGATGGGTCGATTCGAATCATCAAAAGGTTTGCGATGTCATTCATCAGATGCAGATTTCATTCATATGATATGGAAATGCCCTATTATCCTTTACTACTAGAAAGAGGTGACGTCATGATTGACATCCCCGGTACAAGCTCCTGTTCCTCTTGAACCGCTGGTCTGTTTGTTTGGGGTATGTGATGAGGAAACTTGGGGTCACTATGTTGGGATTTTTCTATGGGAGACGCTTTTTATGGCACAGAAGGTATTGGCGCTACGATGGATGGAGGACTCGCGTCCTTCCCTTAGAACCTAGATTGAATTGGTGAAATCGGTTATTCCTATATCAGAACAGGGGATGTCTGGGTAAATTTGATAAAATTTGGGATAGGTGGAACTCTTCCCATCTTACTCTACTAATGTATAATGATTCAACATCAATGTAAGAAGTCAAGTTTTTCATGTTGAGGCCATCACATAGAGGATAATACAATGTAAGGTATTAGGCGGCAAAATAACAGTTGCTGTAGTTGTATTATTATTTATTATTATAGCGCCATTTATTCTATGGCGCTTTACATGTCAGGAGGGGTATACATAATACATACAAGTACAGTAATCTTAAACAATACAAGTCACGACTGGTACAGGATGAGAGAGGACCCTACCCGCTCACAATCTACAAGGGATGGGTGAGGATACAGTAGGCGAGGGTAGAGCAGGTCATGCAGCGGTTTGGTGGATCGGTGGTTACTGCAGGTTGTAGGCTTGTTGGAAGAGATAGGTCTTCAGATTCTTTTTGAGCGTTTCCATGGTAGGCGAGAGTCTGACATGTTGTGGTAGAGAGTTCCAGAGTAGGGGGGATGCGCGGGAGAAATCTTGTATGCAATTGTGGGAAGAGGAAATAAGAGGGGAGTACAGAAGGAGATCTTGTGAGGATCGGAGGTTTCGTGCAGGTAAGTACCGGGAGATGAGGTCACAGATGTATGGAGGACTCAGGTTGTGGGTGGCTTTATATGTCATGGTTAAGGTTTTGAACTGGAGTCTTTGGGTAATGGGGAGCCAGTGTAAGGATTGACAGAGGGGAGAGGCTGGGAAATAGTGGGGGAACAGGTGGATTAGTCGGGCAGCAGAGTTTAGAATAGACTGTGTCATGATACCAGTGCTGGGTGACCGGCACTTCTGGGGTTAATGTTCTGACCTCAGTGCAGACTCTCACCTGCACACCTGGGACCTATTATGGTGGCCTCTCATTGGTTCTGGGGAGGCTTCTTATAGCCTCAGGAAGCTCCCATCCATGTCAGTTATACTTTCGCCCTTGGCATTGTGTGGTGACCCCTGAGTGTGTTAGTGCTGTGTTCTGGTTACTTGATTCTCTGTGTATGACTCGGTCTGTTCTCTGGATATCGCTTTGGATTCTGCTTGGTACCTTCTATGTCCGCTTGGTTTTTGATCTCTGCTTGGCCCTGACTATCCGTTCTGTCTCATCCCTGGTACTGTATTGATATCTTGTGTATGTCCTTTGGCTTTGTCTGACCTCCTGTTAGGCGTCGGATTCCTGGCACTGCACAGCGGGAATGCAGAGCCAGACATCCTGCGGTCTCCCATTCTCCTCCGTCCGCTCGGACTCCTGCTCAGCAATCACGGCGAGCCTCAGACTCGTTTTGTGAGCCTGGACATTGCTGCCGCTCCTCGTGCCGTGCTACTGGGCATGCCCGCAACGTGCCCTCTCAGTGGAGAGCAGGGGTCACATGTGCAGGTCCTGTGTCGGATCTGATTGGTCCTTCCCAAAGTATTGGAAGGTCCCGGAAGCGCATGACTATAAAAGCCCCGCATGGCGGCTCGGCCATGCGCTAGTGTAGCATATTATTCTGTGTGTGTATGGTGATGGATGCATGGACTGGTGTCTGACTCATTATGAAACCCCTACCCTCTGATATTACAAGTGGTGACCTAGTGTGTATAGTCAGCTCCAGGGTTGTGGCAAGCTACACGCCACTTGCTCCACGCCTACACTAGCGTCCGTCGGCGCCCGGTCCTCGGCGCCGACGCTTGCGGCTTTCTCTGCCGCTGCGCTGTAGTAACAGCAGCTATTGGTGTTCGCGGCTGTGACGCCACACGCAGGCTTCTGTGACGCTAACAGGGCCCGCGCCTTTGCTTTAGTGTTCGCCAAGCGACTCTGTGTTTGTACGGAGCCGCCCTTAACGTTCGGGTGACGTTAACCCGAGCGCAGTACCGCACCTACTAGGTGCATCTGCCATTGTTCAGCAGCGGTCTTGTCACCTACCGCACGGTGGACCCCGGGCGGCGAACGCACCTACTATTATTTATATTTGGTGCGTTCCGCCGACCCTAACACCTCCCGTCTGTTTATCCCTCCTGTACCTCGCTTGCATGTATTGTGCCTGACCTCTGCTTTGCCCGACTCTGAGTTTTCTTCCTCCTCTGAAAGCAGGATGCTAAGCCCCGCCCCCTGGCAGTCACATGACCGTTCACATGACTGTAGGTCCTGTGCCGGCTTTCTAATCTTCTACATTCAGGTCCCGTGCATCTTTATTGTCCGGCTGTTCTTGTCCCCAGGGGTCCCTACGGTGCGGGTGAGTCCCTGCTTAGCGGAGGCTGTACGCCGGCGCTGTCAGGACGCTGACATTATAACTGACCATTAAGTTTTTTGGGGGTTTTCTATGCAGAGAGTTATGGATCCCATACAGTCTCTGGCTGACCGGATGAAAAGTCTGAGTCAGATGTTTCAGGGTTTATCTCTGGAGCAGCAAGCTCTGGCTCGTTCTCAGCAGCAGGTTTCTGAGACAGTGCGGGGGGCTTTAGCTGCTGGGTCTCTGGGGGCTGAGGCAAGTGATGTTGTTTTGGTGTCCCCAGAACCACCTGTTAAACTGCCTGACTTTTTTTCTGGAAACCAAAAGGAGTTCAGGGTCTTCATGGAGGGGTGCAAACTTTTTTTTAGTTTGAGACCACGTTCCTCTGGGGACGAAAGTCAGAAGGTCGGGGTTGTTATGTCTCTATTAAGAGGGTCCCCACAAGCTTGGGCTTTCTCCCTTTCTCCCACTGCCCCTGAGAGAGTGTCCGTGAATGCATTTTTTGAGGCCCTCGGGCACATTTATGATGAGCCTGACCGAGTGCGATTGGCAGAGGACATGGTGATGAGTGTCTGTCAGGGGAAACAATCAGCTGAGTGGTTTTGTACTGAGTTCTGCTGCTGGGCCGCAGAGGTCTCTTGGAACGACGCCGCACTCCGAGGATTCTTTCGCAGAGGCTTGTCCGAACGGCTGCAGGATGCCTTGGCGTTACATCCCCCACCTAACTCTCTCGAGGACACCATGACTCAGGCCGTCCGGATGGACCGCAGGCTGCGGGCCAGAGGGGTGATGCAGGTGGAAACTCCATTGTTTCCCAGTGGAAAAGAGACTGCCCCTGAGCTCATGGATGTAGGCGCCCTCTCCCTGAAGGATACGGAGAGGAAACGCCGGAAGGACAAGCAGTTATGCTTTTACTGCGGTAAAACGGGACTTTGGAAAAGGGAGTGTCCTGATTGCCCGTCTTCAAACCCGGTCGGCGGGAAACGACTAGGTCTGGGTAGTCAACGGGGAGACTGCTCAGACCCTCAGGTACCCATTTTCCTCGTTTTCTAAAGTGTTACTGCCTGTGGAACTGTTTGTGGACGGTAGTTCTTTTTCCTCTACAGCCTTCGTGGACTGCGGGTCATCAATTAATCTCATTGACTCTCAATTGGTCACACACTGCAAGATAGGGACAGTTAGGCTCAAGGTTCCGATCAAGGTGATGGCCATTGACTCCTCTCCCCTCACTAAGGAGGGAATTCGCTTTATGTCTGACTTGTTTTCGCTCAGAGTGGGCGCTACTCATGTGGAAAACTGAAGTTGTTTTGTGCTGGACAATCTACCTGCAGGTTTGGTGTTGGGCATGCCCTGGTTACAACGCCATAACCCAGTTATTAACTGGAGATTGTTCAATGGGGGTTTAATGATTTTGAGTTATGTGATAAATCCGCACTGCTGGTTGAACCTGTTAAATCTGTGTCTGTATCATCTGTCGAGCTGGAAGGTATTCAGGAATGCCTTAAGGACTTCGAAGATGTATTCTCCGAAAGCGAGGCCGAGACGTTACCGCCACATAGACCCTTTGACTGCGCTATTAAGCTGGTCTCGGGGGCGAAATTACCTACAGTCCGTCTGTTTAATTTGTCCGGTCCTGAGCGCTTGGCTATGAAGGAGTACATTGCTGAAAGTCTGCGCAAAGGACACATACGTCCTTCAGTCTCACCTGTGGCGGCAGGTTTCTTTTTTGTAAAGAAAAAAGATGGCGGGTTACGTCCCTGTCTTGACTTCCGGGAGCTTAATCAGATTACTGTACGGAATACGTACCCCCTTCCGTTGATTCCCGATTTATGTAACCAACTATCAGGGGCAAAGTGGTTTTCTAAACTGGATCTTCGGGGGGCATAAATTTGATAAGGGTCCGAGAGGGGGATGAATGGAAAACCGCGTTCCTCACGACCGAGGGACTATTTGAAAATTTAGTCATGCCGTTTGGTCTTACCAACGCCCCCGCCATATTTCAGAATTTCATCAACATGGTATTCTCGGATCTCATTGGTCATTTTGTCGTTATCTATTTAGATGATATTTTGATATACTCCACCGACAAGCATTCTCATTTGGAACATGCACGAACAGTTCTCCAAAGACTGAGAGAAAATCATCTGTATGCCAAATTGGAGAAATGTGTATTCTGTGTGCAAGAATTGTCTTTTTTGGGGTTAATTGTATCCGGGGAGGTTTTTCGCATGGACCCCAAGAAGGTGCAGGCCATTGCGGATTGGGTGCAACCCCGAGATCTTAAGGGTCTTCAGCGCTTCTTGGGGTTCGCCAATTATTACCGCAAATTTATCCGGGGGTTTTCGCAAGTGGTCAAACCTCTCACGGATCTAACATGCAAAGGTGCGGATGTGAGAAATTGGTCCTCACTCGCAAAAGAGGCCTTTGCGACACTGAAAAAATGTTTTATGTCTGCTCCTGTCTTGATACAGCCAGATCCTTCCAAGCCATTTGTGGTGGAGGTGGACGCTTCCGAGGTGGGGGTGGGGGTGGTGTTGTCTCAAGGGCCTGCCACTCTAACCAAACTCAGGCCATGTGCCTTCTTTTCCAAGAAGTTCTCTGCTGCTGAAAGAAATTATGATGTAGGCAATAGAGAGCTTCTTGCGGTTAAGTTGGCGTTTGAGGAATGGAGGCACTTTTTGGAGGGGGCAAGTCACCCAGTTACTGTGATCACTGATCTGCTAAAAGATTAACGCCCAGACAGGCCCGTTGGTCACTTTTTTTTTCTCGTTTCCAATTTACTATTACATTCCGTCCAGGGTCAAAGAATGTCAAGGCTGACGCCTTATCTCGTAGTTTTCACCCTGTGTCTGTCCCTGAGCCACCGTCCTCCATTCTGCACCGTGGGGTGGTGTTAGCAGGGATCTCATCTGAATTGGAACGGGAAATTGAGGGCGCCCAGTCGCTGGCTCCTGCGGCCAAACCAGGGGGCAAGTTGTTTGTCCCAGAACAACTTTGCCTTAAACTCTTGCAAGAGTTCCACGAATCCAAGTTGTGTGCTCACCCTGGTATATCAGCCACGCGACTGGCGGTGGCTAGGATCTTCTGGTGGCCTACTCTGGGTTCTGATATAAAGAAATTAATTTCTGGTTATGAGCTGTCCAAGGCCAAAGTGTAAATGGTGAAGAGCAGGGGCCCTAGGACTGAACCTTGCGGGACTCCGACGGATAGGGGGCGTGGAGAGGAGGTGGTATGCAAGTGGGACATGCTGAATGTCCGGTCTGTTAGGTATGACACAATCCAAGATAGGGCCAAGTCTGTGATACCAAGAGATGAGAGGGTCTGTAGTAATAGGGAATGGTCCACTGTGTCAAAGGCAGAGGACAGGTCCAGGAGGAGGAGGACAGAGTAGTGTCGCTTGGCCTTGGTGGCTAGAAGGTCATTGGTGCCCTTAGTTAAGGCAGTTTCAGTGGAGTGGAGTGGCCGGAAGCCAGATTGTAATCAGCCAAGGAGGGAGCAAGAAGAGAGGTGGGAGGACAGTTCAAGATGGACGTGTTGTTCCAGTAGTTTTGAGGCATAGGGGAGAAGTGATATAGGGCGATAGCTAGATACAGAGGATGGGTCAAGAGAGGGCTTTTTGAGGATAGGTGTGATTGAGGCATGTTTAAAGCTTGAGGAGAAATCACCAGTTGTTAGTGACAGGTTGAAGAGGTTGGTTAGGGTTGGGATGAAGACTGTGGTGAGGTTTGGGATGAAGTGGGATGAGATCGGGTCAAGTGCACAGGTAGTGAGATGTGATCTTGAGAGTAGAGTGGAGAGTCGATCTTCCGTAATGGTGGAGAAATTGGCTTTGGAGGAGGAGGGCAGGGCAGTTAGGAGGAAGGGCACTGGGGGTTGTTGACCAAGACTGTCTCTGATGTTATCAATCTTCTTGAAAAATGAGGCAAAGTCTTCAGCTGAGATGAGTGGGGAAGGAGGAGGTGCTGGGGGGGTGGAGGAGAGAATTGAAGGTGTTGAATAACTGTTTAGGGTTGTGAGACAGGGAGGATATGGGAGATGAGAAGTAGGTTTGTTTTGCTGCAGCAAGTGTGTCCTTGAAAGTAGTGAGGCACTGTTTGAATGCGATAAAGTCCTCAATGGAGTGGGAACTTTTCCATCGCCGCTCAGCAGCCCTGGAAACCCGCCTCAGTTTTTCGGTCAGACTGATGTGCCAGGGCTGTCTGTTGATTTTGCGAGCTTTGGTAGGTTTGAGAGGGGCAACTGATTCCAGTTGTAGTTTCGGAACTTCGTATGAGTCATGTTTTCCAACATGTACAGGATCGAATGATACTTACTGTTCCATGTTTCTTTGTTAATAGGTTTATCACTTATGCAATAGTATAAGGACTTGTATAATTTACATGGCATAAATGATTATTGTACACGACTTATTTTCCTTTTGCAAATGTTCCGTAGGTTGCACATGTAGGACCTTCCATATAAATAAGAGTGCGCATTTTATTCTATGTTTAATCTAATATATAAAGCTCAAGTATGTGTGTATGTATGTATGTGTGTATGTGCGGGATAGGAATCCGCACCGTCGCAGCTACAGCCACAAAATTTGGCACAGTCACACTTCTGGACCCCGAGAGTGTCCTAGGCTATGTTGTGAGGCAAAATTTTAACCCCGCGCGTTCCAATTCACCAAACAATTTTGCCCCTATCTACTTAATGGGGAAAATGTGTGCGTATCAAGCCCCGCCGCTCATTATGATGTCATAATGGTTGACTATGGGATGGAGGATGTGTGATGGGTATATGGGCACTGGACTATGGGATGGAGGATATGTATGATGGGTATATGGGCACGGGACTATGGGATGGAGGATATGTATGGTGGGTATATGGGCACGGGACTATGGGATGGTGGATATGTATGATGGGTATATGGGCACTGGACTATGGGATGGCGGATATGTATGATGGGTATATGGGCACGGGACTATGGGATGGAGGATATGTATGATGGGTATATGGGCACGGGACTATGGGATGAAGGATTTGTGATGGGTAAATGGGCTCTGGACTATGGGATGGAGGATGTGTATGATGGGTATATGGGCACGGGACTATGGGATGGAGGATATGTATGATGGGTATATGGGCACTGGACTATGGGATGGAGGATATGTATGATGGGTATATGGGCACGGGACTATGGGATGGCGGATATGTATGATGGGTATATGGGCACGGGACTATGCGATGGAGGATATGTATGATGGGTATATGGGCACGGGACTATGGGATGGAGGATATGTATGACGAGTATGTGGGCACGGGACTATGGGATGGAGGATGTGTGATGGGTATATGGGCTCTGGACTATAGGATGGAGGATATGTATGATGGGTATATGGGCACGGGACTATGGGATGGAGGATATGTATGGTGGGTATATGGGCACGGGACTATGGGATGGAGGATATGTATGATGGGTATATGGGCAGGGACTATGGGATGGCGGATATGTATGATGGGTATATGGGCACGGGACTATGGGATGGCGGAAATGTATATGAGCATGGGACTATGGGATGGAGGATATGTATGATGGGTATATGGGCACGGGACTATGGGATGGCGGATATGTATGATGGGTATATGGGCACGGGACTATGCGATGGAGGATATGTATGATGGGTATATGGGCACGGGACTATGGGATGGAGGATATGTATGACGAGTATGTGGGCACGGGACTATGGGATGGAGGATGTGTGATGGGTATATGGGCTCTGGACTATAGGATGGAGGATATGTATGATGGGTATATGGGCACGGGACTATGGGATGGAGGATATGTATGGTGGGTATATGGGCACGGGACTATGGGATGGAGGATATGTATGATGGGTATATGGGCAGGGACTATGAGATGAAGGATGTGTGATGGGTATATGGGGTGGTATATATTTTCTCTTCCCGGATTTCACCACCATGAAGGAGGAAGAGAAAACATATATCCTGTTGGGGGAAGAAGAGAGAGCAGTGGAGATAGCAGCGCAATATGTGAGCGAATGCCATAGACTGCGAGAAAGAGAACTATGATATGCCATGGACTTCTATGGCCCCCACCCTGGATATGTCCCAATCCCCCATCCACCTTCCCTATGCCATGGACTTCTATAGCCTCATCCTGGATCTGCCCCCATGCCCCCATCCACCTTCCCTATGCCATGGACTTCTATAGCCCCATCCTGGATCTGCCCCATCCACCTTTCCTACAGCCCCTACCCAACATCCCTACAGTCCCTATCCCTATTCCCTTCTGTACACCTGCTTTGGCAAAACTAATGTGTATTTAGTCCTGCCGATAAAGCTTCTTTGAATCTTGAATCTTGAATCTATGGGCACTCGACTATGGGATGGCGAATATGTATGATGGGTATATGGGCATGGGACTCTGGGATGGAGAATATGTATGATGTGTATATTGGCATGGGACTATGGGATGGAGGATGTGTGATGGGTATATGGGCACGGGACTATGGGATGAAGAATATGTATGATGGGCATATGGGCACGGGACTATGGGATCGAGGATATGTATGATGGGTATATGGGCACGGGACTATGGGATGGAGGATATGTATGATGGGTATATGGGCATGGGACTATGGGACGGAGGATGTGTGATGGGTATATGGGCACTGGACTATGGGATGGAGGATGTGTGATGGGTATATGGACACTGGACTATGGGATGGAGGATATGTATGATGGGTATATGGGCACGGGCCTATGGGATGGTGGATGTGTATGATGGGTATATGGGCACGGGACTATGGGATGGAGGATAATTATAATTTGCTATAACTAACCTCAGTTAGTTACTATGCCCGGGCAGCGCGGGGCTCTCCAGCTAGTAATATATATATATATATACACTCACTGGCCACTTTATTAGGTACACCATGCTAGTAACGGGTTGGACCCCCTTTTGCCTTCAGAACTGCCTCAATTCTTCGTGGCAGAGATTCAACAAGGTGCTGGAAGCATTCCCCAGAGATTTTGGACCATATTGACATGATGGCATCACACAGTTGGCGCAGATTTGTCGGCTGCACATCCCTGATATGAATCTCCCGTTCCACCACATCCCAAAGATGCTCTATTGGATTGAGATCTGGTGACTGAGGAGGCCATTTGAGTACAGTGAACTCATTGTCATGTTCAAGAAACCAATCTGAGATGATTCGAGCTTTATGACATGGCGCATTATCCTGCTGAAAGTAGCCATCAGATGTTGGGTACATTGTGGTCATAAAGGGATGGACATGGTCAGCAACAATACTCAGGTAGGCTGTGGCGTTGCAACGATGCTCAATTGGTACCAAGGGGCCCAAAGAGTGCCAAGAAAAAATTCCCCACACCATGACACCACCACCACCAGCCTGAACCGTTGATACAAGGCTGGATGGATCCATGCTTTCATGTTGTTTACGCCAAATTCTGACCCTACCATCCGAATGTCGCAGCAGAAATCGAGACTCATCAGACCAGGCAACGTTTTTCCAATCTTCTACTGTCCAATTTCGATGAGCTTGTGCAAATTGTAGCCTCAGTTTCCTGTTCTTAGCTGAGAGGAGTGGTACCCAGTGTGGTCTTCTGCTGCTGTAGCCCATCTGCCTCAAAGTTCGACGCACTGTGCGTTCAGAGATGCTCTTCTGCCTACCTTGGTTGTAACGGGTGGCAATTTGAGTCACTGTTGCCTTTCTATCAGCTCGAACCAGTCTGCCCATTCTCCTCTGACCTCTGGCATCAACATGGCATTTCCGGCCACAGAACTGCCGCTCACTGGATTTTTTTTCTTTTTCGGACCATTCTCTGTAAACCCTAGAGATGGTTGTGCGTGAAAATCCCAGTAGATCAGCAGTTTCTGAAATTCTCAGACCAGCCCTTCTGGCACCAACAATCATGCCACGTTCAAAGGCACTCAAATCACCTTTCTTCCCCATACTGATGCTCGGTTTGAACTGCAGGAGATTGTCTTGACCATGTCTACATGCCTAAATGCACTGAGTTGCCGCCATGTGATTGGCTGATTAGAAATTAAGTCTTAACACACAGTTGGACAGGTGTACCTAATAAAGTGGCCAGTGAGTGTATATATGTGCTCTGTATCATGCTTAATAATGTATACAAATGTGTATATTGGATATTTTATTTTGTGGTTATTAAGCAAATTAAAAAAAAAATAATTGAAGCCAATCAGGCAGTAGAGTTTCATTTAGTTGACAAAAGGGTGACACTGGATATACCAGTATTGTAAGCACAAAGGGGCTTTTGCTGGAGGTAGGTGTCAATCCTGGCACCTTAGCTCCTGGATTCTCAGCTTAGAGGGATGTCAGCAAATGGTCTGTACTAGAAGGAATATTTCCTATTTTCTGTATAGTAAGGCACAGGTATTTGAAAGGGCACAACTTGGCTCATCCATCCATTCATAGACAGCATCTTTAAAGCCCTTCCTGACTTGCGCCGTATATACACGGCACGGTGTTCCTGTAAACTGCCCTATAGATATGGCTCTGTGATCAGGTAGATCAGTGATATGTCATTATTCAGTTCATGTCACATCCTGGGACAATGTAAAAGAGTAAAAAAAAAAGGTAATAAAATGTAAAAAAAATGTTTAAAAAAAAAATCACAAAATAAAGAACAAAAAAAAATTAATCCAATAAGTATATTTATGTTAAAAATAAAATAAAAAAAGTACACATATTTGGTACTGCCCCTTCTGGAAGACTCGACCTATAAAACTGTCCCACTAGTTAACCCCTTCAGTGAACACCTTAAAATACACACCAAAAAACAAGGCAAAGAAATATGCTTTATCATCATATTGCGGAGCATAAAGTGGAAAACAACACGATTAAATAAAAAAAGCAATCTACATAAAAGTTGTACAGCTGAAAACATCATCTTGTCTTGCAAAAAACAAGCCGCCATACGGGGCCGTCAGCAGAAAAATAAAAAAGTTAAAGCTCTCATAATAAAGCGATTCTTTTTTCTTTAAAATAGTTTTTATTGTGCAAAAGCACTGAAACATAAAAAATATAAATGAGGTATTGCTGTAATAGTACTGACCCGAAGAATAAAACTGCCTTATCAATTTTTCTACATGCGGAAAGGCATAAAAAGAATAATATATGAATTACTGCTTTTTGTTCATTCTGGTCTGAGTTTCATATTATCCCACGCAATCAGATTCCGTTGTACCTATATAGCTGTTACAGGTTAGCGTATTACGGTACACTACTACTTCCCTCTTCCCTGTGTGGGGGAAGGGTACAGACTGAGGGCGAATTCAGGAGATAAGGCAAGGTATGTGGCACCAGCATCTTCACCATCAGAAGTAATCAGGGAAACATGACGAGCTAGGATGCCCCTTGCATTAGGTACAGGGAAGGAGCCGCTGGTCTCGTGACACCCAACAACAGAGTCGTAACATTAGCTTTGACCAAAACCATTTTTTGATCCAGTATGGATCCTATCACTGATCTGTCAGGGCAACTGCAGTAGCTCAGCCTCGAGGTGGCAGATCTATATGCTATCATTTTGCAGCATCTTAACACATCAAGTTTGGGGACCATGACTGCCAGGCAATCCTTAGTGGAGCCCAAGATCGCTTTGCCTGACAGGTTCTCTGTAGTTTTCAGGGAGGCCTGTAAACTATACTTCAGGAACCAAGGAGCGAAGGGTGGGGATAATAATCTCACGCCTTCAGGGTGACCTCCAAGCATGGGCATTCTCTCTGCCGTCTAACTCCCAGTCGCTCCAGACGGTGGAGGAAATTATTCTGGCACTGTTTAATATACGACCTGACTGCATCTCCCTGGCTGAGTCCACACTACATGAGCTCCAGCAGGGAGACCAGCCGGCAGAGGAGCATTGCTCCGCGTTTCGTAGGTGGTTCACGGACACTAAGTGGAATGACCCCCCACACCATAGCCATTTCGGTGAGGGGCTATCAGTAAGGGTGAAGGATGCCTTAGCCCTCTATGAGAGTCCAGTTTCCCTTGAGGCAGCCTTGTCTCTAACTATCTGGGTGGATCTCCATCTTCGCCAGAGACATAAAGAGACACCCCAATGTGTGGGAGGTGCAGGGCCAAGGGAAACCTTGCCTGAGTCATCTGAGGAACCCATGCAGTTGGGTGGGCCAACTTGTTCTGGAAAGCAGTCTGTTGTTCGGTGCAAGAGGGAATATATTTTTATGTGGTATAAAGGGCTATTTCATGGGCACATGTCCTTCCCTATCTCACAGTAAAAAACCGCCGGAAAACTAAGGAGCCCAGATTGTGGGGAGGCTAGCAACCTTGGTGTACATATCTCCTCTGTGGTTAGGACACAATTTATTCTGGTGGCAGAAATCCATCTGAGCAAAAATGAAGTGGTTATTTCGGCATTTCTGGACAGTGGGGCGTGGTTTAACTTGATCGACGCTAGCTTCGTCCAGGTCCAGGACCTAAAACCATATAGACTGTCCAGATCTATACCCATAATGGCCATCGACTCTGCACCCTTGAGACGGGAATTTTACTCAAGCTGTCCGAGGTTTACATCTTCAGGTAGGGGTCATGCACTTAGAAGGTAATGACTGTTATGTGCTAGAGGGTTTGCCCTCTCCTGTGGTTCTTGGACTTCCTTGACTCACTCTGCACAACCCTGTCGTAGACTGGAAGACTCGAGCGGTGGTAAGGTTGAGTGAGTATTGTCAAGGACACTGCTTGGTTACCCGGCTTGCAAGGTTTGTCACCCAGTCTGTGCCTACATACCTGTCTGACTCTCAGAGCAGGGGTTTTAAGAACTTCCCCTCCATCATCCTTATGACTGCGCCGTTAATTTTGTTCCTGTCTCAAAGAGCAGACTATATAATATCTCTGCTCCAGAGAGGCAGGCCATATCGTGGACCATCTTCATCCCTCATTGCTGTGGGGTTTTTCTTTGTAAAGAAGAAAGACTGGGGTGTAAGCCCATGCCACGATTTCTGCGATCTTAGTCACATTATGGTCCGGGATCTGTATCCGCTCCCTCTCATCCTGGACCTCTTTAATCAGATTATAGGTGCAAAATTATTCTCTACATGGAATCTTAGGGGGCGTCTAATCTCATTCATATTACAGAGGGGGATGAGTGGAAACCAGCTTTCAGCACTGGTCTGTACAGCTTGTCTGATTTCAGTCTGACAGGAGAATAACACACATCATACTCTTGGATGTCCCAGACACAATAACACCTTTCCCAGAATCCTCTGGGGCTTAGCTAACCACTTGTCTGCTATAACCATTTTAACCCCTATAGTTGCTGGATGATTCTAAATCAACAGCGTAGCTTCTATCTGTAACGAATGGAAGCGGAGGCAGAGATGGTGAAGTTCACATTCGTTTTTTATTTTTAAAGTGGAACCTCGGGACCACGGTCCAGGGAGCTCCGAAGGGGGCGTGACTGGTGAGCCCCGGGTACCCGTAGTAAAGCCCCTCAGACAGGGCAAGAATGGAATACCTGGAGGACACAGGTGCTACCTCCAGTTAGACCCCAAACACATGGCAGCTGTCCCAGCGGGACCAAAAGGGATAGCAGTAGTTACAGCAGAGTCCGTAATGAGACGGGTCCTGGAACCGGGTAGTTAGTAAGGAGTCAGTTCCAGTGACCTTCACACAGTCCTCGGACTTGGATGACTGTTGGCGGAACGGGATGGCTTTTGCCCAGATGGTTAGCAGATATAACCAGGAAGCACAGGATACTGAGACTCTGTGGAGACGGATAGCATTAGAGAATGCACAGAGACTACTGACGCAGCGCAGACAGGTTAACATGAGAGCCGGATGTAGCAATGATTGATACTCGTTGCTCCGGCGCTCTCCCTATGGAGGAGAGGCCAGAAATAGCAGCCAGTGCGCTGCCATTGGTTAATTGCACTTTTTGAAAAATGCACGCTGTCCCTTTAAGAAGGCAGGAGAGCGGGCAGGCGTGCTCTAATAGCTTTAGTTACACATCTGCCGACAGGACGCCAGGAGGTGGAATGCAGAGCAGCAGCATGAGACCCAGAGGAGGCCGGCTGCTGCCTAAGGACAGCGTGCGAGGCTGGAGGTGAGTGCCCAGAACGGGGGGCAGCAGCAGACCTGGACGCAGCGCCAGAACGGGGACCGGGTGTAACACTATCTGTCACACTTTGTTGCAATGTAGTTAGTCTTTACCCCAGCATCGATATTGAGGTATCACTTACAGGTCAACCGCAATTAATCAGCAGAAATTTCTAGATATAGCCATTAATATTCTGCTCCAAAATAATTATTTTTCTTTTAATGGCTCCTGTTATCTACAAAAACAGGGTACCTCAATGGGGGCAGCATTCACCCCATCCACTGCAAACATCTATATGTCATATGGGGAACAGCAATATATCTTCTCTGATTCCAACCCCTTTACTTCCCATCATGTGACCCCTGACTCCTCCCCACCTGTGACCTCATTACAGGTCCTGTGCGCACAGAACAGCCATATGTGGAGTGCGGCTCTGCGGGTGGAGGTAGGTGTCGGAATCTGAAGAGCCCGGTGCTGCCCGGGTACAGTAACTAACTACAGTTAATTATAACAAATTATAATGATTATATCTATATATATAAAGCTGAGTGTATAGCCCCGCCCACTCTGCATCGCCACATTCACTATAATATCCCACATCATCCCGTCAGCCAGAGCTACCGGACTACTACCCCTAATATCCCACATCATCCTGTCAGCCAGAGCCACTGGACTACTACCCCTAATATCCCACATCATCCTGTCAGCCAGAGCCACCAGACTACTACCCCTAATATCCCACATCATCCCGTCAGCCAGAGCCACCGGACTACTACCCCTAATATCCCACATCATCCCGTCAGCCAGAGCCACCAGACAACTACCACTAATATCCCACATCATCCCGTCACAGCCGCCGGAATACTACCCCTAATATCCCACATCATCCCGTCAGCCAGAGCCACCAGACTACTACCCCTAATATCCCACATCATCCCATCAGCCAGAGCCACCAGACTACTACCCCTAATATCCCACATCATCCCGTCAGCCAGAGCCACCGGACTACTACCTCTAATATCCCACATCATCCCGTCAAAGCCACCGGACTACTGCCCCTAATATCCCACATCATCCCATCAGCCAGAGCTACCGGACTACTACCTCTAATATCCCACATCATCCCGTCAGCCAGAGCTACCGGACTACTACCCCTAATATCCCACATCATCCCGTCAGCCAGAGCCACCGGACTACTACCCCTAATATCCCACATCATCCCGACAGCCTGGGGCCAGAACCAGAGCGCTGAGTGGAACGGTCCTAACTTCCATACCAGTGATCCCTTTAAGAGAGGCCAGGGGTCAGTACCAAAGCGCAGAGTGGATTTGCCCTGACTTCTATACCGGGAATCCCTTCAAGAGAGCCTGGGATCAGAACCAGAGGGCTGAGTGGATTTGCCCTGGCTTGCATTCCGGGGATCCCTTTAAGAGAGGCCTGGGGTCAAAACCAAAGTGCTCTGTGCTCCTTTCTTTGGGGCAGACAATGGCTGGGAGCTTATGTTCCCAGGGATGCTAGATTTCTCCCACCATGTCAGTGTCTGCTGAGGTGTTGTCAAGTGGGAAAACCGTGGCTCATAGCAACCAATCACAGCTCAACTTCTTTTAACCAGCTCTGGTGAAATGAGAGATGCTTAGTGATTGGTTGCAAGGAAATCTGTTGCTCATAGCAACCAATCACAGCTCACTTTCTTTTGAACAGCTCTGGTGAAATTAAAGATGCTTCGTGATTGGTTGGTGATACACATATACATACATTCAGTTTTATATATATATATATATATATATAGATGTGGAGTGCAGCTCTGCGGGTGGAGGTCGGTGCCGGAGGCTCCATTATTCTCTATGTGGAGTGTGGCTCTGCGGGTGGAGGTCGGTGCTGGAGGCTCCATTATTCTCTATGTGGAGTGCGGCTCTGCGGGTGGAGGTCGGTGCTGGAGGCTCCATTATTCTCTATGTGGAGTGCGGCTCTGCGGGTGGAGGTCGGTGCCGGAGGCTCCATTATTCTCTATGTGGAGTGCGGCTCTGCGGGTGGAGGTCGGTGCCGGAGGCTCCATTATTCTCTATGTGGAGTGCGGCTCTGCGGGTGGAGGTCGGGGCCGGAGGCTCCATTATTCTCTATGTGGAGTGGGGCTCTGCGGGTGGAGGTCGGTGCCGGAGGCTCCATTATTCTCTATGTGGAGTGCAGCTCTGCGGGTGGAGGTCGGTGCTGGAGGCTCCATTATTCTCTATGTGGAGTGCGGCTCTGCGGGTGGAGGTCGGTGCCGGAGGCTCCATTATTCTCTGTGTGGAGTGTGGCTCTGCGGGTGGAGGTCGGTGCTGGAGGCTCCATTATTCTCTATGTGGAGTGCGGCTCTGCGGGTGGAGGTCGGTGCCGGAGGCTCCATTATTCTCTATGTGGAGTGTGGCTCTGCGGGTGGAGGTCGGTGCTGGAGGCTCCATTATTCTCTATGTGGAGTGCGGCTCTGCGGGTGGAGGTCGGTGCCGGAGGCTCCATTATTCTCTATGTGGAGTGTGGCTCTGTGGGTGGAGGTCGGTGCTGGAGGCTCCATTATTCTCTATGTGGAGTGCGGCTCTGCGGGTGGAGGTCGGTGCCGGAGGCTCCATTATTCTCTATGTGGAGTGCGGCTCTGCGGGTGGAGGTCGGTGCTGGAGGCTCCATTATTCTCTATGTGGAGTGCGGCTCTGCGGATGGAGGTCGGTGCTGGAGGCTCCATTATTCTCTATGTGGAGTGCGGCTCTGTGGGTGGAGGTGGGTGCTGGAGGTTCCATTATTCTCTATGTGGAGTGCGGCTCTGCGGGTGGAGGTCGGTGCTGGAGGCTCCATTATTCTCTATGTGGAGTGTGGCTCTGCGGGTGGAGGTCGGTGCTGGAGGCTCCATTATTCTCTATGTGGAGTGCGGCTCTGCGGGTGGAGATCGGTGCTGGAGGCTCCATTATTCTCTATGTGGAGTGCGGCTCTGCGGATGGAGGTCGGTGCTGGAGGCTCCATTATTCTCTATGTGGAGTGCGGCTCTGCGGGTGGAGGTCGGTGCTGGAGGCTCCATTATTCTCTGTGGAGTGCGGCTCTGCGGGTGGAGGTCGGTGCTGGAGGCTCCATTATTCTCTATGTGGAGTGCGGCTCTGCGGGTGGAGGTCAGTGCTGGAGGCTCCATTATTCTCTATGTGGAGTGCGGCTCTGCGGGTGGAGGTCGGTGCCGGAGGCTCCATTATTCTCTCTGTGGAGTGCGGCTCTGCGGGTGGAGGTCGGTGCCGGAGGCTCCATTATTCTCTATGTGGAGTGTGGCTCTGCGGGTGGAGGTCGGTGCTGGAGGCTCCATTATTCTCTATGTGGAGTGCGGCTCTGCGGGTGGAGGTCGGTGCCGGAGGCTCCATTATTCTCTATGTGGAGTGTGGCTCTGCGGGTGGAGGTCGGTGCCGGAGGCTCCATTATTCTCTATGTGGAGTGCGGCTCTGCGGGTGGAGGTCGGTGCCGGAGGCTCCATTATTCTCTATGTGGAGTGTGGCTCTGCGGGTGGAGGTCGGTGCTGGAGGCTCCATTATTCTCTATGTGGAGTGCGGCTCTGCGGGTGGAGGTCGGTGCCGGAGGCTCCATTATTCTCTATGTGGAGTGTGGCTCTGCGGGTGGAGGTCGGTGCTGGAGGCTCCATTATTCTCTATGTGGAGTGCGGCTCTGCGGGTGGAGGTCGGTGCCGGAGGCTCCATTATTCTCTATGTGGAGTGCGGCTCTGCGGGTGGAGGTCGGTGCCGGAGGCTCCATTATTCTCTATGTGGAGTGCGGCTCTGCGGGTGGAGGTCGGTGCCGGAGGCTCCATTATTCTCTATGTGGAGTGTGGCTCTGCGGGTGGAGGTCGGTGCCGGAGGCTCCATTATTCTCTATGTGGAGTGTGGCTCTGCGGGTGGAGGTCGGTGCCGGAGGCTCCATTATTCTCTATGTGGAGTGCAGCTCTGCGGGTGGAGGTCTGTGCTGGAGGCTCCATTATTCTCTATGTGGAGTGCGGCTCTGCGGGTGGAGGTCGGTGCCGGAGGCTCCATTATTCTCTATGTGGAGTGTGGCTCTGCGGGTGGAGGTCGGTGCTGGAGGCTCCATTATTCTCTATGTGGAGTGCGGCTCTGCGGGTGGAGGTCGGTGCCGGAGGCTCCATTATTCTCTATGTGGAGTGTGGCTCTGCGGGTGGAGGTCGGTGCTGGAGGCTCCATTATTCTCTATGTGGAGTGCGGCCCTGCGGGTGGAGGTCGGTGCTGGAGGCTCCATTATTCTCAATGTGGAGTGCGGCTCTGCGGGTGGAGGTCGGTGCCGGAGGCTCCATTATTCTCTATGTGGAGTGTGGCTCTGTGGGTGGAGGTCGGTGCTGGAGGCTCCATTATTCTCTATGTGGAGTGCGGCTCTGCGGGTGGAGGTCGGTGCCGGAGGCTCCATTATTCTCTATGTGGAGTGCGGCTCTGCTGGTGGAGGTCGGTGCTGGAGGCTCCATTATTCTCTATGTGGAGTGCGGCTCTGCGGGTGGAGGTCGGTGCTGGAGGTTCCATTATTCTCTATGTGGAGTGCGGCTCTGCGGGTGGAGGTCGGTGCTGGAGGCTCCATTATTCTCTTTGTGGAGTGTGGCTCTACGGGTGGAGGTCGGTGCTGGAGGCTCCATTATTCTCTATGTGGAGTGCGGCTCTGCGGGTGGAGATCGGTGCCGGAGGCTCCATTATTCTCTATGTGGAGTGTGGCTCTGCGGGTGGAGGTCGGTGCCGGAGGCTCCATTATTCTCTATGTGGAGTGCGGCTCTGCGGGTGGAGGTCGGTGCCGGAGGCTCCATTATTCTCTATGTGGAGTGCGGCTCTGCTGGTGGAGGTCGGTGCTGGAGGCTCCATTATTCTCTATGTGGAGTGCGGCTCTGCGGGTGGAGGTCGGTGCTGGAGGTTCCATTATTCTCTATGTGGAGTGCGGCTCTGCGGGTGGAGGTCGGTGCTGGAGGCTCCATTATTCTCTTTGTGGAGTGTGGCTCTACGGGTGGAGGTCGGTGCTGGAGGCTCCATTATTCTCTATGTGGAGTGCAGCTCTGCGGGTGGAGGTCGGTGCCGGAGGCTCCATTATTCTCTATGTGGAGTGTGGCTCTGCGGGTGGAGGTCGGTGCCGGAGGCTCCATTATTCTCTATGTGGAGTGCGGCTCTGCGGGTGGAGGTCGGTGCCGGAGGCTCCATTATTCTCTATGTGGAGTGTGGCTCTGCGGGTGGAGGTCGGTGCTGGAGGCTCCATTATTCTCTATGTGGAGTGCGGCTCTGCGGGTGGAGGTCGGTGCCGGAGGCTCCATTATTCTCTATGTGGAGTGTGGCTCTGCGGGTGGAGGTCGGTGCAGGAGGCTCCATTATTCTCTATGTGGAGTGCGGCTCTGCGGGTGGAGGTCGGTGCCGGAGGCTCCATTATTCTCTATGTGGAGTGTGGCTCTGCGGGTGGAGGTCGGTGCCGGAGGCTCCATTATTCTCTATGTGGAGTGCGGCTCTGCGGGTGGAGGTCGGTGCCGGAGGCTCCATTATTCTCTATGTGGAGTGCGGCTCTGCGGGTGGAGGTCGGTGCCGGAGGCTCCATTATTCTCTATGTGGAGTGCGGCTCTGCGGGTGGAGGTCGGTGCCGGAGGCTCCATTATTCTCTATGTGGAGTGTGGCTCTGCGGGTGGAGGTCGGTGCTGGAGGCTCCATTATTCTCTATGTGGAGTGCGGCTCTGCGGGTGGAGGTCGGTGCCGGAGGCTCCATTATTCTCTATGTGGAGTGCGGCTCTGCGGGTGGAGGTCGGTGCCGGAGGCTCCATTATTCTCTATGTGGAGTGCGGCTCTGCGGGTGGAGGTCGGTGCCGGAGGCTCCATTATTCTCTATGTGGAGTGTGGCTCTGCGGGTGGAGGTCGGTGCCGGAGGCTCCATTATTCTCTATGTGGAGTGCGGCTCTGCGGGTGGAGGTCGGTGCCGGAGGCTCCATTATTCTCTATGTGGAGTGCGGCTCTGCTGGTGGAGGTCGGTGCTGGAGGCTCCATTATTCTCTATGTGGAGTGCGGCTCTGCGGGTGGAGGTCGGTGCCGGAGGCTCCATTATTCTCTATGTGGAGTGCGGCTCTGCTGGTGGAGGTCGGTGCTGGAGGCTCCATTATTCTCTATGTGGAGTGCGGCTCTGCGGGTGGAGGTCGGTGCTGGAGGTTCCATTATTCTCTATGTGGAGTGCGGCTCTGCGGGTGGAGGTCGGTGCTGGAGGCTCCATTATTCTCTTTGTGGAGTGTGGCTCTACGGGTGGAGGTCGGTGCTGGAGGCTCCATTATTCTCTATGTGGAGTGCGGCTCTGCGGGTGGAGATCGGTGCCGGAGGCTCCATTATTCTCTATGTGGAGTGTGGCTCTGCGGGTGGAGGTCGGTGCCGGAGGCTCCATTATTCTCTATGTGGAGTGCGGCTCTGCGGGTGGAGGTCGGTGCCGGAGGCTCCATTATTCTCTATGTGGAGTGCGGCTCTGCTGGTGGAGGTCGGTGCTGGAGGCTCCATTATTCTCTATGTGGAGTGCGGCTCTGCGGGTGGAGGTCGGTGCTGGAGGTTCCATTATTCTCTATGTGGAGTGCGGCTCTGCGGGTGGAGGTCGGTGCTGGAGGCTCCATTATTCTCTTTGTGGAGTGTGGCTCTACGGGTGGAGGTCGGTGCTGGAGGCTCCATTATTCTCTATGTGGAGTGCAGCTCTGCGGGTGGAGGTCGGTGCCGGAGGCTCCATTATTCTCTATGTGGAGTGTGGCTCTGCGGGTGGAGGTCGGTGCCGGAGGCTCCATTATTCTCTATGTGGAGTGCGGCTCTGCGGGTGGAGGTCGGTGCCGGAGGCTCCATTATTCTCTATGTGGAGTGTGGCTCTGCGGGTGGAGGTCGGTGCTGGAGGCTCCATTATTCTCTATGTGGAGTGCGGCTCTGCGGGTGGAGGTCGGTGCCGGAGGCTCCATTATTCTCTATGTGGAGTGTGGCTCTGCGGGTGGAGGTCGGTGCAGGAGGCTCCATTATTCTCTATGTGGAGTGCGGCTCTGCGGGTGGAGGTCGGTGCCGGAGGCTCCATTATTCTCTATGTGGAGTGTGGCTCTGCGGGTGGAGGTCGGTGCCGGAGGCTCCATTATTCTCTATGTGGAGTGCGGCTCTGCGGGTGGAGGTCGGTGCCGGAGGCTCCATTATTCTCTATGTGGAGTGCGGCTCTGCGGGTGGAGGTCGGTGCCGGAGGCTCCATTATTCTCTATGTGGAGTGCGGCTCTGCGGGTGGAGGTCGGTGCCGGAGGCTCCATTATTCTCTATGTGGAGTGTGGCTCTGCGGGTGGAGGTCGGTGCTGGAGGCTCCATTATTCTCTATGTGGAGTGCGGCTCTGCGGGTGGAGGTCGGTGCCGGAGGCTCCATTATTCTCTATGTGGAGTGCGGCTCTGCGGGTGGAGGTCGGTGCCGGAGGCTCCATTATTCTCTATGTGGAGTGCGGCTCTGCGGGTGGAGGTCGGTGCCGGAGGCTCCATTATTCTCTATGTGGAGTGTGGCTCTGCGGGTGGAGGTCGGTGCCGGAGGCTCCATTATTCTCTATGTGGAGTGTGGCTCTGCGGGTGGAGGTCGGTGCCGGAGGCTCCATTATTCTCTATGTGGAGTGCAGCTCTGCGGGTGGAGGTCTGTGCCGGAGGCTCCATTATTCTCTATGTGGAGTGCGGCTCTGCGGGTGGAGGTCGGTGCCGGAGGCTCCATTATTCTCTATGTGGAGTGTGGCTCTGCGGGTGGAGGTCGGTGCTGGAGGCTCCATTATTCTCTATGTGGAGTGCGGCTCTGCGGGTGGAGGTCGGTGCCGGAGGCTCCATTATTCTCTATGTGGAGTGTGGCTCTGCGGGTGGAGGTCGGTGCTGGAGGCTCCATTATTCTCTATGTGGAGTGCGGCTCTGCGGGTGGAGGTCGGTGCTGGAGGCTCCATTATTCTCAATGTGGAGTGCGGCTCTGCGGGTGGAGGTCGGTGCCGGAGGCTCCATTATTCTCTATGTGGAGTGTGGCTCTGTGGGTGGAGGTCGGTGCTGGAGGCTCCATTATTCTCTATGTGGAGTGCGGCTCTGCGGGTGGAGGTCGGTGCCGGAGGCTCCATTATTCTCTATGTGGAGTGCGGCTCTGCTGGTGGAGGTCGGTGCTGGAGGCTCCATTATTCTCTATGTGGAGTGCGGCTCTGCGGGTGGAGGTCGGTGCTGGAGGTTCCATTATTCTCTATGTGGAGTGCGGCTCTGCGGGTGGAGGTCGGTGCTGGAGGCTCCATTATTCTCTTTGTGGAGTGTGGCTCTACGGGTGGAGGTCGGTGCTGGAGGCTCCATTATTCTCTATGTGGAGTGCGGCTCTGCGGGTGGAGATCGGTGCTGGAGGCTCCATTATTCTCTATGTGGAGTGTGGCTCTGCGGGTGGAGGTCGGTGCTGGAGGCTCCATTATTCTCTATGTGGAGTGCGGCTCTGCGGGTGGAGGTCGGTGCCGGAGGCTCCATTATTCTCTATGTGGAGTGCGGCTCTGCGGGTGGAGGTCGGTGCCGGAGGCTCCATTATTCTCTATGTGGAGTGCGGCTCTGCGGGTGGAGGTCGGTGCCGGAGGCTCCATTATTCTCTATGTGGAGTGCGGCTCTGCGGGTGGAGGTCGGTGCCGGAGGCTCCATTATTCTCTATGTGGAGTGCGGCTCTGCGGGTGGAGGTCGGTGCCGGAGGCTCCATTATTCTCTATGTGGAGTGCGGCTCTGCGGGTGGAGGTCGGTGCCGGAGGATCCATTATTCTCTATGTGGAGTGTGGCTCTGCGGGTGGAGGTCGGTGCCGGAGGCTCCATTATTCTCTATGTGGAGTGCAGCTCTGCGGGTGGAGGTCGGTGCCGGAGGCTCCATTATTCTCTATGTGGAGTGTGGCTCTGCGGGTGGAGGTCGGTGCTGGAGGCTCCATTATTCTCTATGTGGAGTGCGGCTCTGCGGGTGGAGGTCGGTGCCGGAGGCTCCATTATTCTCTATGTGGAGTGTGGCTCTGCGGGTGGAGGTCGGTGCTGGAGGCTCCATTATTCTCTATGTGGAGTGCGGCTCTGCGGGTGGAGGTCGGTGCCGGAGGCTCCATTATTCTCTATGTGGAGTGCGGCTCTGCGGGTGGAGGTCGGTGCCGGAGGCTCCATTATTCTCTATGTGGAGTGCGGCTCTGCGGGTGGAGGTCGGTGCCGGAGGCTCCATTATTCTCTATGTGGAGTGCGGCTCTGCGGGTGGAGGTCGGTGCCGGAGGCTCCATTATTCTCTATGTGGAGTGTGGCTCTGCGGGTGGAGGTCGGTGCCGGAGGCTACATTATTCTCTATGTGGAGTGCAGCTCTGCGGGTGGAGGTCGGTGCCGGAGGCTCCATTATTCTCTATGTGGAGTGCGGCTCTGCGGGTGGAGGTCGGTGCCGGAGGCTCCATTATTCTCTCTGTGGAGTGCGGCTCTGCGGGTGGAGGTCGGTGCCGGAGGCTCCATTATTCTCTATGTGGAGTGTGGCTCTGCTGGTGGAGGTCGGTGCCGGAGGCTACATTATTCTCTATGTGGAGTGCGGCTCTGCGGGTGGAGGTCGGTGCCGGAGGCTCCATTATTCTCTATGTGGAGTGCAGCTCTGCGGGTGGAGGTCTGTGCTGGAGGCTCCATTATTCTCTATGTGGAGTGCGGCTCTGCGGGTGGAGGTCGGTGCCGGAGGCTCCATTATTCTCTATGTGGAGTGTGGCTCTGCGGGTGGAGGTCGGTGCTGGAGGCTCCATTATTCTCTATGTGGAGTGCGGCTCTGCGGGTGGAGGTCGGTGCCGGAGGCTCCATTATTCTCTATGTGGAGTGTGGCTCTGCGGGTGGAGGTCGGTGCTGGAGGCTCCATTATTCTCTATGTGGAGTGCGGCTCTGCGGGTGGAGGTCGGTGCTGGAGGCTCCATTATTCTCAATGTGGAGTGCGGCTCTGCGGGTGGAGGTCGGTGCCGGAGGCTCCATTATTCTCTATGTGGAGTGTGGCTCTGTGGGTGGAGGTCGGTGCTGGAGGCTCCATTATTCTCTATGTGGAGTGCGCCACTGCGGGTGGAGGTCGGTGCCGGAGGCTCCATTATTCTCTATGTGGAGTGCGGCTCTGCTGGTGGAGGTCGGTGCTGGAGGTTCCATTATTCTCTATGTGGAGTGCGGCTCTGCGGGTGGAGGTCGGTGCTGGAGGCTCCATTATTCTCTTTGTGGAGTGTGGCTCTACGGGTGGAGGTCGGTGCCGGAGGCTCCATTATTCTCTATGTGGAGTGCGGCTCTGCGGGTGGAGGTCGGTGCCGGAGGCTCCATTATTCTCTATGTGGAGTGCGGCTCTGCGGGTGGAGGTCGGTGCCGGAGGCTCCATTATTCTCTATGTGGAGTGTGGCTCTGCGGGTGGAGGTCGGTGCCGGAGGCTACATTATTCTCTATGTGGAGTGCAGCTCTGCGGGTGGAGGTCGGTGCCGGAGGCTCCATTATTCTCTATGTGGAGTGCGGCTCTGCGGGTGGAGGTCGGTGCCGGAGGCTCCATTATTCTCTCTGTGGAGTGCGGCTCTGCGGGTGGAGGTCGGTGCCGGAGGCTCCATTATTCTCTATGTGGAGTGTGGCTCTGCTGGTGGAGGTCGGTGCCGGAGGCTACATTATTCTCTATGTGGAGTGCGGCTCTGCGGGTGGAGGTCGGTGCCGGAGGCTCCATTATTCTCTATGTGGAGTGCAGCTCTGCGGGTGGAGGTCTGTGCTGGAGGCTCCATTATTCTCTATGTGGAGTGCGGCTCTGCGGGTGGAGGTCGGTGCCGGAGGCTCCATTATTCTCTATGTGGAGTGTGGCTCTGCGGGTGGAGGTCGGTGCTGGAGGCTCCATTATTCTCTATGTGGAGTGCGGCTCTGCGGGTGGAGGTCGGTGCCGGAGGCTCCATTATTCTCTATGTGGAGTGTGGCTCTGCGGGTGGAGGTCGGTGCTGGAGGCTCCATTATTCTCTATGTGGAGTGCGGCTCTGCGGGTGGAGGTCGGTGCTGGAGGCTCCATTATTCTCAATGTGGAGTGCGGCTCTGCGGGTGGAGGTCGGTGCCGGAGGCTCCATTATTCTCTATGTGGAGTGTGGCTCTGTGGGTGGAGGTCGGTGCTGGAGGCTCCATTATTCTCTATGTGGAGTGCGCCACTGCGGGTGGAGGTCGGTGCCGGAGGCTCCATTATTCTCTATGTGGAGTGCGGCTCTGCTGGTGGAGGTCGGTGCTGGAGGTTCCATTATTCTCTATGTGGAGTGCGGCTCTGCGGGTGGAGGTCGGTGCTGGAGGCTCCATTATTCTCTTTGTGGAGTGTGGCTCTACGGGTGGAGGTCGGTGCTGGAGGCTCCATTATTCTCTATGTGGAGTGCGGCTCTGCGGGTGGAGATCGGTGCTGGAGGCTCCATTATTCTCTATGTGGAGTGTGGCTCTGCGGGTGGAGGTCGGTGCCGGAGGCTCCATTATTCTCTATGTGGAGTGCGGCTCTGCGGGTGGAGGTCGGTGCCGGAGGCTCCATTATTCTCTATGTGGAGTGCGGCTCTGCGGGTGGAGGTCGGTGCCGGAGGCTCCATTATTCTCTATGTGGAGTGCGGCTCTGCGGGTGGAGGTCGGTGCCGGAGGCTCCATTATTCTCTATGTGGAGTGCGGCTCTGCGGGTGGAGGTCGGTGCCGGAGGCTCCATTATTCTCTATGTGGAGTGTGGCTCTGCGGGTGGAGGTCGGTGCCGGAGGCTCCATTATTCTCTATGTGGAGTGCAGCTCTGCGGGTGGAGGTCGGTGCTGGAGGCTCCATTATTCTCTATGTGGAGTGCGGCTCTGCGGGTGGAGGTCGGTGCCGGAGGCTCCATTATTCTCTATGTGGAGTGTGGCTCTGCGGGTGGAGGTCGGTGCTGGAGGCTCCATTATTCTCTATGTGGAGAGCGGCTCTGCGGGTGGAGGTCGGTGCCGGAGGCTCCATTATTCTCTATGTGGAGTGTGGCTCTGCGGGTGGAGGTCGGTGCTGGAGGCTCCATTATTCTCTATGTGGAGTGCGGCTCTGCGGGTGGAGGTCGGTGCTGGAGGCTCCATTATTCTCAATGTGGAGTGCGGCTCTGCGGGTGGAGGTCGGTGCCGGAGGCTCCATTATTCTCTATGTGGAGAGCGGTTCTGTGGGTGGAGGTCGGTGCTGGAGGCTCCATTATTCTCTATGTGGAGTGCGGCTCTGCGGGTGGAGGTCGGTGCCGGAGGCTCCATTATTCTCTATGTGGAGTGCGGCTCTGCTGGTGGAGGTCGGTGCTGGAGGCTCCATTATTCTCTATGTGGAGTGCGGCTCTGCGGGTGGAGGTCGGTGCTGGAGGTTCCATTATTCTCTATGTGGAGTGCGGCTCTGCGGGTGGAGGTCGGTGCTGGAGGCTCCATTATTCTCTTTGTGGAGTGTGGCTCTACGGGTGGAGGTCGGTGCTGGAGGCTCCATTATTCTCTATGTGGAGTGCGGCTCTGCGGGTGGAGGTCAGTGCTGGAGGCTCCATTATTCTCTATGTGGAGTGCGGCTCTGCGGGTGGAGGTCGGTGCCGGAGGCTCCATTATTCTCTCTGTGGAGTGCGGCTCTGCGGGTGGAGGTCGGTGCCGGAGGCTCCATTATTCTCTATGTGGAGTGTGGCTCTGCGGGTGGAGGTCGGTGCTGGAGGCTCCATTATTCTCTATGTGGAGTGCGGCTCTGCGGGTGGAGGTCGGTGCCGGAGGCTCCATTATTCTCTATGTGGAGTGCGGCTCTGCGGGTGGAGGTCGGTGCCGGAGGCTCCAATATTCTCTATGTGGAGTGCGGCTCTGCGGGTGGAGGTCGGTGCCGGAGGCTCCATTATTCTCTATGTGGAGTGCAGCTCTGCGGGTGGAGGTCGGTGCTGGAGGCTCCATTATTCTCTATGTGGAGTGCGGCTCTGCGGGTGGAGGTCGGTGCCGGAGGCTCCATTATTCTCTATGTGGAGTGTAGCTCTGCGGGTGGAGGTCGGTGCCGGAGGCTCCATTATTCTCTATGTGGAGTGCGGCTCTGTGGGTGGAGGTCGGTGCCGGAGGCTCCATTATTCTCTATGTGGAGTGTAGCTCTGCGGGTGGAGGTCGGTGCTGGAGGCTCCATTATTCTCTATGTGGAGTGCGGCTCTGCGGGTGGAGATCGGTGCTGGAGGCTCCATTATTCTCTATGTGGAGTGCGGCTCTGCGGATGGAGGTCGGTGCTGGAGGCTCCATTATTCTCTATGTGGAGTGCGGCTCTGCTGGTGGAGGTCGGTGCTGGAGGCTCCATTATTCTCTGTGGAGTGTGGCTCTGCGGGTGGAGGTCGGTGCTGGAGGCTCCATTATTCTCTATGTGGAGTGAGGCTCTGCGGGTGGAGGTCGGTGCCAGAGGCTCCATTATTCTCTCTGTGGAGTGCGGCTCTGCGGGTGGAGGTCGGTGCCGGAGGCTCCATTATTCTCTATGTGGAGTGCTGCTCTGCGGGTGGAGGTCGGTGCTGGAGGCTCCATTATTCTCTATGTGGAGTGCGGCTCTGCGGGTGGAGGTCGGTGCCGGAGGCTCCATTATTCTCTCTGTGGAGTGCGGCTCTGCGGGTGGAGGTCGGTGCCGGAGGCTCCATTATTCTCTATGTGGAGTGCGGCTCTGCGGGTGGAGGTCGGTGTCGGAGGCTCCATTATTCTCTATGTGGAGTGCGGCTCTGCGGGTGGAGGTCGGTGCTGGAGGCTCCATTATTCTCTATGTGGATTGTGGCTCTGCGGGTGGAGGTCAGTGCCGGAGGCTCCATTATTCTCTATGTGGAGTTTGGCTCTGCGGGTGGAGGTCGGTGCTGGAGGCTCCATTATTCTCTATGTGGAGTGCGGCTCTGCGGGTGGAGGTCAGTGCTGGAGGCTCCATTATTCTCTATGTGGATTGCGGCTCTGCGGGTGGAGGTCGGTGCTGGAGGCTCAATTATTCTCTATGTGGATTGCGGCTCTGCGGGTGGAGGTCGGTGCTGGAGGCTCAATTATTCTCTATGTGGATTGCGGCTCTGCGGGTGGAGGTCAGTGCAGGAGGCTCCATTATTCTCTATGTGAAGTGCGGCTCTGCGGGTGGAGGTCGGTGCTGGAGGCTCAATTATTCTCTATGTGGATTGCGGCTCTGCGGGTGGAGGTCGGTGCCGGAGGCACCATTATTCTCTATGTGGGGTGCGGCTCTGCGGGTGGAGGTCGGTGCTGGAGGCTCCATTATTCTCTATGTGGAGTGCGGCTCTGCGGGTGGAGGTCGGTGCTGGAGGCTCCATTATTCTCTATGTGGAGTGCGGCTCTGCGGGTGGAGGTCGGTGCTGGAGGCTCCATTATTCTCTATGTGGAGTGCGGCTCTGCGGGTGGAGGTAGGTGCAGGAGGCTCCATTATTCTCTATGTGGATTGCGGCTCTGCGGGTGGAGGTCGGTGCCGGAGGCTCCATTATTCTCTATGTGGAGTGCGGCTCTGCGGGTGGAGGTCGGTGCCGGAGGCTCCATTATTCTCTATGTGGAGTGCGATTCTGCGGGTGGAGGTCGGTGCTGGAGGCTCCATTATTCTCTATGTGGAGTGCGGCTCTGCGGGTGGAGGTCGGTGCAGGAGGCTCCATTATTCTCTATGTGGGGTGCGGCTCTGCGGGTGGAGGTCGGTGCTGGAGGCTCAATTATTCTCTATGTGGATTGCGGCTCTGCGGGTGGAGGTCGGTGCCGGAGGCACCATTATTCTCTATGTGGGGTGCGGCTCTGCGGGTGGAGGTCGGTGCCAGAGGCTCCATTATTCTCTATGTGGAGTGCGATTCTGCGGGTGGAGGTCGGTGCTGGAGGCTCCATTATTCTCTTTGTGGAGTGCGGCTCTGCGGGTGGAGGTCGGTGCTGGAGGCTCCATTATTCTCTATGTGGAGTGCGGCTCTGCGGGTGGAGGTCGGTGATGGAGGCTCCATTATTCTCTATGTGGAGTGCGGCTCTGCGGGTGGAGGTAGGTGCAGGAGGCTCCATTATTCTCTATGTGGATTGCGGCTCTGCGGGTGGAGGTCGGTGCCGGAGGCTCCATTATTCTCTATGTGGAGTGCGACTCTGCGGGTGGAGGTCGGTGCTGGAGGCTCCATTATTCTCTATGTGGAGTGGGGCTCTGCGGGTGGAGGTCGGTGCTGGAGGCTCCATTATTCTCTATGTGGAGTGCGGCTCTGCGGGTGGAGGTCGGTGCTGGAGGCTCCATTATTCTCTATGTGGAGTGCGGCTCTGCGGGTGGAGGTCGGTGCTGGAGGCTCCATTATTCTCTATGTGGAGTGCGGCTCTGCGGGTGGAGGTCGGTGCTGGAGGCTCCATTATTCTCTATGTGGAGTGCGGGTGGAGGTCTGTGCTGGAGGCTCCATTATTCTCTATGTGGAGTGCGGCTCTGCGGGTGGAGGTCGGTGCCGGAGGCTCCATTATTCTCTATGTGGAGTGCGGCTCTGCGGGTGGAGGTCGGTGCTGGAGGCTCCATTATTCTCTATGTGGAGTGCGGCTCTGCGGGTGGAGGTCGGTACTGGAGGCTCCATTATTCTCTATGTGGAGTGTGGCTCTGCGGGTGGAGGTCGGTGCCGGAGGCTCCATTATTCTCTATGTGGATTGTGGCTCTGCGGGTGGAGGTCGGTACCGGAGGCTCCATTATTCTCTATGTGGAGTGTGGCTCTGCAGGTGGAAGTAGATGCTGGAGGCTCCATTATTCTCTATGTGGAGTGCGGCTCTGCGGGTGGAGGTCGGTGCTGGAGGCTCCATTATTCTCTATGTGGAGTGCGGCTCTGCGGGTGGGGGTCGGTGCTGGAGGCTCCATTATTCTCTATGTGGAGTGTGGCTCTGCAGGTGGAGGTAGATGCTGGAGGCTCCATTATTCTCTATGTGGAGTGCGGCTCTGCGGGTGGAGGTCGGTGCTGGAGGCTCCATTATTCTCTATGTGGAGTGCGGCTCTGCGGGTGGAGGTCGGTGCCGGAGGCTCCATTATTCTCTATGTGGAGTGCTGCTCTGCGTGTGGAGGTCGGTGCTGGAGGCTCCATTATTCTCTATATTGAGTGTGGCTCTGCGGGTGGAGGTCGGTGCTGGAGGCTCCATTATTCTCTATGTGGAGTGCTGCTCTGCGTGTGGAGGTCGGTGCTGGAGGCTCCATTATTCTCTATATTGAGTGTGGCTCTGCGGGTGGAGGTCGGTGCCGGAGGCTCCATTATTCTCTGTGGAGTGCGGCTATGCGGATGGAGGTCGGTGCTGGAGGCTCCATTATTCTCTATGTGGAGTGCGGCTCTGCGGATGGAGGTTGGTGCTGGAGGCTCCATTATTCTCTATGTGGAGTGCGGCTCTGCGGGTGGAGGTCGGTGCTGGAGGCTCCATTATTCTCTATGTGGAGTGCGGCTCTGCGGGTGGAGGTCAGTGCTGGAGGCTCCATTATTCTCTATGTGGAGTGCGGCTCTGCGGATGGAGGTCGGTGCTGGAGGCTCCGTTATTCTCTATGTGGAGCGCGGCTCTGCGGATGGAGGTCGGTGCTGGAGGCTCCATTATTCTCTATGTGAAGTGCGGCTCTGCGGGTGGAGGTCGGTGCTGGAGGCTCCATTATTCTCTGTGGAGTGCGGCTCTGCGGGTGGAGGTCGGTGCTGGAGGCTCCATTATTCTCTATGTGGAGTGCGGCTCTGCGGGTGGAGGTCGGTGCAGGAGGCTCCATTATTCTCTATGTGGAGTGCGGCTCTGCGGGTGGAGGTCGGTGCCGGAGGCTCCATTATTCTCTATGTGGAGTGTGGCTCTGCGGGTGGAGGTCGGTGCTGGAGGCTCCATTATTCTCTATGTGGAGTGCGGCTCTGCGGGTGGAGGTCGGTGCTGGAGGCTCCATTATTCTCAATGTGGAGTGCGGCTCTGCGGGTGGAGGTCGGTGCCGGAGGCTCCATTATTCTCTATGTGGAGTGTGGCTCTGAGGGTGGAGGTCGGTGCTGGAGGCTCCATTATTCTCTATGTGGAGTGCGGCTCTGCGGGTGGAGGTCGGTGCCGGAGGCTCCATTATTCTCTATGTGGAGTGCGGCTCTGCGGGTGGAGGTCGGTGCCGGAGGCTCCATTATTCTCTATGTGGAGTGTGGCTCTGCGGGTGGAGGTCGGTGCTGGAGGCTCCATTATTCTCTATGTGGAGTGCGGCTCTGCGGGTGGAGGTCGGTGCCGGAGGCTCCATTATTCTCTATGTGGAGTGTGGCTCTGCGGGTGGAGGTCGGTGCTGGAGGCTCCATTATTCTCTATGTGGAGTGCGGCTCTGCGGGTGGAGGTCGGTGCCGGAGGCTCCATTATTCTCTATGTGGAGTGCGGCTCTGCGGGTGGAGGTCGGTGCCGGAGGCTCCATTATTCTCTATGTGGAGTGCGGCTCTGCGGGTGGAGGTCGGTGCCGGAGGCTCCATTATTCTCTATGTGGAGTGCGGCTCTGCGGGTGGAGGTCGGTGCCGGAGGCTCCATTATTCTCTATGTGGAGTGTGGCTCTGCGGGTGGAGGTCGGTGCCGGAGGCTACATGATTCTCTATGTGGAGTGCAGCTCTGCGGGTGGAGGTCGGTGCCGGAGGCTCCATTATTCTCTATGTGGAGTGCGGCTCTGCGGGTGGAGGTCGGTGCCGGAGGCTCCATTATTCTCTCTGTGGAGTGCGGCTCTGCGGGTGGAGGTCGGTGCCGGAGGCTCCATTATTCTCTATGTGGAGTGTGGCTCTGCGGGTGGAGGTCGGTGCCGGAGGCTACATTATTCTCTATGTGGAGTGCGGCTCTGCGGGTGGAGGTCGGTGCCGGAGGCTCCATTATTCTCTATGTGGAGTGCAGCTCTGCGGGTGGAGGTCTGTGCTGGAGGCTCCATTATTCTCTATGTGGAGTGCGGCTCTGCGGGTGGAGGTCGGTGCCGGAGGCTCCATTATTCTCTATGTGGAGTGTGGCTCTGCGGGTGGAGGTCGGTGCTGGAGGCTCCATTATTCTCTATGTGGAGTGCGGCTCTGCGGGTGGAGGTCGGTGCCGGAGGCTCCATTATTCTCTATGTGGAGTGTGGCTCTGCGGGTGGAGGTCGGTGCTGGAGGCTCCATTATTCTCTATGTGGAGTGCGGCTCTGCGGGTGGAGGTCGGTGCTGGAGGCTCCATTATTCTCAATGTGGAGTGCGGCTCTGCGGGTGGAGGTCGGTGCCGGAGGCTCCATTATTCTCTATGTGGAGTGCGGCTCTGCTGGTGGAGGTCGGTGCTGGAGGTTCCATTATTCTCTATGTGGAGTGCGGCTCTGCGGGTGGAGGTCGGTGCTGGAGGCTCCATTATTCTCTTTGTGGAGTGTGGCTCTACGGGTGGAGGTCGGTGCTGGAGGCTCCATTATTCTCTATGTGGAGTGCGGCTCTGCGGGTGGAGGTCGGTGCTGGAGGCTCCATTATTCTCTATGTGGAGTGTGGCTCTGTGGGTGGAGGTCGGTGCTGGAGGCTCCATTATTCTCTATGTGGAGTGCGGCTCTGCGGGTGGAGGTCGGTGCCGGAGGCTCCATTATTCTCTATGTGGAGTGCGGCTCTGCTGGTGGAGGTCGGTGCTGGAGGTTCCATTATTCTCTATGTGGAGTGCGGCTCTGCGGGTGGAGGTCGGTGCTGGAGGCTCCATTATTCTCTTTGTGGAGTGTGGCTCTACGGGTGGAGGTCGGTGCTGGAGGCTCCATTATTCTCTATGTGGAGTGCGGCTCTGCGGGTGGAGATCGGTGCTGGAGGCTCCATTATTCTCTATGTGGAGTGTGGCTCTGCGGGTGGAGGTCGGTGCCGGAGGCTCCATTATTCTCTATGTGGAGTGCGGCTCTGCGGGTGGAGGTCGGTGCCGGAGGCTCCATTATTCTCTATGTGGAGTGCGGCTTTGCGGGTGGAGGTTGGTGCCGGAGGCTCCATTATTCTCTATGTGGAGTGCGGCTCTGCGGGTGGAGGTCGGTGCCGGAGGCTCCATTATTCTCTATGTGGAGTGCGGCTCTGCGGGTGGAGGTCGGTGCCGGAGGCTCCATTATTCTCTATGTGGAGTGTGGCTCTGCGGGTGGAGGTCGGTGCCGGAGGCTCCATTATTCTCTATGTGGAGTGCAGCTCTGCGGGTGGAGGTCGGTGCTGGAGGCTCCATTATTCTCTATGTGGAGTGCGGCTCTGCGGGTGGAGGTCGGTGCCGGAGGCTCCATTATTCTCTATGTGGAGTGTGGCTCTGCGGGTGGAGGTCGGTGCTGGAGGCTCCATTATTCTCTATGTGGAGAGCGGCTCTGCGGGTGGAGGTCGGTGCCGGAGGCTCCATTATTCTCTATGTGGAGTGTGGCTCTGCGGGTGGAGGTCGGTGCTGGAGGCTCCATTATTCTCTTTGTGGAGTGCGGCTCTGCGGGTGGAGGTCGGTGCTGGAGGCTCCATTATTCTCAATGTGGAGTGCGGCTCTGCGGGTGGAGGTCGGTGCCGGAGGCTCCATTATTCTCTATGTGGAGAGCGGCTCTGCGGGTGGAGGTCGGTGCTGGAGGCTCCATTATTCTCTATGTGGAGTGCGGCTCTGCGGGTGGAGGTCGGTGCCGGAGGCTCCATTATTCTCTATGTGGAGTGCGGCTCTGCTGGTGGAGGTCGGTGCTGGAGGCTCCATTATTCTCTATGTGGAGTGCGGCTCTGCGGGTGGAGGTCGGTGCTGGAGGTTCCATTATTCTCTATGTGGAGTGCGGCTCTGCGGGTGGAGGTCGGTGCTGGAGGCTCCATTATTCTCTTTGTGGAGTGTGGCTCTACGGGTGGAGGTCGGTGCTGGAGGCTCCATTATTCTCTATGTGGAGTGCGGGTCTGCGGGTGGAGGTCAGTGCTGGAGGCTCCATTATTCTCTATGTGGAGTGCGGCTCTGCGGGTGGAGGTAGGTGCAGGAGGCTCCATTATTCTCTATGTGGATTGCGGCTCTGCGGGTGGAGGTCGGTGCCGGAGGCTCCATTATTCTCTATGTGGAGTGCGGCTCTGCGGGTGGAGGTCGGTGCCGGAGGCTCCATTATTCTCTATGTGGAGTGCGATTCTGCGGGTGGAGGTCGGTGCTGGAGGCTCCATTATTCTCTATGTGGAGTGCGGCTCTGCGGGTGGAGGTCGGTGCAGGAGGCTCCATTATTCTCTATGTGGGGTGCGGCTCTGCGGGTGGAGGTCGGTGCTGGAGGCTCAATTATTCTCTATGTGGATTGCGGCTCTGCGGGTGGAGGTCGGTGCCGGAGGCACCATTATTCTCTATGTGGGGTGCGGCTCTGCGGGTGGAGGTCGGTGCCAGAGGCTCCATTATTCTCTATGTGGAGTGCGATTCTGCGGGTGGAGGTCGGTGCTGGAGGCTCCATTATTCTCTTTGTGGAGTGCGGCTCTGCGGGTGGAGGTCGGTGCTGGAGGCTCCATTATTCTCTATGTGGAGTGCGGCTCTGCGGGTGGAGGTCGGTGCTGGAGGCTCCATTATTCTCTATGTGGAGTGCGGCTCTGCGGGTGGAGGTAGGTGCAGGAGGCTCCATTATTCTCTATGTGGATTGCGGCTCTGCGGGTGGAGGTCGGTGCCGGAGGCTCCATTATTCTCTATGTGGAGTGCGACTCTGCGGGTGGAGGTCGGTGCTGGAGGCTCCATTATTCTCTATGTGGAGTGGGGCTCTGCGGGTGGAGGTCGGTGCTGGAGGCTCCATTATTCTCTATGTGGAGTGCGGCTCTGCGGGTGGAGGTCGGTGCTGGAGGCTCCATTATTCTCTATGTGGAGTGCGGCTCTGCGGGTGGAGGTCGGTGCTGGAGGCTCCATTATTCTCTATGTGGAGTGCGGCTCTGCGGGTGGAGGTCGGTGCTGGAGGCTCCATTATTCTCTATGTGGAGTGCGGGTGGAGGTCTGTGCTGGAGGCTCCATTATTCTCTATGTGGAGTGCGGCTCTGCGGGTGGATGTCGGTGCCGGAGGCTCAATTATTCTCTATGTGGAGTGCGGCTCTGCGGGTGGAGGTCGGTGCTGGAGGCTCCATTATTCTCTATGTGGAGTGCGGCTCTGCGGGTGGAGGTCGGTGCTGGAGGCTCCATTATTCTCTATGTGGAGTGTGGCTCTGCGGGTGGAGGTCGGTGCCGGAGGCTCCATTATTCTCTATGTGGATTGTGGCTCTGCGGGTGGAGGTCGGTACCGGAGGCTCCATTATTCTCTATGTGGAGTGTGGCTCTGCAGGTGGAAGTAGATGCTGGAGGCTCCATTATTCTCTATGTGGAGTGCGGCTCTGCGGGTGGAGGTCGGTGCTGGAGGCTCCATTATTCTCTATGTGGAGTGCGGCTCTGCGGGTGGAGGTCGGTGCCGGAGGCTCCATTATTCTCTATGTGGAGTGCTGCTCTGCGTGTGGAGGTCGGTGCTGGAGGCTCCATTATTCTCTATATTGAGTGTGGCTCTGCGGGTGGAGGTCGGTGCTGGAGGCTCCATTATTCTCTATGTGGAGTGTGGCTCTGCAGGTGGAGGTAGATGCTGGAGGCTCCATTATTCTCTATGTGGAGTGCGGCTCTGCGGGTGGAGGTCGGTGCTGGAGGCTCCATTATTCTCTATGTGGAGTGCGGCTCTGCGGGTGGAGGTCGGTGCCGGAGGCTCCATTATTCTCTATGTGGAGTGCTGCTCTGCGTGTGGAGGTCGGTGCTGGAGGCTCCATTATTCTCTATATTGAGTGTGGCTCTGCGGGTGGAGGTCGGTGCTGGAGGCTCCATTATTCTCTATGTGGAGTGCGGCTCTGCAGATGGAGGTCGGTGCTGGAGGCTCCATTATTCTCTATGTGGAGTGCGGCTATGCGGGTGGAGGTCGGTGCCGGAGGCTCCATTATTCTCTGTGGAGTGCGGCTATGCGGATGGAGGTCGGTGCTGGAGGCTCCATTATTCTCTATGTGGAGTGCGGCTCTGCGGATGGAGGTTGGTGCTGGAGGCTCCATTATTCTCTATGTGGAGTGCGGCTCTGCGGGTGGAGGTCGGTGCTGGAGGCTCCATTATTCTCTATGTGGAGTGCGGCTCTGCGGGTGGAGGTCAGTGCTGGAGGCTCCATTATTCTCTATGTGGAGTGCGGCTCTGCGGATGGAGGTCGGTGCTGGAGGCTCCGTTATTCTCTATGTGGAGTGCGGCTCTGCGGATGGAGGTCGGTGCTGGAGGCTCCATTATTCTCTATGTGAAGTGCGGCTCTGCGGGTGGAGGTCGGTGCTGGAGGCTCCATTATTCTCTGTGGAGTGCGGCTCTGCGGGTGGAGGTCGGTGCTGGAGGCTCCATTATTCTCTATGTGGAGTGCGGCTCTGCGGGTGGAGGTCAGTGCTGGAGGCTCCATTATTCTCTATGTGGAGTGCGGCTCTGCGGGTGGAGGTAGGTGCAGGAGGCTCCATTATTCTCTATGTGTATTGCGGCTCTGCGGGTGGAGGTCGGTGCCGGAGGCTCCATTATTCTCTATGTGGAGTGCGACTCTGCGGGTGGAGGTCGGTGCTGGAGGCTCCATTATTCTCTATGTGGAGTGGGGCTCTGCGGGTGGAGGTCGGTGCTGGAGGCTCCATTATTCTCTATGTGGAGTGCGGCTCTGCGGGTGGAGGTCGGTGCTGGAGGCTCCATTATTCTCTATGTGGAGTGCGGCTCTGCGGGTGGGGGTCGGTGCTGGAGGCTCCATTATTCTCTATGTGGAGTGTGGCTCTGCAGGTGGAGGTAGATGCTGGAGGCTCCATTATTCTCTATGTGGAGTGCGGCTCTGCGGGTGGAGGTCGGTGCTGGAGGCTCCATTATTCTCTATGTGGAGTGCGGCTCTGCGGGTGGAGGTCGGTGCCGGAGGCTCCATTATTCTCTATGTGGAGTGCTGCTCTGCGTGTGGAGGTCGGTGCTGGAGGCTCCATTATTCTCTATATTGAGTGTGGCTCTGCGGGTGGAGGTCGGTGCTGGAGGCTCCATTATTCTCTATGTGGAGTGCGGCTCTGCAGATGGAGGTCGGTGCTGGAGGCTCCATTATTCTCTATGTGGAGTGCGGCTATGCGGGTGGAGGTCGGTGCCGGAGGCTCCATTATTCTCTGTGGAGTGCGGCTATGCGGATGGAGGTCGGTGCTGGAGGCTCCATTATTCTCTATGTGGAGTGCGGCTCTGCGGATGGAGGTTGGTGCTGGAGGCTCCATTATTCTCTATGTGGAGTGCGGCTCTGCGGGTGGAGGTCGGTGCTGGAGGCTCCATTATTCTCTATGTGGAGTGCGGCTCTGCGGGTGGAGGTCAGTGCTGGAGGCTCCATTATTCTCTATGTGGAGTGCGGCTCTGCGGATGGAGGTCGGTGCTGGAGGCTCCGTTATTCTCTATGTGGAGTGCGGCTCTGCGGATGGAGGTCGGTGCTGGAGGCTCCATTATTCTCTATGTGAAGTGCGGCTCTGCGGGTGGAGGTCGGTGCTGGAGGCTCCATTATTCTCTGTGGAGTGCGGCTCTGCGGGTGGAGGTCGGTGCTGGAGGCTCCATTATTCTCTATGTGGAGTGCGGCTCTGCGGGTGGAGGTCAGTGCTGGAGGCTCCATTATTCTCTATGTGGAGTGCGGCTCTGCGGGTGGAGGTCGGTGCCGGAGGCTCCATTATTCTCTATGTGCAGTGAGGCTCTGCGGGTGGAGGTCGGTGCCGGAGGCTCCATTATTCTCTCTGTGGAGTGCGGCTCTGAGGGTGGAGGTCGGTGCTGGAGGCTCCATTATTCTCTATGTGGAGTGCGGCTCTGCGGGTGGAGGTCGGTGCTGGAGGCTCCATTATTCTCTATGTGGAGTGTGGCTCTGCGGGTGGAGGTCGGTGCTGGAGGCTCCATTATTCTCTATGTGGAGTGCGGCTCTGCGGGTGGAGGTCGGTGCTGGAGGCTCCATTATTCTCTATGTGGAGTGCGGCTCTGCGGGTGGAGGTCGGTGCCGGAGGCTCCATTATTCTCTATGTGGAGTGCGGCTCTGCGGGTGGAGGTCGGTGCTGGAGGCTCCATTATTCTTTGTGGAGTGCGGCTCTGCGGGTGGAGGTCGGTGTCGGAGGCTCCATTATTCTCTATGTGGAGTGCGGCTCTGCGGGTGGAGGTCGGTGCCGGAGGCTCCATTATTCTCTATGTGGAGTGCGGCTCTGCGGGTGGAGGTCGGTGCTGGAGGCTCCATTATTCTCTATGTGGAGTGCGGCTCTGCGGGTGGAGGTCGGTGCTGGAGGCTCCATTATTCTCTATGTGGAGTGCGGCTCTGCGGGTGGAGGTCGGTGCCGGAGGCTCCATTATTCTCTATGTGGAGTGCGGCTCTGTGGGTGGAGGTCGGTGCCGGAGGCTCCATTATTCTCTATGTGGAGTGTGGCTCTGCGGGTGGAGGTCGGTGCTGGAGGCTCCATTATTCTCTATGTGGAGTGCGGCTCTGTGGGTGGAGGTCAGTTCTGGAGACTCCATTATTCTCTATGTGGAGTGCGGCTCTGCGGGTGGGGGTCGGTGCCGGAGGCTCCATTATTCTCTATGTGGAGTGCGGCTCTGTGGGTGGAGGTCGGTGCCGGAGGCCCCATTATTCTCTATGTGGAGTGCGGCTCTGCGGGTGGAGGTCGGTGCCGGAGGCTCCATTATTCTCTATGTGGAGTGCAGCTCTGCGGGTGGAGGTCGGTGCCGGAGGCTCCATTATTCTCTATGTGGAGTGCGGCTCTGCGGGTGGAGGTCGGTGCCGGAGGCTCCATTATTCTCTATGTGGAGTGCGGCTCTGCAGGGGGAGGTCGGTGCTGGAGGCTCCATCATTCTCTATGTGGAGTGCGGCTCTGCGGGTGGAGGTCGGTGCCGGAGGCTCCATTATTCTGTATGTGGAGTGCGGCTCTGTGGGTGGAGGTCGGTGCTGGAGGCCCCATTTTTCTCTATGTGAAGTGCGGCTCTGCGGGTGGAGGTCGGTGCCGGAGGCTCCATTATTCTCTATGTGGAGTGCAGCTCTGTGGGTGGAGGTCGGTGCCGGAGGCTCCATTATTCTCTATGTGGAGTGCGGCTCTGCGGGTGGAGGTCGGTGCTGGAGGCTCCATTATTCTCTATGTGGAGTGTGGCTCTGCGGGTGGAGGTCGGTGCCGGAGGCTCCATTATTCTCTATGTGGAGTGCGGCTCTGCGGGTGGAGGTCGGTGCCGGAGGCTCCATTATTCTCTATGTGGAGTGCGGCTCTGCAGGGGGAGGTCGGTGCTGGAGGCTCCATCATTCTCTATGTGGAGTGCGGCTCTGCGGGTGGAGGTCGGTGCCGGAGGTTCCATTATTCTGTATGTGGAGTGCGGCTCTGTGGGTGGAGGTCGGTGCTGGAGGCCCCATTTTTCTCTATGTGGAGTGCGGCTCTGCGGGTGGAGGTCGGTGTCGGAGGCTACATTATTCTCTATGTGGAGTGCGGCTCTGCGGGTGGAGGTCGGTGCTGGAGGCTCCATTATTCTCTGTGGAGTGCGGCTCTGCGGGTGGAGGTCGGTGCCGGAGGCTCCATTATTCTCTATGTGGAGTGCAGCTCTGTGGGTGGAGGTCGGTGCCGGAGGCTCCATTATTCTCTATGTGGAGTGCGGCTCTGCGGGTGGAGATCGGTGCCGGAGGCTCCATTATTCTCTATGTGGAGTGCGGCTCTGCAGGGGGAGGTCGGTGCTGGAGGCTCCATCATTCTCTATGTGGAGTGCGGCTCTGCGGGTGGAGGTCGGTGCCGGAGGCTCCATTATTCTGTATGTGGAGTGCAGCTCTGCGGGTGGAGGTCGGTGCTGGAGATTCTCCATTATTCCTTACTTCCAACCCTCTAGCAGAACACCCCAATTTGGTGGAGCTGTCCCGGGCGTTCAGGGTAACGTCCCGCCTCTCACTCTGTGTCTGTAAGTCGCCTCCTCTCCTCCCAGCTCACTGTGGTTAGTGCTCAGTTGTTCCTTCTCTGACTCTGGGGGATACCGGCATCTCTGTGCTGTAATTAACTCATTCTTCACTTCTCTGCAAGTCTGGGCCCTGGTGATTCAAACACACAACTTCTTGTGCTGGTACATAGAGATACATTTCTATATACCAGTGTATTCCTATGTCCCTGCATCCTAGAGCTGAAGTTAAAGTCAGAGATTTTTTTTGTCTTATAAAATAACAAAGAACATTTAGAATAATGATTTATTGCAGTTTTTTATTGACTTAGTGCCCAAGCCAACATTTTCAAATCTAACATGTGAATTTACAGAATATGGCAAACAATATTTCAGTAATTTTTAAGATTGTCTTTTCATGAGTCATTGTATTTTGTTAGTGGTAAATTTAGGTTTATATGTTTTGCTTCTATTGATAAGAAAATATCAGACGTTTTGACAGATTTTGAAAAATTAACAATTTTCCAACTCTGAATAAATTATACCTTTAATCCAGGTAGTCATACAGCACAAAATACAGAAAAAAAAAAATTTACTTTAGGCATCCTTCCCACGTCCGTATAGAAGAAGTGCGTGTGTAGTAACCGCAGGTACGCAGGATGCAGTGACGAGACGGAGACGGAGTGAGCTTAAGTATAACTTTTATATACGGGCTATTTTGAGTAACTAGCAAGCTGACGACAGTTATCCTCGCAGGGATCCAAACAGTAATACACAGATACACGATATTAACTACCCGGCCAGAACCGGTAACTATAAGGCCGCTGTATGGCCGACTATAAATTCAAGGACTATGATTAATCAACTACGACGTGTCACTTATCCTTCTCTGACATCCGGCAGAGTGGTTGTAGGTGTCCATTCGGCGTCTCAGCCGCTGGGCCCAGCCGACAAGAAGTTGAAGTAAGCTTCTGGCGTTCCTACGCCCAGGTGGAGCGAGGGCACAGCAGACCCCTGAAGAGTTCCTCAGCGTTGGGCCTCCCGGCGGAGGCGGGCCGACGGTGGCCGGGGGCCTGGACTTATAGGCCGCAGATGCAAGCTGGAGCCGGGCAGCGATGGCCGCGGGTGGCAGCGAGGAGGCTGCAGACGCAGGCTGGAGTCAGACAGCGGCGGCCGCGGGCGGCAGCGGACAGGCCGCAGCCGCGGGCTGAAGTCGGGCAGTGGCGGCAGCGGACAGGCCGCAGCCACGGGCTGGAGTCAGGCAGTGGTGGCCGCGGGTGGCAGCGGACAGGCCGCAGCCGTGGGTTTGAGTGTCAAGAGTGGGAACGCAATCGTCCAGTCGGTGTCCCTCTGCTGGCGTCTCGGCGCCATCTGCTCCCTGTTGCTGGTGAGTCCCCGTCCAATCTCTCTGGTCGACACTCACTCCTTCTGGCTCTCTGGCGCCACCTAGGCTTCCTGCTCCTTCTCTGCCATACTGTAGTCTGCCCCCTGCTGGCGTTCTCCGTTCCTTTTATATTGGCTCCACCCCCACTCCTTCAACTGTCTTCAGTCCGCCCTCTAATTATGTCCCCCGGAAACAGTTCCCCTAGGAACCCTGGTGACAGTCTCCTTGGTTCCGGCCCGGTTACACAGGGGGAACTCTTCCCCCTACACGTGAAAGTCTAAACGTTGCAGGTTATGTGTGAACACAGGCGAACAGACGGGTTTGGCACAATGGCCTTTACAAAAATAAACAACAGCTCATCTCACTCAAAAAGCGAGACCTCATATAGTCAACCTTATGTAAAAATGAAAAAGTTCTGGCTGCTCCAACTATGAAGAAATGAACAATAAATCCATAGGTCCCAACCATCCCGAGTACTGCAGAACAGTCCCAGATTTGGGTCTATGTCCTGTCATCCCGGGCAGTCTGCTGAATGTCCCTGACTGCCATCATGCCCCCTTCTGATATCTCCGACCAGGGTGGGAAAAAATGGTAAATGAGTCTGGCTATTTGTGCAGAGAGAAAAATTAATTAAAAACATTATTATATTGTTACACACAATTGAGTTAACACATAAATAAATATTAGTAATGGAACATTAGTTCATTTCTTTTATTTAAACCATCAGGATGTTTCGTGCCTAGATCATACAATGATTACAATATACTTTTCACGTCTAAACAACATAAATACGCTTTTGTTTTTTTGGATTTGGAATGAAGAGGCGCCTGTAATGGTGCTACAGTCTGAACTCCACATTTTAGGTTATTGCTCTCAGCTAGCAGCACCAACCCAGTAATTTGTTGTGGTATTTTCCATAGTATTTTGTATGATTGTACATAATCTCACCTTCTTTCCACTCAGGTTCCTGATAAATTTGATCTTTTACGTTGACATCTACAACAAAATCTGTCTTGACCCTTCAAGGATGGATATGGACACAGACAAGATGGCGGAGAGGATGTTACACCTCACCCTAGAGATCCTCTTCCGGCTTACTGGAGAGGTGAGAGATTCTGAAGATGTCACATTACACTGTAATCCAGGTGTCTGGATGCAACGAGCAGAGATCACGAGGCAGAAACAGTCAGGGGGTGATATAATGCTATTTATATACAGCAGTAACTTCTAATCAATTAGTGTTAGTAGCTATGCAATCTTACAGTAGAGGGAATAACAACAGGATTAGAATAAACAAGAAAGTCTTTCACTAGTTAACGTTAGTGTCCTTTTCACAAAGGTGGTGTGCCCAGTCTTGGGAGTCACCACGTGAGTTCTCACTCAAAGCTCTGGCGCTACCGGAGGTCAAAGGGTTTTCCCATTTCCCACCTATTCCTGATGCAGTCTATTAAAGTCCATTGAGTCTCCCACACACCAACCGGCCCGCTCCCAACCTGTACTCCAAGTCCCAATTGATCCCAGTACTGTTGATGATAGCTGGAAGTGACGGCCCTGCTTACTTGCACCGTTCCTCTGCAATTGCAGGAGTGCCTCTCCTGTTGTAGAAGTCGGCAGAAGTCTCTCAGGCTCAAGTCGGAGAGGACTAGGCGTCAGTTCTTGACAGGCGAAGTCAGGCCTCAGAGACTTGACCAGCGCAGGGCGCAGCTTCTGGCTCTCACCAGTGTAAGCCATTCTTGTTAATATCTTCTGGGGAATCCAGACCTTGCCAGGCAGTGAACAACACCTGGGTGGCGTAGATTCCCTGCTGAGGCCTGCCACGCTGGTCTCAGTGGTGTCTCTGGAGCATGTCTGCCCCTCTCCCTTCCCTAGTGCCAAATCTCCTCATGTATGGGTGCGCAGGGCTTTTATAGCAGGGAAGTCTTTCCTGTGGGTCACCTGATGCAGTCCAGCACATGAGGTCACTCCACTTGCAAACCTTCCAGCATACTTTGGTTCCACTTGATTTCAGCTGGCCAGCAGATAGCAGCCTCTCCTCATCAATGGCACCTCCTGCAAGAGTCCTCCAGATATGTCATGGCCTCTTGTTACATTTTTCCCCCTTTTTGCTCACCAGTCCTCAGGCGAGTGTAATTCTTTCGAGTTCGACGTTCCCACAGGTAGGCTGAGTTCAGCCAACAGTTGAATGCACTGTCATGATCCAGCGTGGATCTGACAGTTTAAATGGACAAAGTGAACTTTTTTTCCTTTGGCTAGGTGCCAAAGTGGGTTGATTGCCCCCGGTGGCCATTAGAATTATTACACGTGGTGTCGTTCATTCTAGTTGCCCCGGTGGTGGTGAGTGGTATCGCACTTTAGTTCTTTGGTTAAGTGCACGTGATTATGTAACAGGTGTGAATGCTCTATAAATGAGTGTCAGGTGTATCATTCACTGTTGGTGATATTGATTGTGTTCGTCATTCACAAGGAAGCCTGAGTGGTGGAAGGAGCTGAACATGAATCCTGTGCAGCCCAGCCAGAGGGGACGAGTGGCAGCTAGGTGGTCTGCAAGAAGGGCTGGCATGGCGTAGTGGAGTCACAGTTTATGGTGTTGGCAGGAAGTGCTTGCATGGCTTGGTGGAGTGACGACTATGGAGAAAGTTGCACTCAGCATGCGGGACTTGGTTGCTGAGAGCTGGACTCAAGCATGCTGGACTTTTTGGGCAGGAGCTGAACTCATCTTTGGGACTCTGTTACTGGACAGCTGCAACTGGTGGTGGACTCTGCACTATGGTGAAGGATCCAGTTATGGTGATGGATCCGGTTGGAGGAGAAGATGCACACAGGTGGTGGGCTCTGTTGCTATTAGCGTACACAACAGAGCAAAGCTAAGCAGTGTTTCCTCTGTTTTGTCATCTTTCCTCATGTGTGTTTTAGTGCAGTGGTGGGATTAGTTTCCGCACCGACCAATTCCCTAGTGAGGGTTTAGGTCAGGGCAAGCTAGGGTTTTTAGGTTCCTGTTGCACGCCCGGTGCGGAACCGGCATGGGGAACGTTAGGAGTGCAGGGACACTGGCTCAGGGGAGCTCAGGAGGTCTCCACTTCCCTATTCCCTATCGCAGGGCCCACCATTGTTAATGTTTCCCAGGTTTTCCTTATTGTTTAAATTCGCCTTACTGGAGGCGGGATTTCCAAACTTGTATATACGTGTAATGTCTAAATTCGCCAGTTGGAGGCGGTGTATCCACCTGCACGTGTTTATTATTTAAATTCGCCCCACTGGAGGCGGTGTATCCAGGGTCACGTGTGTCATATGGGTTCGCCTTGCGGTACTCGCTGCGACCAGACACACGTGACCGTAACATGCACTCCTTGATCTTCCGCTGCAATGGCATCTCCGGTGAACTAATCAGCCCTGCAAGCCATTCTTCCTCTTCCTCTAAGACTCTTTGCGTGACCTCAGCCACTTCTGTTGGGAACCCAGCCTTGTTGTGGTCTTCTGCTTCAGAAGAGCAAGGTCGAAGCATATTCCTGTGCAACACCCGAGGTGCCACAGCATCATTTCCCTCAGGAAAAACCTTGTAGACTGAGTTATTCGAGTGAATCTTCCTCACCACTCGGTTGGTTACCGCCTCCCAACGATGATCCAGCTTGTTCCCGGGTCATTTTGCCTGCACCAATACATGGTCCCCTGGCTGAATTTGTCCTCCTGACACTGGGGATCGACTTGAATATTCAACTTTCCGAAACTTCTGCTCAACCAGGTTCTGGATTTGTCATTTCCTTAAATACAATACAGGTCAGCCATCACACGCCCCTGGAAGAAGGCCCTTAGTTGGAGTGAATTCGCTTTAGTCATCTATATATGTGAAGTGATCAGTCATCACCAAGCAGTACCTATAGCCATTGTAGGAAGTTCCAATCATCTGATAGGCGATCATCAGGACCTCTAAAGGTACAGAGGTTCAGATAGCCTGAATAGGAGCCCTCTGTTCCGGGGTTTGTTCAGCTCACACCTGTGACATATTCGTCAAACTCCTTCAACCTTCTGCCACAGGTGAGGCCAGTACACCAGTCGTTGCAGCCACCGAAAGGTCTTCTCTACACTGAAATGGGCACCCCTCTCATGATCTTCTTTAGCCAGCTATACTAACAGCGCTTCTGGAGCCATCACTTGCCAGGTAACATCGAATTCTTGAGGGAGTTGAATCCTTTGGCACAGCAGGCCATCTTTTAGGAAGAGCCTTTCCCACTGGCTCAAGATCTGCATGACCCTTGGGGGTGAAGTAGCCCTAGCTTTCTAATCAGACCTTTGCATCAGAGCGACCCACTTCCTCAACTTTGCCAGCTCCAGATCGGACTGTTGCAGGTGTATCAACTCGTCCCTTGAACGGCCAAGAATTTGGGTGGGTCTGGGCTCTTCTCTAGACTCCTGAGCGGTTACTACAACCACAGCGAATTGCCTAAAATGTGGGATCTTATCATCCTCAAGCTCTTCATCTATGTCTGTGTTCAGTCCTGCTTGGGTGACTCGGGATAAGGCATCTGCATGCATATTCTGGGACCAATAGGAGATCCTGTTCTGGTATTTAGACATTCTTGCTGAATGAACTGTTGCGGGGCACGGCTGGGGGAGCCAAATGTCAATCCATTCAATGGGGACCATGAAAAGAGGAAGCATTTTAGGCATTGACAAACAATGGCATTGACATCCCCTGAGGAACAAGTGTTACAGACTTTGAAACGCGTAGGGAATAAAGGGTTAACTTATTAACCTGGTTTGGATATGAAATCTGTCTGGCAGCGCACCTAAAAGTCCAAGAATTTATTCCAAAGAAACAATGGCATTGACAGATGCCCCAATCTTGGCCCACCCTGACTTCTTGCAGCCCTTTGTGCTGTACATCGATGGAAGTCTATAAGGACTGAGGGCAGTATTGGCTCAGGTACAATAAGGAAGAAAGTGGGTGATCACGTATGCCAGTAGGTCACAGATACACAGAGAAGTATCCAGACAATTACAGTTTGTTCAAACTGAAGTTGCTGGCTCTGGTATGGGCCGCTGAGTATTCGATGGGGTCAGAAATACACGTGTGAACAGACAACAACTCCCTGGCCCGCCTAGAAAATGCGAAGCTGGGAGCACTTGGGTGTTCCAATATGGCGGTGCCGTTTTTGTGCCGGCCGCGGTGGATTGTAGGAAAGCGACACAATCGCCGGAAGCTGTGACAGAGCCGATTGGCAATTATATATTAGATTACATACATTAAACATTATAGTACAAACACAATAAACTTAATAAACACGTTTAACCCTTAAAATTTATATAGTCCTCTTCCTGCCAAGTTATTCCATGCCAAACAAAGTTTGTCCAAATGAAGATTTTCCCAAAGAATGGTGACCCATTATCAAATACAGGGATTATACCAAAATTAGTATTGTTTATATGTTAACTTATTGAGTTCCTTTTAATGTAAGTACCTCACTCCAAGCATATGGTATTATTAATTTTAGCTTTCAATTCCTCCAATGTTGTGGGATTACGGTCTAACCAGTGTAATGTTAGCAATTTCCTGGCCAGAATGACAGTAGTCACAGGAGATCTAAAATTATTATTTATTTATATAGCGCCATTAATTCCATGGTGCTGTACATAAGAAGGGGTTACATACAAAGTTATAGATATCGTTTACAGTAAACAAATTTACAATGACAGACTGGTACAGAGGGGAGAGGACCCTGTCCTTGCGGACTTACATTCTACGGAATAATGGGGAAGAGACAGAAGGTCAGGGGTGCAGCAGCTCTGGTGGTGATGAGGCAGCAGAATGTCATTGCAGGCTGTAAGCTTTCCTGAAAAGATGGGTTTTCAGGTTCCGTCTGAAGGATCCGAGGGTGGTGGACAATCGGACGTGTTGAGGTGTGGAAACTGCTTCCAACCGAGAAAAGCCTCCAACACAACCTGAAAATCTTAGAGAAATTCAGCTCCACCTGGGCACTACCGGTCAACCTAAAGAAAACCAACATCATGGTGTTCCAGAAGAGAAAGAGAAAATCAGACCAGCACCCTTCATTTGCCCTTACAGGAACGGACAAATATACCTACCTGGGCCTAGAGATTCACCGGTCAAGGAGCTTCAAACAAGCCATAGAAACCCTGAAAGACAAGGCCTGCAAAACCTTCTATGCCATCCGAAGGAAACTCTACCATATGAAGCCACCAGTGAGGGTCTGGTTAAAAATCTTCGACTCTATCATCGCCCCAATCGTCCTGTATGGCAGCGAAGTCTGGGGTCCTCACACCTACCCAGACTGGTCAAGGTGGGATTCCAGCCCAACAGAAATATTCCACCTGGAATTCTGCAAGCACCTTCTCCAAGTCCATCGGAGCACCTCCAACAGTGCTTGCCGGGCCGAGCTGGGCAGATTCCCTCTACACCTAACAGTTCTAAAGAGGGCACTGTCATTTCGGGATCACCTACAAAGGAGCAATCAAGCTCCCATCACCATAAAGCCCTGACACATGTAGGTGAAACAGAAAAACCAGGATCCTCGGAACGGCCCACCCAAACCCAACCTGACCAGAACACCAATCACAACAACCTGACAAAAGGTGGAATCAGGAAGATGGTAGACGAAGGCCACGAGAGGTACGTAAGTGACTGGAAGAACGACATCATCAGCTCACAGAAACTGACCATGTACCGGAGTCTACAGAGAGACTACAGCCCCATAGCTGGAGAAACTCCCGGACCCCAGAGACCGCAAGATCCTGAGCCGGTATAGACTCAGTGCTCACAGTCTGGCCATCGAATCCGGCCGACACAGGCAGAGCTACAAGCCCAGGGAGGAAAGACTGCGCCAACACTGTGACCAGGAGGCCCTGGAGGATGAGACCCACTTCCTGCTACACTGCTCCAAATACTCAGCAGTGAGGGACACTCACTTCAGGAGACTCTCACATCTCTTCCCGGATTTCATCACCATGAAGGAGGAAGAGAAAACATATATCCTGCTGGGGGAAGAAGAGAGAGCAGTGGAGATAGCAGCGCAATATGTGAGCGAATGTCATAGACTGCGAGAAAGAGAACTATGATATGCCATGGACTTCTATGGCCCCCATCCTGGATCTGCCCCCATTGCCCCATCCACCTTCCCTATGCCATTGACTTCTATAGCCCCCACCCTGGATCTGCCCCCATCCACCTTCCCTATGCCAAGGACTTCTATAGCCCCCACCCTGGATCTGCCTCATCCCCCCCATCCACCTTCCGTATGCCATGGACTTCTATAGCTAAAACCTGGATCTGCCCCCACCCACCTTTCCTACAGCCCCTACCCAACATCCCTACAGTCCCTATCCCTATTCCCTTTTGTACACTTGCTTTGGCAAAACTAATGTGTATTTAGTCTTGCCAATAAAGCTTCTTTGAATTGAATTGAATTGAACTGCTGTAGCTGGGAGGCTATGAAGTATAACCAAGCGTTTGGAACTGCTAAGCCCCCATTATTCTTTCCGCTTTGCAGGATTTCAAGTTTAATTCTGGGTTGCTGTTTTTTCCAGATGGGTTCCCGAACAGCCCATGTATTTTATAAAAGAAAGATATAGGAATCCAAATCGGAGTATTATGAAGAAAATAAAGGAGTTGTCGCACAAGGTTCATTTTCAAAAGATTACTTCTTCCCACTGGAGACATCGGGAGGCAACACCATGTCTCCACCTTAGATCTAAATTTTAACAGCAGGGGGGCTAAATTATGTGCATGAAAGTTCTGAGGGTTAGCAGAGACTATTACCGCCAAATATTTCAGAGTTTACTATGTGAATTTGTGTATGCTCCAATCAGTATTCCTCTGGAAGAAGATCAACAGGCATAAATACCGATTTGCTCCAGTTAATTAGAAGGCCTGACCATTTTCCGCATGATTAATAATATCCAATACTGGACATAACTGGACAGAAGTGCCTAGGTCCCCCCAAAAAAGAAGCACATCATCCGCGTATAGAGAGATTTTCATCTCCATTGACCCACACCGAAATCCTGAGATTGTAGGATTATTTTGCATCGAACAGGCAAGTGGCTCTATGGCTATTGCAAAAAGAAGGAATGACAGGGGACAATCCTGCCGTGTTCCACTTCCCAGATCAAACGATCCCGATATATGGCCGTTAACCCGGAGTTTTGCCCTAGGAGAACTGTATAATAACTGGATCATTTAAATAAATTTATCACCGAATCCCATTCCCTTTAACACTGCCCACAAAAAGTTCCATTCAACGCTGTCAAATGCCTTGGTGGCATCTAAGGAAAGGATCGCCCTTTTTCCCGTGGATTTTGAACTAAGCTGCATCCCCATATATAACCGCCTTATATTATTTGAGTGGACATGTTTGGTAAATGCAGTTTGACCATCGTGTATTACGCTTGTAATCACCTTGGACAATCTATTTGCAAGAATCTTAGCCAGCAGTCTGACGTCATTTTGGAGGAGAGAGATGGGTCTATAAGAATCAGGCAGGGATGGATCCTTTCCAGGCTTCAATATCAAAAACACCACCGCCTCTTTCATAGATTCCAGGAGGTTACCAATTCTAATACTTTTTTTAAAAACTTCCTGTAAATTTGGAAGCAATATTTCTTGATATGTTTTGAAAAATTCCCCTGGTAACCCTTCTGAGCCTGGGGCCTTCTCATTTTGGGACCCCTGAATGGCCTCCTCCAATTCCTCAAGTTCAATTGGTTTGTCTAGTATATCCCTCTCTAGATTTGATAATTGTGGTAATGAAATGGTTGCTAAAAAGTTCTCTTATTTCTTCTGAATTGGTGAAGTTTCTAGAATAAATACTAGAAAAGTAATTATGCAGAGTGTGGAGAATATCTGCCTCCTCCTTAACCACGACCCCAGTGTCAGAGACTAGTCTAGAAATGTATGAGAACCCATTTTGAGCTTTAACAATAGTTGCTAGTGGATGACCCCCAGGGCTGGTGGGGTTCCTTCACTTTACTCGGTATCGGGCCTGTGTCTTTGAGGGGATGTGTCGCTGTGGCAATGATCCGGTCCGTGACCCTGGGTGTCCATGTATAATAGATGGAAATGAATATCTTTTGTGTATGGATAAGTTCGTGATGCCACCTGTGGTGTCTGGTCATAAGGGGACCAGTGCTGCAGTGCAGATCCTCTGGGACAGATGGTGGGGTGCAGCAAAATGTAATAGCTCTCCACAGGCAGAGCTGTAGTACCAGGGCAGTAGTAGTAGGTGTGAGGTAGATGTTGTAGTTTTAGGCACAGAGATGTAGCAGTGCTGAGTAGGTTGGCACAGGAAGAAGGCAATGACACAGCTGAATGCAGTTTCAATACTTTACTCACATTTCTGGCATAGACAGGTGCCCGCTTCAGTGCTGTGTCCTCCAGGTCAGGGGCTCAGCCAACTCCCAGGCAGATGGAGTACACCCTTCCAGCACTCCCTTCCGTGTGCATTTTCTGAACGTCTCCTTACTAACGCTAATCTGAAGTACTTGTAGTTATGGATTACACTCAAGTTCCTCTTTCTTGCTGTTACTCAGAACTCCACTCGCATGACAGGCAGCTGTAGCCTACTTCGGTTACTCCTTGCAATCATGTCCCGGCTCACACACGTTGCTACTGTGTCGTCGAGTCTTAGGTGGGAATAAAGTGGTCACTACTTCTATTCCTCCGGTTTCTGCTGTAGGATCATTAGTATCACACACAGCCTCGGATACTGGTGCCAGGCCTTTGGCGCCTTAAACTTAGTGAAGGGCTCTGCTCTAGCCCTAGTCCCCAGCTCTCTCGTCCTCACGTTCCGTCCTTTTCTATCTTTCTTCTGAAGAGCTGAGCTTTTTCTTTCTCTCTTTCCTTGCCAACAGCTCCAGCTCACAGGAGACTGCTGCATCTACATCCTTCCTCTCCTTCCCCCCCAAGGGGAACTGCCACAGAGACGTCCTCTCCCTGCTTCCCCCAGTGGGAAACTGACCTAACTTCCTGTCAGCTTTCCCCTCTTAGTGCAATCTAAGCTCCACCCACCTCCCAGCACCCTTCATGAACCAAAACAGCTGCCGTAAGGCTATGTGCACACAGTGCGTATTCTACTGTGGAATTTTTTTTTTTAAAACCTGCGGATTTACTGCATTTTTTGTGCGGATTTAATGCACTTTTTGTGCGGTTTTCCACCTGCGGATTTCTAGAATGGAGCAGGTGGAAAACTGCAGCTAATCCGCACAAAAGAAGTGACATGCTGCATTTTTCATTCTGCAGCAAATCAGAGCGGCAAAAATGCAGCATGTGCACTGCGGATTTTGCTTTACATAGGCTATAATGGTACTGTACATCACCTGCAGTTCTGCTGCGAATCCGCAGGGCCAAATCCGCTGTGGATCCGCAGCAGAATCCGCACCGTGTGCACATAGCCTAAAGGGTGCTCTGCTGTTCCAAGGTGTCTGTGCTTGGTGCTGCTGCTGGAGTCTGGTCACGTGCCACCATCTTACCTGAGGAGTAGGATACTACACCTCAGGAGGAGGTGCAGTACCCCTGTGTGGCGACTGAACCCTCAGGGGTGCCACACGAGCACGTGGATGGCACTTTCACCCTCCGTAAAATGTTTGTTTTGCAAAAAAAAAATGTTTTTGTGCAGCTAGTCCCAATAGGTGATTTTTGTGAGAAGTTTTTGAGATTCTTTCATATTTTCCACAGTGCTAGCTGCGGGGTTTGATATAAATTCCGATTATGCTAGGCCGACCCTGCTCTTGTAACTTTTGGGTGTAGTCTCTTGTTTTAGTTTTCCATTTACTAATTTCACCAATATAGAGCCCTCTAACAAATGCTTTCATGGCATCCCATACTATTAACCTCGAAGTGGAGTCCATATTAATGTTAAAGAATTCCCGCAATCTGTTGTGTAGAGAACCCCCAATAGTTTGAATCCAAAATGGGTTTAACCGCCATATGTTCTTGGTGACCAAGCCCTCCGTGCCCAATCTCAGTTGAACCCTTATGGGGGAATGATCCGACACGGTTCTTGGTAAATACTCAACCTCCTATACCAGAGATATAATATTCACATCTCCAACCGCCAAGTCAATTCTGGATAGCGAATGGTCAGATGTTGAATAACAAGAGTATTGTTTGATATTGGGGTGCTTAGTGCGCCAAATATCTATCAACTCCAGTTCCGATAGAAGTCTGGATAGAGAGGTACGTGAGGCTGACTCAGATATAGTTCCTGTATGAAATTTATCCCAGTACGGGTGTAAATACATATTTGTCATGATCCCAGTGCAGGGTTTTGAGCTGCACGTCAGGGGTTAATGTCTGGAGCTCAGTGCAGGTTTTGACCTGCACACCTGGGGTTAATGATTGTGGCCTCTCTTTGGTTCTGGGAGAGCTTCTTAAACCCCTGGGAAGCTCCAATCCCTGTCAGTTATACTATTGCCTTTGGCCGAGTGTGGTGACCTCTGTGTGCCTGTGCCTTGTTATAGCTTGTTTATATGGTTCTGACCCAGTTCTGTTCCCCGTTGTGAATTTGCCTGTTGATTCTGTACTGCGCTTCCCTCTCTGTGTATGACTCATTGCCTGTGATCTGACTACTCTCTGCTCGCCCCTCTTGTACCTTGCAGCTATCTCTGTGTATGAGTCATTGGCTACGTCCTGACTATCCTCCCTGTCTATGCCCCTTGGTAACTTTGTTCTCGCAGTTACCCTGCTAGGAGTTCTCTTGCAGCTCCTAGCTCTCGAGTTTGGGCCACGCCCCTAGCAGTCACGTGCTTCAGGTCCTGCTGCTCTGAAGTATGCATCTACTCGGCTGATGTCCGCTCCACAGGTATCTTTGAGCACAGTTCGCTTTACTCAGGACACACGCACTGGCTCAGTGAGCAAGTTCAGTGCAGTGTTCCTGACATTAGAACTGACCTTGAATTTTTTTTTCTCTCCTCACGTCTGCAGCATGGACCCAATGTGTGCTTTATCTGAGCAGGTGAAATGCTTGACTCAGTCGCTGCAGAAGCTTAGTTTGGAACACCAAGCTCTGGCCCAGTCCCAATGGCGGGTTGAGGACTCAGTTCAGGGGGTGCTTTCCGCAGGCTTCCAGCAGGTGGGGAATAGAGATGTCGTTTTAGTCCCACCCGAATCCCCGGTTAAATTGCCAGATACGTTTGCTGGTAACAAAGATGAATTCAGAGCATTTAAGGAGGGCTGTAAGCTCTTTTTCGCTTTGAGACCCCGCTCCTCTGGGGATGAGAAACAGAGGGTGGGGGGTGGTTATGTCCCTGCTTAGGGGGTCCCCACAAGCCTGGGCATTTTCGCTTTCCTCTTCTGCCCCTGAGAGAATGTCTGTGGATGCGTTTTTTGAAGCCTTAGTGCTTATTTATGATGAGCCTGATAGAGTGCGTTTGGCTGAGGACAAGGTGATGAGTGTCTGTCAGGGGAAGCACTCGGCCGAATGGTTCTGTACGGAATTCAGACTTTGGGCAGCCGAGATTTCTTGGAGTGATGCTGCCCTTCGGGGGCTGTTCCGTAGAGGCCTGTGTGAACGTCTGAAGGATGCCTTGGCACTGCATCCTCCACCTTACTCCTTGGAGGATGCCATGACCCAAGTGGTTCACATGGATCGCAGACTGCGGGCTAGAGGCGTTATGCAACTGGAAACACCATTATTCTTCAGTTTAGATGAGACCCGGACTCTTCCTGTGGCTATGGAGGTGAGTGCTGTTACCTGTGAGGAAAAGGAAAGAAGACGCCACCGGGAGAAGCAGTTGTGCTTCTATTGTGGGGAATATGGACACTGGAAGAAGGACTGCCCCTCCTGTCCGTCATCCTCCAAGATGGCGGGAAACGACTATGTCTGGGTAGTAGTCGAGGAGTCTACCCAGACCTTTAGGTACATTTTTCCTCACGTGCAAAAATGGTGCTGCAGGTTTGAACTAGAACTTGGTAATGGTCCGGTTCAGACTACTGCTTTTGTTGACTGTGGTTCTGCTGTGAACCTGATTGATACCAAAATTATGTCTCTTAATAAGATAGGGACAGTCAGGCTTCAGGATCCTGTTAAACTTATGGCAATTGACTCGTCCCCTCTTACCCAGGACGGTATATGTTGCAGGTCTGAACTTTTTTCTCTAAAAGTGGGTTCCACTCATGTGGAAAAACTAAGTTGTCTTGTGCTAGATAACATGCCTGCAGGATTGGTACTTGGGGATGCCTTGGCTTCAACGCCATAACCCTACCATTGATTGGGTTACAGGGGAGATCACTCAATGCGGATGCAAGGATAAATGTGGTAACCTGGGACATCTTGTTAACGCTGTTAAATCCGTATCTGTGTCGTCTGTCGGTCTGGAAGGTATTCCGGAGTACCTGAAGGATTTCAAAGACGTTTTTTCCGAAAGTGAGGCTGAGGCGCTGCCACCACTTAGACCCTACGATTGTGCCATTGATTTAGTACCCGGAGCCAAGTTACCTAAGGCTTGATTGTTCAATTTGTCTGGGCCTGAGCGCCAAGCCATGAAGGAGTACATAGCTGAGAGTCTGCGCAAAGGGCATATCAGGACTTCTGTGTCACCTCTGGCTCGGGATTCTTCTTTGTGAAGAAGAAAGATGGTGGTTTGCGGCCGTGCCTCGACTTTTGGGAACTGAACAAGATAACGGTTAGGAACACTTACCCGCTTCCCCTCATCCCAGACTTATGTAACCAGTTAGCTGGGGCCCAATGGTTCTCCAAGTTAGATCTCCGGGAGGCCTACAATCTGATAAGGGTTTGGGAAGGGGACGAGTGGAAAACTGCGTTCCTCACATCAGAAGGACTCTTTGAAAACCTGGTAATGCCGTTTGGGTTAACTAATGCACCCGCTATTTTCCAGAATTTCATCAATGTTGTGTTTTCTGACCTGATAGGCCGTTTTGTTATTATTTATTTGGATGACATTTTGGTGTATTCCCCGGACAGCCAATCTCACTTGCAACATCTACAGACAGTTCTCCAGAGACTCAGGGAGAGCAAATTGTTTGCTAAATTGGAAAAATGTTCGTTTTTTGTACAGGAACTGTCTTTTTGGGGGTTGATTGTGTCCGGTGAGGGGTTTCGTATGGATCCTAAGAAGGTGCTGGCGATCGCTGACTAGGTTCAGCCTCGAGATCTCAAGGGGCTCCAGCGCTTCTTAGGATTTGTGAACTATTATCGGAGATTCATTAAAGGTTTCTCACAAGTGGTTAAACCACTCACGGATCTTACCCAGAAGGGCGCTGATGTAAAAAATTGGTCTGTACTCGCTAAGGAGTCCTTCTCAGCTATTAAGAAATGTTTCTTGTCCACCCCGGTGTTGGTACAATCAGACCCGTCCAAACCATTCATTGTGGAGGTGGATGCTTCTGAAGTGGGGGTGGGGGCTGTGCTGTCCCAGGGTCCGGCCAATATCTTTCCAATGCACAAGATATTGAAGAGCACGACGGACCAACCTAGAGTCAACAATTCGTTCTACCTCGTACTCAGACTGCCCGTCTACCAAAACCGGTGGCAGGGAAGACAATGATCCCTCCCCACAGGACCCCACAGGTTTCAAAAGGGCCCTATGGAACACATTGGGTGGAGTGAACATGGTCCAACAGACTTGTTCACATTGTGCATGTCACATGTGTGTTTTTAATCCAGTTTTTTTCATGCTTATGCATGATTTGAGAGACCCCACCCCTCTCTTGTGTGACATGCACACAAGGAGCTGTCTTGCATCACGTGCCCATACCAGAAAGCGCCTGTCTTAATCCTGCTCATTTAGACACAGTTCATATGTTCAGGTATTAAATACATTAGATAGGGACTGCTTCAATACGGGTTACCTTGACGTTGGTGAGGCAGCTTGGTATACATTTTTTTGCAAAAAAAGTATAGACTAAATACCCAGTGTTTGTTATTACCTTTTATCAGCACTTGCTGACTACTGTTATATGTCTTATTGCAAGGTATTTTTGCACATTTGTCATTCTGTGCTTTTTGTTTGTGTTTCAGTCAGGGTGGAGTGAACATGGTCCAACAGACTTGTTCACATTGTGCATGTCACATGTGTGTTTTTAATCCAGTTTTTTTCATGCTTATGCATGATTTGAGAGACCCCACCCCTCTCTTGTGTGACATGCACACAAGGAGCTGTCTTGCACCATGTGCCCATACCAGAAAGCGCCTGTCTTAATCCTGCTCATTTAGACACAGTTCATATGTTCAGGTATTAAATACATTAGATAGGGACTGCTTCAATACGGGTTACCTTGACGTTGGTGAGGCAGCTTGGTATACATTTTTTTGCAAAAAAACGTATAGACTAAATACCCTGTGTTTGTTATTACCTTTTATCAGCACTTGCTGACTACTGTTATATGTCTTATTGCAAGGTATTTTTGCACATTTGTCATTCTGTGCTTTTTGTTTGTGTTTCAGTCAGGGTGGAGTGAACATGGTCCAACAGACTTGTTCACATTGTGCATGTCACATGTGTGTTTTTAGTGTCCTGCGCGTGCAAAGGGGCACGCCAGGCTCAGGCGAGGCAGAGTCCTGCGCGTGCAGAGAGGCACGTCAGGGTCAGGGTTCCAGGACAGGGTAAGGGCCTGTGCGTGAAAGAGGGCACGACAGGGGACATGGCAAAGCCTGCGCGTACTTTTACAGAAGCACGGGGAGGTATGCCATGGGCAGGCGAGCGCCTGCGCGTGCTTTAGAGAGCACGCAGAGCACAGTGCGGAAACAGCGTGAAGTGTAAGGGAGCACAGAGGGCACGGCTGGGGCACTGGCTAGCTGATCGGGCTGCGGCACTGACAGACGGCAAGACTCCAGCAAACCCGACTGAGGCATGGCAGGCGACACAGCTGTCACTGACTGACCTGCTAGGGCGGGCATGGCTGAGGCACAAACAGGAGGCTAGGAAGGCCAGGCGCATGCAAAGAGCATATGAAGCAGCAAGGGAAGACAAGACAAGAAACCAGGCAGAGCTTAGACAGAGTACAGAACCAGGGACGGAAGCATAGGCAGAAACACGGAATCAGTTCAGAGCAAGAATAGAGCTAGCAGCGGAGCGTAGGCCGAAGCCCAGAGCCGGGCCAAGGGAGAACCTTGGGACTAGCCTAGAAACGTGCAAGAGAGCATAATAGGAAAGAGTCTAGCAGCGGAGCGTAGGCCGAAGCCCAGAGCCAGGCCAAGAGAAGACCTTGGGACTAGACATGGAAAAGAGCACAAAAGGAATGAAAGGAGGGATGGTGCGTGTGCCAGGGAGCTCTACAGAGCACCATGGGAGAGAGCGAGGCAGAGCAAGCAAAGACTGAGACCATAGGGAGGAACAAGGCAGAGCAAGGCAAGGTACGAAACAAGGCATATCGAAAACAGGCAAGGCAGAGAATAACAGAAGGACTACAAGTCCAAGCAGGACAAGGACAAACATGGCACAACGGACAAACATAACACAAGGCACGGGACAAGAGATGGAGTACGAGAACGGAGCGTGTGCAGAGACGCACGACAGAGCAGAGTGCAAGGGCACAGAATAGAGGGAGCGCCCCACAGACCAAGCAGCCATGCAGGGACACCACACAATACTCAGGCCCTGAGCATAGGAAGGGTCGGTCTAATATAGGGCATAGCACCTCCTCTTCCGGGTCAGGACCAGGGGAGAACTTCCTAGTTCAGATGCTCCAGGATCACAGAGCGCAGTCACCTGATCAGGGTTTCAGACATGACGAGATGATCACAGAACCAGACAGTGCAGGATCCTAGGAAAGATCACATGATCAGAGTTTCAGACATGACGAGATGATCACAGAACCAGACAGTGCAGGATCTTAGGAAACGTCACATGATCAAGGTTTCAGACATGACGAGATGATTGCAGAACCAGACAGTGCAGGATCCTAGGAAAGACACATGATCAGGGATTCTAGACATGACGCGAAGATCACAGAAGGCAAAGCAGAAACGCAGGTATCTTGCAGCTCAGCAGACATGAGATGAGTGTGCACACTGCTCTAGGGAACAAGCAGGATAGCAGACATGAGATGCGATGCACACCGCTCCAGGGTCATGAGGTAAAACAGACATGGCGAACATAACAGACATGGCGAGCATGACACTGGACAACGTTTCCGCATTAGGTAGAGCCGCCAAGGGTCCAAAATGTGCCTGCTTATTAAACCTGTCCACCACTACCCAAATGACGGTATTACCCTTGGAAGGGGGAAGATTGGTGATGAAATCCATGGACAAATGGGTCCATGGTCTATCAGGAATTGGCAGTGGCACCAATTCACCGGCCGGCTGGTTATGGGGGGTTTTTGCACGGGCACATACATCACTAGCAGACACAAATTCCCCAACATCAGAGGCTAAAGAAGACCACCAGAATACCCTAGCGATGGCCTTCAGGGTAGCCGAGATCCCTGGATGACGCAAAAAGTTTATCCACCGGCTTAGCCAGAGGGGCAAGAGACTGAGCTTCCTGAATCTCCCGCTCCAACACATTAGAACTACCTGCCACCACCACCCCAGGCTGAAGAATGGAGGATGGAGGTTGGGGGGGACACCGGATCCAGACTGTGTGACAAGGCATCAGCTCTGACATTTTTGGATCCTGGCCGAAAAGTGATGGAGAACTGGAATCGGGAAAAAAAAAGTGACCATCTAGGCTGTCTAGGAGTCTACCTTTTAGCTGACTCAATGTAAGCTAGGTTCTTGTGGTCCGTAATTACAGTTATAGGATGGACAGCCCCCTCCAAAAAATGCCTCCATTCTTCAAAGGCCAACTTCATGGCCAGAAGTTCTCGATTCCCAACATTATAGTTTCTCTCCGCAGGGGAGAATATCTTAGAGAAAAAGGCACAGGGTCTCAAATTAGTCAAAGTGGCGGATCCTTGGGACAACACCACCCCTACCCCCACCTCTGAGGCGTCCACCTCAACAATAAATGGTTCAGACGCGTCCGGTTGAATAAGAATCAGAGCAGACATGAAACATTTTTTTAAAAACTGAAACGCTGCTATCGCTGCAGCTGACCAATTCTTGATATCGGCCCCCTTTTGAGTCATATCTGTGAGAGGTTTAACTACCTGTGAGAACCCCCTTTTAAACTTGCGGTAATAATTAGCAAATCCTAGGAAACGCTGCAGAGCCTTCAAATCACAAGGTTGAGCCCAATCAACAATGGCCTGCACCTTATTAGGATCCATGCGATACCCCTCAGCAGACACAATGAATCCCAGAAAAGACAGTTCCTGAACAAAAAATAAACATTTCTCTAGCTTAGCAAAGAGACAGTTCTCCCGAAGCCTTTGGAGGACTGCTCGAATATGACCAATATGAGCCTGTTTATCAGGTGAGCAGATAAGTATGTCATCCAAATACACAACCATAAAACGTCCAATAAAATCAGAGAACACATGATTGATGAAATTTTGGAAGACTGCTGGCGCATTGGTCAGACCGAAAAGGCATGACCAAATTCTCAAACAACTCTTCAGTAGTGAGAAAAGCAGTTTTCAACTCATCTCCCTCCCGGACCCGGATAAGGTTATATGCTCCCCGTAGATCTAATTTCGAAAACCACTTATCCCCAGACAACTGGTTGTACTAATCAGGAATAAGTGGGAGGGGGTAAGTATTTCTCACAGTTATCTTGTTTAACTCTCGAAAATCGAGGCATGGGCGCAAACCACCGTCTTTTTTCTTTACGAAAAAGAACCCCGCCGCCACGGGAGAGACAGAAGGATGAATGTGTCCCTTACGAAGACTCTCGGAAATGTATTCTTTCATAGCAGCCCACTCGGGACCCGAAAGGTTATACACGCGGGCCTTGGGCAATTTAGCACCTGTAACCAGGTCAATGGCACAATCAAATGGGTGGTGTGGTGGTAAAACTTCAACCTATTTTTCAGAGAAAACATCCGTATAGTCCTTCAGGTACTCCAGAACCTTCCAGACCAACGGACGACACAGACACAGTAGCAAGACATCTTTCAGAACAATTAGGTCCCCATTTAACAATATCCCGGGAACCCCAGTTAATAATCGGGTTATGCCTTTGCAACCAGGGAAACCCTAACACCAGGCCAGCAGAGAGGTTATCCAAAACAAAACATGACATACGCTCCTGGTGAAGGGCCCCCACCCTGAGGGTGAATTCCTCAGAAACAAAATGGAGACCGTTCTTGGTGAGAGGTGTAGAATCAATGGCCATTATTTTTATAGGAGTCTCCAACCTAACTGTCCCTAATCTACAGCTGGCCACCAGCTTGGAGTCAATCAGGTTCAAGGATGACCCACAGTCCACAAAAGTCGAAGTAGGGAAAAAGCAGTTCTTAACACCAAGTTCCACCTTTAACAGTATCTTAGAAAATGAAGAAAGGGGTACCTGAGAGTCTGAGTGACCTCCAAGATGATCACCCAGACTCAGCCGCTTGTTAGTCGTTAGGCAGGAGGGGCAGTCCTTTTTCCAATGTCCAGAATCACCGCAGTAAAAACACAGTTTTCCAAAGCGCCGTCGTGTCCTTTCTTTCTCTTTGAGGTCGATGGTTCCCATTTCCATGGTCTCCAATGTAGGACCGGCTCCACTTCCTTGGGAGAATAACGGGGTCTCAATCTGCATCACTCCTCTCGCCCGTAGCCTGCGATCCATTCGGACGGCCTGTGTCATAGCCTCCTCCAGGGAATCAGGCGGAGGGTGGAGAGCCAAGGCATCTTTCAGATGTTCAGACAGGCCCCGGAGGGCGGCATCATCCCAGAAGACCTCAGCAGCCCAGCGTCTGAACTCTGAGCAAAACCACTCGGCTGAGTGCTTCCCCTGACATACACTCATCACCATGTCCTCAGCCATACGCACCTGATCAGGCTCATCATAAATATGCCCCAGGGCCTCAAAAAATGCATTCACAGTCATACGCTCAGGGGCAGTGGTCGGAAGGGAGAAAGCCCAAGCCTGGGGGGCTCCCCTTAACAGAGACATAATGACCCCCACTCTCTGACTTTCATCCGCAGAAGATTGCGGTCTTAATGAGAAAAAAAGCTTACAGCCCTTCTTGAAAACTTTAAATTGCTTTTTATCTCCAGAAAAGGTATCTGGTAATTTAACCGGGGACTCAGGGGAAACTAATGTAACATCTTGAGCCCCCGATGATAAAACCCCCTACACAGTGTCAGCGATCAGCTGCTGAGACTGAGCCAGGACTCATTCCCCAATGAGTTTCTGAGACATCTGAGTCAGGTGTTTTACCTGCTCAGAAAGAGCGTGCATAGGATCCATCACATACACAGGAGAAGGAAAAAAAAAAAAAAAAGGTAATGGTCAGTTATAATGTCAGGATCCTGTCAGCGTCGGCAAACTGCCACGGCTGAGCAGGGTGACTTACCCACACTACGGGTGGGCCCGGGGTCCGATACTACAGTGAAAGTTCAAGCAGACAGGACCTGCGACACTGAAAGTAGTAAGGAGTACAAGGACCTACGATCATGTGACTGCAGGGGGCGCGGCTTAGCGTCCTACTGCTGCAGATGTAATATACTTACTGCATGGATACTGTAGTAGAGGAGAGGGAAACGCAGGTCAGACAAGCAGAGGTCATACACAGAGAGGGCGGCGCGGCACCAGAGGGACGAGCAGAGAATAGTCAAGTCACAGGCAGAGAGTCATACACAGAGAGGATAGCGCAGTACAAGAGGGACAGGCACAACGCGTAACGGACGGAACCGGATCAAAATCAAACAAGCAACAAGTTATCGGGCACAAGGCACACGTACGCAAGAGGTCAACTAACTCAGCCGAGGGCAGGAGTATAACTGACACTGGACCTAGGTCGAGAGGCCACTAAATAGCCGCCCTCTGCCAGAGAGAGGCAGAAACAATTAACCCCTGTCTGACCAGGACGGGCCAAAGACAAAACCCCGTCCTGGATCATGACAAGTTGTTTGTTCCAGATTTATTGCGGCCTAGACTTCTGCAGGCGTTTCATGAGTCTAGGCTGAGTGCTCATCCAGGTATCACGGCCACTAGAGAGGCAGAAGCCAGGGGGTTTTGGTGGCCTTCACTAAGGTCCGATGTCAAGAAATTTGTTTCTGCTTGTGGCGTGTGTGCCCGTTCCAAAAGCTCGCATAACTGGCCGGCTGGGGAACTCATACCTTTACCGGTTACTGATAGGCCATGGACTCATCTTTCCATGGATTTTATTACTGGCCTTCCACCTTCCAGGGGCAATACCGTGATCTGGGTGGTGGTGGATAGGTTTTCTAAACAGGCCCATTTCATTCCCATGGCAGCATTACCCTCAGCAGAAACATTGTCAAGGTTGTTTGTGCAGCATGTGGTCCGATTGCATGGGGTACCCCTGAATGTTGTGTCTGACAGAGGTGTGCAGTTTGTGGCCAAATTTTGGAGGGCGTTCTGTATGAAATTGGGCATCTCACTCTCCTTCTCATCGGTATATCACGCAGAGAGTAATGGTCAGATTGAACGCACCAATCAATCCCTGGAACAAATTCTCAGGTGTCTGACCTCACCCAGACAGGAGGATTGGTGTGATGTGTTACCGTTGGCGGAATTCGCTTTTAACAACCGGGTGAGTCAGTCCACCAACATGTCCCCATTCCTGATTAACTATGGGTTTAATCCGCATTTTGGGGAGTTTTCACGGGTGGATTCCGGTTGTCCAGGGGTAGAGGGGTCCGTTCAATGGTTTAAAAACCTCTAGGCTGAAGTCCAGCGTAATATCTCTCGGGCCCAGGGGAGGTAGAAATATTTTGCTGACAAAAAGAGAGCCTTGGGAGACATGTTTCAGGTGGGAGAGAAGGTTTTGCTTTCCACACGTAACATCAACTTAAAGGTACCATCAGCTAAGTTGGGACCAAAGTTCATTGGTCCGTACCAGATTATGGAGATAGTCAACCCAGTAGCATATAGGTTGCGTCTCCCCACCTCCTTAAAAATATCCAATGTGTTCCATAAATCTCTGCTGAAATCCGTAGGGTCTGTCAAAGAGGACTCCGAGCCTGTTGTTCCTCCAGTGCTAGTGGAGGCTCAATTGGAGTATGAGGTCGGACATATTGTGGACTCTCGGCGGGTGCGCCGCTCTTTGCAGTACCTGGTCCACTGGAAGGGATATGGACCAGAAGAGCTCTCATGGGTCCCTGCTCGCTCTGTGCATGCAGATCGCCTCGTTCTGGCTTTCCATGCCAAGTACCCGGGGAAGCCTGGGGGTCCAGAGGCCCCCCCGTTGAGAGGGGGGTACTGTCATGATCCCAGTGCATGGTTTTGAGCTGTACGTCAGGGGTTAATGTCTGGAGCTCAGTGCAGGTTTTGACCTGCATATCTGGGGTTAATGATTGTGGCCTCTCTTTGGTTCTGGAAGAGCTTCTTAAACCCCTGGGAATCGCCAATCCCTGTCAGTTATACTTTTGCCTTTGGCCGAGTGTGGTGACCTCTGTGTGCCTGTGCCTTGTTATAGCTTGTTTATATGGTTCTGACCCGGTTCTGTTCCCCGTTGTGAGTTTGCCTGTTGATTCTGTACTTCGCTTCCCTCTCTGTGTATGACTCATTGCCTGTGACCTGACTACTCTCTGCTCGCCCCTCTTGTACCTTGCAGCTATCTCTGTGTATGACTCATTGGCTACGTCCTGACTATTCTCCCTGTCTATGCCCCTTGGTAACTTGGTCTCGCAGTTACCCTGTTAGGAGTTCTCTTGCAGCTCCTAGCTCTCTGGAGTTTAGGCCACGCCCCTAGCAGTCACGTGCTTCAGGTCCTGCTGTTCTGAAGTACGCATCTACTCGGCTGATGTCCGCTCCACAGGTATCATTGAGCACAGTTCGCTTTACTCAGGACACGTGCACTGACTCAGTGAGCAAGTTCAGTGCGGTGTTCCTGACAATATTGAAATCCCCCATCATGAGCAAAGGCACGTGTGGGAGTGTGGAGGAGAGAGTGAGAATTTTTTTCAGCACCTCACCGGAGTAAGGTGGAGGGATATAAATGGCTACTATAAGGATTGGGGTATTATGTATAGTACCAAATACAGAGACAAAGTGACCCTCTGAGTCTACCATGATTTTGATGCATGTGAACGGGATGGCTCTATGAACCAGAAGACTCACTCCTCTAGAGTGCGTGCTATAGACTGAATAATATTCAAATGACATCCATGACCTATGCAGGTAGCTGGTCATGTATACAGTAGTTCCCTAACCCAACTGCATATAAAAAAGCTAATAACCCATATAAACAACTTAATAGACATTCCTCTTCTAATAAGAGGATTGAGGCTTTCCATGTTCCTGGCGTCGTGTGACGGGCTGCCTCTGTTGTTGTTATGTAGCACACCGGCCATGGGAATTCCAGCCTCCCCGCTTATCTAAACAGGTATTAAGTAGCTACCTGCCATAGAACCGACTGGCAAAAATTGAAAAATATTATACGCAGGGAAGGGGTAAAAAAGAAGCCACAACCGTCCGCTTGTGTCAGGATCACACAGTTCTCAGGGGCGCCTGTTCCGTAGGTCTTTTTCATCATTGTCCAGCCACACCAAGTCATCATGCGGGGTCACAAAGAGACTCGGAGTCTAGCAGGATAAAGCATGGAGTAGGGCACTTGATTAACTCTCGGTCTTTTTTTAATATCAAAAAATCTTTGCTCGCCTTTTTTTGTATTTCTTCAGAAAAGTCCGGATAAATGGAAGTTTTATATCCATTAGTAGAGAGATCTTTAAGTTCCCTGGATTTTTAAGAATAGCGCCTATGTCACGGTAGTGCAGCATGCGGCTAATGACTGGATGTGGGGGACCACCTAGTTTGAGGGGTCTGCTGGGCACCCTGTGTGCTCGTTCAATTGCAAAAACTGACGAGAGTGCCTCCTTTCCTATGGTATTATATAGCTACTTTTCAAAAAATCCCTCAGGATCCTTTCCTTCCACTTGTTCGGGGACCCCCACCAGCCTTATATTATTTCTGCACTTCCTGCGTTTCAGCCGACAGTAGGGAAATGTTCTGCACAGTTTTCTTAACATCTCTAATGATTTGAGGCATTTTATCCTTCATGCATCCAACCCTCTCCTCCACCTCCTTCACTCTTTCATTTACCGTATGGAGGTCCTGTTTAATTCGGGGGTGTATATCCTCCTTCATGCTACCCATTTGTTCACTAATCACTGCTGTTAGACAAGGAGACTGCTGCAAATACATCTCTCATAGTTGGTTCAGGGACATCATCCTGTGAGGGAACCCATAGCCCAGACTTGCTCTCTTTGGTCTGCGGGGGTGATCCAGACTTGCTCCCTTTGGTCTGCAGGGGTGATCCAGACTTGCTCCCTTTGGTCTGCAGGGGTGATCCAGACTTGCTCTCTTTGGTCTGCAGGGGTGATCCAGACTTGCTCCCTTTGGTCTGCAGGGGTGATCCAGACTTGCTCCCTTTGGTCTGCAGGGGTGATCCAGACTTGCTCCCTTTGGTCTGCAGGGGTGGTCTTTCCTCACATGATGTGAGTGTCTGCACCATATTCCCATCTTGTAACTCTTTTTCCATCCCTAGTTGCTTCTCAGTTCTATTGTGAGCATTTTCCAAGCCTGATTGTGACTCCAGCTGCAGGGGAGTCACAGAGCCTCTTGTTTTAGTCTTGCAACAGCATCTGCTGCTCTTTCTTTGGCTGTAGTGCCTTGTGTAGAAGCCATTTTGGAGGATTCATCTTCCCTCGGCCGGGTCTCCTTCTCTCCCACTTTCCTGCTGCGTGTCATGATTTATCTCCACAGCGTTGTCCCTGGAGCACAGACCACATTTAGAGGGGACACACTGGTCAGTTCTGGGCTGTATGACTTAGGCTAAAGCCAAGTAACCAAGGATATTTCAAGATGGAAAGCAGGAGCTGTGTAAAACATTTCTTCTTCACCTGCTGTCTAGGCCATGCCCGCAACAGTAACTATTAAACAATTAGTGTTAGTAGCTATGCAATTTAACAGTAGAGGGAATAACAACAGGTTTAAAATAAACAAGAAAGTCTTTCACTAGTTAACGTTAGTGTCCTTTTCACAAAGGTGGTGTGCCCAGTCTTGGGATTCACCACTTGAGTTCTCACTCAAAACTCTGGTTCTAGCGGGGATCACCGAGTTTTCCTGCTAGGCTGCAAGTCTCTTCCTGAATTAGTATATGAAAGCCCATTGATCCTTGCACCAACCGGCCCCTTCCCAAAGAGTACTCCTAGTCCCAGCTGACCCCGTTACCGTCAATGATAGCTGGAAGTGACGGCCCTGCTGTTCCTCAATCGCAGGCGTGCCTCTACTGTCGCAGTCTCCATGGGTCTTCTTGCCTTGACCATTGGCGGATGTCTCTCAGGCTCAAAGCAGAGAGGACTGGGCATCAGCTCTTGACAGGTGTAGTCGGGCCTCGGAGACTTGACCTCAGTACGCAGCTTTTGGCTCTGACCAGTGTAAGCCAGATATTGCCAGACGGTGACCGGCATCTGGGTGGCGTAGACTCCCCTCTGAGGCCTGCCACGCTGGTCTCAGCGGTGTCTCTGGAGCATGTCTGCCCCGCTCCCTTCCCTGGTGCCAAATCTTCTCGTGGATGGGCGCGCAGGTGTAGGATAGGCGAGGGAGTGATCCAACAGGAATGGGGGGTGACCCACTTCTTGCCGCCGACAGACACAAGACTGAGACAGGGGTTATATTCAACAGGTCCGTTTTTATTGGAATTTCACAGTCCTTTTGTTCACAGTCCCGGGTACCTTCACTTCTTGTTTTTACCGTCGTGGCATCCCTTGTGGCTCTTCTCACTGTGGCTGCCCTAGGCCAATCCACCACAGCGCTTCACCATTCCAAGTACACCGTCCATTTGGTAACCCCCAGACCGTCTCCCATCTGCGGCTACTGTCCTCTGGGCCACCCCCCGTGACCGTCTCAACTGTCAGTTCCCCTCTGGAGGCCCTCTGCTGTCTTCCTCTCTACCGCAGAACCTCCTTACTAGTGAGCTGCCCTGGTTGACTGGACTTTCCAGAACCTTCCCTCAGCCTCTTATACTCCCAGTTCTGGTGGCTCCGCCCACTATCACCTGACAGTTAATTCGACCAATGACAGTTATACAGTCACACTCCTACACTCCCCACTGCCCTCTAATGGTCAAACTAGAGCACGGCACCTTTTTCTCTTAATCTCAGCGCTTTTGTACCTACACTGCGCCACCCCTCTGCCTCTTACTACAGGCAGATCTATCCGTCAGTTCAATCTCCCTACACAGGGCTTTTATACCAGGGAAGTCTTTCCTGTGGGTCACCTGATCCAGTCAAGCAAACAATGTCACTCACCCTGCAAACTTTCCAACATACTTTCATTCCACTTGATTTTGGCTTTCCAGCAGATGGCAGCCTCTCATCATCAATGGTACCTCATGCAAGAGTTCTCCAGATATATCATGGCTTCTTTTTACATTCTTATCTATGGGAATAACAGATGGACAGAACTGGAGAGGTGAGGACTCTGGAAATGTCTGTAGTGAGATTTATTAATGTGTCTCTCCATAACCAGGATTACACAGTGATGAAGAAGACCTCTAGTGATCGCTGTCAGGACCCTGTGTCTGAGGGACGGGGAAGACCCCTGAGCTCAATCACGGGGCCTCCACCTCACCCCCTGAAACATGAGGACATCAATGACAAGAAGATCCTAGAACTCATCTACAAGATGATTGAGCTGCTGACTGGAGAGGTGACACTGCTGGGAATGCTGGGACATTATACAGTAACACTATGAAGGGATCGGGGGGATGACGGTATCATTGTATGTGTCAGGTTCCTATGAGGTGTCAGGATGTCACTGTCTATTTCTCCATGGAGGAGTGGGAGTATTTAGAAGGACACAAAGATGTGTATAAGGACGTCATGATGGAGGTTCCCCAGCCCCTCACATCACCAGGTAATAGACAGGACTAAATACACACGGCCTATAATTATCTGTATGTAAAGAATGAATTCAGTCCCTGTATGTGTTTCCTCCAGCTCTATCCAGTAACAGGACAACACCAGAGAGATGTCCCCGTCCTCTTCTTCCACAGGACTGTAACCAAGAAGATCTCGATGTTCCTCAGGATCATCAGGTAGATGGAGAGAAGGTGCCATGAGATCTCCCCTATGATGTGTAGACGGCTGTGAAGGTCTTGTGCTCAGTCTTGTTTTATCCACCAGTATTATATGGTTTATACTTGTGTAATGAGAGCGGTGGAGATGGCAGGATTAGAGCTGATCATAGATGGGACTTCTCCATCTGTCTGTGACTTTTACAATATTTGTTTCAGGGTGAATATCTGACCCATATTAATACTACAGAGACATATGTGAGGGGTGATGAGCGGTGTAAAGAGGAGATTCCTACATATGACTACCCAGGTTAGTAGTGACCACTAAATGCAGAGAAGTCACAGATTCTACTGTAATTATATGTTGAATTTCTAGCGGCCGTACCGGTTCTGGAAGGACAGTCAAGTGAGAAGCCAGACGGGTTTGAGGTCTACAAGAAATATGTAGACAGATCAGGAAAGGATATAGAAGTAGGGTCCGGTAATAATCTACTCAAAACCGGGTAACAACTTAGCTCTGGTAATAACAGATTGGCTAATTTGACTCTTACACAATGAACTAAGTGACCCTGTGAATTTAGTGCAGCATCTCCACCAGCGCAGCCATGGACTATATTGGGAAGGCTGGTTAGAAAAGTGACAGTGCAGGAGCATGCCAGTACAAGACCATTACAGAGTAGTCATGGTGAGACGTGACATGGCAGCATATGAAGTTCTTCTATAATGAAGATGGAATGATTTTCCCAAACAGGGAGCTTCTTTAAATTAATTATTTCTTATATGGTGTTTTGGAATATGCACACATGTTTTTTGAGAGGTGATAGCCTCCATTTAAAGAACTTATTAGTAAAGGTTAAGTTTTAAAACCACTTCCTGGGCTATAAATAATTTGATTTTGTGGTATTTGTGGTGAATGAGGAGTTAAAATAATTTATTTGGCTAATTCTATGATGCAGAAATGAGCACTTTTTTGAAATGACCATACTGCTAAGAATAAAGACCATTTTCTCCCCTCTACATTTGGCTGCGTGCGGGCACCAGGCAGCATAATAACACTGTTAACCTGCAGATTGACTGCATATTTGCAGGTTAACAACGTTGTTTCTGGTGACCAGTTTAACATAGCACAAAAATGCACCAACAAAAATGCTCACAACCCGGGCGTAGAATGGGTTCAATAGCTAATCCTGGTATATGCTCCCCCAGCCTGGACTATGCTCCCCAGCCTGGTATATACTCCTCTATCCTGGCATATGCTCCCCTAGCCTGGTATTTGCTCCTCCATCCTGGTGTATGCTCCTCCAGCCTGGTTTATGTTTCCCCATCCTGATATACAGTATGCTCCCGTATCCTTGTATATGCTCCTCCAGCCTGGTATATGTTTTTCCACTCATGTTATACAGTATGCTCCCGTATCCTATCCTGGTATATGCTGCCCTAGCCTGGTATATTTTCCCCCATCCTGGTCCCCCAGCCTATTTTATGCTCACCAAGCCTATTATATGCTCCCCCAGCCTGGTATATGCTCCCCCAACCTGGTATATGCTCTCCAGCCTGGTATATGCTCCCCCAGCCTGGTTTATGCTACCCCAACTTAGTATTTGCTCCCCCATCCTGGTAAATGCTCCTCCAGCCTGAAATATGCTCCTCCAACCTGATATATGATCCTGCATCCTGAAATATTCTCCTGCAGCCTGGTATATATGCCTCCAGCATGGAATATGCTCCCCATCCTTGTATATGTCCCTTTAGCCTGGTATATGCTCCCCAAGCCTGGCACATGCTCCTACAGCCTGGTATATGCTCCCCTAGCCTGGTATATGCTGCCCAAGCCTGATATATACTCATCCAGCCTGGTATATGCTCTCCAGCCTTGTATATGCTCCCCCAACCTTGTATATGCTCCCCCAGCATTGTATATGCCCCTCCAGCCTGGTATATGCTCCCCCAGCTTGGTATTTGTCCCATTCTATTATATGCTCCCCCATCCTGCATGCGCTGCTGCTGTTCTAAACATACATACAAAAAAAAATAAACCTTTCCCCGCTCTCCTGCTACATGTTGTCTGAGTTAGGCCGGTTTCACATTAGCGTTTACGGCCGCAGCGTCGGGCTGCGCATGGCTGCCGCTAAGCCCCGCCCCCTGCCGCGCCTCCGGACGCATGACGCTGCATGCATCCTGCGTCCCCTATCTTTAGCACTGGGGACGCAGGCTGTGCGCAGTATGCGCTTGGCGGCGCATGTGTCCTTTTGACGCTGCGCCGACCAGCGCCAAACGCAACAGGTTGCAATTTGGTGTGCTCGGCGCAGCGTCAAAAGGACGCATGCGCCGCCAAACGCATACTGCGCACGGCCTGCGTCCCCAGTGCTAAAGATAGGGGACGCGGGACGCATGCAGCGTCATGCGTCCGTAGGCGGAGCTACTGGCGGAGGCGCGGCAGGGGGGCGGGGCTTAGCGGCGGCCGTGTGCAGCCCGATGCTGCGGCCGTAAACGCTAATGTGAAACTAGCCTTAAATATTTAAATTTTGTTGAAGACACTGTGTGCAAATTTTTCTTCAATAAAATAGCGCGCCATGTGCAGGCGCTGACTCCGGTCCAACACTCCTATTCCAGCCTCGAAGGAGCTCGTGGTATGTCCTCACGTATTTGGTCACCATAAACGCATACCGCAGTCTCCGGTGCCAAACTCCTCCTTCATTTTCGTCCTCCTCCCTGTCACCTCTATTAATGCTGGATGTGTCCTTCTGACTCCAGCCACACTGCGCAGGCGCAGTCTATACTGGCTTTGGACAGACGGACGCATCCGCATTATAGATAGTCATGGCCGAAAGCAAATTTTGACAACTCAGTTCAACTCAATAACGTCAGCGCGATCGCCGTGGGAACAGTTATAACGTTACTCGCACTAATATTAGTGAGTTGAACTGAGTTCATTGGCTCTGAATTCCCATGACCTTTCTGACAGCACCGCGAGTGTGAGATTTCTCATGCTTGTTCTGACATCAGTGCGGTGAAAGGAGTTCACTGTGAGACATTGAGCTGAGCAAGCACACACAGCTCAGTGTCTCTGCTGGATGACATGCTGTACAGTCGCATCATGCAACAATGCAGTCTGGATGTAGCAGAGCTAGATACGTTGCTGGACAAATGGATTATTATCTTGTTGGCTGACAGGTGAAGAATATGGTTTATTATTTTAATTTTGTTACAGGGAACATTGGCTTCAGCGGATTGGGCGATGACGTGACTATGGTTTAATTTAGGTTAGTTAAAGGAGTCTGTGTCATTCTTTCAATTAGAGGACTTTATTCTGGGTGTGTTTTTTTTTAATACAATTTGACTATGGGGTTAGTAATGGGGACGTCTTATAGACGCCTCTCCATTACTAACCTCTGGGCTTGATGTCACCTGACAATAGAAAGGTGCCATCAATCCCACCAACCATCAACCCACTTGCCACCACACCAGGGCAAGTGAGAAGAGCGAGGTTAAGTGCCAGATTTGGTGCATCCTGAGGATGAGCCTTTTCTGGGGTGGCTGAGAGCTGATGTTTTTAGTCTAGGATGGGGCCAATAAACATGACCCCTTCTCAAGTTATTACTATCAGCCCACAGCTGTCTGCCTAGCATTTGCTGGTTATTGTTCCCTTTCCTACATAGAGCATACATTTACGCTGATGTCGGATTCCTTCCCTTTGATGTGGGCTCCGGTGGTGAGCCCACATCTTTCTTGGGACTTGTCAGCTGTTTTTTAACTCCCGCAGCTATTAACCCATTAAATGCCACTGTCAAACGCTGACAGCGGCATTTAACAAGCGCTTCCAGCAATCGAGCCTGAAATCCACCCACTGGTGATCCACATCACTGGTGGGTTGGCATGACAACGGAGGTCTCCTGGAGTGAGTAATTCTACTAAATAGAGGCGAACTGATCATCGCCTCTATGTAGCAGAGCCGATCGGGTTATGGCAGCTTCTAGTCTCCCATGGAGACTATTGAAGCATGCCAAAAGTAAAAAAATGTTTTTAAAAATATAAAAAATATATAAAAGTTCAAATCAACCCCCTTTGCCCCATTCAAAATAAAACAATACAAAAATCAAACATACACATATTTAGTATCGCCGCGTTCAGAATTGCCCGCTCTATCTAATATACAGTATAAAGCTCAAGTGTGTGTATCTATGTATGTGTGTATGTCCGGGATTGGCATCCGCACCGTCGCAGCTACAGCCACAAAATTTGGTACAGTCACACGTCTGGACCCCGAGAGCGTCCTAGGCTATGTTGTGAGGCAAAATTTTAACCCCGCGCGTTCCAATTCACCAAACAATTTTACCCCTATCTACATAATGGGGAAAAAGTGTGTGTGTATCAAGCCCCGCCCCTCGTTATGATGTCATAATGGTTGCCATGGCGACGCTGATGTCATCATAGGTTGCAAGCCCTGCCGCTCATTATGATGTTATAATGGTTGACTATGGGATGGAGGATGTGTGATGGGTATATGGGCACTGGACTATGGGATGGAGGATATGTTTGACGGGTATATGGGCACGGGACTATGAGATGGAGGATATGTATGATGGGTATATGGGCACTTGACTATGGGATAGCAAATATGTATGATGGGTATATGGGCATGGGACTATGGGATGGGGGATGTGTGATGGGTATATGGGCATGGGACTATGGGATGGAGGATGTGTGATGGGTATATGGGCACTCGACTATGGGATGGAGGATATGTATGATGGGTGTATGGACATGGGACTATGGAATGGAGGATGTGTGATGGGTATATGGGCACGGGACTATGGGATGAAGGATAATTATAATTTGCTATAACTAACCACAGTTAGTTACTATGCCCGGGCAGCGCCGGGCTCTTCAGCTAGTCAATAAATAAAATGGAATAACCTGATCGCTGAACGACGTAGCGAGAAAAAAAGTCAAAATGCCAGAATTACGGTTTTTTTTGCCTCCGCGACATTGCATTCAAATGCAATAACTGGCGATTAAAAGATCATATCTGCACCAAAATAGAATCATTAAAACATCAGCTCGGCATGCAAAAAATAAGTCCTCATCCAACCCGAGATCACAAAAAATAGACGGAAGGTCATTTTTAGAGTTTAGTGAACCTAGCAAAAAAGCCAAACAAAAAACAAGTGTGGGATTGCACTTTTTTTGCAATGTCACCGTACTTGGAATTTTTTTCTTGTTTTCTAGTACATGGCATGGTAAAACCAATGGTATCGTTCAAAAGAACAACTCGTCCCGCAAGAAACAAGCCCGCATATGACCATATTGTTGGAAAAATAAAATAGTTATGGCTCTGGGAAGAAGGGGAGTGAAAAACAAAAACGCAAAACTGAAAATACCTCTGAGGGTTAAGGGGTTAATTATTGGGTGACCCTACAATATTTTTTGGAGTGGTCCACCATTATAATAACCAGTAAAGGCTAAGTATACAACTGAGAGCTGATATTAATAGCCTGGGAAGTTCTATGGGTATTACCTCCTTCCCAGGCTATAAACATCAGCCCACAGCTGTCAGCTTTCCCTCTGCTGGTTATAGAATCATAGAATCGTAGAGTTGGAAGGGACCTCCTGGGCCATCTGGTCCAACCCCCTGCTCAAAGCAGGATTCGCTAAATCATCCCAGTCAGATGTCTGTCCAGCCTCTGTTTGAAGACTTCCATTGAAGGAGAACTCACCACTTCTCGTGGCAGCCTGTTCCACTCATTGATCACTCTAACTGTCAAAAAGTTTTTTCTAATATCTAATCTGTGTCTCCTCCCATTCAGTTTCATCCCATTGCTTCTAGTCTTTCCTTGTGCAAATGAGAATAAAGTTGATCCTTCTACAATGTGACAGCCCTTTAGATGTTTGTAGACAGTTATTAAGTCTCCTCTCAGTCTTCTCTTTTGCAAACTAAACATTCCCAAATCCTGCAACCTTTCCTCATAAGACAGGGTTTGCAGACCGGTCACCATTCTGGTCGCTCTTTTCTGAACTTGCTCCAGTTTGTTGATGTCTTTTTTAAAATGTGGTGCCCAAAACTGGACACAATATTCCAGATGAGGTCTGACCAAAGAGGAGTAGAGGGAAATAATGACTTCACGTGATCTAGACTGTATGCTTCTGTTAATACATCCTAGAATTGCATTTGCCTTTTTTCCTGCTGCATCACACTGTTGACTCATATTCAGTCTGTGATCTATTAGTATACCCAAGTCTTTTTCACATGTGCTGGTGCTTAGCCCTATTCCTCCCATTCTGTATATGCTTTTTTCATTTTTATTGCCCAGATGTAGTACTTTGTTGCTGCGCACTTCTCCAGTTTATTTATATCTTTTTGAATCCTCTCTCTCTCTTCTCTAGTATTAGCTATCCCTCCTAGCTTTGTGTCATCAGCAAACTTAATGAGTTTACCCTCAATTCCTTCATCTAAATCGTTGATAAAGATGTTGAACAATACAGGGCCCAGGACAGAGCCCTGTGGTACCCCACTTGAGACATTCTTCCAACTGGATGTGCAGCCATTTATGACCACTCTTTGGGCCCACTAAGCCAGTTATGAATCCACCTAACAGTTGCCTTGTCCATTCCATACTTAGTCATTTTTTCAATAAGGATTGTATGAGAGACTTTGTCAAATGCTTTGCTGAAGTCAAGATATACTATATCTACAGCATTTCCTTGATCCACCCAATCAGTGATTCCATCATAGAAGGAAATTAAGTTAGTCTGACATGACTTACTAGTTACAAACCCATGCTGACTCTGTTTAATCACTTCATTCTTATCCAGGTACTGACATACATGTTGTTTAATAATTTGTTCAAAGATCTTTCCTGGTATAGAAGTCAGACTCACCAGCCTATAGTTGCCTGGGTCCACCTTCTTCCCCTTTTTGAAGATAGGAACAACATTTGCTCTTCTCCAGTCTTCTGGCACTTCTCCTGTTCTCCAAGAATTTTCAAAGATTATGGAGAGGGGTTCAAAAATGTCTTCTGCTATCTCCTTCAGTACTCTGGGGTGTAATTCATCTGGACCTGGAGACTTGAATTCATTTAGGTTAGCTAAGTGTTTCCTCACTATCTTTCTGTTTATAGATATCCTGAATTCTTCTACTCCCTTAATAGGACAGTGAATAACGGTTGATGTTACATTTCCTTTCTGAGAGAAAACAGATGCAAAATAGGAATTTAAAAGTTCAGCCTTCTCAACATCCTGTCTTACCATTTCATCATTTTCATCCTGTAAAAATCCTATAGCATCTTTGACTTTTCTTTTACTTTTGACAAATCCCCAAAATCCTTTATTATTGCTTTTGACATCTCTTGCAAGCCTCAATTCATTGTCAGCTTTAATTAATCTGATTTGTGCCCTGCAGGTTCTGCAGACAGCATTATATTCTTCTTTAGATATGCCTCCCTCTTTCCATTTTATAAACATTTTTTTCTTCCTTTTTAGCATGTGCTTAAGTTCTGTGTTCATCCATCCTGGTTTCCTTAAATGCTTCCTATTCTTCCCTCTTTTCGGAATTGTTAACAACTGCTTTGAGAATTTCATTTTTCAAGATTTCCCATCCTTCCTGGACATTTTTGTCCTTAAGGATATCCAGCCATTGGATCCCTCCAATTCTCTTTCTGAATCCCTTAAAATCTGCCTTTCTGAAATCTAACCTTGACGTCTGAGTCTTCACAGGTCTTCCGCCTCTAGTTATCCAAAATTCTAAAATTGCATGGTCGCTGCCTCCTAGGGTCCCAGCCACTTTTACCTCCTCAACCATTTCCTCCCTGTTTATAACGATTAGATCCAAGGTAGCAGTTCCCCTTATTTTCTCCCCTACCTTTTGGAAGATAAAGTTGTCAGCAAGAGAGGATAAGAATTTCCTTGACCTGTTAGTTTTGCCTGAGAGAGATTCCCAACAAATGTCTGGATAGTTGAAATCTCCCATGACAACTATGTCATATTTTTTGGAGAACTTGGCCATTTGATGCATAAAGAGTTCATCCATATCTTCAGCTTGCACAGGCGGCCTGTAGTAAATGCCTACAATGGTGTCCTTTCCATTGTTCTGTCCTTGTATTCTTACCCAAACAGTTTCCACAGAACTCCCAGTCTCTGAAGCTTCAATCTCTGTGCAGATATACCCGTTTCTAACATACAATGCGACACCCCCTCCTCGTTTATCAAGTCTGTTTCTTGCAAATAAGTTGTATCCTTCTAGTCTTGTATTCAAATCATGTGTATTGTCCCACCAAGTTTCAGTGATTCCAATGACATCATATTTCTTTTCCTGTGTTAGTAGTTCCAATTCTCCTTGTTTGTTGCCCATGCTTTGTGCATTAGTATAGAAACATTTTAGTTTGTGATTGGTTTCTCTTTCTCCAATATTTTTATTAATTAGATTCTTTTGTCTTTGTTCTTCCTTTCCACTTCTAATAGAAGTTAAGCCCATGCAATTTTTTCCAAAAAATAATCATTTAATTAAATACATGTAGAGTAAACTGCACACACATTGTACTAATTATACCTGTGACTGACATCTTTATATCGATATATTCTATGTGTATATACTTATGTAATCTAGCTGTTCTATGTGTTCTATTATGCCGGGTCCAGCTGTGATTTTACTGTACGTGGCAGATGAATTTTCAGCTTTTCATCAATCAATCTATATATGTATGTGTATGTGTTTATATATTTTATATATATATATATATATATATATATATATTGTAGGGATTGTACTCAATCAGGTGCAATGGGTGGCAATCAGGAGGCACGTTCCTTTTAAAGTTAACGGGGTTTATTGCTTCACAAACCCACAAAACAGAACAAAAGAAATAGCCTTTAGCTCAGGCAAAACAAAGTACAAGTGTCCAGTACTTCAGGCTCGGTTCTGGAACCTTAAGACACCGAGGAGGCTTCCCCCTCCCTACATACAGCCCTGTGTTATGCAGTAGCCTACATTATATAGGAACCCATCACCTGACTAGTCAAGGCCATCTGACTGAGGGTGGTACACTGAAATCCTCAACTGGGAGATTTGCAGGACCTTGCACAACTCCCTCATCACCTTGCTCATAAAATGTGTCCCCTGGTCAGTCAGGATCTCCTTCAGCAAACCTGTCCGGGAAAACACATGGACCAACTCGTGGGCTATACTCTTCGTGGAGGAATTTCTCAGGGTAATTACCTCAGGATAGCGTGTGGCATAGTTCAGGATGACTAATATATACTGATGGCCCTGGGCTAATTTAACTAGGGGACCGACCAAGTCCACGTCAATTCGCTCAAATGGCACTTCAATAATAATAATAATCTTTATTTTCATATAGCGCTAACATATTCCGCAGCACTTTACTGTTTGCACACATAATGGGCAATGGCACAAGGGGGCTCTGGAAGTGAGAGGTGGGGCAGTAAACTGATATGTAGGGCAGTGCATGCAATAGTTTACTATTTCCCGGTGACAACCAGGCCAATAGAATTTCTGCACAATCTGTTCCTGCATTTTTTCCACCCCAAGGTGCCCCCCCTAGATGTGTGAATGGCCCATGTCCAACACTTTTCATCTATAGGGGCCTGGTACTATCAACTGCTCTACCAACTCCTCCTTATTTTCATGACCCGGTATAACAACTTCCCACTCATCATAAAATAATGAAATCTTGTGTCAGCCCCGGCTCCTGTGCAACCCCATTAATGACGGTAACATTGTTGAAGGCTTCCCTCAGAGTTGGGTCCCTATGTTGGGCAGTCCCAAAATTCTCACCGGTCATCCATAACTCCGGAATGTCAGATGCAGGGGACACTTCCTCCTCATCCCCTACAAGGATGCAAAAAGGAAACCTGTCTTCCTCTTGTTGTGGAGATACCTTATTAGGGTTCATTGGTTCCCTACTCTTGCTAGTGACCTCAGAACCCTTTCCTCACAGATCCCAAAACAAACAGAAATCTCGGCCTATAATTATAGGATGCAACAAGTCCCGAACGACGCCGACTTCATGGGACTCTGTGCCATGCGCCATTTCAATGTCCACTCTGGCTATAGGGTAGTCCTTTGCATCACCATGTATGCATCGAACGCAGACCTTTTTTCCCAGGAGTAGGTTGAGAGGAAAAGTGGCACTCACAAGGGTCACCAAGCTCCCAGAGTCTAGCAGTGCCATTACTGCTCGACCATTCACCTTCACGGGACATCCTTGAGGCCCCTCGTTAGGTGGAGAGTTCACACTGCAGGCTGGATATGCATAGTATTAACAATGGCATCCCATGCTGCAGTCCATCTGCTCGGTGGTCTGGGGACAACGGCCAGCTATATGTCCTGACCCATGGCACCTCCAGCAAATAACATCACCCGTAGGGACCTTGGGCACCACCTCCCCTGCCCCTTTTTACTTTTCTGGGACTCCGCCCCTGCTGGGACCCCCAATACGGAATGGGCTGCCTCCCCAAGGAGTCTTCCATCCCCTGGTATCTCTCGACCAGTCCGACCAGTTCATCGGCATTTGCTCTCACTCATAGTGCCTCAGCCCAGGAACACATGGTACTGCAGTACCGTGTGTTCCTGGGCTGAGGCACTATGGGTGAGATCAAATTGTGCTTTTTTGATGTTTTTATTACTTGTTAGGGGTTGTGCTGAACAATACATCAGGATAATGGGAATACTGGAGGTTCTCTTACATTGAAAGTATCTAGCCAGCAATTGCAAGTGGCACCCCAAGTATTCTATTGTATTATTTTAATCAGCTTTCTATTTGCGCCCCCACCTCGCATATTAATGTCTGGACAAATGGTATTTTTGTGTGTTTACCTTCTGTCCTTATGGTTAAGACCCTCTTTCACATATTATTGAGTGTATTACATATACTGAATTGCTGTTCTGTTTAATAAACTTGTATATGGTTTTCATACAAGACATTTGTGGACATTTGCTCTGTGTTTATCAGGTGTTTATAGATTGTACAAAAGTGTCCTATGGGGGATATATTGGTCCTTATCATGATATGGTGGACGTCCCCCTTTCTATATAAGTGCTATATGAGTTTTGTTCAGACTTTGTTGTTACATGTCTAGCACCAATGTAGGGATTGTACTCGTTCAGGTGCAATGGGTGGCAATCAGGAGGCACGTTCCTTTTAAAGTTCACGGGGTTTATTGCTTCACAAACCCACAAAACAGAACAGAACAAAAGAAATAGCCTTAAGCTCAGGCAAAACAAAGTACAAGTGTCCAGTACTTCAGGCTCGACCTGGAACCTCAACACACACAGAAGGCATCCCCCTCCCCACATACAGCCCTGTGTTAAGCAGTAGCCTACATTAAATAGGTATAACCACACCCAGGAACCCATCACCTGACTAGTCACGTGACTGTGACATCACCGCAGGTCCTCAAACACATATAGAGGTACGGTGACGTCCCTTAGTGCTTATGTGCACTAAAGAAAACACTCCGGGCTACATCACAGAGACAAGCTATCTCTGTGATTTTATATATACATATATATACAGTTAAGTCCATATATATTTGGACAGAGACAACATTTTTCTAATTTTGGTTCTAGACATTACCACAATGAATTTTAAACAAAACAATTCAGATGCAGTTGAAGTTCAGACTTTCAGCTTTCATTTGAGGGTATCCACATTATAATTGGATGAAGGGTTTAGGAGTTTCAGCTCCTTAACATGTGCCACCCTGTTTTTAAAGGGACCAAAAGTAATTGGACAATTGAGCATGGGAGCTGTGTGCACTGACGAGAGTCAGATGAACTGTGCAGGCATAACTGCAGTTGAGAATAAACTGTGGGTTAGGTCTGTGATGTATAACATGGCCTACAGTAGTTTATGATTGCACAATAAACCAGGACTGAACTTGTTTAAATGAAGAAACGGCTGCTGTGCATTTGAATATCACTGCCATGTGAGTGTTCCCCAACCCGCTTAGTGATCGCTATGTCACGTGGTGGAGAATGCTAGGGGCATTCTTGTAGCCTTGTTGCTAGGGGCAATGGACGAGGCCTACAAACCTGGTTGCTGGGGGCAACGGAGAAGGTGCACGTTTTCTCGATTCTGCAGCAGTGCAGCCTGGTTACTGGGAGCAAGATACCACTGCAACAGCACTTGAGGAAGCAGGCATCTGGCTGTGGCTCAGTGGGGCCACAAAGTGTAATGCTTCTGGCAGTAACTCGGTGGGGTTAACAAGGTCATCAACACCCTCAACCCATGTTGACTGGGGCTTAGAGGAGCATGCCAGGACCAAGAACGAACGCAGCAGGAGCCGTGCAAGATGCCAGGTGTGGATCAGTGTGCATTGCCAGGAGGTCCAGTGACAGCTGTGGGAGGCGAAGCAGCCATGTGCGAAGTGGTTTGCAGTGATGCTTTCAATGAGCTCTAGCACTCCGTGATCCATGGGCATTCGCTGGAGTCCCAAATGGGGGCGGTATCCCAAAAGGGGTAGTTGCCCAAAAGGGGGCAGAGTCCCAAAAGGGGGTGGGTAGTTGCCCAAAAGGGGGTGGTTGCTCATAAGGGGGCGGAATCCCAAAAGGGGTTAATTGCCTAAAAAAGGGTGGTGACCCTAGTTGGGCTGCACCCAATGTATTTGAGATACCCAAAAGGGTCACCTGCATCCATGGGGACAATAAAGACTATCCGGTGTCCAGGTTAATTCTCGAGATGGTCATTGACATTGCAACCCATGATGTTGCGGTAGTCACAAACTTATCCTATTTGTTGATAGTAGTCTGGGACTCTAGGCTGTTCCCAGATTTGTGGGAGAAGGATGCTCCTCTACAGCAGGAGAATAAAGGGCTCTATGCTGCTGGGGTTGGGTACATTATGGTACTTACACCTCCTAACATTGACGGTTCAGACGTATGGGTGACGAGAGGAAGATATGCATCTGCCTAACTTAATGACCTGACGTCACCTGAAGTGTGACACAGTGTGACTGGTTGTGGTGTGGTGGCTAAAAAGAGTGGAGCTGACACCAAGTTAGAGAGCAACTTGAGGGTTCACCATACTGTGGAGTGTGACACAGACTCCGTGGGTGACTGTGACTCTAAGAAAGAAAGGGAGTCCAGTAAGGAAGGGCCCAACGAGGATGGCAAATCCTCCCATCGCTGAAGGAACAAGTGCCATAAAGAAAAGGTCCAAGTGTCTCTTGCTGATAATGGAAGGTCGTGTGCTTCTAATTCTTATGGGAGTTCTCTTCCAGACACTGAAGAGATCAGGAAGGAAGGTGACGTGTCTTTACCAGTAGCAACCGCTGAGCCTGGAGACCAAAACAGCACCATGAATGAAGAGTTGAAGGGAGCGAAAACCTTTGAAGGTGACACTGCTGAGACCCAAGAGCGGGCTGAAGCTGACACTGTTGAGACCCATGAGAAGTCTGAACCTGCCGTTGCTGAGACCCAGGTGAAGACCGAGAGTGCAGAAGTGGAAGAAGCCACAGAAGAAGTAAGGCTTGAAGCAGATACCTCCTCGAGTGATGGAAGCTCAACCAATCCAGAGGATGGAAGAAGCAAGCTAAGGAGGTTAAAGGAGCAGTTGAAGCACGAAGAGCTTCAGAGACAGGCTGCTAAGTGCCGACTGAGTATGCTGGAGAGAGAGATGTCCGAGCTCAGAGGTCACCTGGCAGAAAAGCAGTTGGTTAATATGGCAGCCCTGAAGAAAATAGCGCGGCAGGTGTCTGTCCTGGCCAGCCGACTCGAAGAGATGGAAGTCAGGAGAGAGCCGATGTCGGAAACTGAGCCAGGCGATCATCTCCGTGCAGTGGAGAAGGGGGAGACTCCCTTGTTCAAGTGCCTTGTATAGGTTCCGGAAGACCTGAGGGAAGAGTGTGCCAGAGAGTCAGTACATGACTATTTTAAGTAGGCAGTAGAAGCAGTAGGGTGTACTGGTCCCCAGAAGTTAAACGGCTGGTGATTCTGTCCACGTCTGAAGTCACAGTGGATTGAGAGGCTATCCTGAGGGACATGCACTGGAGGTGTGTTCACATGAAGCGGTTGATCCGGTGGAAGAATGAGGAAGCCGCTAGGTGGCTTCAGCTTATGTGAAAAGCTCGGAATCTACTGGAAGATGTTGTCTAGGTGCCTAGTACTTTGCTGAGAGAAGTCATCGGGACAAACGGATGACTCAAGCAGGAGATGGTAGATAAGACCAGAGTGATGTAAAAGAGAATTCTCGATAATAACAAAGACCAGATACCCAGGGAAGTGGGTATGGTTCCGTTCGTCATGGTAGGGACAGGGGAGAATCTTGGCAATATGCGAATACTCTTCATGTATAGGGTGGCTCACCTCAAAGAAGTACGGCAGTTAAGGTTGGAAAGAGCTAGAATTGAGAGTCAGCGTTGCTCCCAGAGATAGAAGCCATCTTTAAAGCATGGTACCCAACGACGTGGAGGTCCTCCCAGTAATGGATGGGCCACAGCAGAAGATAGAGACAGGTGATGCAATGGGTCTCTAGGCGATAGAGAAATGTGCCATCTGAGTTTTTCAGGATAGGCGGTAGGGAATTCCCTGTTAAGCCCATGCTGAGGGTCTTAGACAAGAGACCTGATAGTATATGCGACAATACCAAGTCAGTCCTGTAAATATGGAGAAAGGTGAATCACAGTGCTGTATTGACCGCTGAGAGCTGGAAAGGTCTATCCAAGTCATGACTCGTTGGTGACAGGGACAGATGATAAATCTCTTAAGGACCAGGTGATGTTGAGGGATCAGGTTCTAGAGGCTAATGCTTTTAGTAGGTGGAAAGGGTCCCCTCGACTGGTAGCTAGAGATGCTAGAGATGACAGGGACGGGTTTTCCCAGGGCCCTGGACTGTGGCCAGGCATTCATCCCCACAGGTTTGAACAGAGAGGGGAGGATATGTGGTGTACCAACTAATGGTGTGTATCGCACAGAGGTCTGCTGCGATCTGAATCCAGGACAGCTTGCTAGGTCTTGTAGAATTTTAGTAAAGGGCAAGATTTAAGGGTTAACCAGAAGTGATGGGTGGGACTGGTTAACACAGGGGGAGTGCTCCTGTGAACACAGGAAGGTTCTACATATTTCCTGCGTGCACCACATAGGGAGATGGCCATGTGTGAGACTGGAGCTGGCTGGAGCACCTGAAGGTCCAGGAAGCTACTAAAGGTCTAGGCTACTGACAGGACTGATGTGAAACCAGCCTGCGAAGCTGGCAATGCTGCTAAGCAGGTAACCCAGAGCATAGGGAACTGTATGCACTGATGAGGGTCAGTTAATGAACTGTGCGTTGAGAATGGACTGCATGTTAGGTCTGTGATGTATAACATGGCCTATGGTGGACTGGACTTGTTTTAATGAAGAAACGGCTGTTGTGCATTTGAAAATCACTGCCATGTGAGGAGTATTCCCCAACCCGCTTAGTGATCGCTACGTCACACTAGGTTCCCTATCAGTATGTCTTTTGAGGAATCCGGAGAACCCGGAGGAAATCCATGCCAACACAGAGAGACCCCAGTGCTGCAAGACTGCAGTGCTAACCACAGAGCCACCATGCTGCCCTTGCTCATAATAATAATATAATAATCTTTATTTATAGAGCGCCAACATATTTTGCAGCGGTTTACAATTCAACAGTTCATATACAACAGTCATACTTTGAGGCTGGAGGGACTCCAAGAGTGAACCCACAGGACCGCGACGACGAACCTACCCCCGGGCGAGCGGGCCAAGTGTACCACCCCCTATACAGGGAGCATTTGGGGCAGGCCCGGAGGAGACTATCGCCGTGGAAGCTGATACCTTGGGGACAACTGGAGGAGTAGACCGTCAGTCACCGGGATGGAATGCAGACAGGACCGTCCGGAGAACACAGGAAGGACAGCTGCAGGGCTAAATGGAGAAGAGGACCGGGGCACAGGAGCAGGCAGGATTAGGTGGACCCGAGAGTCTGTCATGGAATACCATAGACGATCACGTAGTAAAAGCAACAAGGCACTCTCTCAAAATGATGATAGTAGGTGCACAAGTAGGGTATCCAGCCCACGTAGTAGAATAGAAGAACTCGGCACTCAAATTATAGTTTTTTTGTTTTATTTGCATCCAGATTATGCATGTTAAACGTTTTCGATCCAATAATGGATCTTCATCAGAACTTTTCTGTATTTTGGTATGAGGAGTATCAAATGCGCTTGGTATGGCGACGCAAATCGCCTATTTTATGGCGCTGCTCCCTCTGGTCCAGGCTGGCGTCCTCCATTTCAGCGGTTACACAGCAGGTTTCCTGGCGTCCCCCATTCCAGCGGTCACAACGCTACACATTTGGACCAGAGGGAGCAGCGCCATAAATTAGGCGATTTGTGTCGCCATACCAAGCGCATTTGGTACTCCTCATACCAAAATACAGAAAAGTTCTGATGAAGATCCATTATTGTATCGAAAACGTTTAACATGCATAATCTGGATGCAAATAAAATGAAAAAAAACTATAATTTGAGTGCCGAGTTCTTCTATTCTACCATAGACGATCAGGCAGCGATCCAGAGGAGAGGCTGCCTTTTATAGGGACATGAGTTCCGGGTCGGATCAGCAGGGTCATGGAGGCGGGGAGAAGGGCCAGCTAGCCAGTGCTAAGACCTGGGGTGTGAATTTGCGCATGTGCCCCGGGCAGAGCAGTCAGGCTGACTGCGGGGAAGGAGGCTGGAGTGCCGGGGGCGGAGGAGCGCCGAGAGATGGCTGCTCTGGCATGAGGCTCCTGAGTTTTTTAGTTTTTTACCCCGTTTAATTGTTAATTCTCCCTTTGGTTCACTCACCATTGCGTAGCTACAGGATTCGGCAGAGCTGGGAGTAGTGTGGAGACTGCGATCAGCTGGGACCGGTGTCTTTCTGTCCTCGTGGAGCTCCGTGCCTGGATTCAGCTGGGAGAGAGTGAAGCTGCTGGCTGCCTGCCTTGTACCCATTTCCAGCATGCAGATGATCCCAGGATAGGAAACCTGGTGGAGTGTGCGGTGCTGGAGTTGTTCTGGAGATCTTGTGGTCCACATGGAGCTGTAGGGCTACAGGATTCGGCAGAGCTGGGAGTAGTGTGGAGACTGTGACCAGCTGGGACCGGTGTCTTTCTGTCCTCGTGGAGCTCCGTGCCTGGTTTCAGCTGGGAGAGAGTGAAGCTGCTGGCTACCTGCCTTGTACCCATTTCCAGCATGCAGATGATCCCGGGATAGGAAAGCTGGTGGAGTGTGCGGTGCTGGAGATGTTCTGGAGATCTTGTGATCCAGGTGGAGCTGATAGGGTGAGCTGGGCAGGTTTGGACTGACTGTTGGCGTGTCCCCTGATGTCCCTGTCTTGTTGCACCCATGCCCTCCCCCCCAGCAGTGCTGGGAGCACCCTTTATGGAAAGTTGTACATTTAACTCTGCTAAGCTGTGACTGTTCAGTCTTTATAGCTACAAGCTGAGTGTAATCATGGCCACTGCACTCTGTAAACCTACTCTTATGATTTCAAGGGACGATTTATTATTCTGGAATCATCCGCAATTTCTCATGGACTCCCCTTCTTGGAGCATGATTGCTAATTCAACAATTGAGTACATAAAATCCATTACTTCTGTGAAACCTGTGGAGGTGTACTGCAAGAGAGGTAGGAGAGGAGGAGTCCTGGCACGCCTTCGGAGGAGAGGGTTCAGAACAGCTCTTCCTTCACTCCACTTGGCTAATGTCCGTTCCTTATCTAACAAAATGGAGGAACTGAACTTACTTTGTAACATGAGATCTGATATGGCCAATTCAGCTGCTCTTTGTTTTACTGAGACCTGGTTGAATGACACCATCCCTGATTGTAGTCTGGATCTACCTGGTTTTGTTATCTACAGAGCTGACCGTGATTGTGTAGCTTCAGGTAAACAAAGGGGGGGTGGGGTATGTCTCTACATCAACACTAGCTGGTGCTGTGATGTTAACATACTGGGAAAAGGTTGCTCTCCAGATCTAGAGTACCTTGCACTCAATTGTAGACCATTTTACGCTCCAAGAGAGTTTTCATCTATGGTTCTGGTTGCAGTATATATTCCCCCTCAAGCATCTGTTAAAGCTGCTATTGGTGAATTAGCTTGCAAAATATCAGAATGGGAGAAAGGATCTCCTGAAGCATTTGTGATCGTAATGGGGGACTTTAACAAAGGAAAACTCAACCTGGATCTCCCCAAATTTACTCAACATATAAACTGCTTCACGAGAGAGAACAATACGCTTGATCACTGCTATACTGTCTTAAAAGGGGCCTACAGGGCAGTGAGGAGAGCAGCAGTGGGCTTTTCAGATCATTGTCTAATTCATTTAATTCCAGCCTACAGGCAAAGGTTGAAAACATCCAAACCTACAGTTTATACAAAGAAGACATGGTCTGAGGAGGCAAAATTGCAACTGCAAGCATGCTTTGAATGCACGGACTGGGAGGTATTCCAGGAAACATGCTCGGGTCTGGATGAATGGGTTGATGCAGTGTCCTCATATATCCGTTTTTGTGAAGACACGTTTATTCCATCCAAATCTGTCCACTTTCGGGGAAACAACAAGCCGTGGTTTACAAATAAAGTCAGGTTGATCCGTAAGAGAAAAGAGGAGGCTTATAAAGCAGGCGATATTACTGAATTCAAGAAACTTAGGAACTCGCTATCTAAAGAGATCAAGTTAGCCAAACACGAGTATGCAAAGATTCTGGAGGAAAGGTTCTCATCAAAAGATACTAGATCTGCATGGAGAGGATTAAGAGAGGTCACCAATTATAAAAGCCACCCCACTATAGTGAACCCCAGCAGAAGTCTGGCAGCAGAGTTAAATGAATTCTACTGCAGATTTGAGGCAAGCTCTACACACAGTGGCTATTCATCTCTAAGCTCCTCAGTCTGTTCATATAAAGATCATTCATTGTGCAACACCCAAGTAGTGATCTCCGAGGCAGAGGTGATACGCATCCTGAAGGGACTTAAGGTCAAAAAGGCACCTGGCCCTGATGGTGTATCTCCAATGTGTCTGAAAGTATGTGCTACCCAGCTTGCCCCTATACTGACAAATATATACAATGTGTCACTGAAAGAGTGCGTTGTACCTCAGTGTTGGAAAAATTCCACAATTATCCCTGTCCCCAAGAAAGTGGGATCCTCTGAGTTGAACGACTATAGACCAGTAGCACTCACATCTGTAGCTATGAAAGTCTTCGAAAGAATTATGATGTCCCACCTGATAAAATTCACGCAGAAGCTATGGGACCCGCTTCAGTTTGCCTATAAGGAGAATCGTTCGGCAAACGACACTGTCAATCTGGCACTGAAGTACATTTTGGATCATACAGATGAACGGCACTCATATGTCCGGATTCTTTTCATGGACTTTAGCTCAGCGTTCAATACCATTGATCCGAATTTACTTCATAAGAAAATGGTAGCTCTTGGAGTCCCTCTCAACTTATGCTTGTGGATTTATAACTTCCTGACAGCCAGGATACAGAGTGTAAAAGTTGGACCATTCACTTCGGACACCTTGGTCACAAACATCGGGGCACCTCAGGGGTGTGTTTTGTCCCCGTTACTGTTTTCTCTCTATACGAATGATTGCATCTCTTCAGCAGACTCAGTAAAAACCTTGAAATTTGCCGATGATATGACACTGATTGGTCTCATCAGGGGAAATGCTGAAGACTTGTATCGGAGTGAGGTGGAAAGAATATGTGACTGGTGTAAAGCCAATAATCTTGTACTCAACACTAAAAAAACTGCTGAGATGGTTGTGGATTTTAGGAAAGATCAACATGAGATACTTCCAATCTACATCCATGACGAAGTGGTTCTTAGGGTCACAGAGACCAAATTCCTTGGTGTTATCATCTCTCATGATCTTAAATGGGGGAAAAACGTGGATGCTGTTATAAGAAAAGCACAACAGAGGATGTTCTTCCTGCGTCAGCTGAAAAGATATGGTTTGTCTAAGAATCTGCTGATCTTATTCTTTAATGCTGTCATCAGATCTGTGATTTGTTCCTCTCTGATAGTCTGGTATGGGGGAGCCACTGCGCATGACAAACTCCGCTTACAAAGGACTTTCAGAACAGCAGAGAGAATTATAGGCTCCCCCCTGCCTAAAATCCAGGATCTTTATGATAAGAGTATTCGATCCCATGCATTGAAAATTTCATCCGATCCCTCTCACCCGGGACACTCCTCATTCCAACTACTCCCTTCAGGACGTCGCTTCAGAGTCCCCAAATGCAGCACCAACCGCCATATGAACAGCTTCTATCCACTCTCTGTTCAACAATTAAATCGTCATGTGTAGACTATATACTGTATCTGTCTTGTTAGATGTTACTTGTTGTATCTGTTGTTATATATTATGTTGCCTCTTTGCCACAAAGAATTCCTTGTATATATGTAATATGTACTTGGCGATAATAAATTTGATTGATTGATTGATTGATTGAACGGCGGGCGCGCCCGGAGGTCATGGGCAGCGTGGAGCCAGAGAAGGAGGACGCGGCAGGAGCTGAGAGCGCGGGGGAGGCGGCGCGCATGGGACCAGCGGGAACGGGAGCGGTAAGTGTGACACATAACAAAGTAAATGATAATACAATAATTAATGCAAAGACATTGACGACCATGCACATAAGAGCTTAGAATCTACAATGTGGAGGGAGTGACACAAAGTACAGAGACTAATTTACAATAATGGTCCAGCCATATTGAGGAATTGGAGGTAGATAAAGGTTGGATGAGTTAGTCACCAGCCAATATTTGTAGTGCTTTTGGGTGCGATGGAGTTTGAGGAGGGTTATGAGGCAACCGCTGCCACTGAAGACCTGGGGAAAATGACTACCTGCAGCAAGAGCGGGCCCAAGAACTGTGCTGACCTCAGTGAGATCATCGCAGTTCACCGTGAGAAATCAGGGTGCAATGAGTCATTCTCCCCAGCTTCTCAACTTGAGTGGTCGCTTCAGGTCACCGCTCATGCTGATTAGCAAATGTCGCACAAATGGATTACGGCGTGGGACACTTTGGATTCTTTCAACTTTGGACAGGTGAGGTGATATTGTTGTTTTTTCATTTTTGCTTCTTTACAGAGGACAATGGCTTCACTGGATTAGGTGTTAAAGTGAGTATAATGTGATTTTTCTTATACTTTATTTTACTCTATGTAGACAGCGGGGGCTGAATACAACTCTCAACATTGCCCCCTGCTTGCACTGATCACAGGCAAAGCAGGGTATCATGATGTGACCTGACTTCAACACCCGGCATCGCGGATCAGCGTGAACAATACTGCTGATTCTCAGGCGCCTGTACATGTCATACTGATGTCATCAGTGTGCACGTGTGCGAGACGTTTTGAGGCCCGTGCTGCTGCTAAAAAACAGTCGTGTCAGCGTGTCTTGCCAACAGGCAAACGGTCCGTGGAAACACATTGACATGTGCGCACATTCATTCACTTGAATGGGTCTACATGTTTAAGTGCCTCTGGTACATATGAAAATTGTCACCACATGTACTGGGCACACTGACATGTAAATGAGGCCTTAAGGAGGTGCTTCCATTTCCAAGATCCTATCCCAAAAATAGTAGTTGTAATAAAAATAGTAGCAAATACCGCCAATTAGAAATGTATAGTTTTCCTGATTCTCTATGTCACTTACCCCATGTCCAGGGCATTGCAGTAGCTTAGGTATCCATGGTTATGACCACTAGCAACTAACAGTCGATATATGAGTGGGATCAGAGATGGGAATACCCCTTTAAAAATCTTACATATTTTTATGTTGTATATTTGTATCTGTTGCTATAGATTGTAATGTAATAAAGCTTATTTTTAATCCTCCCTTTATTGCTTCAAACTTTTCTGCGTTTGTGTATTATGTTTGTCGATTGTCCTTTAGAGGTTCTGTACCATGGGATGTGTGATCAGGTGGCTCACCACTGTCTTAGGTCATAGTTTCATTATACTTTGAGTTGTATAGAATTATGTATATAGAAATGATATAAAACATAAGGCATTGATATTGAAAAATAATAAAATCTGTTTTATTCTTGGCAGATGACTGTGGCGTCAAACCAGATACCTATGAAAAGCATGCCATTATTCCAGCTATACCTCCAGCCCTTCAGAGCAAAAATCAGTCATCGGAGCCTTTTCAATCAGTCACCTATTTGGATTCATCACAGACTGTTAAGCAAAATGAAAGCTTCAAAAGTGATGTTGAACGTCAAATAATTCCCACAGAGAAGAAACCATTTACCTGTTCAGAATGTGGGAAATGTTTTAAACATAAATCTAAATTGCTTGCACATGAGAGAATTCACACAGGAGAAAAGCCATTTTCATGTTCAGAATGTGGGAAATGTTTTAACCATAAGTCAAATTTGATTACACATTACAGAAGTCACACAGGGGAGAAGCCATATTCATGTTCAGAATGTGGGAAATGTTTTACTAAGAAACCAGATCTTCTTAAACATCAAAGAATTCACACAGGTGAGAAGCCGTATTCATGTCCAGAATGTGGAAAATGTTTTAACCAGAAATCACATTTCCTTATGCATCAGCGAATTCACACAGGTGAAAAGCCATTTTCATGTTCGGAATGTGGGAAATGTTTTAACCATAAGTCAAATTTGATTACACATTACAGAAGTCACACAGGGGAGAAGCCATATTCATGTTCAGAATGTGGGAAAGGTTTTATCCAGAGACCAGATCTACTTAAACATCAAAGAATTCACACAGGAGAGAAGCCATATTCATGTCCAGATTGTGAAAAATGTTTCAACCAGAAATCACATTTCCTTATGCATCATCGAATACACACAGGGGAAAAGCTATTTTCATGTTCAGAATGTGGGAAATGTTTTAACCAGAAATCACATTTCCGCGTACATCAAAGAAATCACACAGGGGTGAAGCCACATTTATGTCAAGAATGCGGGAAAAGTTTTAACTACAATTCAGATCTTCTTAAACACAAAAGAAGTCACACAGGAGAGAAGCCATATCCATGTCCAGAATGTGGAAAATGTTTTATTCAGAGATCAGATCTTCTTAAACATCAGAGAATCCACACTGGAGAGAAGCCGTATTCATGTCCAGAATGTGGCAAATGTTTCAACCAGAAAGCACATTTCCTTATGCATCAGCGAACTCACACAGGGGAGAAGCTATTTTCATGTTCAGAATGTGGCAAATGTTTTAACCAGAAATCACATTTCCGCGTACATCAAAGAAGTCACACAGGGGTGAAGCCACATTTATGTCAAGAATGCGGGAAAAGTTTTAACTACAATTCAGATCTTCTTAAACATCAGAGAATCCACACCGGAGAGAAGCCATATTCATGTCCAGAATGTGGGAAACGTTTTATCCAGAAACCAGATCTTCTTAAACATCAAAGAATTCACACAGGAGAGAAGCCATATTCATGTCCAGAATGTGGGAAATGTTTTATCCAGGGACAAGATCTTATTACTCATCAAAGAATTCACACAGGAGAGAAGCCATATTCATGTCCAGAATGTGGGAAATGTTATAGTACGAGTTCAAAACTTGTTGTACATCAGAGAACTCATACAGAGTAGAAACTATTTTTTATGTGGTAATGTTATTCCTGGGAATCATATCCTCTTCATCATCTAAAAACTCATGTAGAGTGTGAAGGAATTAAATAATAAGGGAAATAAATAAGGCTACTTTCACACATCCGGCTTTTTGAATCCGGCGCCGTGCGGCAAAAAGCCGTAGGAGCGGATGCGGCATGTGCCGGTGACACTGGATATTTTCCCGTGGCTGGATACGGTGTGTCAGAGATTTAAAGGAGCAGCGCGCACAGGTATGATCTGGGAGCAGTGGAGAGAGAGAGAATTTGCCACACCAAGCGTTAAAACTCAGAGGCTCCGGGCATGCGCTGTGCGGAAAACCGGTCCGGCGCTGGCAAAAAACGTTGCAGGGACCGTTTTTTGCAGACGCCAGACGGCTACTTTTTGCCGTATACGGCAAAAACCGGACGCGACGGATACCCATCCGGCACGATGCGGCGACAATACAACTCTATGGGACAAAAACGGATCCGGTGCCAGATCCGGTTGTTACAAATTTCGCCGGATCGTGCCGGATTCAAAAAGCCGGATGTGTGAAAGATGCCTAAGACAGTAGAGTTCCATTTAGTTGACAAAAGGGTGAAACTGGATATACCAGTATTGTAAGCACAAAGGGGCTTTTGCTGGAGGTAGGTGTCAATCCTGGCACCTTATAGCTCCTGGATTCTCAGCTTAGAGGGGGGATAGCAAATGGTCTGTACTAGAAGGAATATCTCCTATTGTCTGTATAGGAAGGCACAGGTATTTGAAAGGGCACAACTTGGCTCATCCATAAATTCAGAGACAGCATCTTTAAACCCCTTCCCTACTAGCACCGTATATACACGGCACCACCGGAGCTGTGTTCCTGTAAACCGCCATATAGATTTGGAGGTGTGATCAGGTAGACCAGCGATCTGTAATTATACAGTTGATGTCCCATCCTGGGACAATGTAAAAGAGTAAAAAAAAAGTTAATAAAATGTAACAATATTAAAAATTTAAATCACAAAATAAAGAACAAAAAAAAGAAAAAATATTAATCCAATAAATATATTGGTATCATCCCTTTTGGAATAACCAAACCTATAAAGCTGTTCCACTAGTTAACCCTTTCAGTTAACACCTTAAAAACAAACAAACAAAAAAAACAAGGCAAGAAACTATGCTTTATCATCATATTGCTGAACAAAAATGGGGAAAAAACCTGATAAAAAACCCCAATCTACAAAAAAAATTTTACAGCTGAAAACGTCATCTTGTCCGGCAAAAAAAAAAGCCGCCATACGTGTCCGTCAGCAGAAAAATAAAAAAGTTATAGCTCTCATAATAAAGTGATTCTTTTTTTATATAAAATATTTTTTATTGTGTAAAAGCACTGAAACATAAAAAAATATAAATGAGGTATTGCTGTAATAGTACTGACCCGAAGAATAAAACTGTCATCAATTTTACTACATGCGGAAAGGCATAAAAAAATACATGAATTACTGTTTTTTGTTCATTCTGCCTCCCAAACATAAGAATAAAAAGTGATCAATTAATGTCGTGTGTCCGAAAATGATACAAATAAACATCATTTGATCATTCAAAAAACCAGCCCTCACCTGACTGTCAGCAAAACTATGGAAAAATTATAGCTCTCAAAATATGGCGATGCAGTTTTTGCAATAAAAAGCGTCTCTTAGTGTGTGACAGCAGCCAAACATAAAAAAATATATAAATCTGGTGTGATGACACAGCATTCTATCTTAATTATCAACATGTCTATTTCCTGTAAGCCAGGAGGAATAGACTATTATCTATATGTTGAGTTTTGCATTTATGCGTTTGTTTTTCAGTTGGTAAAGAACCATACACTGTTGTCATATTAGTCTTTAACCCCTTCCTGACATGAGACGTACTATCCCGTCCACGGTACCCGGGCCCGTATGACCGGGGACGGGATAGTACGTCTACCGCGATCAGCGGCGCCCACGTGGTGAGCGCCGCTGATCGCGGCCGGGTGTCAGCTGATTATCACAGCTGACACCCGGCACAATGTGTCAGGGGCGGTCACGGACCGCCCCCGACATGTTAACCCCTTGCACACCGCGATCAAACGCGATCGCGGTGTAGCGGGAGTTAAAGGGAAGCATCGGCAGGGAGGGGGCTCCCTCCGTGCTTCCCTGAGCCCCCCACGGCAGCGCAATGTGCAGCGCTGCTGCGGGGGGCTCCTTTCCTCCAGGCCCCCGAATCCAAGATGGCGACGGGGGCCTTCGGGGGCCTGGGGAAGCTGGCTTCCTCAGTGCCTGCAAAGCGCAGGCATGAGGAAGCCTTGTGCACTGCCTGTGACAGATTGCTGATCTGTCACAGTGATCTGTGATGTGACAGATCAGCGATCTGTCACAGGACAGTGATGTCCCACCTGGGACTATGTAATAAAGTAAAAAAAAAATTAAAAAAAAGTGTAAAAATAAATTTAAAAAAATCGCCAAATAAATTAGTAAAAAAAAAAAAAAATATTCCCCAATAAATTCATTTTTTGCAAATAATAAAAAAAAAACAATAAAAGTACACATATTAGGTATCGCCGCGTCCGTAACGACCTGCCCTATAAAACTGTCCCATTAGTTAACCCCTTTAGCGAACCCCTTAAAAAATAAAAATAAAAAACGAAGCAAAAAATAATGATTTATTATCATACCGCCAAACAAAAAGTGCAATAACGCGCGATCAAAAAGACGCATATAAATATCCATGATACCGCTGAAAACGTCATCTTGTCCCGCAAAAAACAAGCCGCCACACAGCAACATCAGCAAAAAAATAAAAAAGTTATAACTCGCAGAATAAAGCGATGCAAAAATAATTATTTTTTATATAAAATAGTTTTCATTGCATAAAACCGACAAAAACATAAAAAAACGACCTAAATGAGGTATCGCTGTAACCGTACTGACCCGAAGAATAAAACCGCTTTATCAATTTTACCGCACGCGGAACAGTGTAAACGCACCCCCCCCAAAAGAAATTCATGAAACGCTGGTTTTTGTTCATTCTGCGTCCCAAAAATCGGAATAAAAAGCGATCAAAAAATTTCACGTGCCCGAAAATGGTACCAATAAAAACGTCAACTCGTCCCGCAAAAAATAAGACCTCACATGACTCGGTGGGTCAAAATACGGAAAAATTATAGCTCTCAATATGTGGTGATGCAAAAACTATTTTTACAATAAAAAGCGTCTTTTAGCGTGCGACAGCCGCCAAACATAAAAACCGCCATAAATAGTAAATCAAACCCCCCGTTATCACCCCCTTAGTTAGGGAAAAATCATAAAATAAAAAAAATGTATTTATTTCCATTTTTCCATTAGGGTTAGGGCTAGGGGTGTTTTGGGGTAGGGTTAGGGTAGGGTTAGGATTAGGGCTAGGGTTAGGGCTAGGGTTAGGGCTAGGGTTAGGGGCGTGTTGGGGTTCGGGTTGGAGTTAGAATTGGGGGTTTCCACTGTTTGGGCACATCAGGGGCTCTCCAAATGCAACATGGCGTCTGATCTCAATTCCAGCCAATTCTGAGTTGAAAAAGTCAAATGGTGCTCCTTCCCTTCCAAGCTCTGCTATGCGCCCAAACAGTGTTTTACCCCCACATGTAGGGTATCAGCCTACTCAGGACAAATTGCAAAACAATTTTTGGGGTCCAATTTCTCCTGTTACCCTTAGGAAAATAAAAAATTCCGGGCAAAAATATCATTTTTGTGGAAAAAAATGATTTTTTTATTTTCACGTCCGAGTGTTATAAACTTCTGTGAAGCACTTGGGGGTTCAAAGTGCTCACCACACATCTAGATAAGTTCCGTGGGGGGTCTAGTTTCCAAAATGGGGTCACTTGTGGGGAGTTTCAATAGTTTAGGTACATCAGGGGCTCTCCGAACGCACATGACACCCGCAGACCATTCCATCAAAGTCTGCATTCCAAAACGTCACTGCTTCCCTTCCGAGCCCCGACGTGTGTCCATACAGTAGTTTTCTCCCACATATGGGGTGTCAGCGTACTCAGGACAAATTGGACAACAACTTTTGGGGGTCCAATTTCTCCTGTTACCCTTGGGAAAATAAAAAAATGGTGACTAAAAGATCATGTTTGTGGAAAAAATACGAATTTTTTATTTTCACGCCCGGGCGTTGTAAACTTCTGTGAAGCACTGGGGGGGTCAAAGTGCTCACCACACATCTAGATAAGTTCCTTGGGGGGTCTAGTTTACAAAATGGTGTCATTTGTGGGGGGTTTCCACTGTTTAGGTACATTAGGGGCTCTCCAAAGGCAACATGACACCCGCAGACCATTCCATCAAAGTCTGCATTCCAAAAACGTCACTACTTCCCTTCCGAGCCCCGACGTGTGCCCATACAGTAGTTTTCTCCCACATATGGGGTATCAGCATACTCAGGACAAATTGGACAACAACTTTTGGGGTCCAATTTCTCCTGGTACCCTTGGGAAAATAAAAAAATGGTGACTAAAAGATCATGTTTGTGGAAAAAATACGAATTTTTTATTTTCACGCCCGGGCGTTGTAAACTTCTGTGAAACACTGGGGGGGTCAAATTGCTCACCACACATCTAGATAAGTTCCTTAGGGGGTCTAGTTTCCAAAATGGTGTCATTTGTGGGGGGGTTCCACTGTTTTGGTACATCAGGAGTTTTCCAAACGCGACATGGTGTCCGATCTCAATTCCAGCCAAAAACGTCAAATGGCGCTGCTTCCCTTCCGAGCTCTGCCATGCGCCCAAATAGTGGTTTACCCCCACATGTGGGGTATCAGCGTACTCAGGACAAATTGCACAATAACTTTTAGGGTCCTGTTACCCTTGGAAAAATAAGAATTGAGGGTGAAAAGATCATTTTTGTGGAAAAAATATGATTTTTTATTTGTATGGCTTTATGTTATAAACTTCTGTGAAGCCCATGGGGGTTCAAAGTTCTCACCACACATCTAGATAAGTTCCTTAGGGGGTCTATTTTCCAAAATGGTGTCATTTGTGGGGGGTTTCCACTGTTTTGGTACATCAGGGGTTTTCCAAACGCGACATGGTGTCCGATCTCAATTCCAGCCAAAAACGTCAAATGGCGCTGCTTCCCTTCCGAGCTCTGCCATGCGCCCAAATAGTGGTTTACCCCCACATGTGGGGTATCAGCATACTCAGGACAAATTGCACAATAACTTTTAGGGTCCTGTTACCCTTGGGAAAATAAAAATTGGGGTGAAAAGATCATTTTTGTGGAAAAAATATGATTTTTTAATTGTACCGCTGTACGTTATAAACTTCTGTAAAGCCCTTGTGGGTTCAAAGTTCTCGCCACATATCTAGATAAGTTCCTTGGGGGGTCTAGTTTCCAAAATGGGGTCACTTGTAGGGGGTTTCCACTGTTTAGGTACATCAGGGACTCTCCAAACATGACATGGCGTCCAATCTGAATTCCAGCCAATTTTGCATTGAAAAAGTCAAACGGCGCTCCTTCCATTCTGAGCTCTGCCATTCGCCGAAACAGTGGTTCCCCCCCACATATCAGGTATCTGCGTACTCAGGACAAATTGCACAATAACTTTTGCAGTTCAATTTCTCCTGTTACCCTTGGTAAAATAAAAAAAATTGAACCTGAAGTATTTTTTTTATGAAAAAAAGTTAGATGTTCATTTTTTTTTAAATATTCAAAAAAATTCCTGTGACGCACCTAAAGGGTTAATAAACTTCTTGAATGTGGTTTTGAGCACCTTAAGGGGTGCAGTTTTTAGAATGGTGTCACTTTTGGGTATTTTCTATCATATAGACCCCTCAAAGTGGCTTCAAATGTGATGTGGTCCTAAAAATAAAATGGTGTTGTAAAAATGAGAAATCGCTGGTCAACTTTTAACCCTTATAACTTCCTAACAAAAAAAAATTTTGGTTCCAAAATTGTGCTGATGTAAAGTAAACATGTGGGAAATGTTAGTTATCAAGTTTTTTGTGTGCCGTATCTCTGTGATTTAAGGGCATAAAAATTCAAAGTTGGAAAATTGCGAAATTTTCAAAATTTTCGCCAAATTTCCGTTTTTCTCACAAATAAACGCAAGTTATTTGAATGAAATTTTACCACTAACATGAAGTACAATATGTCACGAGAAAACAATGTCAGAATCACCGGGATCCATGGTAGCGTTCCAGAGTTATGACCTCATAAAGGTACAGTGGTCAGAATTGTAAAAATTGGCCCGGTCATGAACGTGCAAACCACCCTTGGGGGTGAAGGGGTTAAACATTGATTTTTGATCATTTTGAATAGCTAATGTTTGCTTCTTACATCGGCTCCTACAACTTATTGTCTGCTATCTTTAGAAGACAGTGATGTGGGGTAATTGAACACTGGATTTTTACGTAATCTGTTGAATGACCATTGTGTGGGTCATGTGGCTTGTTGACTTGGAAAACAGAGGATTAAAAACTATGCAAATTAATTAAGTAGTCAAACAATGCAAGGTAACCTCGTCGCATCTTTCTCTTGACCTCTGGGTGCTGGCTTGAATGACAACAGTTGTGAGCTATATAAGTGGAATATGCCTCTAACCATATACATCCAGACAGCCAAGACATCCAGAGAGCCAAGAGATCAAAAGAACCAGAGAGTCTTTACAAAACCACAGCCAGGAACATTCTACAGGATAGCTGCCAAATTGTGGTTCCATCACAAGGGAAACAGATTTGACATTTTACAGGAAGCCAGCTTAGGGGGCCACGGCCCCAGCTGAAAGAATAAAGATCTGCTCAATTGACCATCATTGTACCATAGATATGTTTGGGGTAGTCATGACTTGGACCCACCAGTCACCAGAGCCCCATGGATACATTTGGGAAAGCCAGGATTGGCACCCAGCAGTCACCTGGCTCCATGAAGATGTTTGGTGAAGCCAGGATGTAACCCTCTGGTCACCTGACTTTGTACCTCAATAGACTATCAGCTTCCTAAGCTTGTTGCTACCTCCTCCTGTGCGTTCCACAGATGGGGTAGTCGGCCCTGGAAGCTCTGAAGTCACAGCTGCTCTTATCCCAGCGAGTCAGTGGCAGTGTGAGACTCTGTAATTTTACATCATCTTGGGTATTTTGCTGGCACTGTTTTATATATTATTTGCCTGTTTTGTGGTTCAATAAAGTATTTCCACATTGTTTAACCTTCACCCTGTGTTGTCTGAGTAGTATTATGCCAACGGTCAAGAGAGCGGGCATTAGGTGGGATGATCCTTGGTCCATGTGGTTTCGGCTAGCTGACTAGAGTATCGGCTAACCCCTGTGTCTCCAGATCTGGTATCTCTGTAATTGCACTTACCCAAAGAATAAAGTTGCCTAATCACTTATTTCACATGATGAACAGCATAAAAAATAAATAAAACCAATTCCTCACCTGCTGTTGATTTGATCATTCTGCCTCCCAAAGATCGCAGTAAGGATTGGCTCATATTTATTCTGCACTCTATGCTGAGCACTTACACCAGGGTTTCCGTGTAAATCTCTGAAATACACAATTCAAATTTAACCTCATTCCTTATAATGATTCAGATGGAATCACTGTGGATGCCATGTGGCTTCCTATGATCTGGTGGTGTCTATCTTTTGAGGCGTACATAAAAGCGCAGACAGCCACAGTTTTGTGCACCTCTGAAAAGAAGGTCATCGCCAAATGGAGTCCAGAGTAACTCTGCTGCTGCATTATAGTGAGTAACCTGGAGGTCTCATCTGAATCCTGTCACTCAGTGTTTTAGATGTAAACCCCGATGTAAGTACTCAGCGTAGTGCGCCGGATAAATGTGATCACAAATATTATGGAAAATGTTCCCTACAAAAGCTTCAAATCAATCCACAAAAAAAGCAAGTCCCCACTCAGGACCATCACCTGTCAATGGAAATATAGGTGGCTTCCACGTTACTGGTAGCACAAAGGCTATGGAAAAGCGCTGTGGCTCCTTGCCTCCCAAAAGAACGTCAGCAAATTCTGTGCTCCCAAATCTAAATGCCCCCCTCCTTTCTGATCACCGCAGTGTGTCTAAGCCACATTTAGCGTCCACATGTTTGGCATTTCTGTAGCGATGACAGACCACCTAATTTAGAGTTGTGTGTTAATGAAGCATGAGCTGGGCACTACCACATACTGGTGACTGCAACATACTGGGCACTACAATGTACGGGCACCACAAAAGCAGTTTGCAATTTTCACTAAGCAACATCCACTGCTGCTAGTTTCTGGAAAATACCCATGGAGTCAAAATCGTCTCTACACCTGTAGATAAATTCCAGAAGGGGCATTATTACCAAAATGGGGTTACATGAGGGGGAATTCTACTATTCTAGCACTTAGTGGTAGTGATGAGTTAGCATACTCGGAAATGCTCGTTACTCGCCCGAGTATCACTATACTCACGGTACTCGGTGAGCACCGAGCATTTCCAGGATTGCTCGGCGGGAACTCGAGTCCCCTCCCTGCATGTTTGGCACTCTTTAGAGACCATATCACCATGCAGGGATTGTCTGTCATGCACTGTAATGCCAGAGCCATCTTTGTTGTGGAATTACAGTGATTGGCTGGCCACACATCATCAGGTCTATAAGAGACCTGGCGTTGCCCTACTCAGCGCATTCAGCTCCGGATTCAGATAGTGTAGGGAAAGCTGCTGCCGAGATAGGGTCAGATTTGGGGATTTATTAGTCAGTGTTGGTCTACCGTCACATAATCCACATATCCAGCTAAACCAACAGTTCTTCTAAGGACTAATTACAGAGTATATAGATTGCAGGGCTAGGTAGGCAGGGACTGTATGTGGCTCTATACATATCAGTGCAAGGCATGCAGGCACTGTATGTGGGTATCTAGATATCATTGCATACCTCAAAAGGGTCCATTACTGTCTGCTGCTGCTGCCTATTACATATATACAGTGCCTTGCAAAAGTATTCGGCCCCCTGGAACTTTTCAACCTTTTCCCACATATTATGCTTCAAACATAAAGATACCAAATGTAAATTTTTGGTGAAGAATCAACAACAAGTGGGATACAATTGTGAAATTGAACAAAATTTATTGGTTATTTTAAATTTTTGTGGAAATGCAAAAACTGAAAAGTGGGGCGTGCAATATTATTCGGCCCTGTTACTTTCAGTGCAGCAAACTCACTCCAGAAGTTCATTGTGGATCTCTGAATGATCCAATGTTGTCCTAAATGACTAATGATGATAAATATAATCCTCCTGTGCGTAATCGAGTCTCCGTATATATGCACCTGCTCTGTGATAGTCTCAGGGTTCTGTTTGAAGCACAGAGAGCATCATGAAGACCAAGGAACACAACAGGCAGATCCGTGATACTGTTGTGGAGAAGTTTAAAGTCGAATTTGGATACAAAATGATCAGTCGTACACTGCACAAATCTGGCCTTTATGGAAGAGTGGCAGGAAGAAAGCCATTTCTCAAAGATATCCATAAAAAGTGTTGTTTAAAGTTTGCAACAAGCCACCTGGGTAAAACACAAAACATGTGGAAGAAGGTGCCCTGGTCAGATGAAACCAAAATAGACCTTTTTGGTAACAATGCCAAATGATATGTTTGTGGTAAAGGCAACACAGCTCATCACCCTGACCAAACCATCCCCACTGTCAAACATGGAGGTGGCAGCATCATGGTTTGGGCCTGCTTTTCTTCAGCAGGAACAGGGAAGATGGTTAAAATTGATGGGAAGATGGATGGAGCCAAATACAGGACCATTTTTGAAGAAAACCTGTTGGAGTCTGCAAAAGACCTGAGACTGGGACGGAGATTTGTCTTCCAAAATGACAATGATCCCAAACATAAAGCAAAATCTACAATGGAATGGTTCACAAATAAACGTGTTAGAAAGGCCAAGTGAAAGTCCAGACCTGAATCCAATCGAGAATCTGTGGAAAGAGCTGAAAACTGCTCTTCACAAACGAGCTCCATCCAACCATACTGAGCTCGAGCTGTTTGCCAAGGAAGAATGGGCAAGAACTTCAGTCTCTCGATCTACAAAACTGATAGAGACATACCCCAAGCGACTTGCAGCTGTAATCGCAGCAAAAGGTGGAGCAACAAAGTATTAAGTTAAAGGGGCCGAATAATATTGCACGCCCCACTTTTCAGTTTTTGAATTTCAACAAAAATTTAAAATAACCCGTAAATTTCATTCAACTTCACAATTGTGTCTGTTATGATTGAGTCACCATAGGAGACAGATACAAAAATAGAAGCTACATCCAGAAAACCAGAGAAGATGGCAACTATCAGATTGCAGACCCCTGAACCTATTAACACAACTAGCAGTAGCCGTGGGGGGTTCCTACGGTGCCCTAGACCCCTCGATCACAGCCGGAGAGCTAAATAGCCTAAAGACAGAAAAGGAACTCTAAACTGCCCCAGTGCAGACCCCAAAGTAAAAGGCAGCCCCCAACATATAATGACGGTGAAGCAAGATGAAAAAACACTCACACAGATAGAAAGATAGGCTGAGCAAATGATGGGGCCCAAGCTAACTAAACAGAACAGGAAAGGAAGGTTGCTGTCTGCAATCTGCCAAAACCCTATCAAAGACATAAGCCAACAAGCTGATATGGAAAAAGACCCTGAAGCAGCTAGGCTTCAAAAACTAAATCAGCACTCAGGTATTTTCAGAAGACAGAGCTAAAGGAATTCAGCTCACCCCAGCAGGGAATGGCAGAAATCCAGAAAAACAAAGCAAAACAAAGTCAAAGCACAAATGCAAAAAGCCGAGCAGAAAACTTAGCTTTAGAAGAGCAGGAATCCAGACTGGTCTCCAAGGATCCCACAGAGAAATCACCCGCAGGGCAGAAGGGCGTTGGCAGCCTTATATCCAGTCAGTAACTGCACTCAGCCAGTCATCATCATCAGGCTCAGGTGTTTGATAATCAGGCTCACTACCTTTCTTTACCAGAAGAGGGAGTTCCTCGGGCCTCAGTAGTGAAGGGGAAAATGAACTCACAACAGTACCTCCCCCTTGAGGAGGGGTCACCGAACCCTCAACCATGCCACCAGGGTGAGCCCGATGAAAGGCACGCACCAATCTTTTGGCATGAATATCAGAGGCAGAGACGCAGGAATTATCCTCCTGCCCATAACCCTTCCACTTAACCAAATACTGGAGTCTCCGTCTAGCCAGACGGGAATCCAGTACTTTCTCTACCTCATATTCCATGTTAACTTCAACCAATACAGGGTCTGGAGGTGCCACCCCCGGAACAACAGGTTCAACAAACCTTTTCAACAAAGATTTATGGAACACATTATGGATTTTAAATGTGACAGGAAGAGCCAAATGAAAAGAGACTGGATTAATAATCTCCAAAATCTTGTAAGGTCCAATAAATCTAGGCTTAAACTTAGGAGAAGCCACCTTCATAGCAATATTTTTTGATGATAACCACACCATATCACCAAGCTTAAACTGGGGACCAATGGTCCTATGTCGGTTGGAAAACCGCTGGGCCTTTTCCTGGGAGAGAGATAACTTATCCACCACTTGGTCCCAGATCTGGTGCATTCTCTCCACCACAGTGTCAACACCTGGGCAGGCAGAGGGCTCCACCTGCCCTGAAGAAAATCGAGGATGAAACCCAAAGTTACAAAAAAAGGTGACATCAAAGTGGCAGAACTAGCTCTATTATTTAAAGCAAATTTGGCCAAGGGCAAAAATGAAACCAATCATCCTGATCAGCGGAAATAAAACATCTCAAATACGACTCCAAGGTCTGGTTTGTTCTCTCTGTCTGCCCATTGGTCTGAGGGTGAAAAGCAGAGGAGAAGGACAACTGAATTCCCAGCTTGGAACAGAAAGTTCTCCAAAATCTAGACACAAACTGAACTCCTCTGTCAGATACAATTTTCTCAGGAATCCCGTGCAAGCGAACCACCTGTTGCAAAAACAGGGGCACCAACTCAGAGGAAGACGGCAACTTAGGGAGTGGTACAAGATGAACCATCTTAGAGAACCTATCACAAATCACCCAAATAACAGTCATCCTTTGAGAGACAGGCATATCAGAAATGAAATCCATTGAAATATGGGTCCATGGCCTCTTGGGGACAGGCAAAGGCATCAACAACCCACTAGAGCGAGAACACGATTTAGACCGGGAGCATGTCCCACAGGACTGCACAAAACTCCGGACATCACGAGACAAGGAAGGCCACCAAAAAGACCGACTCACCAGATCTCTAGTACCAAAAATACCTGGATGACCAGCCAAAGCAGAGCAATGAACTTCAGACATCACTCTCTTCTTCCACTGGTCAGGAACATACAGCTTTCCACTGGGACAATGCTCAGGTTTGTCCTCCTGGAACTCTTCCAGAGCACGTCTCAAATCGGGCGAGATGGCAGAAAGAACTACTCCTTCGCCTAAGATGGTAGCAGGCTTGGTCACCACAGGAGAATCAGCAAAGAAGCTCCTAGAGAGGGCGTCTGCCTTGACATTCTTAGTTCCAGGAAGAAAAGAAACCACAAAATCAAAACGTGTAAAAAACAAGGCCTACCTAGCCTGTCTAGGGTTCAAGCGCTTAGCTGACTCTAGGTAAATCAAATTCTTGTGGTCAGTGAGGACCACGACTTGATGCTTAGCTCCCTCCAACCAATGTCTCCACTCCTCAAATGCCCATTTCATGGCTAACAGTTCCCGATTCCCCACATCATAGTTACGTTCAGATGGAGAGAACTTTCGGGAAAAGAAAGCACAGGGATTCATTTTAGATGTTACAGGATCCTTTTGGGACAAAACAGCTTCTGCACCAATCTCAGAAGCATCCACCTCTACCTGGAACGGAAGTGAGACATCAGGTTGCCGCAAAACCGGGGCGGAGGTGAATCTTCGCTTCAGCTCCTGAAAGGAAGAAACAGCCTCCGGAGACCAATTTAACACATCAGCACCCTTCTTAGTCAAATCAGTCAATGGCTTGGCAATACTAGAACATTTTGCTATAAATTTCAAATAAAAATTAGCAAAACCCAAAAACTTCTGGAGGGCCTTCAAAGAAGTGGGCTGAACCCAATCGTAAATGGCCTGTACCGAGGCGGCCGTGGAGATCCCCAAGATGGCGACGGCAGTGGCAGCAGCACAAAGTGGGAAGCACAAGAGCAAGGGGATCCTGGAGGCGCAGCTGAAAGCAGCCAGGTCAGAACGGGGAGAGGCAGGGGGATCCCGCATAAGCCCCAAAGGGGACCGCCGACCGCACTCCCCAGGCAGGGGGGGCCCTGTGACGGAGATGCTCCTGTATGGAGATCACAGAGAGCTGGCAAAAGAGGTGGCCGGTTATTTAACAGGGGATATTAAAGCTGCAGTGAAGGAGGCAGTAAGGGACGCCCAAAAAGAGATCCACAAAATATCAACGCAACATGCCAGCAGGCTAGAGCACCTGGAGCAGAGGGTGTCGGATATGGAGGACAGGGTAATCCAGCTTGAACAGGAGCTGGAGAAATCCCAAAAGCAAGGCACCTGGATGAGAGATAAACTTGAAGACCTAGAAAATAAGTCCCGAAGAAACCACCTGCGGATAGTAGGGCTGCCTGAATCTATCACATATCAGCAACTTAATGACATTTTTGTACATGAACTGCCTAAAGCCCTAGGATTACAGGACAAGTGCAAGGTGGAAAGAGCACATAGGGTAGGCTCGCCTGGAGGGAGCTCGCTGAGAGAAACATGTTTGAACGGAGCAGGACGCGATGACCAGCGCACTCAAAAGCCCCGTCAAGCTATTGCAAAATATTTGGACTTTAAGGATAAGGATAAGATTCTGCACCTCTTCAGAGCTAGGCGGCAACCATTCACGCTCCAGGCACACCAAGTTGTCATCTTTGAGGACTTCTCACCAGAAGTCACTAAAAAACGCAGGGCCTTCAGTGAGATATGCAGCCTCCTCTACAAGAAAGGCATCCAGTTCCAGTTACTTTATCCCACCACCCTCAAAACGAGGCTTGGAGACGGCTCCTTTAAAATTTGGAAAGAGTCCAGCGAAGCTATGAAGGAGTTTATGCCATCCACTGTGAGACCCTCCAACGGACATTGCGTCGGAGAGGGAGAAAGTGAGGACAACAACAGCAGTCCAGATCTCAAGAAGACATGAGAGAGTGCTTTCCTGTGGGGTCGTTTTTGGGCAGGAGGGCCCCATCGTTACTACCTGTTGATGCTATATCCTGACCGCCGCGTGATTGCCTAAAGTTGGAGAAGGCCCCGTGAACTTTCGAGATTGGTTGCAACACGCACCTAAGGACACATAGATATATATTGTTTGCACTTTGTTCGATTCGAATTTTTATGTTTTTTTTTGTATCTCATATGTTTTTTCGATTGCCGGTAATGCAACTTTATAGTTTAGTCAGCCTGGTGAAAAGGTAGTGGCGGGCCACGATGGAAAAAATGGAAGTACTTGTGGTACATAAGGCAAGTGTGGGAGGGGGAGGGACAAATGGGGAAGGGGAGGTTGAAAATGTTTTTCATGTTGGGGTATTTAATTTGGGGTTTAGTTGTGATTGGCTTGATATGCACCATAGTGCTTTAGATGCTTTCTCTAAATTTTGGCTCATTTCCCATAACACATCTTGCGGCGGACGTTGGCTATCCTGCCCAACACTTTCTACACAGACAGGCCGCTTGTTATTCAGACACATTGCCACTATGAATGGTTAAGATCATAACATGGAATGTTAAGGGTCTCAGGACCCCAGAAAAAAGGTCCTTGGTACTTAGACACTTAAAAAGACTACGTAGTGACATAGTCCTACTCCAGGAGACACACTTACCTCAACATGACATGTTTCGTATGCACAGACTCTGGGTGGGAGAGGTCTATGGTTCGGGAGCCAAGGGAAGACAGGCAGGAGTGATCATTTTGGTTAACAAATCACTTCCACACATACTGGTAACGTACCAGCACGATGACCAAGGGCGACATGTCCGAGTAGTCCTAGAAACTCCTAGCGGAACACTAGACATCCATAATGTTTATGTCCCAACTCGGCTCAGGATGTGTTTTTCCGACTCTGAGCACTTCAATTCTGACCACTGGCACACACAACTTGATAATTGGAGGAGACATGAATGAGGTCATGATGGATATGGAAGATATATCGAGGTTTGGGGGGAAGAAGTGGCTCTAACCGGGGGGAGACCTCTCCACTATGCAACTTTGCAACTGACCTAACGACCCAAGATGTGTGGAGACAACAGCACCCGGTCAAACGACAATACACCCATTATTCACACCCGCACAATACATGGTCACGTATTGACCTGTTTCTGGTTAGCGAGAATTTAACATCAAAGGTAAAAGAGGCCGAAATAGACAACCTAGTCATTTCCGACCATGCTCGAGTTACTCTGACATTACTTGATCTACATCCAAAAGGATCAGACATAATTTGGAGGTTCCCTCATTTCTTAAAAACTGATAAAGATTTTGCTAAACTACTGGGAGAGTGGTGGACGGAGTATTTGCACCACAATCACCAGTCTACATCGGATCACGCATTACTCTGGGAAGCGGGTAAAGCCATTCTCAGAGGTAAAATTATAGCACACACCTCAGTGATAAAAAGGAGAGTGACCGACCAATATTTAAAAACGAGTAACTCTGTCAGACAAGCATACAGCAAGTTTCAAGATTACCCTTTTGAGGACAACAAAAGAGCCTGGTTGGTAGCAAAGTCAGAATTTGACTCATGGGCTAGAAAGAGGGAGATGTTGGGGAAGTCATTGAAGGATGTCGAGTTCCATAGTTTCGGAGACAAAGCTGAAAGCATGATGGCCAATCTAGCCTGGGGCCGATGACCAGGGACCCAAATAGCAGCACTCAAACGTCAGGATAACTCCATAACGACTAACCCGCGAGAAATAAATAGCATTCTGGGGAGGTTTTACGCTTCCCTGTATGAGCCCCGATGGTCTGACAATGCGAAGGGACGGAGATGGCTGGAGGATATAGAACTCCCGTCAATTTCTGAAACTGACTTATTAGCGTTAAACAGAGAAATATCGGAGGAAGAGATCTCTAGGGTTATCGGGGATTTGAATATTTATAAGGCTCCTGGCCCGGATGGGTTTGACGCCAGCCTCTATAAAATCCTGAAGGAACAGATTATTCTGATTTCCTGAGGGGTCGCGCCATTCCTGACCATATGAACACAGCTTATATTAAGCTCATTCCCAAGAGCAACAAACCCACGGACAACCCGGCCAATTTTTGCCCTATCTCGCTGATCAACTAGGATCTAAAAATTGTGGCAAAAATTATGGCAGACAGATTGGCTGGGATTCTTCCTAAATTATTGGGACTGGAACAAACGGGATTTGTGAGAGGGAAATCGGCAGTGGGGAATATAAGACGCTCGATGATGGTACTAGAGGCGGTGAGGTTGGGAGATCGTCAGGGGGGAGCTCCAGCCATGGTCATGCTAGATGCAGAAAAGGCATTTGATAGTGTGGGCTGGCCATGGCTGGAGCAGGTGCTGGACAAGTTTGGTGTGCAGGGTGGATTAAGAAACTTCTTGTCCTCAATATACACAAATCCCAAAGGAAGAGTCCACACACCGGGGTTTTTGTCAGACATGATACCATTAGGGAGAGGCATGAGACAAGGCTGCCCCTTGTCACCGCTTCTGTTCAACTTAGCCATCGAACCACTTGCCAGGTTTATTAATACAGGACCAAGCTTCCAGGGGATTAAAGTGGGCGAAAGAGAGATAAAATCCAGTTTCTTTGCGGACGATATTATTCTTTATATGGCGGACCCAATCAGGGACCTTCCCAGACTGATGAAAGAGCTGGATGCCTTTGGAGAGATATCAGGGTTTAGACTCAATAAAACTAAATGTGAGGCCTTGTTCCTTATTCACAGGCCTCAGGGCCGTAGCCAGCAAAAACGGGGAAATGCTTACATACACGGCATACCAATAGCAAGCAAGGCAATAAAATACCTAGGGATCTTCCTGGGAAAAGACACAAGAGATATTTATAGACTTAATTATGCTCCCATTATAAATAAAATACTGCAAGAACTAAAAAGATGGAGGGACCTGCCATTGTCGATCTTGGGAAGGAACTAACTGATCAAGATGATCAGCTTTTCTGGTTTGCTGTATCCCCTGCAAATCCTTACCCTCCGTTTAAGAAATGTGGATGAGAACAAACTCAACAGGGCCTTTTCAGACTTTTTATGGAGGGGGAGAAAGAGTAGAATCAGCAAGCGCACATTGATGCTCCCAAGAGAGGAGGGGGGATAGCAGTACCTAACATCAGAGGGTATAATTTGGCATGTATCACCAGACACATTATTGATTGGCTAAGACACGCTAGCAAGCACTCGGACTACACACTAGAGGCTGATTGGTGTAAGCCGTGGGACCTCACAGCGGTCTTGCATTCTTCATGCGTGGCATTAGATCCGAAAGTGAGAATCTCAGTGATCTTTTGGGACACTAGGGGGCCTGGAAAGCCATAAGATGCAAACTAGGCATGTCATGGAAAATATCCAAATACTTGACACCCCGGGAACTCCTTTCTACAGGGAAAAGATAATGCCTTGTTTGGAGTCTGGAGGAAACATGAAGTTAGAACTATGGGGGACCTGATGCAGACTCAAGAAAATAGATGGATGACTGCAGAGGAAATTTTTGACAGGTGGGGGCTTGATCTATCCCATATCTTGCAATATGCTCAGATTCGGCAGCACTTGTTCACCAGATTGCGAGACATACACAGGGAGTGCCAGTCTTCAGAGTTGGACAACCTTCTCTCTAGACACATGTCTGACATGAATATCAACTATTTATCGTACTTTGGGACGGACCTTACAAAATTTTTTACAAAATGGAAGGACTTTATTATACAACAACTCTCTAGAGACGATATTCATAAACTGGTTTCGCCCTTCCGCAACACAACCTGGTATAATAGCTCCAACAAAGTGTTAATCCGCACAGCGGGGAAGCCCATTCATTGCACAAGTAATTGTGTGAGCTGGTACTGCAAACATGCGTACTGCGGGAAGTGCTCCATGAACTGGGGTGCCACTCCAAAGAAATTAGCCACAATGAATACAAAAAGAAAAAAACGGATGGCACTCACCGGTTAAAAACTTCTTTATTCCAATATTTTAAAACATCGGCATAGGGAGGATGGGAGCAGGAGTGGAAAGGACGACAGCCGCTTCGCGCTGCAGTAGCGCTTCTACTGGTCACACAGGTGAGTGGGACTAACCTCACCTCTTAACAGAGGGAGGTAGCTAAACCCCACCCCTGATGCTTTAACACATGTGCAGCAGCTATCCATGACAATTAAAATGCATTTGAAAAACAAATGAAAACAATACACAAATACAATAAAACCGGCTTATTACAAAAAAATAGACATGTATAATCTTTCATTCAAGCCAGCGGATTCTTGCGCTCGAGTGCGCATAATCCATATGGCCTCTCTTTTTAATAGAAGCTTATGCAGATCTCCTCCTTGTGCTGGAAGAGAGGTAAACTGAACCCCTCGATCCGAGACAATATGCTGAGGGAACCCAAGGAGGCGAAAAACGTGACGCAGAAAGATCTTCGCCAACTCGAGAGCGGTAGGCAAACCTGGCAGAGCGATGAAGTGGGCCATCTTGGAAAATCGATCCACGACCACTAGTATCACCGTACATCTAGAAGAGGGAGGCAAATCCGTGACGAAATCCATGGCAATATGGGTCCAGAAGTTTGCAGGTACTGGTAACGGATGCAGGAGTCCCGAAGGAGGATGTCGAGGAACCTTGTTCCGGGCGCAAGAAGGACAGGAGGCGATGAAATCTTGAACATCCCTGCAAAGTGAAGGCCACCAGTAATAGCGGGAGACAAGCGAGAGAGTCTTTTTATCTCCAGCATGTCCGGAAAATTTTGATGAGTGGCTCCAGCGGAGAACTTTTGATCTATCTCCACTCCGAACAAAGGTCTTACCAGATGGTGGGGAGACCAGGCTTAATGGGGCCAGGGTAAGGATCTTGGCTGGGTCGATGAGATGGATTGGACCTTCCTCCTTGTCGACAGACAGGAATGACCGTGAAAGGGCATCCGCCTTGATGTTCTTCTCCCCAGGTCGGAAGTGGAGTTCGAAGTCAAATCTTTCAAAAAAGAGTGACCATCTGGCTTGCAGTGGGTTGAGCCTTTGGGTGGACCGAAGGTAGGCCAAATTTTTGTGATCCGTAAAAATGATGAACGGATGGAGGGCCCCCTCGAGAAGATGGCGCCATTCTTCAAGAGCCATTTTTATGGCCAAGTGTTTTCTATCTCCCACGGCATAATTACGTTCAGGAGCGGAAAAAGCTTTGGAAAAGAATCCGCAGGTGAGAGTGCGACCCGAGGAGGACTTTTGCAGAAGGACTGCTCCTGCTCCTACCGAAGATGCGTCGACTTCGAGGATTAATGGCCTACCGGCGTCCGGGCGATGGAGTACAGGAGACTTAACGAATTCTTGCTTCAGGGCCTCAAAGGCAGCCTCTGCATCAGAGGGCCAATGAATGGGATCGGCTCCTTTGCGGACAAGAGCTGAGATGGGTTTAGTCAAGGAAGAAAAATGAGGGACAAATTGCCTGTAATAATTGGCAAAACCCAAAAACCGTTGAATGGCCCAAAGGGTGCAGACTTCCACTCGTCCCCGGAGCGTATGCGAACTAGATTATAGGCCCCTCGTAGATCAAGTTTAGTAAACACACGTGCCACCTTCAAACGATCAAAGAGCTCGGAGATGAGTGGCAGTGGATACTTATTCTTCACCGTGATTTGATTCAAGCCACGATAATCGATGCACAGGCGCAGGGATCCATCTTTCTTCTTTACAAAAAAGAAGCCTGATCCTGCAGGGGATGAAGATTTCCGAATGGAGCCTCTGGCCAAGTTATCTTGGATGAATTCAGACATCGCTTGGGTCTCTGCTGAGGAGAGAGGATAAATTCTTCCACGAGGCGGAGTGGTACCAGGGACGAGCTCAATGGGGCAGTCGTAGGGACGGTGCGAAGGAAGAGTCTCAGCCTCTTTCTTATCAAAAACATCCAAAAAATCATGGCACACTGACGGCAATCCATGAGGAACAAGGGGAGAACGAGGGGTACCTACGGAGCGCACCGACAGCAGACACCGAGTCTGACACGACTCCCCCCAGCGCAAGACGTTACCGCTGTGCCAGTCTAAAGTGGGCTCGTGGAGCCGCAGCCAGGGAAGACCAAGCAGGATAGGATGAGAAATACTTGCTAAGACGTAAAATGTAATTTTCTCCTTGTGCAGAACCCCTACTTGCAACTCCACCTCATGAGTGACTAGCGTGACTGTCTCTAGCAGAGGTCGACCATCTACGGAAGTGAGAACTTGAGGTTTTTGCAAGGGCCTCACGGGAACAGAAAGTTTTTTAACCTCCTCTAACCTAATAAAATTTCCGGCGGCACCCGAATCCACATAGGCCACTAGAGAAGCCCGCTTACCACCAACATGCAAGAGGACAGACAAAGTGAGAGGCAGAGAGGTATCACATACACCTAGGGAGGCCTCTCTTACCTGGCCTAGGCGGAGAAGTTTTCCGGACATTCCGGACAGGTTCGGATGAGATGGGCACTGCTACCGCAGTAGAAACACTGACCGTGGAGGCTCCTCTCCTTGCGACGTTGATCAGAGAGCTTCAGGCGGTCCACCTGCATGGGTTCGGGTGCCGGAGAGGAAGGAAGACTCCTAGGTCGAGGACTGAGTGGTCTGCGGACAGAAGAAAATGGACGCAAGACCCTTCTCTCCCTAGCCCGCTCTTGAAACCGGAGATCAATCCGAATGGCTAGAGAGATCAGATCCTCTAGGGCTGTTGGGGTATCGCGCCCAGCGAGCACATCCTTTATGCGACTCGAAAGGCCTCGTCAAAAGGCGCCCACCAAGGCCTCGTTATTCCAACCTAAGTCGGAGGAGAGGGTCCTAAACTGGATAGCATACTGACCCACAGTAAGAGAACCTTGACACAAGTTAAACAAAGCTTCAGTGGTAGAGGCTAAACGGCCCGGTTCGTCAAAAACCCGACGGAAGGTATCAAGAAAAACGGAAAGCTGGGTAACTACCGGGTCCTCGCGCTCCCAGAGAGGATTGACCCAAGCTCACCCTCCAGGTGAGAAATGGTGAAGGCCACTTTGGCTCGGTCTGTGGGGTACTGCTGGGGTAGCAATTCAAAATGGAGGCAGCACTGATTAATAAAACCCCGCTATACTGGGGAGGTTTGGCTAACCACGGAGGAGGATGGGAACCTGCAGCAGGAGGAGCAGACGCGGCCGAGTACAGAGCGAGCAGCCGACCGTCCACCGAAGCCATGTAGCTGAGGATATGTGACTGGGTGTCTCGCTGCTGAGCCAATTCCTGTTGTAAGCCTGCCAACTGGGCAGCGTTACCCGGGTTAGGACTGGAGAGCGGAGAGACGCGAGTCCATAGTTTTCATAAAGGACATCATGCGCGTCTGGTTCTCCCGAAGGAAAACCAACTCTTTTTGGGCTGCCGAGGCTCCAGCGGGGTCCATGGCCTGATTATGCTGTTACGGCTGTAATGGTGTTACTAGTAAAGAAAGTGGACCCTCTGGGTCATGTCTCCAGAACCCCCGAGGGAGAGCACCCAGGTGAAGACCACCCCCTATACAGGGAGCATTAGAGACAAACCCCCAGTGTATAGAACCACAACAGCCGGAACCAAAGGGGCGACTGGGCAAATAGACGGGTAAGAAGGCACAGAAGTATCCGTAGAGTAGGTGCCGAGACACACAGGGACCTAGCAAGGCACCGGACTGGAGAGCCAGGGGTAACAAGGCTAGAGGCTGCAATTAGAGGAGCACAAAGAAGTATAAGGCGAGAGGGAACGAAACAACAGAGAGGTACGGAGAGGGACTAGATGGAGGCGGAAACGGACAGAGGAGTTCACAAAGTACGGGAGGCGAGGAACCCAGAGCATAGAGGACAAGGACAGAGGCTGCACAGGGAGTACAGCTGCGAGGTACACGGAGGTGAACACAGAGCAGACAGACTCACAGGGAAAGGGGCCTGAGGACACAGCGAACACTGCACGAAGCAGAGTCACCGTATTTGATAATCAGGCGTCTTACCTGTCCCGATGCCAAGCATATGTAGCGGTGGGCGCCGCCATGTTGGGGGTGGGGCCAGGGCATCATGCTACCCAGAGGTCTGTGCGCCAGGAGTAAGGCTGTGAGTGGGTGCCCGATGCTGCGGGAGCCGGAGGCCGGGCACGGGGACGCGCTGCAGAGCAGGAGCGCGCCGAGAGGTGAGAGGCCGTGACACGCTTCCAATAGCTCAGAAGAGGAGGAGAAGGATCCGCAGCAGGCAACGACATCGCAACAGCTGTTATCTGGCAGGACCGTGGCAGTCCAAAAACGTGTTACAAAAACCAAAAAAGTTGCAGGACAGTTTGGCCAGACTGTCAAATTAGCACAGCATGCAAGGTCTCAAAATGTCTTCCATAGTAGGAAGAGTGCAGTGTGGCACTTTTTTGAACAAAATCCTAATGATCAGGCAAAAGTTATCTGAAGGAAGTGCACAAAGACCTTTAGCCAAGGGAAAAATCTGAGAAATTTGAATACCAGTTGTATGCTTAGACATTTAACCACCATGCACTTGCAAGCGTGGACGGACTACCAAACCTCACGTACCACATGTGCACCTGCTCCGAATGAAGGTAGTCAGCAACGCTACATCGCTTCCCCCACTGTAAGTCCACCAGTTAGCACACCACCAGCAGAAAATGTCGAGGTGTCGTCGCAAGGGCAAAGCAGTCATGGAATCACAATGTTATTGCTACGAAAGACTGAATCTAGGCCATCAGCAACACCACCAACACCATCACCATCACCAACCCTCTCTCAGTCTGCCATGTCCACCGCTAGTTCCACCATATGCAGCTCTCAAGTCCAGCTCACCCTAACAGAGACTCTGAGTAGGACAAGAAAGTACTCATCCTCTCATCTGCGTACACTGACTTTGAACGCCACATTGCCAAACTAATCTTGTTAGAGATGATGCCCTACCGGTTGGTTGAAAGCAAAGCTTTCTGCGAGCTCATGGCCTACGCAGTACCACGCTATGACCTACCGAGTCGGAACTTCTTTTTGCGAAAAGCCATCCCAACCCTCCACGTGCATGTGAAAGACCGCATTGTCCATGCACTCAAGCAATCAGTGAGGGGAAAGGTGCAACTCACAACAAATGCATGGTCCAGTCGGCATGGCCAGGGCCGTTACGTGTCCATCACTGCGCACTGGGTTAATGTGGTGGATGCAGGGTCCACAGGGGACAGCGGCAGTGGGACAGTGCTGCCTAGCCAACGGTATAGGAAATAGTTGGCTGTAGGCGTTCGACCCTCCTCCTCCTCCAGAAGCGAAAGCTCATCCACAGAGTGCAGTCGCACGAGCACTCCATCCGCAGCTGCCAGTGTTGCACACGAGGTGTCTCACTATCGAACAGCTAGTGGTAAGCATCAGCAGGCTGTGTTGAAGATGATGTGTTTGGGCAGCAACAGGCACACCGCGGAGGTACTGGCCGACTACTTGCAGCGACAAACTGAGTCATGGCTGGGCAGTCTGCATCTTGAGGCAGGCAAGGTAGTTAGTGATAACGGCCGGAATTTTGTGGCAGCCATAGCCCTTTCAAAACTCAGACACATACCTTGCCTGGCTCACACCTTGAAACTGGTGGTGCAGTGCTTCCTCAATAATTATCCGGAGTTAACAGCCCTGTTCCATAAGGTGTGAAAACTGTGCTCGCACATCCGCCGGTCGCCCGTACACTCCAGTCGTATGCAGAAGCTGCAGCGATTGCTCCACCTTCCCACGCACCGCCTAATTATCGACGTTGCAACAAGGTGGAACTCCACCCTGCACATGGTTCAGAGGCTGTGCGAACAGAGGCAGGCTGTAATGCATTTGTGGGAGGATACACGGTCAGGCAGTTTGAGGGCAGACATGGAGTTGTCTGGTGTGCAGTGGTCGAAGCTGAAAGACCTTTGTAAAGTCCTTCAGTGTTTTGAGGAATGCACACGGCTGGTAAGCGCAGACGACGCCATCATAAGCATGAGCATCCCACTTATGCGTCTGCTCATGCAAACTTTGACGCACATTAAGGAGCAGGCGTCTGCAGCCGAGGAGGAAGAGGAGGAGGGAAGCCTTGATGAGTCAGCCATTGTCTGCTCAGGGAAGTCTCATGGAGGAAGAGGAGGAGGATGATGGGGATGATTATTTTGGGGAGGAGGATGCTTCTCAGGGGGCAAGAAAAAATGTTGGCGTGGCAAGGTCAGGTACAGGGTTTGTGCGTGACTGGAGGGATGTTGATTTGCCAAAAAGTGCTCCTCCACTCAGCACTCGCAGTGCATCATTGACACCTGGAACATTGGCCCACATGTCTGATTATGGCTTGCAGATCCTAAAAAGGGACCCCCGCATTGCCAAAATGATGAACGATGACAACTACTGGCACTGGCACAGGGTCCATCATAGTACAATCAAGTGTCTTTGACGGTGGGGTTGCACACCTGTCATCAGACACACTGCCGTACTATGAGGGGCCCTGTGCCAGTGCCGTCAACAACCAGTGCCCCCCCCCTGCTTGCTCAGGATCACAGCACTTGCAAAGTTGAAATACTTACCTCTCCCTGCTCCACCGCCGTGACATCTTCCGCGTTTCCTGACAATGACATTCTGGTCAGAGAGCGCGATGACATCACGTCTGTACACCCTCTGTCTAAACAGTCCAAGTGCAGTGAGATGGAAGATGGGGACGACGAGGAGTCCAGACTAGTACAGGGATTCCCTGGCGAGGAGACTTTATTTAATTGTTTTCAATGTTGGGACAGCAATTTTTGGGGAGCACTATGCTCTGGAGAATGATATATGAGGCCCACCATACACTGGAGCATTCCAACGGTGGACATCAGACACTGGAGCAGCATTCACAGGGCCCATTATACACTGGAGCATTAGAAACGGGGTCCATTACATATGGAGCATTATTTGGGCCCATAAGACAGTGGAGCTTCATCCATGGGAACCAACATATACTGTAGCATTATGTGGAGCTCATCATATACTGTATGGAACATTATATGGGACCAATTATTCTGTATGGAGAAATATATGGGCCTCATTACTCTGTATAGCGCACTATGCGGTGGCCATAATACTGTATGGAGGAATATACTGTCCGTTTTTGGAGCTACTGGAGAATTTAAAATGGATATCAGTCATGAGATGTAAGAAGGGAAGTATTTTTCATTGTACTATACCGCTATTTCTCTGCCATATCAGAGGATCATGAATTGTGGCATGTGTTAAAGGAGCCAAGGGACACTCTTTGGCCCAGGGCCCACGAAAGTCTGGAACCAGCCCTAACCCCCCCCCCACTACTTTATAACCCCCAGTTTTCAATGCCTAACTATTATTATAAAGTAAATTAAGGTTGACAAGATTATGTAATAAGAATTGATGTTTTTGGCATTAAAATGGGCACTTTAGGTGTTTCCTGTCCTCCACTCCGTCAACCTTGGTTCTCCATTGACTTGCATTGGGTTTCGTGTTTCAGTCGGCCTTCGACTTTTCACGATAATCGGCCGATTGCGTTCGACCCGACTTTTGAGAAAGTCAGGTTTCATGAAACCCGACTCGACCCGAAAAAAGGCAAAGTCGCTCATCTCTACTCATCTCTAGTTGTATCCTTCTAGCCTTGTATTTCAATCATGTGTATCGTCCCACCAAGTTTCAGTGATTCCAATGACATCATATTTCTTCTCCTGCGTTAGTAGTTCCAATTCTCCTTGTTTGTTGCCCATGCTTTGTGCATCAGCATAGAAGCATTTTAGTTTGTGACTGGTTTCTCTTTCTCCAATATTTTTATTATTTAGATTCTTTTGTCTTTGTTCTTTTCTCCCACTTATACTAGCAGAGTTCTCAATAGCATTTGTCAGGTGTATGGCTTTTTCTGGGGTTTTCGTTCCCTTTCCACATTGTTCTTGTTTAAAGCTCTCCTGATGAGTGTAGCAAGGCGACTTCCAAATACATGTTTTCCAGTCTTCGTAAGGTGCACCCCATCTCTAGCAAGTAGTCCATCGTATAGGTAATTCACTCCATGATCCAGAAATCCAAATCCTTGCTGATGGCACCATCAAGCCAGTTGTTCACCTGCAGAATCTTATTCCACCTCCTTTTTCCACCTCCAGTGGATGAACATCAGCCCCTGTGTATGTGCAGCCTGGAGGTCAGGAGATTATCTGTGTGCAGAATAAGGCTGGAGTCACACACAACGTAGAAAAATACGGACCGTATTGTACGGCCGTAATACGCATAAATAGTCCCTAAATAGTGATCCGTATGTCAAGGTGTGTGTCATGTCGGACGCTGTTCACACCACAGCATCCGGCAGGCAGAGGTAGTTCCACCTCCAGCCACTATAGCCTCAGTGGCGCCGGCCTGATCTTCAGGCTCTCGGGGGTTAATCCTGCTGGAGACCAGGTTGGATGGTTAGTCACGCCCACGGTCTTTAAATAGTCATGCTGGCCTATGGGCGTCGCCGATTATAGCTTGTGTTTCATACCAAGTGGTTCCGGTCTGGAGTGGAGGTGTTCAAGAGAGAGAGATTCATATCTGGTGTCGTATGATCCGTCGTTATCCTTTCTCCTTCCCATATTTGTGTTTAGTTGTGCCCCGTTCACATTACTGTTTATTCCTGTGTGTGTGCGGCGCAGTGCAGTTTAAGTTCTCCCTGTCTGTCATTATTTGTGTGGGAGCTTTGGTGGTGTGTCTCCTCACTGGGTGGAGGGTGGAGGGTTAAGTGCAGGGCTGAGCAGGAGATAAGGAAAGGTCGGAGGCTCAGGCATTTGCACCTTCAGCAAAAACCCTGGGTTGAGGGTCAGACAGGGTTTCCCCTAGTAAAGGGACACCACAGGGGCCCCGGGTCTTTCAGCCTTAGTTGAACTAAGCCCCCGTGACAGTGTGGCAGCGTATTTTTCTCATGTAAGCATCCGTATGTAATCCGTATGTGATCCGTATAGCGTTTCTTTCTCGCAACCTTGCAAAATGGACATTTAACGGTTTTGAGGCCTGCACAGAGTTTAAATCATCATCACCAACCCTATTTATTGCCTCTACATCTGGTGGCAGCCTCCAATATGCCCATTTTGGTGCTGTGCTTGTGTTGGTGTCTTGGTGGTTGTTAGCAAACATGTCTGACACACTTCAGTTCACCCCAACTGACTGTGTTCTGTTCAACTGGGTTTTGTCCCGCCGCTTTGGCCAGCCATACCCAGTGATTGTGGATCCGAGGAGGAAGAGACGCATGTGGGTGCATCCACATTTGAGACAACGCCTCACTAAAGGCCATTTTCACAGGTTCTATGCAGCTCTGAGAACACATCCCGACAAGTTTTTCCTCTATTGTCGGGTGACCCTTTCTACCTTTGATGTTTTGTTGGAGACAGTGCGCCCAGGGATCACCTTCCAGGATACAATGATGCGCAAATGTATCTCTGCGGAGGAGCGGCTTCTCCTTACGTTACGGTATGTATTCCTCAGCTACAGAATGTATGTAGATGATTTGTTTCCAAAATAATTCTCTTACTCAGTCACACCTTTTTGGCTGAGTGACATTATGAATTGTTCCCAAATATATGCTCTAAGTAAGAAAACTTTGATGTGTTATGACACACTGCATAGCCGTGGTACATGTGTATATGCATTGTTCGCCTATCTTCTTACTTACCCACTTGTTGTGAGCTCATCTGTTCATTCATCTTTTGTGTCCGAGGATCTCCCTCTTCTAGTGAAGGAAGGTAGTGGGGCTGATTTAGATGAAAGAAACCAAACATCTGACAGGGTAACGGGAACTTCAGACTGGATATAACATAGTAACATAGTTATTAACCCTCCGTCAGGGGCAATAGATCTGACAGGCACACAGTAATTAGTTTCACTTCTCTCTCCTTGCCCACTTATCAGAAAACCCCACCCCTCCTAGTTATCTCCTGACTCTACAGGCTCTGTGAAACCTGATATCACAGTGACTCAGCAGACCTTCTAGTGAGCAGATATCAACACTTTGGCTTCTCAGGCACATTGCGCCTGATTTCAACACAAATTGAAAGGTATTTTCTTTTTTTATTCATCACGATTGTGTATTTAGCTTGTTTTATGAAGGATTAATGCTAAGTTAGTGTACATAAGTACTGTTTTCTTAGACAAAAGGAGGGTGGCTTCTAAGGCACATTGCGCCCTAACACATACTCTTTCTCTCTTGCTTCAGATTTTCTGCTGCAATGGCCAGAAAACAGTATGATTCATCTAAACCCCTTCATTTAGAAGAAATGAAGATTTTTTTTGTTAGAAGATGATGAGGAAGAACCAGCAGTAACTGAGGATTTAGAGGAATCTAGTGACATTTCATCTGAAGATGAGGTAGCAGAATGTAACACTGATTCTGGAACAGAGCAGGATGGTGATGACACGGATACAGAGGAAACAGACACAGATCTAGCTTATTATTTGGGCAAAGATAAAAATACAAAGTGGAACAAAAAGGCACCCAAGAACAAACAGCGCAGAGAATCCCACAATATTATTACACACCTTCCTGGAGTTATTGGAAGTGCTAGAAAAGCTAAAACTGCAGTGGAATGTTGGAGTAATCTAATTACAGATAGCATGTTGGAAACTATTGTTCGGTTCACTAACCAGTATATTGACACAATCAAAGAGCAATTCTCCAGAGAGAGGGACATCAAAAACACTGATGTGATTGAACTCAAGGCATTTATTGGCTTGTTATACCTAGCTGGTGCTTTCAGAGCAAATAGGCAAAGTTTGGAGGAGCTGTGGGGGACAGACGGTGATGGCATCGAAAAATTCAGCCTTGTGATGAATCTGAAACGATTCAAAGTCCTGATCCGTTGCCTCCGTTTCGATGATCGAAGTACCCGGACAGAACGAAAAGGTTATGACCGGCTTGCACCAATTCGGGACATATTTCAACAATTTATTATGAATTGTCAAAAAAGCTTTTGCCCGGGGCAAAACCTCACTATTGATGAGATGCTTCCAGGTTTCCGTGGAAGATGTGGTTTTCGGCAATATATACCATCAAAGCCAAACAAATATGGAATTAAAATTTTTGCCATGGTTGATGCAAGGATGATGTACACTATGAACATGGAAGTTTATTGTGGAAGACAGCCACCAGGTCCTTTCAATGTGAGCAACAAGCCTAGTGATGTGGTAAAGAGAATTGCTGAGCCAATGTTTGGATCTGGTCGAAATATCACTGCTGACAACTGGTTTACTGACTTTGATCTGATTGATTTTTTAAAAACGAAAAAGCTGTCATATGTGGGAACTGTTAGAAAAAACAAAAGGCAGTTGCTGCCAGATTTTCTATATACAAAAGGCAAACAACAGTATAGCACTATGTTTGGGTTCAGTAATGGAAAGATTTTAGTTTCTTACATCCCACGCGAGAGGAAAAATGTGATTTTGGTCTCTTCATTACATAATGATTACACCATTGATCCAGAGTCTGGGGAGCTAAGGAAACCAGAAATCATAACTTTTTATAATTTGACCAAAAGCGGCGTTGACACTGCTGACCAAATGTGTGGCAATTTCAATGTAAGTCGAAATACCAAACGCTGGCCGATGGTAATCTTCTTTACAATGCTGAATGTGGGTGGCATCAACTCAAGTAATTTACCTCGGTAATGAACTTAAACAAATGCGCAGAAGAATGTACCTAAAACAATTGGCTAATGAACTGGTGAGTGGAGAGCTAAGCCTAAGAAGTACAAAGACGGTTGGAATGCCCCTTGCCCTGCAACACCGGTTGAAGAGATATCGTCCCAAGGACGTTCCAGAACAAACACCGACTCTACCACCTTCTAAAAGACGCAGTTGTACTACCTGCTCATTTGTATCTGGTTTCAGAAGGCTTTCTAAATATGACTGCAAAATATGTAAAGAATCAATCTGCCTTTCCCATGCAACTTTCGTCTGCCAGCCTTGCTTTTCTAAGTGTACCTGTGCTGCTTCTGCTGCAATTGAAACCACTGAAGATGAGTAGAAAATAATGAAGTAACATCTAAGTGCAATATCCTTTAAGTTTTTTTCCATAATTTTATATTTAAGCAATAGTTAAGTAAAGATAACTGGAGCCTATTTGGCGGTACTACCGAAAAGTGGTACTTTTAGTTTTAATAAGTTTATGGTTAATAAATGTTTTTTTTTGCATCTGATTTGGTGTAATCTCTTTTAATACATTCCTATGAAGGTCACTGACTACTTCTATAGTCCTGAAATTGAAATATGTAGCTACTATAGGTGGTTTTCTGACCTGTGCTTGTCAGGCACATTGCGCATGAACTGAGGAGAATCTATATTGCGCCTGACGGAGGGTTAAGGTTGAAGGGAGACTTTAAGTCCATCTAGTTCAACCCATATCCTATCCTAACTTGCCCTAACATGTTGATCCAGAGGAAGGCAAAAAAAACCCATGTGGCAACAAGTAAGCTTCACATTGGGGAAAAAAATTCCTTCCCGACTCCACATACGGCAATCAGACTAGCTCCCTGGATCAACGCAATATCAAGGAAACTAGTGTATATACCCTGTAATATTATACTTTTCAAGAAAGGCATCCAGTCCCTTCTTAAATTTTAGTAGGGAATCACTCATTACAACATCATATGGCAGAGAGTTCCATAGTCACACTGCTCTTACAGTAAAGAATCCGCATCTGTGAGTATGCTTAAACCTTCTTTCCTCCAGACGTAGAGGATGCCCCCTTGTCCCCGTCACAGGTCTAAGAGTAAAAAGATCATTAGAAAGGTCTTTGTACTGTCCCCGCATATATTTATACATTGTAATAAGATCACCCCTAAGCCTTCGATTCTCCAAACTAAATAACCCCAAGTGTAATAACCTGTCTTGGTATTGCAGACCCCCCAGTTCCCTAATAACCTTGGTCGCTCTTCTCTGCACCCGCTCCAGTTCAGCTATGTCTTTCTTATACACCGGAGACCAGAACTGTACACAGTATTCTAAGTGTGGTCGCACTAGTGACTTATATAGAGGTAAAATTATGTTCTCCTCATGAGCATCTATGCCTCTTTTAATGCATCCCATTATTTTATTTGCCTTTGCAGCAGCTGCCTGACACTGGCCGCTAAATGTGAGTTTGTCGTCCACCCATACACCCAGGTCTTTTTCAGTGACTGTTTTGCCCAGTGTTTTACAATTAAGCACATAATTATACATCTTGTTCGTTCTACCCAAGTGCATGACCTCACATTTATCCCCATTAAAGCTCATTTGCCATTTATCAGCCCAAGCTTCTAGTTTACATAAATCCTCCTGTAATATAAAATTGTAATCCTCTGTATTGATTACCCTGCAGAGTTTAGTGTCATCTGCAAATATTGAAATTCTACTCTCTATGCCCCCTACAAGGTCAATAATAAATATGTTAAAAAGAAGCGGGCCCAAAACTTACCCCTGTGGTACCCCACTGCTAACCGTGACCCAGTCTGAGTGTGCTCCATTAATAACCACCCTTTGTTTCCTATCCCTGAGCCAGCTCTTAACCCACCTACACATATTTTCCCCTATCCCCATTGTTCTCATTTTATGTATCAACCTTTTGTGTGGCACCGTATCAAAAGCTTTTGAAAAGTCCATGTACACCACATCCACTGCATTCCCTTGGTCCAGTCCGGAACTTACCTCTTCATAAAAGCTTATCAAATTAGTCTGACAGGAACGGTCCCTTGTAAACCCATGTTGATATTGGGTCATGAGGTTATTCTTCTCCAGATACTCCAGTATAGTATCTTTTAGAAAACCCTCCAGGATTTTACCCACAGTTGAGGTTAAACTTACTGGCCTATAATTTCCAAGTTCAGTTTTTGTCCCCTTTTTGAATATTGGCACCACATTTGCTATACGCCAGTCCTGTGGTACAGCCCCTGTTATTATGGAATCTTTAAAGATTAAAAATAATGGTCTATCTATGACTGTGCTTAATTCCTGCAGTACTCGGGGGTGTATCCCATCCGGGCCCGGGGATTTGTCAATTTTAGTGATTTTTAGACGCCGCCGTACTTCCTGCTGGGTTAAGCAGGTGACATTTAACAGAGAATTTTTATCCCTGATCATGTTATCCGTCATGGGATTTTCTTGTGTAAACACTGTTGAAAAAAAGTCATTTAGCATATTGGCTTTTTCCTCATCCTCATCCACCATTTCACCCAGACTATTTTTAAGGGGGCCAACACTCTCATTTTTTAGTTTCTTACTATTTATGTAGGTAAAGAATATTTTGGGATTATTTTTACTTTCTCTGGCAATGAGTCTCTGTCTCAATCTTTGCTGTCTTGATTTGCTTTTTACAGAATTTATTTAATCTTCTGTATTTAGTTAATGCCTCATCACTACCTACTTGCTTTAATTCTGTAAATGCTTTATTTTTGTCCCTTATTGCGCCCCTTACAGCTCTATTTAGCCATAGTGGTTTCCTCCTATTTCTCGCATGTTTATTCCCATATGGTATATATTGTGCACAGGTCCTATTCAGGATGCTAATAAACGTCTCCCATTTTCTTTGTGTATTTTTATGTCTCAGGATATCGTCCCAGTTAATTGAACCAAGATCATCTCTCATCCGTTGGAAATTTGCTTTCCTGAAGTTTAGTGTCCTTGTAACCCCTCTACTACACTTCTTATTAAAGGATACATGAAAACTTATTAATTTGTGATCACTATTACCCAAGTGACCCCCAACCCTTACATTTGATATGCGGTCTGGCCTGTTGGTTAATATTAGGTCTAGCAGTGCCCCCCCTCTTGTTGGGTCCTGATCCAGTGGTGAAAGGTAATTGTCTCTCATAGTTGTCAGAAACCTATTACCTTTGCTGGAACTGCAGGTTTCGGTTCCCCAATGTATTTCAGGGTAGTTGAAGTCCCCCATAATAATGACTTCTCCTTGAGTCGCTGCTTCATCTATTTGCTTTATGAGGATATTCTCTGTAGCTTCCATTATTTTTGGAGATTTATAACAAACCCCTATCAGTAATTTATTATTTTTCCCCCCTCCCCTTATCTCTACCCACAGGGACTCTACATTTTCATTAGATTCATATATATTATCATGAAGGATGGGTTTTAAGGATGATTTTACATATAAACACACGCCTCCCCCTCGCTTATTTGTACGGTCATTTCTGAACAGACTATAGCCCTGTAAATTATCCGCCGGTCCTGGCTCTCGTCCAGCCATGTCTCAGATATCCCCACCATGTCATAATTATGCTCCAACAACATTAACTCCAATTCCTCCATCTTGTTGGCGAGGCTTCTGGCATTAGTATACATGCACTTTATGTATCTCTCTGTACCTCTATTCTTTCTTATATTATTAACTGTTCTAACCCCACCCCCCATGCCACCCCCACCCCCAATGTCATTATTTGTGCCCAGATCTCTATCTGCACTGTCTTCCCCTCCTATAAAAGGAATACCCTCCCCCCCGTCCCTAGTTTAAACACTCCTCCAACCTTCTAGCCATTTTCTCCCCCAGCACAGCTGCACCCTCCCCATTGAGGTGCAGCCCGTCCCTAGCGTAGAACCTGTAGCCAACTGAGAAGTCGGCCCAGTTCTGCAGGAACCCAAACCCCTCCTTCCTACACCAATTCCTGAGCCACTTATTAACCTCCCTAATCTCCCGTTGCCTCTCTGGTGTGGCACGTGGTACAGGAAGTATTTCTGAAAATACCACCTTGGAGGTCCTTGCTTTAAGCTTACAGCCTAATTCCCTGAAATCATCTTTAAGGACCTTCCACCTACCTCTAACTTTGTCATTTGTGCCAATGTGCACCATGACCGCTGGATCCTCACCAGCCCCTCCCAGTAATCTGTCAACCCGATCAGCGATGTGTCGGACTCGAGCGCCAGGTAGGCAGCACACCGTTCGACGATCCCCGTCTTTGAGACAGATTGCCCTATCTGTTCCCCTAATAATTGAGTCTCCCACTACCAGAAGCAAAAGGAGTTGAGCCCCAACCAGCTGCCCCTTATAAACCCTTAATTACTGTATGAACTCCCACCCTTAATTAACCCCTTGTAAATATAGTTACACCTCAAGATTTAAATGCAATATAGTTTACCCTTAAAAACACAGATAGTAAAATAAGAGATTAACCCTGAAGAGAGAAAATATAGGTTAAACAAGCCCCCAAAGCCCCCCAAAAATTGAACAGGTAGAAAGCACTCAGCAACTTACAATTCAGCAACTCACACAGGTATTTGTTATAGGTTTTCCAAATACCTCTTCACTGAATTTCAAGTCACACACTTACCACAGTTCGCACTTACGCTCAGGTCACACTCAGCTCGTTCACACTCGCTCAGGTAGAAGATTTAAAAGAGTTTTTTTTTTTTCCCCCTTTCACCAGCACACCACCTTGCTGCTCAATGCACTTCCAAAAGGGAAGGCAGCCGACGCCCTTCTGAGTCGCTGGTGATTTCTCTGCTGGATTCTTGGAGACCAGTCTGATTCCTGCTTCCCAAAGATAAGTTTTTGCTCTGCTATTGAACTTATTAGTTTTGGTTTTGTTTACTTTGTTTTTTGGAGTTCAGCTATCCCCGGCCGGGGGTGTGCTGGATTCTTTTTCCTTGATCAGTGTTCTCTTTTGCTCTGCTTCCAGAATATTCTGAGTGCAGATATAGGGTTTGAAGTCTAGTGGCTTCAGGGTCCTTTTTGCGTTTCAGTTGTGTTGGTAATATTTTTAGCAGGGTTTTCTCGGATTGCAGAAAGCAGCTTTTCTGTCCTGTCCTTTTTAGTTAGCTTGGGCACCATTGTTTGCTCAACCTATCTTTCTATCTGTGTTAGTGTTTTCATCTTGCTTCACCGTCATTATATGTTGTGGGCTGCCTATTGCTTTGGGGTCTGCTCTGGGGCAGTTTTTCCCTTTTCTCTCTTTAGGCTTATGTAGATCTCCAGCGGTGACGAGGTGTCTAGGATCACCGTAGGAACACTCCACGGCTACTGCTAGTTGTGTGATAGGATTAGGGGTCTGCAATCCGCTAATTTCCAACCTCTCTGATTTTCTGGGCTGAGCTTGTGTTTTGTTTTTTTCCCTCCTCGATGACTCAATCATAACAGAATCATCAGCCATACCGCAGATTCTAGGGTAATACTACCCTAGCCAAATTATCAATAGTAATGCTCACCACAAATAAGTACAAAAATCCAAGATCACCTCCAATTGGAGTACAGATCAACACCAGAGCATTTCAAATGGTAAAATATAATTACTTTTATTAATACAAATATCAAAACATTAAAAGACATACAAGTTTCCAAGATCAGTGCAAAAAGAGAGGGACCTGCAACTCCCATTACATGTATTTTTCTGCTGCATGGTATAGAACCTCATAGCTAATAAGCAATCAGTTGATGTATGCTCCTGGAAAGTTATACTATAAATGTCTGCTGTTTACTCAAACATGCAGAGTATAATGACTACACAGCACAAGCTTATCGGTTCAGATAAACCAAAGTTATAAAATAACATCCATGGTATACCTATGTAAACTAGTTAGCATTAAAGCTACTGAGGCCATTACCTGAATCCTGGCAGCGTTAATGGAAGTCCCCTGGGAGAAAAATCCCTCCACCCCGACATGCACGTTTCGCTCCCAGCTTCCTCGGGGGGCGTGTCTAAACAATGGGTGTGTTGAGTTTAAATACCAGCCTCAGCCAATCAGAAAGAATCTGTCTTCCATGCTTCAGCCAATGAATCAAACTCTTTCAAAAAGCACTATAGGGATGGTTGTATGGCGCATGTGCCGATCGCGCTCCACTCCACTTCACTAAAAGACATCCTGCCGCGGTCATAATGAACAGCCTCCTATCTCCCATCATCCAGTTGACGATGAGGGACGAACACCGTCAGTGTAACTGCCCACGGCACGCATGTCAGGAGGGTGCCGAACCGCGCATGCGCACTCCAACCCCATACTGCTCATATCATTGGCCCACATAACTAAACGATTGAAGCGAAATTCAGTATATTAGTCATTGTAAAGCATAAATGATCATTGTGCGTAAACATAATCACTATCATAACCTGAGCAAAGGGATTTCACAATATGAAAGTATTTGATATAAAAATATGATGTTAAGTATCGCGGAAATACCCACTAACTCTTCTCACAAAATTCGAAAGGACAAATATACATACATAACACTTCAAAATGTCCATCAAAATATGCCCCATACTAAATGTGCATAATTATTACAAAGAATGTACAAAATAACCAATCACCAAACTACCGACAAAAAAATGTCTGGAAATCCCAAGATACTATATTCTGAGCCAAACCGTTGTGAAAAAATAATCAAAGTCCACCACATATACAAAGCAGGAAGAAATCCTACATAGATGATTCTGTATAAATCCGTTTTCAGTATGGCTGCACTCGGATGGATTCCGATATCTTGCTTGTAGATTTTTCCCAGACTCTTCTTACGTCATAGATAAAGCTCAGATAAAAGCAGGAAGAAATTCTGCGTAGATGATCCTGTATAAATGCCGTTTTTAGTATGGCTGCACTCGGATGGATTCCGATATCTTGCTTATTGGTTTTAACCCCAAACTCTTCTTTCGTCATGGATGAGGCTCATATCAAAGCAGGAAGAAATTCTGCGTAGATGATCCTGTGTAAATACCGTTTTTAGCATGGCTGCACTCGGATGGATTCCGATATCTTGCTCATTGGTTTTAACCCCAAACTCTTCTTTCGTCATGGATGAGGCTCATACCAACAAACCCAAAATAAAATAGAAAAATGTAAGTACAACAATAACAGAAACAATAAAAACACCCAAACCTTAAAAATGATCAGGAGAAAAACCAAATAATATCCTATAGAAACGCACCAAAACCAGCATTTTCATTAAGACCTTGAGGTTGCAAAGTACCCAATTTAAATATCCACCTACACTCCAATCTGGCAAGTTCTTTACCAAAATCCCCCCCTCTAGAGTTTAATGCAATGCTGTCAATCCCTTTAATTTTCAGCAACTGTGCCTTGCACCCATGATATCTTTTAAAGTGTCTCGGTAATGTTTTGAGAACACTCTCATCTTCCACTGTTTTGGCCTTTTCTATATCTAAGCAATGCTCTCTGGTGCGAATTTTCAATTCACGGGTGGTTAGGCCCACATACACTTTATTACACGGGCATGTAGCATGATATATTACCCCTTTACTTGAACATGTTAAATGTCTTCGGATTTCAAAAGATTTAGAACCATTGAAATTCTTAAAAGTATTAGCCCTAATCAAATTAGCACAAGCCCTACATACTCCACACGGAAAAAAGCCAGGATTATCACACATAGTGGATTTAATCTTTTTGTTGGATTCAAAGTGGCTATGCACCAATCACGTAATGTCCGCGAGCATTTGGCTACCATTGAAGGATATGGATCCAGAATTTTACTTAAGGTCGGGTCACTCAATAAAACATTCCAGTGTTTATTTAAAATATTCCTCAATTGACTCCATTGATCATGGAAAGTGGTTATAAACCTCACCTTGTTCCCTGATGAGTGATTATTCTGTGCCCTACACAACAGAGAATCCCTCGGCGTCTGTTTTGCTCTATTGTAACCTTTGCGAATACTCCTATGGCTATAATTGTGTTCTCTGAAACGTTGTGATAACTCTTTGGCTTGTAATTCGAACTGATGGTCATCTGAGCAAATGCGTTTAATACGTAAAAATTGGCCAATCGGAATTCCTTGTATCAAAGTTTTTGGATGAAACGATTCCGCATGCAAGAGGGAATTAGTAGCTGTTTTTTTGCGAAATACAGTCGTAGAAAGCTCTCCATCATCAGATGCTGAAATGAAAATGTCCAGAAATGCAATACTTCGACCAAACTTATGTGTCAAATGAATATTATAAGAATTGGTATTAAGGACCTTCATTGTCTCATTCAATTCATTCAAGGAGCCCTCCCAAATAAACAATACGTCATCGATGAATCTGATCCAATTATGGATCTGCTTCATCCCTGGTATAGCATCATCAAGGAATATCTCCCGCTCCCAGAACCCCAAAAATAAATTGGCATACGAGGGGGCACAAGAGGCCCCCATCGCAGTCCCCTGTGTTTGTAAATAGATTTTTTTGTTAAATGTGAAAACGTTATGTTTAAGTACAAAATCCAATAGTTGAATAAGCAATTCAACCATGGGTTTCGGAATGTTGCTCGATCTCAGAAACCATTGGACCGCCCTAATACCATCTTCATGTCGAATAGAAGAGTAGAGCGCCTCCACATCGGCTGTTACCAATAGCATGTTATCATTCAGTTGAACCTGATTAAAATGGTTTAAGGCCGCTGTTGTATCTTTAATACATGAAGGCAGCTCCTGGACCAATGGCTTCAGAAAATAATCCACAACATCACAGATAATTTCGCAAAGACCCTCATTACTAGAGACAATTGGTCTCCCAGGAGGATTTTGAATATCCTTGTGAATTTTAGGAATCAAGTAGAAGGTTGGCAACTTAGGTTTCATGTTCTTAAAAATATCAACCAATCTCTTAGCAATGATGTGGTGTTCAAGTGCGGTTTCCAAGATCTCAATTAGCTCCTGTTGAAACTTCACTGAGGGATTAAATGTTAACTGTCTATAACAGTTCTTGTTGTTCAATAGTTTTTCAGCCTGCATTATATACATGCAATTTGGCCTGATCACTATATTACCTCCTTTATCCGCCATCTTGAACACCACATCATCCCAGGATTCCATTGTCTGCAAAGCCCTCCTCTCTTCTACTGTTAAATTAGACTGACCAAATCGTGTTCGTGGTAAAGAGGCTATATCATTGGTCACCAGCTTAGTGAACACTTCCACTGCTGGGACCAATGATAGTGGAGGAAATTTCTTTGATTTACCTACCAAATGTTTGGGGAAAAGACTCGCTTCTGAAAATTGTTCTTCCATTAAAGATTGAAGATTAGCCAGTGCTTCCTGCTCTTCCCTTGAAGGAAATAACTCAAACTGGTCCGCTTTAAAATGAACTTTCTGTAAAATTAATTTTCTTGAAAAAAGATGTAAATCCTTTACTAATGTAAACGTGTCTGCATGGGATGAAATTGAAAAAGTTAATCCCCTCTGTAACACCGCAATTTGTATATCTGACAACTCATGTTGAGATAGATTAATTATCTTAAGATGATCCTCCCGTTTGGTCAAGTTCGTATTTTTTATTGTTTTTTTCTTTCCGTATTGTCTAGTCCTTGGGAAAAATTCTTGAGCAGGCATCTGGCTCTCACTTTCGCTCAATGAAGACATCGAATGGAGGGAAGAACTACGTGAAGTGGTCCTTTTAGTTGAAATTTTTCTCAGCTGCCATCTAAAAATCTTTCCTGTGGCGAAATCTAAATTGTCACGTTCAAATTTCTTAAATTTGTCTGAGCTAATTGCCTTCTCCCACTTCTCCATATCCTTCTCCAAATTCACTATAGCTTCCTGGAAATTCACTGCTGTCATTTCTGATTGCAGTTTTTTTTGTAATTCAGTAATCTCATCTTCCAGATTCTAGGGTACTCAAAAGGGGTTCTATATGTAATGTGTGCATCCTTTATCATGTAGTAATGTATATATTTTCTCCATTTGTTTAATTGTAGGTTCCTCACAACTGGCCTTTCTTATGCCGCACTCCATCTTGAGTTTTTGATTGGGCAATCGACTATATCTGGCATCGTTCGGGCTACAAGTTCGGAAATCTGGACCAGACTTAATCAAATGGTCATGCCAGAGCTCAAGATGGGAGACTGGTTGAGGATTGCCAGGGGATTTGAGTTTCACTGCCAATTCCTCAATTGTATTGGAGCCCTGGATGGGAAGCATCCGTGTGCGTAAGCCGCCGAACTCAGGGCCCCAATTCTATAATTATGAACAATATTTTTCTGTAGTTTTGTTGGCTCTGGTTGACAGTAACTACAGGTTTATAATTGTAAACTTTGGGGCTTATGGAAGAACTGGAGACTCTAGCGTCTTCCATTATGAGTCGGCGGCTGCGCAATAACCAGTTGGACCTACCACCACCACGTCAGCTGCCAAAGGAACAAATCAAGAAGTGGTGCCTTATGTCCTAGTGGGGGATGAAGCCTTCCAATTCACCAGGCATGTAATGAGGCCATACCCGCGCAGAAACCTTGACCACCGGCGCCGGATTTTTAATTTGCGCCTTTCACGTGCCTGAAGACTGGTGGAGTGTGCCTTCGTTATTCTTTGTGCCAAATGGCGTGTCCTACAGTCTGCCATTCAGCTGAGTGAAGCCAACGTCAATGAGGTCATCAAAGCTTGTGTGGTCCTCCATAACTTCACTAGACTGCATGATTGTTCCTCATCTGATGTTGGTGAAGGTGTGTTGGACAATGGGGATAGGCCTAGCCCACATGTTCGCCCTTTACGTCATCCTCTCTCAGGACTCAAAGTCCGTGATGTGTTCACCCAGTATTTTGCTTCACCTAAGGGTGCTACTACCTGGCAAGATCAGGCTGTATCTATGTTCTGATGTTCTTATGTGTATATAAATATGATTTGTTACTGTCCTATAATTTGAGTGTTCTGTTTATATGGCCTAAATTTGTCTTACTTATTCTAATGCTTAAAATAATGAAAGAAGAGGCCCAAAGTTGCATTTTGAAATTTTTTATAAATGCAAAAAATAACTTATGATACTGTTTACCATATTTTTGTCATATGGCAGATATTTCCCTGCCCATTGGGGTTTTTTCTGTATTGCACATTATTATTTGGACACCCAAATAGGTAACAAGAAACATTTGCTAACACAAAAACATAAACAACTTTTTGGTTTTATATGTGCTGGTAGCTTGGCGGAGGTGATGGCGGGAGGCCTTCATCTCTTTGTTGGGGGTTGGGGTGCCCAGCTTGACCAGCACCCTGTTGGGGTGGATGTTTTTGGCCCTGTGGTAATATGTGTAAATGGTCATGTAGCTGCGCACCAAAGAGACCATAAGGATAATGGCGATTATACTTCTGTGGCTGACTGTAGCCACGTCCATCATACCTCCCAAATATGACCATGTCGTCCAAACCCAGGTTGTGTCCAGCCTCCAACACCGGGTCTGTACAAGTGGCCATATTGGGCAGGTTGGTTATAGGCTGCCATTTGGCCCTTTTGTGGCCAAGGTTGGTTTGGGGGGAATGGGTGGAGGTGTAGGCACACGTGCAGGCGGAACTTCAGATCCTAATTGAGCATGCAAATCTGGTTGCCGGGCAAGGCAGATACGGTTACGGGGTGAGAGCTGCCACCTCTCAAGATACTCAAACAACTCATATGGGTCATTGGGGTGTGTGCATGCATCAATTAGGATCTGAATGGATCCGCGCACACGTAGCCTCACCTCATGGGGTAGGGGACAGAGGTACCGGGCCAGGCTTCATGAATATGCCTCTTCACCCTCATCCTGGGCAGCCCTGGACAGGTAATTGACGACACCTGTGTCTACATGCCTCCGGGTATCACAGGCAGTGTTGTCTCTTCTCTGTCTCCCACGGCGGCCTACGGCTGCAGGCTGGGGGACCCCTCAAGACGGCCAGTAGGGCAGCTGCTGTTGCCGGGGTCTTCGACGTTGCTGGTGGCTCTGCTGGTTCTGTACCAGGTCCATAACCTGATGCTGGTCCTGGTGTTGGTGGAGCTTGGGGGTTGCAAATGCTCGGGTCAGATCATGGGCCAGCCACCTCTTCAAATCCCCCGGCTGGGTCTATAATGGCCTCAGTATCCGACCTGTCTCCCTCTCTGTGAGGTTGGACTAAGTTCTGTTAGGAAATGTAATAAAAAAAAATATAGCTCTGACCCTAAACAGCATATGTGTCATGTGGCATGATGTCTGTACTTACGGTCTGAGATCCATAATGGGTGCCAAAAATGACAAGCGGTCAAAATAGATGTACTTCCGCTTAGTTGGTGCTGCTGCCCCATTCCTGGCCCTCTGCTGTCTTTCCTCTGCTGGTCGCAGATGCTGCACCAGCGTCTCATCACATCCTCAACTGCAATGTGAAGGAAAATGGACTTTAACCTTTGGGAAATGTGCCAAGCAATATTCCTAACATTTCACATAGTCATGTGGCTTTGTAGGGGGTGCTTTTGAGCAAACTTTCTCGTTAGCAAACAGGGATACCTACATACACAGTATAGGATTTTAGGGGCTACTTTAAAAAAAGGTGACTTCTGGCCTTTAAGGTGATTGTTAAAAAAGGCAATTACTTACGAATTTGTTGTTGCTCCTCATGTGGCCGTTGGGCAAAGTCTGGAAACATCTGCACACAGATGCGCCTCCATGCCACCTCTTTTCTGGCCCTATCGGAGTAATGTGCATCCCAAAGTTCGGGCTTTCCTGCACCAACACAATCAACAGCTCCACATTAACGTGGGTAGACATGCTGCTGTACTCCGTGGAGGCGTACTTCCTGGATGTCTGGAGCGCTTTTTGAGCTAATTTGCATGTCTAAGCTTCCTGTTGATTGTTTGGCCCATTTCCTGTCACCAGGAGAAGTCTTGCGTATTTCTCGCAAGTCACACATGTGTTCTGTGTGTAATGCATTTTTTTTGCGCACCTATAGACTTGCATTGGTGTACTACTATCGTAGTAAGCTGACAATCGCAGCATGCTGCGATTGGCTCGGCCTGTAAAAAATACGCGAGAAAAATACGGCTGATGGGAACTACCCCATAGAGAATCATTAGTCCGTGTGTAATGCATTTTTTTAAACGCCTCTCACTCGTCCGTACTTCTCTCGTGTGACGCCGGCCGGAGGCTGTGTGCCCACGTAGCGATTTTCAAGCGTTTTTGCCGCGATTTTCGGCGTGAAAACGCTGCGAAAACGTTTAAAAATCGTGTACATGACGCCCCCATGCATTCCTATGGTATTCCGCACATGCTGTGCTAATGCTGCGCTTTTTCCGCGGCGGAATCGCATCGCGGGAAAAAAATCGCAGCATGCTCATTCTTTTGTGCGGAATCGCAAAGAATTGCCGCGATTCCGCACCCATAGGAATGCATGAGAATCGCTTACTTCCCGCATGTGGCTATGCCCACCATGCGGGAAGTTAAGCGTCTCATGTGCGGTTGGTACCCACGGTGTGGAGGAGAGGAGACTGTCCTCCAGGCCCTGGGTACCATACCCCTGTAAAAAAAAAGAATACAAAATCTGGGTATATTTACCTTCCGACGTCCCGCGCTGCATTCCCGGCCTCAGCGTTCCCAGTAATGCCTTGCTGCAAGGCCCTGTAATCATGTAGTCTCGCGTGACTCTAGCGGTCTCGCGAGATCGCTATAGCAACGCGAGACTACGTCATCACAGGTCTCGCAAGGCATCGCTGGGAACGCTGAGGCCCGGGATGGCAGCGCGGGACGCCGAAAGGTAAATATACCCCGATTTTTTATTTTTTTTAGCATTTTAACATTCTATCTTTTACTATTGATGCTGCATAGGCGGCCTCAATAGTACAAACCTGGTCACACTTGTCAAACACTATGTTTGATGAGTGTGACCAACCTGTCAATCACTTTCCAAGCGATGCTTCAAATCCCTTGGAAAGTGCTTGAATAACGCACGCGAAAATCGCAGCAAAATCGCGATCATAATCGCGGTAAAATCGCGGTGAAATCGCACGGAAAAAAACGCGCGATTTCTGGGAAGGAGTCCGGTTTTTAGTGAGCGTTTTAAAACGCTACGTGGGCACATAGCCTAACTGTGCAACTAAATGGAAAGTGAGAAGCTCCAAACATGGAGTCTGTCAGCTTCTTCATCTGTTGGCAATCCAGTTTCCTTCACTGTGAGACTCCCGGTTAAGAAGAGCCCACAAGTTCTTAATAGGGTTTAGGTCATGTGAGGATGGAGCGCACGGCTCTGCTCTGTCCACACGATGCTCCTCTCCTTACACATCGTATACACACACGGCTGCACTCCGTACACCTCGTACACACACAGCTCTACTCCGTACACCTCGTACACACACGGCTCCGCTCCGTACACCTCGTACACACACGGCTCTGCTCCGTACACCTCTTACACACGGCTCCGCTCCGTACACCTCATACACACGGCTCCGCTCCGTACACCTCGTACTCACACGGCTCCGCTCCGTACACCTCGTACACACACGGCTCCGCTCCGTACACCTCGTACACACACAGCTCCGCTCCGTACACATCGTACACACACGGCTCCACTCCGTACACCTCATACTCACACGGCTCCGCTCCGTACACCTCGTACTCACACGGCTCCGCTCCGTACACCTCGTACACACACGGCTCCGCTCCGTACACCTCGTACACACACAGCTCCGCTCCGTACACATCGTACACACACGGCTCCGCTCCGTACACCTCATACACACGGCTCCGCTCCGTACACCTCGTACTCACACGGCTCCGCTCCGTACACACACGGCTCCGCTCCGTACACCTCAAACACACACGGCTCCGCTCCGTACACCTCAAACACACACAGCTCCGCTCCGTACACATCGTACACACACGGCTCCGCTCCGTACACCTCGTACTCACACGGCTCCGCTCCGTACACCTCTTACACACGCCTCCGCTCCGTACACCTCATACACACGGCTCCGCTCCGTACACCTCGTACTCACACGGCTCCGCTCCGTACACCTCGTACACACACGGCTCCGCTCCGTACACCTCATACACACACAGCTCCGCTCCGTACACATCGTACACACACGGCTCCGCTCCGTACACCTCATACACACGGCTCCGCTCCGTACACCTCGTACTCACACGGCTCCGCTCCGTACACCTCGTACACACACGGCTCCGCTCCGTACACCTCAAACACACACAGCTCCGCTCCGTACACATCGTACACACACGGCTCCGCTCCGTACACCTCTTACACACGGCTCCGCTCCGTACACCTCATACACACGGCTCCGCTCCGTACACCTCGTACTCACACGGCTCCGCTCCGTACACCTCGTACACACACGGCTCCGCTCCGTACACCTCATACACACGGCTCCGCTCCGTACACCTCGTACACACACGGCTCCGCTCCGTACACCTCGTACACACACGGCTCCGCTCCGTACACCTCTTACACACGGCTCCGCTCCGTACACCTCATACACACGGCTCCGCTCCGTACACCTCGTACTCACACGGCTCCGCTCCGTACACCTCAAACACACACAGCTCCGCTCCGTACACATCGTACACACACGGCTCCGCTCCGTACACCTCTTACACACGGCTCCGCTCCGTACACCTCATACACACGGCTCCGCTCCGTACACCTCGTACTCACACGGCTCCGCTCCGTACACCTCAAACACACACAGCTCCGCTCCGTACACATCGTACACACACGGCTCCGCTCCGTACACCTCTTACACACGGCTCCGCTCCGTACACCTCATACACACGGCTCCGCTCCGTACACCTCGTACACACACGGCTCCGCTCCGTACACCTCATACACACACGGCTCCGCTCCGTACACCTCGTACACAGGCGGCTCCGCTCCGTACACCTCATACACACACGGCTCCGCTCCGTACACCTCGTACACACACACGGCTCCGCTCCGTACACCTCGTACACACGGCTCCGCTCCGTACACCTCGTACACACACGGCTCCGCTCCGTACACATCGTACACACACGGCTCCGCTCCGTACACCTCATACACACACGGCTCCGCTCCGTACACATCGTACACACACGGCTCCGCTCCGTACACCTCGTACACACACGGCTCCGCTCCGTACACCTCGTACACCTCGTACACGCGGCTCCGCTCCGTACACCTCATACACACACGGCTCCGCTCCATACACCTCGTACACACACGGCTCCGCTCCATACACCTCGTACACACACGGCTCCGCTCCATACACCTCGTACACACACGGCTCCGCTCCATCCACACTGGAAACCCCTCCTGACCCCACACTGAAACTTCCCCTCATCCAGCACCATGACAACCAGCACAGCAGAGTCCTGCACACACTGAGGCCCCTGATCATGTGACCCCTGACTCCTCCCCTCCTGTGACCTCATCACAGGTCCTGTGCGCACAGAGCAGCCATATATGTGGAGTGCGGCTCTGCGGGTGGAGGTCGGTGCTGGAGACTCCATTATTCTCTATGTGGAGTGCGGCTCTGTGGGTGGAGGTCAGTGCTGGAGGCTCCATTATTCTCTGTGTGGAGTGCGGCTCTGCGGGTGGAGGTCGGTGCTGGAGGCTCCATTATTCTCTATGTGGAGTGCGGCTCTGCGGGTGGAGGTCGGTGCTGGAGGCTCCATTATTCTCTATGTGGAGTGCGGCTCTGCGGGTGGAGGTCGGTGCCGGAGGCTCCATTATTCTCTGTGTGGAGTGCGGCTCTGCGGGTGGAGGTCGGTGCTGGAGGCTCCATTATTCTCTATGTGGAGTGCGGCTCTGCGGGTGGAGGTCGGTGCTGGAGGCTCCATTATTCTCTATGTGGAGTGCGGCTCTGCGGGTGGAGGTCGGTGCCGGAGGCTCCATTATTCTCTGTGTGGAGTGCGGCTCTGCGGGTGGAGGTCGGTGCTGGAGGCTCCATTATTCTCTATGTGGAGTGCGGCTCTGCGGGTGGAGGTCGGTGCTGGAGGCTCCATTATTCTCTATGTGGAGTGCGGCTCTGCGGGTGGAGGTCGGTGCTGGAGGCTCCATTATTCTCTATGTGGAGTGCGGCTCTGCGGGTGGAGGTCAGTGCTGGAGGCTCCATTATTCTCTGTGTGGAGTGTGGCTCTGCGGGTGGAGGTCGGTGCTGGAGGCTCCATTATTCTCTATGTGGAGTGCGGCTCTGCGGGTGGAGGTCGGTGCCGGAGGCTCCATTATTCTCTGTGTGGAGTGCGGCTCTGCGGGTGGAGGTCGGTGCTAGAGGCTCCATTATTCTCTATGTGGAGTGCGGCTCTGCGGGTGGAGGTCGGTGCCGGAGGCTCCATTATTCTCTGTGTGGAGTGCGGCTCTGCGGGTGGAGGTCGGTGCTGGAGGCTCCATTATTCTCTATGTGGAGTGCGGCTCTGCGGGTGGAGGTCGGTGCCGGAGGCTCCATTATTCTCTGTGTGGAGTGCGGCTCTGCGGGTGGAGGTCGGTGCCGGAGGCTCCATTATTCTCTGTGTGGAGTGCGGCTCTGTGGGTGGAGGTCGGTGCCGGAGGCTCCATTATTCTCTGTGTGGAGTGCGGCGCTGCGGGTGGAGGTCGGTGCTGGAGGCTCCATTATTCTCTATGTGGAGTGCAGCTCTGCGGGTGGAGGTCGGTGCCGGAGGCTCCATTATTCTCTGTGTGGAGTGCGGCTCTGTGGGTGGAGGTCGGTGCTGGAGGCTCCATTATTCTCTATGTGGAGTGCGGGTGGAGGTCGGTGCTGGAGGCTCCATTATTCTCTATGTGGAGTGCGGCTCTGCGGGTGGAGGTCGGTGCTGGAGGCTCCATTATTCTCTATGTGGAGTGCGGCTCTGCGGGTGGAGGTCAGTGCTGGAGGCTCCATTATTCTCTATGTGGAGTGCGGCTCTGCGGGTGGAGGTCGGTGCTGGAGGCTCCATTATTCTCTATGTGGAGTGCGGCTCTGTGGGTGGAGGTCGGTGCTGGAGGCTCCATTATTCTCTATGTGGAGTGCGGCTCTGCGGGTGGAGGTCGGTGCTGGAGGCTCCATTATTCTCTATGTGGAGTGCGGCTCTGCGGGTGGAGGTCGGTGCCGGAGGCTCCATTATTCTCTATGTGGAGTGCGGGTGGAGGTCGGTGCCGGAGGCTCCATTATTCTCTATGTGGAGTGCGGGTGGAGGTCGGTGCCGGAGGCTCCATTATTCTCTATGTGGAGTGCGGGTGGAGGTCGGTGCCGGAGGCTCCATTATTCTCTATGTGGAGTGCGGGTGGAGGTCGGTGCTGGAGGCTCCATTATTCTCTATGTGGAGTGCGGCTCTGCGGGTGGAGGTCAGTGCTGGAGGCTCCATTATTCTCTATGTGGAGTGCGGCTCTGCGGGTGGAGGTCGGTGCTGGAGGCTCCATTATTCTCTATGTGGCGTGCGGCTCTGCGGGTGGAGGTCGGTGCTGGAGGCTCCATTATTCTCTATGTGGAGTGCGGCTCTGCGGGTGGAGGTCGGTGCAGGAGGCTCCATTATTCTCTATGTGGAGTGCGGCTCTGCGGGTGGAGGTCGGTGCCGGAGGCCCCATTATTCTCTATGTGGAGTGCGGCTCTGCGGGTGGAGGTCAGTGCTGGAGGCTCCATTATTCTCTATGTGGAGTGCGGCTCTGCGGGTGGAGGTCGGTGCTGGAGGCTCCATTATTCTCTATGTGGCGTGCGGCTCTGCGGGTGGAGGTCGGTGCTGGAGGCTCCATTATTCTCTATGTGGAGTGCGGCTCTGCGGGTGGAGGTCGGTGCAGGAGGCTCCATTATTCTCTATGTGGAGTGCGGCTCTGCGGGTGGAGGTTGGTGCTGGAGGCTCCATTATTCTCTATGTGGAGTGCGGCTCTGCGGGTGGAGGTCGGTGCCGGAGGCTCCATTATTCTCTGTGTGGAGTGCGGCTCTGCGGGTGGAGGTCGGTGCTGGAGGCTCCATTATTCTCTATGTGGAGTGCGGCTCTGCGGGTGGAGGTCGGTGCCGGAGGCTCCATTATTCTCTGTGTGGAGTGCGGCTCTGCGGGTGGAGGTCGGTGCCGGAGGCTCCATTATTCTCTGTGTGGAGTGCGGCTCTGTGGGTGGAGGTCGGTGCCGGAGGCTCCATTATTCTCTGTGTGGAGTGCGGCGCTGCGGGTGGAGGTCGGTGCTGGAGGCTCCATTATTCTCTATGTGGAGTGCAGCTCTGCGGGTGGAGGTCGGTGCCGGAGGCTCCATTATTCTCTGTGTGGAGTGCGGCTCTGTGGGTGGAGGTCGGTGCTGGAGGCTCCATTATTCTCTATGTGGAGTGCGGGTGGAGGTCGGTGCTGGAGGCTCCATTATTCTCTATGTGGAGTGCGGCTCTGCGGGTGGAGGTCGGTGCTGGAGGCTCCATTATTCTCTATGTGGAGTGCGGCTCTGCGGGTGGAGGTCAGTGCTGGAGGCTCCATTATTCTCTATGTGGAGTGCGGCTCTGCGGGTGGAGGTCGGTGCTGGAGGCTCCATTATTCTCTATGTGGAGTGCGGCTCTGTGGGTGGAGGTCGGTGCTGGAGGCTCCATTATTCTCTATGTGGAGTGCGGCTCTGCGGGTGGAGGTCGGTGCTGGAGGCTCCATTATTCTCTATGTGGAGTGCGGCTCTGCGGGTGGAGGTCGGTGCCGGAGGCTCCATTATTCTCTATGTGGAGTGCGGGTGGAGGTCGGTGCCGGAGGCTCCATTATTCTCTATGTGGAGTGCGGGTGGAGGTCGGTGCCGGAGGCTCCATTATTCTCTATGTGGAGTGCGGGTGGAGGTCGGTGCCGGAGGCTCCATTATTCTCTATGTGGAGTGCGGGTGGAGGTCGGTGCTGGAGGCTCCATTATTCTCTATGTGGAGTGCGGCTCTGCGGGTGGAGGTCAGTGCTGGAGGCTCCATTATTCTCTATGTGGAGTGCGGCTCTGCGGGTGGAGGTCGGTGCTGGAGGCTCCATTATTCTCTATGTGGCGTGCGGCTCTGCGGGTGGAGGTCGGTGCTGGAGGCTCCATTATTCTCTATGTGGAGTGCGGCTCTGCGGGTGGAGGTCGGTGCAGGAGGCTCCATTATTCTCTATGTGGAGTGCGGCTCTGCGGGTGGAGGTCGGTGCCGGAGGCCCCATTATTCTCTTTTTTTTTTTTTTTTTTTTTTTTTTTTTTTAAACCAGTTATTTTTATTTAGGTTTCAAAAGATTTTAAACAATAAACAGTGGATATCAATATACATGTAACAATTCACATACAGTGGGGCAAAAAAGTATTTAGTCAGTCAGCAATAGTGAAAGTTCCACCACTTAAAATGTTGAGAGGCGTCTGTAATTTACATCATAGGTAGACCTCAACTATGGGAGACAAACTGAGAAAAAAAAACCAGAAAATCACATTGTCTGTTTATTTTTCATTTTATTTGCATATTATGGTGGAAAATAAGTATTTGGTCAGAAACAAGCAATCAAGTTTTCTGGCTCTCACAGACCTGTAACTTCTTCTTTAAGAGTCTCCTCTTTCCTCCACTCATTACCTGTAGTAATGGCACCTGTTTAAACTTGTTATCAGTATAAAAAGACACCTGTGCACACCCTCAAACAGTCTGACTCCAAACTCCACTATGGTGAAGACCAAAGAGCTGTCAAAGGACACCAGAAACAAAATTGTAGCCCTGCACCAGGCTGGGAAGACTGAATCTGCAATAGCCAACCAGCTTGGAGTGAAGAAATCAACTGTGGGAGCAATAATTAGAAAATGGAAGACATACAAGACCACTGATAATCTCCCTCGATCTGGTGCTCCACGCAAAATCCCACCCCGTGGGGTCAGAATGATCACAAGAACGGTGAGCAAAAATCCCAGAACCACGCGGGGGGACCTAGTGAATGAACTGCAGAGAGCTGGGACCAATGTAACAAGGCCTACCATAAGTAACACACTACGCCACCATGGACTCAGATCCTGCAGTGCCAGACGTGTCCCACTGCTTAAGCCTGTACATGTCCGGGCCCGTCTGAAGTTTGCTAGAGAGCATTTGGATGATCCAGAGGAGTTTTGGGAGAATGTCCTATGGTCTGATGAAACCAAACTGGAACTGTTTGGTAGAAACACAACTTGTCGTGTTTGGAGGAAAAAGAATACTGAGTTGCATCCATCAAACACCATACCTACTGTAAAGCATGGTGGTGGAAACATCATGCGTTGGGGCTGTTTCTCTGCAAAGGCGCCAGGACGACTGATCCGGGTACATGAAAGAATGAATGGGACCATGTATCGTGAGATTTTGAGTGCAAACCTCCTTCCATCAGCAAGGGCATTGATGATGAAACGTGGCTGGGTCTTTCAACATGACAATGATCCAAAGCACACCGCCAGGGCAACGAAGGAGTGGCTTCGTAAGAAGCATTTCAAGGTCCTGGAGTGGCCTAGCCAGTCTCCAGATCTCAACCCTATAGAAAACCTTTGGAGGGAGTTGAAAGTCCGTGTTGCCAAGCGAAAAGCCAAAAACATCACTGCTCTAGAGGAGATCTGCATGGAGGAATGGGACAACATACCAACAACAGTGTGTGGCAACCTTGTGAAGACTTACAGAAAACGTTTGACCTCTGTCATTGCCAACAAAGGATATATCACAAAGTATTGAGATGAAATTTAGTTTCTGACCAAATACTTATTTTCCACCATAATATGCAAATAAAATGAAAAAAAAACAGACAATGTGATTTTCTGGATTTTTTTTTCTCAGTTTGTCTCCCATAGTTGAGGTCTACCTATGATGTAAATTACAGATGCCTCTCATATTTTTAAGTGGTGGAACTTGCACTATTGCTGACTGACTAAATACTTTTTTGCCCCACTGTATCTTGTAATAATACAATCAAAGCCATCCCCCCCTCACCCCTCCCCCAATACTCCTTGTGCCGGGTATACTTGAGAGTCTTAGCAATCATATCACCGCCATACAGGCGGACCATATTTTTTCGAAAGTTCTCTCACCATGCCTTCGCCTGTAAATGCTTTCCTCTAAATGCATTACCGTACGTGTCTGAGCAATAAATTCCCTCCTAGTGGGGGGGTTCCGAATCCTTCCATTTTCGTGCTATTAGTTTGCGTGCCACATACAGCAACCTCGCTATTACCACCTTGTAATGTTCTGAGACAGGTATCCCATCCACCTCCCCCAAAACACACAGCACTGGATTCCTGTCGAGCGTACATGCATAAGCTCTCTCAATTTTGTTGATAACGACCAGCCAGTATGCCACCAGCCGCGGACACGACCATAGCATGTGTAACTGTCCGGCCTGGTCTGTGCCACATCTAGGGCAGCTAGAGTCTCCCCTCAAGCCCGCCTTGAATAGGACCAGCGGTGTTTTGTATGTTCTTTGTATTACATATAATTGGGAGAGCCGTGCCTGCCCGCTTAGAGAGATCTTCGGGACATATTCAAGAATAGCCTCCCATTGTTCTGTTGTGAGGGTACCCACCTCCCTCTCCCATTTACTCTTTGCAGTGAGGTGATTGTCCCCCAGATAGGAGTGTAGTAGATCATGATATATGCTCGATATAACTCCCCTCGTCCCTCCCTTCATACACACAAAGTCTAGTACAATGTCGCCCTGAACCGTCATGGCTCCCAATCTACACTGTGCCCTCCAAACACGTCGAAGCATATAGTATTGAAACCCCCATACCGAAGGCAAATCAAATTCCTCTCTCAATGTCTCAAAGGTCTTCAAGTTCGTTCCACTCTGCAGCTGTCATACATATCTCACTCCTTTCGCCTTCCAATTGCCCATTTGACGCAGCTTATTAAGTTCCGGCAGATGCTCATTGTCCCACACCGGTGAGTACCTAGTCAGCTCATCCACCCCTCTGATCCTTTTAATGGTGTCCCATACCTTCTGAATCATGCCTATGGTAGGATATGGTGCTCCCAGTTTCTTAAAGGTACCATCCTCTAGACCCTGGATAAGTGGGCGTCTCCCGGTCACATGTACCAGCACCCGGTGAGCTGCTCCTCCACAATCAAGCTCTCTCCATCCCCTCACATGCTGGCCCTGTACTGCCAAGAAATAGACCCATGGATTTGGTGCGGCCAGTCCTCCCTCTTCCTTTCCTTTTTGCAGAGTTCCAAATTTAATCCGTGCCTGCTTCTTGCCCCATATCAAGGATCTGAAGATAGAATCAATGCCCCGAAACCGTTTTTTTTGTTAGCCATATCGGCGAATTGTGCAAAACGTACATTAGTTGTGGCATAAGGACCATCTTAATCAGGTTAGTTCTACCCGTTACCGTTAAAGCCAATTTGCACCATGCACCTATTTTCCCTTTAAATTTCTCTAGCAGAGGAACCAAATTCAGACCCGTGAATCGGGACAGTGGAAGAGCTACCCATATCCCTAGGTATTTAAACTGTGAAACTAGCTGGAGTTGTTTCCCCCTCTCATCTATCTCCTCCGCTTCTATTGCTCTATCCACAGCCATGACATAAGACTTGTGCCAATTTATCTCCAGTCCCGAAATGCTCCCAAATTGTTTAATTACATCCATCGCGCACCCCAGTGTCTCTCCTGCACTTTCCAAAAACAACAGGATGTCGTCGGCATACAATGATATTTTTTCTTCCAGCTTCCCAAATTTAAATCCGACCACTCCCCTCTCAGCTCTGATCTTGGCCGCCAGGGGCTCCACTGCCACCGCGAACAATAGCGGGGACAGCGGACACCCCTGCCTTGTGCCCCTATGCAAGTCAAACATCCCGGACTGTTCTCCATTCACCTTTACTACCGGCTTTGGGGATGAGCACAATAACTTCACCCAGGCCATGAACGTGGGGCCGAATCCCATCAGTTCCATGATTTTCCATAAGTATTGCCATTCCACGCTATCAAATGCATTCCTAGCGTCCAATGACATCACTATTCTCCTGCCACCATTATCAGCAGACAGTTGCATATTAAGAAATAATCTTCTTAAGTTAACAGCCGTGGAGCGGTTAGGCATAAAGCCCGACTGGTCCTCGTGTATAATGGTATGCGCAACCCCGGTGAGCCGGGTGGCCAGGATCTTAGCGAGTATTTTGACATCCGTTGTCAACAACGAAATGGGCCTGTACGACTCCGCATCCATGGGATCTTTTCCCTCCTTCGGCAGAACTACTATCACCGCTTCCTCCATTGATCTCGGCAGTGCCCCCGTCACTAAAGCCTCATCAAGCACAGATTTCAATTTCGGAGCCAGCAGTTCCACTAACTCCCTGTACACCTCCCCAGGTAGACCATCAGCTCCCGGTGATTTGTTATTGGGCATAGACAGTATTGCACATTCCACCTCCTCCACACTCACAGGTTCTTCCAACCTCAACCTATCTTCCTCAGACAATTTAGGTAGTGAACTGCCTTCCAAAAAATTCTCCACATCCCCCTCTGTGTCCCTTGCTCTCGAAGTGTACAGTGCCATGTAATATGTCTTGAAGACCTCCAGTATGTCCTTTGTGTCTGTCAGTCGCCCCTGTTTGATCTCTCAGTTTATACACCCTGGAAGACTCCCTCTGTGCCGCAGATATCACCGCCAACAAGTGACCTACTCTCTCTCCTTCTTCAAAGAATTGGGCTTGCTGAAATGCCCTTTTCCTCTCAGCTTGCATCATGTGCAGTTTATCAACTGCCTCCTGAGCCAATTTTAGTCTATTGTGAGCTTCACTCGTTGGCGCCAAAATCATGTCTGCCTCGGCTCTTGTCAGGTCATCCTTTATTTGTTGATCTGCCAATTTAGTTTTGGTCTTACACCTCGCAATCTCACTTATAAAAAGTCCCCTCGTAAACGCCTTCATGGCATCCCATACCGTTGTGGCCTCAGTGCTCCCTTAGTTCATTTGGAAGAAGTGCTCTAGCTCTTTGGTTATGCCACCCATGTCCACCACTTTAAGCCACGTCGGGTGAAGACGCCAACCTCCCCTCTGACCCTGAGCAGATCTCACCAGAAGCGTGACCACCATAGGACCATGATCCGAGAGAGTCCTCTGTAGGTATTCCACCTCCCCCACCATCCCGTCCATAGCGGTATCCCCCAAAGCCAGGTCTATCCTCGACAGTGTTCCATGTGTTGCCGAATGACATGAAAAAGTCCTCTTACCCTCATTTCGTCCTCTCCACAGATCTACCAGCCCAAGTTCCCCTACATACTTCCAAAGGCAGTCATCCTGTCCTGTCCAGCTTCCGTACCTGCCGGTCTTACTTTATCCCAATAATCATTCATAGTGTTGTTAACATCTCCCATAATCAACAACGGAGTCTCCCCCCATCTGCCCGTCAGTTCCAGTACTGCTTGTAGTTTCTTTTTAGAGTAAGGTGGAGGGATATATAAAGCCACTAAAATCATTTTGTGTCCGAACAATCTGCAAGCAATCCATACATACTGCCCTTCACTGTCTACATGCACTTCCAGCTCTTCATAATGTGTGTTTTTGTGTATTAGGACTGACACCCCCCTGGAGTATGAGGAATTAGTAGAATGATATGTCTTTAGCATCCAGGCTCTTGACAACCAGTGCATAGTGTCTCTAGCGAGATGTGTCTCCTGCAAGCACGCGATCATAGGTTCACAGGATTTGATATGATTCAGAACAGCCGCCCTCTTAACCTTATCAGATATACCACGTACATTCCAACTTAACATCCGAACAGTACGGTTACTCATTGTTCTTTCTAATGCACAATCAATCATCATCAAGTAACATCATTACATTGTGGTCCCAATCATACCCGGTCAAACAGCATGAAAACCCCCATCTCCCTACAAATCCGCCCCACCCACCTCCCCCCATCCCTCTCCGCTTCCCCTCCCCCCACCCTTCCCCTTTTGCAGTTGTCACTCTCTCCCCAACGTGAGAGTGGGAGCTCAAAGAACCTGAGCAACGTCTCAGTATTCCGCACTTCAACATGCGTCGTGTCCTCCTCCACCATTGGCAGCCTCTCCGCCATATTGTCAACAGTATGCATAGTCCCGAACCATTAGTCAAACAATTAACCATATTACGTAGATCCCAGTGGGGAGTTCTCCCCCTCCTCTGCGCTCCTATTTCGCAGAGTAAAGCAGCGCCACAACCCTGTCCAGTGATCAGTCTAGCAGGGTCATGTGGTCATATTGCCATTATCTTCTCTCAATTTGCTCCGGTTGTGCTCCAACCACGAAGCAGCCTCAACCGGTGACGGGGAAAAAAATGACCTTTCCAAAAGCTTCCACTCTTAATTTAGCAGGATAAATTGTAGAGTATTCCAAATGCAAAGAGCGGAGCTGTTTCTTCACTTTGCCATACCGCAGTCGCAACTTTTGCACCTCGGCTGAGTAATCCGGGTATATTTCGATTCGTTTGCCCTCCAGGTTAAGATCTGTCAACTTTCCAGCCTTTCGTAAGATAGTGTCCCTGTCTCTGCAATTCAGGATTCTGGCTAGCATCGTGCGAGGTCCATCTCCCGGCACTGGGGGTCTCATGGGTACGCGATGGGCACGCTCCACTGCAAACACTCTCGACAAGTTATCAGCACCAAACTTGTCCAGCAGCCAGGTTTCAATAAAGGCTGTGGGGTCAGCACCCTCAGCTCTCTCAGGGATGCCCACAATGCGCAAATTGTTCCTACGTGACCGGTTTTCCAGGTCATCATTTTTATTGGCTACTACTGTGATCCTCTGAGTGTGCTGTTGTTGTGTCTTTTGCACTGAGGTTAAGTGATCTTCTGTTACACCAACTCTGTCCTCCACCTCAGTTAATCTGGCTGTAACTTTCTGCATAGATGTTTTTCCATTATTCTCTATGTGGAGTGTGGCTCTGCGGGTGGAGGTCGGTGCTGGAGGCTCCATTATTCTCTATGTGGAGTGCGGCTCTGCGGGTGGAGGTCAGTGCTGGAGGCTCCATTATTCTCTATGTGGAGTGTGGCTCTGCGGGTGGAGATCGGTGCTGGAGGCTCCATTATTCTCTATGTGGAGTGTGGCTCTGCGGGTGGAGGTCGGTGCTGGAGGCTCCATTATTCTCTATGTGGAGTACGGCTCTGCGGGTGGAGGTCGGTGCTGGAGGGCTTACCAGCTCATACAAAACATACACAACTCGTTCCCCAGGTCGGCGCTTCGAAGATGTGTGGTGCCTCCAGAACATACATTGCCAATACCAGCGGTGCTCGTTTGTCATCAACCTGACATGCAGGTTGTTGCAGGGGTGAACTCTGGATCTGGGCGTCCCCTCTGTTATGTGGTTCCCTGATGAGGAGCGGTCTTGAGGGTCCAAAGGCCCCTCATTAAGGGGAGGGTACTGCCATGATCCATGCTGGATCATGACAGATAAAAGCACATGTAACCTTTCTTTTTTTTTTTTTCCTTAAGCTGTGTGCTTAAGTTTGGTTTTGCCCCCGGTGGCCATTAGGATTATTACACGGTGGTGAGCGTCATTGCACTCTGGTTTCTTTAGTAGTGCATGTGATATAAAGCAGGTGTGATTGCTGGCTCTTACCTATAAGCGTGTCAGGTGTTGCAATCACTGTTGGTGATAGTGTTCTGTGTTTGTGTTTTCATCTTGCTTCACCGTCAATATATGTGGGGGCTGTCTATTCCTTTGGGGTCTGCTCTGGGGCAGTTAGTTTTCCCTTTTTTTGCTTTAGGTTTATGTAATCCTCCGGCGGTGATGAGGCATCTAGGAACATTGTAAGAACGCTCCACTGCTACTGTTAGTTGTGTGGTTAAGATCAGGGATCTGCAATCTTCATAGTTACTAACCTCTCTGGTTTTCTGGGACATAGCTTTTTGTTGTTCCTCCTCGGTGACCCATTCATAAGTGTTCATTTCAACCATCCTTGGTGGAGGAAGGATCTAGAGAGGTCCTAGCAGCTCAGTCAGAGCCCTGTTGTGGAAGGAATCAGAGGGGATCTCCTTGCAGAGCTTGGTGGCAGCTATTCAGGAGGAAAGCTGCATTCTGGTGGTGGACTCTGTTGCTGGGAGCAAGAGCAACAGAGCAAAGCTAAGTGGTGTTTCCCTGTCTGTATTTTTCCCTGGTGTGTATTAGTACAGCGGTGGGGCCAGTGCCAGCATCACCCAGCTCCCTAGCAAGGGATAGGTGTAGGGTGTGCTGGGGTGACAGGTATCCTGATCGGCGCCCAGTTGCGGAACCGGCCTAGGGAACGTTAGGAGTGTGAGGGACACTGACTCAGGGGAGTGCAGGAGGTCTCCACGTCCCCTTTCCCTATCCCAGGGCCCACCGTTGTAACTGTTTCTCCTTTCCCCGTGTCTTGTTGTTTTAGTTACCGGCCTGCGGGCCATGTCACATAGGACAGTTTCACGTGCCGTGTCTTGTTGTTTCAGTTACGGGCCTGCTGGTCGCGTCACACAGGACGGATCCACGTGACATTTCTACCTTCTATAATCACTATAGACTTGACCTATCATCAACTTCCGACCTAAGCTTTGGTAGGACGGTCCTTGGCACGGTGGTTCCACCCAGGTGATGGTCTCTGGAATCTCTCCAGCGGGTGCTGTCGTGGCAAAGGGTAAAAAGCCGGATTACTTACCTGTAATGCTCTTTTAATGAGTCCACGACAGCACCCGCTCACTTCCCTCCCTATGAATATAATAATGATAGATACACTATTAATATGTGGTGTATTTCTTAAATGTAAAGTAAATAAGTTAAACTTAAAATACAAGAACGTTGCCTAACCATTGGCGGTCCTCCTGGTACTCTGAAATACAACTGAGGCGGCGAGGCGGACCGCCCCCTTTTAACTCTCTGTAGTTTTCCTGTTCCTATGGGGCGGATCCGCTACCTCCAGTGGGTGCTGTCGTGGACTCAGTAAAAGAGCATTGCCGGTAAGTAATCCGGCTTATCTAACACTTCATCCATTGCTCTTGCCTCCTCCACCTCTTGTAGGGCCTCTACCTGTGCCTTCAACCTCTCTCTTAATGAGACACGTATCCCACCAAGGACAAAATCTGCAAGGCGTTTGTATGTTCTCCCCGTGTTTGCTTGTGTTTCCTCCCGGTACTCCGGTTTCCTCCCACATTCCAAAGACATACTGATAGGGAATTTAGATTGTGAGCCCCACTGGGGACAGTGATGCTAATGTGTGCAAACTGTAAAGCGCTGTGTAATATGTTAGCGCTATATAAAAATAAAGATTATTATTATCCCAACATTGCAGAGAGATTCCCCCCTTCCTCTGTACTGCGCAGCCAGGTCTCGCCACAGTCAGGCAGTGTTAAAATTAATATGTCTTGGAAATTGCAGTCACACAGCTTAAGAATTGTGGACAGCTATCCAGGCCGAGTTTGAACAATGGCAGTCTCCATACAAACTGGATGCAAGAAATGGGGTTGTGATAACGGTGCGATCATGTCTTGCATGGCTCACGTCCTCAAACTGGTGGTACAGAAATATCGCTACCATTATCCGGCCTGGATGCGCTGCTGCAGAAAGCACGGTTGCTGTGTTGTAACTTCTGCCATTTGTACCCCGCAGGTCAACGACTTGCATCGCTACAGTTGTCCCACTGGTTAACGGTTTTATATGCAATCTGCCGACACGGTGGAATTTCACTCTCTACAGCGACTGTGGCAGCAGTGACAAGCCCTGGTGCAATATGTCCTTTTGCATAGCCTGGTCCAACGTAGTACAGATGTGGTGAAATCACGCTTGCTTAATGAGCACAGATGAATGACCTTTGCACCCTTCTGCATAGTTTTGAAATGACTATTAAGATGGTTTTTGCTAGCGATGCCATCATCTGTATCACTATTCTGGTCTTCTACATGCTGGAGCACACTTTCAGTAGTCTGCGGGAGGTTATGGTGGTCCCAAAGGAAGAGGAGGAAGATGCGGAAGTGATATCAATATCTCAAAGTTCTGGACTGTTGTCGCACAAGCAGGTGCCATGGGAGGGCGGATTAGAGTGATAAAGGGGGGCTCATGGTACCAGACAAACTATTAGTGAAGGTGCAGGAGCTGAGGAATGAATGGAGGAGGACAAGGAGGAAGAGGTGATGGGAATGCAACAGTCAGGAGATGACGAGGGTAATGATCCCCTCTCTGTTGTCCATGGTTGGTGGGAGAGGATGTAGGAAGCAAGCAAGCTTGAGTGTTATCCTTCCACCAAGACACCATGGACTCAGACCTCATGGAAGTGCCCCACATATGAGCGCCGCCTTGCTGCACCATCTACAACATGATGCCCATATTTTTAGGATTAGAAATTGTGCTGGCTACTGGGTTGCCACTCTATTAGATCCACGGTACAAGAGTAAATTTTGCCAAATGTGTTCCCCCCCCCCCCCCTGTAATGGGATGTGCATATGCTGCTGGAATATCGAAACTCGCTTGTACACAAAATTGAGTGGTTTTCCTCAAGATGGCAGTCACGTACAATTAGTGCATCACAGTTATAGAGTTAAACCACTGGGAACGTGCAAGAACATTAGCATCAGCAGGGTAAGTGGCATAAACAATTTCTGTGACTCGTTTCATACATTTTTATTTCGGTATGTGCACCAGCAGAAGAGAGTGCAAGTTTGACACTTGAGCGACTAGAGAGGATGGTGCAGGAGTATCTTCAGCTCAATGTCAATTCCATCAGGGGGAATTTGGACCCGTTTGCATTTTGGTCTTCAAAAATGGCTGAGTGGCCTAACTTTCATCAAGATGAACAAGTCATGGATCTCCAATGACTTCTGCAGATTGGGCGATGGTGTAGTTTTCAGTGGGCTGCATTGATCTTGCATTACTGTACTCTGTGACACCTTTGTTGTGGATCCTGTGCCTGTTGTTGCTATTGTTGCTAACAATTTTTGGAATTGTGGAGATTCTTAAGTTGTGTCTTCATCTGATGGCTTGCCTGTAGTGGAAATAGTGTCTGAGCCTCATTATACAATTTCTACTCTGGGGAAATTGATGACACTTTAGTGTTGGCTGCCCCTAATTTTTGGAAATGTTTGGACTCCAAGTTGGGTCTCCCATATGTTTGTTGCCTGAATTTGGCAGGGCTCTCAGAGCACCAGGCCTTCACCTGTCACTCATCCACCTGTTCCTGATCAATTGCATTGCAATTATACGATTGGTACTCTAGGTGAGTTGGGCGGTTGGAGAGTTTTGTTGCAGGGGAAAAACAAGGGTAATTCTGGTGCCACCTCTGAGCCCTGTACTGTGTGTCATGTTAAGGTGGAGGAAGAGGAGGATAGGACATTTGATGCAGCGCTTGCCATCTACTGGGGCACATGCTCTTTCAGGCCCTCATCTACAAGGCTTACCGCTGTGTGGCTGCAAAAGAAAGGGAGTCGAGTATTCTGTCCAGTAACACAAGTTGTGAGTTGTCTTTGGATAGGACGATATTTGCTCAGTAGAGCTTTCAGCAACATTACCACCTATCCCACATCAACCTTGAACACCAAGCCTGTTCCCCCTTCCACTACAACCTTACTTTTTCCCACTCATATTGGCTGTACCCATCCTCTTTTAACTAGCTGTTTCCAACCTAGGACCAGACCTGTAAGTCACCTGTCACTAATTTAATAATCAGTATTTATTGGCTGATATAGTGTGGCTAGACCACAGAATTAGCACAAAAGATTAATATGTTGAAATGTGGACTGGTGCCTGCATCAGAGTATTATCCCAAATGATTTTGATTAGTAAATATGACCTCTGGAGTCCTGACTGCAACACATTAGCCCAAATGATTTTGAGTAGGAAATGTGGACTACTGCATACACAACACTATTAGCTATAATGATTTTGATTAGCAAATGGGGTCTCTTGAGTCCTAACTTGGCTAAAACTGTGTTGGAAACGATTTTGAATAGGAAATGTGGACTACTGAATGCACAACATTATTGGCACAAACTAGTTTGATGCTGAAAGGTTGATTTCACACAGGAGAGGATCGTATCTAACTATATGACAAGATAACTTGTAGGAGCGGCCTCTCTGTACTGTTACACTGAGAAAATAGCGGCAGCAAAGCATGTCTGCTTTTTATATGGAGAGGGACATGTGACTTCACCAATGACAGAAGCCCTTGTGTCATGACGTTGCTGATGGTTGCTGTGCCTTGATTGGCTGCTGGAATACACACAATAAGCTCATTAAAAAACATAAAGACTGCCACTAATCTGACCTCTCCCCGCTCTTCACCCCTTTCCCTCATCAAACACGCCCCCCAATCTAACCAAAGTTGTAATGTCACGACTCGGCTGTAAGGTGACCCAGGTCAAGGAGCTCTTGCCCTGTCCCTAACACTAGGGGTGCCCTATCTCACCCTCTTCCCCTGGGATATTTCTGAAGGTGCAGATGCTGAGGCAGCCATCCTTGCCTTATATCCAGAGTTAGCCCTCCATCTGTAATTTTCACCCACCCAGGGAAGAGGAGCACTACTGTGCACCGCAGTACACCAGCCCGTCAAACTAGGCTACACAAACAAAGGTAAACTAAAAACACTTAGAAATGCAGCACAAAAGTGGATTAAATACCCACAAATTCTCACGATATAGAGTGGCAAATCAGCAATAGAGAAATAACATAAAACATAACTTTTAATAATAAATGTAAAAGCTACCAAGAATAGTAGTGCAAATAAATCACTAGATCAAATGCCACAGACCATAATGGAGGTAACTGTATAAGTCTCTGTAACAGATTACTACCAATATATACATGTGGCTATTCCAAGTCCAAAAATTTGAAAAGATTGGACCAAAAAAGTACTAGGACTAAATCAATAAGAAGAAGACCAAGTACAAAATGAACAGTTTCCTTATCAGAGGAACTAAAAAGACCTCTACCCTGTAAAGGTTATCAAGGAATATGCCTATTCATGTATATAACAAAGACATCAAAATAATAAAGCCATCAACATAATGTGAAAAGGAAAGATCTCACCACATGAAGATGGAAGATGTCCAGGGTCAGATGTCCCATCAGAGTCATATCAGGTCAGGAAGAAAAGGGGAGTTCACCCTATACAAGCCCTGTTTGAGCTACACATTCTGACACCCATGACTCCCGCCCTAACAAGGGCAGTCCACATCTAATCCCTATAAACCATAGCCCTACAAAGTCCCTGTGCTTCCCGACGCGTTTCGTCACTTATTGACTCTTCAGGGGACCTATTAGCACAAATTGGGCATCATCACAGAGTATACAGGCTGCCTCCTAAGATGACAAAACTAAAAACACCATGCATACAAATATTGACTGACCTATAACAGAGGAATACACCAGGGAGTGGAGAAAGGGGGGGGGGAAACAAAGTAGAGGAGGGAAGGAAATTGCCACACTTCCAAACCACGCAACAGTCACAGATAACTTCTCCAAAACGCCTTGTCATATGAACACCTCCTAAAAAATGCTAACTCTGACACGGTGGAAGTGGCTGGCTGAGCACAGCTGAGAGGTCAGAGTTTCCAGCATGGTCAGTTACCCCCTGTTGTGCCAAAAGAGAAAAACACCATTAAAATGAAGTGCTCTTCAGAGCAGGAGTAGGAGAAATCAGACTTTGCATTCTTTTGGATGCTCTCTGTTACGGTAACCCCGTGACAGCTAACAAAAACATTATTTGAAACGTGATCATTTACCGAAATGTGCGCAAACTTTGCTCTGGAACACTAATCCGAATGTTCTACGTTCGTGCCGAACAGACAAGTTTGCATATCTCTACTCCCCGTATCGTACACTGCACATTGATGCCTTCCTAGACAATCAGTTTTCTTTTTTTCTTCTTCTTTTTCATGGACTCATAACAGAATGAGTCCTGTGACCTCACTATAGGCACAGTCTCTGGTCCTCAGAACTGTCAGGGTCCTGAGATGCCATTTTTTGGTGTCTTTTATCTGCTGTGTTCATGTCACTTCTTGTAACTGCTTTGCAGCTTTAGAAACCTAAAGGGGTTAATAGAAGTTGAAAAACTGAAACTGTGAACAGTGAGTTTTTCATTTTTGTGCATTATGCTCCAACTTTTGCACTTTTTCGGATTGGTTACATGACGTGTCCACCTGAAAAGACACGGTGTGCACATGTCCTTACAATATACCAGCATCACTGCTCCTGTATCTCGTATTCCCATGATATTTTGTATGATTCTTCATCAGCTGATCTTCTTTCCATCTTAGGATCCTTCCAGATACAATCGTTTACAATCTTCCTAGAAAATTTGCTTTAAACTTTAACGGATGGCTACGAACAAGATGGCGGAGAGGATATTACACCTCACCCTAGAGATCCTCTTCCGGCTTACTGGAGAGGTGAGAGATTCTGATAATATCACATTACATCATTCTTATCTATGGGAATAACAGATGGACAGAACTGGAGAGGTGAGGACTCTGGAAATGTCTGTAGTGAGATTTATTAATGTGTCTCTCCATAACCAGGATTACACAGTAGTGAAGAAGACCTCTAGTGAGCGCTGTCAGGACCCTGTGTCTGAGGGATGGGGAAGACCCCTGAGCCCAATCACGGGGACTACACCTCACCCCCTGATACATGAGGACACCAATGAGCAGAAGATCCTAGAACTCACCTATAAGATGATTGAGCTGCTGACTGGAGAGGTGACACTGCTGGGAATGCTGGGACATTATACAGTAACGCTATGAAGGGATCTGGGGATGACGGTATCATTGTATGTGTCAGGTTCCTATAAGGTGTCAGGATGTCGCTGTCTATTTCTCCATGGAGGAGTGGGAGTATTTAGAAGGACACAAAGATGTATACAAGGACGTCATGATGGAGGTTCCCCAGCCCCTCACATCACCAGGTAATAGACAGGACTAAATACACACGGCCTATAATTATCTGTGTGTAAAGAATGAAGAGAGTCCCTGTATGTGTTTCCTCCAGATCTATCCAGTAGGAAGACAACACCAGAGAGATGTCCCCGTCCTCTTCTTCCACAGGACTGTAACCAAGAAGATCCCAATGTTCCTCAGGATCATCAGGTAGATGGAGAGAAGGTGTCATGAGATCTCCCCTATGATGTGTAGACGGCTGTGAAGGTCTTGTGCTCAGTCTTGTTTTATCCACCAGTATTATATGTTTTACACTTGTGTAATGAGAGCGGTGGAGATGGCAGGATTAGAGCTGATCATAGATGTGACTTCTCCATCTGTCTGTGACTTTTACAATATTTGTTTCAGGGTGAAGATCTGACCCATATTAATACTACAGAGACATATGTGAGGGGTGATGAGCGGTGTAAAGAGGAGATTCCTACATATGACTACCCAGGTTAGTAGTAACCACAAAATGCAGAGAAGTCACAGATTCTACTGTAATTACCGTACAGACGTGGTCAAAATAACTTGAATCTGACAAAAGTAATAGAAAATCTATGAAAATGAACAAATGAAAGTCAGACATTGCTTTTCAACCATGCTTCCACAGAGTTTTTTAAAAAAAATAAAACTCATGCCCCCTCCAACCTCCCTCATCTCTACTGAGAACTTTGCCACACACTTCAAAAATAAGATCGACCAAACAAGGCAAGTCTTCATTGTTCGACAACCACAACCCCTTTGTATACCAGACCAATGCCCAAACCCCATAACCTCCCTCTCCAACATCACTGAAGAGGAGTTTAATCGCCTCTTCTCCAAATTGCACCTCACAACCTGTGCACTTGACCCCATCCCATCCCACCTCCTCCCCAACCTCACCACCACACTTATCCCATCCCTAATCCACCTCTTCAACCTATCGCTAATGTCCGGTACCTTCCCTTCTGCTTTTAAACATGCCACAATCACGCCTATCCTTAAAAAGCCAACCCTCGACCCAACGGCTATGTCCAGCTATCGCCCAATATCACTGCTCCCATTCACATCCTAACTCCTGGATCTGAACTTTCCTCCCACCTCTCATCTTACTTGCTCTTTGACAATCTACAATCTCGTTACCGCCCCCATCACTCCACTGAGACAGCCCTGACTAAAATTACTAACGACCTACTTACAGCCAAAGCAAACGGACAATACTTTATACTCTTCCTTCTAGACCTGTCCTCTGCATTCAACACAGTTGACCACTGCCTCCTACTACAGATCGTCTACTCCTTTGGCATCAAAGACCTCACCCTATACTGGATCTCCTCATATCTTTCAGTGTCTCCCACTCCCACGCTACCTCCTCATCCCACCCTCTCTCTGTTGGAGTCCCCCAAGGCTCTGTTCTAGGAACCCTACTCTTCTCAATTTATACCCTTGGCCTGGGTCAATTCATAAAGTCCCATGGATTCCAGTACCACGTTTATGCCGATGACACTCAGATCTATCTCTCTAGCCCAGACGTCACCTCTCTGCTGTCCAGAATCCCGGAGTGTCTATCAGCCATATCCTCCTTCTTCTCGTCTCACTTCCTCAAGGTCAATGTGGACAAATCTGAACTCATCATCTTTCCTCCATCTCACAGATCTTCCTTTCCTGACCTATCACAGTTAATGACATCACGCTTTCCCCAGCTGCCTCGGAATAACCCTTGATTCTGCCCTGTCCTTCAAACCGCACGTCCAAGCTCTTTCTACCTACTGTCGCCTCCAGCTCAAAAATATTTCCAGAATCCGTCCTTTTCTCAACCCTCAATCTACTAAAATGCTTGTGCACGCCCTCATCATCTCCCGCCTCGACTACTGCAACATCCTTTTCTGTGGTCTCCCTGCTAACACCCTCGCATCTCTCCAGTCCATCCTTAACTCTGCTGCCTGACTAATTCATTTCTCCTCGCTACTCCTCTGCTTCTCCCCAATGCAAATCTCTTCACTGGCTCCCATTCCCTCAGCGTATCCAGTTCAAATTACTAATACTGACCTACAAGGCCATCTATAACCTGTCTCCTCCATAAGTCTCTGAACTAATCTCCCCATATCTTCCCTCACGTAATCTCCGGTCCTCCCAAGACCTCCTCCCATCCACACTTATTCGCTCCTCACCCAACTGCCTCCAAGACTTCCCCTGGATAGCCCCCATCCTCTGGAATTCTTTGATCCAACATGTCTGACTATCAACCACATTTGGATACTTCAGACGGAACCTGAAAACACACCTCTTCATGAAAGCCTACAGCCTGCAAAGACCCTGCTACCTCCTCACCACTACTGGAGATATCACCTCAACCAACACCAGAACTGCTGCAACCTACTGTCTCCTTCCCCACCATCCTGTAGAATGTAAGCCCGAAAGGGCAGGGTCCTCTCCCCTCTGTATCAGTCTGTCATTGTAAGTTTGTTTACTTTAAGTGATATCTGTAATTTGTATATAAGCCCTTCTCATGTACAGCGCCATGGAACCAATGGTGCTATATAAATAAATAATAAATAGGCCTGGACAGAAATGATGGTACCCCTGAAAATGTGACAAAAGGGACATGTTAAATCATGGTGTGTCCACTAATTAGCATCACAGGTGTCTACAATCTTGGAATTAGTGAGAGTGCCTGTATAGAGGGCTACAGATACTCACTATGCAGTTTGGTGACATGGTGTGTATGACACTCAACTTGAACCAAAGAAAGCGAAGGAAAGAGTTGTCTCAGGAGATTAGAAAGAAAATTAGACAAGCATAGTAAAGGTTATAAGACCATCTCCAAGCAGTTTGATGTTCCTGTGACTACAGTTGCATATATTATTCAGAAATTTAAGATCCATGGGACTGTAGCCAACCTCCCTGGACGTGGCCTCAGGAGGAAAATTGATGACAAATCAAAGAGACGGATAGTACAAATGGTAACAAAAGAGCCCAGAAAAACTTGTAAAGAGATTAAAGGTGAACTTCAAGCTCAAGAAACATCAGTGTCAGATCGCACCATCCATCATTGTATGAGCTAAAGTGGACTTCATGGAAGAAGACCAAGGTGGACACCATTGTTGGAAAAAAAAAAAAAATCATTTAAAAAAGCTTGACTGGAATTTGCCAAACTACATGTTGACAAGCCACAAAGCTTCTGGGAGAATGTCCTATGGACAGATGAGACAAAAATGGTACTTTTGGGCAAGGCACATCAGTCCTGTGTTCACAGACTTATAAATGAAGCATATCCAAAAAAGGATGCTGTCCCTACTGTGAAGCATGGAGGAGGCTCTGTTATGTTCTGGGGCTGCTTTGCTTCATCTGGCACATGGGTGTCTAGAATCTGTGTAGGGTACAATGAAATCTCAAGACTATCAAGGGATTTTAGAAAGAAATGTGCTGCCCAGTGTCAGAAAGCTTGGTCTCAGTTGCAGGTCATGGGTCTTGCAACAGGATATTGACCCAAAACACACAGCTAAAACACCCAAGAATGGCTAAGAGGAAAACATTGGACTATTCTGAAGTGGCCTTCTATGAGCCCTAACCTAAATCCTATTGAACATTTTTGGAGAGAGCTGAAACATGCCGTCTGGAAAAGGCAATCTTCAAACACGAGACAACTGGAGCAGTTTGCTTTTGAGGAGTGGGCAAAAATGCCTGTCGGGAGGTGCAGAAGTCTCATTGACAGTTACAGGAATCGTTTGATTGCAGTGATTGCCTCAAATGGTTGTGCTACAAAATATTAAGTAAAGGGTACCGTCATTTCTATCCAGGTCTATGTCATGAGTTTTATTTTATGAAATTCTGTGGACGCTTGGTTGAAAAGCAATGTCTGACTTTCATTTGTTCATTTTCATAGATTTTTGATTTATTACTTTTGTCTGATTCTTTTTATTTCTGTGGCCATTCTGTGTTTTTTTTTTTTAATTTTTTTATGTCATTAAACAAGGGGGTACCAACAATTTTGACCACGTGTGTATATGTTGAATTTCTACCGGCCCTGGAAGGACATTCAAGTGAGAAGCCAAACCGTTTTGAGGTCAGCAAGAAATATATAGGCAGATCAAGAAAGGATATAGAAGTAGGGTCTGGTAATAACAGATTGGCTAATTTGACTCTTACACAATTGTAGGGAAGTGGACTGATCTATGGACCTGTCTTAAGAGGAATAGTAAATGTAAGATGTGCAGTAAATATACTTCACGGGAACTGGTGTATACGTATGGGGAAACAGCTGGAATTAAGAAGAGATGGTGTAGGACCGGGTTTTGGCCTCTAGAGTGAGACAAAGAGTTGCAGGAGGAGACGGTGCAGAACTGAGGGTTTGGCCACTAGAGGGAGACAAAAGAAAGCAGGGAAAGGACTTCACAACAGCTAATGCTTAAGAAACCAAATAGTCATGGTGGGCGGAGTTATGGGGGCTAGAGAGGGGAATTCCCAGGCAGGTGAATAAAAAGGGAGAGAGAGAGAGAGAGAGAGAGCCCCAGGGAAGCCAATTCAGGAGGAGTTCAGCGCAACTCAGTTCAGGAGAAGACGGAAGAAGGACGAGCTCCGGAAAGGACTGGAAGGAGAGACAGTCAGGGGAGTGGCCCTGACAGAATAGCCACAGGACAGAGGGCGGCCGGGGTACCAGACAGACAGACTCTGCCAGGAGAAGCGCTGTGGTGGTGGGCCTAAGGCAGCCACAGTGAAAGAACCACAAGGGAAGTTGCTTTCAGGGAAAGCAGGTGTAAAGTACCCGGGCCTGTGCGTAGAAGCTGTCGTGTAGCTGTGGTCGTCGGGAGGACGGCCAATAAAGAGGAACCTGTTAGAACACACGTTGGTCTCTGTCTCCAATCTGTTCGCAGCAAAAAGGGACCACCCCCCAGTGGGCACACGTACCTACACAATAAACTAAGTGACGCTGTGACTATATTGGGAAGGCTGGTTAGAAAAGTGACAGTGCAGGAGCATGCCAGTACAAGAACATTACAGAGCAGTCATGGTGAGACGTGACATGGCAGCATATGAAGTTCTTCTATGTACAAAGGTGTTTCTCTATACCATCTGTACACAATTCATTATTGATGCCCTACTTTACGTGATGTGTTGGATGAGCTCACTTGGGAAGAATAAACATCTTGATGCAGAAATGAGCACTTTTTTGAAATGACCATACTGCTAAGAACAAAGATCATTTTCTCTCCTCTGCATTTGGCTCTGTGCTGCACCAGACAGCATAATAACACTGTTAACCTGCAGATTGATTACATATATCTGCAGGTTTACAACGTTGCAACGTGACAGGTTCCCCTTACCCCTTTGCAACATGCGCTGTACTAGTACGGCACATGTCGTGTCTCCCCCTTTGATTTGGGCTCAACGCCAACGCCCCCATCTTTTCCTGTTTTGACCAGCTGATGTGCCCGGAACAGCCGCGGGAGACAGCGTCATTTAACACGCGCTTCCGGCCATCGTTGACCCCATCACCTGATCGCGGGTCACCGATGGGTTGGCATTACAACTAGAGGTCTCCAGGAGACCATAATGGTTGTCACTGCCGGCTTGCTGTGATCGCCGCTCAGTGGTCGGCACTCATAGCAAATGAGGTATTCTGCTACATACAGACGATCTGATCACCACCTGTATGTAGCTGAGCCGATCGGGTTGTGGCAGCTTCTAGTCTCCCACGGATACTCTTAAAGCATGCCAAAAGTTAAAAAATAAATAAATAAATATTCATCCCCCTTTTTGTCCCACTCAAAATAAAACAATAAAAAATATCAAACTTACACATATTTTGGCGTTCAGAATCGCCCCATCGATCAATTTAAAAAAAAAAAAAAAAAAAATTAACCTGATCACTAAATGGCGTAGTGAGGAAAAAAAATCAAAATGCCAGGATTAGGTTTTTTTCGTTGCCGTGACATTGCATTAAAATGCAATAATGAGCGATCAAAAGATTGTATCAGCACCAAAATGGTATCAATAAAAATGTCAGCTTGGCACGCAAAAAATAAGCCCTCACCCAACCCGAGATCACGAAAAATGGAGATGCTACGGATCTCGGAAAATGGTGGAAATTTGTTTTTTTTTGGGTGTTTTTTTTTTTAACAAATTTAGGATTTTTTTTTTTCACTTAAATAAAAAAGAACCTAGACATGTTTAGTGTCTATGAACTCGTAATGTCCTTGAGAATCGTAATGGCAGGTCAGTTTTAGCTTTTGGTGAACATGGTAAAAAAAAAAATCCAAAAACCTGTTGTTGAATAGCACTTTTTTTGCAATTTCATCGCACTTGGAATTTTTTTTTCCCATTTTTGAGTACACAATATGGTAAAACCAATGGTGTCGTTCAAAAGTACAACTTGTCCTGCAAAAAAAAACAAGCTCTAACATGGCCATATTGACGGAGAAATAAAGTTGTGGCTCTGGAAAGAAGGGGAGTGAAAATCAAAAACGAAAAAGGGTAAAGTCTTGAAGGGGTTAATATGGCATAAAAATGAACCAATAAAATTGCTCGCAATTTGGGCATAGAACTGGTTCAATAGCTAGTCCTGGTATGTGCTCCACCATCCTGGTATATGCCCCCCCATCCTATTATATACTCCCCTCTCCTGCATGCGCTGCTGTTGTTCTATACATACATACATACATACATACATACATACATAGAAACAAAAAAATAAACCTTTCCCCTGCTACACACTGTTTTCGTTAAGTGTTCTAAGAAAATGGGCCTGAGTCAGTGCATGGTGATACCGTGCTATCCAGCACCATTTTAGAATCATAGAATGGTAGAGTTGGAAGGGACCTCCTGGGCCATCTGGTCCAACCCCCTGCTCAAAGCAGGATTCGCTAAATCATTCCAGTCAGATGTCTGTCCAGCCTCTGTTTGAAGACCTCCATTGAAAGAGAACTCGCCACTTCTCGTGGCAGCCTGTTCCATTCATTGATCACTCTAACTGTCAAGTTTTTTCTAATATCTAATCTGTGTCTCCTCCCATTCAGTTTCATCCCATTACTTCTAGTCTTTCCTTGTGCAAATGAGAATAAAGATGATCCTTCTACAATGTGACAGCCCTTTAGATATTTGTAGACAGCTATTAAGTCTCCTCTCAGTCTTCTCTTTTGCAAACTAAACATTCCCAAATCCTGCAACCTTTCCTCATAAGACAGGGTTTGCAGACCGGTCACCATTCTGGTCGCTCTTTTCTGAACTTGCTCCAGTTTGTTGATGTCTTTTTTAAAATGTGGTGCCCAAAACTGGACACAATATTCCAGATGAGGTCTGACCAAAGAGTAGAGGGAAATAATGACTTCACGTGATCTAGACTGTATGCTTCTGTTAATACATCCTAGAATTGCATTTGCCTTTTTTGCTGCTGCATCACACTGTTGACTCATATTCAGTCTGTGATCTATTAGTATACCCAAGTCTTTTTCACATGTGCTGTTGCTTAGCCCTATTCCTCCCATTCTGTATATGCTTTTTTCCTTTTTATTGCCCAGATGTAGTACTTTGCATTTTTCCCTGTTAAAAACCATTCTGTTAGTCGCTGCCCACTGCTCCAGTTTATTTATATCTTTTTTGAATCCTCTCTCTCTTCTCTAGTATTAGCTATCCCTCCTAGCTTTGTGTCATCAGCAAATTTAATCAGTTTACCCTCAATTCCTTCATCTAAATCGTTGATAAAGATGTTGAACAATACAGGGCCCAGGACAGAGCCCTGTGGTACCCCACTTGAGACTTTCTTCCGACTGGATGTGCAGCCATTTACGACCACTCTTTGGGTCCGATCACTAAGCCAGTTATGAATCCACCTAACAGTTGCCTTGTCCATTCCATACTTAGTCATTTTTTCAATAAGGATTGTATGAGATACTTTGTCAAATGCTTTGCTGAAGTCAAGATATACTATATCTACAGCATTTCCTTGATCCACCCAATCAGTGATTCCGTCATAGAAGGAAATTAAGTTAGTCTGACATGACTTATTAGTTACAAACCCATGCTGACTCTGTTTAATCACTTCATTCTTATCCAGGTACTGACATACATGTTGTTTAATAATTTGTTCAAAGATCTTTCCAGGTATAGAAGTCAGACTCACCGGCCTATAGTTGCCTGGGTCCACCTTCTTCCCCTTTTTGAAGATAGGAACAACATTCGCTCTTCTCCAGTCTTCTGGGACTTCTCCTGTTCTCCAAGAATTTTCAAAGATTATGGAGAGGGGTTCAAAAATTTCTTCTGCTATCTCCTTCAGTACTCTGGGGTGTAATTCATCTGGACCTGGAGACTTGAATTCATTTAGGTTAGCTAAGTGTTTCCTCACTATCTTTCTGTTTATAGATATCCTGGATTCTTCTATTCCCTTAATAGGACAGTGAAGAACAGTTGATGTTACATTTCCTTTCTGAGAGAAAACGGATGCAAAATAGGAATTTAAAAGTTCGGCCTTCTCAACATCCTGGCTTACCATTTCATCATTTTCATCCTGTAAAAATCCTATAGCATCTTTGACTTTTATTTTACTTTTGACATATCCCCAAAATCCTTTATTATTGCTTTTGACATCTCTTGCAAGCCTCAATTCATTGTCAGCTGTAGATAATCTGATTTGTGCCCTGCAGGTTCTGCAGACATTATTATATTCTTCTTTAGATATGCCTCCCTCTTTTGTTGAAGACACTGTGTGTGTGTATTTGTGTTCCATTAAAATAGCGCTGGAGATCGCGCCATGTACAGGGGCTGACTCCGACCCAACACTCCTCTTCCAGCCTTGCCAAAGCTCGTGGTATGTCATGTATTCGGTCAGCGCCTACGCTTACTGCAATCTCCAGCGCCACACTCTTCCTCCATCCTCGTCATCCTCCTGGTCACATCTGTTGGATGCGTCCTTCTGACTAGCCACACTGCGCAGGCACAGTCTATACCGGCTTCAGACAGAAGGATGCATCCAACGCTATATTATAGATACCATCATGGCCGAAAGCAAATTTTGGCAGAGTGCCAAAAATTTTGTCTGGCCCGGAGATATGTGTCTGTGTTTCATACATGTGGCAACCATGTGCCACATCAGTATCAGTATCACATACCGGCGCCTGGGAATTAGCAGTACTGTTTGCGCTGATCCTTGATACTGGTTGTTGAAGACAGCGCCCATCATTGTCCTCTGCTCAGAGCCCACTGTCTACATAGAGTAAAATTAAGAATAAAATATAAAATCACATTATAGTCACATTTAAGGGCTCATACTCATCTGTGAGGAAAATAGACGAGTGCAATCCAAAAAAAAAATCAGACCGCACTCTGATCAGTGTTATTCTAGGAGTATGTTTTTTAAGTGAGAGAACTTGCACAATTGGTGGCTGACAAAATCCTTTTTTCCCCCCACTGTATATATGTGTGTATTGAAGTATATTTCCTTGGAAAAATATGTGTAAATGATCTAGTAATTCTCTGTCAAAGTTCATGTTAAAATCATATTGCAAGCAAATGGCAAAACTACTACCTCAGGCAAAACTAATAGGTCAAGCAAATTCTTATCCTCTCTTGCTGACAACTTTATCTTCCAAAAGGTAGGGAAGAAAACAAGGGGATCTGCTACCTTTGATCTAATCCTTATAAACTTATAAACGGAGAGGAAATGGTTGAGAAGGTAAGAGTGGCTGGGACTCTAGGCGGCAGCGACCATGCAATTTTAGGATTTTGGATAACTAGAGGAGGAAGACCTGTGAAGACTCAGACTTCAAGGTTAGATTTCAGGCAGATTTTAAGGGACTCAGCAAGAGAATTGGAGGGATCCAATGGCTGGATATCCTTTAAAGACAAATATCTCCAGGAAGGATGGGAAATTTTGAAAAATGAGATTCTCAAAGCACAATCATTAACAATTCCAAAAAGAGGGAAGATGAAGAAGCATTTAAGGAAACCAGGATGGATGAACACCGAACATAAATGTGCTAAAAAGGAAGAAAGAAATGTTTAGATATGCCTCCCTCTTTCCATTTGATAAAGAAGAATATAATGCTGTCTGCAGAACCTGCAGGGGATACATCAGATTATCTAAAGCTGACAATGAATTAAGACTTGCAAGGGACATGAAAGGATTTTGGGGATATGTCCTATGAGGAACGGTTACAGGATTTGGGAATGTTTAGTTTGCAAAATAGAAAACTGAGAAGAGACTTAATAGCTGTCTACAACTATCTCAAGACCTGTCACATTGTAGAAGGTTATCTTTATTCTCATTTGCACAAGGAAAGACTAGAAGCAATGGGATGAACCTGAATGGGAGGAGACACAGATTAGATATTAGAAAAAAACTTTTTGACAGTGAGGGTGATCAATGAGTGGAACAGGCTACCATGAGAGGTGGTGATATTTCCTTCAATGGAAGTCTTCAAACAGAGGCTGGACAGACATCTGTCTGGAATGATTTAGGGAATCCTGCTTGGAGCTGGGGATTGGACCAGATGTCCCAGAAGGTTTCAACTCTGCCATTTTATGAATAGCAATTACATGGTATTCGGATGCTAGGTGTGAAACATGGGATTGTACTCTCATGAAAATCTCATGGCACGTTCATGACATTAGTCCTACTTTTCTAGACCGAAATCAGAACTTTTTTTTTTTCAAGTTAATCGGTATAAACCCTTAACACCTAATCCCCTGAAGCTATTGTCCCCTGTAAGCAAACAAAAATAAAAGACGACAATACTCTCTCACCTGTCCAAAGTTGAAAGAATTGAATTACCAATGCCGTAATCCATCTGTGCGACATTTGCTCATAATAATAATCTTTATTTAGCACCAACATATTCCACAACGCTTTACAATTCAACAGTTCATATACAACAGTCATAACAAAGTTAACGATAATACAATAATTAATGCAAAGATATTGATGACCCTGGCCATAAAAGCATACAATGCATAATCTACAATGTGGTGGGAGTGACACAAAGTACAGGGGCTTATTTACAATGATGGTCTGACCAGCTTGAGGAATTGGGGGTGGATAAAGGTCACCAGCCAATATTTGTAGTGCTTTTGGGTGTGATGGAGTTTGATGGAGGGTTATGAGGCAACCACTCCCGCTGAAGAGCAGAAGAAAATTACTCCCTGCAGCGAGAGCGGGCCTATGAACTGGGATCACCTCAGTGAGATCATTGCAGTTCACCTTGAGAAATCAGGGTGCAATGAGTCATACTACCCAGGTCACCGCTGACGCTTATAAGCAAATGTCGCACAGATGGATTACGGCGTGGAACACTTGAGATTCTTTCAACTTTGGACAGGTGAAGGATATTGTTGTTTTTTCATTTTTGTTTCTTTACATGAGACAATAGCTTCACTGGATTAGGTGTAAGGATGATTATAATATATTTTTTTATTTTATACTTAGAATAAAATTATGTAGGCGGCGTTGGCTGAATACAACTCTCAATATTGTCCCCTGCTTGCGCTGATCACAGGCAGAGCAGGGTACAATGATGCGAGCTGTTTTCAACACCTGGAGCCGGAGATCAGCGCGAACAGTACCGCTAATTCCCAGGTGCTGGTCCGTGTCACACTGATGACACACAGATGTAATTTATGTGTCATTAGTGTGCATGTGTGCGAGACGTTTTGTGGCCCGTTCTGCTAAAAAAGTCATGTCAGCTTGCCTTGCCCACAGACACACGGTCTGTGGAAACACACTGACATATGCGCAGATCCATTCACTTTAATGGGTCCACGTGTTTAAGTGTCTCCGGTACGTATGAAAACTGTCAACACACGTACTGGACACTCACGTGTAAAGAAGGCCTTAAGATTGTACTCTCATTTCCAAGATCCTATCCCAAAATATAGTAGGTACAATAATAGTGAATACCTCAAATTAGGAATGTGGTATAATTTTCCAGATTCTCTATGTCGCTTACCCCATGTCCAGGGCATTGCAGTAGCTTAGGTATCTAAGGTTATGACCACTAGCAACTAACAGTCACTATATGAGTGGTTGTAACCATGGATACCTAAGCTAATGCAATACTCTGCAAATAGGGTGAGCAACATAGCGAGTCAGAAGAACTATACTACATATTTCCTTATATTATTGTTACACCTACTACATATTGGGATAGATGATCAGAGATGGGAATACCTCTTTAAGAATATTACATGTTGTTATGGTGTATATTTGTATCTGTTGCTATAGATTGTAATGTAATAAAGCTTATTTTTAATCCTCCCTTTATTGCTTCAAACTTTTCTGGGTTTGTGTATTATGTTTGTTGATTGTACTTTAGAGGTTCAGTACCATGGGATTTGTGAACAGGTGGCTCACCACTGTCTTAGGTCATAGTTTCATTATACTTTGAGTTGTATAGCATCATGTATATAAAATATAAGGCATTGATAATGAAAAATAATAAAATCAGTTTTATTCTTGGCAGGTGACTGTAGTGTCAAACCAGATACCTATGAAAAGCATGCCATTATTCCAGCTATACCTCCAGCCCTTCAGAGCAAAAATCAGTCATCGGAGCCTTTTCAATCAGTCACCTATTTGGATTCATCACAGACTGTTAAGCAAAATAAAAGCCGCAAAAGTGATGTTGAACGTCAAATAATTCCCACAGATAAGAAACCATTTACCTGTTCAGAATGTGGGAAATATTTTAAATATAAATCTAGATTGCTTTTACACCAGAGAATTCACACAGGAGAGAAGCCATTTTCATGTTCAGAATGTGGGAAATGTTTTAACCGTCAGTCAGATTTGATTACACATTACAGGACTCACACAGGGGAGAAGCCATATTCATGTCCAGAATGTGGGAAAGGTTTTATCCAGACATCAGATCTTCTTAAACATCAAAGAATACACACAGGAGAGAAGCCATATTCATGTCAAGAATGTGGGAAAGGTTTTATCCAAAAACCAGCTCTTCTTAAACATCAAAGAATTCACACAGGAGAGAAGCCGTATTCATGTCCAGAATGTGGGAAAGGTTTTCTCCAAAGATCAGATCTTGTTAAACATCAAAGAATCCACACAGGAGAGAAGCCATACTCATGTCCAGAATGTGAAAAATGTTTTATCCAGGGACAAGATCTTATTACACATCAAAGAATTCACACAGGAGAGAAGCCATATTCATGTCCAGAATGTGGGAAATGTTATAGTTCGAGATCAAAGCTTGTTGCACATCAGAGAACTCATACAGGGTAGAAACCATTTTTTATGTTCAGAATGTGGGAAATGTTATTCCTGGGAATCATATCTTCTTCTTCATCTAAAAACTCATGTAGAGTGTGAAGGAAATAAATAAGGGAAATCAATCAGGCATTAGAGTTACATTTAGTTGACAAAAGGGTGAAACTGGATATACCTGTAGGTGTTAGGGTCCCGTTACACATAGCGACGCACCAGCAATCCCGACAATGATACGACTTGGTAAGGATCGCTGGTGCGTCGCTACATAGTCGCTAGTAAGCTGTCAGGCAGATCTACTCAACGACGCAGCAACGACACGGCGATTCGTATAATGACCTCGGCGATCGTCGGGCTCTTGTCACACAGCAGCTATTCTGACGACTCAGACCTCGAAAGGTGTGCTTCAGCGTAGCCAACAAGGTCGCTCATCGTTGTTATGGTGTCAAACACAGCGATGCATGCTGGCCAGCGGGACACCAGCGATCAAAAAATGGCCTAGGACATTTGAGCACAATCAGCGATATCGCAGCGGGGGGGTCGGTCGTTGCTATATGTCACACGTAGCAAGATCGCTGGCAAGGTTGCTGTTGCGTCACAAAACCTGTGACGTTTCAGCGATCTTGATAACGATCTCGCTATGTGTGAAGCACCCCTTAATCCTGGCACCTTAGATCCTGGATTCTCAGCTTATAGGGGGGATAGCAAATAGTCTGTTCTAGAAGGAATATTTCCTATTGTCTAAGTAGGAAGAGACAAGTATTTGAAAGTGCGCAACTTGGCTCATTGTCCATTCATAGACAGCATTGTTTATCCCATTCCCGACTTGCGCCGTATATATAAGGTGCCGCAGGAGCTGTGTTACCGCATACCACCATATAGATATGGCGCTGTGATCAGCTAGATCAGCGATCTGTCATTATACAGTTGATGTCCCATCCGGGGACAATGTAAAAGAGTTAAAATAAAAAAATAAATAAATTATAAAGATATTTTTTTTATCACTAAAAAAAAGAAAAATTATGAATCCAATAAACATTTAAACGTTTAAATTAAAATAAAAAGTACACACATTTGGTATCGCCCCTTCTGGAACCACCTGACCTATAAAACTGTCCCACTGTCCCCTTCAATGAACACCGTAAAAACAAACTAAAAAAACAAGGCAAAAAACTATGCTTTTTCATCATATTGCTGAACAAAAAGTGAAAAAATGCGCACTAAAAAAAGCAATCTACATGAAAATTGTACAGCTGAAAACATATTCTTGTCTTGCAAAAAACAAGCCGCCATACGGGTCCGTCAGGACAAAAATAAGGTTATAGCTCTCATGATAAAGTGATTCTTTTTAGAATAAAATAGTTTTTGTGTAAAAGCACTAAAGCATAAAATAATATAAATGAGGTATCGCTGTAATTGTACTGACCCGAAGAATAAAACTGCCTTATCAATTTTACTACATGTGGAACAGCATAAAAAAAACCCAAAAATATATGAATTACTTTTTTTTGTTCATTCTGCCTCCCAAAAATCAGAATATAAAGCGATCACAAAATGTCATGTGTCCGAAAATTATACCAGTAAACGTCAACTCATCCTGCAAAAAACAAGCCCTCACATGAAAAAATTATAGCTCTCAAAATATGTAATAAAAAGCATTCTCTCCAGGAACACTCTACAGGATGGCTACCAGATCATGGCTCCATCACGAGGGAAACAGATTTGACATTTTACAAGATGCCAGCTTAGGGGACCACGGCCCCAGCTGAAAGAATAAAGATCTGCTCCATTGACCATCACCAGAACCCCATGGATATGTTTGGGAAAGCCAGAATTGGCAGCCACTGGTCACCTGGCTCCATGGAGATGTTCGGAGAAGCCAGGATATGACCCTCTGGTCACTTAGCCTTGTGCCTCAATGGACTGTCAGCTTCCTAGGCATGTTGCTACCTCAATTGTGTTACACAGGTGGGGTAGGCATCCCTGGAAGCGCTGAAGTCACAGCTGCTCTTATCCTGGTGAGTCAGCGGAAGTGTGAGACTCTGTAATTTTACATCATCTTGGGTATTTTGCTGGGCCTGTTCTATATGTTATTTGCCTGTTTTGTGGTTCAATAAAGTATTGCCACATAGTTTTACCTTCACCCTGTGTTGTATTATGCCCATGGTTAAAGGAGAGTGGACGCTCGGCGGGATAATCCTTGGTCTATGAAGTTTCATCTAGCTGACTAGAACACTCACTGACCCCTGTGTCTCCACATCTGGTATCGCTGTACTCGCACTTACCCGAAGAAAAAAGGCACCTAATCACTTATACCACATGATGAACAGCATAAAAAAATAAAACCAATTCTTCACCTGCTGTTGGTTTGTTCTTTCTGCCTCCCAAAGATCGCAGTAAGGCTTGACTCATATTTATTCTGCGCTCTATGCTGAGCGCTTACATCGGGGTTTACTTGTAAATCTCAGAAATACATGATTCAAATGGAACCTCTGGTGGATGATTCCCTATAATGAGGCAGATGGAGTCACTGTGGATGCAGTGTGGCTTCCTATGATCCGGCAGTGTCTATCTTTTTAGGCGTACATAAAAGCGCTTGAATTAGTACAATGAAGAAAGGAATGTCCAGCTCCACGATGTAGTGAAAACATATAAATCCTTTTATTCACAGTCCATTCAGTAGTGAGTTTAAAAGGCCAGCATAGAAAAACAAGGCTTACGTTCTCAACGCGTTTCTGGTGACTTCGCACCCTTAGTCATGATACACAGCTTTGTTACAAACAGATCTTATATACTATATTCGGTTGGCACACCGGTAAAATAATTAACCCTGAAAGAAGTGAAGACGTGATACAGACAGAGTTAAAATCATCAACGGATTCTAAATTATACATGACAAGATGTACATTTCAACCATATACTGATAAATTTTCATGTTTTTGTAGATTAAATTTCTATTTCATTTCATCTTTTGTGTCTTGTTTTTATTTTTATTATTATTTCGTTGTTTAGCCAAACTATTTGTGTAAAACTGGGAAGGAAGGAGGAATAATTACCATTTTATTCATGTGCAAAAAGAAATTTTTATGACTTTAATACGACATAAAAAACACTTGCGATTTTAGTAATATTATGTAGCAATCCACAACAATGTGAATTGCAACTATTTCAAATTTAATTTTTATGGAGAAAAAAAACATTTATTTTAATAGTTTTTGCTTTTTATTGTCAGAATCAAGAGGTGGCAGATAATTTATCTAGAAACAAACCCGTTACATAAAAGCGCAGTCAACCACAGTTTTGTGCACCTCTGAAAAGAAGAACATCACCAAACAGAGTCCAGAGTAACACTGCTGCTGCATTACAGTGAATAACTTGGAGGTTTCATCTGAATCCTGTCAGAGTTTTAGATATAAAGTGTAAGTGCTCAGCGTAGAGCGCTGGATAAATGTGATCCCAAATGTTATGGAAAATGTTCCCTACAGAACCTTCAAATCAATCCACAAAAAAAGCAAAACATCACCTGTAAATGGAAATCTAGGTGGCTTCCATGTTACTGGTAGCACAAAGGCTCTGGAAAAGGACTATGGCTCCTCGCCTCCCAAAAGAACGTCAGCAAATTCTGCGCTCGCGAATGCAAATGTCCTCTCCTTTCTGATCACCACAGTGTGTCTAAACCACATTTAGCATCCACATGTTTGGCATTTCTGTAGTGATGACAGCCCACCTACTTTACAGTTTTGTGTCTACAGAAGCATGAGCTGGGCACTACCACATACTGGTGACTGCAACGTATGAGCACCACAATGGCGGTTTTCAATTTTCACTAAGCAACATCCACAGCTGCTTGTTCTGGAAAATACCCATGGAGTCAAAATCATCACTATATCTGTTGTGAGGTGCCAAGGGGAGAGGTACTAGAAAACAGATATATTTCCCCCCGTTTCATTTCATATGTCTCCCTGTACTGATAGTGAAGCCGGTTTATTTCACTGTAATCTGGTCCTGGTTTCTTTAGTGATCAGCGTGGAGAAGACCGGTGGTTCCCCGTCCACACGTTCAATCCAGGTTTTGATTCCTGACAGGTCCAGCTGATATAATCAGGAGGAGCTGGGCTCTCTCTCTCGTCTCCTGGGCTGGGAGCTGACACAGTAAGATTACATGGACTTCTTTGTTATTGTATAGGTTTATTTTGTAGTTAGCTTTCTATTGTTAGTTAGAGGCCAGACGGCCTTAGACATTTTATTTCATGTTTGGCATGTGTAACATTGAATGACCAATGTGCACAATAAAATACGCCGTGCCCATATCCGTGTGGAACTCGCTAGACTGCTTTTGTGACTCCATAGCCACCCGCTTGTGCCAAAGCTAAGATCCCAGCTGTGCTTTATATATATATATATATATATATATATATTCCCCACAAATGGTGTTTCAAATGCGGGCAATTGTGGCTGTTGGACTGTGACTGTGGGGAAAACGCTCTGTGTATGTCCTGGTTGAAAGCTCCGGTGCTTTTGAAGAGCCAAGAGTCCAGTAAAATGGAGGAACTAGTGAAACAGTTATTGCAAGCAAATGTTCAACAACAGCAGACTAATACTTCCAGAAGGCTCTGGAGCAGCAGCACCAGATTCAGGAAGAGCAGCTTGAGGCAATAAAGCAGGCCTTGGCTCGGCAGCCCCGAGATGAGGGGGACCGTGCACAAAGCTTTGCTAGTGCGCAGAAAGCCGTACAGAAGACTTTACTTAAAATGACTGCGGACGATGATGTGGAAGCATATTGTCACATCGCTGTCGGACTCAGGGCCTGCTGTTCAGGCTTCAGCCACTAGGAGGTGCCGGACTGGCACGTCGCCGCCAGACTCGGGGCCTGCTGTTCCAGCCTCGGCCACTAGGAGACGCCGGTCTGCCACGTCGCCGTCAGACTCGGGGCCTGCTGTTCCGGTCTCGGCCACTAGGAGGTGCCAGACCGTCACTTCGCCATCAGAATCGGGGACGGCTGTTCCTGCCCCGCCACTGGGAGGCGCCGTGGTTCGCCCGTGGGTGATGGTGGTGACAGAAAAGAGGCTCCTGCGCAGGCATCTGGTGGGTGCAGGCTGTGCCCCTCTGTCAGTCATCAGGAGGTTACTGCATCACCATCTGGCCTAGTCCTGGGGGCAGTCCTAATGACATCATCAGTCCGGGAACCTGTGAGGGATGACCTGATCCCTCAAATACCTTGGGACTGGTCTTGCAAGCCGCCGGATATATTCTTGGTTCCCCTGCATGCTACTGTGTGATTTGCTATAGTTAACTCTGACCTCAGCCTGGATTCCTGACCATTCTATTGCCTGCCGTTTTTGTACCTCTGCCTCGCTCCCGATTTTTGACGCTGACCTTAGCTTGGATTCCTGACCCTTCTTCTGCCTGCTGATTTTGTACCTTTGCTGCCCTCCTGGTTTTTTACTGACCTTGGCCCAGACTTTAGACCCTTCTTTTGCTTGCTGATTTTGTACCTCTGCTGCCTGCTGGCCTCCCATTCCTGCCTTCGGACCACGATTACGGGTTTTAGTTTTAACGCCTTGGCGGCCGTCCTGCTCTGGTCCACTGCTCCTCTAGACAGCTACCCCCTGGGCCTAGCTACAATTCCAGATCCCTGTATAGGGGTTAAGGGTCTCGGGGTTACTCGGGGCGCTGTTCCTACTGCAGCCCAGATTCTCAGACGGTCGTCACATTATATCCGGCCCCAAAGACTGCCTTTTGTATGTATGTCCATCTATAATAATAATTGCGCTAAGCAGCTTCCGGGTTGTAACAACTTCTGTCCAGTTGTAACTGGTGACGTCACCGCACACCTCTTGCCATGTTAACCCTCAACACACCACTCCTCAACACACACTCCTCTCACCTTTCACCATCTCCACTCACGTCCCCCCCCTTTCACTCCACATACAACCCTTTCTCTCACTCCGTCTCTCATACTCACGCCGTCATCGCCGCTGCTCCACGATCCCTGACAACTTCCGCCGGCGCCATCCAGGATCCAGACGATGTCCACGCCGGCGACATGTTCTTGCGGCGACGCCATCTTGAGTATCGCGGGATTTCACGATACTCAAGATGGCGTCGCCGCAAGAACATGTCGCCGGCGTGGACAACGTCTGGATCCAGGATGGCGCCGGCGGAAGAAGATGTCGGGGATCGTGGAGCAGCGGCGATAACGGCGTGAGTATGAGAGACGGAATGAGAGAAAGGGTCGTATGTGGAGTGAAAGAGGGGGGGACGTGAGTGGAGATGGTGAAAGGTGAGAGGAGTGTGTGTTGAGGAGGTGTGTGTGTGTTGAGGGTTAACATGGCAAGAGGTGTGTCATTATCCTCCCGATGCGATAGCATCGGGCCTTAAGCTAGTCATATATAAAAGCAGTCTTCTGAACTTTTTTTTTCCTTCTGCCTGAGCTGATTTCTTGGCCTAACACCTGCTTCAGTGCACAGCCTGAAGGAACACTCCCATCTTCCTATACCAGCATGCTGCAGCCTGGAGACTTCAAGGGAAATGGTGGACGTCAGAAATCCACATTCCTGGGACATCGGACTCTGGGCAGCTCTGGTCATGCTGGCCCAGAGGCTCAGGTAGTGCCCGCAAATGCGGCTAAAGTTTTGCTACCCGTCTATCATTTTCTAAGAAATCTCTGTGTGTGAAGGCTTATGTGCATTGTGGTTCTGCAGGCAACTTTATGGATTTTTTGCTTGCAAGGAATCTTGGTGTACCTCTGCTAAGGCTTAATGCCCCTATTCAAACCACTGCGATTAATGGTACATCTATTATCCAGGGTGGAGTGGAATTTGTCACTACAGAAATTGCTATGTCAGTGGGGACATTACACACCGAACAGATGTTGTTTTTTGCTTTTGACTGGCACCTAGGTGATATCGTGCGCTGGAGTCCACAGTGTCAGAATAACTGTATGTCGCTGTCGGTGAACCAAATTAAAATTAAAACACCCTTTATACCATATGCATTCAGGGACTATGAGGATGTCTTTTCCATAGTGGAGTCTGAGAAATTACCTCCTCATAGAGAGTATGACTGTCCTATAGACTTGGTCCCAGGTTCCCATCTCCCTAAGGGGAGAATATTTAATCTCTCTGGTCCAGAGTGTGTAGCCATGAATGACTACATAGCAGACAGTCTACGAAAAGGCTTTATTAGACCACCCACTTCACCTGTAGGGGCTGAGTTTTTCTTTGTAGAAAAAAAAGATGGTGGATTCAGACCTTGCATTGATTATCGTGAGCTGAACGCCATTACTATAAAAAAATCAGTATCTGCTGCCACTCATCCCAGATCTTTTTAATCAACTACTGGGAGCCCGTTGGTTTACTAAGCTTGATCTCCGGGGAGCTTACAATCTGGTCCGCATAAGAGAGGGAGATGAGTGGAAAACCGCGTTTAACACACCCCTTGGTCATTTTGAGTACCTTGTTATGCCGTTCGGGTTAAAAAACCCATCTGCCGTGTTCCAAAACTTTGTGAATGATATCTTCAGGGATATCTGTGGGGTATATGTAGTGGTTTATTTAAATGACATCCTGATGTACTCTGCTGATGTTCTTACACACGCGCAACGTCTGTTCTGTGCTCCAGAGACTTCGAGAACATTCTCTATTTGCCAAGCTGGAAAAGTGTGTTTTTATGGCTGAGGAGGTACAATTTTTGGGGTACATGATTTCTGCTAAGGGGTTCCGCATGGATCCTGCCAAGATCCGACCCATTAGAGAATGGGTGCAACCCAAAACTCTAAAAGCGCTGCAGCGATTCTTGGGGTTTACAAATTACTACCGTAAATTTATCAAAGGCTTCTCCGAGATCACCAAACCGCTCACGGATTTGACCCGGAAGGGGGCAGACGTGGTTAATTGGAAGCCTGAGGCACTTCAGGCATTTTCTGTTTTAAAGGATTGTTTATCTGCCAACCCGATATTAATCCAGCCTGATCTAGACCGCCCCTTTGTGGTAGAGGTCGATGCCTCTGAGGTTGGAGTAGGGGCAGTGTTTTCCCAAGGCACTTAGGGATGGGCGAATCCTAAATTACTCGGAATCGCTAGACTAACGAGTCCGAGTGCAGGACTCGCTACTTGTTGCGAGTCTAGCGAGTCCAATGTTAATTAATGGGGAAGCGAGTTTGCAGCGATTCCTCTGCTGCTGGACCCGGATTGACTGTCAAAAATGATCCTACAGTGATAGCGAGTTAGCAAAACTCTGAATGCTCTCGGATTTAAACTCTGAAAGCAAAACTCTGATTTAAACTCTGAAAGCAAAACTCTGATTTAAACTCTGAAAGCAAAACTCGGATTTAAACTCTGAAAGCAAAACTCTGATTTAAACTCTGAAAGCAAAACTCGGATTTAAACTCTGAAAGCAGAAAGCATTGATCTGAGAATCTGAGTAGAATACAAAACGGACCAAAACTAGGATTGCCATTGATTTACTTTGGACTCGTTACTGTGCGAGTAATCGCTTGGAAACTCGCAGAGTACCGAGTCCTGCGAGTCCCCTACTACTCGCAGAGTAACGAGTCCTAACGAGTAGATTCGCCCATCCCTAAAGGCACTGCCTCCCTCACTCAACTCCATCCATGTGCCTTCTTTTCCCGAAAATTCCCTTTTACTGAGAAAAATTATGATATAGGGAATCGGGAATTGTTGGCCATAAATTGGGCCTTCGAGGAATGGTGCCACTTCCTCAAAGGTGCTAAACACAAGATTACAGTGATCAAAGATCACAAGAACCTGACCTACTTGAAGTCAGCTAAACGACTGAATCCTAGGCAGGTTAGGTGGGCTTTGTTCTTTTCAAGGTTTAACTTTGTGATCACGTTTCGTCCAGGGACTAAAAATGTAAGGGCTGATGCCCTCTCTCGAAGTTTCTGCCCCTCACAGGCTGAGGACTCGGAACCAGTTCCAATACTGGCCAATGGGATCGTTGTGTCGGCAGTGTCTCTGGACCTTCTGGAGGAGATCCGTAGGTCCTCAGAACCAGCCCCTGACACGACGCCCACCCAGAAATTGTTCGTTCCAGCCCCGTTTCGTCTACAAGTTCTGAAGGAGTCGCATGACTCTGTCCTGGCAAGCCATCCTGATGTCAATAATACCGCCAGACTAGTGACTAGGAATTTTTGGTGGCCAACGGTAGTTAAGGACTGTAAAGATTACGTACTAGCTTGCAAAATCTGTGCTCGCGCCAAGTCCCCCCATAATCGGCCTGCCAGCTGGCTCCAGTCCTTGCCCGCCCCAGAGAGCCCATGGACCCACATCTCCATGGACTTCATTACTGACCTACCGCCCTCAGAAGGGAAGACATGTATCTGGGTGGTGGTGGACAGGTTCAGTAAGCAGTGCCATTTTGTTCCCCTGTCTGGGCTACCTAATTCAGAAACTTTGAGTAAGCTGTTCATTATTCACGTAATACGACTGCATGGCGCTCCGGTGAATATCGTGTCCGACCGTGGTACCCAGTTCGTTTCTAAATTCTGGAGGGCATTCTGCAAATGCATTGGCATTGAATTATCCTTCTCCTCCGCTTACCACCCTGAGACCAATGGTCAAACTGAGCGCACCAACCAGGCCCTAGAGCAGTATCTCCACTGCTATGTCTCGGAACATCAGTCCGATTGGGTGGAACATCTCCCGCTAGCTGAATTCACCCTAAATAACCAATACCAGGAATCCATCAAACCACCCCGTTCTTCTGCAATCATGGTTTGCACCCACGTTTTGGTTCATTTTCGGCCAAGATGTCGGAGCTCCTGGGGGTAGAGAAATCCCTACATCACTTAAGGACAATCTTGTCGGAGGTGAACACAAACTTGAAAGGGTCCCAGGTCAGACAGGCTTCGGCCGCAAATAGACGGCGGTCCAAGGGGCCACACCTAGGAGTTGGGGACAAAGTTTGGCTGTCTACCAAGAACATTAAGCTTAAGGTGCCATCTGCCAAACTGGGTCCCAGGTTTATTGGTCCCTATGAGATATTAGAGGTAATTAACCCGGTAGCCTTTCATTTAAAGCTCCCTCAGTCTTTTAAAATACCCAATGTTTTCCACAAATCCCTCCTCAAGATATACCGCTCCCCAATTCATCCCATCCAGTCCCCTCCTCCTCCAGTTTTGGTCAAGGGTGCCTTAGACTACGAAGTCCAGGGTATCCTTGATTCCCGTTTGGTGAGAGGATCCGTGCAATATTTGGCGCATTGGAAGGGCTACGGTCCAGAGGAGAGGTCCTGGGTCCCCGCTAGTGACATCCATGCCAAGGGGTTAATTAGTAGGTTTCACTTCCTTCACCCTGACAAACTGGGTTTTGAGGGTCCGGAGGCCCCTCCTGGAGGGGGGGTACTGTCACGTTGCTGTCGGACTCAGGACCTGCTGTTCCGGCTTCAGCCACTAGGAGGCGCTGGACTGGCACGTCGCCGCCAGACTTGGGGCCTGCTGTTCTGGCCTCTGCCACTAGGAGGTGCTGTTCTGTCACGTCGTCATCAGACTCGGGGCCTGCTGTTCCGGTCTCGGCCACTAGGAGGCGCTGGACCGTTACTTCGCCGTCAGACTCGGGGACGGCTGTCCCTGACTTGGCCACTGGGAGGCGCTGTGGCTCGCCCGTGGGTGATGGTGGTGACAGAGAAGGGGCTCCTGCGCAGGCATCTGGTGGAAACAGGCTCCGCCACTCTCAGTCATCAGGGGGTTACTGCATCACCATCTGGCCTAGTCCTGGGGGCTGTCCTAATGACATCATCATTCCGGGAACCTGTGAGGGATGACCTGATCCCTCAAATACCTTGGGACTGGTCTTGCAAGCCGCCGGATATATTCTTGGTTCCCCTGCGTGCTACTGTGTGATTTGCTATAGTTAACTCTGACCTCAGCCTGGATTCCTGACCATTCTATTGCCTGCCGTTTTTGTACCTCTGCGCCTCTCCCGATTTTTGACGCTGACCTTAGCTTGGATTCCTGACCCTTCTTCTGCCTGCTGATTTTGTACCTTTGCTGCCCTCCTGGTTTTTTACTGACCTTGGCCCAGACTTTAGACCCTTCTTTTGCCTGCTGATTTTGTACCTCTGCTGCCCGCCGGCCTCCCACTCCTGCCTTCGGACCACGATTACGGGTTTTAGTTTTAACCCCTTGGCGGCCGTCCTGCTCTGGTCCACTGCTCCTCTAGACAGCTACCCCCTTGGCCTTGCTACAATTCCAGATCCCTGTATAGGGGTTAAGGGTCTCAGGGTTACTCGGGGCGCTGTTCCTACTGCAGCCCAGATTCGCAGACGGTCGTCACACAAATCTCACCGTGTTCGAACGTATTGCAGAACGTGAGCACTTACCGCTGGACAGATGGGCTTAAGTAGTTGCTCCATTTCTGAGTGGGAGATCCACAAAAGGCCTATTATGATCTAAGTGGAGCGGATGCTATGGACTATATCAAACTCAAAGGCGAAATCCTGGCGAGGCTGGGAGTTGACACATGTATACGGGCACAGAGAGTGCATTTATGGACTTTTGAGGAACATCAGCCAGCCCGCTCACAAATGCATGATCTCATCCATCTAGTAAAAAAATGGTTGCAGCCAGAGACTTTGACGTCCGCATATATGGTGGAACGTGTTGTTCTAGGCAAGTACCTGCGGTCCTTACCCGCTAAGATCCAGAGGTGGGTTGGACAGGGTGACTCAACTACCGCTGACCAGTTGGTGAGTATGGTCAAACGTTACAATGCTTCTGAAAGCCTACTCCAGGGGACATTATCACCCCGCTGGGTCCCCAAGAAATCGTCAGAGAGTCCTGCGAAGCCTACTCCATCTTCAAAAGAAGAGAACATCGCAATGAAAGGTAGCAGACCTACAAAGGACTATGGAGGCGGTACGGTCTCACAGCAAGCCAGTAGACCTTGTCTGGGATCCCCATCTCAGAGGAAGCACCAGAATCTGTAGACTCTCCACTAGCTGAGTATGCAGGCAAGGCAGACGACCTAGAGGATGTTTTAGAAATGCCAGGTCTTGAGGAGGCCTGTGGTAAGTTCGGGACCGCTCAGCACCAAATCCTACTCTAGCAAGGGCATGGGAAAATGTAAAGGTCTCTGAGGGAAGACCATTGTACCCAGGGGCTCAAAACGAGTTCTCACACGTGGCGGTGCAACAGGGTATGCTGTATCACATAGACAAGGTGCAAGGAGTGGTGGTAGAACAGCTAGTGGTACCTAAGTCCTTTTGCCAAGTAGTTTTGGACTTGGCACATAAACATCCCTTGGGAGGACACCTGGCGGGAGAAAAAGCAAAACACCATATTCTGCAATGTTCCTTTTGGCCAGGTCTAGTGGGAGACGTAACCCAGTACTGTCGGTCCTGTCCTAAGTGTCAGTTGACCGCACTTACGTCACATTTTAGAAACCCCTTAGTGCCCTTGCCAATAATAGAGGTGCCCTTCGAGAGGATAGCAATGGATATAGTCGGTCCGTTAGTTAAATCTGCCAGGGGTCATCCGTACATTTTAGTAGTACTAGATTATGCCACTCGCTATCCCGAAGCAGTACCCTTGCGGAATGCCAATGCGAAATTGATTTCAAAGAAGCTGGTTAGTATGCTTTCTCGCACCAGAATTCCGAAAGAGATACTTATGGATCAAGGGACCCCCTTTATGTCTCGTATACTTAAGGACTTATGTAAACTACTAAAAATCTCCCACTTGCATACCTCAGTATATCACCCTCAGACTGATGGATTGGTGGAGTGCTTTAATAAAACTCTAAAGGGAATGTTGAAAAGGGTGGTGAATAAGGACGGGAGAGATTGGGATGCCCTCCTACCAAATCTCCTGTTCGCTGTACGTGAAGTACCCCAATACTCCACAGGCTTTTCGCCATTTGAGTTGGTTTATGGGCAGTGTCCCAGAGGCCTGTTAGATATTGCCAAGGAGACTTGGGAACAAGAGCTGACTCCTTATCACAGTGTAAAAGAACACATAACACTTAAGCAGGACAGAATGGAGTCCGTTATGCCAATAGTTAAAGAATGTTTAGAGCGCGCACAACATGCCCAAACCACGGTATACAACCGAGCAGCGAAAAACACGAGTCTTTCAACCTGGAGACAGGGTGTTAGTGTTGGTACCTTACCGTAGAAAATAAATTTCTTGCGAAATGGCAGGGCCCATACGAAGTACTGGACAGAATAGGTGAAGTAAATTATAAGATACACCAACCAGACAAGAGAAAACCCGAACAAATATACCACATAAACTTAATTAAGGCCTGACGGGACAGGGAGAGTCTGGTGGCAGGAACTGCCCTTGAGGATGGGCCCCGAGGGCCACCACCATCTAAGATAAATGACCCCCAGCTAGCTCCGCCAGAAGTGGGTATTGCAGACAAGCTATCCGAAAGCCAAAAACAAGAGACCAGGGAGTTCATACAGAGGAGCGCAGATGTTTTCTCAGAACTTCCTGGCCGTACTCACCTAATTAAACATGACATTGTTACTGATCCACAGGCGCGGGTACGGCTGAAACCATATCGAATTCCGGAGGCTCGGAGACAATCTATTGCCCAGGAAGTTAAAAAAATGTTAGAGCTTGCAGTCATTGAGGAGTCCCGGAGTGATTGGGCTAGCCCTATCGTACTGGTACCCAAACCCGATGGGACTATCTGGTTTTGTAATGATTTTTGGAAATTAAATTAAGTATCGAAATTTGATGCCTACCCGATGCCAAGAGTCGATGAACTGATAGAGAGACTGGGTTCGGCCAGGTACGTATCCACTATTGACTTAACAAAAGGTTATTGGCAGATTCCCCTCACGGAATCAGCCAAAGAGAAAACTGCCTTTGTTACGCCCCAGGGATTGTTCCAGTACTGAGATATGCCCTTCGGGTTGCATGGTGCCGCAGGCACCTTTCAACGTCTAATGGATATTGTTCTAAAACCCCATGTCCAGTATGCGTCCGCATACTTGGACGATATCATTATCTTTAGTGATGACTGGGACACGCATTTGTCAAAAGTACAAGCCGTCTTGGACTCTCTAAAAACAGCTGGGTTGACTGCCAATCCCAAAAAAATGTACGTTGGGATTGGAAGAGGCTCGCTATCTGGGATATAGCATACGGAGAGGGGTTGTAAAGCCTCAGGCCAATAAAGTGTATGCTATTCAGAATTGGCCACAACCAGTAACCAAAAAACAGGTTGGAGCTTTTTTAGGGATCGTTGGTTATTACAGGCGGTTCATCAAACATTTTGCGACCATCGCAGCCCCTCTCACAGATCTTACTAAGGGGTCGAAATCTGTCACAATAAAGTGGAACGCAGAAGCAGAGGAGGCCTTTCAACGATTGAAAACGGTCTTCTGTGACCAACCAGTGTTTGTTGCGCCAGACTTTAAAAGGGAGTTTATTGTCCAAACGGACGCCTCTGGTGTGGGCCTCGGCGCAGTTTTGTCTCAAGAAGTGAATGGCGAGGAACACCCAGTGGCCTATCTAAGCAGAATGCTTACGAGAGCAGAAAAGAACCACAGTGTAGTTGAGCGGGAAGCCCTGGCTGTGAAATGGGCCCTGTACACCTTGCGCTATTATTTACTGGGTCGCCAATTTAGGCTTGTGACGGACCATTCGCCCCTAACGTGGATGTCCTGGGCAAAAGAGAGCAATGCGCGGGTGACACGCTGGTTCTTAGCATTACAAGGGTTTCAATTTTCCGTTGAGCACAGGGCGGGCACAGCGCACAGAAATGCAGATGCGTTGTCTACAACGCACTGCTTGGTGACTCGTTGTGTCTGACACCACGGGCTCGAACAGAGGAGGGGGGTGTGTGAGGTGCCAAAGGAAGAGGTACTAGAAAACAGGTATATTTCCCCCTGTTTCATTTCATATGTCTCCCTGTACTGATAGTGAAGCCGGTTTATTTCACTGTAATCTGGTCCTGGTTTCTTTAGTGATCAGCGTGGAAAAGACTGGTGTTCCCCGTCCACACGTCCAATCCAGGTTTTGATTCCTGACAGGTCCAGCTGATATAATCAGGAGGAGCTGGGCTCTCTCTCGTCTGCTGGGCTGGGAGCTGACAGAGTAAGACTACATGGACTTCTTTGTTATTGTATAGGTTTATTTTGTAGTTAGCCTTCTATTGTTAGTTAGAGGCCAGACGGCCTTAGACATTATATTTCATGTTTGGCATGTGTAACATTGAATGAACAATGTGCACAATAAAATACGCCGTGCCCATATCCGTGTGGAACTCGCCACACTGCTGTTGTGACTCCATAGCACCCGCTTGTGCCAAAGCAAAGATCCCAGCTGAGCTTTATATATATATATATTCTCCACACTGTAGATAAATTCCAAAAGGGTTATAATTACCAAAATGCGGTTACTTAAGGGTCATTCTGCTATTCTGGCACTTAGTGTCTCTGTAAATGGAGTCTGCAAAGAATTCTCGAAAAATCTGCACTCCAGGAGGAAAATAGCGCTCTGTCCCTCCTGAGTCTCGCTCCATGGCTAAACAATACTAAAACAAAATTTTTGTGGTAAAAATGTTATTATTTTTTCTTCACTGTCCAATGGTATAAAATTTTATTCAGTCCAGAAAAATCTGAACATGGCACTTCTTTCCTTCTGAGCCTTACAGTGTGCCTAAAAAGTAGTTTTTAGACAAATATGGGTTATTGGTGTACTTAGGAGAAATTGCACAAAACATTTTGGGATCCATTTTCCCCTGTTAACCTTGTAAAAATAAAAAATGTGGGGCTAAATAACATTTTTGTGGGAAAAATGTGATTTTTCTATTTTCATGGTTCAACGTTATTAACTTCTGTGAAGCAACTGGGGGTTCAAGATGCTCACCAAACATCTAGGTAAATTCCTTGATGGGTCTAGTTTCCAAAATGGGGTCACTTGTGGGGTGTTTCCACTGTTTAGGCACATCAGGGGTTCTCCAAACGCAACATGACACCTGTACAACATTCCATCAAAATCTGTGTTCCAAAACATCACTCCATCTTTTTCTGAGGCCTACCATGCGCCCAAACAGTAGTTTTCTCCCACATAAGGGGCATCTGCATACTCAGGACAAATTGCACAACAAATTTTGATGTCCATTTTTCCGCTACCTTTGTGAAAATCAATAAAAATTGGGTCTAAAGAACTTTTTCACAAAAAATTTAAAATGTTCATTTTTTCCATCCACATTCCATTAATTACTGTGAAGAACCTGAAGGGTTAATAAACTTTTCTTATGTGATTTTGCACACCATTATGGGTGCAGTTTTTTCACTTCATATGTAATGTCTCTAAAAAAAAAAGTTTTTGAAAATTTTGTAGGAGAAATGAGAAATCACTGGTCAACTTTTAACCCTTATAAGGCTGGTTTCACATTTGCATCTGTGTGCGCAGCGTTTTATCTGCATAAATCCGCATGCGTCATGCATTCATATATTTAACACGGTGTACGCAGGGATCTGCGATTGCATGCTTTTGCGTACGCATGCGTCGTTTCGTGGTGTGTGGCGGGGCAGGGTTAACACAACATGTTGCATTTTTGTGGCGTCAAAAATCCGTCAAATATGTGCAAGCATGCAGATGAGTGCGTAAAAAAAAATCACATTACTGTCTATGGGAGCGCATTGGTACTGTTAGGTGTCGGGTTCCTACAACTGCACAGCAGGAATCCAGAGCCTTGCATTCAGCAGTCTCCCATTCTCCACCGACCGCTCAGGAGCCTGCAAAGCAATCCTAGCATTCCAGACGCCCTGTTCAGACCAGCTCTGTGGGTCTGGCTGATGCTGCTACCTCTGGGCCAGCAATAGCAGCGCAGGCTGCTCAGCAGCAAGCTACTTCAGAGGCTAAGTCCTCAAGTTGCGCTACTGGGCATGCTCACGAGACGATCTCCCATTGGAGATCGGGAGTCACATGCTCAGGTCCTTCTCATGATCTGATTGGTCCTTCTCAAGGATCTGGAAGCTTCCGGAAGGTCCCGGCTATAAAAGGTTCACATGGCCGCTCTAGTATAGACTCTACTTGCTACATATGTGAATGATGACGGATGCATGAACCTGCGAATGACTCATTAAGACTCCCCTCCCTCTGATATTACGTGTGTGGATAGGGACTTAGTCATAGAGTCAGCGCCAGTCAGTGGCACGCTACAGGCCACAGTGCATATCATCACCTAACTAGCGTCCGACAGTGTGCCCCTCCTGGGCACTGTCGCATAGCAGCTGTGTCAATCGCCGCACTGCAGTCTGCAGCACCTGTGGGTGTCCGCGGTAGCGACGCCACATGCACGGTAGGTCTAGACGGATTCTGTCCCTCTGCCTTGGGCTCAGCTCCTGTGACCATATACCATGCGTGCATTTCTCTGAGACCTGTAAGTGCAACAGGCTCAGTACTTATGTTTATGTCTAAGGCATCTCTGTGAAGCTAACAGAGTACGCCCAGTGCACTCCGGGTGACGTTCAACTCGTGTGCAATATACCGCCATATTGTGCGTCTGCCATTATATAGCAGCAGTTTAACGCCTCTGCACGGTGGACCACGGGGGGCGAACGCACTTTCTATTATTTTATATTTAGTGCGTTCCGCCGTCCCTAACATTATACTAGCGCCAGGGTCTGGCTAGTAATGGCCGACCTGCAGCAGCTACGGCAGTACATTCGGCAGCTGGAGGGCAGGTTGGCGGCTATCGAGAGCTCCACCTCAGCTGAAAATGCTACAGTGGCCGCTGCCCAGGCAGTCGCAGAGGCTGTCTCGCGTGTGCCCACACCCATGCCTGTGCCGACATTGTCCCGTCTCCCGATAAATTTTCTGGTGACAGCACCTCCTGCAGGGGTCTCATGAGCAAGTGCTCTATCCAGCTTGAGCTACTGGCCGCGCAATTCCCTTCAGAGCGGGCTAAGGTGGGGTTTATCGTCTCCCTCTTGTTGGGCACGGCGTTAGAATGGGCCACGCCGCTGTGGGAGTGTGGTGACCCTGTGGTTCTGAGCGGAGCTCAGTTTCTAACCTCTCTAAAACAGGTCTTTTTGGGACCACGGGTGACTCACGACACCTCTCTCCAGCTATTAGCTTTAACACAGGGCTCCCTCTCGGTCAGTCATTATGCCGTCCGTTTTCGGTCACTGGCTTCCAAGTTTGAGTGGCCTGATAAGGCACTCGTCTCTGTGTTCTGGAGGGGTTTGGCGGAGCATGTCAAAGATGCTTTAGCTACCAGGGAGGTTCCTGTAACTCTGGAGGAGCTGATTGCTATCTCCACCCGCATTGATCTCCGTTATACTGAGCGCGGGTTAGAGCGAGCTCAATCCAGACAGAGGTCGGCTCCAACCTTCTCTGTACCTCTTGCACCCACGGAGGTGTCTCGCACCAGTCCCAAGTCGAGTCCGGCGCGAAGCTTCGCACGCTGTTACCAGTGTTGACAGTTTGGTCACCCGGCTAACAGGTGTCCGCAGCGCTCGAAAAAAGAGCACGTACCATGGTAGTAGGTGGGGGTCTACCTGATGTGAAACCATTTTCCCCAAAACCAGTATTCCAAGGGATGTTAGATAGCGGTGCTTCCACCTGGGAGGTAAAGGTCACGGTGGATTTCGGGGCAGAAGGAAATTTCATGTCCTCGTCCTTCGCCCAAAAGCGATATTCCGCTGGTACTACTGCCCCATCCCATGACCATCAGGGTGGTTAATGGTGCGCCTTTACCGTATTAGGTTACCCACCAGACAGCACCTCTTGGTGTCTTAATCGCACCTTCTCATCACGAGACCTTGTCCCTGTTCATTTTACCAGATGGCATCGACCAGGTGCTTCTCGGACTTACGTGGCTCAGTTGCCATTTCCCTCATATAGATTGGCCTTCGGGGAGTATACTGGGTTGGAGCAAGGACTGTGAGGGAAGGTGCATGAGGGGCAGTGTTCAAGTAGCCTCCACGGAAGTGTCCGCGGATCTTTCCATGCTTCCTAGACACTATCAGCAGTACGCTACGCGGACGTCTTCTCCAAATAACCTGCAGCGACGCTTCTGCCGCACCGTCCTTATGATTGTCCAATAGACCTATTGCCAGGCGTGGAACCTCCTAGAGGCCACATGTATCCTCTGTCTCTCCCGGAGACAGAGGCTATGTCACAATATATTCGGGAGAACCTGGCAAGAGGGTTTATCAGAAAATCAGTGTCGCCGGCTGGTGCAGGGTTCTTCTTTGTGCAGAAGAAGAGTGGAGAGTTGTGCCCCTGCATTGACTACAGAGGTCTCAACGCCATTACAGTGAAAAACAAATACCCTCTCCCTTTGATCTCTGAGTTGTTCGACAGGTTGCGAGGGGCCCGGATCTTTACGAAATTGGAACTACGGGGGGTGTACAACCTGATCCGCATACGCGAAGGAGACGAGTGGAAGACAGCTTTTAATACCAGGGATGGCCACTATGAGTATTTGGTCATGCCCTTCGGCCTCTGTAATGTGCCTGCTGTCTTCCAGGACTTTGTAAATGACTTCTTTCGTGATAGGCCACCACCGAGGTAGAGAGCATATCTGGATGACATCCTCATCTTTTCTCCAGATTAGACCTTCCACCGGGGAGACGTCTGCAAGGTATTCGACCGTTTGCGGGCGAATTCTCTCTTCGCCAAGCTGGAGAAGTGCCAGTTTGAGCAGGAGTCCTTGCTGTTCCTGGGCTATATCATCTCGGCCCAGGGGTTGGCTATGGATCCTGCCAAATTGCAAGCGGTAATGGACTGGCAGGAGCCCCATTCTCTGAATGCGGTGCACCGCTTTTTGGGGTTCATTAACTATTACCGCCAATTCATTCCTCACTTCTCCACACTGGTAGCTCCTTTGGTCTCTCTCACCAAGAAAGGAGCAATCCTAAGGTTTGGTCAGAGCAGGTCTCCACGGCCTTTTCGTCTCTGAAAACCCATTTTGCTGGTGCTCCCATCCTCCACTGTCCCGATGTGGATAAACCCTTTATCCTAGAGGCAGATGCCTCGTCAGTCGGTGCAGGAGCAGTCCTTTTCCAGAAGGATGCTCAAGGTCGGAAGCATCCCTGCTTCTTCTCAAAGACCTTCTCACCGGCGGAGAGAAACTACTCCATCAGGGACAGGGAGTTGCTGGCCATGAAATTGGCTTTTTCCGAGAGGAGGCATCTCCTGGAGGGAGCCCGGTTTCCCTTCCAGGTGTACACTGATCATAAAAACCTGGTCTATTTACAAGCGGCCCAGCACTTGAACTCTCGTCAAGCTACGTGGTCGCTCTTTTTCTCCCGCTTCCGCTTCACCCTGCACTAGCTGTCTGGAGAGAGCGTCCGTGCGGATGCCCTCTCTCGCTCGGTGGTCTCAGCGGAGGAAGAGGAGGCTGAGCCTCGGCTAATTGTCCCCACTGAGAGTCTGAGGACCGTGGCCCCGGTTGCTCTTGAGGCAGTACCGCCGGGAAAGACCTTTGTCTCTCCTCACCTGCAACCAGAGGTCCTCGTGTGGGCACACGCGTCCAGGGTGGGTGGTCACTTTGGCACTAAGCATACCACAGAACTCCTGTCAAGGTCTTATTGGTGGCCGCACATGGTTCGGGACACTAAAGAGTACATTCAGGCATGCGTCTCTTGTGCTCGGAACAGGTCATCTAGACAGAGGCCGGCTGGGCTACTGTATCCCTTGCTGGTGGAAGACAGACCCTGGGAGATGGTCGGCATGGATTTTGTGGTCGGCCTGCCCAAATCTGGTGGCAGCACGGTAATTTGGGTGGTCACCGATCATTTTTCTAAAATAGTGCATCTGGTGCCACTCGCGCGGCTGCCTTCCGCTCGTGGTCTCGCCACACTGTTCATAAAGCACGTATTTCGCTTGCACGGTATGCCAGACAAAATAGTCAGTGACCGAGGTCCTCAGTTTGCGTCTCGATTTTGGAGGGAGCTCTGCAGTCTACTCAGTATCGAGCTCAATTTGTCCTCCGCATATCATCCCGAGACGAACGGGTTGGTTGAGAGAGCCAATCAATCCCTGGTCACGTACCTGCGACATTTTGTCTCTGCCAGGCAGGATGACTGGGCATCCTTACTACTGTGGGCTGAATTTGCCCTAAATTATGCAGTGGCTGATTCCACTGGTCAGACGCTGTTCCTTCTTAATTACGGCCAGCGTCCGCGCGTCCCCATCATGATGCCAGTGTCTTCGACTGATTCCAGGGTGGTAGACTGGGCTGTGGAGGCTCGCGACATTTGGGATCACACCCAGGATGCAATTCGAGCCTCTAAAGAGAGAATGAGAGCGTCCACCGACACACATTGGCGCCCCGCTCCAACTTTTGCCCCTGGTGACTTGGTGTGGCTCTCTGCCCGAAATATCAGGCTGCGGGCTGAGTCCTCCAAGTTTGCTCTGTGATACATTGGTCCCTTCAAAGTTCTCGAGCGGATAAGCTCAGTGGTCTACCGTCTGGCTCTTCCACCACACTTGGCTATCTCTGACGTCTTCCACGTGTCCCTTCTCAAGCCTGTTCACATGGCCCAGTTTTCCGAGTCATCTGCCGGGACATCAGACTTGTCTTCGGACGAGTTTGAGGTCAACGCCATTGTGGGACGCAGGATTATGCGTGGCAAAAAACTTTATTTGGTGGACTGGAAGGGTCATGGCCCAGAGGCCCAGACCTGGGAACCAGTGGAGAACATCCACACCCCGCTCCTGATCACGGCATTTGAGCGTAGCGAGGCTCAGAGGGGAGGGGGCGGGTAATGTTAGGCGTCGGGTTCCTGCAACTGCACAGCAGGAATCCATAGCCTTGCATTCAGCGGTCTCCCATTCTCCACCGACTGCTCAGGAGCCTGCACAGCAATCCCGGCATTCCAGACGCCCTGCTCAGACCAGCTCTGTGGGTCTGGCTGTTGCTGCCACCTCTGGGCCAGCAATAGCAGCGCAGGCTGCTCAGCAGCAAGCTACTTCAGAGGCTAAGTCCTCAAGTCGCGCTACTGGGCATGCTCACGAGACGATCTCCCATTGGAGATCGGGAGTCACATGCTCAGGTCTTTCTCATGATCTGATTGGTCCTTCTCAGGGATCTGGAAGCTTCCGGAAGGTCCCGGCTATAAAAAATTTGCATGGCCGCTCGGCCATGCGCTAGTATAGACTCTACTTGCTACATGTGTGAATGATGACGGATGCATGAACCTGCGAATGACTCATTAAGACGCCCCTCTCTCTGATATTACGTGTGTGGATAGGGACTTAGTCATAGAGTCAGCGCCAGTCAGTGGCACGTTACAGGCCACAGTGCATATCATCACCTAACTAGCGTCCAACAGTGCGCCCCTCCTGGGCACTGTCACATAGCGGCTGTGTCAGTCGCCACGCTGCAGTCTGCAGCACCTGTGGGCGTCCGCGGTAGCGATGCCGGACGCACCGTAGGTCTAGATGGACTCTGTCCCTTGGGCTCAGCTCCTGTAACCATATACCGTGCGTGCATTTCTCTGAGACCTGTGAGTCCAACAGGCTCAGTACTTATGTTTATGTCTAAGGCTTCTCTGTGAAGCTAACAGAGTATGCCCAGTGCACACCGGGTGACGTCCAACCCATGTGCGATATACCGCCATATTGTGCGTCTGCCATTATATAGCAGCAGTTCAACACCTCTGCACGGTGGACCCCGGGCGGCGAACACACTTTCTATTTTATATTTAGTGCGTTCCGCCATCCCGAACAGGTACGCAAGGACATGCGTTCGATACGCATGCGTACTTCATAATGAGCAAGTCCAGGAAATGGTTTCATCCACCCTCAAAACAAATCTGTATATAAAAGGAAGTGTGGAAACTGCAAGGCCATTACTTTATAGACTCTGGATCTGACCACAGCACTGGCTATGTAAGTATAGAACCTTTGAAAATGTCTGTCTCTCTCACTGCAGTCTGTACTTTGTACTAATTTTTTTTCTGTTCCTTTTAGACTGGTAGTCTCCTGGTGCTGCCATCTGTCCTGGTGCTGCCGTCTCTCCTGGTACTGCCGTCTGTCCCTGTCCTTTGCTGTTGGACTACTGCCTGTAATGTAAGTATTGGTGTCCATTGTTTTTTATGTAGTGACTGGCAATACTATACCTGTGTTAAATCATGTGTGACCAGATCTAGGTACCTTATATGGTCCATAACCACACCCACAGGTGATCACATGGCTATGACCTCACTAAAGGTCCTATTGCACACAGCCACACACAGGCTTCCCTGACACATTGTAACGGAACCGTCAGCAGTACCTCTGCTGACCATTATGATCATTCAGTATCCTACACCTTTTAGGACAGTGGAAATGCTTATACGGCTGTCCTGGGACACCCACACAGCGCCCCCTAGCTGACACAGTGGTCCCTACACCACACATGTAATTTCTTTACAGGTACCTTCCACTGATGAAGAGCAAGAGCAGCCGAGTGGAAATGATTCTTCCTTGGGTCGTCTGGCTCATGTGTCTCAGGAGGAAAAATAGAAATCAACAAGACACTCAACAAAAAAAGACTTGTGGATGGTGCTCAAGTAGGGTATCTAACCCGTAATCTAAACAAAAATAAACTTGGCACTCAAATTGATGAAAGATGAGGAAATTTCATTTATTTTGCATCCAGACAAAACAGAAGAAATAACTGAACGTTTTCGGTCCCACAATGGACCTTCATCAGAGTATCTTGCTGCTTCAGAGCGATAAGACAGTGTGCTTCAAATAAGCTAAAAGGATGATAAGAGGAAAATGCATGAATACTATTTAAGGAGGCAAGATTTAATGAGGCTAAATTAATTGTAGCGCGTCCATAAATGGCGACTACCGTCGCTGTAGTAGAGTACTGGATGCTGCATAGGGAAATAGGATTTAGTTCAGCATGTCCTTTATAGGTGATTACTATTGCTGTAACCAAGTGCTGATTGCTGTATATGTAGATCAGATTATGGGCAGCGCATCCATGTGGGGCGACTATGGTCACTGCTTCAAATTGCTGTGTGTAGAGGTCCCGGGCATGTGCTGTGCACACCGCTGAACAGGAGGATGCTTCAAGCGTCAACCACCATGTCACATTTGGAAAGCCGCTGATGTGCCTAAACAGTGGAAACCCCCACAAGTGACCCCATTTTAGAAACTAGACCCCCCCCAAGAAACTTATCTAGATATGTGGTGAGAACTTTGAACCCCCAAGGGCTTCACAGAAGTTTATAACGTACAGCCGTACAATTAAAAAATCATATTTTTTTCCACAAAAATGATCTTTTCACCCGCAATTTTTATTTTCCCAAGGGTAACAGGACCCCAAAAGTTATTGTGCAATTTGTCCTGAGTATGCTGATACAACATATGTGGGGGTAAACGACTATTTGGGTGCATGGCAGAGCTCAGAAGGGAAGCAGCACCATTTGACTTTTTTGGCTGGAATTAAGAACGGACGCCATGTCGCGTTTGGAAAGCCCCTGATGTGCCAAAACAGTGGAAACCCCCCACAAATGACCCCATTTTGGAAACTAGACCGCCAAAGGAACTTATCTAGATGTGTGGTGAGCACTTTGAACCCCCAAGTGCTTCACAGAATTTTATAACACCCGGGTGTGAAAATAAAAAAATCATATTTTTTCCACAAACATGATCTTTTAGTCCCCAATTTTTTTATTTTCCCAAGGGTAAGAGGAGAAATTGGACCCCAAAGGTTATTGTCCAATTTGTCCCGAGTACGCTGGTACCCCATATGTGGGAGAAAACTACTGTATGGGCACACGTCGGGGCTCGGAAAGGAAATAGTGACGTTTTGGAATGCAGGCTTTGATGGAATGGTCTGCGGGTGTCATGTTGCCTTTGGAGAACCCCTGATGTGCCTAACCTGTGGAAACCCCCACAAGTGACCCCATTTTGGAAACTAGACCCCCCATTGAACTTATCTAGATGTGTGGTGAGCACTTTGAACCCCCAAGTGCGTCACACAAGTTTATAACGTAGAGCCATAGAAATAAAAAAAATCATATTTTTTTTTAACAAAAATGATATCTTTGCCCCCAATTTTTTATTTTCCTAAGGGTAACAGGAGAAATTGGACCCCAAAAGTTGTTGTGCAATTTGTCCTGAGTAGGTTGATATGTGGGGGTAAAACACTGTTTGGGTACATTGCAGAGCTTGGAAGGGAAGGAGCACCATTTGACTTTTTCAACTCAGAAATGGCTGGAATTGAGATCAGATGCCATGCTGCATTTGGAGAGCCCCTGATGTGCCCAAACAGTGGAAACCCCCAATTCTAACTAATTCTAACCCTAGCCCTAAACCTAATGGGAAAATGGAAATAAATACTTTTTTACATTTTATTATTTTTCCCTAAGGTGGTGATAACGGGGGGTTTGATTTACTATTTATAGCGGTTTTTATGTTTGGCAGCTGTCACACGCTAAAAGACGCTTTTTATTGTAAAAATAGTTTTTGCATCACCACATATTGAGAGCTATAATTTTTCCATATTTTGTCCCACAGAGTCATGTGAGGTCTTATTCTTTTCGGGACAATGTTTTTATTGGTACCATTTTCGGGCACGTGACATTTTTTGATCGCTTTTTATTCCGATTTTTGGGACGCAGAATGAGCAAAAACCAGCGTTTCATTTCTTTTGGGGGGTGCGTTTACACTGTTTCACATGTGGTAAAATTGATAAAGCGGTTTTATTCTTCGGGTCAGTACGGTTACAGCAATACCTCATTTGTCTTTTTTTATGTTTTGGCGCTTTTATACAATGAAAACAATTTTATATAAAAATAATTATTTTTGTATCGCTTTATTCTGAGAGCTATAACTTTATTTTTTCGCTGATGTCGCTGTGTGGCAGCTCATTTTTTGCGGGACAAGATGACGTTTTCAGCGGTACCATGGATATTTATATCCGTCTTTTTGATCGCGCGTTATTGCACTTTCTGTTCGGCGGTATGATGATAAAGCTTTGTTTCTTATTTTTTAAGGGGTTAACTAGTGTGACAGTTTTATAGGGCGGGTCATTACCGACGCAGCAATGCTAAATATGTATACTTTTATTGTTTGTTTTTTCTATTTCCAAAAAATGAATTTATTAGGGAATATTTTATTTTTTATTTATTTAGTGATTTTTTATAAATTATTTTTACACTTTTTATTTATCACTTTATTTTATTGTCCCGGGGGGGGGACATTATTGTAATGTGTCAGATCGCTGATCTGACAAGCGCTGCAGAGGCTTCCTCACTGCCTGCTCTCTGCATGGAAGGAGGCCCCCGAAGCAGCGCAGCATATTGCGCTGCTGTGGGGGTTTCAGGGAATCACGGAGGGAGCCCCCTCCCTGCCAATGCTTCCCTAATCTCCTGGTACACTTCTGTCATGTTTGATCGCAGTGTGCCAGGGGTTAATGTGCTGGGGACGGTTCGTGACAGGCCCTGACACATAGTGCCGCATGTTAGCTGTGATAATCAGCTGACACCCGGCCGTGATCAGCCGTGATCGCTTAGACGTACTATCCCGTCCCCGGTCATAGGGGCCCAGGTACTGTAGACGGGATAGTACGTCTCATGTCAGAAAGGGGTTAATCTATCTATTATCATCTGTCTATCTGTGTGGGTTGGACAAATGTAAATGAGGTTGGACAGAAATGACATCACAAATCTTTTTGTTTTTGTTAAATAACATATCTGTCACAATCCATTTTTGGATCTGTGTCAGAGTCTGGACTCTCTTATATAAACCTTTTTCCTTTCTGGCCCTCAGGGGTTAATATGGGTTTTTGCCCCCAGTGGCCACTAGTGTTACTATAATTAGTTCATCGGCTGCTGGGTCCCCCCCCCCGGTGGCCGCTGGTGTTACTACATGTTTAGTTAGTCAGCAGGTGGTGACTACTCCCACTTCCCTTTATAAGGCCACCTGGTGCTGCAGATCACTGTTGGTAATACTGGTCATTTGCTTCGGGGACTCCTTACTCCTGAGTCCTGGCTCACTATCCAAGTTTCTGTTGTGCCCCCAAGTCTTAGATGGGAGTAGTGCATTTACAGCTCACTACTCCACCGGTGTCTGCTGTAGGACCATTAGTATCCATACAACCTCGGGGACTGGGCCCCGGCCTTGCGCTTAGAACTTCTAGGCAGGGTTCTCTCCTAACCCACGTCCTCTGTTCCCTTTTACTCCTTCGTTCCATACTAGTCTCTCCTTCTTATGGAAGATCAGGACTCTGTTCAATGTCTTTCTCCTTCATTCCTTTCCCGTGCCAGCAGACCCAGGTCACTGAGGTCTGCTGCAGCACCTCCTTCCTCCATCCCTCTCCCAGTGATCTTCACTCCTCACTCTCCTCCACTCAATGACCGACTGACTGACTGACCAAAAATCCTAAACCTTCCCGCTCTTTTATGTATTCTAACTCCACCCGCCTCCCAGCACGTTTCGTGTTCCAAGCAGGGATCCACCAAAGGTGCTCTGCTACACCCCAAGCAGGGAGCCGCAATGTGGCTTTGCTGAACTACTGTGTTGTGTGGGATGCAGGTGTTGGAGTGTGGTCAGGAGCCTCCAACCTACCTGGATGGTGGGGTACCACACCTCAGGAAGAGGTGCAGTACCTCTGTGGCAACTGAATCCTCAGGGGCGCCACATTCCCCCTTTAAACACAGCATGTCCGCGGGCTGCAAGGTAAAGTGTTATGGATGAATCACCGAAGGAGGAAAAAGCAAAAATAATAGCTAAGTCCAGAAAACCAGAGAAGTTGGAAGCTATCGGATTGCAGACCCCTGAACCTATCCACAACAACTAGCAGTAGCCGTGGGGGTTCCTACGGTGCCCTAGACCCCTCGATCACAGCCGGAGAACTAAATTAGCGTAAAGACAGAAAGGGGAAATCTAAACTGCCCCAGAGCAGACCCCAAAGCAATAGGCAGCCCCCAACATATAATGACTGTGAAGCAAGATGAAAAACACTAACACAGATAGAAAGATAGGTTGAGCAAATGATGGGGCCCAAGCTAACTAAATAGGACAGGATAGAAAAGCTGCTGTCTGCAATCCGCAAAAACCCTATCCAAAAATAAACCAACAGACTGATAGGAAAAACAGGCCCTGAAGTCGCTAGGCTTCAAAAAAACTATATCAGCACTCAGGCATATTCTGAAGACAAAGCCAGAGATCAACAGATCAGAGACAAAAATGGAATTCAGCTCACCCCCGGCCGGGGATGGCTGAACTCCAAAAAACAAGACAAACAAAACCAGAACTAAAGTGTACAAAAGGCAGAGCAAAACTTAGCTTTGAGAAGCAGAAATCAGACTGGTCTCCAAGAATCCAGCAGGAAGATCACCAGCAAGGCAGCAGGGCGTCGGCTGCCTTATATCCAGTCATCAGTTCCTGTGACCCAGTCATCATCTACCTGCTCAGCTGTTTGGTAATCAGCCTCACTACCTTCCTTCGCCAGAAGAGGGAGCTCATCAGACCTCACTGGTGAAGGGAAAAATGAACTCACAATAGTACCTCCCCCTTGAGGAGGGGTCACCAAACCCTCATCCATGCCACCAGGGCGATCAGGGTGAGCCCGATGAAAGGCACGCACCAATCTTTCGGCATGAATATCAGGCAGAGACCCAGGAATTATCCTCCTGACCATAACCCTTCCACTTAACCAAATACTGGAGTCTCCGTCTAGCCAGACGGGAATCCAGTATCTTCTCTACCTCATACTCCATGTTACCTTCAACCAATACAGGGTCCGGAGGTGCCACCCCAGGAACTACTGGTTCAACAAACCTCTTCAACAAGGACTTATGGAACACATTATGAATCTTAAACGTGACAGGAAGAGCCAACCGATAAGAGATCGGATTAATAATCTCCAAAATCTTGTAAGGTCCAATAAATCTAGGCTTAAACTTAGGAGAAGCCACCTTCATAGCGATATTTTTTGATGACAACCAAACCATATCACCCACCTTAAACTGGGACCAATGGTCCTATGTCGGTTGGAAAACCGCTGGGCCTTTTCCTGGGAGAGAGACAACTTATCCACCACTTGGTCCCAGATCTGGTGCATTCTCTCCACCACAGTGTCAACACCTGGGCAGGCAGAAGGCTCAACCTGCCCTGAAGAAAATCGAGGATGAAACCCAAAGTTACAAAAAAAAGGTGACATCAAAGTGGCAGAACTAGCTCTATTATTTAAAGCAAATTCGGCCAAGGGCAAAAATGAAACCCAATCATCCTGATCAGCCGAAATAAAACATCTCAAATACGACTCCAAAGTCTGGTTTGTTCTCTCCGTCTGCCCGGTGGTCTGAGGGTGAAACGCAGAGGAGAAGGACAACTGAATTCCCAGCTTGGAACAGAAAGTCCTCCAAAATCTAGACACAAACTGAAATCCTCTGTCAGATACAATGTTCTCAGGAATCCCGTGCAAGCGAACCACCTGTTGCAAAAACAGGAGCACCAAGTCAGAGGAAGATGGCAACTTAGGGAGTGGTACAAAATGAACCATCTTAGAGAACCTATCACAAATCACCCAAATAACAGACATTCTCTGAGAGACAGGCATATCAGAGATGAAATCCATTGAAATATGGGTCCATGGCCTCCTGGGGACCGGCAAAGGCATCAACAACCCACTAGAGCGAGAACAAGGTTTAGACCGGGAGCAAGTCCCACAGGACTGCACAAAATTCCTGACATCACGAGACAAGGCGGGCCACCAAAAAGACCGACTCACCAGATCTCTAGTACCAAAAATACCTGGATGACCAGCCAATGCAGAGCAATGAACTTCAGACATCACTCTCTTCTTCCACTGGTCAAGAACATACAACTTTCCACTGGGACAACGCTCAGGTTTGTCCTCCTGAAACTCTTCCAGAGCACGTCTCAAATCGGGCGAGATGGCAGAAAGAACTACCCCCTCGCCTAAGATGGTAGCAGGCTTGGTCACAACAGGAGAATCAGCAAAGAAACTCCTAGAGAGGGCGTCTGCCTTGACATTCTTAGTGCCAGGAAGAAAAGAGACCACAAAATCAAAACGTGTGAAAAATAAGGCCCACCTAGCCTATCTAGGATTCAAGCGTTTGGCCGACTCTAGGTAAATCAAATTCTTGTGGTCAGTAAGGACCATGACCTGGTGTTTAGCTCCCTCCAACCAATGTCTCCACTCCTCAAATGCCCATTTCATGGCCAACAGTTCCCGATTCCCCACATCATAATTACGTTCGGATGGTGAGAACTTTCGGGAAAAGAAAGCACAGGGATTCATTTTAGATGTCACAGGATCTTTTTGGGACAAAACAGCTCCTGCACCAATCTCAGAGGCGTCCACCTCTACCTGAAACGGGAGTGAGACATCAGGTTGCCGCAGAACCGGAGCAGAAGTGAATCTTCGCTTCAGCTCCTGAAAGGAAGAAACAGCCTCCGGAAACCAATTCAACACATCAACACCCTTCTTAGTCAAATCAGTCAATGGCTTGGCAGTAATAGAAAAATTAGCTATAAATTTCCGATAAAAGTTAGCAAAACCCAAAAACTTCTGGAAGGCCTTCAAAGAAGTGGGCTGAACCCAATCATAAATGGCCTGTACCTTGGCCGGGTCCATTTCAATAGTTGACGGAGACAAAATGAATCCCAAAAATGAAATCCTCTGTACCCCAAAAAGGCATTTCGATCACTTGACATACAGGGAATTCTCCCTCAAAATCCGGAACACAGTCCGAACATGTTCCACATGAGATTCCCAATCCTTGGAAAAGATCAAAATATCATCCAGATAGATAATCAAAAATTTATCCACAATGTCTCGGAAAATATCGTTCATGAAGGACTGGAAGACAGAAGGGGCATTAGTGAGCCCAAAAGGCATCACCAGGTACTCAAAATGTCCCTCCGGAGTATTAAACGCCTTCTTCCATTCATCCCCATGCTTAATGTGAATAAGATTATACGCCCCCCTGAGGTCAAGCTTGGTAAACCAGCAAGCACCTTTAACTCTGGAGAATAGATCAGAAATCAGGGGTAACGGATACTGATATTTAACAGTTATTTTGTTGAGGGCACGATAGTCAATACAAGGCCTTAATGAACCATCTTTTTTAGCCACGAAAAAAAACCCAGCACCTAAGGGTGAAGAGGATGGTCTAATATGACCCTTCTCCAACGACTCCTTAATATAGGGTTGCATAGCCTCGTGCTCGGGTACAGATAAATTGAAAAGCCGACCCTTGGGAAATTTACACCTCGGGCTCAGCTCAATTGCACAGTCATAACTCCTATGAGGAGGCAAAGACGCAGACTCATTCTCACTAAATACATCATAAAAGTCAGCCAAATAGTCAGGAACATCATGCGACAGGGGAGAGGTGGAGAAAACAGGAGCATCACTAAGGGTACACCGACAACCCCAACTCACCACAGACACAGATTTCCAATCCAAAACTGGATTATGGATTTGCAACCAGGGAAACCCCAGAACAATGGTATCATGCAAATTATGCAACACCAAAAATCTGCAATTTTCTTGATGGTCTGGGGTGACCCGCATTACCACCTGGGTCCAAAACTGAGGTTTATTTTTCGCCAAAGGAGTCGCATCAATACCCCTCAAAGGGATAGGCGTCCGCAAAGGCGTCATAGGAAATCCACAACGTTTAGCAAAATCCAAGTCCATCAGGTTCAGAGCTGCTCCCGAATCCACAAAAGACTTGGCGGAAAATGTGGACAGGGAGCAGATCAGAGTAATTGCCAGAAGAAACTTAGGTTGAACACCACCCACAGAAAACGTGTGAGCACAACGTTTCTCTCGTTTAGGGCAGACAGAAATAATATGCGAGGCATCTCCACAAAAAAAACACAGATTATGCCTTCTGAACTCCTGATGTTGTGCCCTGGACAAAACTCTATCACATTGCATAGGTTCAGACATTTGTTCAACAGGTGGCAACACCTCTCGTGCAGTCTTGCGTTCACGCAAACGCCGATCAACCTGAATGGCTAATGACATAGAATCGTCAAGACCAGAGGGAACAGGAAATCCCACCTTAGTATCTTTTACGGTTTCTGACAAACCTTTCCGAAAGAGAGCTGCCAAGGCATCATCATTCCAGGTAGTAAGGACAGCCCACTTTTGGAATTTTTGACAGTACAACTCTGCAGAATCCCGACCCTGGCTCAATGCCAACAGGGCCTTTTCAGCCTGATCAATAGCATTAGGTTCATCATACAACAACCCCAAGGCTTGAAAAAATGCATCCACATTATTTAGAATAGGATCATCAGGTTTCAAAGAAAACGCCCAATCCTGGGGATCGCTGCGCAGCAAAGAGATGACAATTTTAACCCGCTGCGCGGAGCTCCCCGACGAGTTAGGCTTCAAGGCAAAAAATAATTTACAATTATTCTTGAAATTCAAAAATTTAGACCGATCCCCAAAAAATACATCAGGAGTGGGGATCTTTGGTTCAGCAGCATGTGAATGAGTAAGATAGGTGGAAATTCCCCGCACTTCCGCAGCGAGCTGCTCCACACGATCAGACAATTGCTTCATCTCCATTGAGAAAAAAAAAAAATTCCCCCTACGGCCTCAGAGATAGAGAGGAAAAAATATACACAAAGAAATTCTGACACCTTTTTTTTCTTTTTCTTACAATTCTTTCCTGCTATTGAGTACCCTAGGATCTGCGGTATGGCTGGTGATTCTGTTATGGATGAGTCACCGAAGGAGGAAAAAACAAAAATAATAGCTAAGTCCAGAAAACCATAGAAGTTGGAAGCTATCGGATTGCAGACCCCTGAACCTATCCACAACAACTAGCAGTAGCCGTGGGGGGTTCCTACGGTGCCCTAGACCCCTCGATCACAGCCGGAGAACTAAATTAGCCTAAAGACAGAAAGGGGAAATCTAAACTGCCCCAGAGCAGACCCCAAAGCAATAGGCAGCCCCCAACATATAATGACTGTGAAGCAAAATGAAAAACACTAACACAGATAGAAAGATAGGTTGAGCAAATGATGGGGCCCAAGCTAACTAAATAGGACAGGATAGAAAAGCTGCTGTCTGCAATCCACAAAAACCCTATCCAAAAATGAACCAACAGACTGATAGGAAAAACAGGCCCTGAAGTCGCTAGGCTTCAAAAAGACTATATCAGCACTCAGGTATATTCTGAAGACAGAGCCAGAGATCAACATATCAGAGACAAAAATGGAATTCAGGTCACCCCCGGCCGGGGATGGCTGATCTCCAAAAAACAAGGCAAACAAAACCAGAACTAAAGTGTACAAAAGGCAGAGCAAAACTTAGCTTTGAGAAGCAGAAATCAGACTGGTCTCCAAGAATCCAGCAGGAAGATCACCAGCAAGGCAGCAGGGCGTCTGCTGCCTTATATCCAGTCATCAGTTCCTGTGACCCAGTCATCATCTACCTGCTCAGCTGTTTGGTAATCAGCCTCACTACCTTCCTTCGCCAGAAGAGGGAGTTCATCAGACCTCACTGGTGAAAGTAAAAATGAACTCACAACAGTAAAGAGAGTTAACAGTACAGGAAGATACAAAATTTTTGTAATGCTGAATAAACATTTCTTATCTAATCTTCTCAATATGAGAGGCACGGTGTTATGAATGAGTCACCGTAGGAGGCAAAAACAGAAATACTAGCTAAGTCCAGAAAACCAGAGAAGTTGGCAGCTATCGGATTGCAGACCCCTGAACCTATCAACAACTAGCAGTAGCCGTGGGGGGTTCCTACGGTGCCCTAGACCCCTCGATAACAGCCGGAGAACTAAATAGCCTAAAGACAGAAAGAGAAATCTAAACTGCCCCAGAGCAGACCCCAAAGCAATAGGCAGCCCCCAACATATAATGACGGTGAAGCAAGATGAAAAACACTCACACAGATAGAAAGATAGGCTGAGCAAATGATGGGGCCCAAGCTAACTAAATAGGACAGGATAGAAAAGCTGCTGTCTGCAATCCGCCAAAACCCTATTAAAACAAGAGCCAACAGAAAAAAGCCATGAAGACGCTAGGCTTCAAAAAAACTATATCAGTACTCAGGTATTATCTGAAGACAGAGCAAAAAGGAATTCAGCTCACCCAGCAGGGAAAGGCAGAAATCCAGAAAAACAAGGCAAAACAAAACCAAAACACAAATGAAAAAAGTAGAGCAGAAAACATAGCTTTTGAGGAGCAGGAATCAGACTGGTCTCCAAGAATCCCTCAGAGTAATCACCCGCAAGGCAGAAGGGCGCCGGCTGCCTTATATCCAGTCAGCAATCCCAGTCACCCAGTCATCATCATTCTGCTCAGGTGCTTTGTAATCAGCCTCACTACCTTCCTTCACCAGAAGAGGGAGCGCATCAGACCTCAATGGTGAAGGGGAAAATGAACTCACAACAGTACCTCCCCCTTGAGGAGGGGTCACCGAACCCTCATCCACGCCACCAGGGCGATCAGGGTGAGCCCGATGAAAGGCACGCACCAATCTTTTGGCATGAATATCAGAGGCAGAGACCCAGGAATTATCCTCCTGACCATAACCCTGCCACTTAACCAAATACTGGAGTCTCCGTCTAGCCAGACGGGAATCCAGTATCTTCTCTACCTCATATTCCATGTTACCTTCAACTAATACAGGGTCCAGAGGTGCCACCCCAGGAACAACTGGTTCAACAAACCTCTTCAACAAGGACTTATGAAACACATTATGAATTTTAAATGTGACAGGAAGAGCCAAACGAAAAGAGACCGGATTAATAATCTCCAAAATCTTGTAAGGTCCAATAAATCTAGGCTTAAACTTAGGAGAAGCCACCTTCATAGCGATATTTTTTGATGATAACCAAACCATATCACCAACCTTAAAATGGGGACCAATGGTCCTATGTCGGTTGGAAAACCGCTGGGCCTTTTCCTGGGAGAGAGATAACTTATCCACCACTTGGTCCCAGATCTGGTGCATTCTGTCCACCACAGTGTCAACACCTGGGCAGGCAGAAGCAGGGGCGTATCTAGGGGGGGCAGCCGGGGCAGTTGCTCCGGGCGCAGCCAGCAGGGGGGTGCAGTCGGGCCGCCTAATGCAGCAGTCCACAGTGTCCTCCCTGGCGGCTGCGTTCTGCCGCCCCCCCGGCCTGAGAGTCGGCGGTTCTCTGTGTCAGCTGTCAAGCTGACAGCAGGCGCAGAGAAGGAGGGCGTGCCGGCTCCCAGGGAACAATTGTACTGACGTCTGTATAGACGCCAGTACAATTGAAGCTCTGACCGCCGGGCCAGAGCGACGTCAGCAGCGTGATCAGGTCATGTGATCACGCTGCTGACGTCACTCCCCGGCGCCCAGAGCGAACGCTGGTGGTAAGTGTGCTCCTCTGTGGAGCTGAAGAAACCACCGAAGATGGGAGATGAGGGGGAGTTAATGAGTGGAGATGGGGGGGATTTGTAGAGGGGATGGCAGTTAATGTGTGGGGGGATTTAGAGTGGGGATGGGGGTTAATGAGTGGGGATGGGGGTTAATGTGTGTGGGGGTTAATGTGTGGGGGGATTTGGAGTGGAGATGGGGGTTATTTAATGTGATGGGGGTTAATGAGTGGGGATTGGGTTAATGTGTGCGGGGGTTAATGAATGGGGATGGGGGTTAATGTATGGGGGCGTTAATGAGTGGGGTTGGGGTTAATGTGTGGGGGGATTTGGAGTGGGGGTGGGGGGATTTGGAGTGCTGATGGGGGTTAATGAGTGGGGATTGGGTTAATGTGTGGGGGGATTTGAAGTGGGGATGGGGGGTTATTTAATGTGTGGGGGGATTTGGAATGGGGATGGGGTACTTAATGTGTGTGGGGAATTGGGGATGGGGGGATTTAATGTGTGGGGAGATTTGAGGACACAAAATAAAGAGTATGTATGAGGAAACAGTAAGGGGGTTGGGTGCAGACAGTATGGGGAGCGAATGGGTTAATGTAAGTGGACACAGTATGGGGAGTCAGGGGTATGTGTGAGCAGACAGTATAGAGAGTGAGGGGGTAAATATATGAGGAGACAGTATGGTGAACAGGGGGATGTTAGAGGAGGGAGGGGAATAGTGTGAGGTGACAGTATATTGCAGATATTTGTATTTAGGAGCATTATAATGACACTTCTATCTTTAAGGGCGTCGTGTGGAGATTTGCTGCAGAAGACTGGAGAAGATGGACGTCAACAGAGACGAGAGTGGATGAGAAAACTCATCATGGGGTCTAGAAGAAAAGGTGACTGACTGCAGAGACGACGTCATCTATAAGGTACCTGGATGTAAATATTATTTGTGATACTGACTAATTCTCATGTTTTTATTTGTTAGGAACATTGAAGGGGTTGTCCAGGTTTGTGCTGAGTCTGCAGTCATTCTATGTGACTGCAGACTTCTGAATTCTCACAGTGCTCACTGAACGCTATCAGGATTCTCTCATGCCGGTGATTTACATACATGCGATCACATGCTGACTAGACATGTGTGGCCTCACTCAATGAAAATGAACGGAGCGAGGCCGGGCACGTCTAGTCGGAATGTGGCCAGAAGTATATAAATCACATACTTGTGCTGACATGACTGTACATCGGCAAGGGAGAATCCTAAATGTGTGCAGTGCATTCGTTGTGAGAATTCAGAAGCTGCAATGTCAGGATTCAGCTCTGCAGGTTCCAGGAGTCATCACACGGACACTTCACTCATATGCGATTTTCACAGGTATGGTCCTGTGACAACGAGCTTCTCTTAGTTTTTTACTGAACATTGAGAGCATTAGGAAGAGCAGCTTGTGGTTACATGGCTAAGTGTTCAAGTCGCATATGTACTTGGGGGGGGGGGCGCCGAACCGAATTCTTGCCCCGGGTGCCAGAAAGCCTAGATACGCCTCTGGGCAGAAGGTTCCACCTGCCCTGAAGAAAATCGAGGATGAAACCCAAAGTTACAAAAAAAAGTGACATCAAAGTGGCAGAACTAGCTCTATTATTTAAAGCAAATTCAGCCAAGGGCAAAAGTGAAACCCAATCATCCTGATCGGCGGAAATAAAACATCTCAAATATGACTCCAAGGTCTGGTTTGTTCTCTCTGTCTGCCCATTGGTCTGAGGGTGAAAAGCAGAGGAGAAGGACAACTGAATTCCCAGCTTGGAACAGAAAGTCCTCCAAAATCTATAGTCCATGAGCCAGGCCAGATATCGGTACTACCCGGAGTGACTAATTCTCTTTGGTGTTTTTAGGTAGATGCATGTCTGTAGTTTATGTTTTGATATGATAGCCCTTGCACATCAGTAGCTTAACCCCTTCAGGCCTATTTGTACCCAAATGCCTAGGCCATTTTTTGTAAATCTGACCTGTCACTTCATGCGGTAATAACTTTGGGACGCTATCACCTACCCAAGCCATTCTGAGATTGTTTTCTCGTGACATATTGTACTTCATGGTAGTGCTAATTGTGAGTCAATAGATTTTACCTTTCTGCATAAAAAATTACAAAATACACGAAAATTTGGGAAAAATTCGCTATTTTTGAACTTTGAAATTCTCTACTTTTTACAAAAATGCTGATACCCCCCATAACAGTTATTAGTTTACATTCTCCACATGTCTACTTCACATTGGCATCATTTTGGAAATGAAATTTTATATTTTCCGGATGTGATAAGGCTCATAGTTTTATACGCAATTTTTAAAGTTTACGACTAAATTTCCAAAACCCATTTTTCCAAGGACCAAGTCAGTTCGGACGTCACTTTATGGGTCTTGTATAACAGAACCCACCCATACATTACCCCATTTTGCAAACTACACCCCTCAAGGTGTCCAAAACGGATTTTCAAAACTTTGTTAACCCCTTAGGTGTTGCACAGGAATTCAAGCAAAATGACAGTGAAATATCAAAATTTCAATTTTTTGGCAGATATTCCATTGTAATCCAATTTTACCTGCAACCCAGCAAGGGTTAACAGCAAACCCAAACCCAAAATTGGTTACCCCAGTTCCGTAGTTTATAGAAACACCCCACATGTACACGTAAACTAAATTATGGGCGCGCAAGAGGGCTCAGCACAGAAGGAGAGCTAGGCGGTTTTTGGGATAATAGATTACACTAGAAGAAATCCAGTGGGCCATGTCGTATTGGAGAGACCCTGAGGTACCCCCAGAGTGGAAACCTCCAAAAGGTTACCGCATTTTGGAAACTACACCCCCTAAGAAATGTTTTAGGGGGTATAGTAACCACTTTGACCCAACAAGCGCTCCATTGGAGTTTCATGCACTTGGTTGAGGAAATTGAAAAGTACGTTTTTTACCGAAAAATGTCGCTATAGGCCCACATTTTTCATTTTGAAAAGGGGGACCAGGAAAAAGTACACCCCACTTTTTATTCCCCATTGTCTCCCGAACACGGCAATACCACAAGTGTTGTCTAAAACCACAGTATTGGCGCACGGCAGGCTTCGTAAGCGAAGCTGCGGCAAAATTCACTGTAAGAAATCTATGGGGCCATGTCACATTTGGAGACACCCTGAGGTCCCGCACAGTGGAAACCCCAAAAAAGTGACCCCATTTTTGAAACTACACCCCCTAAGGAATGTTTTAGGAGGTACAGTAACCACTTTGCACCGGGAACTGGCTCCCGACCCGCGGCGATCGCCCGGCATATGATCCGGGTACGATTCGCCGTACCGCTACGGCGGCCGGCGCGAAGGGGTTAATGGTATTTTTCACCTTTTGAATAGATCCTACCTATATTTCCAAAAAATAATGATTAAAGGTCGATTTAGGGGAAATGCCAAAATGTCAATACAATGCATGTAGTATTTGTAACAAAATTTAAACCAAGTTATGTAAATACACACTGAACATGTCATGGGCTTGTCCATACTAATGTGTGTGTGTGTGTGTAGATGTGTGTGTGTATATATATATATATATATAGTGTGTGTATGTATAATTATATAACGTTACTCCATAATATCTTCAACATCAGACTCTGAATCTGACTGTTGTTCTACTGGCTCGTCTTCAATACCCTTGTTCTGGCATGTCTGTAACCTGCACATGTCCGTGCACTTCAGGCCATTGCTGAGGCAAGTACACTGAGGAAGTTCGCATGACCGCACACACTTGCAGGACAGTAGCTGGATAATAGCTTCTGGTGCCCCTCGCATCCACTTGACAACAAGCTTTCCGTCATTATCTATCATCCAACCGCAGTCTGTTGGGTTTGCAACAAATGGCTGGCTCTGCAGACTTCTCCTCCAGATCGCAGCCTGGTAGTTTGCACGCAGTGCATGCATGAAAAGGCAGTCATGGCAAGGAGGGAGTTGACTTGACTCTACCACTCCACGTCTGGCACAGAACAGCTGATACCGGAGCCTGTTTACCTCAGTTGTTTGGGTAGTTGGCAGGTACATGTGGCAGGTGATTTCCTGTAACTTCTCAATGAGTTCGGGAGACACTTCCCATGAACGACCAACTTCCTGAAAGGCATCCTGGTATGTCTTGTTCATCTTCAACTGCTTGAGTGTCGTCATCTTCCCACGGCCAGCGAATGCACTGACTGTGTCACAGCCTGTAAATGCATGCCTCCCAATGTTCTGCTCAGAGTGGTGATATCCAGGAATCTTGTCTGGTTCTGTGCACCGCATTTCTGGAACAGGTGGGATGGGATTTTTTGGCACATGCCCAGACACAGGACCATGACATCAGTATCCTCTGAAGTGATGATGACAGACTTGTAACCAGATTCTGCTGCATGAAGAGCATGGAGAAGGAGGCGTGTGTCTGCTTCTTCTTGACTTGACTTAAGGTCAGCAGCCTCTTCCCACTGTTCTTTGGTGATCTTAAAGCAGAGCTGCCCACATGTGACATACATCTCCTTCTCCTCAAGCTTCTCCCTGTGGTGTTTCGCCTTCCATTCTTCTACCAGAAACTTTATGAGACTTGCCTTGTTGGAGGAATTACTTAGTAGCTTTCTCCACTGCTGGATGTTGTGCCCATGTTGAATGTCCTTGAAATGGATCCCTGTGCCTTCATATCTGTTGACTCTTTCTGTATCTTTGATGGATGTCTCCTTGTAGACGTCAAAGACAATATCAATGCGCTTGCTCTTAGCACCCTCATGGATAGCGCGACTCATTGCTGTGCCTGCTAGCTGGGCAAATGTTGCATCGTTTCCCTTCAGTTTCTGAACCAGGCTCATCCCATCATTGATGGTTGCAGAGGGCTCAGGGATCACCTCTGCAGGAGGAGCATTCCTCTCCAACTCCCTTGCTAGGGCAGCCTTGTTGGTCTTGCGGATAGACCCATCACCGTTGGCAAGTGCCCATGGCAATGGCCCCAGGGGATGAGTCAAGACATCACTCATTTGTAGCTTTCTGTTCTCAGCTACAAGTATCATCTGGGCCAAATAGGCTCCTGTCAGTCTTCAAAATTACCTCCTTGCCAAGGCCTTGTCTGTGTGTCTTCATTCTGATGTTAGAGAACGTTTTAAGATTGTTCTTCGTCATCTTGTCATGAAAGTGTAGTTGGCGTATCGGTACCCAAACGCTTATCCTTGAATGTGTGATATGCATTCTCTCCTATACTGTATGCCCCTAGAAGGTCTTTGGCTACATCTGGTGGTGCTGCAGTCGCTGTTGATAAACTGATAAGTTCACCATTATGCTCTTTATTGAAGGGGTTCAACCAACCAGTCTCCAGCAGTTCAACAAAAGATCGGACATCGGCTTCATCTCTTCTAATCCTGGACACCTGTAGGTCTGAATGACTGAAGTCAGTATATTGTTGGCCTACTAGGGCCCTCAGCTGCCTCAAGTACATGCTGCGGTACTCCGATGTCAGGTAGAATCTGGCGACAGCTCCAACTTTGAGGCTGAAGACTTTTGTGCCCCCTGGTGTCTGGGTGTCTTTGTTGATTGTTTCTTCGATGGTCTGGTCCACAGGAATCCGTCCAAAAGGATTCTTGCTACCGATCTGGACTGAAAAGCCACCTTTCATGAAGTATTCATGGACCTCTGGGTGGTCTATGGGCAGCCGAGACATCGTAGCATAGTAATAGGTTAGGTATCGGGCATAGTTGACCTTGTCATAGGCAAAACACCACGGTATCATCTGTCGGATTGCTCCTAGGTGAAGCATCCAGTTACCTTCTCTTGAAGCTCGAACCAGGGCCAGCATGGTCTCGACCATGTCCAAGTATGACATCCAGAATGCTGAGAGTTGTTCATTTCTGAAGGTCTCAAGATAAACTTGAAAGAGCTTCAGGGTAAGTGTGCAAGATTCATTATCCAAGAACTTTTCGAAGGATCCCTGCGACACACTGAAGAACATCACAAACTTTCGCATCAGTGTTTCATCCAGATGGTGAAGGTCCCTTGCATGGTTTTCTTCTAGCCATGGAAGGAAGTTTTTCCATGCAAGCCTCATAAGTGCTTCATAGACCAGCTTGTGTAGTCTCACTGCTCTGTTGTACCTCCGGCCGTCCATCACTCCAGACACTGATCCTTCAGCGATGACACCGGATTCAACACACAGATCTCTAAGGCCTGCATCCTGAGATCTCTTACCTATGATGGAGAGGAGATTACAGATTGTGTGGATGACACCCATTCTAATTATAATGTTCTTGAACTTCTCCTGTTTCCAGATAACCTCGGCAGCTTTGGCATAGAGTGCTTGATCAAACACGCACACAATTCTGTTAAGCTTCAGGGTCTGCATGATGGCATGTGTTTGCTCCAAGACTTCATTCACAGTGGACATGGCTGTTGCAGGAGCATTGATAGTGGGCAGGTAGCTTACAGTGTCCTGGGCCACTACAATGTCGCTGCGGATTTGGATGTTGAACCCAGTCCAACTGCTAATGGTCTGATCCTCATGGTCTGACATTCTAGCCAGAAGCCAGATATGGTTCTTGGTTTTTGAATCCTGGACCTCCTCGGTAGTGTTAAAATTCGCAGTCTCAATCCTGGGTGGCCCTCCCCGCCGCCCAACATTGTATATTGGTAGCATTAATTCTGTCGGAATTATGCTTCTTTTCTTGGACTTGGTTACATCTGGCAGGACTTTTGTCACAGAGCATGCAACATTGGACTGAACAGCGATGCCATTGACTATGAGATGTACCTGCTCCACTTAGTGTCTCCTCAAGTCTGTCAATGTTATCCCAGGCCAAGGTTGTGAACACACCAGGGTAGATATTTGCTGGCATTGGGATGTCATCCGTTGAACATTCCAACTTCTGGATACAAAGGGCTGTATCGATCTCCTCAGCCGTTGAATATGACACACAGTGGCCAAGACGATTCAGAGTTCGAACCAGTTCTGTATTGCCGGTCAAAGACTTAATTGCAAAGGACAGCAGTACGTGCTTGGGTGGCTTTGTCTTTCCATTGGTAACAGCAAAAACCAAGTCACTGCCGAATGATGTGGCAAGACGTTGAGCTCTTTCAGAGGGAGTTTGGCACTCACAATCTCCTGTAAGCAGGGTTTGCAGGAATTGAGTGACTAATGCAGGAACGACATTCTGATCTGTATCGGGAGTAGAGTTGAGCGATACCGTCCGATACTTCAAAGTATCGTATCGGATGGTATCGGCCGATCTTTAAAAAAAGTATCGGTATCGCCGATTCCGATACCGGAAGTCCCATTCAAGTCTATGGGACTTCCGGTATCGGAATAAGAAAAACCCTTTCCTGCCCTTGTACAGCCTCTCTGGGGTCTGTACGGGCCTTTCGGGGGGCTGTGCCGGCCTGCCAGGGGGTCTGTGCAGGCTCCGGTGGTCTGTGCCGGCCTGCCGGTGGTCTGTGCAGGCTCCAGGGGGCTGTGCCGGCCTGCCGGGGGGCTGTGCCGGCCTGCCGGTGGTCTGTGCAGGCTCCGGGGGTCTGTGCAGGCATCGTCCGATGGGACTACAAGTCCCATCGGGCGATGCCTGCTACCATGACAGTGATTGACACATTAGCCAATGATGGGACAGTAGTAGTCCCATCATCCGGCTAATGTGTTAAATGTTAAAAAAAAAAAAAAAAAAAAAAAAATACTACATGCATGCTACATACATACTACATGCTACATACATACTACATATATACTACATACATGCTACATACATACTGCATGCTACATACATACTACATACATACTACATGCATGCTACATACATACTACATATATACTACATGCATGCTACATACATACTACATGCTACATACATACTACATATATACTACATACATACTACATACATGCTACATACATACTGCATGCTACATACATACTACATACATACTACATACATACTACATGCATGCTACATACATACTACATGCATGCTACATACATACTACATGCATGCTACATGCATGCTACATACATACTACATGCTACATACATACCACATACATACTACATACATACTACATGCTACATATATACTACATGCATGCTACATACATACTACATGCTACATACATACCACATACATACTACATACATACTACATACATACTACATGCTACATACATACTACATATATACTACATGCATGCTACATACATACTACATGCTACATACATACCACATACATACTACATACATACTACATACATACTACATACATACTACATATATACTACATACATGCTACATACATACTACATGCTACATACATACCACATACATACTACATACATGCTACATGCATGCTACATACATACTACATATATACTACATGCATGCTACATACATACTACATGCTACATGCATGCTACATACATACTACATACATACTACATGCTACATACATACCACATATATACTACATACATACAATACATTCATACAATACATACATAGACATACAGTACATATAACATAGAGTAACATACTTACCAATACTTGTCACATTGTTCCCCGAAGCCATTGTCTTTTCCGGTATAAATATTAACATAACAAACCACAAAAATACTCACCCACGATCCGAAGCAGTCCACGAGTGTGTCCCACGACGATCTTGGGTAGAGAACTGCAGCATCAGCTGTTGCTGCCGTTCTCTACGGGCTGCAGGAATCCAATGACGGAAGGTAGGTATCCTTCCGCACTGTATTCCTCCGCCACTTAAAAAAAAAAAAAAGTCCCTAGTCTCACTTTATGCCATTGCTGTGTGGGAAATTCCCACGCAGCAATGGCATAAAGTGAGACTAGGGACTTTTTTTTTTTTTAAGTGGCGGAGGAATACAGTGCGGAAGGATACCTACCTTCCGTCATTGGATTCCTGCAGCCCGTAGAGAACGGCAGCATCATCTGATGCTGCAGTTCTCTACCCAAGATCGTCGTGGGACACACTCGTGGACTGCTTCGGATCGTGGGTGAGTATTTTTGTGGTTTGTTATGTTAATATTTATTCCGGAAAAGACAATGGCTTTGGTGGAACAATGTGACAAGTATTGGTAAGTATGTTACTCTATGTTATATGTACTGTATGTCTATGTATGTATTGTATGAATGTATTGTATGTATGTAGTATATATGTGGTATGTATGTAGCATGTAGTATGTATGTAGTATGTATGTAGCATGCATGTAGCATGTAGTATGTATGTAGCATGCATGTAGTATATATGTAGTATGTATGTAGCATGCATGTAGTATATATGTAGCATGTATGTAGTATGTATGTGGTATGTATGTAGTATGTATGTAGCATGTATGTAGTATATATGTAGTATGTATGTAGCATGTAGTATGTATGTAGTATGTATGTAGTATGTATGTGGTATGTATGTAGCATGTAGTATGTATGTAGCATGCATGTAGTATATATGTAGTATGTATGTAGCATGTAGTATGTATGTAGTATGTATGTAGTATGCATGTGGTATGTATGTAGCATGTAGTATGTATGTAGCATGCATGTAGTATATATGTAGTATGTATGTAGTATGTATGTGGTATGTATGTAGCATGTAGTATGTATGTAGCATGCATGTAGCATGCATGTAGTATGTATGTAGCATGCATGTAGTATGTATGTAGCATGCATGTAGTATGTATGTAGTATGTATGTAGTATGTATGTAGCATGCAGTATGTATGTAGTTTGTATGTAGTATATATGTAGTATGTATGTAGCATGTATGTAGCATGCATGTAGTATATATGTAGTATGTATGTAGCATGCATGTAGTATGTATGTAGTATGTATGTAGCATGCAGTATGTATGTAGCATGTATGTAGTATATATGTAGTATGTATGTAGCATGCATGTAGTATGTATGTAGCATGTAGTATGTATGTAGCATGCATGTAGTATGTATGTAGAATGGATGTAGTATGTATGTAGTATATATGTAGTATGTATGTAGCATGTAGTATGTATGTAGCATGCATGTAGTATGTATGTAGTATTTTTTTTTTTTTTAACATTTAACACATTAGCCGGATGATGGGACTACTACTGTCCCATCATTGGCTAATGTGTCAATCACTGTCATGGTAGCAGGCATCGCCCGATGGGACTTGTAGTCCCATCAGACGATGCTTGCACAGACCCCCGGACATCAGCACAGCCCCCCGGCAGGCCGGCACAGCCCCCCGGCAGGCCGGTACAGACCCCCACAGGGTGCACAGACCACCGGCAGGCCGGCACAGCCCCCCGGCAGGCCGGTACAGACCCCGGGCAGTCCACACAGCCCCCCGGCAGGCCGGCACAGCCCCCCGGCAGGCCGGCAGAGACCCCCGGAAGGCCCGAAATGACGGCGCATCATGATGCGCACACACCGCGCATCATGATGACGTCAGGCCGTCAATCAACTGAACTTCCGATTCCGATGCCGAATTCCGATATTGAAAAAATATCGGAAGTCGGTATCGGAATTCCGATACAGCAAGTATCGGCCGATACCCGATACTTGCGGTATCGGAATGCTCAACACTAATCGGGAGGCCATGGCTGACTCACATCTTGCTTCTTGATCTCATTCCTCAGCTGCATTGCTGCTTTGGTTACATCTCCAGAGTTAGCGGCTCTTGCTTCTTGCAGATCTTTTGTCATGCTGTGTGCTTGCCGGGCAAGGTCGTCCATTGATAGGCTATATGGATAGACTAGAAGCTTACCTTTCTCATCGGAGAGAAAGCGGAGTGATTCACCAAACTCTGTTTCAAGTTTTCAGCGAACATGTTTCTTTGTCGATGGTTTCAGTTTGATGATACCACGGGACATCATGCATCTCTGAAGCCTAGATGTGAGGTTTATCATAGGCAGTACTTCTGGGTTTGGGAACAATTCAGTCCTTATATACAAGAAGAGTTCCTCAAGGGCTTCTCTCTCTGCCTCTCCGTAGCGTACTTCCTTGCTTTCTTCCTGATTTTCTGCTGCACCAGACCTACAGGCCACTTGGGAATCATCTTTTGTGAATAGTTTGTAGCACGACTTGTGGTAGTGCCCCTCTGAAGCAACAAGGTCTCTGCTAAGTAAACCAAGGATTCTCTGTGTGCCTTTCCTTATCGCTGCTCTGCGGATCGTCTCATCTGCTCGTAGCTCAACACACTGGACGATTGGCTCCCTTGTTTTTTCTCCTTTGAGATACTTGCTTGACTTCTCGCAGAACATACATACTTTGGCATACACCCTGCTATCACTGGGGGTACCCCTCGGTAGCATCCTCCTGGGGATTTCGCTTGCTGTTTCGACATTGACACCCTTGGCAAGGATAGAATCCAGTGACTTCTTCATTGTAAAGAGACTACGACATTTACGGTGATATTGTATGTGTGGTATTTCTCGTTCTTCAAGGCCCTTAGCTGCTTCCAGGACGGATTCATGCTGTCTGATCTCTGCAGCCCTAAGCAATGTCCAAATCCTGTAGGGACGCCAGATCATCACTCTCATCATTAGAGCAGTGTATGATACAGTCGATCCGTGATTTCTTCCTCGCTGGTACTTCCATCATGCCATTAGATATGTCAGTAAACACCTGCAAACACAAAGAAAAACATTAAAACCCTTGGCACCGAGCGCCGTACGAGTACTGCTCTCTCGTCCTGGACCAAAGGACAAGAGCAGTACTAGTACGGCACAACCCCTTTAGCGTCCCCGCCGCTAATCGCGCGGGGATCGGGGGTAGATGGCCGCACTTACCGGCAGCAGGGCTTGTCCCCTCGCCGTGTGTGGCCATCGCGCCGACCCCCTGCAGCTAGAATCACTGTGATTCGCTGGGCTATATAGCCCAGCGAATCGCAGCATGCCTTGTAAAACATGGCGTGATTCGCTGCAGGGGTTCGTGCCTGTGGAGCGATTGGTGCATTTACCAGTCACTCCACAGGCCAGGGGGAGGATGTCAGTGTCTGATCTCCTCCCCCTGTGCTGCGATTGGCTAGAACATCGTTCTAGCCATAGCAGCGATGTAGCAGGGCCGACACAGTGTCGCCTCTGCCTGCATGAGATCCTGTCAGCACAGGGTCTCATACAGGGACGATCGCTGCACTGTGCAGGCTGGCTGGACCTGCCTGCACTCGCTGGAGCTTGTGGTACCACAAGTCCCAGCAAGTCTGGGCAGGCAGGCAAAAAGTGTAAAAGAAAGTTAAAAAAAAACAAAAACACTACACTACACATCCCCCTCCCCCTCCCATATGCGCCAATACTGTGGTTTTAGACAACACTTGTGGTATTGCCGTGTTCGGGAGACAATGGGGAATAAAAAGTGGGGTGTACTTTTTCCTGGTCCCCCTTTTCAAAATGAAAAATGTGGGCCTAAAGCGACATTTTTCGGTAAAAAAAAAACGTACTTGTCAATTTCCTCAACCAAGTGCATGATACTCCAATGGAGCGCTTGTTGGGTCAAAGTGGTTACTATACCCCCTAAAACATTCCTTAGGGGGTGTAGTTTCCAAAATGCGGTAACCTTTTGGGGGTTTCCACTCTGGGGGTACCTCAGGGTCTCTCCAATACGACATGGCCCACTGGATTTCTTCCAGTGTAATCTATTATCCCAAAAAACGCCTAGCTCTCCTTCTGTGCTGAGCCCTCTTGCGCGCCCATAATTTAGTTTACGTGTACATGTGGGGTGTTTCTATAAACTGCGGAATTGGGGTAACCAATTTTGGGTTTGGGTTTGCTGTTAACCCTTGCTGGGTTGCAGGTAAAATTGGATTACAATGGAATATCTGCCAAAAAATTGAAATTTTGATATTTCACTGTCATTTTGCTTGAATTCCTGTGCAACACCTAAGGGGTTAACAAAGTTTTGAAAATCCATTTTGGACACCTTGAGGGGTGTAGTTTGCAAAATGGGGTAATGTATGGGTGGGTTCTGTTATACAAGACCCATAAAGTGACGTCCGAACTGACTTGGTCCTTGGAAAAATGGGTTTTGGAAATTTAGTCGTAAACTTTAAAAATTGCGTATAAAACTATGAGCCTTATCACATCCGAAAAATATAAAATTTCATTTCCAAAATGATGCCAATGTGAAGTAGACATGTGGAGAATGTAAACTAATAACTGTTATGGGGGTATCAGCGCTTTTGTAAAAAGTAGAGAATTTCAAAGTTCAAAAATAGCGAATTTTTCCCAAATTTTTGTGTATTTTGTAATTTTTTATGCAGAAAGGTAAAATCTATTGGCTCACAATTAGCACTACCATGAAGTACAATATGTCACGAGAAAACAATCTCAGAATGGCGTGGGTAGGTGATAGCGTCCCAAAGTTATTACCGCATGAAGTGACAGGTCAGATTTACAAAAAATGGCCTAGGCATTTGGGTACAAATAGGCCTGAAGGGGTTAAGCTACTGATGTGCAAGGGCTATCATATCAAAATATAAACTACAGACATGCATCTACCTAAAAACACCAAAGAGAATTAGTCACTCCGGGTGGTACCAATATCGTCAAAATTGGCTCTTGGCTCATGGACTACTAGACACAAATTGAACTCCTCTGTCAGATACAATGTTCTCAGGAATCCCGTGCAAGCGAACCACCTGTTGCAAAAACAGGGGCACCAACTCAGAGGAAGATGGCAACTTAGGGAACCATCTTAGAGAACCTATCACAAATCACCCAAATAACAGTCATTCTCTGAGAGACAGGCATATCACAGATGAAATCCATTGAAATATGGGTCCATGGCCTCCTGGGGAACGGCAAAGGCATCAACAACCCACTAGAGCGAGAACAAGGTTTAGACCGGGAGCAAGTCCCACAGGACTGCACAAAATTCCTGACATCACGAGACAAGGCGGGCCACCAAAAAGACTGACTCACCAGATCTCTAGTACCAAAAATACCTGGATGACCAGCTAATGCAGAGCAATGAACTTCAGACATCACTCTCTTCTTCCACTGGTCAGGAACATACAACTTTCCACTGGGACAACGCTCAGGTTTGTCCTCCTGGAACTCTTCCAGAGCACGTCTCAAATCGGGCGAGATGGCAGAAAGAACTACCCCTTCGCCTAAGATGGTAGCAGGCTTGGTCACCACAGGAGAATCAGCAAAGAAGCTCCTAGAGAGGGCGTCTGCCTTGACATTCTTAGTGCCAGGAAGAAAAGAGACCACAAAATCAAAACGCGTAAAAAACAAGGCCCACCTAGCCTGTCTAGGTTTCAAGCGTTTGGCCGACTCCAGGTAAATCAAATTCTTGTGGTCAGTGAGGACCACGACTTGGTATTTAGCTCCCTCCAACCAATGTCTCCACTCCTCAAATGCCCATTTCATGGCTAACAGTTCCCAATTCCCCACATCATAATTACGTTCGGATGGTGAGAACTTTCGGGAAAAGAAAGCACAGGGATTCATTTTAGATGTCACAGGATCTTTTTGGGACAAAACAGCTCCTGCACCAATCTCAGAGGCGTCCACCTCTACCTGAAACGGGAGTGAGACATCAGGTTGCCGCAGAACCGGAGCAGAAGTGAATCTTCGCTTCAGCTCCTGGAAGGAAGAAACAGCCTCCAGAAACCAATTCAACACATCAGCACCCTTCTTAGTCAAATCAGTCAATTGCTTGGCAGTAATAGAAAAATTAGCTATAAATTTCCGATAAAAGTTAGCAAAACCCAAAAACTTTTGGAAGGCCTTCAAAGAAGTGGGCTGAACCCAATCATAAATGGCCTGTACCTTGGCCGGGTCCATTTCAATAGTTGACGGAGACAAAATGAATCCCAAAAATGAAATCCTCTGTACCCCAAAAAGGCATTTCGATCACTTGACATACAGGGAATTCTCCCTCAAAATCCGGAACACAGTCCGAACATGTTCCACATGAGATTCCCAATCCTTGGAAAAGATCAAAATACCATCCAGATAGATAATCAAAAATTTATCCACAAAGTCTCGGAAAATATCGTTCATGAAGCACTGGAAGACAGAAGGGGCATTAGTGAGCCCAAAAGGCATCACCAGGTACTCAAAAGGTCCTTCCGGAGTATTAAACGCCGTCTTCCATTCATCCCCATGCTTAATGCGGATAAGATTATACGCCCCCCTGAGGTCAAAAATGGTAAACCAGCAAGCACCTTTAACTCGGGAGAATAGATCCGAAATCAGGGGTAACGGATACTAATATTTAATAGTAATTTTGTTGAGGGCACGATAATCAATACAAGGCCTTAATGAACCATCCTTTTTGGCCACAAAAAAAACCCGGCACCTAAGGGTAAAGAGGATGGTCTAATATGACCCTTCTCCAACGCCTCCTTAATATAGGATCGCATAGCCTCGTGCTCGGGTACAGATAAATTGAAGAGCCGACCCTTGGGAAATTTACACCCCGGGCTCCGTACAATTGCACAGTCATAACGCCTATGAGGAGGCAAAGACGCAGACTCATTCTCACTAAATACATCAAAAAAGTCCGCCAAATAGTCAGGAACATCATGCGACTGAGGAGAGGTGGAAAAAACCGGAGCCTCACTAAGGGCACACCGACAACCCCAACTCACCACAGACACAGATTTCCAATCCAAAACTGGATTATGAATTTGCAACCAGGGAAACCCCAGAACAATGGTATCATGCAAATTATGCAACACCAAAAATCTGCAATTTTCTTGATGGTCTGGGTCGACCCGCATTACCACCTGCGTCCAAAACTGAGGTTTATTTTTCGCCAAAGGAGTAGCATCAATCCCCCTCAAAGGGATAGGCATCCGCAGAGGTGTCATCGGAAATCCACAACGTTTAGCAAAATCCAAGTCCATTAGGTTCAGGGCTGCTCCCGAATCCACAAAAGCCTTGGCGGAAAATGTGGACAGGGAGCAGATCAGAGTAATTGCAAGAAGAAACTTAGGTTGAACACCACCCACAGAAAACGTGTGTGCAAAACGTTTCTCTCGTTTAGGACAGACAGAAATAATATGCGAGGCATCTCCACAAAAAAAAACACATCTTATTACGCCTTCTGAACTCCTGACGTTGCTCCCTGGACAAAACTCACATTGCATAGGTTCAGACACTTGTTCGACAGGTGGCAACACCTCTCGTGCAGTCCTGCGTTCACGTAAACGCCGATCAACCTGAATGGCTAATGACATAGAATCGTCAAGACCAGAGGGAACAGGAAATCCCACCATAGTATCTTTTACGGCTTCTGACAAACCCTTCCGAAAGAGAGCTGCCAAGGCATTATCATTCCAAGTAGTAAGGACCGCCCACTTTCGGAATTTTTGACAGTACAATTCTGCAGAATCTCGACCCTGGCTCAATGCCAACAGGGTCTTTTCAGCCTGATCAATAGCATTAGGTTCGTCATACAACAATCCCAAGGCTTGAAAAAATGCTTTCACATTAGTCAGAATAGGATCATCTGGTTTCAAAGAAAACGCCCGATCCTGGGGATCGCCACGCAGCAAAGAGATGACAATTTTAACCTGCTCCCTGACGAGTTAGGCTTCAAGGCAAAAAATAATTTATAATTATTTTTGAAATTCAAAAATTTAGACCGATCCCAAAAAAACACATCAGGAGTAGGGATCTTTGGTTCAGCAGCATGTGAATGAGCAAGGTAGGCGGAAATTCCCTGCACTTCCGCAGCAAGCTGCTCCACACGATCAGACAATTACTTTATCTCCATTGAGAGAAAATAAAAAATTCCCCCTACGGCCTCAGAGATATAGAGGAAAAAATATACACACTTTTTTTTTTTTTTTTACAATTCTTTCCTGCTATTGAGTACCCTAGGATCTGCGGTATGGCGGGTGATTCTGTTATGAATGAGTCACCGTAGGAGGCAAAAACAGAAACACTAGCTAAGTCCAGAAAACCAGAGAAGTTGGCAGCTATCGGATTGCAGACCCCTGAACCTAACAACAACAACTAGCAGTAGCCGTGGGGGGTTCCTACGGTACCCTAGACCCCTCGATCACAGCCGGAGAACTACATAGCCTCAAGACAGAAAGGGAAATCTAAACTGCCCCAGAGCAGACCCCAAAGCAATAGGCAGCCCCCAACATATAATGACGGTGAAGCAAGATGAAAAACACTCACACAGATAGAAAGATAGACTGAGAAAATGATGGGGCCCAAGCTAACTAAATAGGACAGAATAGAAAAGCTGCTGTCTGCAATCCGCCAAAACCCTATCAAAAACAAGAGCCAACAGACTGATAGGGAAAAAAGCCCTGAAGACGCTAGGCTTCAAAAAGACTATATCAGTACTCAGGTATTTTCTGAAGACAGAGCAAAAAGGAATTCAGCTCACCCAGCAGGGAAAGGCAGAAATCCAGAAAAACAAGGCAAAACAAAACCAAAACACAAATGCAAAAAGTAGAGCAGAAAACTTAGCTTTTGAGGAGCAGGAATCAGACTGGTCTCCAAGAATCCCTCAGAGTAATCACCCGCAAGGCAGAAGGGCGTCGGCTGCCTTATATCCAGTCAGCAATCCCAGTCACCCAGTCATCATCATTCTGCTCAGGTGCTTTGTAATCAGCCTCACTACCTTCCTTCACCAGAAGAGGGAGTTCATCAGACCTCAATGGTGAAGGGGAAAATGAACTCACAACAGTTAACTATCTAAATTCTTAATTCAAAAGTGCAAGTTTCATCATCAACCTATTTCTTCATCATCTTTCCTTTTTCACATTTTTTACCCTTCAGTCATTAGCTTAAAGTGATAACCGCTAATACCTGGTTTATCACCTACATTTTCCAAATCTTCATTCTTTATTCAAATCTCTCATCTCTTTATTAAAACATTCCTACATCTCATATGAAAGCTATCATAAAACACATTATCAAATACTTCACATTAAAACTTTCAATAATTCTTGTAAGTGCTGGACACCGCTCCCAGCCGGGATCTCTTGCAGTGTCCTTTGATTGGAGTCATGCTCCAGATGAGGTAGACGTTATCTTCGCAAAGTGTCTATGTAAAACCAAGAGAGGGCACCTAAATAGGTGCAAAATATGTACAATAACAGTTCTGGACCATTCAGCATTCATGATCTCTGCAGTTCAAGTGTGAAAACTGCCAATACAACTGGGCAAAAACTGGAAAAACAAAACTAAACCATGATAATCAAAATAGGAAACAAAAGGATCAACGGTGCAAATACCCTCCTGGGTAATGAGAGTTATTTATTTTTGCTGGAGATTGCTAGTGGTGGTCTCCTCCTGGGATTTCTGGAAACTGATTACTGGAACTGCTTCCAGGGGAGAAAAATGCATTGGCAATTCGCAGGTATTCCTCTTCCATCGAAGTCAGATTTGCAGCTTGCTGTACTCTTGGCTGCAGGACTGGTGTCGATCCAGCTTGGCACATGGGGGTAGGCACAAACACTGTTTTGGTAATCACGTGGGGTGAAGGGGTCATGGTTTCTGCCTGCAGGTCTTGATGAGATCCTCTGGGACTCGTCTGATATTAATCGCATACCAGCCTCTCAATCCTTCATGTCAGGTAAACGTCACGTGATCTCCCGGGTGTAGGTTTCTGGCAAGGTGCCCCTTCCTCAAGTGTGATTCCACATCCCTCCAGTTGAAGAACAGATCAGAGATTCGGCTGGGGTCATGGATGAAGCCGAACCCCCTCTCGTGGTTCACATTTAAAACGTATCCCCAACCTGCGGAGTCCCGGGGACCATAGTGACCAGCACGGACCTGCTCTTTCCGGTCCAAGTCATGGCCCAGCACAGCCAACTTGCGCTGCTCCCTCGCCCGCTGCTCGGCTGCCAGCTGGCATAAGGTCGCTTGGCAGCTAGCCCAATTTTCGTCTGCCCCTCCCGTTCTTCCCAAGACCGATCCCGGCTCATCGCGTACCGCGGCACCACAATTAGGGGCTCTTGTGTCTTCCCCGGGGGGACTGGTATCTCGGTCCCAGACCATACCTACCCAACCTGGCCATCCGCTGCGACCGCGGTACACCCCAGGGCCTTCCCAGGTGCAGGGGCATCAGATGTACCTGGAGCCTCCTGGCGGTGTGGTCTCTGCTCCGGTGCAGGCATGGTGGCAGCGGGTGCTGTTCGGTGGTATACCGGGAATGGCAGTGGAGCTAATGGCGGCTCCAGGTCTGCAGGGGTCTCTGGAGGGACTTGCGCGGCCGTGTCAGGTCCGGACGGGAGCTCTTCTTCCTCTGCTTCGGCTCCCAGGGCCTTGTATAACTCCTCTGGTGGTAGCGGCAGAGAGGGAACGATAAACGCTGCTGGTGGTATGGCAGCGGTCGCAGGCTCCACATGGTCTGCCTGGAAAAGATCCAGTGCAGCAGCGGCGGGTACCGGTGTCGCGGGTACCGCAGGTGTAGGCCCCTCCTGGGCGCGCTGCAGATTCAAAGTTCATAGCGCTTCCTGCCTCAGTTGCAGGCGGCGTGTCAGCTGGGCTATTTCGTCCTCCAGCTGCTGGCGGTTCACCTCGGACACTGGGTTGGAGCCTTCAGCCATGGCGCCGAGGAGATCCAGCATAACCTCCTCGCACTCCGCAGGCCTCCTCCCTTCTCCTTCCAAGATGGCGTTCTGGCGTTCTTCTTCCGGTCTGAGCTCTTTTCCCGCCACTGGCGTCCGCTCCTCCTTCTTGGGGCGGCATCTTCTTCCAGCTCCTCCATACCAAGCCAGTATACGAACCCCTCGGGGGGTGGGCCATGTCGCTATCGCGTAGTAATTCAGGCAGGGGAGGCCCAGGACAGTTTGCGGTCTTTTCTTGGGACCTCCCAGGTTGTCACGCCCTTCTTCACCGCGCCAGCGGCCATTTTTAACATTCATTTCACAGTCTATCAAATTGGGTCTTCTGCACATTTTCAAAAACTTTAAGTCTTAGGCACACAGAACCCGATGGCATCGGGTTTCGTCATCCTGTTCGTGACGCCAAGTTTGGGTCGCCCTCCCAGGGCTGTGGGGTACTCGGTACCGGGCCAGTATCAGCAGGATGTGTCACAGCAGCGGTGACCCGGTCTGTGGCCCTGGGTGCCCAATTAATGGGGGAAGTTTGAATGGTGGAATGTAGTTGATTAAATGAATAGTTCGTGACGCCACCTGTGGTGTTCGGCAAGTGAGATGTTAAGCCGACGCTGCATGCAGATCCACTGGGACTGATGGTATGGTGCAGCAAAGATGTAAAAGCTCCCCACAGGTGAAGCTGTAGTTCCAGGGCAGTGTAGATGTAGGGGTAGAGGAGAGGCACAGGCGGTGTAGAAGCTGGTACCCCGCTGTAGTGGTACAGGGTGTGTTAGCGCAGGAATAATTTGAGGACACCAGGGCATCTAGTTCCAAAGCTTTACTCACAGTCTGTAGTACACACAGGTGCCTGCCTCCGGGCTGCGTCCTCCGGGTCAGGGACTCAATCAACCTCCAGGTCAGATGGAATGCTCCCTTTCAACGCTCCGCCAACATGTGCCTTTCTGAACGTCTCCTCTTATAGCGCCTTTGGTGTGAAGTACTCCTAGTACTGAGTTACACTGGAGTTCCTCCTGACAGATGTTCCCAAGAACTCTACTTGTACGGCAGACAGCTGTAGCCTGCTTCGGGGACTCCTTACTCCTGAGTCCCGGCTCACTATCCAAGTTGCTGTTGTGCCCCTAAGTCTTAGATGGGAGTAGTGCATTTACAGCCTACTACTCCACCGGTGTCTGCTGTAGGACCATTAGTATCCATACAACCTCGGGGATCGGGCCCCGGCCTTGAGCTTAGAACTTCTAGGCAGGGTTCTCTCCTAACCCACGTCCTCTGTTCCCTTTTACTTCTTCGTTCCGTACTAGTCTCTCCTTCTCATGGAAGATCAGGACTCTGTTCAATGTCTTTCTCCTTCTTTCCTTTCCCGTGCCAGCAGACCCAGGTCACTGAGGTCTGCTGCAGCATCTCCTTCCTCCATCCCTCTCCCAGGGATCTTCTCTCCTCACTCCTCTGAACTGACTGACTGACCTGAAATCCTAAACCTTCCCGCTCTTTTATGTATTCTAACTCCACCCGCCTCCCAGCACGTTTCGTGTTCCAAGCAGGGAGCCACCAAAGGTGCTCTGCTACACCCCAAGCAGGGAGTCGCAATGTGGCTTTGCTGAACTATTGTGTTGTGTGGGATGTAGGTGTTGGAGCGTGGTCAGGAGCCTTCAACCTACCTGGATGATGGGGCACCACACCTCAGGAGGAGGTGCAGTACCTCTGTGGCAACTGAATCCTCAGGGGCGCCACAAAACCTTACGCCTCAATTCCAGCTCAACGTCATGCAGGCCTGCCAGGCTGCTTACAGCCACGCATTGCAGCAGTCCCAAAGCTACATTCCACAAACCGGAGGATAATACCAGCAGCCGAACATATACTTTACACCTCCCACAGCACCGAACTATCCACCGCCTCCAGTTCAGAGATCCACCACACTGCCGACTTCATCATCTCTGCAGCCAGCAGCATCCACCACGCTGCCCAGTCCAGCAGCACAGAAGACTGCTACAGAGGCCACCACTCCCACTCGGCCAAGAAAACATAGGACAAAAAAACAGATTACCACCAGGACGAAGACCCGGAGGCAAAAAACCCTGCCAAAACTGGACCCACCACCTCCACCCTCATCTAGAAATGTGCCTCTGTTGTCAAATGTGTCACTACCTTCCCTTGTGTCTGCACCTTCCAGTTTGTCTATCCATGAGGCCCCTGATCATGTGACCCCTGACTCCTCCCCTCCTGTGACCTCATCACAGGTCCTGTGCGCACAGAGCAGCCATATATGTGGAGTGCGGCTCTGCGGGTGGAGGTCGGTGCCGGAGGCTCCATTATTCTCTATGTGGAGTGCGGCTCTGCGGGTGGAGGTCGGTGCTGGAGGCTCCATTATTCTCTATGTGGAGTGCGGCTCTGCGGGTGGAGGTCGGTGCCGGAGGCTCCATTATTCTCTATGTGGAGTGCGGCTCTGCGGGTGGAGGTAAGTGCTGGAGGCTCCATTATTCTCTATGTGGAGTGCGGCTCTGTGGGTGGAGGTCGGTGCTGGAGGCTCCATTATTCTCTATGTGGAGTGCGGGTGGAGGTCGGTGCTGGAGGCTCCATTATTCTCTATGTGGAGTGCGGGTGGAGGTCGGTGCTGGAGGCTCCATTATTCTCTATGTGGAGTGCGGGTGGAGGTCGGTGCTGGAGGCTCCATTATTCTCTATGTGGAGTGCGGGTGGAGGTCGGTGCCGGAGGCTCCATTATTCTCTATGTGGAGTGTGGCTCTGCGGGTGGAGGTAAGTGCTGGAGGCCCCATTATTCTCTATGTGGAGTGCGGGTGGAGGTCGGTGCTGGAGGCTCCATTATTCTCTATGTGGAGTGTGGCTCTGCGGGTGGAGGTAAGTGCTGGAGGCTCCATTATTCTCTATGTGGAGTGTGGCTCTGCGGGTGGAGGTAAGTGCTGGAGGCTCCATTATTCTCTATGTGGAGTGCGGCTCTGCGGGTGGAGGTCGGTGCCGGAGGCTCCATTATTCTCTATGTGGAGTGCGGCTCTGCGGGTGGAGGTTGGTGCCGGAGGCTCCATTATTCTCTATGTGGAGTGCGGCTCTGCGGGTGGAGGTCCGTGCTGGAGGCTCCATTATTCTCTATGTGGAGTGCGGCTCTGCGGGTGGAGGTTGGTGCTGGAGGCTCCATTATTCTCTATGTGGAGTGCGGCTCTGCGGGTGGAGGTCAGTGCTGGAGGCTCCATTATTCTCTATGTGGAGTGCGGCTCTGCGGGTGGAGGTCGGTGCTGGAGGCCCCATTATTCTCTATGTGGAGTGCGGCTCTGCGGGTGGAGGTCAGTGCTGGAGGCCCCATTATTCTCTATGTGGAGTGCGGCTCTGCGGGTGGAGGTCGCTGCTGGAGGCTCCATTATTCTCTATGTGGAGTGCGGCTCTGCGGGTGGAGGTCGGTGCTGGAGGCTCCATTATTCTCTATGTGGAGTGCGGCTCTGCGGGTGGAGGTCGGTGCTGGAGGCTCCATTATTCTCTATGTGGAGTGCGGCTCTGCGGGTGGAGGTCGGTGCCGGAGGCTCCATTATTCTCTATGTGGAGTGCGGCTCTGCGGGTGGAGGTAAGTGCTGGAGGCTCCATTATTCTCTATGTGGAGTGTGGCTCTGCGGGTGGAGGTAAGTGCTGGAGGCTCCATTATTCTCTATGTGGAGTGCGGCTCTGCGGGTGGAGGTTGGTGCTGGAGGCTCCATTATTCTCTATGTGGAGTGCGGCTCTGCGGGTGGAGGTTGGTGCTGGAGGCTCCATTATTCTCTATGTGGAGTGCGGCTCTGCGGGTGGAGGTCAGTGCTGGAGGCCCCATTATTCTCTATGTGGAGTGCGGGTGGAGGTCGGTGCTGGAGGCTCCATTATTCTCTATGTGGAGTGTGGCTCTGCGGGTGGAGGTAAGTGCTGGAGGCTCCATTATTCTCTATGTGGAGTGTGGCTCTGCGGGTGGAGGTAAGTGCTGGAGGCTCCATTATTCTCTATGTGGAGTGCGGCTCTGCGGGTGGAGGTCGGTGCCGGAGGCTCCATTATTCTCTATGTGGAGTGCGGCTCTGCGGGTGGAGGTTGGTGCCGGAGGCTCCATTATTCTCTATGTGGAGTGCGGCTCTGCGGGTGGAGGTCCGTGCTGGAGGCTCCATTATTCTCTATGTGGAGTGCGGCTCTGCGGGTGGAGGTTGGTGCTGGAGGCTCCATTATTCTCTATGTGGAGTGCGGCTCTGCGGGTGGAGGTCAGTGCTGGAGGCTCCATTATTCTCTATGTGGAGTGCGGCTCTGCGGGTGGAGGTCGGTGCTGGAGGCCCCATTATTCTCTATGTGGAGTGCGGCTCTGCGGGTGGAGGTCAGTGCTGGAGGCCCCATTATTCTCTATGTGGAGTGCGGCTCTGCGGGTGGAGGTCGCTGCTGGAGGCTCCATTATTCTCTATGTGGAGTGCGGCTCTGCGGGTGGAGGTCGGTGCTGGAGGCTCCATTATTCTCTATGTGGAGTGCGGCTCTGCGGGTGGAGGTCGGTGCTGGAGGCTCCATTATTCTCTATGTGGAGTGCGGCTCTGCGGGTGGAGGTCGGTGCCGGAGGCTCCATTATTCTCTATGTGGAGTGCGGCTCTGCGGGTGGAGGTAAGTGCTGGAGGCTCCATTATTCTCTATGTGGAGTGTGGCTCTGCGGGTGGAGGTAAGTGCTGGAGGCTCCATTATTCTCTATGTGGAGTGCGGCTCTGCGGGTGGAGGTTGGTGCTGGAGGCTCCATTATTCTCTATGTGGAGTGCGGCTCTGCGGGTGGAGGTTGGTGCTGGAGGCTCCATTATTCTCTATGTGGAGTGCGGCTCTGCGGGTGGAGGTCAGTGCTGGAGGCCCCATTATTCTCTATGTGGAGTGCGGGTGGAGGTCGGTGCTGGAGGCTCCATTATTCTCTATGTGGAGTGTGGCTCTGCGGGTGGAGGTAAGTGCTGGAGGCTCCATTATTCTCTATGTGGAGTGTGGCTCTGCGGGTGGAGGTAAGTGCTGGAGGCTCCATTATTCTCTATGTGGAGTGCGGCTCTGCGGGTGGAGGTCGGTGCCGGAGGCTCCATTATTCTCTATGTGGAGTGCGGCTCTGCGGGTGGAGGTTGGTGCTGGAGGCTCCATTATTCTCTATGTGGAGTGTGGCTCTGCGGGTGGAGGTAAGTGCTGGAGGCTCCATTATTCTCTATGTGGAGTGTGGCTCTGCGGGTGGAGGTAAGTGCTGGAGGCTCCATTATTCTCTATGTGGAGTGCGGCTCTGCGGGTGGAGGTCGGTGCCGGAGGCTCCATTATTCTCTATGTGGAGTGCGGCTCTGCGGGTGGAGGTCGGTGCTGGAGGCTCCATTATTCTCTATGTGGAGTGCGGCTCTGCGGGTGGAGGTCGGTGCTGGAGGCTCCATTATTCTCTATGTGGAGTGCGGCTCTGCGGGTGGAGGTCGGTGCTGGAGGCTCCATTATTCTCTATGTGGAGTGCGGCTCTGCGGGTGGAGGTCAGTACCGGAGGCTCCATTATTCTCTATGTGGAGTGCGGCTCTGCGGGTGGAGGTCAGTGCTGGAGGCCCCATTATTCTCTATGTGGAGTGCGACTCTGCGGGTGGAGGTCGGTGCTGGAGGCTCCATTATTCTCTATGTGGAGTGTGGCTCTGCGGGTGGAGGTCAGTACCGGAGGCTCCATTATTCTCTATGTGGAGTGCGGCTCTGCGGGTGGAGGTCGGTGCTGGAGGCTCTATTATTCTCTATGTGGAGTGCGGCTCTGCGGGTGGAGGTCGGTGCTGGAGGCTCCATTATTCTCTATGTGGAGTGTGGCTCTGCCGGTGGAGGTCGGTGCTGGAGGCTCCATTATTCTCTATGTGGAGTGTGGCTCTGCGGGTGGAGGTCGGTGCTGGAGGCTCTATTATTCTCTATGTGGAGTGCGGCTCTGCGGGTGGAGGTCGGTGCTGGAGGCTCCATTATTCTCTATGTGGAGTGTGGCTCTGCCGGTGGAGGTCGGTGCTGGAGGCTCCATTATTCTCTATGTGGAGTGCGGCTCTGCGGGTGGAGGTCGGTGCTGGAGGCTCCATTATTCTCTATGTGGAGTGCGACTCTGCGGGTGGAGGTCGGTGCTGGAGACTCCATTATTCTCTATGTGGAGTGCGGCTCTGCGGGTGGAGGTCTGTGCTGGAAGCTCCATTATTCTCTATGTGGAGTGCGACTCTGCGGGTGGAGGTCGGTGCTGGAGACTCCATTATTCTCTATGTGGAGTGTGGCTCTGCGGGTGGAGGTCTGTGCTGGAAGCTCCATTATTCTCTATGTGGAGTGCGGCTCTGCGGGTGGAGGTAAGTGCTGGAGGCCCCATTATTCTTTATGTGGAGTGCGTCTCTGCGGGTGGAGGTCGGTGCTGGAGGCTCCATTATTCTCTATGTGGAGTGCGGCTCTGCGGGTGGAGGTCGGTGCTGGAGGCTCCATTATTCTCTATGTGGAGTGCGGCTCTGCGGGTGGTCGGTGCTTGAGGCTCCATTATTCTCTATGTGGAGTGCGGCTCTGCGGGTGGAGGTCAGTACCGGAGGCTCCATTATTCTCTATGTGGAGTGTGGCTCTGCGGGTGGAGGTCAGTACCGGAGGCTCCATTATTCTCTATGTGGAGTGCGGCTCTGCGGGTGGAGGTCAGTACCGGAGGCTCCATTATTCTCTATGTGGAGTGCGGCTCTGCGGGTGGAGGTCGGTGCTGGAGGCTCCATTATTCTCTATGTGGAGTGCGGCTCTGCGGGTGGAGGTCGGTGCTGGAGGCTCCATTATTCTCTATGTGGAGTGCGGCTCTGCGGGTGGAGGTCGGTGCTGGAGGCTCCATTATTCTCTATGTGGAGTGCGGCTCTGCGGGTGGAGGTCGGTGCTGGAGGCTCCATTATTCTCTATGTGGAGTGAGGCTCTGCGGGTGGAGGTCGGTGCTGGAGGCTCCATTATTCTCTATGTGGAGTGAGGCTCTGCGGGTGGAGGTCGGTGCTGGAAGCTCCATTATTCTCTATGTGGAGTGCGGCTCTGCGGGTGGAGGTCGGTGCCGGAGGCTCCATTATTCTCTATGTGGAGTGCGGCTCTGCGGGTGGAGGTCGGTGCTGGAGGCTCCATTATTCTCTATGTGGAGTGCGGCTCTGCGGGTGGAGGTCGGTGCCGGAGGCTCCATTATTCTCTATGTGGAGTGCGGCTCTGCGGGTGGAGGTCGGTGCTGGAGGCTCCATTATTCTCTATGTGGAGTGCGGCTCTGCGTGTGGAGGTCGGTGCCGGAGGCTCCATTATTCTCTATGTGGAATGCGGCTCTGCGGGTGGAGGTCGGTGCTGGAGGCTCCATTATTCTCTATCTGGAGTGTGGCTCTGCGGGTGGAGGTCGGTGCTGGAGGCTCCATTATTCTCTATGTGGAGTGCGGCTCTGCGGGTGGAGGTCGGTGCTGGAAGCTCCATTATTCTCTATGTGGAGTGCGGCTCTGCGGGTGGAGGTCGGTGCTGGAAGCTCCATTATTCTCTATGTGGAGTGCGGCTCTGCGGGTGGAGGTCGGTGCTGGAAGCTCCATTATTCTCTATGTGGAGTGTGGCTCTGCGGGTGGAGGTCGGTGCCGGAGGCTCCATTATTCTCTATGTGGAGTGTGGCTCTGCGGGTGGAGGTCGGTGCCGGAGGCTCCATTATTCTCTATGTGGAGTGTGGCTCTGCGGGTGGAGGTCGGTGCCGGAGGCTCCATTATTCTCTATGTGGAGTGCGGCTCTGCGGGTGGAGGTCGGTGCTGGAAGCTCCATTATTCTCTATGTGGAGTGCGGCTCTGCGGGTGGAGGTCGGTGCCGGAGGCTCCATTATTCTCTATGTGGAGTGTGGCTCTGCGGGTGGAGGTAGATGCCGGAGGCTCCATTATTCTCTATGTGGAGTGCGGCTCTGCGGGTGGAGGTAGATGCCGGAGGCTCCATTATTCTCTGTGGAGTGCGGCTCTGCGGGTGGAGGTCGGTGCTGGAGGCTCCATTATTCTCTATGTGGAGTGCGGCTCTGCGGGTGGAGGTCGGTGCTGGAGGCTCCATTATTCTCTATGTGGAGTGCGGCTCTGCGGGTGGAGGTCGGTGCTGGAGGCCCCATTATTCTCTATGTGGAGTGCGGCTCTGCGGGTGGAGGTCGGTGCTGGAGGCTCCATTATTCTCTATGTGGAGTGCGGCTCTGCGGGTGGAGGTCGGTGCTGGAGGCTCCATTATTCTCTATGTGGAGTGTGGCTCTGCGGGTGGAGGTCGGTGCTGGAGGCTCTATTATTCTCTATGTGGAGTGCGGCTCTGCGGGTGGAGGTCGGTGCTGGAGGCTCCATTATTCTCTATGTGGAGTGTGGCTCTGCGGGTGGAGGTCGGTGCTGGAGGCTCCATTATTCTCTATGTGGAGTGCGGCTCTGCGGGTGGAGGTCGGTGCTGGAGACTCCATTATTCTCTATGTGGAGTGTGGCTCTGCGGGTGGAGGTAAGTGCTGGAGGCCCCATTATTCTTTATGTGGAGTGCGTCTCTGCGGGTGGAGGTCGGTGCTGGAGGCTCCATTATTCTCTTTGTGGAGTGCGGCTCTGCGGGTGGAGGTCGGTGCTGGAGGCTCCATTATTCCCTATGTGGAGTGAGGCTCTGCGGGTGGAGGTCGGTGCTGGAGGCTCCATTATTCTCTATGTGGAGTGAGGCTCTGCGGGTGGAGGTCGGTGCTGGAGGCTCCATTATTCTCTATGTGGAGTGCGGCTCTGCGGGTGGAGGTCGGTGCTGGAGGCTCCATTATTCTCTATGTGGAGTGCGGCTCTGCGGGTGGAGGTCGGTGCTTGAGGCTCCATTATTCTCTATGTGGAGTGCGGCTCTGCGGGTAGAGGTCGATGCTGGAGGCTCCATTATTCTCTATGTGGAGTGCGACTCTGCGGGTGGAGGTCGGTGCTGGAGGCTCCATTATTCTCTATGTGGAGTGCGGCTCTGCGGGTGGAGGTCGGTGCTGGAGACTCCATTATTCTCTATGTGGAGTGTGGCTCTGCGGGTGGAGGTCTGTGCTGGAAGCTCCATTATTCTCTATGTGGAGTGCGGCTCTGCGGGTGGAGGTAAGTGCTGGAGGCCCCATTATTCTTTATGTGGAGTGCGTCTCTGCGGGTGGAGGTCGGTGCTGGAGGATCCATTATTCTCTATGTGGAGTGCGGCTCTGCGGGTGGTGGTCGGTGCTGGAGGCTCCATTATTCTCTATGTGGAGTGCGGCTCTGCGGGTGGAGGTCGGTGCTGGAGGCTCCATTATTCTCTATGTGGAGTGCGGCTCTGCGGGTAGAGGTCGATGCTGGAGGCTCCATTATCCTCTATGTGGAGTGCGACTCTGCGGGTGGAGGTCGGTGCTGGAGGCTCCATTATTCTCTATGTGGAGTGCGGCTCTGCGGGTGGAGGTCGGTGCCGGAGGCTCCATTATTCTCTATGTGGAGTGGGGCTCTGCGGGTGGAGGTCGGTGCCGGAGGCTCCATTATTCTCTATGTGGAGTGCGGTTCTGCGGGTGGAGGTCGGTGCCGGAGGCTCCATTATTCTCTATGTGGAGTGCGGCTCTGCGGGTGGAGGTCGGTGCTGGAGGCTCCATTATTCTCTATGTGGAGTGCGGCTCTGCGGGTGGAGGTCGGTGCTGGAGGCTCCATTATTCTCTATGTGGAGTGCGGCTCTGCGGGTGGAGGTCGGTGCTGGAGGCTCCATTATTCTCTATGTGGAGTGCGGCTCTGCGGGTGGAGGTCGGTGCTGGAGGCCCCATTATTCTCTATGTGGAGTGCGGCTCTGCGGGTGGAGGTCGGTGCCGGAGGCTCCATTATTCTCTATGTGGAGTGCGGCTCTGCGGGTGGAGGTCGGTGCTGGAGGCTCCATTATTCTCTATGTGGAGTGTGGCTCTGTGGGTGGAGGTCAGTGCTGGAGGCTCCATTATTCTCTATGTGGAGGTCGGTGCTGGAGGCTCCATTATTCTCTATGTGGAGTGCGGCTCTGCGGGTAGAGGTCGATGCTGGAAGCTCCATTATTCTCTATGTGGAGTGCGGCTCTGCGGGTGGAGGTCGGTGCCGGAGGCTCCATTATTCTCTATGTAGAGTGCGGCTCTGTGGGTGGAGGTCGGTGCTGGAGGCTCCTTTATTCTCTATGTGGAGTGTGGCTCTGTGGGTGGAGGTCGGTGCCGGAGGCTCCATTATTCTCTATGTGGAGTGTGGCTCTGTGGGTGGAGGTCGGTGCTGGAGGCTCCATTATTCTCTATGTGGAGTGCGGCTCTGCGGGTGGAGGTCGGTGCCGGAGGCTCCATTATTCTCTTTGGAGTGCGGCTCTGCGGGTGGAGGTCGGTGCCGGTGGCTCCATTATTCTCTATGTGGAGTGCGGCTCTGCGGGTGGAGGTCGGTGCTGGAGGCTCCATTATTCTCTATGTGGAGTGAGGCTCTGCGGGTGGAGGTCGGTGCTGGAGGCTCCATTATTCTCTATGTGGAGTGCGGCTCTGCGGGTAGAGGTCGATGCTGGAGGCTCCATTATTCTCTATGTGGAGTGTGGCTCTGTGGGTGGAGGTCGGTGCTGGAGGCTCCATTATTCTCTATGTGGAGTGCGGCTCTGCGGGTGGAGGTCGGTGCCGGAGGCTCCATTATTCTCTTTGGAGTGCGGCTCTGCGGGTGGAGGTCGGTGCCGGTGGCTCCATTATTCTCTATGTGGAGTGCGGCTGTGCGGGTGGAGGTCGGTGCTGGAGGCTCCATTATTCTCTATGTGGAGTGCGGCTCTGCGGGTGGAGGTCGGTGCTGGAGGCTCCATTATTCTCTATGTGGAGTGAGGCTCTGCGGGTGGAGGTCGGTGCTGGAGGCTCCATTATTCTCTATGTGGAGTGCGGCTCTGCGGGTAGAGGTCGATGCTGGAGGCTCCATTATTCTCTATGTGGAGTGCGGCTCTGCGGGTGGAGGTCGGTGCCGGAGGCTCCATTATTCTCTATGTAGAGTGCGGCTCTGCGGGTGGAGGTCGGTGCTGGAGGCTCCATTATTCTCTATGTGGAGTGCGGCTCTGCGGGTAGAGGTCGATGCTGGAGGCTCCATTATTCTCTATGTGGAGTGCGGCTCTGTGGGTGGAGGTCGGTGCCGGAGGCTCCATTATTCTCTATGTGGAGTGTGGCTCTGCGGGTGGAGGTCGGTGCCGGAGGCTCCATTATTCTCTATGTGGAGTGTGGCTCTGCGGGTGGAGGTCGGTGCCGGAGGCTCCATTATTCTCTATGTGGAGTGCGGCTCTGCGGGTGGAGGTCGGTGCCGGAGGCTCCATTATTCTCTATGTGGAGTGCGGCTCTGCGGGTGGAGGTCGGTGCCGGAGGCTCCATTATTCTCTATGTGGAGTGCGGTTCTGCGGGTGGAGGTCGGTGCCGGAGGCTCCATTATTCTCTATGTGGAGTGCGGTTCTGCGGGTGGAGGTCGGTGCTGGAGGCTCCATTATTCTCTATGTGGAGTGCGGCTCTGCGGGTGGAGGTCGGTGCTGGAGGCTCCATTATTCTCTATGTGGAGTGCGGCTCTGCGGGTGGAGGTCGGTGCCGGAGGCTCCATTATTCTCTATGTGGAGTGCGGCTCTGCGGGTGGAGGTCGGTGTCGGAGGCTCCATTATTCTCTATGTGGAATGTGGCTCTGCGGGTGGAGGTCGGTGCTGGAGGCTCCATTATTCTCTATGTGGAGGTCGGTGCTGGAGGCTCCATTATTCTCTATGGGGAGGTCGGTGCTGGAGGCTCCATTATTCTCTATGTGGAGGTCGGTGCTGGAGGCTCCATTATTCTCTATGTGGAGTGCGGCTCTGCGGGTTGAGGTCGGTGCTGGAGGCTCCATTATTCTCTATGTGGAGTGCGGCTCTGCGGGTTGAGGTCGGTGCCGGAGGCTCCATTATTCTCTATGTTGAGCGCGGCTCTGCGGGTGGAGGTCGGTGCTGGAGGCTCCATTATTCACTATGTGGAGTGCGACCCTGCGGGTGGAGGTCGGTGCTGGAGGCTCCATTATTCTCTATGTGGAGTGCAACCCTGCGGGTGGAGGTCGGTGCTGGAGGCTCCATTATTCACTATGTGGAGTGCGACCCTGCGGGTTGAGGTCGGTGCTGGAGGCTCCATTATTCTCTATGTGGAGTGCGGCTCTGCGGGTGGAGGTCGGTGCTGGAGGCTCCATTATTCTCTATGTGGAGTGCGGCTCTGCGGGTGGAGGTCGGTGCCGGAGGCTCCATTATTCTCTATGTGGAGTGCGGCTCTGCGGGTGGAGGTCGGTGTCGGAGGCTCCATTATTCTCTATGTGGAATGTGGCTCTGCGGGTGGAGGTCGGTGCTGGAGGCTCCATTATTCTCTATGTGGAGGTCGGTGCTGGAGGCTCCATTATTCTCTATGTGGAGGTCGGTGCTGGAGGCTCCATTATTCTCTATGTGGAGGTCGGTGCTGGAGGCTCCATTATTCTCTATGTGGAGTGCGGCTCTGCGGGTTGAGGTCGGTGCTGGAGGCTCCATTATTCTCTATGTGGAGTGCGGCTCTGCGGGTGGAGGTCGGTGCCGGAGGCTCCATTATTCTCTATGTTGAGCGCGGCTCTGCGGGTGGAGGTCGGTGCTGGAGGCTCCATTATTCACTATGTGGAGTGCGACCCTGCGGGTGGAGGTCGGTGCTGGAGGCTCCATTATTCTCTATGTGGAGTGCAACCCTGCGGGTGGAGGTCGGTGCTGGAGGCTTCATTATTCACTATGTGGAGTGCGACCCTGCGGGTTGAGGTCGGTGCTGGAGGCTCCATTATTCTCTATGTGGAGTGCGGCTCTGCGGGTGGAGGTCGGTGCTGGAGACTCCGTTATTCTCTATGTGGAGTGTGGCTCTGCGGGTGGAGGTAAGTGCTGGAGGCCCCATTATTCTTTATGTGGAGTGCGTCTCTGCGGGTGGAGGTCGGTGCTGGAGGCTCCATTATTCTCTATGTGGAGTGCGACTCTGCGGGTGGAGGTCGGTGCCGGAGGCTCCATTATTCTCTATGTGGAGTGTGACTCTGCGGGTGGAGGTGGGTGCTGGAGGCTCCATTATTCTCTATGTGGAGTGCGGCTCTGCGGGTGGAGGTCGGTGCCGGAGGCTCCATTATTCTCTATTTGGAGTGCGGTTCTGCGGGTGGAGGTCGGTGCCGGAGGCTCCATTATTCTCTATGTGGAGTGCGGTTCTGCGGGTGGAGGTCGGTGCCGGAGGCTCCATTATTCTCTATGTGGAGTGCGGCTCTGCGGGTGGAGGTCGGTGCCGGAGGCTCCATTATTCTCTATGTGGAGTGTGGCTCTGCGGGTGGAGGTCGGTGCTGGAGGCTCCATTATTCTCTATGTGGAGTGCGGCTCTGCGGGTGGAGGTCGGTGCTGGAGGCTCCATTATTCTCTTTGTGGAGTGCGGCTCTGCGGGTGGAGGTCAGTGCTGGAGGCTCCATTATTCTTTATGGGGAGTGCGGCTCTGCGGGTGTAGGTCGGTGCTGGAGGCCCCATTATTCTCTTTGGGGAGTGCGGCTCTGCGGGTGGAGGTCGGTGCTGGAGGCCCCATTATTCTCTTTGGGGAGTGCGGCTCTGCGGGTGGAGGTCAGTGCTGGAGGCTCCATTATTCTCAAAGTCAGTGTTTCTCAACTCCAGACCAACAACAGGTCATGTTTTCAGGATTTCCTTAGTATTGCACAGGTGATTTCAACACCTGCTCAAGCATTACCTGTGCAATACTAAGGAAATCCTGAAAACATGACCTGTTGGTGGGTCTTGAGGACTGGAGTTGAGAAACACTGCTCTGTGTGGAGTGCGGCTGATGAGTGACAGGTGAAGGCCTGGTGCTCTGAGAGCTCTGCCAAATTCAGGCAGCACACATGAAGGAGACCCAACTTGGAGTCTCCACATTTCAGAAAATTATTGTCACACATGCCCAAAGTGGCATCAATTTCCCCACAGTAGGAATAGTATAATTGTGCAGCATTTTGACATCTTCTGTTACTGGATGGGCTACTCCACTCCCTTTCTTTGGCAGCTGTTCAGCAGTTTTATTTGTTATAGCACCATTTATGTGTAAAGGGGTGTACATAATAAAAACAAGTACAATAATCTTAATCTTAAACAATACAAGTCACCGACTGATAAAGAAGGAGAGAGGACCTTGCACGTGAGGGATCACAGTCTTCAAGGGCTGAGTGAGGATGCAATAGGTGAGAGTAGAGCTGCTTGTGCAGCAGTATGGTGGAGAGATGGTTACTGCAGGTTGTACTGTAGGCTTGTCGGGAGAGGTGGATCTTCAGGTTCTTTTTGAAGGTTACTACAGTAGGGAAGAGCATAATATTGTTGGGGTAGAGAGTTCCAGAATAGGGGGGATGCGCAGGAGAAATCTTGTATGTGATTGTGTGAAGAGGGGAGTAGAGAAGGAGATCTTATGAGGATCGGAGGTTGCCTGCAGGTAAGTACTGGGAGACTAGGTCACAATGTATGGAGGACACAGGTTTTGAATGGCTTTGTATGCCATTGTTAGGGTTTTGAACTGGAGTCTGAGTAATGGGGAGACAGTGTAGCGATTAAAAGAGGGGAGAAGCCGGGGAATAGAGGGGGGGGGGGTTAGGTGGATTAGTCAGGCAGCAGAGTTTAGGATGTATTGGAGGGGTACAAGACTTTTAAGGGAGGGCACAAAGCAGGAGCCTGCAGTAGTCGAGACAGGAGATGATGAATGCATGGACTAGGGTTTTTGCAAATTCTTGACTAAGGAATGTACAGATCCAGAAAATATTTTTGAGTTGTAGTCTGCAAGAAGTGGAAATGGCATGGATATGTATTTTGAAGGAGAGATCAGAGTCCAGGGTTACCTCAAGGCACAGCTTGTGGGATGCACTCATCTACACCTTGTTGATGAGGGCCAGAAAGAGAGCATGTGCTCCAGTGGATGGCAAGCGCTGCATCAAGTGGTCTGTCCTCCTTTTCCTCCACCTTGACATCACATACAGTACAGTCTTCAAAGTTGGCACCCCAATCACCCTTATTTTCCCTCTTGTCACAACTCTCCAACCACCCAACTGACTGGGGGAACCACAGATGTGCGACTGATGCAACCACTGTTATGGAAATTTGGTTAGGATAAATCTATCCCTGTGTGTGCTGCGGCCGTTCCCAAGCTGAGTATTTTGAGCACTCAAAGAATGACACTGTACACTCATAGTGACAAGATAACATTCCATCAATACTCTGATGGATTATTGTACATACATAGTTTTTTAATTGCGTATAGAGAGGGGTGGTTAGTAAATTGTCTTATTATCAAACTTCAGTGTTATTGACTGTTTGAGTATATGGAATATATCGTGATGAATGCATGGCAAGATGTTGATTAAGCAACTAAGTGTAACTGTCGCCTCTTGAAACGAGGACAAAGTTGAGACATCTACTCATCACTTTAGCACATCTGTTGTTCTTTCTCTTTTCTTATCTTGGAAAAACCACAAAGAGCTGTATTTCCATTACAATCCCCCCTTAGATATCACTTGCCCTCATCCTAACCTCCTTTCCCAAAGTGCTGGAACTCGTTTGTGCTGCCGGCGAGCTGACGCATGCCTAATGCATACACCCCCCTCCGTACAGACTTTTGCAAATGGGCGGTCAAGAGATCTGTCCCTAGCGAGGGTTCATTGCAATCATAGTCTCCTGGTCAACAGTATGCGTAGTCAGTGGTGTGTGTTATGAATGGGCACTGAGGAGGATAGCAGGCCCAGGCTAAGCCACAGAAAACCAGAGAGGTTGGTGTTGTAAGTTCATTTTCCCCTTCACCATTGAGGTCTGATGAACTCCCTCTTCTGGTGAAGGAAGGTAGTGAGGCTCATTACCAAGCACCTGAGCAGGATGATGATGATGACTGGGTGACTGGATATAAGGCAGCCGACGCCCTTCTGCCTTGCGGGTGATTTCTCTGAGGGATTCTAGGAGACCAGTCTGATTCCTGCTACTCAAAAGCTAAGTTTTCTGCTCTGCTTTTTGCATTTGTGTTTTGGTTTTGTTTTGCCTTGCTTTTCTGGATTCCTGCCATTCCCTGCTGGGGTGAGCTGAATTCCTTTTTGCTCTGTCTTCAGAAAATACCTGAGTACTGATATAGTCTTTTTGAAGCCTAGCGTCTTCAGGGCTTTTTTCCCTATCAGTCTGTTGGCTCTTGTTTTGATAGGGTTTTGGCGGATTGCAGACAGCAGCTTTTCTATCCTGTCCTATTTAGTTAGCTTGGGCCCCATCATTTGCTCAGCCTATCTTTCTATCTGTGTGAGTGTTTTTCATCTTGCTTCACCGTCATTATATGTTGGGGGCTGCCTTTTGCTTTGGGGTCTGCTCTGGGACAGTTTAGATTTCCCTTTCTGTCTTTAGGCTATTTAGTTCTCCGGCTGTGATCGAGGGGTCTAGGGCACCGTAGGAACCCCGCATGGCTACTGCTAGTTGTTGTTGATAGGTTCAGGGGTCTGCAATCCGATAGCTGCCAACTCCTCTGGTTTTCTGGACTTAGCTAGTATTTCTGTTTTTGCCTCCTACGGTGACTCATTCATAACAGGTTGGTAAGTAAGCGGATACAGACTCCTGATCCTGTCCACACAACTAGCAGTAGCCGTGGAGTGTACCTACGATGTTCCTAGATGCCTCGGCACAACCGGAGAGCTAACTACGCCTAAACCAAGAAACGGGAAATCTAAACTGCCCCGGAGCAGACCCCAAAGGAATAGATAGCCCCCAAACATATATTGTCGGTGAGACAAGATGAAAATACAAATGCAGGCAGAAAAATAGACTGAGCAAACGATGGGGCCCACACTGACTAGACAGGACAGGAAAGGAAAGACACTGTCTACAATCACGCAAAAAAACCCGGCAAAAGTCCAACACGTCTGATGCAAAAAACACTTAAGTCACACGCCTTCGCCCCCCACTATATCAGCACTCTGGTATATTCTGAATGCAAAGCAAAAAGAGACCAATATAAAAGGGGACAAAACAAACTGAAACATGCAGTAACATATGGGCGGTGATTCAGCACAGCCCCAGCCGGAGCTAGCTCACCCGCACAAAGCAGAGATAAACAAAACCAGATCAAATGCAAACAGACTAGCAAATGAACTACTTAGCTGAACATGCATGGAAAGAGCAGGAGACATCAGACCTCAGGAGGCACAGGAAAAAAATCACCAGCAGGGATAGAGGGAGTCAGCTGTCTTAAATCCCAATCAGAAAACCCAGATCTCCAATCGTCTTCCTCATTATCAGGTGGCAAGCCTCTGTCAATCAGACCAGCTCCACCACCTTCATCAACCACCAGAGGGAGCCCAGAAAGAGAACTCTCAATCTGACCAGCTCCACCATCTTCAGCAATCACCAGAGGGAAGCCAGAGAGAGAATTTACAACAAGTGTGTATTCTTTATCAGGTAGGTCATCTATTCGGTCAGGTAGGGCATCCAATGTTAGGGTTGTGGATCGCACTAAATATAAAATATAAGGAAGTGGCAATCGCAAGCCGAGGTCCACCGTGCAGAGATGAAAAACTGCTGCTTAGTAATGGCGGAATTATAATTGGGGTGAGGGACGCGGCTTTCATTCCACACATGCTAGTGGATAGGTGAGATAATTTTATAGCCTTAATTTCTTTAGCAGTTTGTGTACAATTTATGGCTGATAGCCATTTGCATTTTGACAGTTCTATCTTTGGCTAATAGCCGAGATTGAGTGAATCTGGTTCTCTCCTAAGCGCTATTGTAGGCTATAGCTGATGAAAAAACGGCAGAGCCTGTTAACACCACAGCACTTGGTAGAAGGAGCGCATAGCATAACGTCACAGGACTCGGCCTTTAGACCGCGGGACTGGAGTCTGTCTAGACCGCTAGTGCTCGGTGCCGTGATTGCGGTGCCAGCAAGAGTCACTATAATAGCTAATGCGTGCAAGTATGCACAGTGCTGCTGTCACTTGCCACAGTTCGATAGTGCCCAGCAGTGGGCGACACCATCGGACGCTAGTGTGCGAGTGCTAGGAGCACGGTGGCGTAAGCATAGCCACCTGTTGGCGCTGACTCAAAAACCCTAACTCATGCGTATCAAAGGAGGGGATAATTTAATGAGTCATTCACCAGATTCATGCATCCATCATCACACATACCAACAACATTATGAGTCTATGCTAGCGCATGGCCGAGCGGCCATGCTGTCACGTGTACCTGTCCTGTGTGACACGACCCACAGATCGGTAACTGAATCAACAAGAGAAAAGGGGAACACCGGGGAATGTTGTGAGTTCATTTTCCCCTTCACCATTGAGGTCTGATGAACTCCCTCTTCTGGTGAAGGAAGGTAGTGAGGCTGATTACCAAGCACCTGGGCAGGACGATGATGACTGGGTGACGGGAATTACTGACTGGATATAAGGCAGCCGACGCCCTTCTGCCTTGCTGGTGATCTCTCTGAGGGATTCTAGGAGACCAGTCTGATTCCTGCTCCTCAAAAGCTAAGTTTTCTGCTCTACTTTTTGCATTTGTGTTTTGGTTTTGTTTTGCATTGTGTTCCTTGATTTCTGCCATTCCCTGCTGGGGTGAGCTGAATTCCTTTTTGCTCTGTCTTCAGAAAATACCTGAGTACTGATATAGTCTTTTTGAAGCCTAGCGTCTTCAGGGCTTTTTTCCCTATCAGCTGTTGGCTCTTGTTTTGATAGGGTTTTGGCGGATTACAGACAGCAGCTTTTCTATCCTGTCCTATCTAGTTAGCTTGGGCCCCATCATTTGCTCAGCCTATCTTTCTATCTGTGTGAATGTTTTTTCATCTTGCTTCACCGTCATTATATGTCGGGGGCTGCCTATTGCTTTGGGGTCTGCTCTGGGACAGTTTAGATTTCCCTTTCTGTCTTTAGGCTATGTAGTTCTCCGGCTGTGATCGAGGGGTCTAGGGCACCGTAGGAACCCCCCACGGCTACTGCTAGTTGTTGTTGATAGGTTCAGGGGTCTGCAATCCGATAGCTGCCAACTTCTCTGGTTTTCTGGACTTAGCTAGTATTTCTGTTTTTGCCTCCTACGGTGCCTCATTCATAACAGGGGAAAGAGTTACAACGGTGGGCCCTGCAATAGGGAGCGGGGACGTGAATCCCTCACTATCCCTGCACCTATCCCTTGCTAGGGAACTGGATAGTGCGGACACTGGTCCAACCGCTGCACATACACATGAAGGAAAAAGGGGAAAACACCAAAACTGCAGTCACCAGGCAGCAGAGTGCAGCACCAGATCAGCTTTCAGCAGTGGCTCGACACCTCAGAGCCAGCTTCTACTTTCACCATCTTTCTCTGCTGCAGTCACCAGGCAGCAGAGTTCATCACCGGATTAACTTTCAGCAGTGGCTCGACACCTCAGAGCCAGCTGTTACCTTCACCATCTTTCTCTGCTTCAGCACCAGTTTCAGCAGTGGCTTGACATCTCAGAGCCCGCTGCTTACTTCACCAGGTTTCAGCAGTGGCTCAACACCTCAGAGCCAGCTGCTAACTTCACCAGGTTTCAGCAGTGGCTCAACACCTCAGAGCCAGCTGCTCACTTCACCGTGGTTGGAATCCAAAAAGGAAGTGCTATAACCAACACCTGCTGATACACCATGTGACCTTATATAGCCAAGGGAGTGGTCACATCAGCAGGGAAACCAACAGACATGCAATAGCACCTAAGGCCACCAGGGGCAAAAACCCATATTAAGCTCACAGGCCTGAAAGGAAAAAAAAAAAAAAGTTTAAATGAGGGAATCCCGAATCTGACACAGATCTAACAATTTGACTGTGACACATGCGTAACTTTTATAGCAGCATCCTTCCGAGACCTTCCTAGTGGTCCAATTGGAGCAGCAATATGACCTGAGCACGTGACTTCAGAGCTCCAATGAGAGGACTTCCCACAGGCATGCTCAGTGGGCCGAAATAAGGACTATGTCCCAAGAGCTGCTCACTGCTGGTAATTTCAGGTTCATAGCTGAACCCTGTTTGGCAGCAGTAACCAAGCCAACAGAAGTAGACTGAGCAAGATGCTGGGAACGACGTCTCTGCTGAGCAGGCTGCTCTGTGGCTGGAGAGGAATGGGAGACCGCAGAAAGCAAGGCTCGGGATTCCTGCTGTGCAGAGGCAGGAATCCGACATCTAACATAACCCCCTGTGATAAAACACTCCGGGATTGCCTTTGCTGGGGTCAAAGGTCACGTGCGTTCAGCATGAAACTCAGGCGCACAGCCGGGGTCTGGGTATAGCTGACACTGGGTCAGGTTTATTAAAGGTGAAAGCAATGCATAATGGAAAAAAAGCATAAAACAAATCCTTGCCTGTCCAGCACTAACTAAGCAAGGTGCAACCTAACTACCAACTGGCGGCCTTCTCCCGTCCAGCCAAACCACAGTTACCGTGGGCACTGCTTTCATTCACGTGTGTCTCTCACACAGACAGGCTCTCTGTGTCCCCAGGCTGAGACACTCGCACAACCACCTGGCATCCTTTTATATCCGCCTCCCATTATTCATTAGTAACCAGGTGATATACTGACCAGACTAGGCCACATAGGAAAGGTATCTGGGCGAGATATACCTGCCCTCATCCACTATTCCCACATGATTCTCACATATCCCCCCCCCCCCCCTCTGCTCAGACCACTCCGGTCGAGCAATGACACCCGCAAAACAGTGCACTCGGGACAGGGCATCCGCATTCCCCATCTGTACCCCTGGGCGGTGCTCCACCGTAAAAGTGTAGGCCTGCAGGGCAAGGAACCACCGGGTCACCCGGCTATTCCGTTCCTTGTGCAAGTGCATCCACGTGAGAGGGGCATGGTCAGTGATCAGCCTGAACTTTCTGCCCACCAGGTAATATTTGAGGGCCTCTAGTGCCCACTTAATGGCTAGGCACTCTTTTTCTCCGACTGCATACTTTTGCTCATGCTTATTCAGCTTCCTGCTGAGATAGAGGACTTGGGTGTTCCACTCCGTCCCTCACTTGTGACAGTACGGCCCCGATACCGGTATCCGAGGCATCCGTTTGTACCACAAACTCGCTGCAGAACTCTGGAGTCACCAGTAGGGATTGAGAGCAAAGTTCCTGTTTTAGGCTATGGAAGGCTTCTTCAGCCGCTAAATTCCATTTAATCATGACGGAGTCTTTCCCTTTGGTAAGATCCGTCAGGGGGGTAGCGATGGCTGCAAAATTGGGTATGAACCAGCGATAAGAGCCGGCGATCCCCAGAAAGGCTTGCACCTGCTTCTTGTTGACAGGTTGCGGCCAGTCCTGAACCGCTTGAATCTTATCGACCTGGGGTTTAACAACACCCCTCCCAATTACATACCCCAAATACCGGGCTTCTTCTAGCCCGATGTGACATTTATTGGGCTTCGCGGTTAGACCTGCCCCCCACAGGTCATCAATCACTGCTTGTACTTTCTGGAGATTAGTCTCCCAGTCCAAGCTGTAACGATTTTACACAGGACAAGATCCTATCTAACTATATGACAAGTCAACTTGCAGCAGTGGAGAAAATAGCTCCAGCAAAGCATGTATGCTTTCTAAATGGAGAGGGACATGTGACTTCATCAATGACAGAAGTCCTTTTGTCATGACATTGTTGATGGTTTCTGTTCCTTGATTGGCTACTCTGACCTCTCCCCATTCATCACCCCTTCCCCTCAACAAACACGAATTCCCCCCAACCTAGCCAAAGTCGTAGTGTCAAGACTCAGCTGTCAGGTGACCAGGGATTAGGAGCTTCTACCCTGTCCCTAACACTACGGGGTGCCCTAGCTTGCCCTATTCCCCTGGATACTTCTGAAGGTGAAGATGCCGGGGCAGCCACCTTTGCCTTATCTCCAGAGTTGGCCCTCCGTCCTTTCTCTTCCCCCACCCAGGGGGAAGCTACTATGCACTGCAGTACACCAACCCAACAAACAAGGGTATACTGAAAACACCATGCATACAAATATTTGCTCACATATAACAGAGGAATGCATCGGAGAGTGGAGGATGGGGAAAAAAAGCTAAAATAATGGAGGGAAGGTAATTACCACACTTACAAACCACGCAACAGTCACAGATAACTCCTCCAAAACTCCTTCTCATGTGAACACCTCTCCTCCTAAGCCATGAAACAAATGCTAGCTCTGACGTAGGTTTGAATCAGGATCCAGATTATAAAGGAGATGGGAGTGGCTAACCGAGCACAGCTGAGAGCTCAGTTTCCAACATGGTCAATTAACCCCTGTTCTGCCAAAGAAATAAACACCATTAAAAAGATGTGCTTTTCAGCGAAGGAGTAGGCACAATCATATGCTGCAGTCTTCTGGCTACTCTCTTGCGGTAACTCCATGACACCTAACAAAAGCATTATTGGAAACACGATCATTTACCAAAATGTGCTGGAACTTTGCTCGGGAACACTAATCCGAATGTGCTACGTTCGTGCCGAATTTGAGATTGACGAACATTTTCCGACAAGTTCACACATCTCTACTCCCCGTATTGTACACTGCACATTGATGCCTTCCTGGACAATCCTTTTTCTTTTTTTTTCATGGACTCGTAACAAAATGAGTCCTGTGACCTCACTATAGGCACCGTCTCTGGTCCTCAGAACGGACGGGGTCCTTAGATGCCATTTTTTGGCGTCTTATGTGCTGTTTTCAGGTCACTTCTTGTAACTGTTTTGCAGCTTTAGAAACCTGAAGGGGTTAATAGAAGTTGAAAAACTAAAACTATGAACAGTGAGTTGTTTTTCATTTTTGTGCATTATGATCCAACTTCTGCACTTTTTCGGATTGGTTACAGGACGTGTCCACCTGAAAATACACGGTGTGCACATGTCCTTACAGTATACCAGCATCACTGCTCCTGTGTCTTGTTTTCCCATGGTATTTTGTATGATTCTTCATCAGCTGATCTTCCTTCCATTTAGGATCCTGGCAGATACAATCGGTATAATTATCTTCTAGAAGGTTTACTTTAAACATTAACGAATGGCTACAGACAAGATGGCGGAGAGGATATTACACTTCACCCTAGAGATCCTCTTCCGGCTTACTGGAGAGGTGAGAGATTCTGATGACGTCACATTACATCATTCTTATCTACGGGAATAACAGATGGACAGAACTGGAGAGGTGAGGACTCTGGAAATGTCTGTAGTGAGATTTATTAATGTGTCTCTCCATAACCAGGATTACACAGTAGTGAAGAAGACCTCTAGTGAGCGCTGTCAGGACCCTGTGTCTGAGGGATGGGGAAGACCCCTGAGCCCAATCACGGGGCCTCCACCTCACCCCCTGATAAATGAGGACATCAATCACCAGAAGATCCTAGAACTCACCTATAAGATGATTGAGCTGCTGACTGGAGAGGTGACACTGCTGGGAATGCTGGGACATTATACAGTAACACTATGAAGGGATCGGGAGGATGACGGTATCATTGTATGTGTCAGGTTCCTATAAGGTGTCAGGATGTCTCTGTCTATTTCTCCATGGAGGAGTGGGAGTATTTAGAAGGACACAAAGATCTGTACAAGGACGTCATGATGGAGGTTCCCCAACCCCTCATATCACCAGGTAATAGGGCTAAATACACACGGCCTATAATTATCTGTATGTAAAGAATGAATTCATTCCCTGTATTTGTTTCCTCCAGATCTATCCAGTAAGAGGACAACACCAGAGAGATGTCCCCGTCCTCTTCTTCCACAGGACTGTAACCAAGAAGATCCCAATGTTCCTCAGGATCATCAGGTAGATGGAGAGAAGGTGTCAGGAGATCTCCCCTATGATGTGTAGACGGCTGTGAAGGTCTTGTGCTCAGTCTTGTTTTATCCACCAGTATTATATGTTTTATACTTGTGTAATGAGAGCGGTGGAGATGGCAGGATTAGAGCTGATCATAGATGGGACTTCTCCATCTGTCTGTGACTTTTACAATATTTGTTTCAGAGTGAAGATCTGACCCATATTAATACTACAGAGACATATGTGAGGGGTGATGAGCGGTGTGTAGAGGAGATTCCTACATATGACTACCCAGGTGAGTAGTGACCACTAAATGCAGAGAAGTCACAGATTCTACTGTAATTACACACGTGGTCAAAATTGTTGGTTACCCCTCGTTTAATGAAAGAAAAAACCTCAATGGTCACAGAAATAGCTTGAATCTGACAAAAGTAATAAATCAAAAATCGATGAAAATTAACAAATGAAAGTCAGACATTGCTTTTCAGCCATGCTTCCACAGAATTAAAAAAAAAAAAACACAATCATGAAATAGGCAGAAATGATGGTTCCTTACCTTAATATTTTGTTGCACAACCTTTTGAGGCAATCACTGCAAACAAACGATTCCTGTAACTGTCAACGAGACTTCTGCGCCTCTCGACAGGTATTTTAGGCCACTCTTTAAGAGCAAAGTGCTCCAGTTGTCTCATGTTTACCTCTGGTGGGCTATAGTGTGAACAGTCACAACTGTAATCCCACATGGAGACTATCAGTACGGCGTGTACTGCCACCCCGGTTCCTTATATGTCTAGCGGGCAGAACCCTAATCCCCTAAGGCTAGTTTCACACTAGCGTTTTTGTGCTCAGCCACGGCCTGTGCACGGCCGCCGCTAAGCCCCGCCCCCTGCTGCGCCTCCGCCGGTAGCTCCGCCTACCGGCGCATGACGCTGCCTGCGCCCTGCGTCCCCTATCTTTATCACCTGCTGCAGTTTGGTTGTGCCGGCGCACCGTCAAAAAGGCGCATGCGCCGCCAAATGCATACTGCGCACGGCCTGCGCCCCCAGTGATAGGGGACGCAGGGCGCATGCAGCGTCATGCGCCGGTAGGCGGAGCTACAGGCGGAGGCGCGGCAGGGGGCGGGGCTTAGCGGCGGCCGTGCGCAGGCCATCGCTGCGCTCAAAAACGCTAGTGTGAAACTAGCCTTACACAGATGCGTGTTTAGGTCATCGGGATTCTGTCCTGGCCCCCGTCCCCTATCCACTCGCCCACCAGAGCCTGTCGGTTTTAGGAGGCATGGACATCTCACATTCCCAAGAGGCTCGGATGTCCAATGATAGTCTGGATGGAGAGGTACATCTCCCTTTTTTCTCTCTCTATCAGGAGCCCAGAGGCTTCAGGGGAGAAGATCCAGAAAAAGAAGAAGAAAAGAATAGAAGGATGAAGATAATGTTAAGTTGGAGGAAGATGGATGAGTTCCCCCCCCCTCACCCTAGTTGTGTATTGTTAGAGGGTTTTCTTTTTCCCGTAGCCTCTAGTACAGGGGCCTTCCTTTTAGATATAGGTGGTTTTTGATCTATAAGGGACCTGATTCCCACTTCATTCTAGGTTACCTGACAGGCAGTCCAGGCCTCCACACTGCCCTCCCCTGTCATCAGCACCTCCGTTATAAATTTAGGCCCAGGCTTCAGCTCTGCCTAACTTCAGCAGTTATCTTCGCCCCTTCTCTGCATCTTCAGGCAGGCTTTTTTCCCGCCCGTCGAAAGCACACCCTCTCCTGCTGTCTACAGCGGTTAGCTCTGCCCCCTTCACCTCAGATGTGCAAGGTTCCCAGGTGTCACTGTCTCTCTCCCTCCTCTTTTTCCTGGCTGTTGGCACACTTCTCTATGGTAGCTCCGCCCACTTCTCTATGGTAGCTTCGCCCACTTCTCTATGGTAGCTCCACCCACTTTTGGCCTCAACGAGTGGGCTTTTGAAGTAACACCCCCTCTTCTCTCCTTCTGTGTGAGCCTTCTCCCTTCCTCCCTTCAGTGGCCATTTACCTGCATCAGGTCCCAGAAGGTGGCATCTCTGCAGGGGACTCTCTCATCTCCACAATTATCTGGCAGCCCTAGTTGTCTCCTGGAGCACTCTACAGTCTGGAAGGACCTGCATCTTACTGTGAGTAGCAATCTCCTTAACCTTCTAGCACCAGTTAGTGGGGTCTGCTCCTTATCATACCTAATCCTAAAGGAGAGCGCTCTCGCAATCCTGCTTCTTCTTCTTCCTCGGCTCTTGTCAAACACTTTGCTTGCACCACATGTAATTGCAAACTCCCTTCAGGCCAGTCCTCTCCTCTGTCAGGACTGCAACAGCCCCCCGTTCCTGCTACCCAGGAGTCCCTACTGCCCCAGGTGAGAGTGGTGCCCCCCCATCTCAGGGTGGGCTACCTCTGTCTCAGCTGGTCACGGACCTCACCAAGGTATCACAGTCCCAGATGTCCATCCTTGACAGACTTTCCCTTCCTACCTCCGCCATTACTAGCGGACCGCATGAGTCTCCGGTTGTGCCTACCTTCAGGAGCCGTAATAGATCTAGGTGGGAGTGTCATTCTAGTCCTTCCACCCGCTCCCTCTGACCTCTGCCGACAAACATCTTTTTCCTTGTCCTCTTCCCTTGAGTCTGCCATTGCAGTTTCGGATGTACTTTCCGAGTATTACTCAGACCCAGACTCTCACCGGGCCTCTAGTAAGAAAGATCTGGTCTAGAGCCTCATTGTGGCTGTCAACCAGACATTTAACATTAAGGATACTGCTACTGAACCCGCTGAACAGGCAGTTTCGTTTAGACGGTCGAGACCAGCTCCTAAGGTCTTTGCCCCTCAGAGAATTTGAGGAGGTATTTTCCAAGGAACGGGAAAACCCGACCAGTCATTTTCACAGAGGGAAGCGCCTTGGCATCCTATATCCTTTCTCCCCTTAGCTCACTACTAACTGTACCACTTCTCCAACTGTGGACCCTCCGGTTTCCAAACTATCCACCAATACAGTTCTCCCTCTTCCAGGTGGAACATCTCTCAAGGACACCAATGACAGGCTCATAGAGTCCTTTGCAAGGTCAGCCTTTGAAGCGGCCACCTCTTCATTGTGCCCTGCCTTTGCCTCCACCTGGGTGGCAAGGTTGATAATGGCATGGGCTAATCAACTCTGACAGGGCATTCTTTCTGGAGCCTGACCGGAGGAATTGGCCGACCTCGCTGACCAAATTGCTCGTGCAGAGAAATACATGGTATCCGCCTCCCTGGACTCTGCTGCTCGGGCGTCCAGCAATATAGTAGCCATCTAAAGGACCATTTGGCTTAAAGCGTGGCAGGTGGTCTTATCCTCAAAGAAGTCCCTTACCAACTTGCCTTTCCAGGGTTCCCATCTGTTTAACTCCAAGTTGGACCAAATTATTAAGGAGGACTCTGGAGGGACGACTTCTCTATTTCCTCGGCCAAGCCTCGCTGTTCTCCTTTGTTACGTGAGTTTCGGTACTTCCAACGTTTCCCTTCTACAGAGGAGTTGTCCCACCAAGAGAAGCCACGGACTCGCCAGGATAGGAAAAAAGTTTCCTTTAAATCCTCCTCCATGCGTTTAGGTGACGCGAGGGGTAGATCCCCCAGGGCCAGTCCTGGTAGATTTTCCTCTTCGTTCAGTAATTTCTTCCTGGGAACTGCAGGTGTTTTGTTGTTCCATGGAAGCCTTTTATCCATTTTCTTATTTCTTCAGGGCATCAGAGTTTCCTGCGTTTTGCGACGGGCGGGTCCTTTTTCAATTTGTCTCATTCTCCTTTTGGGCTTTCGACCACTCCCAGAGTGTTCACAGAGACTGTGACAGTAGTTTTTGCACAGGGTCAGTACTCTTACCGTACCCCAGAAAAACGTTCTCATGAGGCCTTTACCCATTATTCTTCATTCTCTTTCCCTTTTGTCTGGCACAGACTCATCCTCCTTGGCGTTCTCTCATCAGGTTTCCTGGTCAAGGCGACATGCGTCTATCTGGCTAAGGCCGCCCCCCCTTCCTTTTTGGAACACTGACTCGTGCGTATAAGAGGTCCTCCGGCCTCCAAGTCAACGATTGCTCGCCAGATCCGGATGGCAATTGGAAACTTGCTACGTCAGAGCAGAGCGCCTTCTACTGGGTTTAAGGCGCCCTCTACCTGGACATTGTGCGCCTCCTGGCGGTGCTCATAGGACCTCCGCCCTACAGCTCTGCAGAGCGTTAATTGGTCCTCCATCCACATGTTCGCAAAATTTCAGGGTCCATGCTTACACTTCAGCAAATGCCAGCTTAAGTAGAAAGACCTTGCAGGCAGCAGCGGTGAGTTCTCCGATCTGAATGGAGTTTTCTGCTGTTCCCTCCCCTTGGGTACTGCTTTGGGACGTCCCATGGTTTCCTGTGTTCCCCAATGAAGCAATAGAGAAAACAGGATTTTTTGGCTACTCACCGTAAAATCTGTTTTTCGGAGCCTTCATTGGGGGACACAGCACCCTCCCAAACAGCTCTGTTTACTGTATTATCTTGTTACAGTTTAAGTTTGCAGGTTGGTGGGGTATACACTGCAGAGGAGGAGCTAACTTTTTTGTGCATAGTGTCAGCCTCCTAGTGGCAGCAGCATACACCTATGGTTTCCTGTGTCCCCCAATGAAGGCTCCGAGAAACAGACTTTTTGGAGAGTAGCCAAAAAATCCTGTTTTTCTCCCCTCTGCATTCAGCTGCGTGCGGGCACCAGGCAGCATAACACTGTCAACTTGCAGATTGACCGCATATCTGCAGGTTAACAATGTTATTTCTGGTGACAGGTTGCATTTATCCCCTTCGCAACATGCACCGTACTAGTACGACGCATGTTGTGTCTCCCCCTTTGATGTGGGCTCCAGTAGTGACATGTGCCCTGAACAGCTGCGGGTGTAATCGCAATTCACCCGCATCTTTTAACCTGTTAAATGCCTCTGTCAAACTCTGACAGCGGCATTTAACACGGGCTTCCGGCCATCAGGCCAGAAATCCGCCCATCGGTGACTCCCATCACGTGATCGCTGGTCACCAATGGGTTCTCATGACAACCAGAGGTATCCTGGAGACCTCTATGGTTTTCACTGCCGGCTTGCTATGAGCGCCGTCCGGTTGGAGGCGCTCATAGCAAGTGAGGTATTCTGCTACATACAGGCGATCTGATCCCATGGAGACTATTGAAGCATTCCAAAGTTAATTTTTTTTATTTTTTTCTTTAAATATTAAAAAATATAAAAGTTTAAATCTCCCCTCTTTTGCCCCATTCAAAATAAAACAATTATAAACAAACATACACATATTTGGTATCACCGCATTCAGAATCGCCCGATCAATTAAAAAAAAGGATTTAACCTGATTGCTAAACAGGGTAGCAAGAAAAAAAAAGTCAAAATTTAGTGATGAGGGGCAGGCTCGCCACTACACGGTGCTCCCCAAGTATCACGGTACTCGGTGTACTCGGCGAGCACCGAGTATTTCCGGGATTACTCAGCGGGAACTCGGGTCTCAACCCAGCATTTTTTTAAGGTCTTTAGAGACCCAATCATCAGGGGTATAAGAGACCATGCGCCCCCCCTGCTCGGCGCAACGTTTTTTGTGTCCGTCAAAAAATCGGACAGCGACAGATCCGCACAGCCAGATAATGGCAATATCCATAGATATATCCATAAACATATAGCCATAGATATATCTGTGGATGTATCTATGGATATATCTATAGATATATCTATGGATATATCTGTACAAATATCTATGGATATATCCATAGATATATTTATAGATATATAGCCATATATATTTAAAAAAGAAAAAAAAAAAAAGGCGTGGGCGCTCTCTCAATTTTCTGCGCCAGAGGGGGAAAGCCGATGGCCTGGGCAAATATTTGTAGCCTGGGAAGGGGGTAATACCCATGGCCCCTTCCCAGGCTATGAATATCAGCCCGCAGCTGTCTGCATAGCCTGTACTGGCTCTTTAAATAGTAGAACCCCCCCAAAAAAATGAGCGTAGGGTCCCCCTATATTTTATAGCCAGAAAGGCTACGCAGATAGCTGGATATTGGCCCCACCCTGGCTACAAATACCAGCCCACAGCCCCCCCCCAGAAATGGCGCATCTCTAAGATGCGCCAATTTTGGCACTTAGCCCCTCTCTTCCCACTGCTGTGTAGCGGTGTCATATGAGGTAATCAGAGTTTAATGTCACCTTGCTATTGTAAGGTGACATTAAGCCCGGTTAATAATGGAGAGGCGTCAATAAGACGCCTATCCATTATTAATTTTATATTAATAAAGTTAAAAAAACACACATAAGAATAAAGTATTTTAATTAAATAAAACATGACACTCTTTTTCATAATTTTTATTACATGCCTATCCATTCGAAGCCCTCGATCACCTGCAAAAAAAAATAAAAAAAACAAACCAACAATATACTCCCTTTCCAACGTAATCCCATTAATAACGATTGTCCAGCGACGATCTCCCATATAGAGCTGTCACATCCATATCTCTCTATAGGTCTCCGATGACACACTGACCGGAGATAACCCTCCAGCAGTGTGTCATCGGAGAAAAGCCTCTTGCTTTACAGCAATACAGCGTGAGATTGTTCTCCCGCTGTGGTGCCGCAAAGTGACAGGTCAACTCCGGTGACCTGTCGGCGGCACACTCATACAATGCGGAGGATTATCTCTGTCATTGTATCACTGGAGCCTCTGGAGATCGGTCGCATCAGCTCATGTGACAGCTCTCCACAGGAGATCGTTGTGGGACAATCGTATTAATTGGATTACGTCGGACACAGGGAGTACATTGTTGGTTTATTATGTTAATTTTTTTTTCAGGTGAACAAGGGCTTCGAGGATTAGCAGAATTATATGTGTGTATGTGTTTTGGGTTTTTTTGTTTTACATTCAACACATTAGCTGTATGATGGGACTACTACTGTACCATCATTGGCTAATCTGTCAATCACTGTCAGTGTAGCAGGCATAGCCCAATGGGACTTGTAGTCCCATCGGACGACGCCTGCCTACACACACACACGCCCCTGCGCAAACCCCCACATAGCTCTGCATGGGGTGATCCCCATGATGTCTCCGTGTCATTTGAGCAGTGTTTCCATCATATTCTGACGGTTTTAGACCTTGAAATGAAACCCGGGGATCACTGTGAAAATGATCAGGTCTCCCATACGCTTGCATTGGGCTCGTTGCTCAGGTCGAGTACCCAAGTATTCCAATTTGCTCGACCCGTGCATCGAGCACCTGAGCATTTTAGTGCTCGCCCATCACTAGTCAAAATGCCAGAATTATGTTTTTTGGTCTCCACAACATTGCATTACAATGCAATAACAGGCGATTAAAAGATCGTATCCCCCACCAACATAGTATCAATAAAAAAGTCAGCTTGGCACGAAACAATAAGCCCTCACCCAACCCAAGATCACGGAAAATGGAGACGCTACAGATCTCCGAAAATGGTGCAATTTCTTTTTTTTTTTAAAAACTTTGAATATTTTTTAAATAAAAAAGAACCTAGACATGTTTGGTGTCTTTGAACTCATAATGACCTGAAGAATCATAATGGCAGGTCAGTTTTAGCATTTGGTGAACATGGTAAAAAAAAGTCCAAAAAACCATTGTGGAATTGCACTTTTTTTTGCAATTTTGCCGCACTTAGAATTTTTTTCCATTTTCGAGTACACAATATGGTAAAACCAATGGTGTCATTCAAAATTACAACAGGTCTTGCAAAAAAAACACGCCGTAAGGCTAGGTTCAGATTTGCTGATGTCAGAGCTGCGGAGGGATGCGTAGTTCCTCTGTGAAGCTCCACCCACTGCCGCACCTCCTCCGTTCAGCTCCGCCTACGTCTGCATGCGGCCTGTGTTACTATCTTTAACATTGGGTACGCAGGCCATGAGAATGTATGCGGATGTGTCCGCATGCGTCGTTTTGACACTGCATCGACCGCAACAAAATGCAACATGTTGTGTTCGACACACGTCGCCGCAAAGTGAAAACGAAGCATGCGGAGGCATCTGCATGGCCTGCATACCCAATGTTAAAGATAGGTAAGCAGGCCGCATGTGGACGTAGACAGAGCTTAATGGTGGAGGTGCGACAGTGGGCGGAGCCTCACGGAAGAACTACGCAGCCCTCCGCAGCTCTGACATCCGCAAATGTGAAAACAGCCTAACATGGCCATATGGATAAAAAATAAAGTTCTGGCTCAGGGAAGAAGGGGAGTGACAATCAGAAATGCAAAAGTGAAAAAGGGCAAGGTCTTGAAGGGGTTAACAGCACAAAAATGTACTAATAAAAATGCTCGCAATTCGGGCGTAGAACTGGTTTAATAGCTAGATCTGGTATATGCTCCCCAGCCTGGTATATGACTCTTCAGCCTGGTATTTGCTCCCCCATCCTGGTATATGCTCCCCCATCCTGGTATATGCTCCCCCATCCTGGTATATGCTCCTCCAGCCTGGTATATGCTCTCCGCATCCTGGTATATGCTCCCTCCCATCCTGATATATGCTCTCCGCATCCTGGTATATGCTCACTCCATCCTGGTATATGCTCCTCCCCCATCCTGGTATATGCTCCCCCCCATCCTGGTATATGCTCCTCCCCCATCCTGGTATATGCTCCCCCCCATCCTGGTATATGCTCCCCCCCCCATCCTGGTATATGCTCCCCCCCCATCCTGGTATATGCTCCCCCCCATCCTGGTATATGCTCCTCCCCATCCTGGTATATGCTCCTCCCCATCCTGGCATATGCTCCCTCCATCCTGGTATATGCTCCCCCCCATCCTGGTATATGCTCCCCCCCATCCTGGTATATGCTCCCCCCCCCATCCTGGTATATGCTCATGTAATATTCGGTCAGCGCCTACGCATACTGCAATCTCCAGCGCCACTTTCCTTCTCTATCCTTGTCATCCTCCTGGTCACCTCTGTTAACACTGTATGCGATCTTCTGACTTTGGCCACACTGCATAGGTGCAGCCTGGACCGGCTTTGGACAGTCATTATAGATACAGTCATGGCCCAAAGCAAATTTTGGTAAAGTGCCAACAATTTTGTCTGGCCCAGAGATGTGTGTCTGTGTTTCATACGTGTGGCAACCATGTGCCGCACCAGTATCACACGTACCGGCGCCTGTGAATCAGCGGTACTGTTTGTGCTGATCCCCAGTGCCAGGTGTTGTAGACAGCTCACATCATTGTCCTCTGCTCTGCCTGCAATCAGCGGGAGCAGGGGACAATGTTGAGAGTTGTATTCAGCCCCCGCTGTCTACATAGAGTAAAATTAAGAATAAAATAAAAAATCACATTAAGAGCTCATACTCATCTGTGAGGAAAATGGACGAGTGCAATCTGATAAAACATCAGACCGCACTCTGATCAGTGTTATTCTATGAGCATGCTGCAACTGTCCTTGTATCTCTGACGAGACTCGCCAATGCAAATCAATGGGTGCGAGAAAAAATCAAACGGCACTTGGACCATACGGGTGGTGTCTGAATTTTACACACCCATGTCCTTTGAAAAAGCCGACAATTCATCTGCCGCATACAGTAAAATCACAGTGTGACCCAACAGAATAGAATAGATAGATATACAGATGTCCGTTACATATAGAATTAGTACAGTGTGTGTGCAGCTTACTCTACATGTATTTTATTAGTAAAAAGGAAAACCATTGGAAATGGTGGAGTAAAATGCCAGCAGGAACAAATGAAAAAAATAAAATAATAAAAAAAAATTATATATATATATATATATATATACACAAACAAGAACACAGCAGCACGTGTGCATGAATCTAGGCCATGTGAAAAAACAGGAAAACATTAAATACATTCAATTTATCAAAATTTTCCAAAAAATTTTTTACAAATTTTTTTTTTTTACTTACAGTAATAGATGAAAAAATGAGGAGGAGGTGCTGATCTGTTTTTTTGGCTTATTTAAGTAATACTGGATGCTGGCTGCCTCCAGTCTGATCTTGCACCCCTCCCATTTGGCCTTGCAGGTGCCGCAATCTGCTCTACCAGACCATAAATTGTAGGCTGAGCCCAGTAGTGACATGTTTGGTCCAAAGTTGTAGGCTGGTGACCCGGAAGTGGCTTGGGACCCATCAGAGGGAGGTCACCTTGCCGTGATTGATAGGCACGCATGAATTAGCCAATTTGTGCACTAAGAAGCTTCATTTTTATCATCTATTACTGTACGTAAAAAAAAAAAAATTGTAAAAAATTTTTGGGAAAATTTTGCTAAACTGAATGTTTTTAATGTTTTTCGGTGTTTTCACATGGCCTAGATTCATGCGCATGTGCTGCTGTGTTCTTTTTTGTCTATATAGTGCAGTTTTTGCAGCTTGCACGTGTTCACACTAGGAGGTGCTGATCAGTTTCTTTGATGTATGTGTGTGTGTGTGTGTGTGTGTGTGTGTGTGTGTATATATATATATATATATATATATATATATATATATATACAAACATAGCAAAAATTAGCCTTTATTAAATGGCACAATATGAACACAAAAATAAACTGTGTTTAGTATAATAAAAAGGCACATATACCACAATTATACAAGCGATAAGGCACCACAATCAAATATAAATATATATCTATAATATAACCGGGGGAGCGTCACTCTGTCTGAAGCCTTTATGGACTGCGCTAGCGCGACGTGCCTGTTCAGTCTGGACCCAGAGTGACGCATCCCCCCAGGAGATCGCGGTAATGCGTACGCACTGAACGCATACCGCGATCTCCGCAACACCTTACCGAATCCGGTGTTGCTGTTGCCGGCATGTCTTGTGTCTTCAGGTGATGTCTGGAGTGGGCGCGCAGTCCGCGCTTACCGCCACCGTTTTCTTGAAGACACACTGCAGTGTGTCTTCAAGAACATGGCGGCGGAAAGCGAGGACTGCGCAGATGCCGAGTCCGGCACCACAACATGCCCTAAACAGGACAGCGCTGGACACAGCGAAGAAAGGCGAGTATAAATGTTTTTTTTTTTTGTTTTTTTTAATGTGTGCAGTTTAGTAGGGTTGAGGGGGACCATTCATATCAGGATTGGGGGTGAGGGGACCATGCATACCAGGAAAGGGGGGTGAGGGGACCATGCATTCCAGGATAGGGGGGGTGAGAGGACCATGCATACCAGGAAAGGGGGGTGAGGGGACCATGCATACCAGGAAAGGGGGGTGAGGGGACCATGCATACCAGTATTGGGGGTGAGGGGACCATGCATTCCAGGATAGGGGAGTGAGAGGACCATGCATTCCAGGATAGGGGGGTGAGAGGACCATGCATTCCAGGATAGGGGGGTGAGGGGACCATACATACCAGGATAGGGGAGTGAGGGGACCATGCATACCAGGATTGGGGGGTGAGGGTACCATGCATACCAGGATTGGGGGGTGAGGGTACCATGCATACCAGGATCGAGACCATATACCAATAAAAATGCCGCCACCCGGGCGTAGAACGGGTTCATAGCATGTGTGTGTGTGTGTGTATATATATATATTATATATATTCTCATTCCAAGTTTAAAATCTATCCAGATTGTGGTACCTCATAGATCATAATAATAGGGCATCAATAAAAACACCAGGTTAATTGGCCAGCAATATATAGAGGTATAACAAAACAATCAAACAATGTGTAATAGGAATCAATCAGGTGTACAAAATAAAGTGCAAAACGTGCCTAGTAATGGTGACCTGAGTAAAAGCTAACATGTGCAAAAGAGCAAATAGTGCAGATCTGCAGCAAAATACCTGGATGCCAATTAGATGACCGTGGTGTGCCAACAAACGTGCCTCGATGCGCGTTTCGGAATTGTATCTCCTTTGTCAGATATAAAGACACGTGAAGGTTATCAAACCCATTCCTTAAAGTGAGACTCAGACCAGGACATGTAGGAATCTTAGAATCCTAAACAGAGCCATGAACGCTAAGAGGGAAGAGAGTGTGGGATAGGCACCCACGCGTATCGCCACACAGACTGTGGCTTCCTCAGGGAAAAACTAGCAACTGCTAAGGAATGGGTTTGGTAACCTTCACTTGTCTTTATATCTCATGTGGTTTGCATTACTTCAAGTTAACTAATAACTAGTGCTTCAGTGAGGTGCTCAATATTTGGGTCACTCCACCTATGCACCATTGCATGGTTTTTCAGCCCATATGGTACTGTGAATATCTTTCAGGTGCATAGGATAATAATTTTTCTCATGTTGGACTAAGTATTTGTCCAGGGCCACACTGTATTCACTGTATGCTTTGAGGGAATTCTGTGTGGGTTGTCGTTACTTCTATATTAAGGCATGACTAATATAATACAATATACAGTATTATATTAATATAATCTCTGTTTTTAATGTTTTTATTTGTTGCTGTGTTTTTGTATTTTGTGTATTTTAATACTTGATAATAAAGCACAATCCTTTTATACAACTTGGGTGTTCCCATATATGTGGGCATGATCTTTCTCTTTTCTTGTTTTTTAACTCTTTATTGCATACCCACGGAGAACACGCTTATTGATATGGTTTAGTGGTGCCCTCCATCCCTTCTAGTCTGTTTATTTAAATTCTGTTACGGGCGACATTGGCTTCAGTGGACTGGGTGATGACGTGAGTATGGTTTAATTTAGGTTTGTTAAAGGAGTCTGTATCATTCTTTCAATTAAAGTACTTTATTCTCAGTGTATTTTTTACAAATACAAAGGTGTTTTTTTATATACAATTTGACTATGGGGTTAGTAGTGGGGACATCTTTTAGGCACCTCTCCATTACTAACCTCTGGGCTTGATGTCACCTGACAATACAAAGGTGCCATCAACCCTCCCCAACCATCAACCCACTTGCCACCTCACCAGGGCAATTGAGAAGAGCGAGATTAAGTGCCAGAATTGGTGCATTCTGTGGATGAGCCTTTTCTGGGGTGGCTGAGAGCTGATGTTCTTAGCCTAGAATGGGGCCAATATACATGGCCCCCTCCCAGGCTATTACTATCAGTCTGCAGCTGTCTGCCTAGCCTTTGCTGGTTATTAATTATAGGGTGACTCTACATCATTTTTTTGGGGGGGTCCACTATTATAATAAAAGTAAAGCCTAAGTATACAACTGAGAGCTGATATTAATAGCCTGGGAAGCTCCATGGGTATTACCCCCCCCCCATCCCAGGCTGTAAATATCAGCCTACAGCCATCTGTTTTATCTCTGCTGGTTATGAAAATTAAGCCCATACAATTTTTTTTTTCAAAAAAAAAATCATTAATTAAATACATGTACAGTAAGCTGCACACACTGTACTAATTATATGTGTGACTGACAGCTTTATATCTATTCAATGTAGATTACAAACAGTGTGCATGTGTAGCCCATTCACTATCTCCATCCATCCCTCACTCCCTCAAGATGGCTGGACCATCATTGTAAATACACCATTGTAAATACACACCTGTACTTTGTATCTCCCCCACCTCATTGTAGATTGTAAGCTCTCACGAGCAGGGGCGGCTTATTTTGCTTTAATTATTGTATTCTTAACGTTGTTACTTATGACTTGTGTTTTGAAACTGTTAAACAGTAAAGCGCTGCGGAATATGTTGGCGCTAGATAAATAAAGATTATTATTATTATTATTGTACTAGGTGTGAAAAATCACATTGTACTCACATGCAAATCGCATGGCACATTCATGACATTAGTCCTACTTTTCTAGACTGAAATTGGAACTTTTTTTTCACGGTAATGGGTACAAACCCTTAACACCTAATCCCCTGAAGCCATTGTCCCCTATAAGCAACCAAAAATAAAAAACAACAATATCTCTCACCTGTCCAAAGTTGAAGGAATTGGGTTATCAACGCAGTAATCCATCTGTGCGACATTTGCTCATAAAAATAATCTTCATTTATATAGCGCCAACATATTCCGCAGCACTTTAAAATTCAACAGTTCATATACAACAGTCATAACAAAGTTAACGATATTACAATGCAAAGGTATTGATGACCCTGCCCATAAGAGCTTACAATCTATAATGTGGTGGGAGTGACACAAAGTACAGGGGCGTATTTACAATGATGGTCCAAACATCTTGAGGCATTGGGGTCGATAAAGGTTGGATGAACTAGTCACCAGCCAATATTTGTAGTGCTTTTGGGTGCGATGGACTTTGATGAAGGGTTTTGAGGCAACCGCTCCTGCTCAAGAGCAGGGAAAATGACTACCTGGAGCAAGAGAGGGCCCATGAACTGTGATGACCTCAGTGAGATCAGGATGTGAAAGAGTCATTCTACCCAGCTTTTCAACGTGAGTGGTCGCCTCAGGTCTCCACTTATGCTGATAAGCAAATGTCGCACAGATGGATTACCAGCGTGGACACTTTGGATTCTTTCAACTTTGGACAGGTAAGGAATATTGTTATTTTTTAATTTTTGTTTCTTTACAGGGGACAATGGCTACACCTGATTAGGTGTTAAGGTGAGTATAATGTGATTTTTTTTTTTTTTATACTTACTTTTACTCTGTGTAGACAGTGGGGGCTGAATTCAACTCTCAATATTGTCCCCTGCTTGTGCTGATCACAGGCAGAGCAGGGTGCAATGATGTGAGCTGTTTTCAACACCCGGAGCCGGGGATCAGCACCAACAGTACCGCTGATTCCCAGGCGCTGCTACGTGTCACACTGATAACACACGGATGTCATCCATGTGTCATTAGTGTGCGATATATTTTGTGGCCCGTTCTGCTGCTAAGTAAAAAGTCATGTTCTGCCTTGCCCACAGACACACAGTCCGTGGAAACACACTGACATTATGCACAGATCCATTCACTTGGATGGGTCTACGTATTTAAGTGTCTCCGGTGCGTATGAAAACTGTCATCTCACGTACCGGACACACTGATGTGTAAAGAAGGCCTTAAGGGGGTACTCTCATTTCCAAGATCCTATCCCTAAATATAGTAGGTGTAGTAGTAATAATAATAATAATAATAGCAAATGCCTCAAATTAGAAATGTGGTATAGTTTTCCTTATTCTCTATGTTGCTTACCCCATGTCCAGGGCATTGCAGTAGCTTAGGTATCCATAGTTATGACAAGTGGAGCACCCCTAGGGCAGGTGGTGTGGGGAGATCACTCGGTACTGGGCCGGTGTCTTAAAGGGGAAGTGTCACGTTGGTGGTGACCTGGTCCGTGGCCCTGGGTGTCCATGTAAAATAGGTTGAATTAAGTTGAATAAAGTCTATAGTTCATGACGCCACCTGTGGTACTTGGCAATGAAGGTATTAAGCTGACACTGCAGTGCAGGTCCTCTGGGACAGATGGTGTGATGCAGCAAAGATGGAATAGCTCTCCACAGGCAGAGCTGTAGTCACAGGGCAGTAGTAGGTGTTAAGGTAGATGATGTAGTGTTAGGCATAGGGATGTAGCAGTGCTGAGTAGGTTGGCGAAGGAAGAAGGCAATGACACAGCTGAGTGCAGTTCCAATGCTTTTACTCATGTTTCTGGCACAGACAGGTGCTTGCTTCAGTGCCGTAGCCTCCAGGTTAGGGACTCGGCCAACTCCCAGGCAGATGGAATACACCCTTCCAGCACTCACTTCTGTGTGCCTTTTCTGAACGTCTCCTTACTAGCGCTAATCTGAAGTACCTGTAGTTATGAATTACACGCAAGTTCCTCCTTCTTGATGTTACTTATAACTCTACTCGTATGACAGGTAGCTGTAACCTGCTTCGGGGACTCCATACAATCATGTCCCGGTTCACACACGGTGCTGCTGTGTCTTCGAGTCTTAGATGGGAATAAAGTGGTCACAACTTCTATTCCTCCGGTTTCTGCTGTAGGATCATTAGTATCACACACAGCCTCGGATACCGGTGCCGGCCTTGGCGCATTGAACTTAGGAAAGGTCTCTGCACTAGCCCTAATCCCCAGTCTCTCTCCGTCTCACATTCCATTCTTATCTATCTTCCTTCTGAACAACTTATCTTTCTTCCTCTTTCCTTGCTAGTAGCTCCAGCTCACAGGAGGCTGCTGCAAACACATCCTTTTCCCTCCTTCCCCTAGTGGGGAAACTGTCTTTCTCCCCCTTTATGGGGATTCTGACTGCAGAGAGGTCCTCTCTCTGCTTCCCCCTGTGGGGAACTGACCTAACTTCCTGTCAGCTTTCCCCTCTAGTGTTTCTAAGCTCCTCCCACCACCCAGCACCCTTCATGAACTAAAACAGCTGGAATAAAGAGTGCTCTGCTGTTCTAAGGTGTCTGTGCTGGAGTCTGGTCAGGTGTTTCCATCTTACCTGTTGAGTGGGATACTACACCTCATCAGGAGGTGCAGTACCTCTGTGGCGGCTGAACCCTCAAGGGCGCCACACAAGCAACTAAGAATCACTGAGTGGTAGTAACTACGAATACCTAAGCTAATGCATTGCTCTGCATATGGGGTGATCAATATAGCGAGTTAGAAGAACTATACTACATATTTCCTAATATTATTACACCTACTACATATTGGGAAAGTTGATCAGAGATGGGAATACCCCTTTAAGAATCTTACATGTTTTTATGGTGTATATTTTTATCTGTTGCTATAGATTGTAATGTAATAAAGCTTATTTTTAATCCTCCCTTTATTGCTTCAAACTTTTGTGCGTTTGTGTATTATGTTTGTCGATTGTACTTTAGAGGTTCAGTACCATGGGATCTGTGAACAGGTGGCTCACCACTGTCTTAGGTCATAGTTTCATTATACATTGAATTGTATAGAATTATTTATATAGAAATGATATAAAATGTAAGGCATTGATAATGAGAAATAATAAAATCAGTTTTATTCTTGGCAGGTGACTGTGGTGTCAAACCAGATACCTATGAAAAGCACGCCATTATTCCAGCTATACCTCCAGCCCTTCAGAGCAAAAATTTATCATCGGAGCCTTTTCAATCAGTCACCTATTTGGATTCATCACAGACTGTTAAGGAAAATGAAAGCAGCAAAAGTGATGTTGAACATCAAATAATTCCCACAGAGAAGAAACCATTTACCTGTTCAGAATGTGGGAAATATTTTAAACATAAATCTAACTTGCTTACACATGAGAGAATTCACACAGGAGAAAAGCCATTTTCATGTTCAGAATGTGGCAAATGTTTTAACCATAAGTCAAATTTGATAACACATTACAGAATTCACACAGGTGAGAAGCCATATTCATGTCCAGAGTGTGGGAAATATTTCAACCAGAGATCAAATTTCCTTATGCATCAGCGAAGTCACACAGGGGAGAAGCCATTATCATGTTCAGAATGTGGGAAATGTTTTAGCCATAAGTCAAAATTGCTTACACATTACAAAAGTCACATAGGGGAGAAGCCATATGCATGTTCAGAATGTGGGAAATGTTTTAACCATAAATCAAAATTGCTTACACATTACAGAATTCACACAGGAGAGAAACCATATTCATGTTCAGAATGTGAAAAATGCTTCAACCAGAAATCACATTTCCTTATGCATCAGCGAAGTCACACAGGGGAAAAGCCATATCCATGTCCAGAATGTGAGAAATGTTTTATCCAGAGATCAGATCTTCTTAAACATCAAAGAACCCACACAGGAGAGAAGCCATATTCATGTCCAGAATGTGGGAAATGTTTCAATCAGAAAGCACATTTCCTTTTGCATCAGCGAATTCACACAGGAGAGAAGCTATTTTCATGTTCAGAATGTGGGAAGTGTTTTAACCAGAAATCACATTTGTATGTACATCAGAGAAATCACACAGGGGTGAAGCCACATTTATGTCCAGAATGCGGAAAATGTTTTAACTACAAATCAGATCTTCTTAAACATCAGAGAATTCACACAGGGGAGAAGCCATATCCATGTCCAGAATGTGAGAAATGTTTTATCCAGAGATCAGATCTTCTTAAACATCAAGGAACCCACACAGGAGAGAAGCCATATTCATGTCCAGAATGTGGGAAATGTTTCAATCAGAAAGCACATTTCCTTATGCATCAGCGAATTCACACAGGAGAGAAGCTATTTTCATGTTCAGAATGTGGGAAGTGTTTTAACCAGAAATCACATTTGTATGTACATCAGAGAAATCACACAGGGGTGAAGCCACATTTATGTCCAGAATGCGGAAAATGTTTTAACTACAAATCAGATCTTCTTAAACATCAGAGAATTCACACAGGGGAGAAGCCATATCCATGTCCAGAATGTGAGAAATGTTTTATCCAGAGATCAGATCTTCTTAAACATCAAAGAACCCACACAGGAGAGAAGCCATATTCATGTCCAGAATGTGGGAAATGTTTCAATCAGAAAGCACATTTCCTTATGCATCAGCGAATTCACACAGGAGAGAAGCTATTTTCATGTTCAGAATGTGGGAAGTGTTTTAACCAGAAATCACATTTGTATGTACATCAGAGAAATCACACAGGGGTGAAGCCACATTTATGTCCAGAATGCGGAAAATGTTTTAACTACAAATCAGATCTTCTTAAACATCAGAGAATTCACACAGGGGAGAAGCCATATCCATGTCCAGAATGCGGAAAATGTTTTAACTACAAATCAGATCTTCTTAAACATCAGAGAATTCACACAGGGGAGAAGCCATATTCATGTTCAGAATGTGGGAAGTGTTTTAACCAGAAATCACATTTGTATGTACATCAGAGAAATCACACAGGGGTGAAGCCACATTTATGTCCAGAATGCGGAAAATGTTTTAACTACAAATCAGATCTTCTTAAACATCAGAGAATTCACACAGGGGAGAAGCCATATCCATGTCCAGAATGCGGAAAATGTTTTAACTACAAATCAGATCTTCTTAAACATCGGAGAATTCACACAGGGGAGAAGCCATATTCATGTTCAGAATGTGGGAAATGTTATAGTTCGAGTTCAAAACTTGTTGCACATCAGAGAACTCATACAGGGTAGAAACTAATTTTTTATGTTCAGAATGTGGGAAATGTTATTCCTGGGAATCATCTTCATCATCTAAAAACCCATGAGAAAAGACGTAAAGGAGCACACCAGCAATATATAATATAATATAGATCAAAACTATAATAAATTAGCAATGTGTACCTTTAAAGTTGGATGGCAGACCATCCGGTATCAAAATGAAGAACCAAAACTACCATGTGATGTACACAGACCACAGATTTTCTTTATCCATATTCACACAATTTCCTTCTGTGGTCTGTGTACATCACATGGTAGTTTTGGTTTTTCATCTAAAAACCCATGTAGAGTGTTAAGGAAATACAATTTTTGTTCCTGGCTTCCAAGTGTAATATTTCAACTGCTTATTTATAACCCCTTACTGCCATTGGATGTAATAGTACGTCCAATGGCCGTTTCCCCACTTTGATGAGGGCTCCGGCGGTGAGCATGCATCAAAGCTGGGACATGTCAGCTGTAGGTGCGGGTGGAATTGTGATCCACCTGCGCTTATTAACTAGTTAAATGCCGCTGTCAATTGTGGTCAGCACTCATAGCAATGCTGTAATTCTGCTACATATAGGCGATCTGCTCATCACCTATATGTAGCAGAGCCGATCAAGTTATGGCAGCTTCAAGCCTTCTATGGAGGCTATTGAAGCATGCCAAAATTAAAAAAAAAAACCGAAACAATAGAAAAAATATAAAAGTTTAAATCCCCCCCCCCTTTTGCCCCATTCAAAATACAACAATTTAAAAAAATCACACATGCACATTAGGTATCGCCGTGTTCAGAATTGCCCGATGTATCATTAAAAAACAACCCGACCGCTTAGATAAAAAAAGAACCTAGATGTGTTTTGGTGTCTATGAACTCGAAATGACCTGAAGAATCATAATAGCAGGTCAGTTTTAGCATTTAGTGAACCTAGCAAAAAGGCCAAAAAAAAACAGTGAGATTGCACTTTTTCTTGCAATATCACCGCACTTGGAATTTTTTCCCATGTTCGAGTACACAACATGCTAAAACCAATAATGCCTTTCAAAAGTATAACTCGTCCCGCAAAAAATAAGCCCTCACATGGCCATATTGACAGTAAAATAAAAAGTTATGGCTCTGGGAAGAAGGGGAGCGAAAAAGAAAAACGAAAAATCGAAAAAAGTTCCAGTCATTAAGGGGTTAAAGACTATAAAAAAAATACATTCAGCACAAACTTTGATTTTATGACCACAGGCCTGAAACATTTTGCATTTATTGTGTCAAAATAAGGAAATTATTATATTTTGTTCATGCGGTCTGATAAAAAACAACACTTGCATGGTAAATAGACAAAGACAATCAAAAATCACTCAAAAAGGTTCAGAAATTAGTAGCTTTTCTAGATTTCCGAGTATACTGCAAATCGCTTTCTCGAAGAAGCCCCCAAATGTAGTCCCCCATCATGTTTTCATTATACTGTCCTTGGTAACATTCAAAGTCCAATATATCTTGATGAAAGCGCTCGCCTTGCTCCTCTGAGTAAGCTCCCATGTTCTTCTTGAACGTGTCAAGATGAGCGTCAAGGATATGGACTTTGAGAGACATTCTGCATCCCATTATGGCATAATTCTTTATGAGAGTCTGAACCAACTGCACATAGTTTTCAGCCTTGTGATTACCCAGGAAGCCATGAACCACTGCAACGAAATTGTTCCAAGCCGCTTTCTCAGTCCTGTTTAGCAGCTTGGCGAACTCGGCACATTCTATGATCTTCTTGATCTGCGGTCCGACGAAAATACCAGCCTTGACCTTTGCCTTGGACAGCTTTGGAAAGAGATCTTGGAGGTACTTGAAAGCTGCTGACTCCTTGTCAAGAGCCGTGATAAATTGCTTGATGAGGCCTAACTTGATATGCAGTGGTGGCATCAGCACCTTCAGAGGTTCTATCAGCTGTGGCCAGTCCTTTCTGTGATAGTGCACCTTAGTGTCTCTGCTGTCCCAGAGGCAATGGAAACAAGGAAATTTTGTGAAACCGCCTTGAAGGCCCATCAGGAATGACACCATTTTGAAGTCTCCGATGACCTCCCATCCATAGTCATAATTCAAGGCACTCTGCCACATCTTGAGACTGGCATTCTTTGAGATACACAGAGTGAGCCGTAGGGAGAGATGGGTTGTTTCCGTTGAGAATCAGCACAGCTTTGAGGCTCCGGGATGAACTGTCTATGAATAGGCACCATTCACTCGGGTTACAGGTGATACCTATCGCCGCAAAAAGACCGGCCACATTGTTGCAGAATCACAACCCATCTTCCCGACTGAAGAAGTTGGAAAATGCTTAGTGACGCTTTCTCTGATCTGTGACTTGCACGCTTTCATCCAACAAGTTCCACTTCTTGAGCCTGGATGTCAGAAGCTCAGCATTGGATCAGATCCTTGACGTCTTTCTGGCTAGGAAAGTATGGCCTCTTCTCAACTGCATCTGTGAAAACGTAATCTTGATCTCCAACAATTCCTCGCTGTCTGACTTGCAGCTTTTTCCTGAAGATGGCTGATCCCTCTTCGGGGGAGTTGGAACAGGCATTTTGGGGCAGTGTGGGACTGGGGCAATGGAAGAAGGAATGTCTGCATAAACAATCTGAGGCGCATTCTTGCCTGTGCAACATTTGGCTGGATCCACCATGCAGAAGTAGCAGTTGCTTGAATGGTCGGTCAGTTGGACGCCAAATTCGCGGGATAGCAAACTTCATGGCTCTCTATTCTCCCCTGTACCAACCTGTAACATAGCATATATAATTAACTATATAAATTTAAAAGCATGACATTTTACACATTACTTAATACATATTTTACTGTAGTGCATTGACATATGTGAAAATGTTGTCAATTGCAACTCCTTAAATTGTACTAGATCTAAATAATTGAAATTCTACAAAATAAAGCACTGCTATCTAAATGAGCAGCAATTGATCACCTTGCCTTCAAGAGTTTTCTTGCAATATTCACATGTGAAATGAGGTGCACAGGACTTGTCTTGATCCTCGACAAGCATGTAGAAATATGCCTTGTAGGCCTCGCACATCATGCGACATGCTTTCACGGAATACTTTCTCCCTCTTGTCTTTATAAATGGTCCAATCATGTAGCAAAGTGCATCTGCTGGGACAAACAACCTCTTGATGCCATCTAAAACAAAGAATTGCTCTTTAACTTCCATTCGTTATTCTCTTACTCAGCAATAACATAAACCGCAATGTTGGTTCGAGTCACCTATGCTTTTATACTTGTATGATTACTATCGAACCGTCCAAGAACATTCTAGAAAGTTCTAAAAGTTTCCAGAAACTTCTAGAGAATTGTGCAGAATTTTCTATCTGTTTAACAGTATATTCTAGAAGACTACTCTGTATTGAATATGAATCGAGAATTTTTCCCGAAAACAGACAAATTTCAAAATTTCATTGTCCTGATCACAAAAGCAAAGTTTTTGTGCAACAACAATTATTTTCTATTTGTTTTAGGCAAAATGGGTTAGGGAAATACACTTTGGACCCAGGAACAAAAAAATTAAAATTTATCATTGACACCAATAAGGGAAATCAATCACGCACTAAAGTTACATTTCGTTAACAAAAGGGTGAAACTGGAAATACCAGTATTGTAAGCACAAAGGGGCTTTTGCTGGATTTAGGTGTCAATCCCGGCACCTTATAGCTCCTGGATTCTCAGCTTACAGGGGGGATAGCAAATGGTCTGTACTAGAAGGAATATCTCCAATTGTCTGTATAGGAAGGCACAGGTATTTGAAAGGGCGCAACTTGGCTCATTGTCCAATCATAGACAGCATCTTTAAACCCATTCCCGACATTCGCCGTATATATAAGGTGCCGCAGGAGCTGTGTTCCTGCAAACCGCCATATAGATATGGAGCTGTGATCGACTAGATCAGCGATCTGTCATTATACAGTTGATGTCCCATCCTGGGACTATATAAAAGAGTGGAAAAGTTAATAAAATGTAAAAATATTTTTTAAAAGTAATCACAAAATAAAGAATAAAAAAAGAAAAAATATGAATCCATTAAATATGTTTATGTTTAAAATAAAAAGTACACAGATTTGATATCGCCCATTGTGGAAAGACCTGACCTATAAAACTGTCCCGCTGTCCCCTTCAGTGAACACCGTAAAAAAAAAGGAAAAAATGCGATAAAAAAAGCAATCTACATAAAAATTGTACAGCTGAAAACGTCATCTTGTCATGCAAAAACAAGCCGTCATACAGGTCCGTCAGCAGAAAAATAAAGTTATAGCTCTCATAATAGTGATTCTTTTTTTAACAAAATAGTTTTTGTGTAAAAGCACTAAAGCATAAAAGAATATAAATTAGGTATCGCTGTAATCGTACTGACCCGAAGAATAAAACTGCCTTATCAATTTTACTACACGGGGAAAGGTATAAAACAAAATAATATATGAATTGTTTTTTGTTCATTCTGCCTCCCAAAACTCAGAATAAAAAGTGATTAAAAAATGTCATGTGTCCAAAAATTATACCAATAAAACGTCAACTCGTCCTGCAAAAAAAAATCTCTCACATGACTCTGCCAGCAAAACTATGGAAAAATTATAAGTCTGAAAATATGGAGATGTAGTTTTTGCTATAAAAAGCGTCTCTCAGTGTGTGACAGCAGCCAAACATAAAAAAAATAGAATGCTGTGTCGTCTCACACCAGATTTATATATCTGAATTATCCACACGTCTATTTCCTGTAAGCCAGGAGGAATAGACTGTTATCTATATGTTGAGTTTTGAATTTGTGCGTTTGTTCTTCAGTTGGTCAAGAACCATACACTGTTGTCATATTAGTCTTAAACGTTGATTTTTGATCATTTTCAATAGCTAATGTTTGCCTCTTATATCGGCTCCTAAAGCATATTGCCTATCTTTAGAAGACAGTGATGTAGGGTAATTGAACACTGGATTTTTACTTAATCTGTTGAATGACCATTGTGTGGGTCCTGTGGCTTGTTGACTTGCAAAAGAGGAATAGAAACTATTCAAATTAATTAAGTAGTCCAACAATGCGAGGTAACTTCATCACATCTTCCTCTTGACCCCTGGATGCTAGCTTAAATGACAACAGTTCTGAGCTATAAAAGTGGAAAATGCCTCTAACAATACACATCCAGACAGCCAAGACATCCACAGAGCCAAGAGATCCAAAGAACCAGAGACTCTTTACAAAACCACATCCAGTAACACGCTACAGGACAGCTGCCAGAGCATGGCTCCATCACAAGGGAAACAGATTTGACATTTTACAGGATGCCAGCTTAGGGGACTACGGCCCCAGCTGAAAGAATAAAGACCTGCTCCATTGACCACCACTACCATAGACATGTTTGAGATAGTCCAGATTTGGACCCACCAGTCACCAGAGCCCCATGGATACGTTTGGGAAAGCCTGGATTGGCAACCAGGCCCCATGAAGATGTTTTCAGATGCCAGGATGTGACCTTCCAGTCACCTGGCCTTGTACTTCAATGGACTGTCAGCTTCTTAAGCTTGTTGTTACCCACTGCATTCCACGGGTGGGGTAGTCGGCTCTGGAAGCTCTGAAGTCACAGCTACTCTTATCCTGGTGAGTCAGCTGAAGTATGAAACTGCAATTTTACATCATCTTGGGTACTTTGCTGGCACTGTTCTATATGTTATTTGCCTGTTGTGTGGTTCAATAAAGTACTGCCACTGTCATGATCCCAGTGCAGGTTTTGACCTGCACGTCAGGGGTTAATGTCTTTAGCTCAGTGCAGGCTTGACCTGTACGCCTGGGGTTAATTATCGTAGCCTCTTTTTGGCTCAAGGAGAGCTTCTTATAGCCCTGGGAGACTCCTATCCCTGTCAGTTATACTTTTGCCTTTGGCCGAGTGTGGTGACCCCTGTGTGCCTGTGCCTTCTGATTGTCTTCTAGCTTGCTTGTATGGTTCTGTCCCTTGTTGTGTGTTTGTCTCTTGATTCTGTACTGTTTATCTGCTTCTCTGGTTTCTGACTCATTGCCGATGTCCTGACTATTCTCTGATTGCCCCTCTTGTACTGTGCTGCTATCTCCGTGTATGACTCATTGCTTACATACTGACTACTCTCTGCTTGTCCCTCTGGTACCGCGCTGCCCTCTCTGTGTATGACCCCCGTTTGTCTGATTTGAGGATCCCTGTAGTAGAATCCTGCATTTATCTCCAGCAGCAGGACGCTAAGCCCCGACCACTGCTGCCCCGCTCCACAGGTATCTTTGGGCACAGGTTTGTACTCAGGATATGCGCACTGGCTCAGTGGACAAGTGCAGTGTGGTGTTCCTGACAGTCACATTGCTTTACCTTCACCATGTGTTGTCTGAGTAGTTATGCCCAAGTTCAAAGAAGAGCTGGCGTTCGGTGGGATGGTCCCTGGTCCATGCGGTTTCAATCCACAAAAAAGCAAGTCCCCACTCATGTCCATCACCTGTCAGTGGAAATATAGATGGTTTCCACGTTACTGGTAGCACAAAGGCTCTGGAAAAGCGCTATGGCTCCTCGCCTCCCAAAAGAAAGCAAATTTTGTACTCTGAAATCCAAACGCCACCTCATTTCTGATCACCACAGTGTGTCTAAACCACATTTAGCGTCCACATGTTTGGCATTTCTGTAGCGATGACAGCCCACCTAATTTACAGTTGTGTATCTACAGAAGCATGAGCAGGGCACTACCACATAATGGTGACTGCAACGTACTGGGCACTACAACGTACGAGCGCCACAATGGCAGTTTGCAATTTTCACTAAGCAACAACCACTGCTGCTTGTTTCTGGAAAACACCCATGCAATCAAAATCATAACTATACCTGTAGATAAATTCCAGGAGTGGCATAATTACCAAAATGGGCACACTTAGTGGCTCTGTTTATGGAGTCCGCAAATAATTCTGCACTCCAGAAGGAAAATAGCGCTTTGACCCTGCTGAGTCTCGCTGTATGGATAAACAATACTAAAACAAAATTTTTGCGGTAAAAATTTAATTATCTTTCATTCACTGTCCAATTGTATAAAATTTTGTGACACACCTGTGGTGTTAATATGTCCACTGCTCCCAAAGATTAATTGTCTTGTAAAATGGGGTCACTTATGGGGGGTTCTGCAATTCTGGCACTTCAGGGGCTCTTCCAATGTGACATGCACCCTCAAATCAGTCCAGCACAATCTGAACTCTAATATGGCACTTCTTCCCTTCTGAGCTTTGCAGTATGCCTAAAAAGTAGTTTTTCGACACATATGGGGTATTGGTGTACTCAGGAGAAATTGCACAACAAATTTTGGGATCCATTTTCCCCTGGTAACCTTGTTAAAATAAAAAAATTGGCCTAAAAGAACATTTTTGTGGGAAAAATGTGATTTTTCTATTTTCATGGTTCAACGTTATTAACCTCTGTGAAGCACCTGTGGGTTGAAGGTGCTCAATACACATCTAGATAAATTCCTTGATGGGTCCAGTTTCTAAAATGGGGTCACTTGTGGGGTGTTTCCACTGTTTAGGCACATCAGGGACTCTTCAAACGCAACATGACAGCTGCACAACATTCCATCAAAATCTGTGTTCCAAAACATCACTCCATCTTTTCTGAGGCCTACCATGCACCCAAACAGTAGTTTCCCCCCACATATGGGGTATCTGCATACTCAGAAGAAATTGCACAACAAATTTTGAAGTCCATTTTTTTCCTGTTATCTTTGTGAAAATAAATAATTGGGTCTAAAGTAAAATTTGTGCGAAAAAAAGTTAAATCATTTTTTCCATCCACATTCCATTAATTACTGTGAAGAACCTGAAGGGTAAATAAACCTCTCTTATGTGATTTTTCACCCCTTTAAATTTTATTGTAAAAATGAGAAATTGCTGATCAACTTTCAACCCTTATAACTGCCTGTCGTAGCTGCTTTTTGTTCTGACTAAGCGTCAGCTATGCCAGATCACCAGTGAGTCCGAATTATGAGGTTTCGCCCTTCTGTTCACAAGCGCTTGGAGACAGAGACTCAACACACACGAGCTGTGGTGTACATCACTTCAATGACACTCTTAGAAGCACCCTTGACCAAGTAGCTCCCCTCACCCTCAGAACCTCCAAACACAGAGTGAAACAGCCCTGGCTCACATCGCAAACCCGATTTCTCCAGCGTTGCTCTAGGTGTGCTGAACGCTTATGGAGGAAAACACGCACACCAGAAGACTTCATACACTTCAAATTTATGTTAAGGACATATAACTCTGCCCTTCACCTCGCCAAACAGACCTACTTCACCACCCTGATCTCACTATCCAACAACCCCAAGAAACTTTTTGACACCTTTCACTCCCTCCTCAGGCCAAAAGCACAAGCCCCTATCACAGACATTTGCGCTGATGACCTGGCCTCCCACTTTATAGAGAAAATAGACAATATCCGTCAGGAAATCCGCTCCCAATCACCAAGTTCAGTGACTCCCATCCCTCCCTGCATTTCCCCTGGCTCACTCTCCACATTTGCTCCCATCACAGAAGAAGAAGTCTCCAGGCTCCTCTTCTCGTCCGACTACATGCACAACCGACCCCATTCCCTCACATCTCCTCCAGTCTCTCCCCAGTCGTCACAACTCACCTAACTACAATCTTTAATCTCTCCCTCTCCTCTGGCATTTTCCCCTCCTCCTTCAAACACTCTATCATTTCTCCATTACTAAAGAAACCCACCCTCGACCCATCCTGCACAAACAACTACAGACCAGTCTCCAATCTCCCCTTCATCTCTAAACTCTTGGAGCACCTGATATACTCACGCCTTACCCATTACCTCTCCACTCACTCCCTCCTAGACCCTTCACAGTCCGGTTTCCGCCCCCTACATTCGACAGAAACTGCACTCATCAAAGTGACCAATGACCTTCTGACAGCAAAACGTAATGGTGACCACTCTCTGCTCATTCTTCTCGACCTTTCTGCAGCTTTCGACACTGTTGACCATCATCTCCTACTCTCTAGGCTCCAGTCACTAGGCATTAAGGACACTGCTCTTTCCTGGTTCTCCTATCTTTCCGACCGCTCCTTCAGTGTTCTGTTTTCTGGCTCCACTTCATCTCCTCTTCCTCTCACTGTTGGGGTACCTCAGGGCTCAGTCCTTGGCCCCCTTCTCTTCTCTCTCTATACGGCCCCAATTGGACAGACCATCAGCAGATTTGGCTTTCAGTACCATCTTTATGCTGATGACACACAACTGTACACATCATCCCCTGACCTTACCTCCGCTGTACTACAGAACGCCACTGACTGTCTGTCTGCAGTCTCCAACATCATGTCTGCTCTCTATCTGAAACTCAACCTCTCCAAAACTGAACTTCTTCTGCTCCCACCATCTACTAACCTCCCTAAATCTGACATTTCCCTCTCTGTGGGTGGCACCATAATAACACCCCGACAGTAGGCGCGCTGTCTGGGTGTTATGTTCGACTCCGATCTCTCCTTCACCTCCCATATACAATCTCTTGCCCGCTCATGCCGCTTACACCTAAAGAACATATCTAGAATCCGCCCTTTTCTCACCATGGAAACAACAAAAACTCACTGTCGCCCTGATCCACTCCCGCCTGGACTACTGTAATGCTCTATTAATTGGCCTCCCTCTCACTCGACTCTCCCCTCGCCAGTCTATCCTTAATGCAGCAGCCAGGGTTGTCCATCTGGCTAATCGTTACTCAGATGCGTCCGCTCTTCGCCAGTCATTACACTGGCTGCCAATTCATTACAGGGTACAATTCAAAGTACTTGTTCTCACCCACAAAGCTCTCCACAGTGCAGCACCCCCTTACATCTCCTCCCTCATTTCTGTCTATCGGCCTAACCGACCGCTGCGCTCTGCAAATGACTTTCGACTAACCTCTGCCCTAATCCGTACCTCCCACTCCCGACTCCAAGACTTCTCCCGTGCTGCGCCAATCCTCTGGAATGCTCTACCCCAAGATATTAGGACCATCCACAATTTGCATAGTTTTAGGCGCTCCCTCAAAACACATTTGTTCAGAGCGGCCTATCACATTCAGTAATCAAAGTCATGTTTGTGTGTGTGTAGCCCATTCACTATCTCCATCTAACCCCCACCCCCTGAAGATGGCTGGACCGTCATTGTAAATACATCATTGTAAATACAAACCTGTGCTTTGTATCTCCCCCACCTCATTGTAGATTGTAAGCTCCACGAGCAGGGTCGTCTTATTTCGCTTTAATTATTCTATTGTTAACGTTGTTACTTATGACTGTTGTGTTTGAAACTGTTCAACTGTAAAGCGCTGCGGAATATGTTGGCGCTATATAAATAAAGATTATTATTATTATTATTATTATTATTATTATTATTAAATCACTTTATCTGACGTAATGCAACAGAAGGCAATATTTTATACCATTTACAACAAATGTAGCGCTATGTGGCTCATGTAGCCCCCCACCCCTCAGGGTCATACCGTGATTACAATGTACCCAGAACATGTTGAGAACAAATATAACAAGTATAGTCTCCTTGAAACAGAGACTTCTAGTCTACAGTGTCATAAGAACAATAATATGCTAAAGGCATTTGAAGTCTTAAAGGTAATTAAAGGGATATAAAAGCAAACCATTAACTCTTCTATATCAATTTCCCCCATTTGTAAATGGTATAACCTTTGCCACAGGGTCAGCTGATGTCCACAAAGGAGCTACTGTCTCATGGGTCTAGTACCCATAAGGGGGCTTCCTACCTGCTTCGCCCATCCACCCTCAGTGTGGACACTCACTTTCCCCATCAGCAATGGCTACCTGGGGTCTATGATACACTACAGAAGGTTCAGCCTTAGATTCTTTTTTCACACATACATTATTCAGTAGCTTTAGTAATACATATATTAGCGCTTTTACGGCTACATAAAACAATAAGCAAAACAACAAAATTTGCATACAAGTCTGCAAAATGCCAAAAATCCATCCTGCTAAGCCATTAAACCAATTTGCTGGATTTAGAAAAGAGAAGTGTTACCCCACCAGGAGTCTCTGGTTGCACTGTGTTGTTTTAAGCATTGGTCTCTAAGTTCACCTATTTTGTCTATACTGGTCCTGATCAGGAGATTGCCAGCAGGGTCGATATAATTACAACAGGTGGGACCAATTATTTGACACATTCCTCCTTCTTTTGCTGTCAGGTAATCTAGTACTATAGTATGTTCTACTCAGCGTCGGACTGGAACACCTTGGGCCCACCAGAGAAAATCATTCTTGGGGCCCACTATGTAGCTACATAGAAATAAATACAAGACCACCAATTGTGCGGTAAAACACGCTAATAACAGGGTATAATATAAGGAAGTACATGTCTTAATTATGTAGCAGGTGTTGGGATAGCCTCCCTCATAGAATAAAAAGCAGCCCCCTCATAGAATATAATGTAGACCCCTCATAGAATATAATGCAGCCCCCTCATATAGTATAATGCAGCCTCCTCATAGAATATAATGTAGCCCCCTCATAGAATATAATGCAGCCCTCTCATAGAATATAATGTAGCCCTCCATACAATATAATGCTGCCCCCCTCATAGGGTATAATGCTGCCCCCCTCATAGGGTATAACGCACCCCCTCATAGGGTATAACGCTGCCCCCTCATAGGGTATAATGCTGCCCCCCCTCATAGGGTATAAGGCTGCCCCCCTCATTGGGTATAATGCACCCCCTCATAGGGTATAACGCTGCCCCCTCATAGGGTATAATGCTGTCCCCCCTCATAGGGTATAATGCTGCCTCCTTATAGGGCATAATGCACCCCCTTATAGGGTATAACGCTGCCCCCTCATAGGGTATAATGCACCCCCTCATAGGGTATAATGCACCCTCTCATAGGGTATAATGTACCCCCTCATAGGGTATAATGCTGTCCCCCCTCATAGGGTATAATGCTGCCTCCTTATAGGGCATAATGCACCCCCTTATAGGGTATAATGCTGCCTCCTCATAGGGTATAATGCTGCCCCCTCATAGGGTATAATGCACCCTCTCATAGGGTATAATGTACCCCCACCTAGGGTATAATGCTGTCCCCCCTCATAGGGTATAATGCTGCCCCCCCATAGGGTATAATGCTGTCCCCCCTCATACGGTATAATGCTGCCTCCTCATAGGGCATAATGCACCCCCTCATAGGGTATAACGCTGCCCCCTCATAGGGTGTAATGCTGCCCCCCCTCATAGAGTATAATGATGCCTCCTCATAGGGCATAATGCACCCCCTCATAGGGTATAATGCACCCTCTCATAGGGTATAATGTACCCCCTCATAGGGTATAATGCTGTCCCCCCTCATAGGGTATAATGCTGCCTCCTTATAGGGCATAATGCACCCCCTTATAGGGTATAATGCTGCCTCCTCATAGGGTATAATGCTGCCCCCTCATAGGGTATAATGCACCCCCTCATAGGGTATAATGCACCCTCTCATAGGGTATAATGTACCCCCACCTAGGGTATAATGCTGTCCCCCCTCATAGGGTATAATGCACCCCCTCATAGGGTATAATGCTGTCCCCCCTCATACGGTATAATGCTGCCTCCTCATAGGGCATAATGCACCCCCTCATAGGGTATAACGCTGCCCCCTCATAGGGTATAATGCTGCCCCCCCTCATAGAGTATAATGATGCCTCCTCATAGGGCATAATGCACCCCCTCATAAGGTATAATGCACCCTCTCATAGGGTATAATGCTGCCCCCCTCATAGGGTATAATGCACCCCTTCATAGGGTATAATGCACCCCCTCATAGGGTATAATGCTGACCCCCTCAAAGGGTACAATGCACCCCTTCATAGAGTATAACACTGCCCCCTCATAGGGTATAATGCTGTCCCCCCTCATAGGATATAATGCTGCCCCCCCATAGGGTATAATGCTATATATATAGATATATATAGATAGATATACAGATAGATAGATAGAGATATATAGATACAGTATATATAGAGAGAGATATAGATATAGATATAGATAGATAGATAGATAGATAGATGATATAGAGATAGATAGATAGATAGAGAGATATAGATAGATAGCTAGATAGATAGAAAGATAGATAGATAGATAATGATAGATAGATATAGAGATAGAGACAGATATAGAGAGAGAGATAGAGAGATAGATATAGAGATAGATATATAGATGATAAAGAGAGATAGATATAGAGATAGATAGATAGATAGATAATGATAGATAGATATAGAGATAGAGACAGATATAGAGATATAGATATAGAGATAGATAGAGAGATAGATAAATAGATAGAGAGATAGATATAGAGATAATAGATAGATAAATATGGGATAGATAGATAGATAGATAGATACAGAGATAGATATAGATATATATATAGATATAGAGATAGATAGATACAGAGATAGATATAGAGATATATAGATATAGAGGTAGATAGAGATAGATAGATAGATAGATAGATGGATAGATAGATAGATATAGAGGTAGATATGGGATAGATAGATAGATAGATAGATGTAGATATAGAGATGGATAGATATAGAGATAGATATAGAGATGGATAGATATAGAGATAGATAGATAGATAGAGAGAGAGATAGATAGAAAGATAGATATAGAGATAGATATGAGATAGATAGATGGTGATGATGATTTGTACATTTTAGTGCCAATCTTTTACATTCTCGGGGTAACACCCAAAAGTAGCTTAAAATGGTGCCTAAATGTGGCTCCTAGGTCCCGTATTCGACTTATGGCTGGATCATATGCACTTGCTAACAATGGTGGGGATCAGTCTGCGCCATAAGTGACTCACGCGTCAGCATGGGGTGGTGAGTCACATAGGGACCCCACATCCCGACCACCTCTGCAAGAAGGGAACGCAGCCGCCGTCACCTAGCAACAGCCAAAGTCGGCATTCGGGCACCGGACCCTCCCACTTGACGCCAGAGGCGGGTGAGCAGCACTCCGGGCAGCAGGCACTGAGCAGTGAGCAGGCAGGTCCGGTGCACAAGACCATGGCACACACTGTCACTCTCAATGGCCCCTCTCCCCGGGGATTCATGCTGGTGGGAGGCAAGGACTTCAGCATTCCGCGCTCACCATCTCCCAGGTAAGTGCGCAGCTGTAGGAGCTGAAAACTTACAAGTAGAGGCTGTGGATGCCCAGCTGGCAGGGATCATTGTGCCGTCATGTCGTGCTCATCATCCTCCCTGGCATGGGCTCTGGGTCAGTTGAGGGTGGTGCTGGCCCTGATTTACGGCCACATAGCAGCGCTTACTGTGATGGGGGATCGGGGCCCCTGGGGGAGTGGAGACCATGAAATGATATTCACTGCTTCCCAGCCCATGTGGGCGTGGGAAGCAGTGAATATTCATTTCTCTTTAGCAGCGGGGACAGGGGCTCCTGCCTCCTGTCACTCGCTGCTGCTCCGCTGGCACAGGGCCCCCACATCACTGGCTGGGGGCCCCTGGAACAGTGGGGGGCCCTAGGCAACTGCTGGCCCTTCATGCCAGCAGATGCCAGGGCCCACCAGATGCCAGGGCCCACCGGAGAATCCTCCGGTTCTCCGGTGGGCCAGTCCGACGCTGGTTCTACTAGATGCAGCCTACCATTTGGCTTATTGTCTGCAGCCCTTCTATACGAGGTGTGAATTGGGACTGCTGCTGTGTCCTATTTTACTATGAGGAACTATGAAAGTGGCTGGTGTCAGTTTGGCAAGACCCCTCTTATGTCTGGGCTCACCCACCTGTAGGCACGATGTCCGCAAACCAAGAATACTCCTTCTTGGAGAACACAAACATGACCAGGGGTCTGTATATATTGGTATAAACTCAAAAGTCCTGACATAGGCTTATGGGCACACCAAGTATTATTCATTGGTTTTCCCCTTATACCAGATGTACATTTACCCCTTTCTTTCCTTATTATTTTACCCGTAGATGATTTACAGCCTTCAACACCATCCTGGTACACCGTATCATTAACCTGTGTCTGATCATGCGTGTATATGCGGAAGCAATTATTGTCCTCACCACAGGTGTCTGCTCCAGTGTGTTGAAGACTGAACCACCGTCCATCATTGGGAAAGGGGTCTGAGTGAGGGATCTCAGTCCTCCTCCTGGCGACCATATTTCCAACATCTGAATCATATTCCCGCCACCACATTTGTACCTTAGGCCGCGTTATATTGAACTGAAACCGGGGATTAGCGGCCCATTCAATTATAGCCAATGAGGCAGATATATCATGGGGCACACCTACATTGAGTCCAAGTCTCATTGTGTATGCAGTGTTGGGTTAATAACTCTCATGGCTCCAGAGGTAAGGCCAAGTACGGCATAGTCCTCGCAGATACTGGGCTGTGTGTACAGATCCAACAGTCTTTCGGTTTCTGTCCTTCCATGTCCTTTATAAGTAGAGCATGGTGCCGAATAAGTTTGTTGTCCCAGTCAGCATTTAAGAGTGTGTCCTGTGTCTCTGTAGAGTGCAGTAACCCTGTCACTGCCAGCAAGGTGATGAGGAGAACAGTCATTCTGCTGTTGACAGGACCTTCTTGCAGTGACTGGCGTGGATCCAGGTGGGCTTTCCCTCCAGTTTTACTGAGGTGGATGTGGTCAGCTGGACTTGGAATTGGCCGTCAAATCGTGGGTCCAGGCTCCTCATGTGTCTGCGTATAACCACCCAATCACCTGGATTCAGCTGATGCACATCTGCACTGGCATTAGGATCTGGAATGGATGAGAACACATGTTTATGCACCACATTAAGTCTTTCCTGCAAGGCCTGGACGTAGGCTGTCATAGCACCGTGTTGCATTTGTAGCACTTGTGGGAAGTACAGACCAGTCTTTGGTGCACTACCAACAGGACTTCAAAGGGAGACAAGTCTGTCTTCTATTTGGAGTGTGTCTGACTGAAAAGAGTGCAAGAGGCAAGCACTCTACCCAGCTCTTTCCTGTGTCTGCCATGGCCTTTTGAATTTTCAGTTTAAGTGTCCCATTTAGTCTTTCCACTTTCCCACTACTTTGTGGCCTAAATGGTGTATGAAACGTTTGCTATACACCCGGGGCCTGCATGACTTCCCTCATTATTTCTCCCATGAAGTGTGTACCCCTATCACTCTCTATGGCTTCTGGGACACCATACCTGAAGATCAGCTCTTTCATCAGTTTGTCTGCAGTTGTTTTAGCATTTGCACATTTTACCGGATAGGCTTCCGGCCAACCAGAGAAGAGATCTACACATACTAGGATATTTGCATACACTTCTACCTTGGTAGCTGTATGTCGTCAATCTGCAGTCTCTGAAACGGGTAGAGAGGCCTAGGTGTCGCTTTCTTAGGGATTTTTACTGTTTTACCTGGGTTGTGCTGTGCACAGATGAGGCATGATTGTACAAGTTTCACGGCTGTGTAACTGAAACCAGGAGCGATCCAGAAGGCATCTACCATGGCACACATGTGACTTTTTGAGGTGTGAGTGGGGCCATGTGCTGCTTGTGCCATGACTGGGAACAGGGACTTTGGTGGGCACAATTTATCCTTATTCTCCCATACTCCATTTGAGTTTGTCGAGGTAGCTATTTTGGGAGGGCTAAATTAACCCTTCACGGTTGAGCCAATGATTTCCAAATTATTCCAGTGTTGCTAGCAACTCAAATGACCACACGGAGACTGGGGTCTCTGTACGGGAGGATCGAGGCAGATCACTAAGCTCCTTTATTTTAGTCACATCTTTTATAATCTTTTGCTTAATTATGCAAGGTTCTCAAGTACCAATAGCATCATTTCACTTTGTAAGCCAATAATATTGCAAGAAAACCGGAAACTACATATATGTCCGTACCTAAATACAAAATAGTATAATGGCATATTCTTCAGAGTTTTACACCCCCGCCTCCCTTATCTTTGTATCTGATGAGAACAGTCTGGTTTCATGACAGCCCATGCCAATTATAAAAATTTATCTTACAACAACAAAAATTAAGAAACGAAACCTTACAGAGAAATGGAGAAGTGAAACTTAAGCTCTGATTTTAGTATTAACCCTTCACATTCCCCCCTAGATAAATTTTTTTAACACATATGCGGCATCAGAGGTGCTATCCCAAGCTAACAGCTTGAGGGGTACTGGTCTTCACATGACTGATGCCGTGTTATCAGTCATGGCTGTCGTGGCGCACCCATCCCCCCTGTACACTGCAGTTCACGAATAACAATTTTTGATGATGGTGGTGGGGATCTTTTGTAGGTAGCCATGTGCTTGGCTTCAACATCTTCATCAAGTAGCCTTTTGAGATCGGTGTAGAGAAAAGCAGAGGCAACAACACCTTTGGCATCAAGTTTTAGTATCACATATACAACAAGGATACAGGCAGCAATGTGTAACAAGCTCTGTAAGATCCCAGCTATCCATCCCCGAATTCCCTTAAACCAATTGGCTGGATTGAGAAAGGAGAAGGTGTCTGACCACAAACTGTCCTTATTACGATCACTGTCTTTATCGTATTGATCTTTGAGTCATTGAATATCTTGTAACTTTAACTTTAACTTCTACCAATAATAATATGGAAAATGCGAAAAACCAAAACATTATGTCCCTTTCATTTGCTATTGGCTTGTTGGGTGATGAGGAGGACTTGATAGGGACCGTCATACAAGGGTTCTAGTCCGTGCTTCTTGACATGCCTTTTCACGACTACCAAATCACCAGGCTTCAGGTTATGACCGGTGTCTGTTTCTGCTGAATCTGGAAAAGAAAAGGAAACTAGAACATAGGTATTAGCAATATTTTTACTAAGCTGAATAACATATTGAACAGCACGGTCAGTCTCTTCTGATAACTGCTGAGGCTGGAAATTTGCAACTGGGGGCCTAGTACCAAACAATATCTCATATGGGGACAGGCCATGTTTTGCAATAGGGGTAGTACGAATGTGGTATAGTACAATGGGTAGGAGCTCTGGCCATGGAGCCGTAGTCTCCTGCATCATTTTGGTCAATTGTCCCTTCAGTGTGCCGTTCAACCTCTCAACTTCCCCACTGGATTGTGGGTGGTACGGAGTATGGAGGGCTACAGTGGATCCAAGCATTGTCCGAACTTCTTGGTACATATGAGAAGAAAAGGCCGGGCCTTGATCACTTTCAACAACTTCAGGAACCCCATATCTGCATATGACTTCCATCACCAGTTTCTTTGCTGTGGTCTTTGCAGTCATGTTGGTAACAGGGAATGCTTCCGGCCAACTAGAGAAGCGGGGTCCAGTAGAATTTTTGCACCAATGTGAGGGCCTGATTCTTTCTTTGATATATACAGTAGGTCCATGTGCCCATATGGCAATAGCAGGGTACATCCGCTTAGGGAGACACACAAGTCAGTCCTTTTCCAGAGACCATTATCCATTCGTGTCCCATCAGTCTTCCATTGCTTCACCTCTTCCTTTGGAGACATTCTCTGCATCGTCATTAAGCGGTCTCGCGGGGTTTGACAGAAAACTTCAGTCTGTTGTAGATCATCAGGTTCTTGCAGGGTCAGTGCTTCTTGTAACTGTTTACGCTGAGAGCGTGTGGTCACCATAGTTGGTATAGTTGGTTCAACGGGTAAAAGAGCGGCGGCTTTTGCTTGAATATCCGCAAATGCGTTGCCAACAGTCTGTGGACTGGTTCTAGGACCGTGCGCCTTAACATTGATAATGGCCACCTGAGTAGGTAATTTGATCGAGTCCATGAGGGTTTTAACAGCTTCAGCATTTTTCACTGGGGTTCCAGCAGTAGTAATAAACCCTTGATTGGCCCATAGAGCCCCAAAATCATGAGCAATACCAAATGCATACCGTGAGTCCGTGTATATATTAGCCCGTCTGTTCTTGGCCAAAGTACATGCAGTAGACAGAGCCTGGAGTTCTGTTTCTTGTGCTGACTGTTGGAGGGTGGGAGTGCAGCTGCGTGCACTACATTGTCCTCTGTGGTAACAGCACATCCCGTGTGGAATCTACGAAACTCATCAACATATCTTGAACCATCCGTGTATAACACCAGATCAGGATTTGGGAGTGGATTCTCACTGACATTTGGTGGAGTAGCTGTTTCTTCAGTCAGAAGTTGGGAACAATCATGTTGGGGGTAATCCTCATCACTGCCATCTTTCCTTATAGCTCATTATGCCGTCCTTCAAAGCGTTGTAAAGGGGTTGCATTATGCGGGATGCATCCGGTATCCACTGACGACAATAAGTGCATAAGAAAACGCTGGAGTTCAGTTTCATCTTTTGGGAAAGGAAGGGAGCTGACAGCTATTTTTCTTTCTTCTGCAAGGTGTCTGGCACCCTGAAGGAGACAGTGACCCAAGAATATCACTTGACCAAGGCAGAACTGAAGTCTCGAGGCCGAAACCTGACAGTTCAGTGCTGCCAGATGCTTAAGGAGGCTAACAGTGGCAACAATGGCAAAAGACACCTGCTCATATTTTTTTGCAAACTGGTTGGGACTGTTTTGGGCCCCTTGTGACATAACTGTCCATATTAACTGTCGCCCTTCTAAGTGAATGCAAATAGAAACTGGCAGTCTGGGTGTAACGGAATGTTAAAGAAGGCATTGGTAAGATCAATAACTGTAAACCAAGCAGCATCCTGGGGTATTTGGGACAAAAAGTATGAGGATTAGGCACCAGGTTTGAAAAACACTTTTACTGGTTCTACAGGCATTTTCCCTATATCATTTGGCCCTTTCGACCAGAGTTTAGATGGTATCTCTGAGAGGTATGGGGTGTGTCATTGATCCTAAGGCAATATTGGGGGTGGACCTGGGCCTATCAGGGCCATCATAACCGTAAGAAGGGCATGCAAAATACAGATTTCCTCACTGTCTTCATCTACAGTCATGGCCAAAAGTATTGACACCCCTGCAATTCTGTCAGATAATACTCAGTTTCTTCCTGAAAATGATTGCAAACACAAATTCTTTGGTATTATTATCTTCATTTAATTTGTCTTAAATGAAAAAACACAAAAAGAATTGTCCTAAAGCCAAATTGGATATAATTCCACACCAAACATAAAAAAGAGGGTGGACAAAAGTATTGGCACTGTTCGAAAAATCATGTGATGCTTCTCTAATTTGTGTAATTAACAGCACCTGTAACTTACCTGAGGCACCTAACAGGTGTTGGCAATAACTAAATCACACTTGCAGCCAGTTGACATGGATTAAAGTTGACTCAACCTCTGTCCTGTGTCCTTGTGTGTACCACATTGAGCATGGAGAAAAGAAAGAAGACCAAAGAACTGTCTGAGGACTTGAGAAACCAAATTGTGAGGAAGCATGAGCAATCTCAAGGCTACAAGTCCATCTCCAAAGACCTGAATGTTCCTGTGTCTACCATGCACAGTGTCATCAAGAAGTTTAAAGCCCATGGCACTGTGGCTAACCTCCCTAGATGTGGCCAGAAAAGAAAAATTGACAAGAGATTTCAACGCAAGATTGTGCGGATGTTGGATAAAGAACCTCCACTAACATCCAAACAAGTTCAAGCTGCCCTGCAGTCCGAGGGTACAGCGGTGTCAACCCGTACTATCCGTCGGCATCTGAATGAAAAGGGACTGTATGGTAGGAGACCCAGGAAGACTCCACTTCTTACCCCGAGACATAAAAAAGCCAGGCTGGAGTTTGCCAAAACTTACCTGAAAAAGCCTAAAACATTTTGGAAGAATGTTCTTTGGTCAGATGAGACAAAAGTAGAGCTTTTAGGGCAAAAGCATCAACATAGAGTTTACAGGAGAAAAAAGAGGCATTCAAAGAAAAGTACACGGTCCCTACAGTCAAACATGGCGGAGGTTCCCTGATGTTTTGGGGTTGCTTTGCTGCCTCTGGCACTGGACTGCTTGACCGTGTGCATGGCATTATGAAGTCAGAAGACTACCAACAAATTTTGCAGCATAATTTAGGGCCCAGTGTGAGAAAGCTGGGTCTACCTCAGAGGTCATGGGTCTTCCAGCAGGACAATAACCCAAAACACACTTCAAAAAGCACTAGAAAATGGTTTGAGAGAAAGCACTGGAGACTTCTAAGGTGGCCAGCAATGAGTCCAGACCTGAATCCCATAGAACACCTGTGGAGAGATCTAAAAATGGCAGTTTGGAGAAGGCACCCTTCAAATATCAGGGACCTGGAGTAGTTTGCCAAAGAAGAATGGTCTAAAATTCCAGCAGAGCATTGTAAGAAACTCATTGATGGTTACCGGAAGCGGTTGGTCGCAGTTATTTTGGCTAAAGGTTGTGCAACCAAGTATTAGGCTGAGGGTGCCAATACTTTTGTCCGGCCAATTTTTGGAGTTTTGTGTGAAATGATCAATGTTTTGCTTTTTGCTTCATTCTCTTTTGTGTTTTTTCATTTAAGACAAATTAAATGAAGATAATAATACCAAAGAATTTGTGTTTGCAATCATTTTCAGGAAGAAACTGAATATTATCTGACAGAATTGCAGGGGTGTCAATACTTTTGGCCATGACTGTACATAGGGATTATATAACAAAAAAAACCATCTGACCATCATCTTGGAATTGTATTCTCGAGCAGAACCGTGATAATAAATCTGCCCCTAGTAAATTTACTGGACATGTGGGAGAGATCACAAACTGAGCAGTAACGAGAATTAGCAGGGAGGGGCTGAGGAGCAGAGTTCCCACTAGCTGAAGTCTGAGGGGGGGGCGAGAGTTTGCTGTGTGGGCTGAAGTGCACACTGTGTGCTCGCAGCTGCGGTGGGGGCGAAAGGGGATATGGTGTGGGCTAAGATGGGAGGGGGTACTGAAGCAGCTGCAGCTGCTAGCTTGCTTTTTTTTTTCCTTTCTCTCTCTCTCTCCTGAACAGAGCAGGTTAAAGTCTTCTGAAAACTTTTTTTTTTTCCTCTGGAGCTGGTAAATGGAAGGGGTGGCTTCTCAACCACTAGCAATAACGGGGGCTAAGGCTGGTGGCGGATGATAATGGTGCCGTTAGCAGAGGTGGGGGCTGCAACTCTCGGTCTTCTTGTGCCACAATTATAACAGACCTCTCTCCACTGAGGATTAGTAACTACACATACAGCACAGATCCACCCGGTAGGATCATAGGGTGGGGGCATACTGAGTTTTGGTAGTCCAGGATACATCGGTGCCTTAGGGTTAAGGGGCACAGAGCTTACAGTCGGGAGGAGACTTGATTTCCTGGGGAGGGACCTTATCATCTAGCAGGGAAACTTCTTGTTTCAAATCATCACTTTTAACTATTCGACTGCCTGACACATTGTCTGGATCTTAGCTCCTTCTTTAATCAATCACATTCTCATACCACAGTCACTTTCTTGAACCACAATACATCCCGTCCCTGTCATAATAGACAATTTTTCCTTCTTCAACATAGCAGTAACAGAAACAATCAGAATTCACTTGCTGTTCAATTTCCACATAACCTTTATTATACAATTCATGTGCCAAGCCATGGAATTCCTCAGCGCCTTTAAGTAATCCATCATCAGTCAATCTCCCTTTATTATTTTTTTTTTTAACTCCTTCATCCCATAGCGTAGGCTGTAGCCTCCCTCCCTTAGGAAATCCCAGAATCGAAAATATTTTTCCTGCATTCCTGACAAATTTCTTTCCTCGTCTTTGAATCATAAGACTAACAGTGTCTGATCCTTCACACAATTCCAAACTTTTCTTTTTATTCCACAGAAACATAATTCTCTCCTTTAGAGCTAAATATCCTGACAAATTGTGCACAATCATGGAGCAGCCGTCTCCGTTTGTTCCACAGGGTCAACCCCCTCTGGGAAGCCCAAAATTCACGGTACTCAGTGAAAGGAGGAGGGCGTCTCAGACTATCCCTCCGGACACCTCTGGTTATATATATCTATCTATATATACCTGAGTTACGTATCCTACCCAGTCTTCGATCACATCACCACGCCTGACTCTAACAGTGAATTCAGGATTTCAGGATATTTTGACTATAAAGAGAGCCACAATCACTGGTCAATCCAGGGTGTCTGTCCCTTATGAGGTACGGTTCAAGCACTGGGCCCCCAACGGGACTGCACCTCTATATGATTCCACCCATGAATCACCCCACCAGGGGACAAACCTCAGATCCTCTTTGCAGCAACAAGCACAGGAAAACCACACCAACGGTCAGTCTGAACAGTATAACTGCCAACTTACCGTGGTTGTGGGGGGTGATCAGTCCCAATTTTCCAGCACCTGTGTCCGCTCCGAGGGTCCTTTGTCTTGTTGTCCTCCGGGAGCAGAGGCGTCCCTGTCCGGGGGCCCCACGTTGGGCACCACTGTCGAGGTAGCTATTTTGGGAGGGCTAAATTAACCCTTCACGGTTGAGCCAGTGATTTCCAAATTATTCCAGTGTTGCTAGCAACTCAAATGACCACACGGAGACTGGGGTCTCTGTACGGGAGGATCGAGGCAGATCACTAAGCCCCTTTATTTTAGTCACATCTTTTATAATCTTTTGCTTAATTATGCAAGGTTCTCAAGTACCAATAGCATCATTTCACTTTGTAAGCCAATAATATTGCAAGAAAACTGGAAACTACATATATGTCGGTACCTAAATAGAAAATAGTATAATGGCATATACTTCAGAGTTTTACACCCCCGCCTCCCTTATCTTTGTATCTGATGAGAACAGTCTGGTTTCATGACAGCCCATGCCAATTATAAAAATTTATCTTACAACAACAAAAATTAAGAAACAAAACCTTACAGAGAAATGGAGAAGTGAAACTTAAGCTCTGATTTTAGTATTAACCCTTCACAAGTTCAGCTCAGCTCCCAGTCTCCCCCCGGTGTACCTTCTCTGTTTGGGCAGCCTTTTGCCGGAGGGATTTCAGGACATCTAGGCTCAATGTGGCTGGAATGCGCTGACTCTCCAGCCTCATCTGCCCTTCTGTTGCCCTCTACCTCCATGGAGTCACCGTTCATGTGTGCTTTTACCTTGACAATGCCAACCTGGACTGGTAACATCAATATCTCCATCAATTGTTTCACTAGCTCTGCCTTTTTAATGGGCATAATGGCTGATGTAAGGAACGTTCTGCTTCTCCAGATAGGGCCATAATCATGGGCTATTCCCCATGCATAATTCGAATCAGTGTAAATATTAGTGACTTTACCTACAGTGGCTCTACACGCCTCAGTGAGTGCCTTCAACTCTGCCTCCTGCGCCGACATGTGAGGAGAGAGTGGTTCAGTTCGGATTACCTCATGTGAGGATACTACTGCATATCCAGTGTAGAATCGTCCATCCTAGTGGTACAGTATCTGGAGCCATCTACAAAAAAAACCTCAAAATCTGCATTAGGAACAGTTCTTATGCAGTCATGTTCATGCGTCATGTCAAAGTATTCTTCCTCACTTGCCACTAATACGGTCACCAATTTCCCCTTTTTCTGAATCCACAGGCAGGAGGGTGGCTGGATTCAGAACGTTACATCTTTTGAGGGTGATATACTCAGGAATTAGTAGAGCACACTCAAGTCGGAGCTGTCTGGCCATAGACAGATGTTTTGGTTGAACTTGTACGAGTATTGCATGGATGTCTTGCGGGGAATAGATTGTCAAAGGAATCATCAGTGTGATCTCACATGCCTTTCCTAGTAGTAGTAGTGCAGCTGCTCCTACCGCACAGACACACGTAGGTGACCCTCTGTTCACTGGGTCTAATTGTGCTGAGTAGTAAGCTATTGGTCTCTGTTTCCCTCCATGTTGTCGTGTCAGTACTGCGGTAGCATGTCTTCCCTGCTCTGTGCAAACCCCAAAAAATGGCTGGTCATAATTTGGAATGTCTAAGGCCGGGGCTGACACAATGAGCAGTTTGAGAGAATGGAAGGAATCAATTGCTTTTTGAGTGAGGTCATACGGGTCTGGTGACAAACAGTCATAAAGTGGTTGGAATATTTGTGAAGCAGGCCTTATCCAAGGCCTACAGTAGGTCACAGCCTAGGAAAGGGCGTAGATGCTGATTTGACCTGTGTAGAGGGAGATTTTGAATTGCCTGTTTCCTGTCTTCAGTCAGGTGTCTGGTACCTTCGGCAATACAATGTCCCAAAAATGTCACCTTTTGTTTGTAATACTGTAATTTGTCACGTGAGACCTTGCAACCCTTTTCTGCTAAAATATAGCAAGGAGACAGTGGCTTCCCTGCAGGACCTCTGGTCCAGGCAGAACAGCAAAAGGTCATCCACGTACTGTAATAGTACAATCAGCGGATGAGGTGATTGCCACTACTCAAGGATCCCTGCCATCGCTGCTGAATAGATGGCAGGGGATTTCTTTCCCCCTTTGTGGGAGGACTGTCCAACAATATTGTTCACCTTTATGAGTAAAGGAAAAAGATACTGACAGTCAGGGTGCAGGGGTACAGAAAAAAATGCACCTGCTAAATCACTGACTGTAAAACATTCTGACATCACTGGGATCTGTGACAGTATTGTGTGTGGATCAGGGACGATTGAGGTCACACTCTCTGTAACATCATTAATAGCCTTTAAGTCATGAACCTTTCTGTAAGTGTCAGGGGAACCCTTGAATCCTTTTTCTTAATGGGATACACAGGGGTGTTGCAGGGGGAAGATCTTTGCACCAGAACCCCTGCCTTAACATACTCTCTAACATCTCTGCTCGGGGCCATTGATTTGGCTAGGCTCAAGGGGTATTGGTTTAAAAAAGGAGGAGTGGTTCCTTTTTTTCAATTTAATCATGACAGGGGGAATGGGCAGCCGACCCACATAATTTTTTCCCCTTGCCCAAACAGTGTCTGGCACCTGTCCCATTTCTTCATCCTCAGGCATTTTGGTGTCAGGTGTTAGTTTCACTGCTTTTGTCATCTACACCATTGCTGCAATCTTACACAAATGTTTATCTGAGAGGGGACTTGTGACTGTAATACCCTCAGGAGAGTAGTGTATGGTGGCCTGGATCGCACTCAGCACATAAGTAAATTCATAGGGGTATTGTCACTAACAATAAGTTTTGTAAGTACCACAATTGCAGCACCTCACTGTGCTCCAGCATACATGACAGGTTGTCTTAAGGTACTGTCACACTTAGCGATGTACCAGCGATCCCGACCAGCGATATGACGCGGTCAGGATCGCTGGTGCATCGATAAGTGGTCGCTAGTGAGCTGCCACACAGGCAGATCTCACTAGCGACATCGCTGGGGACGGGGGTCGCTACTTACCTGTCACATCAGGCGATACTGCGTCCTCCCGCCCGGCTCCACGCGTCGCTCGTCGTCACAGCAGGAAGCGCCACAGGAAGCTGACGACGAGAAACGGTCCTGAACGTTCTCGCGCGATCAGCGATAACCAGCGGGGGAGCGGGTCGTAGGTAAGTATCAGACACAGCGATATCGCTAGCAATATCGCTGCTACGTCACAAGTTATAGCGATATTGCTAGCGATATTGCTTAGTGTGACAGGCCCTTTATTGTCCTTGTTTGCTCAACTTCTTTAGCTACCTTAAGGAGGTCTTTCGGATCTACATGTCTCCATTCAGGTCTGGCTGTCTGTACTGCGTCTCGTAAGTCTTTGTTCATACCGTCAACGAATGCATTCACCAGTATTCTAACATCTAGTGGGTTTATGCAAATGCACCCCATGTCTGCCCATTTCAGCTGTAACCGTCCAAGGTATATCTCTACCCTCTCTCCTCTTTGCTGTGTCACATTAGTCAGGAGTACAGACTGCTCTGATTGTTCCATTGTAGCCCATTGTCTTAGTGACTCACAGTACATCTGTATAACTCATAACTCCACTTATGACAGTTCGAATCAGCCCAAAAAATTGTTTTCTATACAATAGATTAGTCAGAAAATGTAAATACTCCAAACCCTCCATTTCCCTGGTAAAGACATGTATGACACTAAGATTTCCCTGGACCAATTACCGTATTTTTCGCTTTATAAGGCGTACCTGATTATAAGAGGCACCCCCAAATTTGTTGAAGAAAAAGAGAATTTTTTTATGTTAAATGGGGGTCTTTCTTATAATGCCAGTGTCCGTCTTACAAATCATATATATGTCCTTCATCCTGGTATCTATTAAACCCCCATCCTGGCACATGGCCCCTTTGTGCTGTCACATGGCCCCCCTGTGCTGCTGGCACACTGGCACATTGCCCCCTTTTGCTGCTACACTGGCACATTGCCCCACTGTGCTGCTGGCATGCACATGGCTCCCCATCCCATCCTGGATATGCCCCCCTGTGCTGCTGGCACGCACATGGCCCCCCCATCTCATCCTGGATATGCCCCCCTGTGCTGCTGGCACGCACATGGCCCCCCCCATCCCTTCCTGGCTATGCCCCCCTGTGCTGCTGGCATGCACATGGCCCCCCCATCCCATCCTTGATATGCCCCCCTGTGCTGCTGACACGCACATCCCCCATCACATCCTGGATATGCCCCCCTGTGCTGCTGGCACTCACATGACCCCCCATCCCATCCTGGATATACCTCCCTGTGGTGCTGGCACGCACATGGCCCCCCATCCCATCCTGAACATGCCCCCCTGTGCTGCTGACACGCACATGGCCCCCACATCACATCCTGGATATGCCCCCCTGTGCTGCTGGCACGCACATCCCCCCATCCCATCCTATATATGCCCCGCTGTGCTGCTGGCATGCATATGCCCCCATCCCATCCTGGATATGCCCCCCTGTGCTGCTGGCACGCACATGGCCCCCCATCACAGCCTGGATATGCCCCCCTGTGCTGCTGGCACGCACATCCCCCCATCCCATCCTAGATATGCCCCCCTGTGCTGCTGGCATGCATATGCCCCCATCCCATCCTGGATATGCCCCCCTGTGCTGCTGGCACGCACATGGCCCCCCATCACATCCTGGATATGCCCCCTGTGCTGCTGGCACGCATATGGCCCCCCATCAAATCCTGGATATGCCCCCCTGTGCTGCTGGCACACACATGGCCCCCACATCACATCCTGGATATGCCCCCCTGTGCTGCTGGCACTCACATGACCCCCATCCCATCCTGGATATGCTCCCCTGTGGTGCTGGCACGCACATGGCCCCCCATCCCATCCTGAACATGCCCCCCTGTGCTGCTGACACGCACATGGCCCCCACATCACATTCTGGATATGCTCCCCTGTGCTGCTGGCACACACATCCCCCCATCCCATCCTGGATATGCCCCCTATGCTGCTGGCACGCACATGGCCCCCCCATCCCATCCTGGTTATGCCCCCCTGTGCTGCTAGCAAGCCCTGGCCCCCCATCCCATCCTGGATATTCCCCCCTGTGCTGCTTGCATGCACATGGCCCCACATCACATCCTAGATATGCCCCCCTGTGCTGCTGGCACTCACATGACCCCCCATCCCATTCTGGATATGCCCCCCTGTGGTGCTGGCATGCACATGGCCCCCCGGTCCCATCCTGAACATGCCCCCCTGTGCTGCTGACACGCACATGGCCCCCACATCACATCCTGATCGCATTAAAATTCTGGCGCCATCTCACCTTACAGAAGATGGCGTCGGCCTCCTGGGCAGCGATCCCTCCCCCCCAGCATCCAGAGCGCTGTGATTGGCTGATCAATTCTGAACAGCCAATCGCAGCATTTCTCATTGTTTCAGCCAATCAGCTTGGCTGAAACAATGATGTCCTAGGCTAGGATCGGAGTACCGATGTACTCGATCCTAGAGCCGGTGCCTGGCCCCCTGGATTGGCGCGATCACAGTGCACAGCGGCGCTATACCGCCACTGTACCCTGCTAGTACTGGCCCGGATCAGTGCTATATTAGCACCGATCTTAGGCTGGAGCCTGGTGCAGGCCCAGCAGGAGCTGACTGGCGCCATCGATTAGATCGGTGATCGCGCCAACCACAGGGCACAGCTGCGGTCACATGTGACCGCTCTGTGCCCTGCTGGTGACCTGGGCATGACCTTCCTAGGAATCGGAGCTGTGAGCTCCGATCCTAGGCAGTTGCCATGGTCACCAGGCAGATCAGGGACTGGTGGATCGATGTAATCATTCGATCCCACCAATGACAGGTCACAGCAGCGATGTGACCGCTCTGTGACCTGCCCCTGACCTGCCTCTAACCTGTCTGCAGGGGTCCTCACTCTAGCTGAGGATTCCTGCAGAGAGGTCGGACGCAGCAAGATCTCTGTGCTGGGTATTGTGGTGCCAATATGCACAACTGCATCACAATCCCTGCAGAAAGAAGAAAGAAAAAAAGAAAGAAAAAACGCCAACCGTAAGTGTTCCTGATCCCTGATCCCCTGCCCAATCTATCTTCACGCCCATCTATCTTCATCTCCCCATCCCTCCTTCCCTCTCTTTTTACCCCCTATTTACCCCCCTCCACCCCCCTTCATTTTCTTCACCCCCTTTGCGGCACCTAACTACAACCCTAACTGATCCCTGCCCAATCTCTCCTCATCCACCCCAATCCCCCATCCCCCTATTTTTACCCCCTCCACCCCAATTTTGCACCACCTCCATGCGCAGCCGCCGAGCGTTGATCGGTGATGCAGTTCACCAATCAACACTCGTGCTCGCTTTTTTTTCCTTAGCCCCCTAGCCCCCTTTGCGCCACCTCCGTACACACATCCCGCAGCCGCAAAACTTGGATAAGTGACACACTTCACTTATCCAAGCTTGTGCCTGCCGTTTTTCATTTTTTTCACCCCCCTTTGTGCCACCTAACTACAACCCTAACTGATCCCTGCCCAATCTCTCTTCATCCACCCTAATCACCCCATCCCTCTTCCCCCTATTTTTCCCCCCTCCACCACACTTTTGCGCCACCTCCGTGCGCAGCCGCCGAGCGTTGATCGGTGACGTAGTTCCCGATCAACACTCGTGCTCGCTTTTTTTTCCTTAGCCCCCTTTGCACCACCTCCGTACACACATCCCGCAGCCGCAAAACTTGGATAAGTGACACATGTCACTTATCCAAGCTTGTGCCTGCCGTTTTTCATTTTTTTCACCCCCCCTTTGTGCCACCTAACTACAACCCTAACTGTTGATCCCTGCCCAGTCTCTCTTCATCCACCCCAATCCCCCATCCCCCCTTTTTGTAACCCCCTTTGCGCAGCCGCCGAGCATTGATCGGTGACGCTGTTCATCGAGCAACACTCGTACTCCTTTTTTTTCAGCCCCCTTAGCGCCAACTCCGCACACACATCCCCCAGCTGGCAAACTTTGATAAGTGACACCATTCACTTATCAGAGTTTGTGCCTGCCGTTTTCCTTTTTTTCTTTCACCTCCCCTTGTGCCACCCCGTGCGCACATCCAGCAGCCTAATTTTGATGTGACACTTATCAGCTAGGGCCTGCTGTTTTAGACTTTTTTCCACAGCTTTTTCTTTACAGAAAGTTTACACCAATCACTCCCCCCCTCACGTACACATACAGTTTTCAATAAAGTGTACACCCAAGCACCATATTTACACAAAAATGTCATCAAATTCATCCCAACAGCGCTATTCAATGGAGGAGGCATATGCTGTACTTGCCTCCGACACTGATAGCGAGGATGGCGATCCCACTTTTCTTTATTTTTTGGATTCTTCATCCTCTTCCCACTCCTCATCTTCCTCCTCAGGTCCTGCGGAACCGCCACGCAGACACTCCAGGACAGAAGATGAGGCAGCGCCCACCATGCCCGCAGCTGACCCAGTGCTCCCCGTATGGACTTCGCCCCCTGAAAATTACGAGCCACTTTCTGCCATTTTGTGGCAGAATCAGGAATCAAGTTTGACACCACCGGCCTCACAGAAATTGACTTTTTCAAAGTCTTTTTCTCTGAGGATTTTGTTAACCTCATGGTGGAGCAAACTAATTTGTACGCTCGTGAATTTTTGGAGCAAAACCCGCGTTCATCATTTTCAAACTGGTCTCCTGTAGACACAGTTGAAATGACGCAGTTTTGGTGCCTGGTCCTCCATATGGGGATACTGAAGAAGCCGGAAATTCGGCAATATTGGAGTGTTGATATTTTATACAACACTCCAGTGTTCCGAATGGTCATGGTCCGGACGCGTTTTGAGGCCATCCACAAGTTTCTGCATTATACTGATAATGCACAGTGTCCCGCACGAGATGACCCCAACTTTGACCATCTTTTCAAAGTTCGGCCGGCCATCGAACACTTCAACAAAAAGTTTGCTGAAGTGTACATGCCCAAAGGGACATCTGCGTGGATGAGTCCTTGGTTCACTTCAAGGGAAGGCTGCAATTCCGTCAATATTTGCCCAGTAAGAGGGACAGGTATGGAATCAAACTATATAAGCTATGTGAGAGTACCTCAGGGTACATCCACAAGTTTAGAGTTTACGAAGGGAAGGACATCCGGATTGAACCCCCTGAGTGTCCTCCTTTCCTGGGAGTGAGTGGGAAAATTGTGTGGGATTTGGTGCACTCACTGCTGGATAAAGGTTATCACCTCTACACTGATAACTTTTATACCAGCATCCCACTCTACAAATCCCTCTCTGAGCGACGTACCGCAGCCTGCGGTACAGTCCGCAAAAATCAGAGAGGCCTCCCGAAGACGCTACTTGGGCAGATGCTCCGAAGAGGTGAGAGCAGAGCCCAATGTAGCGACCACCTGCTGGTGGTCAAGTACAAGGACAAGAGAGATGTCCATCTCTTGACCACCATACACGGTGATGGCAGCACCCTCTTGCACTGTACGGGGTACCTCTACACAGGTCCACAAACCGACATGTGTAGTGGGGTACAACAAAAACATGGGGGGCGTTGATCAATCCGATCAACTCCTCCAACCGTACAATGCATTGAGGAAGGCCAAGATGTGGTATAAAAAGCTGGCCGTGCACATCGTTCAAATGGTAATGCTCAGCACATTCCAGCTGTCACAATGTGCATGCCCCAGCGATACGTCGTATCTTCAGTTCCAGGAGGTAGTGTTTAAGGCCCTAATGTTTGGCGCTCAGAAAGGAGCGGGCCCCAGTACTTCTGGAACTGAAGGTGCTCGTATTGTACCAGGTCAGCATTTTCCTGGGGTGGTCCCGCCAACCCCAAGAAAAGGTAAGCCGCAAAAAAGGTGTCGAGTGTGTTACAAAAAAGCAATACGCAGGGACACCACTTATCAATGCGACGCCTGCCCCGAAAAACCTGGCCTGCGTATGAAGGAGTGCTTGAAATTGTACCACACCTCCATGCACTACTAATTTACATTAGATTAGTTGGGGGCACATCTAGATTTGTTCTTTGGGGGTCTAGTATCCAAAATGATGTCCAAAATGGGGTCACTTATGGGGGGTTTCTACTGTTTAGGAACATAAAGGGCTCTGCAAACGGAACATGACACCCGCACACCTTTCCATCAAAGTCTACTTTGCAAAACGTCATTACTTCCCTTTCGAGCCCTGACGTGTGCCCAAACAGTAGTTTTCTCCCACATGTGGGGTATCAGCGTACTCAGGACAATTTGGACAATGACTTTTGGGGTCCAATTTCTCCTGTTACTCTTGGGAAATTTAAAAATTGGGGACTAAATGATCATTTATGTGGGAACAAAACAGGATTTTATATTTTCACGCCCGGGCATTATAATCTTTAGTGAAACACTTGGGGGTTCAAAGTGCTCACCACACATCTAGATAAGTTTCTTAGGGGGTCTAGTTTCCAAAATGGGCTCACTTGTGGGGGGTTTCCACTGTTTAGGCACATCAGACTCTCGTCAAACGCGACATGACGTCCGATCTCAATTCCAGCCAAATTTTGGTTGAAAAAGTCAAGCGGGGTTCCTTCCCTTCTGAGCCCTGCCATGTGCCCAAACAGTGGTTCCCCCCATATATTGGGTATCAGCGTAATCAGGACAAATTGGACAACAACTTTTGGGGTCCAATTTCTCCTGTTACTCTTGGGAAAACAAAATATTGGGGACTAAATGATCATGTTTGTGGAAAAAATATGATTTTTTATTTTCATGCCCGGGCGTTATAAACTTCTGTGAAGCCCTTAGGGGTTCAAAGTGCTCACCACACATCTAGATAAGTTCCTTAGGGGGTCTAGTTTCCAAAATGGGGTCACTTGTGGGGGGTTTCCACTGTTTAGACACATCAGACGCTTGTCAAACGCGACATGGCATCCGATCTCAATTCCAGCCAATTTTAGGTTGAAAAAGTCAAAAGGGGTCCTTTCCTTCTGAGCTCTGCCATGTGCCCAAACAGTGGTTCCCCCCACATATTGGGTATCAGCATAATCAGGACAAATTTGACAACAACGTTTGGGGTCCAATTTCTCCTGTTACCCTTGGGAAAACAAAATATTGGGGACTAAATGATCATGTTTGTGGAAAAAATGTGATTTTTTATTTTCACGCCCAGGCGTTATAAACTTCTGTGAAGCCCTTAGGGGTTCAAAGTGCTCACCACACATCTAGATAAGTTCCTTAGGGGGTCTAGTTTCCAAAATGGGGTCACTTGTGGGGGGTTTCCACTGTTTAGACACATCAGACGCTTGTCAAACGCGACATGGTGTCCGATCTCAATTCCAGCCAATTTTAGGTTGAAAAAGTCAAACGGGGCTCCTTCCCTTCTGAGCCCTGCCATGTGCCCAAACAGTGGTTCCCCCCCACATATTGGGTATCAGCGTACTCAGGACAAACTGAATAACAACTTTTGGGGTCTAATTTCTCCTGTTATCCTTGGGAAAACAAAATATTGGGGAATAAATGATCATGTTTGTGGAAAAAATATGATTTTTTATTTTCATGCCCGGGCGTTATAAACTTCTGTGAAGCCCTTAGGGGTTCAAAGTGCTCACCACACATCTAGATAAGTTCCTTAGGGGGTCTAGTTTCCAAAATGGGGTCACTTGTGGGGGGTTTCCACTGTTTAGACACATCAGACGCTTGTCAAACGCGACATGGCATCCAATCTCAATTCCAGCCAATTTTAGGTTGAAAAAGTCAAAAGGGGTTCATTTCCTTCTGAGCTCTGCCATGTGCCCAAACAGTGGTTCCCCCCACATATTGGGTATCAGCATAATCAGTACAAATTTGACAACAACCTTTGGGGTCCAATTTCTCCTGTTACCCTTGGGAAAACAAAATATTGGGGACTAAATGATCATGTTTGTGGAAAAAATGTGATTTTTTATTTTCACGCCCAGGCGTTATAAACTTCTGTGAAGCCCTTAGGGGTTCAAAGTGCTCACCATACATCTAGATAAGTTCCTTAGGGGGTCTAGTTTCCAAAATGGGGTCACTTGTGGGGGGTTTCCACTGTTTAGACACATCAGACGCTTGTCAAACAAGACATGGTGTCCTATCTCAATTCCAGCCAATTTTAGGTTGAAAAAGTCAAACGGGGCTCCTTCCCTTCTGAGCCCTGCCATGTGCCCAAACAGTGGTTCCCCCCCACATATTGGGTATCAGCGTACTCAGGACAAACTGGATAACAACTTTTGGGGTCCAATTTCTCCTGTTACCCTTGGGAAAACAAAATATTGGGGACTAAATGATCATGTTTGTGGAAAAAATATGATTTTTTATTTTCACGCTCGGGCGTTATAAACTTCTGTGAAGCCTTTGGGGGTTCAAAGTGCTCATTACACATCTAGATAAGTTCCTTAGGGTGTCTAGTTTCCAAAATGGGGTCACTTGTGGGGGGTTTCCACTGTTTAGGCACATCAGACGCTTGTCAAACGCGACATGGCGTCCGATCTCAATTCCAGCCAATTTTAGGTTGAAAAAGTCAAACGGGGCTCCTTCCATTCTGAGCCCTGCCATGTGCCCAAACAGTGGTTTTTCCCCCCACATATTTGATATCAGCGTACTCAGGACAAATTGGACAACAACTTTTGGGGTCCAATTTCTCCTGTTACCATTTGGAAAATAAAAAAATTGTTGCTAAAATATCATTTTTGCGACTAAAAAGTTAAATGTTCATCTTTTCCTTCCACGTTGCTTCTGCTCCTGTGAAGCACCTGAAGGGTTAATAAACTTCTTGAATGTAGTTTTGAGTAGCTTCAGGGGTCCAGTTTTTAGAATGGTGTCACTTTTGGGTATTTTCTGCCATATAGACCCCTCAAAGTGACTTCAAATGTAAGGTGGTCCCTAAAAAAATGGTTTTGTAAGTTTTGTTGTAAAAATGAGAAATCGCTGGTCAACTTTTAACCCTTATAACTTCCTAACAAAAAAAATGTTGTATCCAAAATTGTGCTGATGTAAAGTAGACATGTGGGAAATGTTATTTAGTAACTATTTTGTGTCCCATATTTCTCTGTTTTAAGGGCATAAAAATTCAAAGTTTGAAAATTGCAAAATTTTCAAAATTTTCGCCATATTTCTGTTTTTTTCATAAATAAATGCAAGTTATAGTGAAAAAATTTTACCACTAAAGTGAAGTACAATATGTTACGAGAAAACATTCTCAGAATCGCCTAGATCTGGCGAAGCATTCCAGAGTTATAACCTCATAAAGGGACAGTAGTCAGAATTGTAAAAATTGGCTCGGTCATGAACGTGCAAACCACCCTTGGGGGTAAAGGGGTTAAGCTGCATCTTAGAGGGGCTTATAATTTGATATGTATTCGGGAGGGAGATGAGGGAAAGACGGGGTTTTTAACATCTCATCTGAGGGCCTTTTTCAAAATCTTGTCACGCGAGTGGCATTCCAAAATTTTATGATCAATATATTTTCTGATATTATTGGAAGGTTTATTGTGGTATACCTTGATGATATTGTAGATTTTTTTGTTTTTCTATGGAAGCTTGGAGAGAATTCTTTATTAAATTGGAAAAATGTACCTTTTCTGTGCAAGAGATATCATTTCTGGGGTTCATTGTTGAGGTGGATGCCTCAGAGATTAGAGTAATGGCTGCATTATCTCAAGGTTTCAAAACTCTGACCAACTTGCCACTGTGTGTTTTTTTTCTCTATGAAATTTTTGTCTGCTGAAAGAAATTATGATGTTGGGAATCACGAGCTACTCACGGTTAAATTAGCTTTTGAAGATCGGAGACATTTTGGAGGGGGCAGTTCATCAAGTAATGGTGGTAACAGATCATAAAAATTTTCGCATATATATTGAATTAACTAAACTGTTAACCCCTAGACAGGCCTGATGGACATTATTCTTTTTTAGATTTAATTTTTCTATCAAATTCAGGCCATGGGCCATGAAAGAGAAGGCTGATGCTTTATCACGCAGCCTTGATTCAGTTTCTTCCCCACAATCTCCATCCTCCATTCTTTCTCAGGGTTTTTTTTGTTTTTTTTTTAATTCGTTTTTTCTCAGGATATTTTGGTGTCTATGGTATCCTTGGAGTTGGAAGCGCAGATTTGTAAAGCCCAGCTGTTGGCTCCTTCCGCTACTCTAAGTTGCAAATTATTTGTGCCAGTCTATCTAAGATTACATGTTTTGCAGGAGATTCATGATTCCGTCTTCAGTGGTCATCCTGGGGTCCCAGCTTCACGGAAAGCTATTGTTAGACTCTTTTTGTATCTGCTTATGAAACTTGCGGAAACGCTAAAGTCTGTCATAATCAGCCGGCCAGGGAACTGGCTCTACTGCTGATTCCAGAAAGACCGTGAACTCATTTTCCATTGATTTCATTACTAATTTGCCTTTGTATGGAGGGAAGACTGTCATTTGGGTGGTGGTTGACCGATTCAGTAAACAGGCTCACTTTGTTCCATTATCAGGGTTACCTAATGCTGAAACACTTTCCAGGCTGTTTATTAATCATGTGGTAAGATTACATGGAATCCCTCTGGTCAATGTTTCTGATAGAGGGGTGCAATTTGTCTCCAAATTCTAGATAGTGTTTTGTAAAAAAAAAATTGGGGATTGATTTGTCATTCTCCTCTGCTTACCACAATGAAACCAACGGTCAAACAGAGAGGACAAATCAATAATTGGAACAGATTTTAAGATGTTTTGTTGCGGCTCAGCAGGAGGACTGGTCTTCATTTTTACCTCTTGCCGAGTTAGTTTTCATCAGTTGGGTCAATCAGTCCACTGGAACCTCACCTTTTTGTTGCAATTATGGTTTTCATCTCCATTTTGGTGAATTCTCCAGGATGATGTCTGGTTGTCCTGTAGTAGAGGTGGCCCTACAGATACGTAGGGATGTCTGGAGGGAGATTCAAAGGAATATTGGGGGGCTCAACTTCATCAAAAACAAAATGCTGTTAGGAAATGTTTGGCAGATTCCTTCTTCAAGGTAAGCGACAAGGTTTGGGTATCCTCCAAAAATTTGAAGTTGAAATCCCCATCTGCAAAGTTAGGTCCCAACTTTATTGGGAGATTCTGGAGGTAGTCAATCCGGTTGCCTTCAGATTAAAACATCACCAGTCTTTCCATATCTCTAATGTGTTCCACAGATCCTTTAAAAAAATTGTCCCTTCTGTGTTGGCTGTCTCACCCCTGCCTCCTGGGTATGGGGGCCTTGAAAATAAGTTATGAATCAGTGACATCAGAAGCCATTAACACTTTAACAGACGATAGCAGGCACAATACTTCTGGTACATTTCTTCTGCTCCATCTTTGCGAGAGTTAAATACAGCATTTCAATAGCATAGGTACAATTCAAGAGTGACAGAGTACTTCTCAAGTTTTCTATCACTGTTCCCACCCTTTTATCCTGCACTGTAATGGGTACCTCGTATTCCCTCCTGGTCAGAATAGGATTTCTGTAAACCTCCAGGATCGGTTCACAAGATGCCTTATGTAGCCCACTCCTCATAGCTGCCTAGAGGAATTACATCTCTCTCGGCAGTTTATGCTGCAGCCGATACTCACTGATAGTGATGGAGACCTTATCACTCCTTCAATCTCTGAACTCCGGATGTTGAGAAATCAGTTAGTGTAGAACTTGTTACGGAACTGGAATTTGCTCTCCTTAGAACTTATGTGGCTAAACTCACTCTCTCGTTTGTGGTCTTCTCATAACCAGCAATGCTTCTTATCTCTTCTTCAACTGCTTAACCATCAGGAACTAGTTTCCCATGTGCCCATGTAACTCCTCCCAACCAGGGCTGGCACTAACTGCTAACTCTGTCCTAGGCTGACTACTGCTGCAGAACACAGAGCATGTAAAATCTCATGACATAAGACACCGAACAGCAATATAATATATGAAAAGTCTACAGAGAGGGTGTTTGGACGACTTCTTCACCTTTACAGAAGGAAAGTGTCATGTTTAGGACATGGTTAATGTCCTGTTCTCACAGGGTTAACTTTTGCCGGCCTCTCTTTGGATCTGGGAGGGGTATTTATACTCACTCCAAACTAGCATTCTCTGTCAGTTATACTGCTGTTCTGGTGTGTCTGACCCCTGGTGTGCGTGTACTCTGCGGTTTCTTTGCTTCCCGTGTATGACCCGGCTTGTTCCTTCACTCTGTACTCCGTCTCTCGTTTTGGTACCATTGTCTTTTCTGGTTCTGACTTCCTGGCTTGGCTATCGTTACTCCGTTACAGTTTACCCCTATTGTACCGTCTTATGCCCGTTCTGGTTTTCTGATCTATAGCTGCGTCCTGACTATCCATTCTGTCTAATCCTTTGGTACTGTATTGCTATCTCGTGCTTTGACTTCGGCTTGATCTGGTTTCTGTCTCTGTCTATGCCCCTTGGTAACATTATCCTGTAGTTACCTTTCTAGGAGTTTCCCTGCAGCTCCTAGCTCTGTGGAGCTTAGGCCACGCCCCCAGCAGTCACGTGATTCAGGTCCTGGAGCATGCATTGTCACCACTGCTGCTCGCTCCGCAGGTATCTTTGTGCACAGTCTTTGTACTCAGGACACGCGCTCTGGCTCAGTGAGCAAGTGCTGTCCGGTGTTCCTGACAGAAAGTCAATATCATGTTACACACCTGTAAGTGGTCCACCATTGCACCGAGCTTAAAATGTTATTCAGACATGTGTTGCCTTTAAAGGGACTCTGTCAATAGGATAAACTCTCCTAAATCTTCTATATGAGCATGTAGGTTATAGAACGTTGAATGAAATGGAACCTTCATGTCTGCGAGCCGATGTCTAACTCTATAGAGAAATCCAAGTTTTTCTTAATATGTTAATGAGCTGTCTAGATCCAAGGGCGGGACCGAGATCTCCAAGAGAATCTGTGTCTAGAGCTTATTTTAAAATAAAGGGGGAGTCACCAATATGTGAAATGTAGACAAAGAGAGCAGCCTGTCAGTCATTACATGTGTCATACTGGCAACACCCTTTTTCATTTAAAATATGCTCTAGAGGCGGAGATCTATGTCCAGCCCATGAATCTTAACAGATCTCATACAAATCATCCATAATGCTTCTTTTTTTCATGGATACATTGCCTATGTGACATGCAGAAGTAGTGTTAACTGCTGTTGCTTCAAAAGCATCCAGCTACTAGAGGGGTTAACACAGTCACAGGAGACAGGGAGTGGTTAGCAGAGCCCCAGGGGGATTGTGGGAAACTTGTTAACTGTTCTGGTTGCAGCCTAAGGGATGAGTGGTGTGTGTCTATGATCTGTCTCACAAAAAGTTCAGGCAAGTGGACCATAGGGATACAGGATTCCATTACAGAGTGGATCTGGGCTAACCCCTGTACTGCTAGTTGAGAAAGACTAACAGGAGCAGAAAGACAGGAGTGAAAGAAGTTGTGTCACAGGGATAATCTCCCTTAGCAAACCCCCCTCCTCCATTACACTGTGCTAGAAGGAATGCTGTGTACTACTGTGCCTTTGTAAAGAGTCTTGATCTGTGCTGAACTGTGCTATCAAAAGAGACAATTAGACAATGTGCCTTTAAAAGCAACTGTACTGTTTATGAAGCCTGTGCTTAAGAGACTTCAATTGTAGTGAATGTGCTGTGACATTAAACTACACTGTTCATCTGGACTTTATCAATTGTATCTGTGTGAGCAAGTGGATCCATCTCATGCCTGAGGAAGCTGCAGTACAATGTCGCCCTGAGTAACGGTTCCCCCAGAGTTCCAAAGAGTTCATGAGACCTGTCCCACCCCTATCTGAACCTAGTGGCGTGCACTAACACCTATATTAACCTAGGTAACTGATCTTGTAAACGTTAATATCTGGTGATGTAAAAAAAAAATGCACAACACTTTTCTTCTGGATGAAAAATGGATGATTTTTTATATACTGGTGTGAACCATGCCTAAAAGTCATAGGGGAACACAGGAGATGCTGCTAGAGACAAAATACTTCTGAACAACAGAGCGTTCTCCTGCCGGGCTGAGCGCAGGAGCCCACCGCATTACCAAAGCTTTAAACTGCTGAAATCAAGTGAGATTTTGAAATCCCTCAGATGTGCAGAACAGGCGCATAGAAGGAGGCATGACCAAACTAAAACAGTGGCTATCTTTAAAAATCCCTGGAGGAAAGATGGCACCTGCACATAACTCACGTCTGATGCAGCGGTCATTGTGGGAATGCTACTTCTTTGGTGCATGGTAACACAGGAACAGTTTCCATTTAAATATCCATGTTGGTTTATTGGTGCTTCATAACGAGCGACAAGCACAGGAAAATAAACGGCCTTTCAGTGCAGGGAAAGTCACACATGTTCCCAGGGAACGCTGCCCGCACATCTAGCACCAATTGTGGGAATGCTACTCACTTGCATGGTGAGGTAACACAGAAACTGTTTCCATTTAAATGTCCAGGCTGGTTTCTTTGTGCTACATAAACAAGCCACAAGCATAAGAAAATAAATGGCCTTTCAGTGCAGGCAAAATAAAGTAAACATTTCCATCAATGGCAATTTAGAGACAGTCCAGAACACAGGCTCGAATGGAGGCCTCTTCTCCTTCTGAGTCCAGGAATCCCTCTTCTGGAACCAGGGCTGCTATTAATCCAGGAATCACAAGGTTAATAAAAACAACCAAACTTTGACTTGGTGAACAGCAGTATTTACAGGCAGATGTAGAGGATAAGGCCCAACAGATTGTTATGCTTTCCCACATGTACCGGATGCAACTTTAGCCCTGGTTCTCGGGAAAGGTAGAATGTCCCTCTTGCTGGCTCTAGGGAGTCTTCACCACCACTAGCAGTATATTCGGATTACCATACCTTCTGCCCCATGTAGTCTATGTAGTCTGAGTCCATCTTTTCCTGTAGCTGAGTTCAACCCGGGCCCCCGAAGTCCATCTTCAGGTTGCCTGCCCAGGCCATTAGACTGGCGTATGGGGCCCGGTGAGCAGAGGGGGCCCGCATCGGGCCTGGTCTCCTCTGCTCACCGGACCCCTACAGGCAGGTAAACCGGGCCCTTAGCGTGGCGCTGAGGCAGCTAAGCGCTATTGACATGCGGGCCCGCCGGCCCGCACGTCAATAGTTAACAGCCGCCAGCCAATTGGAGGCTGACAGCTGACGTCACTGTAGCGCACATCGCCGGTGTCTGATGTCACTGTCAGTCGCCGGCTAGAGCGCGCTTCAGCACTGCAGCGTGGAGGGATGGAGCCCCACCGCTGGAGCGCGGCCAGGTACTTGGGGTTTTTTTAGTTTTTTTTTTTTACAGCAGCGATCCGGGGGGCAGAATGCTGGACATGGGGCAGAATGCTGGAGACTGGGGCAGAATGCTGGAGACTGGGGCAGAATGCTGGACATGGGGAAGAATGCTGGAGACTGGGGCAGAATGCTGGACATGGGGCAGAGTGCTGGAGACTAGGGCAGAATGCTGGACATGGGGCAGAATGCGAGATATGGGGCAGAATGGAAATACGGGGCATGATTGGAAACAGATTGCGCAGGATGGATACGATAGAGATCATATGAGGAAGAATGGATACTCATGAGGGCGGGATGGGAGAACATATAGCTAAAGCCAGGAATGAGGCAGAATTCTGGAGAATGGGGCAGAATGCTGGACATGGGGCAGAAATGAATGCTGGAGACTGGGGCAGAATGCTGTACATGGGGCAGAAAGCTGGATGTTGGTGCAGAATGCTGGACATGGGGCAGAATGCTGGACATGGGGCAGAATGCTGGAGACTGGGGCAGAATGCTGGACATGGGGCAGAATGCGAGATACGGGGCAGAATGGAGATACAGGGCATGATTGGAAACAGATTGCGCAGGATGGATACGATAGAGATCATATGGGGAAGAATGGATACTCATGAGGGCGGGTGGGAGAACATATAGCTAAAGCCAGGAATGAGACACACAGGGGTCAGGATGGGGATGTTATTACTATAGGGGCTAATTAAGGGATATTATTACTGCAGTGATGTATTTAATTTTTTGAGGATACTGTTTTAAATGGAGGGCGGTCCTGTTACTGTGCAGAGCGACACTATGTCGCCTTTTTTTCTTCATGTGGTGTAATATAGAAGTTGGGAAAAAATAAGTAATGTGTACTGCAAGCGGAGCTCTAGATAACTGTTATTTCCTGCAGAGACGAGCCCTGGCTGGAAGAAGTGATGGCGGTCTGTGCTGGATGAAAGATGAAAAGCAAGGATGAAGGACTTCACTGGTGAGTTAGTGTGTTACCTGTACACTGACACTATACATTGTATACTATATACAGAGGTCCTGTGCATAATGTCACCAGTGATCACTGTGATACCTGTACATTATATACAGAGCTCCTGTGTATAATGTCATTGATCACTATATTATCTGTACACAGACACTGCATACTAAATACAGATCTCCTGTGTATAATGCCACTTATGGTGATAGTATTATGCTTTTTTTTATTAATGATCAGTATTGTAGTATTCAGTCATCATGTGGTGGTAATATGTGGTCTGGACATGGTGCGGTGGTATTTGTCCCTTGTATGTGCTATTATTTGGTCTGGTCACTTTGTGGTGGTAATATGTGGTCTGGTCATGGTGCGGTGGTATTTGTTTCTTGTATGTGATATTATTCGGTCACTACGGTAGTAATATGTGGTCTGATCATGGTGTGGCGGTATTTGTTCCTTGTATGTGGTATTATAGGTCACTATGTGCTGGTAATATGTGGTCTGGACATGGTGTAGCGGTATTTGTTCCTTGTATGTAATATTATTGGTCATTTTAAAATTTGAAAAATAAATACAAATATACCTAAATTGTATTGCATATTTTAACAAATATTTAATAGGTTACAGTAGAGTAGGGCCTGGCCAAAAGTGTCTACCATGTTATGATGGCAGCTTAAAAAATTATTTTGTCCAAAGCAAAAGCTGCCGGCTATGTGTGATCTGGTGATGGGAACTGTTAACGTGTGATAGGTGAAAAGTGGAGTTTTTCCAAGAGAGAGCGGTGGGACTGTGGACAGTTTGAGGGGTGGAGGCAGGGCTGGGTGGAGCCTGGGCGGAGTCTCAAGGAGGCCCTGAAAATTTTGCCAGTATGGGGCCACGAAATTCCTAGTGGCAGCCCTGGACGGAATCATACGGAAGGGTATTTTCGGGAATCCACTGTTCCAAGTATTAGGCCCAAGCTGTCCCCAGCAGCCTCTTGACTTATGCCTGCTATGTCACACACTGTTCTTCACAATCTGGCTGACTCTGTATCTTTCTGGACTTCACCCTAACTCTCAGTTCCCCCTCCCAAACTGGTTTAGCTATTACAGTTAAAGGGAATCTGTCACCCTTTTTTTGGACTATGAGCTGCCGGCATTGACATCAGGGGCTTATCTACAGCATTCTGTAATGCTGTAGATAAGCCCCCGATGTAACCTGAAAGAGAAGAAAAACACATTAGATTATACTCACCGGAGGGGGCGGTCCAGTCCGATGGGTGTCGCCGTCATGTCCAGTGCCTCCCATCTTCATACGATGCCGTCCTCTTCTTCCCTTCCTGTAGTAGCTCCAGCGCAGGAGCAGAGCAGAGTCCTCCAGTACACAGGCGTCGGGAGAGGTCTGGCGCCTGCACACTGCAGTATTCTGCTCTTCCCTCAACAGGGCAGAGTAATGCGCATGCGCCGGAGCCACTACAGGAAGGGAAGAAGGGGATGTCATCGTATGAAGATGGAAGGCGCCGGACCGGACCGCGACACCCATCAGACCAGACCGCCCCCTCCGGTGAGTGTAATCTAACGTGTTTTTCTTCTCTTTCAGGTTACATCGGGGGCTTATCTACAGCATTACAGAATGCTGTAGATAAGCCCCTGATGTCAATGCCGGCAGCTCATAGTCCAATAAAAGGGTGACAGATTCCCATTAACCGTGTCTAAGCAAACTGCAGCCCCAGAGGGTATCATCCTTTTAGAACATGCATAGACATCAAATGCATTTAACCCTTGGAGTGTCAAGGAGCAAACCACCAGCCCTTCCACTGCTAAAACCATCATCACGAAACAATCACTGACCTCAGTAAGACTAGTCAAAGAAAACACTGCAGCAGCCGGCAAAGGCGCTCAATCACAGTGAAATCCTAGGTGCATTGCTCCCTGGGAAATACGAATATGCAAATAAAGTTCGTGGAGCCTCATTTAAGAGTCTCCAACACGGGACTAGCCAGACAGAGATGAGCGACTTTGCCTTTTTTCGGGTCGAGTCGGGTTTCATGAAACCCGACTTTCGCAAATGTCGGATCGAACGAAATCGGCCGATTTTTGTGAAAAGTCGAAGGCCGACTGAAACACGAAACCCAATGCAAGTCAATAAAATGTCTTAAAAAAGACATCAACAAACTGGAGCAAGTTCAGAAAAGAGCGACCAGAATGGTGACCGGTCTGCAAACCCTGTCTTATGAGGAAAGGTTGCAGGAATTGGGAATGTTTAGTTTGCAAAAGAGAAGACTGAGAGGAGACTTAATAGCTGTCTACAAATATCTAAAGGGCTGTCACATTGTAGAAGGATCAACTTTATTCTCATTTGCACAAGGAAAGACTAGAAGCAATGGGATGAAACTGAAGGGGAGGAGACAGATTAGATATTAGAAAAAACTTTTTGACAGTTAGAGTGATCAATGAGTGGAACAAGCTGCCACGAGAAGTGGTGAGTTCTCCTTCAATGGAAGTCTTCAAACAGAGGCTGGACAGACATCTGACTGGGATGATTTAGCGAATCCTGCTTTGAGCAGGGGGTTGGACCAGATGGCCCAGGAGGTCCCTTCCAACTCTACGATTCTATGATTCTATGATTCAATGGGGAAGCAAAGTCGGCAGGGAGTGGAGGACAGGAAACACACCTACAGTGCCCTTTTGAATGCCAAAAACATCAATTCTTATTACTGAAGCATTTTAACCTTAATTTACTTCATAATACTAGTTATGCACTGAAAAATGGGGGTTATTTGGCTAAATTTGTGGGGGGGTAGGGCTGGCTCCAGGTTTTCATGTGCCCTGGGCCAAAGAGCGCCCCTTTAACACATAGCACAACTCACGATGCTCCGATACGGCAGAGAAATAGCGGTATAGTACAATGAAAAATACTTCACTTTTTACATCTCATGACTGATATCCGTTTTAAATTCTCCAATAGCTCCAAAAACGGACAGTATATAATGCCATACAGTATTATGGGCACCGCATAGTGCACTATACAGAGTAATGAGGCCCATATATTTCTCCATACAGAATCATTGGTCCCATATAATGTTCCATACAGTATATGATGAGCTCCACATAATGCTACAGTATATGTTGGTCCCCATGGATGAAGCTGCACTGTCTTATGGGCCCAAATAATGCTCCATATATAATGGGCCCCATTTCTAATGCTCTAGTGTATAATGGGCCCTGTAAATGCTGCTCCAGTGTCTGATGTCCGCCATTGGAATGCTCCAGTGTATGGTGGGCCCCATATATCATTCTCCAGAGTATAGTGCTCCCCAAAAATTGCTGTCCCAACATTGAAAACAATTAAATAAGTCTCCTCAAATAAGTCTCCTCGCTAGGGAATCCCTGTACTAGTCTGGGCGTACAGACGTGATGTCATTGCGCTCTCTGATCAGAAAATCACTGTCAGGAAACGCGGAAGTCGTCATGGCGGTGGAGCAGGAAGAGGTAAGTATTTCAACTTTGCAAGTGCTGTGATCCTGAGAAAACAGGGGGGACCCACTCGTTGGTGACGACACTGGCACAGGGCCCCTCATAGTACGGCAGTGTGTCTGACAGCGGGTGGGCCGAACCTGCACTTTCCTCTGCACCTTCCTCTTTGTCACCGTGTAAGGTGGTACAGTATATGGGAAAGGTAACCTGAGTTTCATCAGGGTCAGATTCTGGCTGTGTAGAGTGCGAGGGGAATGTAGTGGTCTGGGTCAATGTACCAGCAGAATCATCTAGCAGTGGCTGGGCATCAGTGTACGATCGCCACAGTGGCATTACCTTCCTCCTAGGGAGTGTGATGTCATGCTTGGGAGCAACGAAGGATCTCTCTAGCAGTTAAACCAACGCACAACACATTTCCCACTCCAGGCCAGCAGGGAGACCTCTGAACCTGACTGCTGAGGAGCTGCTCTCTGTGGTCGGGAGGAGGTAAGTTAGGGCAGTCTGTGAAGGGAAGGGGAAGTGTGTGGACGTGAGAAGGGGAGCTGGAGGATGAGCAGAGTTAAGGCTCACTCTGTTGTGAGTTCCTTTTCCCCTTCACCATTGAGGTCTGATGAACTCCCTCTTCTGGTGAAGGAAGGTAGTGAGGCTGATTACCAAGCACCTGTGCAGGATGATGATGACTGGGTGACTGGAATTGCTGACTGGATATAAGGCAGCCGACGCCCTTCTGCCTTGCTGCTGATCTCTCTGAGGGATTCTAGGACACCAGTCTGATTCCTGCTCCTCAAAAGCTAAGTTTTCTGCTCTGCTTTTTGCATTTGTGTTTTGGTTTTGTTTTGCCTTGTTTTTCTGGATTTCTGCCATTCCCTGCTGGGGTGAGCTGAATTCCTTTTTGCTCTGTCTTCAGAAAATACCTGAGTACTGATATAGTCTTTTTGAAGCCTAACGTCTTCAGGGTTTTTTTCCTATCAGTCTGTTGGCTCTTGTTTTGATAGGGTTTTGGCGGACTGCAGACAGCAGCTTTTCTATCCTTTCCTATTTAGTTAGCTTGGGCCCCATCATTTGCTCAGCCTATCTTTCTATCTGTGTGAGTGTTTTTTTATCTTGCTTCGCCGTCATTATATGTTGGGGGCTGCCTATTGCTTTTTGGGGTCTGCTCTGGGGCAGTTTAGATTCCCCTTTCTGTCTTTAGGCTATTTAGTTCTCCGGCTGTGATTGAGGGGACTAGGGCACCGTAGGAACCCCCCACGGCTACTGCTAGTTGTTGTTGATAGGTTCAGGGGTCTGCAATCCGATAGCTGCCAACTTCTCTGGTTTTCTGGACTTAGCTAGTATTTCTGTTTTTGCCTCCTATGGTGACTCATTCATAACAGAATCACCAGCCATACCGCAGATCCTAGGGTACTCAATAGCAGGAAAGAATTGTAAAAAAAAAAAAAGTGTGTATATTCTTTCCTCTATATCTCTGAGGCCGTAGGGGGAATTTTTTCTTTCTCTCAATGGAGATAAAGCAATTGTCTGATCGTGTGGAGCAGCTCGCTGCGGAAGTGCGGGGAATTTACGCCTACCTTGCGCATTCACATGCTGCTGAACCAAAGATCCTTACTCCTGATGTGTTTTTTGGGGATGGGTCTAAATTTTTGAATTTCAAAAATAATTGTAAACTATTTTTTGCCTTGAAGCCTAACTCGTCAGGGAGCTCCACGCAGCAGGTTAAAATTGTCATCTCTTTGCTGCGTGGTGATCCCCAGGATTGGGCGTTTTCTTTGAAACCAGATGATCCTATTCTGACTAATGTGAACGCATTTTTTCAAGCCTTGGGGTTGTTGTATGACGAACCTAATGTTATTGATCAGGCTGAAAAGACCCTGTTGGCATTGAGCCAGGGTCGAGATTCTGCAGAATTGTACTGTCAAAAATTCTGAAAGTGGGCGGTGCTTACTACCTGGAATGATAATGCCTTGGCAGCTCTCTTTCGGAAGGGTTTGTCAGAAGCCGTAAAAGATACTATGGTGGGATTTCCTGTTCCCTCTGGTCTTGACGATTCTATGTCATTAGCCATTCAGGTTGATCGGCGTTTACGTGAACGCAGGACTGCACGAGAGGTGTTGCCACCTGTTGAACAAGTGTCTGAACCTATGCAATGTGATAGAGTTTTGTCCAGGGAGCAACGTCAGGAGTTCAGAAGGCGTAATAAGCTGTGTTTTTTTTGTGGAGATGCCTCGCATATTATTTCTGTCTGTCCTAAACGAGAGAAACGTTTTGCACACACGTTTTCTGTGGGTGGTGTTCAACCTAAGTTTCTTCTGGCAATTACTCTGATCTGCTCCCTGTCCACATTTTCTGCCAAGGCTTTTGTGGATTCGGGAGCAGCCCTGAACCTAATGGACTTGGATTTTGCTAAACGTTGTGGATTTCCGATGACACCTGTGCGGACGCCTATCCCGTTGAGGGGGATTGATGCTACTCCTTTGGCGAAAAATAAACCTCAGTTTTGGACCCAGGTGGTAATGCGGGTCGCCCCAGACCTTCAAAAAAATTGTAGATTTTTAGTGTTGCATAATTTGCATAATACCATTGTTCTGGGGTTTCCCAGGTTGCAAATTCATAATCCAGTTTTGGATTGGAAATCTGTGTCTGTGGTGAGTTGGGGTTGTCGGTGTGCCCTTAGTGAGGCTCCGGATTTTTCCACCTCAGTCGCATGATGTTCCTGACTATTTGGCGGACTTTTATGATGCATTTAGTGAGAATGAGTCTGCGTCTTTGCCTCCTCATAGGAGTTATGACTGTGCAATTGAACTGAGCCCGGGGTGTAAATTTCCCAAGGGTCGGCTCTTCAATTTATCTGTACCCGAGCACGAGGCTATGTGATCCTATATTAAGGAGGAGCTGGAGAAGGGTCATATCAGACCATCCTCTTCACCCTTAGGTGCCTTTTTTTTTTGTGGCCAAAAAGGATGGTTCATTAAGGCCTTATATTGATTATCGTGCCCTCAACAAAATTACTATTAAATATCAGTATCCGTTACCCCTGATTTCGGATCTATTCTCCAGAGTTAAAGGTGCTTGCTGGTTTACCAAGCTTGACCTCAGGGGGGCGTATAATCTTATCCTTATTAAGCATGGGGATGAATGGAAGACGGCGTTTAATACTCCGCAGGGACATTTTGAGTACCTGGTGATGCCTTTTGGGCTCACTAATGCCCCTTCTGTCTTTCAGTGCTTCATGAACGACATTTTCCGAGACTTTGTGGATAAATTTTTGATTATCTATCTGGATGATATTTTGATCTTCTCCAAGGATTGGGATTCTCATGTGGAACATGTTCGGACTGTGTTCCGGATCTTGAGGGAGAATTCCCTGTATGTCAAAGGATCGAAATGCCTTTTTGGTGTACAGAGGATTTCATTTTTGGGATTTATTTTGTCTCCGTCAACTATTGAAATGGACCCGGCCAAGGTACAGGCCATTTATGATTGGGTTCAGCCCACTTCTTTGAAGGCCCTCCAGAAGTTTTTGGGTTTTGCTAATTTTTATCGGAAATTTATAGCAAAATTTTCTAGTATTGCCAAGCCATTGACTGATCTGACTAAGAAGGGTGCTGATGTGTTGAATTGGTCTCCGGAGGCTGTTTCTTCCTTTCAGGAGCTGAAGCGAAGATTCACTTCTGCCCCGGTTTTGCGGCAACCTGATGTCTCACTCCCGTTCCAGGTAGAGGTGGACGCTTCTGAGATTGGTGCAGGAGCTGTTTTGTCCCAAAAGGATCCTGTAACATCTAAAATGAATCCCTGTGCTTTCTTTTCCCGAAAGTTCTCTCCATCTGAACGTAACTATGATGTGGGGAATCGGGAACTGTTAGCCATGAAATGGGCATTTGAGGAGTGGAGACATTGGTTGGAGGGAGCTAAACATCAAGTCGTGGTCCTCACTGACCACAAGAATTTGATTTACCTGGAGTCGGCCAAACGCTTGAACCCTAGACAGGCTAGATGGGCCTTGTTTTTTACATGTTTTGATTTTGTGGTCTCTTTTCTTCCTGGCACTAAGAATGTCAAGGCTGACGCTCTCTCTAGGAGCTTCTTTGCTGATTCTCCTGTGGTGACCTAGCCTGCTACCATCTTAGGCGAATGGGTAGTTCTTTCTGCCATCTCGCCCGATTTGAGACGTGCTCTGGAAGAGTTCCAGGAGGACAAACCTGAGCGTTGTCCCAGTGGAAAGTTGTATGTTCCTGACCATTGGAAGAAGAGAGTGATGTCTGAAGTTCATTGCTCTGCATTGGCTGGTCATCCAGGTATTTTTGGTACTAGAGATCTGGTGAGTCGGTCTTTTTGGTGGCCCGCCTTGTCTCGTGATGTCAGGAATTTTGTTTAGTCCTGTGGGACTTGCTCCCGGTCTAAACCTTGTTCTCGCTCTAGTGGGTTGTTGATGCCTTTGCCGGTCCCCAGGAAGCCATGGACCCATATTTCAATGGATTTCATCTCTGATATGCCTGACTCTCAGAGAATGACTGTTATTTGGGTGATTTGTGATAGGTTCTCTAAGATGGTTCATCTTGTACCACTCCCTAAGTTGCCATCTTCCTCTGAGTTGGTGCCCCTGTTTTTGCAACAGGTAGTTCGCTTGCACGGGATTTCTGAGAACATTGTATCTGACAGAGGAGTTTAGTTTGTGTCTAGATTTTGGAGGACTTTCTGTTCCAAGCTGGGAATTCAGTTGTCCTTCTCCTCTGCTTTTCACCCTCAGACCAATGGGCAGACGGAGAGAACAAGCCAGACCTTGGAGTCGTATTTGAGATGTTTTATTTCCTCTGATCAGGATGATTGGGTTTCATTTTTGCCCTTGGCCGAATTTGCTTTAAATAATAGAGCTAGTTCTGCCACTTTGATGTTATCTTTTTTTTGTAACTTTGGGTTTCATCCTCGATTTTCTTCAGGGCAGGTGGAGCCTTCGGCCTGCCCAGGTGTTGACACTGTGGTGGAGAGAATGCCCCAGATCTGGGACCAAGTGGTGGATAAGTTATCTCTCTCCCAGGAAAAGGCCCAGCGGTTTTCCAACCGACATAGGACCATTGGTCCCCAGTTTAAGGTTGGTGATATGGTTTGGTTATCATTAAAAAAAATCGCTATGAAGGTGGCTTCTCCTAAGTTTAAGCCTAGATTTATTGGACCTTACAAGATTTTGGAGATTATTAATCCGGTCTCTTTTCGTTTGGCTTTTCCTGTCACATTTAAAATCCATAATGTGTTTCATAAGTCCTTGTTGAAGAGGTTTGTTGAACCAGTTGTTCCTGGGGTGGCACCTCCGGACACTGTATTGGTTGAAGGTAACATGGAATATGAGGTAGAGAAGATACTGGATTCCCGTCTGGCTAGACGGAGACTCCAGTATTTGGTTAAGTGGAAGGGTTATGGTCAGGAGGATAATTCCTGGGTCTCTGCCTCTGATATTCATGCCAAAAGATTGGTGCGTGCCTTTCATCGGGCTCACCCTGATCGCCCTGGTGGCGTGGATGAGGGTTCGGTGACCCCTCCTCAAGGGGGAGGTACTGTTGTGAGTTAATTTTCCCCTTCACCATTGAGGTCTGATGAACTGCCTCTTCTGGTGAAGGAAGGTAGTGAGGCTGATTACCAAGCACCTGGGCAGGAAGATGATGACTGGGTGACGGGAATTACTGACTGGATATAAGGCAGCCGACGCCCTACTGCCTTGCTGGTGATCTCTCTGAGGGATTCTAGGAGACCAGTCTGATTCCTGCTCCTCAAAAGCTAAGTTTTCTGCTCTGCTTTTTGCATTTGTGTTTTGGTTTTGTTTTGCCTTGTTTTTCTGGATTTCTGCCATTCCCTGCTGGGGTGAGTTGAATTCCTTTTTGCTCTGTCTTCAGAAAATACCTGAGTACTGATATAGTCTTTTTGCAGCCTAGCGTCTTCAGGGCTTTTTTCCCTATCAGTCTGTTGGCTCTTGTTTTCATAGGGTTTTGGCGGATTGCAGACAGCAGCTTTTCTATCCTTTCCTATTTAGTTAGCTTGGGCCCCATCATTTGCTCAGCCTATCTTTCTATCTGTGTGTTTTTTTTATCTTGCTTCACCGTCATTATATGTGGGAGGCTGCCTTTTGCTTTGGGGTCTGCTCTGGGGCAGTTTAGATTTCCCTTTCTGTCTTTAGGCTATTTAGTTCTCCGGCTGTGATCGAGGGGTCTAGGGCACCGTAGGAACCCCCCACGGCTACTGCTAGTTGTTGTTGATAGGTTCAGGGGTCTGAAATCTGATAGCTGCCAACTTCTCTGGTTTTCTGAACTTAGCTAGTATTTCTGTTTTTGCCTCCTACGGTGACTCATTCATAACATCACTCCTACCTGGAGCGCATGGTCCGGATTCCAGTCTCCAAGTTTGTAGGGACACTGACGTTCCTGCAGCCAAAACCGGAGGAAGTAGCAGTTGTAAATGCTCTTTACCCAACTAAGGCTCGGAGGCCCCAGCAGCGACGTGTGGGAGCCAGAAGGAAAAGGCTATGGCTGCCTGCCATACGAGAAAGTTCCAAAAGAGAGTCAACAGGGGGAACTTCACTGAACTCAGCACTACGAGTACCTCAGATAAGCGCTAGAACGGAGGCCACACTACCTATCTGCAGAGAGAGAATTCTAAATTGGCTTCCAGGCTGACCAACTCCTTCTCCATCTGTACTCTGGGTCCTGGACGGCACTTACCAAGTACAGGTAAAGGAACTGCACGACTGTGTCTGTCATCTTTCTCCTGCACCTGGCACACGGCTCTGCTACATCCTGCACTGCACACCATCTACCAACTCTTTCATCTGCCCTGCGACTATGGCCCTACCTGTGCAGGGCTTCTACATCTTAGCTGCACCACAACATCTGTCCCAGAGAAGCAACACTGCAGCACTGGTCAATCTAATCATAAACCACAGGTGGCTTCACGTATCATTCACCTATAAACGTAATTCACCCCTTTGCATGAACGCCCAGGGCCACGGAACGGGTCACCACCACCGTGACACATCCCTGTGAGACACCGGCCTGGCACCGATTAACCCCACTGCCCTGGCTGGCCACCCACACTCCATGTCAGATTCATCTTGGACTGGGGAATTCACGATTTGACTTGATAACCCAGGCATGGTATGATAGAAAGAGCTACATGGACTAATGTGAAGTGTGGCCTGCTGCATCATCCACTTTGGGTGGGGGTGCAGGACACAAGGAAAGGGGTTCTTCCTGACCAGGAGCCAGCACTTGACGACTCAGTGCTTGCATTTTTTGAAACTTCAGAAGAGGAGGGCATATTTGCTGGAGTCTGTTTCGGCAATGTAAGCCAAAGCCAGTTCCTCATGCTCCGGCTTTAAAAGCGGTTAACCTACTCCCAGAAAAGGTAGCCTTCCAGTCGTTCCAGAGCCAGACCATGATGCAGGCTGAACACCTCCTGCCTTAGCTGCTATTGTTCTTTTGCCACTACCAGCAGATGCACCACCACCATCAGCACCAGCTGGCCCCCCCACGCACACGTCCACGGCCTCTTCCACCAAACTTCAAAATTTAGCACAAAATAGACACAAAATAACATCAGATATATGGCACTGTATCAGAAGCGTACAGCTCTATTCAGTCAAAGGATAATTGTCAATCTCCATATATATTCCATCAGTCACACAGAGACGCTCACAGGCTCAGTATGGATTAGACAAGAATATAAAAAGTAGACAAAGTGTACAGTATCATCAGATAGCAGGTATATATAGCATAGTTTAAACATTAACAATGTACGTCTATATATCAGGAGTAGTGTTGAGCCAACCCGCTAGTGTTTTGGTTCGTTGCACAGGAGGCAAGTTCGTCGAATGTTCGTCGAACCACATTGAAAACAATGGCAGGCAAACACAAACACATACTAACACATAGAAAACAATTACAAAACACCTTAAAAGGTGTCCCAAAGCCGAAAAAATGCTCAGAAGACAAAAATTAACATATGGAAAAGGGCAATTACATTTAGAAAAGAGGTGGAGGAGTAAAAGGAGGAGGTGGAGGAGACACAGATATAGGCTTGTCATTCCCTTATCAAGTCAAGAAAGGCTGGAATAAAAATATAAAATACCAACCAAAAAAAAAAATTCTGAAATCGAACACGGACATTTACCGTAGGACTTCCCACGAACATCCAAACAGCGTCCATGAAGGCAAAGTGTTTGCTTTCCGGGGGCTGTATGATTGCAAAGCTGAACCTTAAAGGAAAGTCAAAAAGGGCACCACCATTTGTGGAGCCTGCGGCTTAATTGGACTCCACCCGGGAAACCATAACCATGCCACCTCAAGAAAAGATGCACACATTGAAAGTTTTGTCGATTCTGTGTGTGGTGTGGTATGTCCGTTTGTAGTTGTGCTAGCAATTTGTCAGCTTTATTCAATTAACGAATGAGACTCCGGCATGCCCCCGCGGTACGTGTCATGCTTACTAGAGGGATACGCGAGGCTCTGGCATGCGAGATCGAGCAATAACAGGTCTATCATGGCCTTACTTGTCCGGGGCTGCATGCGTGCTACACTGAAAGGACCAGCTTTTGTCACTTACAGGTGCAGATAACCCACTGAACACTGTTAGTGATGGGGATCTGTGATTCCAATTATTCCCTGCGAACGATGATTTCCCAGTAAGTGCAGGTCAACCGCAATTCCTGAATTAGGCCTAGCCGGCATTCCTGAAAAAATGCAAAAAATTACGTGTCCAAACCACAGGTGCCGTAGCTTGCTTAACAGCTCGGCAGACGTTCTCAGGCCCAGTATGGATTCGACAAGATTCTAGAAAGTTGATAAAGGGTACAGTTTCACCGGATAACATGTATATATGTAGCATAGTTTACACATTAAAAACCTATGTCTATATATCAGGAGGCAGGCTCAGATGGTCTCAGGCCCAGTATGGATTAGACGTGATTGGACAAAGGTGAGAAAGGTTACCGTATCACTGGATAACAGGAATGTATAGCATAGTTTACACATTAAAAATATATGTCTATAGATCAGGAGGCAGACTCAGACATTCTCAGGTCCAGTATGGATTTGACCAGATTGTACAAAGTTGAGAACGGGTACATTATCACTGGATAGCAGGTATATATAGCATAGTTCAAACATTTAAAATCTCCGTGTTCTCAGTATGGATTAGACAACAATCTAAAAAGTTGAAAAAAGGAAATGTATTTGAAGCGTAAACCAGTATACACTTTAGGTGGTATTTTTTAATCTTCATATATATTTCTGTCTCAGTAAGACAGTCCAGACTCTCAGCAATAGGAAATGAGATGCATACAATTACTGACATAAAGTCTAGTGATTGCAGAAATCTAGGAATTACTATTCACGGGAACAACTTCCGTCACAATTCTCAGAGGTGATGCTGACCCTCAGTTAATTAGTGTGTGGAAACAGCAAAAACCTTTCTTTGTGAAGAAAGTGTTGCTGTATCGCAGTACCGTTGATCCCATTACTCATATCCATCCAATTTTGATCACAGGGAGAGATGTAAACATGGTGCTCACTGCCTATCATGATCTGTCACGTAACTTTGGAGTGCAAAACACAGAAGCCACAGGCCGTAGGTGATTCAATTGGATTGGCATGAGAGGGCACATTTAAAAATGTGCGCTGGAATGTCACACGTCTGTGAGTAGGAAAACTGTGAAAGCTGATGAGAAACCACCACTGCATCTCATTGTGAGTCGACGTCCATAAGAAATGGAAGCCATTGATCATCTGAAGCTAGAGTCCGGCCAGCGGGACAGGGCATAGCTACGTCTTAACCATCATCTTCTATCAGTTCACCAAATTTGTAGTGGCAGTCCCAGTGAAGGATTTGACAGCCCAGACTACACTGCGGAGGAGCAGGGAGAGGTAAACATTGCAAATGCTGGGGCCCTGCCCAAGCAAGGGGGACCCACTCGTGGGCGTCGGTACTGGCACTGGGCCCCTCATAGTACGGTGGTGTGTCTGACGGCGGGTGTACACCCCCACCGTCAGAGAGATTTGATTGCACTATAAGGGACCCTGTGCCAGTGCCCGCGCCCAAGAGTCGGCCCACCCACCTGTCAAGGGCAACGGCACTCGCACGGTTGCGTGCGCACGGTGGTGACTCCGGCCATGGGGGGAGGAGGCAGCCCAGTTAGGGAGGTTTACAAAATGGCATATGTTGATGTGGGACATTCACCTGCTGCTAAAGGTGAAATTGGTCAAGTCCCAGGAAGAGGAGGACCAAAGGAAGCCATTTTTCTGGCAACCTATGTGTCATCAGGGTAAGGTGTGACAAACTAACTAACTAACAGGTCAAGGAAATTCTTATCCTCTCTTGCTGACAACTTTATCTTCCAAAAGGTAAAGGAGAAAACAAGGGGAACTGCTACCTTGGATCTAATCCTTATAAACAGGGAGGAAATGGTTGAGGAGGTAAAAGTGGCTGGGACCCTAGGAGGTAGCGACCATGCTATTTTAGAATTTTGGATAACTAGAGGCGGAAGACCTGTGAAGACTCAGACGTCAAGGTTAGATTTCAGAAAGGCAGATTTTAAGGGATTCAGAAAGAGAATTGGAGGGATCCAATGGCTGGATATCCTTAAAGACAAAAATGTCCAGGAAGGATGGGAAATCTTGAAAAATGAAATTCTCAAAGCACAGTTGTTAACAATTCCGAAAAGAGGGAAGAATAGGAAGCATTTAAGGAAACCAGGATGGATGAACACAGAACTTAAGCACATGCTAAAAAGGAAGCAAAAAATGTTTATAAAATGGAAAGAAGGAGGCATATCTAAAGAAGAATATAATGCTGTCTGCAGAACCTGCAAGGCACAAATCAGATTATCTAAAGCTGAAAATGAATTGAGGCTTGCAAGAGATGTCAAAAGCAATAATAAAGGATTTTGGGGATATGTCAAAAGTAAAAGAAAAGTCAAAGATGCTATAGGATTTTTACAGGATGAAAATGATGAAATGGTAAGACAGGATGTTGATAAGGCTGAACTTTTAAATTCCTATTTTGCATCTGTTTTCTCTCAGAAAGGAAATGTAACATCAACTGTTATTCACTGTCCTATTAAGGGAATAGAAGAATCCAGGATATCTATAAACAGAAAGATAGTTAGGAAACACTTAGCTAACCTAAATGTATTCAAGTCTCCAGGTCCAGATGAATTACACCCCAGAGTATTGAAGGAGATAGCAGAAGAAATTTTTGAACCCCTCTCCATAATCTTTGAAAATTCTTGGAGAACAGGAGAAGTGCCAGAAGACTGGAGAAGAGCAAATGTTGTTCCTATCTTCAAAAAGGGGAAGAAGGTGGACCCAGGCAACTATAGGCCGGTGAGTCTGACTTCTATACCAGGAAAGATCTTTGAACAAATTATTAAACAACATGTATGTCAATACCTGGATAAGAATGAAGTGATTAAACAGAGTCAGCATGGGTTTGTAACTAATAAGTCATGTCAGACTAATTTAATTTCCTTCTATGATGGTATTACTGATTGGGTGGATCAAGGAAATGCTGTAGATATAGTATATCTTGACTTCAGCAAAGCATTTGACAAAGTCTCTCATACAATCCTTATTGAAAAAATGACTAAGTATGGAATGGACAAGGCAACTGTTAGGTGGATTCATAACTGGCTTAGTGATCGGACCCAAAGAGTGGTCGTAAATGGCTGCACATCCAGTTGGAAGAATGTCTCAAGTGGGGTACCACAGGGCTCTGTCCTGGGCCCTTTATTGTTCAACATCTTTATCAACGATTTAGATGAAGGAATTGAGGGTAAACTGATTAAATTTGCTGATGACACAAAGCTAGGAGGGATAGCTAATACTAGAGAAGAGAGAGAGAGGATTCAAAAAGATTTAAATAAACTGGAGAAGTGGGCAGCAACTAACAGAATGGTTTTTAACAGGGAGAAATGCAAAGTACTACATCTGGGCAATAAAAATGAAAAAAGCATATATAGAATGGGAGGAATAGGGCTAAGTGACAGCACATGTGAAAAAGACTTGGGTATACTAATAGATCACAGACTGAATATGAGTCAACAGTGTGATGCAGCAGCAAAAAAGGCAAATGCAATTCTAGGATGTATTAACAGAAGCATACAGTCTAGATCACATGAAGTAATTATTTCCCTCTACTCCTCTTTGGTCAGACCTCATCTGGAATATTGTGTCCAATTTTGGGCACCACATTTTAAAAAAGACATCAACAAACTGGAGCAAGTTCAGAAAAGAGCGACCAGAATGGTGACCGGTCTGCAAACCCTGTCTTATGAGGAAAGGTTGCAGGATTTGGGAATGTTTAGTTTGCAAAAGAGAAGACTGAGAGGAGACTTAATAGCTGTCTACAAATATCTAAAGGGCTGTCACATTGTAGAAGGATCAACTTTATTCTCATTTGCACAAGGTAAGACTAGAAGCAATGGGATGAAGCTGAATGGGAGGAGACACAGATTAGATATTAGAAAAAACTTTTTGACAGTTAGAGTGATCAATGAGTGGAACAGGCTGCCACGAGAAGTGGTGAGTTCTCCTTCAATGGAAGTCTTCAAACAGAGGCTGGACAGACATCTAACTGGGATGATTTAGCGAATCCTGCTTTGAGCAGGGGGTTGGACCAGATGGCCCAGGAGGTCCCTTCCAACTCTACGATTCTATGATTCTATGATTCTATGAAATCCTTGGAAACTCATGCGTGGTTCAATTTAATGAAGGTTAGATCATCCACATTTTGGGTCGAGAGACTGGTCCTTTTTTCTGTCAGGATTGATCCAGCAGCACTGAAGACTCTTTCCGATAGCACACTTGCAGCTGGGCAAGCGAGCTCCAGTAAGTCATATTGTGCCAGTTCAGGCCAGGTGTCCAGTTTAGTGGCCCAATAGTCAAATGGGAATGACCTGTGAGGGAGGACATCGATATTGGGCGAGAAGTAGTTTGTAACCATAGTTGACAAGTGCTGTCTCCTGTCACTTTCAATCGATGCAGTATTACCAGTCGTGTGAGCGGGACTTGAAAAGTTAGTCCACAACATGGTCATGAAACCCCTGTCTCCAACGCCACTTCTGATGTGTGCACCACCAACACCTCTTCCATGTTGCCCCCGGCCCCTACGGCTCGTGTGAGAACCATCACCGCTGCTGTGTGCTGGGAATGCCTCAACCAACCGGTTTACCAGAGTTGCTTGCTTGTTAGCCAATATTAGGTCAAGGTTCTCCTGTGGCATGATGTTTTGGAATTTGCCTTTATAGCATGGATCCAGGATGCTGGCCAACCAGTAGTCGTCATCGTTCATCATTTTGGCAATGCGGGGGTCCCTTTTTAGGATCTGCAAGGCATAATCACACATGTGTGCAAATGTTCCCGGTGTCAATGATGCACTGCGAGTGCTGGGTGGAGGAGCACTTTCTGGCAAATCCACATCCCTCCAGTCACGCACAAACCCTGTACCAGACCTTGCCACGCCAACATTTTCTCTTGCCCCACGAGAAGCATCCTCCTCCCCTAAATAATCATCCCCATCATCATCCTCCTCCTCCTCTTCTTCCTCCACCTCGTCCAGGAGAGTTCCCGGAGCAGACAATGGCTGACTGTCATCAAGGCTTCCCTCTTCCTCATCATCCTCGGCTGCTCTTTAATGTGCGTCAAAGTTTGCATGACCAGACGCATAAGTGGGATGCTCATGCTTATGATGGCGTCGTCTGCGCTTACCAGCCGTGTGCATTCCTGAAAACACTGAAGGACTTTACAGAGGTCTTTCAGCTTCGACCACTGCACACCTGTCAACTCCATGTCTGCCCTCAAAGTGCCTGCCCGTGTATCCTCCCACAAATGCATTACGGCCTGCCTCTGTTCGCACAGCTGCTCAACCATGTGCAGGGTGGAGTTCCACCTTCTTGCAACGTCAATAATTAGGCGGTGCTTGGGAAGGTGGAGCAATCGCTGCAGCTTCTGCATACGACTGGAGTGTACCGGCGACCGGCGGATGTGCGAGCACAGTCTTCGGACCTTCTGGAGCAGGCCTGTTAACTCCGGATAATTATTGAGGAAGCACTGCACCACCAGGTTCAAGGTGAGAGCCAAGCAAGGTATGTGTCTGAGTTTTGAAAGGGCTATGGCTGCCACAAAATTCCGGCCGTTATCACTAACTACCTTGCCTGCCTCAAGATGTAGACTGCCCAGCCATGACTCAGTTTGTCGCTGAAAGTAGTCGGCCAGTACCTCCGTGGTGTGTCTGTCGCCCAAACACATCATCTTCAACACAGCCTGCTGACACTTTCCACTAGCTGATCGATAGGGGGACACCTCGTGTGCAACACTGGCAGCTGCGGATGGACAACACTGGCAGCTGCGGATGGAGTGCTCGTGTGACTGCGTTCTGTGGACGAGCTTTCGCTTCTGGAGGAGGAGGAGGAGGGTCGAACGCCTACAGCCAACTGTTTCCTATACCGTGGGCTAGGCAGAACTGTCCCACCACCGCTGTCCCCTGTGGACCCTGCATCCACCACATTAACCCAGTGCGAAGTGATGGCCATGCCTACTGGACCATGCATCAGTTGTGAGGTGCACCTTTCCACTCACTGATTGCTTGAGTGCATGTACAATGCGGTCTTTCACATGAAGGTGGAGAGCTGGGATTGCTTTGCGAAAAAAGAAGTGGCGACTGGGTAGGTCATAGCGTGGTACTGCGTAGGCAATGAGTTCGCGGAAAACTGCGCTTTCAACCAACCGATAGGGCATCATCTCTAACGAGATTAGTTTGGCAATGTGGGCATTCAAACCCAGTGTACGCGGATGAGAGGATGAGTACTTTCTTGTCCTACTCATAGTCTCTGGTAGGGTGAGCTGGACTTGAGAGCTGCATATGGTTGAACTTGCGGTGGACATGGCGGACTGAGAGAGGGTTGATGATGGTGATGGAGTTGGTGTTCTTTCTGATGGCCTAGATTCAGTCTTTCGTTGCAATAACAGTGTGATTCCCTGACTGATTTGCCCTTGCGACGACAACTCAACATTTGCTGCTGGTGGTGTGCTAACCGGTGGGCTTACAGTGGGGAAACAATGTAGTGTTGCTGACTACCTTCTTTGGGAGCAGTTGCACATGTGGTACGTGAGGTTTGCTAGTCCGTCCACGCTTGCAAGTGCATGGTGGTTAAATGTCTTAGCATGCAACTGGTATTCAAATTTCTCAGATTTTTCCCTCGGCTAAAGGTTTTTGCGCACTTCTTACAGATAACCTTTGCCTGATCATTAGGATTTTGTGCAAAAAAGGGCCACACTGCACTCTTCCTACTATGGAGGACATTTTGAGGCCTTGCACGCTGTGCTATTTTGACCATCTGGCCAAGCTGTCCTGCAACTCTTTTGGCTTTTGTAACCTGTTTTTGGACTGCTCCGGGCCTGCCAGATAACAGCTGTTGTGATGTCGATGCCCGCTACGGATGCTCCTCCTCCTCTTCTGAGCTATTGGCAGCGGCACCCTCTTCCCCCAATGGATGCCAATCTGGGTCAACAACTGGGTCATCCATCACCTCCTCTTCAATGTCATGTGCACCTTCCTCTGTGTCACCGTGTATGGTGGTATAGTATGCGGGAAGTGACACCTGAGTTTCATCAGGGTCAGATTCTGCCTCAGTACACTGCGAGGACAATGTAGTGCTCTGAGTGAATGTACCAGCAGAATCATCTATCAGTGGCTGTGCATCAGTGCACTCCATGTCAGATTCATCTTGGCCTGGGTAATTCACGATTTGACTTGATAACCTAGGCATGGTATGTGAAAACAGCTCCATGGAGTAATCTGTAGTGTGGCCTGCCGCATCCTTCAATTTTGGTTGGGGTGAAGGACACAAGGAAAGGTGTGGTGAGCCTCCAATGATGACTCAGTGCTTTTATTTTTTAAAACTTCAGAAGAGGAGGCGATAGAGCTGGAGGCTGAGTCAGCAATGTAGGCTAAAACTTGTTCTTGAAGCTCCGGCTTTAAAAGCGGTTTACCTACTCCCAGAAAAGGGAGCCTTCGAGGCCTTATGGAGCCAGACGAAGACGCAGGCTCAACACCTCCTGCATTAGGTGCTATTTTGCTTTTGCCACTACCAGCAGATCCACCACCAACACCAACACCATCATTACCAGCTGCCAACCCCCTCCCAGTTCCATGGACTCTTCCACCACACTTCCTCATTTTTGGGGAAAATGTACCCAAAAAACCACCAACTATATGGTACTGTAAAACAAGCTACAAGGTGTATATAGTAGTGGGGAGAATTTGAATCTCTCTAGGCTTCAGGACACAGTTGCATTCTGTCAGGCCCTGTTTATATTACACCGCAATGTGACAGGCAGATTCTGGTTGGTGTAAGAAAGGTGTATAGAGGACTGGGGAGAATTTGAATCTCTCTAGACTTCAGGACACAGTTGGATTCTGTCAGGCCCTGTTTATATTACACCGCAATGTGACAGGCAGATTCTGGATGGTGTAAGAAAGGTGTATTGAGGACTGGGGAGAATTTGAATCTCTCTAGACTTCAGGACACAGTTGGATTCTGTCAGGCCCAGTTTATATTACACCGCAATGTGACAGGCAGATTCTGGATGGTGTAAGAAAGTGTTATATAGTAGTGGGGAGAATTTGAATCTCTCTAGACTTCAGGACACAGTTGGATTCTGTCAGGCCCTGTTTATATTACACCGCAATGTGACAGGCAGATTCTGGATGGTGTAAGAAAGGTGTATAGAGGACTGGGGAGAATTTGAATCTCTCTAGACTTCAGGACACAGTTGGATTTTGTCAGGCCCAGTTTATATTACACCGCAATGTGACAGGCAGATTCTGGATGGTGTAAGAAAGGTGTATATAGTAGTGGGGAGAATTTGAATCTCTCTAGACTTCAGGACACAGTTGGATTCTGTCAGGCCCTGTTTATATCATACCGCAATGTGACAGGCAGATTCTGGATGGTGTAAGAAAGGAGTATAGAGGACTGGGGAGAATTTGAATCTCTCTAGACTTCAGGACACAGTTGGATTCTGTCAGGCCCTGTTTATATTACACCGCAATGTGACAGGCAGATTCTGGATGGTGTAAGAAAGGTGTATATAGTAGTGGGGAGAATTTGAATCTCTCTAGACTTCAGGACACAGTTGGATTCTGTCAGGCCCTGTTTATATCATACCGCAATGTGACAGGCAGATTCTGGATGGTGTAAGAAAGGAGTATAGAGGACTGGGGAGAATTTGAATCTCTCTAGACTTCAGGACACAGTTGGATTCTGTCAGGCCCAGTTTATATTACACCGCAATGTGACAGACAGATTCTGGATGGTGTAAGAAAGGTGTATATAGTAGTGGGGAGAATTTGAATCTCTCTAGACTTCAGGACACAGTTGGATTCTGTCAGGCCCTGTTTATATTACACCGCAATGTGACAGGCAGATTCTGGATGGTGTAAGAAAGGAGTATAGAGGACTGGGGAGAATTTGAATCTCTCTAGACTTCAGGACACAGTTGGATTCTGTCAGGCCCAGTTTATATTACACCGCAATGTGACAGACAGATTCTGGATGGTGTAAGAAAGGTGTATATAGTAGTGGGGAGAATTTGAATCTCTCTAGACTTCAGGACACAGTTGGATTCTGTCAGGCCCTGTTTATATTACACCGCAATGTGACAGACAGATTCTGGATGGTGTAAGAAAGGTGTATATAGTAGTGGGGAGAATTTGAATCTCTCTAGACTTCAGGACACAGTTGGATTCTGTCAGGCCCTGTTTATATTACACCGCAATGTGACAGGCAGATTCTGGATGGTGTAAGAAAGGTGTATAGAGGACTGGGGAGAATTTGAATCTCTCTAGACTTCAGGACACAGTTGGATTCTGTCAGGCCCTGTGTATATTACACCGCAATGTGACAGGCAGAAATTACCTAGTGTATGACAAACTACAAGGTGAATATAGAATTGGGCAGAATTGGAATCTCCCTAGAGTGTAGGTCTGCAAGAACGGACAAACTCCTCGGCTTTTCCTTACAGAGTCACACACTTAGCTTCAATTTGGCCGTGATAACAGCCGTTACACAGTACTGTGAGAAGAGCGTACACGTACACCGCTGTACGGTGTATGTAAAATTGTCAAGCTCCGTGTTTTTGTATACGGACTGACACACGCTGTCTCTCTCTAGTTTTGAATGTAATCAAACAGCAGATATACTAATCTGTTTGAAAAATGGACAAAACTATAAGGTGTAGGTCTGTAAGAACGGACAAACTCCTCGGCTATTCCTTACAGAGTCACACACTTAGCTTCAATTTGGCCGTGATAACAGCCGTTACACGGTACTGTGAGAGGAGCGTACACGTACACCGCTGTACGGTGTATGTAAAATTGTCAAGCTCTGTGTTTTGGATACGGACTGACACACGCAGTCTCTCTCTAGTTTTGAATGTAATCAAACAGCAGATATACTAAACTGTTTGAAAAACGGACAAAACTATAAGGTGTAGGTCTGTAAGAACGGACAAACTCCTCGGCTTTTCCTTACAGAGTCACACACTTAGATAGCTTCAATTTGGCCATGATAACAGCAGTTACACGGTACTGTGTGAGGAGCGTGCACCGCTGTACGGTGTGTGAAAAAATGAATGCTCAGTACCTCACCAGGACAAAACAATAAAATTTGGATTGCTTTTAAAAAAGCAGTTTGAACAGCAGTGTGCACACAGCAATGCAGCTAGCCTTAAAAGGCAGGCTAATCACCACCAGCGCTGCTGCACAAAAGCAAAAATCTTCACCTTTCACTGCACAGTAACTACAGTGAATAGCGCTATCAGCAGAAGCAGTTTTTTTTTCTTTTTGCCTTCCTAACGCTCTCCCTACAGAAGCAGCAGCAGCAGCAGCTCTCCCTATTCTGAGATCAGCTGAGTAACATGGCGGTCGGCATGCACGCCCTTTTATACCCCCTGTGACACCCCACAAAGCAAGCCAATCACTTGCATGCCCTTCTCCAAGATGGTGGTGACCGCTGCCTATGTCATCACGTTGCCCACAGTGTCCGTTCTTCCTGATTGGCTGAAAAAGGGCGCTAAAGCATCTTTTGAAACGCGACTTAGGCGCTAAAGTCGCCGACCTCGTGGCCGACCTCACGCTAAGGTCGGGGGTTTCGTTTCATGAAACCTGACTTTGGCGAAAGTTGGCGACTTTTGAATTTTTTCGACCAGTTTCGCTCAACTCTACAGCCAGATCTTCCGCCAGGGAAGGACCCAGCCAAGGGGTGGCTCCTTTCGGAAAACACCATTACCACCATATTAAGTGGCCCTTTAACCCCCTCACAACCTTTGACGCCACGTAGGCGTCATGAAAAGTCGTGGCAAAACGACCCATGACGCCTATGCGGCGTCATGAAAAGATCTCCCTCCTGCGGGTCGGGTGAGCGGGTTCAATGAAAGTTCACCCGACCCGCCGGTACAAGGGGACCTAGACTTGACCCCAGGGGGGGTGGCTTCGCCCCCCCGGGGATACGATCACTCCCAGTGACCTTTTTGTCACCCCCCCTCGCATCTGATTGGAGCTAGCGTCCATGTGACGCTAGCCCTCCAATCAGATGTGGAGGGGTGGGGTAAAATCATGGCTGCCTCGTTCCTCAACTTCATCCTGTCCGTGGAAGCTGAGGAATGAGGTGCCAGACTGCCGCCCTGACCTGCGATCACCGCCGCCGCTGTCACCGCTGTCATCGCCGCTGCCACCACTGCCTTCCGGTAGTATTACTTTCTCCTCCACCGCCTAATTTCAGCCCCTCCCACCTCCGCTCACTCACCCCTGCCCCCTGATCCTCCCCCAGCACCCCCGATCTCCCCCCAGCACACCCGATCTCCCCCAGCACCCCCGATCTCCCCCAGCACTCCCGATCATCCACCTGCTGTTACCTCTTCTGCGCTCCTCAGCCGCCTACTGCCTCCTGTGACTGAGAGCCCCAGTAATCACCCTCATTAACCCCTGCCCCCCGAATAACCCCTGCCTCCAATTAACCCCTGCCCCCCTGATTAACCCCTGCCCCCCTGATTAACCCCTGCTGCTGCAGGTTCTTTTATTTCTTTATCTCCTCCGCCACCTCCTGCCCCCCGGTGCCTGACAGCCCCCCTCTGCCCCTGATCATCCCCCAGCACCCCTGATCATCCCCCAGCACCCTTGATCCTCCCCCAGCACCCCCGATCTCCCCCAGCACCCCCGATCTCCCCCAGGACCCCCCGATCTCCCCCAGCACTCCCGATCATCCACCTGCTGTTACCTCTTCTGCGCTCCTCAGCCGCCTACTGCCTCCTGTGACTGAGAGCCACAGTAATCACCCTCATTAACCCCTGCCCCCCGATTAACCCCTGCCCCCCAATTAACCCCTGCCCCCCTGATTAACCCCTGCCCCCCTGATTAACCCCTGCTGCAGGTTCTTTTATTTCTTTATCTCCTCCGCCACCTCCTGCCCCCCCCGGTGCCTGACAGCCCCCCTCTGCCCCTGGTGATCCCCCAGCACCCCTGATCATCCCCCAGCACCCCTGATCATCCCCCAGCACCCTTGATCCTCCCCCAGCACCCCCGATCTCCCCCAGCACCCCCGATCATCCACCTGCTGATCCACATCTGCGAGCTCCTCAGCCGCCTACTGCCTCCTGTGCCTGAGAGCCCCCTCCTGTGTCCCAGTGATCACCCTCATTAACCTCTGCCCCCCTGATTAACCTCTGCCCCCCCTGATTAACCCCTGCCCCCCGATTAACCCCTGCCCCCTGATTAACCCCTGATTATCCCCTGCTGCTGCAGGTTTTTTTATTTCCTTATCTCCTCAGCCACCTCCTGCCCCCTGGTGCCTGACAGCCCCCCTCTGCCCCTGATCACCCCCCAGCACCCCTGATCACCCCCCAGCACCCCTGATCACCCCCCAGCACCCCTGATCACCCCCACTGTTGCTGCCGCCGCTGGTTCCGTCTCCACCTAATTCTCCTCAGCGCCCTCCTGCGCCTGACAGCCCCTTTCTGCCCCCGCGCGCCTGACAGTCCCCTCCTGCCCCCCGTGCGCCTGACAGTCCCCTCCTGCCCCCGTGCGCCTGACAGTCCCCTCCTGACAGCCCATTCTCCAGTAAAAAGTTTCACCAAACAGTCGCACATGCACACGCACATGCACACTATAATAAAGGATTTTTACACACGCACACACACCACATGCACAATGTCCCGCTCATCCCAGTCATCCCAGTCCCAAAGGGTCTACTCAGTTGAGGAGGCATATGAAATTATTGCCTCTGATACTGATAGTGAGAGAGATGACCCCACCTTTCTCTATTCCTCCCACGCTTCCTCTTCCAGCGACACAGACTTGCCACCACCGAGATGTCGCAGGACGAGAAATCGTCCGGAGCCCAGGGAGGAAGAGTCGGAGGCCTTAGAGGAAGAGTCGGGTATCTTGGAGGAAGTCTCACAGCCAAGTGTGAGTTTTCCCCAACCTAGTGCTAGTGACACCCAACCTAGCACTAGTGCTCCCTCCTGGACCCCCGTCCCTGAAAATTTTGCTCCACGGATTCCTAATTTTGTTCCCCAATCGGGAATCCAGTTTGAGACTGCCAACTTCAGGGAAATAGACTTTTTCAAAGTCTTTTTCTCGTAGTCAATCGTCAGTCTCATGGTGGAGCAAACAAACTTGTATGCCCAACAATTTTTGGCGGAACACCCAATTTCTTCATTCTCTACTTGGAGTCCTGTGGACTCTGTAGAAATGATTAAATATTGGGGACTGGTTCTTCACATGGAGATTGTGAAGAAACCAGAAATTCGCCAATACTGGAGTACTGATATTTTATATCAAACTCCAGTATTTGGCATGGTGATGACTCGGAAACGGTTTGAGGCTATTCATAAATTTCTTCATTTCAGGGACAACACTGAAATCCTTCCCCGCGATGACCCGAATTTTGACAGACTGTTCAAAATTCGGCCAGTCGTCGAACACTTCAACAACAAGTTTGCTGAAGTGTACATTCCCGAAAGGGAAATTTGTGTGGATGAATCCCTCATCCACTTCAAAGGGAGGCTTCAGTTACGTCAGTACCTGCCCAGCAAAAGGGCAAGGTACGGGATGAAACTCTACAAGCTGTGTGAGAGTACCTCAGGGTACACTCTCAGCTTTAGAGTTTACCAAGGAAAGGACAGTAGGATCCAGCCCCCAGAATGTCCACTTGCTTTGGGGGTGAGTGGGAAAATAGTGTGGGATTTGGTCCACCCTCTGCTTGATAAAGGTTACCATATGTACGTTGATAACTTTTATACAAGCATCACACTATTTCAATCCCTCTCTGCCAGAGCTACCGTCGCTTGCGGTACCGTGCGCAGAAACCAGAGGGGTCTCCCTTTGCCGCTAATTGAGCAGCCTCTCCGAAAGGGTGAGACTCGAGCCCAATGTAGCGGCAACATGCTTGTGGTCAAGTTCAAAGGCAAAAGAGATGTCTTTGTCTTGACCACAATCCATGGTCCCGGCACCACGGCCACCACCATTCGAGGTACCCCAGTACCGGTCCACAAACCGGACTGTGTCCTGGCGTACAACCATCACATGGGGGGGTTGATCTTTCTGATCAAGTCCTCCAGCCCTATAGTGCCATGCGGAAAGCGAAGGTGTGGTACAAAAAACTGGCTGTGTACCTCGTACAAATGGCACTGTATAACGCATGCGTGCTATCACGATGTGCAGGCCAGAACCACTCCTTCCTTGATTTCCAGAAGGCGGTGATAAAGGCCATGATTTTTGGAGAGGAGGACGGAGCGCGCCCCAGCACCCCTGGAACTCAAGTTTCCCGTATGGCACCAGGGCAACATTTTCCCCGTGAGGAGAGAAAAAAAAAGGTGCCGGGTATGCTATAAAAGGGGGACAAGAAGGGAAACTCGTTTCCAATGTGAAACGTGTCCCGACAAACCTGGACTGTGTTTGAATGAATGCTGCAGAATTCATCACACGTCCATGGACTAAACACATCCTGACACTCCACTACAGAACTCACCCACACCAGCCTGACATACACAACACCACACACCAACCTGACGTACACCACACCACACACACCAACCTGACGTACACTACACCACACACACCAACCTGATGTAGTATCAGGTTGGTATGTGTGGCGTAGTGTACGTCAGGTTGGTGTGTGTGTGGCATAGTGTACGTCAGGTTGGTGTGTGTGGTGTATACTATACCACACACAGCAACCTGACGTACACTACACTACACCACACACCAACCTGACGTACACTATGCCACACACACCAACCTGATGTAGTATCAGGTTGGTATGTGTGGCGTACTGTACGTCAGGTTGTTGTGTGTGTGTGGCATAGTGTACGTCAGGTTGGTGTGTGGTGTATACTATACCACACACAGCAACCTGACGTACACTACACTACACCACACCACACACCAACCTGACGGACACTACGCCACACACACCAACCTGATGTAGTATCAGGTTGGTATGTGTGGCGCAGTGTACGTCAGGTTGGTGTGTGTGTGGCGTAGTGTACATCAGGTTGGTGTGTGTGTGGTGTGTACTACACCACACACACCAACCTGACATACACTACACCACACACCAACCTGACGTACACTACGCCACACACACCAACCTGATGTATCAGATTGGTATGTATGGCGTAGTGTACGTCAGGTTGGTGTGTGTGTGTGGCATAGTGTACGTCAGGTTGGTGTGTGTGTGGTGTATACTATACCACACACACCAACCTGACGTACACCACACAACACATCAACCTGATGTACACTACGCCACACACACCAACCTGATGTAGTGTCAGGTTGGTATTTGTGGCGTAGTGTACGTCAGGTTGTTGTGTGTGTGTGGCATAGTGTACGTCAGGTTGGTGTGTGGTGTATACTATACCACACACACCAACCTGACGTACACTACACCACACACCAACCTGACGTACACTACGCCACACACACCAACCTGATGTAGTGTCAGGTTGGTATGTGTGGCGTAGTGTACGTCAGGTTGGTGTGTGTGTGGCGTAGTGTACGTCAGATTGGTGTGTGTGTGTGTGTGGTGTGTACTACACCACACACACCAACCTGACATACACTACACCACACACCAACCTGACGTACACTACGCCACACACACCAACCTGATGTAGTGTCAGGTTGGTATGTGTGGCGAAGTGTACGTCAGGTTGGTGTGTGTGTGTGGCGTAGTGTACGTCAGGTTGGTGTGTGTGTGGTGTATACTATAACACACACAACAACCTGACGTACACTACACTACACCACACCACACACCAACCTGACGCACACTACGCCACACACACCAACCTGACGTACACTACATACTTTCCATAAGCGACCTGGTGTCCGCTAATGATTGGAGCTAACTTTCCATTCAAAAAGTCAAATGGCGCTCCTTCCCTTCAGGGCCCTGCCGTGCACCCAAACAGTGGTTTATGACCACATATGAGGTATCAGTGTACTCAGGAGCAATTGCCCAACAAATTTTAGGATCCACTTTATCCTGTTGCCCATGAAAAAATGAAAAAGTGTAGGCAAAAATAAATTTTTTGTGAAAAAAAAGTACTTTTTCATGTTTACAGATCGATTTGTGAAGTACCTGGGGGTTCAAAGTTCTCACTATGTATCTAGATAAGTTCGTTGGGGTGTCTAGTTTCCAAAATGGGGTCACTTGTGGGGGTACTCCAATGTTTAGGCACACAGGGGCTCTCCAAACGCGACATGGTGTCCGCTAACTATTGGAGCTAATTTTCCATTCCAAAAGTCAAATGGCGCTCCTTCCCTCCAGGGCCCTGCCGTGCACCCAAACAGTGGTTTATGACCACATATGAGGTATCAGTGTACTCAGGAGAAATTGCCCAACAAATTTTAGGATCCATTTTATCCTGTTGCCCATGAAAAAATGAAAAAATGTAGGCAAAAAGAAATTTTTGGTGAAAAAAAAGTACTTTTTCATTTTTACAGATTATTTTTTTGTGAATTACATGGGGGTTCAAAGTGCACTATGCATCTAGATAAGTTCGTTGGGGTGTCTAGTTTCCAAAATGGGGTCACTTGTGGGGGTACTCCAATGTTTAGGCACACAGGGGCAGTCCAAACACGACATGGTGTCCGCTAACTATTGGAGCTAATTTTCCATTCCAAAAGTCAAATGGCGCTCCTTCCCTCCAGGGCCCTGCCGTGCGCCCAAACAGTGGTTTATGACTACATATGAGGTATCAGTGTACTCAGGAGAAATTGCCCAACAAATTTTAGGATCCATTTTATCCTGTTGCCCATGAAAAAATGAAAAAATGTAGGCAAAAAGAAATTTTTTGTGAAAAAAAAAGTACTTTTTCATTTTTACAGATCAATTTGTAAAGTTCCTGGGGGTTAAAAGTGCTCACTATGCATCTAGATAAGTTCGTTGGGGTGTCTAGTTTCCAAAATGGGGTCACTTGTGGGGGTACTCCAATGTTTAGGCACACAGGGGCAGTCCAAACACGACATGGTGTCCGCTAACTATTGGAACTAATTTTCCATTCCAAAAGTCAAATGGCGCTCCTTCCCTCCAGGGCCCTGCCGTGCGCCCAAACAGTGGTTTATGACCACATATGAGGTATCAGTGTACTCAGGAGAAATTGCCCAACAAATTTTAGGATCCATTTTATCCTGTTGCCCATGAAAAAATGAAAAAATGTAGGCAAAAAGAAATTTTTTGTGAAAAAAAAGTACTTTTTCATTTTTACAGATCAATTTGTAAAGTACCTGGGGGTTCAAAGTGCTCACTATGCATCTAGATAAGTTCGTTGGGGTGTCTAGTTTCCAAAATGGGGTCACTTGTGGGGGTACTCCAATATTTAGGCACACAGGGGCAGTCCAAACACGACATGGTGTCCGCTAACTATTGGAACTAATTTTCCATTCCAAAAGTCAAATGGCGCTCCTTCCCTCCAGGGCCCTGCCGTGCGCCCAAACAGTGGTTTATGACCACATATGAGGTATCAGTGTACTCAGGAGAAATTGCCCAACAAATTTTAGGATCCATTTTATCCTGTTGCCCATGAAAAAATGAAAAAATGTAGGCAAAAAGAAATTTTTTGTGAAAAAAAAAGTACTTTTTCATTTTTACAGATCAATTTGTAAAGTACCTGGGGGTTCAAAGTGCTCACTATGCATCTAGATAAGTTCGTTGGGGTGTCTAGTTTCCAAAATGGGGTCACTTGTGGGGGTACTCCAATGTTTAGGCACACAGGGGCAGTCCAAACACGACATGGTGTCCGCTAACTATTGGAGCTAATTTTCCATTTCAAAAGTCAAATGTCGCTCCTTCCCTTCAGAGCCCTGCCGTGCGCCCAAACAGTGGTTTATGACTACATATGAGGTATCAGTGTACTCAGGAGAAATTGCCCAACAAATTTTAGGATCCATTTTATCCTGTTGCCCATGAAAAAATGAAAAAATGTAGGCAAAAAGAAATTTTTGGTGAAAAAAAAAGTACTTTTTCATTTTTACAGATTAATTTGTGAATTACATGGGGGTTCAAAGTGCACTATGCATCTAGATAAGTTCGTTGGGGTGTCTAGTTTCCAAAATGGGGTCACTTGTGGGGGTACTCCAATGTTTAGGCACACAGGGGCAGTCCAAACACGACATGGTGTCCGCTAACTATTGGAGCTAATTTTCCATTTCAAAAGTCAAATGGTGCTCCTTCCCTCCAGGGCCCTGCTGTGCGCCCAAACAGTGGTTTATGACTACATATGAGGTATCAGTGTACTCAGGAGAAATTGCCCAACAAATTTTAGGATCCATTTTATCCTGTTGCCCATGAAAAAATGAAAAAATGTAGGCAAAAAGAAATTTTTGGTGAAAAAAAAAGTACTTTTTCATTTTTACAGATCAATTTGTAAAGTACCTGGGGGTTAAAAGTGCTCACTATGCATCTAGATAAGTTCGTTGGGGTGTCTAGTTTCCAAAATGGGGTCACTTGTGGGGGTACTCCAATGTTTAGGCACACAGGGGCAGTCCAAACACGACATGGTGTCCGCTAACTATTGGAGCTAATTTTCCATTTCAAAAGTCAAATGTCGCTCCTTCCCTTCAGAGCCCTGCCGTGCGCCCAAACAGTGGTTTATGACTACATATGAGGTATCAGTGTACTCAGGAGAAATTGCCCAACAAATTTTAGGATCCATTTTATCCTGTTGCCCATGAAAAAATGAAAAAATGTAGGCAAAAAGAAATTTTTGGTGAAAAAAAAAGTACTTTTTCATTTTTACAGATTAATTTGTGAATTACATGGGGGTTCAAAGTGCACTATGCATCTAGATAAGTTCGTTGGGGTGTCTAGTTTCCAAAATGGGGTCACTTGTGGGGGTACTCCAATGTTTAGGCACACAGGGGCAGTCCAAACACGACATGGTGTCCGCTAACTATTGGAGCTAATTTTCCATTCCAAAAGTCAAATGGTGCTCCTTCCCTCCAGGGCCCTGCTGTGCGCCCAAACAGTGGTTTATGACTACATATGAGGTATCAGTGTACTCAGGAGAAATTGCCCAACAAATTTTAGGATCCATTTTATCCTGTTGCCCATGAAAAAATGAAAAAATGTAGGCAAAAAGAAATTTTTTGTGAAAAAAAAAGTACTTTTTCATTTTTACAGATCAATTTGTAAAGTACCTGGGGGTTAAAAGTGCTCACTATGCATCTAGATAAGTTCGTTGGGGTGTCTAGTTTCCAAAATGGGGTCACTTGTGGGGGTACTCCAATGTTTAGGCACACAGGGGCAGTCCAAACACGACATGGTGTCCGCTAACTATTGGAACTAATTTTCCATTCCAAAAGTCAAATGGCGCTCCTTCCCTCCAGGGCCCTGCCGTGCGCCCAAACAGTGGTTTATGACCACATATGAGGTATCAGTGTACTCAGGAGAAATTGCCCAACAAATTTTAGGATCCATTTTATCCTGTTGCCCATGAAAAAATGAAAAAATGTAGGCAAAAAGAAATTTTTTGTGAAAAAAAAGTACTTTTTCATTTTTACAGATCAATTTGTAAAGTACCTGGGGGTTCAAAGTGCTCACTATGCATCTAGGTAAGTTCGTTGGGGTGTCTAGTTTCCAAAATGGGGTCACTTGTGGGGGTACTCCAATATTTAGGCACACAGGGGCAGTCCAAACACGACATGGTGTCCGCTAACTATTGGAACTAATTTTCCATTCCAAAAGTCAAATGGCGCTCCTTCCCTCCAGGGCCCTGCCGTGCGCCCAAACAGTGGTTTATGACCACATATGAGGTATCAGTGTACTCAGGAGAAATTGCCCAACAAATTTTAGGATCCATTTTATCCTGTTGCCCATGAAAAAATGAAAAAATGTAGGCAAAAAGAAATTTTTTGTGAAAAAAAAAGTACTTTTTCATTTTTACAGATCAATTTGTAAAGTACCTGGGGGTTCAAAGTGCTCACTATGCATCTAGATAAGTTTGTTGGGGTGTCTAGTTTCCAAAATGGGGTCACTTGTGGGGGTACTCCAATGTTTAGGCACACAGGGGCAGTCCAAACACGACATGGTGTCCGCTAACTATTGGAGCTAATTTTCCATTTCAAAAGTCAAATGTCGCTCCTTCCCTTCAGAGCCCTGCCGTGCGCCCAAACAGTGGTTTATGACTACATATGAGGTATCAGTGTACTCAGGAGAAATTGCCCAACAAATTTTAGGATCCATTTTATCCTGTTGCCCATGAAAAAATGAAAAAATGTAGGCAAAAAGAAATTTTTGGTGAAAAAAAAAGTACTTTTTCATTTTTACAGATCAATTTGTAAAGTACCTGGGGGTTCAAAGTGCTCACTATGCATCTAGATAAGTTCGTTGGGGTGTCTAGTTTCCAAAATGGGGTCACTTGTGGGGGTACTCCAATGTTTAGGCACACAGGGGCAGTCCAAACACGACATGGTGTCCGCTAACTATTGGAGCTAATTTTCTATTTCAAAAGTCAAATGGCGCTCCTTCCCTTCAAGGCCCTGCCGTGCGCCCAAACAGTGGTTTATGACTACATATGAGGTATCAGTGTACTCAGGAGAAATTGCTCAACAAATTTTAGGATCCATTTTATCCTGTTGCCCAGGTGAAAATGAAAACATTGATGCTAAAAAAAAAATTTTGTTGGAAAAATTAAAATGTCCTTTTTTTCCTTCCACGTTGCTTTAGTTCCTGTGAAGCACCTGAAGGGTTAATAATCTTCTTAAATGTAGTTTTGAGTAGCTTGAGGGGTGCAGTTTTTAGAATGGTGTCACTTTTGGGTATTTTCTGCCATATAGACCCCTCAAAGTGACTTTAAATGTGAGGTGGTCCCTAAAAAAAATGGTTTTGTAAATTTTGTTGTAAAAATGAGAAATCACTGGTTAACTTTTAACCCTTATAACTCCCTAACAAAAAAAAATGTTGTTTACAAAATTGTGCTGATGTAAAGTAGACATGTTGGAAATGTTATTTATTAACTAGTTTGTGTCACATAACTCTCTGGTTTAACAGAATAAAAATTAAAAAATTGAAAATTGCAAAATTTTCAAAATTTTCGCTAAATTTCAATTTTTTTCACAAATAAACGCAAAAATTTTCACCCTAAATTTACCACTAACATGAAGCCCAATATGTCACGAAAAAACAATCTCAGAATCGCTAAGATGCGTTGAAGCATTCCTGAGTTCCTCATAAAGGGACACTGGTCAGAAATGCAAAAAATGGCCAGGTCATTAAGGTCAAAATAGGCTGGGTCATGAAGGGGTTAAGTCAATATCCAGCTCTTTACGAGTTTACAGATATGACAAAGGAAATACCAAGGCCAGGTATCCATCCACAGACAGCTGTTTCGGGGTGTTGCCCCTCATCAGTGTGGAGTAGGATTCTGGCTAGGTGGGAGCAATGCCTAGTAGACCAACATCACGAAACAATCACTGACCTCAGGGAGACCAGTCAAAGAAAACACTGCGGCAGCCGGCAAAGGCGCTCAATCACAGTGAAATCCTAGGTGCTTTGCTCCCTGGGAAATACGAATATGCAAATAAAGTCTGTGGAGCATCATTTAAGAGTCTCAAACACGGGACTAGCCAGATCTTCCTCAAGGGAAGGACCAAGTCAAGGGGCGGCTCCTTTTGGAAAACACCATTACCACCATATTAAGTGACCCTTTAAGTCAATATCCAGCTCTTTACGAGTTTACAGATATGACAGATATGACTGCTAAAACCATGTAGCTTCTTGGTTCTATGTTCCACATGGAAGCCAAAATCCTAATGGCTAGAAACCAGGGGGTAATGCAAGCATTTTTCCCCTTTTTCTCCCTCATCCACCTGAGTAGGGCACTAACAGATAGTATTGTAATGGTAATGTGTCCACTGCCCACTTTATGGCCAAGCATTCATTTTCTACGATGGAATAATTCTTCTTATTTGCCGACAACTTCCTACTCAGAGATCGGGGTGCTCCTCCCCGTGTTTCACCTGAGAAAGGAATGCTCCTAAAACAACTTCTGAGACATTTTACTGGAGTGCAAACTCCTTCTTAATCTTGGGGGGCAACCAGAACCAGCTGCTTACCCATCAACTACTATCAGTTCTTATATGCAAATAAAGTCCGTGGAGCCTCATTTAAGAGTCTCAAACACGGGACTAGCCAGATCTTCCTCCAGGGAAGGACCCAGCCAAGGAGTGGCTCCTTTCAGAAACTACCATTACCACCATATTAAGTGGCCCTTTAAGTCAATATCCAGCTCTTTACGAGTTTACAGATATGACAAGGGAAATATCAAGGCCAGGTATCCATCCACAGACAGCTGTTTCGGGGTGTTTCCCCTCATCAGTGTGGAGTAGGATTCTGGCTAAGTGGGAGCAATGCCTAGTAAACCAACATCACGAAACAATCACTGACCTCAGGGAGACCAGTTAAAGAAAACACTGCGGCAGCCGGCAAAGGCGCTCAATCAGTGAAATCCTAGGTGCATTGCTCCCTGGGAAATACGAATATGCAAATAAAGTCCGTGGAGCCTCATTTAAGAGTCTCAAACATGGGACTAGCCAGATCTTCCTCCAGGGAAGGACCCAGCCAAGGAGTGGCTCCTTTCGGAAACCACCATTACCACCATATTAGGTGGATTTCACTGATTGAGCGCCTTTGCCGGCTGCCGCAGTGTTTTCTTTGACTGGTCTCCCTGAGGTCAGTGATTGTTTCGTGACTATTGTCATGATCCAGCGGGATCTGACAGTTTAAATGCACAAAGTGAACTTTTTTTCCTTATGCTTGGTGCCAAAGTGTGATGTGATTGCCCCCGGTGGCCATTAGAATTATTACAAGTGGTGTTTCATTCTAAGTTGCCCGGTGATGGTGAGTGGTATGCACCTTAGTTTTAGGGTTAATGTGCACGCAATTACAAATCAGGTGTTAGGCTCTATAAAAGGGAGGCAGGTGGGTTCAATCACTGTTGGTGATATTGTGTTTGTCATTTGGGAAGCAAGCCTGGGTGAGGAAGGAGCTGAGCATGAGTCCTGCGCAGCCCAGCCAGAGGGGACGAGTGGCAGCTAGGTGGTCTGCAAGAAGGGCTGGCATGACGTGGTGGAGTCACAGTTTATGGTGTCGGCAGGAAGTGCTTGCATGGCTTGGTGGAGTGACGACTATGGAGAGAGTTGCACTCAGCATGCGGGACTTGGTTGCTGAGAGCTGGACTCAAGCATGCTGGACTTCTTGGGCAGGAGTTGAACTCATCTTTGGGACTCTGTTACTGGACAGCTGCAATGGGTGGTGGACTCTGCTCCAAGGCTGCACTATGGTGAAGGATCCAGTTATGGTGATGGATCTGGGTGGAGAAGATGCACACAGGTGGTGGACTCTGTTGCTAGGAGCGTACACAACAGAGCAAAGCTAAGTGGTGTTTCCCCTGTATTGTTATTTTCCCTCATGTGTGTTTAGTGCAGTGGTGGGATTAGTTTCCGCACCGACCAATTCCCTAGTGAGGGTTTAGGTCAGGACGAGCTAGGGTTTTTAGGTTCCTGTTGCGCGCCCGGTGCGGAACCGGCTTAAGGAACGTTAGGAGTGCAGGGACACTGGCTCAAGGGAGCTCAGGAGGTCTCCACTTACCTATTCCCTATCGCAGGGCCCACCATTGCTAATGTTTCCCAGGTTTCCCTTATTGTTTAAATTCGCCTTACTGGAGGCGGGGTTTACAGACTTGTATATACGTGTAATGTCTAAATTCGCCAGTTGGAGGCGGTGTATCCAGCTGCACGTGTTTATTATTTAAATTCGCCCCACTGGACCCACTGGAGGCGGTGTATCCAGGGTCACGTGCGTCACATGGGTTCGCCTTGCGGTACTCGCTGCATCCAGACACACGTGACCGTGACAACTATCAGTTCTTGAAAGACCATCTGCGCATCCGCAGTCAATCTGGCCATAGCTGATTTTATCCCCTTAAGGAGGTCAGTCAGGGGTGCAGCCATCATAGCAAAGTTTGGGAGGAATCTCCTGTAGTACTGCACGATTCCCAGAAAGACTCTAACTTGCTTCTTTGAGAGTGGTCTTGGCCAGTTTTGGATTGCGTCCACTTTACTGATCTGGGGTTTGATCTCACCTTTACCTGCCACCTATCCTAGGTATTTGCCCTCTTCTCTCCCCATGGCACATTTTTTTGGATTTATAGAAAGTCCCGAGAGCATCAAGCATCGCTGCAGCGTAATTCTTATGGGGTGCGAGGACCCGGTCCATGGTCCTCTGGAATATCGCCGGGGCTCCTTGTAAACCAACAAGCATCCAGACGTATTGGATGCATTCATCGGGTGTAGAGATAGTAATATTCTCCTTGCCTTCTTTAGACATGGGTAATTGCCAATATCCCTTCTTCTTGGCTTCTTTTGACATGGGTAATTGCCAATATCCCTTCGTTAAATCCAAGGTGGTTACATACCTTGTCAGCCCAAGTCTCTTTGATCAGGTCATCGACTCACTGCATCATACACTTGTGGCCAAAAGAATTGACACCCCTGCAATTCTGTCAGATAATACTCAGTTTCTTCCTGAAAATGATTGCAAACACAAATTCTTTGGTATTATTATCTTCATTTAATTTGTCTTAAATGAAAAAATACAAAAGAGAATGAAGCAAAAAGCAAAACATTGATTATTTCACACAAAACTCCAAAAATGGGCCAGACAAAAGTATTGGCACCCTCAGCCTAAATACAACCTTTAGCCAAAATAACTGCGACCAACCGCTTCCGGTAACCATCAATGAGTTTCTTACAATGCTCTGCTGGAATTTTAGACCATTCTTCTTTGGCAAACTGCTCCAGGTCCCTGATATTAGAAGGGTGCCTTCTCCAAACTGCCATTTTTAAATCTCTCCACAGGTGTTCTATGGGATTTAGGTCTGGACTCATTGCTGTCCACCTTAGAAGTCTCCAGTGCTTTCTCTCAAACCATTTTCTAGTGCTTTTTGAAGTGTGTTTTGGGTCATTGTCCTGCTGGAAGACCCATGACCTCTGAGGGAGACCCAGCTTTCTCACACTGGGCCCTACATTATGCTGCAAAATTTGTTGGTAGCCTTCTGACTTCATAATGCCATGCACACGGTCAAGCAGTCCAGTGCCAGAGGCAGCAAAGCAATCCCAAAACATCAGGGAACCTCCACCATGTTTTACTGTAGGGACCGTGTTATTTTCTTTGAATGCCTCTTTTTTTCTCCTGTAAACTCCATGTTGATGCCTTTGCCCAAAAAGCTCTTCTTTTGTCTCATCTAACCAGAGAACATTCTTCCAAAACGTTTTAGGCTTTATCGGGTAAGTTTTGGCAAACTCCAGCCTGGCTTTTTTATGTCTCGGGGTAAGAAGTGGGGTCCTCCTGGGTCTCCTACCATACAGTCCCTTTTCATTCAGATGCCGACAGATAGTACGGGTTGACACTGTTGTACCCTCGGACTGCAGGGCAGCTTGAACTTGTTTGGATGTTAGTCGAGCTTCTTTATCCAACATCCGCACAATCTTGTGTTGAAATCTCTTGTCAATTTTTCTTTTCCATCCACATCTAGGGAGGCTAGTCACAGTGCCATGGGCTTTAAACTTCTTGATGACACTGCGCACGGTAGACACAGGAACATTCAGGTCTTTGGAGATGGACTTGTAGCCTTGAGATTGCTCATGCTTTGTCAAAATTTGGTTTCTCAAGTCCTCAGACAGTTCTTTGGTCTTCTTTCTTTTCTCCATGCTCAATGTGGTACACACAAGGACACAGGACAGAGGTTGAGTCAACTTTATTCCATGTCAACTGGCTGCAAGTGTGATTTAGTTATTGCCAACACCTGTTAGGTGCCACAGGTAAGTTACAGGTGCTGTTAATTACACAAATTAGAGAAGCATCACACAATTTTTTGAAGAGTGCCAATACTTTTGTCCACCCTCTTTTTTATGTTTGGTGTGGAATTATATCCAATTTGGCTTTAGGACAATTCTTTTTGTGTTTTTTCATTTAACACAAATTAAATGAAGATATTAATACCAAAGAATTTGTGTTTGCAATAATTTTCAGGAAGAAACTGAGTATTATCTGACAGAATTGCAGAGGTGTCAATGCTTTTGGCCACAACTGTATATGCATCGAACTTGGAGACTTCATTTAGAGATTCAGCATATGCTTCATTTCCTTGTAAATCAGCACTCGCCGTGCCTCGGGAATTCGATAGGGCTTCAAGTTCACCCACATGTGGCATTCCATCAGAACATCATGTTCTATGACCTTTGTACACCCTGGAAAATCTGAGAACAGGTCCCTGTTCTGCTGCCTCAACTCCCGATACTGATGTTTTTGGACCTTCAACAGTGTCTTCGCTACTGCAACTTCTTCAACATCTGCTTCTGGCTTGACCAGCAAACACAGAGATTCAATGGACTCCATGACTTGCCATGGCTTGATAAGATTGATGTGGTACACATAGTACAATTTTCATCTGCCTGGGTGTGAATCTTGTAGTTCACTTCACCAAGCTCTCCACCACCTCATAGGGGACTTGCTATTTGGCCAAGAACTTACTTTCCATTGTGGGAATTAGTACGAGTACTCGGTCCCCGTAGCTGAACTTCCTCACTCTGGCTGACCAGATGTAGACACTAGATTGAACCTCTAGAGATGTCCTTTTACGATGGGCATCACCTTCACAATCCTCTCCTGCATCTGGGTGATGTGCTCAATGAAGCTCCAGTGGGGGGGTGACTTTGGATTCCCAGGTTTCCTTTACTAAATCAAGAAGACCTTGGGGATATCAACCATACAGAAGTTCAAACGGAGAGAATCCGATAGAGCTTTGTAGAACCTCCTGGATATAAAGCAATAGATGAGGCAAGAGACAGTCCCAGTCGTGACCATCCTTCTCTTCAATGTGTTATTGAAACTTTCCACAAGGCCATTCATCTGGGGATGGTACATGGATGTCTTCAATTGTGTAATTTGCAGGGCCTTACATAGTTCCCTCATCACCTTATTCATACAGAGTGTTCCTTGGTCATCAGTATCTCCTTCTATAAGCAGGCGCTGGCCTCTCTGACCTTTCTCGGCGCCTATGCACTGCAGTACTTTGCACTGCCCTCAACAGGGCAGAGAAGTGCGCCTGCGCAGAGGCGCGATTCCGAAGATCAATGAAGCAAGAAGGAGGGTGGCGGCGCAAGAAGATGGTAAGCTCCATACCTGCGACAGCCATCGGATCGGACCACACTGAACCTCCCTCACGGATGAGTATAATAAAACTTATTTTTCTTATCTTGCAGGTCCCATCGGGGGCTTATCTACAGCATTGTACAATGCTGTGGATAAGCCCTGAAAGGCAGTGGCCCCGTCTTATAACGGCCAAAACAGGTGACAGGTTCGCTTTAAGATTTTCTGGTGACATCTAGGCCAATAGAACAATCGCATAACCCATTTTGAGTTTTGTCCATGACCAGATGGCCACCCAAGACATTTGAATGGGCCATGTCCATCATCCTCCTTCTATAGGGTCCTTGTACCAACAGTTGCTCCATTATTTCCTCTCTGAACTTAGTAACCCGGTACAATAAATCCCCACTCAACATAAAATATGGAAACCTGGTGTCAGCCCCTGGCTCCTGCGCTATACCATTTATGACTATTACATTATTCAAAGCCTCCTTTAGACTTGGGTCCCTATGTTGGGCAGACTCAACATTTTTTCCGGTCACCTCTAACTCAGGAATGTCGACCTCAGTAGAAACTATCCCCTACAAGGGCACAGAAGGGAAACACGTCAGACTCTGAGTGTGTTGACACTTCTTTAGGGGCGACCCGTTTCTTATCTAAGCAACTGAGCACTGTCCCTCTACCCCACAAGTCCCAAAACAAACAAAACTTTCGGCCTATGATAATGGGGTGCAATAGGTCCTGGAACATGCCGATCTTGTGGGACTCAGTACCTCAGGCCCTTTCAATGTCCACTCTAGCCACTGGATAGTCTTTAGCATCCCCGTGAATGCAACGGACACCAACCTACTTCCTAGGGATCAGCTGGAGAGGAGGTGTGGCCCTCACGAGGGTTACGCTCCCTGAGTCTAGCAGTCCAGTCACTTACCGACCATTCACCTTAATGGGAGAAGCTTGTGGCCCCTCGCTGGGTGGACAGGTCACACTGAAGGCCAGATATGCAAAGTATGAACAGCAGCGACCCAGGCTACAATCCATCTGCTCTGTGGTCAGGAGGTAACGGTGGGCTATATGGCCTAGGCTGTGAAATTTCCAGCATATAATATCGCCAGCTGGGACCTTCAGCATAACCTCCCCCGAAACCTTTGGACGCCACACCCCTTTATGGGCATCTGCCCCCTGTTGAGACCCCCAGTATGAAGTGGGCTGCCTCCCCAGTGAACACTTGACCCCATGATACCTTTTTACCAGTCTGACCAGGTCATCGGCATTCCGGGAATCATCCTGGGCAACCCAAGTCTATAATGGCCTCAGAAAGGAGTGCACGAGCTGGTACATTAACACTCACTCTACCATCTGTGCAGGCATAGAGGACTCTGGCTGCAACCATTTTTGGACCAGGTGCAACAAATCAAATATTTGGGAGCAAGGGTTTTGTCACAGTGCTAAGCTCAGTGGTGGACCTGATGTGCCGTGAAAGTCATTGTCACCTGCAAGAGCGACAAAATTTCTGTTTTGTATATTCCTTGACATCTTGTAAGGCTAATTCATAGAAGGCCTTCTGGGGCTCCCCGTATGGCGCCAGCACTTCTGCTCATTGCTCTGGCAGGAGTTTCTCCCTGTCAGCGACCTTTTCAAAAACGATCAAAAAGGCCTCTATGTGGTCCCTCTCTGTCATTTTCTGCAGGGCTCTCCTTATCACCGTCGAGATGGAAAAATCATCAGCTGACCTTGGAGTCGAAGCTGCCGCTGTGCCGCAAACTGCCTCTGTGAGAAAGTCCAACTGCTGCTGTTGTATCTATTGCATAAGCAGCTTATTCGTCTCCTGTTGCACCAGCTGTTGTGGTTGGTGCTGCTGCTGTAAATGGGTTTGCACCATGTGTTTAACAAGGCCATCCATGATGTCTGGCATTGCTTGCTGGCTTATGGGTGCCATCACCCAAGATATGCAGTACCTCATAAGCAGTCACACATGTTCCCAGGGAACGCTGCCCGCACATCTAACACCAATTGTGGGAATGCTACTCACTTGTATGGTGAGGTAACACAGAAACTGTTTCCATTTAAATGTCCAGGCTGGTTTCTTTGTGCTACATAAGCAAGCCACAAGCATAAGAAAATAAATGGCCTTTCAGTGCAGGCAAAACAAAGTTATCAGTTCCAACAATGGCACTTTAGAGACAGTCCAGGACATACAGGGTGGATAGCATCAAATATATAGGTCAGTCTGGAGATAAAACACAGGAGGCCTTCTAATCTCCACACACACAGACCATTTGTCAAACAGACTCCATTTTACCCTAAAGGTACTGTCACACTTAGCGATGCACCAGCGATCCCGACCAGCGATATGACCCGGTCAGGATCGCTGGTGCATCGCTAAGTGGTCGCTAGTGAGCTGCCACACAGGCAGATCTCACCAGCGACATTGCAGGGGTCGGGGGTCGCTACTTACCTGTCACACTAGGCGATCCTGACGTCCTCCCGCCCGGCTCCATGCTCGTCGCTCGTCTCTCCGCAAGAAGTGCCGCAGGAAGCCGCCGACAAGAAACAGTCCTGGACGTTCTGGCGCGATCAGCGATAACCAGCGGGGGAGCGGGTCGTAGGTAAGTATCACACACAGCGATATCGCTAGCAATATCGCTATAACGTCACAAGTTATAGCGATATTGCTAGCGATATCGCTAAGTGTGACAGTACCTTAAGAACCAGAGCCATGGGTGGGCTATGTGGGCAGTCGGACCCGTCCATCTCCAGGCTGCCCATAAAACAAGGTCAAGATGCGCAAAACAAGCCCCTTAGTGCTATGTGCACAAGAACATTACTCCAGGTTTACATCACGGAGGACAACAACCTCTGTGATACATACCTCCCATCAACTATGTGTCCTGTAGACATCTTTCTTAGACCGAACAAGGAGTTAATGGCTGAAATTCCTGCACACATGGATACATCCACCGTGAAGTAAATGAAGGTGCAGCTTCCTTCATGCACATACACTGCCATCATCATTCGTCTAAGTGACACAGAACTTGCTCTCTTTAGAGGGTGCAGAAAGATCAAATATAAGCCCCCTCAGTCTTGTTTTCTAGGATATTCACTGCTGTGCTGCATGGATTAATAAGTATAATGTTTGGTTGCTCAGTTTTGTCTTTCGGCAGTGGATGGACATCAGCCACAGTGTATGTGCTGCCTGGAGGTCAGGAGATTATCTTTGTGTGCAGAATTATTGTGCAACTAAATGGAAAGTTAGATGCTCCAAACATGGAGTCTGTCAGCTTCTTCATCTGTTGGCAATCCAGTTTCCTTCACTGTCAGTCTCCCGGTTAAGAAGAGCCCACACACACACGGCTCCACTCTGTGCACCTCGTACACACGCGGCTTCGCTCCGTACACCTCGTAAGTGTAAGGGAGGGACAGGACTGTAGTCGTGACCTGAATAACTGCTATATCCATGTCCAGTCCTTCCTCTACAGAAAACTGGACTCTTCTCTTCATCATACCTGTGTCTCCAGATCCAGCTTCCTCTGGGCACTTCCGAGGTGACGACGGTCCCTGTTCCAGGCGACCTCCATCAATAGAGACACAGTCCAACTTAACTTTAACACTTTCTTTACTGAGTACTTCACACATTACATCCACAGATGGTACATCAAGACATTTACTTGTTTCCTCATCTTTCACCTTCTGGCTGTCGCTTCTGTGCAGTACACGCCTGGACCGAACTGTCCTAGACAGCTCCCCAGTTCCTTCCTGGCCTGACCTAGCCATGATGACAATTCCTTCTGTCTGTTTTGTCCCAGACTCAAACTCACCAGTCACCAAGTTTGGTTGCCTCTGGTAAAGCATCCGGCCCGTCTGTACCAATCTCGTCGAAGCTCCAACTTCCTTCAATTCAGCTGTCCAACCAATTCCTGCTATAAAAGCATCTGCCCAGGTGATAAGTTGCCACATTCTTCCCTTAAATGTTATGGGACTGCCAAGCTGTCCGGGCCTATAGCCCATGTGGACACTAGGGCACCCAGGCCCCATCTGGCCTAACTTCCTAACCAACTCTCCTTTTACTACCCAGCAGCCCCTCCCACAATTAGCCCTCTATAACCATCCTATCAACTGTATCTATCAGGCCCACTAGTATGCACCTATGTCACGCTCGCGCCTTGGCTGAATGGCGCGAGCCGGGGGGTCTGTGGCCCCACTGTGCCATAAACCAGACTACCCTGGAAGGAGCGTGACTACGACAGCTACCTCGGTCTTCACTGGAGCCTCTGATGGTGAGGTCAGGCTTGTGCGGCAGTCGGGTGCCACTCAAGGGTGGTGTCTGGCTTTGGCTGCTGGTCCCACTCGGGGACAACTCACTTTGATAGAAGCTATAGACAGGCAGGCAGGTAGACACGACAGACACAGCTGAGACACTGGGCAAGCAGGCGTGGCTTGGAGACACAGGGCAAGCGGGTATGGCTTGGAGACGCAGGGCAGGCGGGCACGGCTTGGAGACGCAGGACAGGCGGGCATGGCTTGGAGACACAGGACAGGCGGGCACAGCTTGGAGACACAGGACAGGCGGGCACAGCTTGGAGACACAGGACAGGCGGGCACGGCTTGGAGACACAGGACAGGCGGGCACGGCTTGGAGACACAGGACAGACCGGCGTGGTATGAGAAGGGACAGGTAGGTACCTGTTCACACAGCAGGTGCAGATGTAGGCAGGAGGGAGTGGTGTATGTTGGAACAGGATTTGGACCTGTTCACACAGGAGGTGCAGGTATGGATATAGGCAGGAGTGCGGAGTAGGCGGAGCCGCAGGAGTGCGGAGTAGAGCTGAACCTCAAGGTCTGTGGAGAAACTGCAGCAAGAAGTTCTGCAGCAGCAGAGAAGACAGAGCTGCAAGGGTGCAGATGCACAGAGCTGCAAGGGTGCAGATGCACAGACAGAGCTGCAAGGGTGCAGATGCACAGACGGAGCTGCAAGGGAGCAGATGCACAGACGGAGCTGCAAGGGTGCAGATGCACAGACGGAGCTGCAAGGCTGCAGATGCACAGACAGGGAGGACACAAGGAAAGTCACAGCAAGGAAGGACGCCACAGACAAGGAGAAAGGGAGAATAAGGTAGGACAGAGTACAGACAAGGTACTGGGACCAAGACTCAAGGGCCAGGATATTTAGCCTCCTGGCAGGCAGACAAGGTACAAAGAAAGACAAGAAGTATTCCTCCAGAGAAGGAGGAAATACACAGGCCAGGGCCTGGCTTCCTCAGCAGCAAGATACTGAGATTAGACATTACACAGGAAATGTTTCAGTGGGTGTGGCGGAACTAAATAGTCAAGGGCTATAGATGATTGGTCAGGGACAGATTAGACAGGTGCACCCTGACTACATAAGAACCAGAGAGTTCTGTCGCCACCCCCCTATACACACATAGCCAGGAAACATAGGAGAGCAGAGGCACAGAGCACAGGGCTGGCAATAGACAGAATTCACAGCATGACCCGGAGCAATGAGTAAGTTGATGTGCGGGGGATGGGAGGCCATGCAGTGACGCCAGCAGGGTTGTTAGACCCTATCTTGTGGCCCTCAACAGAACTACACTTACCTGTGTCAATAGGAACTACAGTGCCTTGCAAAAGTATTCAGCTCCCTGGAACTATTCAACCTTTTCCCACATATGCTTCAAACATAAAGATACCAAATGTAAATTTTTGGTGAAGAATCAACAAGTGGAACATAATTGTGAAGCTGAACGAAATTTATTGCTTATTTTAAATTTTTGTGGAAAGTCGAAAACTGAAAAGTGGGGCGTGCAATATTATTCAGCCCCTTTACTTTCAGTGCAGCAAACGCACTCCAGAAGTTCATTGTGGATCTCTGAATGATCCAATGTTGTCCTAAATGACTAATGATGATAAATATAATCCACCTGTGTGTAATCAAGTCTCCGTATAAATGTACCTGCTCTGTGATAGTCTCAGGGTTCTGTTTGAAGCATAGAGAGCATCATGAAGACTAAGGAACACTACAGGGAGGTCCGTGATACTGTTGTGGAGAAGTTTAAAGCTGGATTTGGATACAAAATGATTTCCACAACTTTAAACATCCTAAGGAGCACTGTGCAAGCGATCATATTGAAATGGAAGGAGTATCATACCACTGCAAATCTACCAAGACCCGGCCGTCCCTCTAGACTTTCATCTCAAACAAGGAGAAGACTGATCATAGATGCAGCCAAGAGGCCCATGATCACTCTGGATGAACTTCAGGCATCTACAGCTGAGGTGGGACAGTCTGTCCATAGGACAACAATCAGTCGTACACTGCACAAATCTGGCCTTTATGGAAGAGTGGCAAGAAGAAAGCCATTTCTCAAAGATATCCATAAAAAGTGTCGTTTAAAGTTTGCAACAAGCCACCTGGGAGACACACCAAACATGTGGAAGAAGGTGCTCTGGTCAGATGAAACCAAAATAGACCTTTTTGGCAACAATGCCAAATGATATGTTTGGTGTAAAAGCAACACAGCTCATCACCCTGAATACACCATCCCCACTGTCAAACAGTGGTGGTGGCAGCATCATGGTTTGGGCCTGCTTTTCTTCAGCAGAGACTGGGAAGATTGTTAAAATTGATGGGAAGATGGATGGAGCCAAATACAGGACCATTCTTGAAGAAAACCTGTTGGAGTCTGGAAAAGACCTGGGACTGGGACGGAGAATTGTCTTCCAACAAGACAATGATCCCAAACATAAAGCCAAATCTACAATGGAATGATTCACAAATAAACGTATCCAGGTGTTAGAATGGCCAAGTCAAAGTCCAGACCTGAATCCAATTGAGAATCTGTGGAAAGAGCTGAAAACTGCTGTTCACAAATGCCAGTGGAGTTTTAGTCTTCCAATTAGAAATCGTCCAGACCTGAATAAGTAAGATCTTTCTTTATTTGGTCATGCCGGCACGGAGAGAGAATGACGACCACACTAGGTGTGGGCCGTCCTCTGTCTGACTCTACATATTCTTAAGAGTTTAAATAGCAGAGCCGAAAAGGTGTTCTAAACTACTGCGTTTGCAGAAATAGTACATACAATAAGCTTAGGTGTTAGCAATCCTTATCTACGTTACCAGAGAAGTTAAGCAAGACAAGGAAAGCCAGCTAAGGCCTCTTTCACACATCAGGTTTTCGCCGTCAGGCGCGATCCGGCGCTTTTGACAGAAACCAGATCCGGCGAAATGCAATGCCAGATCCGGTTTCCCCCCCATTGACTTGCATTTGCGCCGGATCGCGCCGGATGGCCATGCGTTTCATCCGGTTTTCGCCGGATCCGGCAATGTGTCGCAATGTGTCGCGATCCGGCGTCTGGAAAAAACGTCTACTGTAACGTTTTTTGTCTCCGGCGGAAAAGCCGTACCCGCCGGATCCGGCGCGTCCGGCTTTTTCACACAATGAAAGCCTATGAGCGCCGCAATGCGCCGGATCCGGTTTTTTTGGTCTGAGCATGCTCAGTAGCTCTGCCCACAGGAGATATATAAAAGCAAGACAATGGGACCCTCAGCCACACCCAACATGCCACCCAAGCCAAGAACCAGGAGCAGGAGAAGGCAGCAGACATCTGCAGCAGCAGCACCATCAGCACCACCCCAAATGGAGCAGCATGCTGAACGGGAGGGGAGTCCAGAAGCAGATGAGAGACGGTAATTATCAAATCCCCCATTCCTCCAAACTAGGGCCATGGAATATCAAGATATTCATTGGCCCTTTGTTTCTCTTTATTCAACAGCCACCAAAGAGATGCAGCAGCAGCAGCAGAAATGGCATCACTGGCAGCAGCAATACCCACAGCCATGGAGTCTGGCCATCAACAGGACAGCACATCTTCTTCTGGGAGCCCTCCCTCGCATCGTCAGCGTTTGACGGTAAGTTTTTATTTCCAAAATCCATCATCTCTGTAATATATGTCTATTCATTGCCTTTTATTTCAAAACAGGAATCACAAAATGAAGAGGAGCTCCCAGAAGAAGAAGGAAGGGGTGGACAGACACCTGGAGTGGGCTCACAATTGGTAAGTTTTTTGCATCAAACGCAGAAACACAACATCACACTACACACAACACATAGAAAACAATGTTCTGCAGACCACACACAGCAAACAAATGCCTACATCCAAAGACTTAACATTTTTTGTTTTCTTCTCTAGTCTTCCCAATCTGGTGCTCGGCCAAGAGGTCCTCGCAGTGCCTCCCAGGGTCGTCGGCGACAGCAACGCGGCGGTCACCAGCGTGTAAGTATAAATATTTTTGCTTTGTTTTTTTGCACTTTTTATTTCATTTCTTTTGTGGAGGCTAATTATGTTATTTTTGTCTTTTTCTTTAACAGCCTTCACAGCGTGCTCCCGACTCTGACGGTGAGGATGGAGGGATTGATGTGGACCGCCTCATCGATCTCGTCAGAGAAAGGGAGCCGCTCTGGAATATGGCTGACCGCCGCCACGCTGACCTGATCATTACCCGACGACTCTGGGAGGAAATCTGTTTTCTTCTTGTGGGCCGCTGGGAGGACCTCGAAGCTCGGGCCCAGATTAAAGAGCGTAAGTATATACAGTAACGGTTGCTTGATGTAAACCAGTGTTTCCCGAACTCCAGTCCTCGTGGTCCCCACGGATCATGTGTTCAGGATTTCTATTTACTATGGAAATCCTGAAAACATGACCCCTGGGGACCATGAGGACTGGAGTTTGTGAAACACTGATGTTGTATACTAACCACTCCTTTCTCGTTTCAGGGAACAGAATTGTGAATCGGTGGCGGTCTGTGAGGGATCGTTTCAAGAAGGAGTTCAATAAAGAGATGCGGGCCCCGAGTGGATCTGGAGGACGCAGGAGCAAGTACAAGTACGCACAAGCCCTGTCGTTCCTCCGGGAAACAATGCTCACCAGAAGGTAAATATTACACACCACATGTGAAAAAAATGTTAGATGTAACTTTTTTTTTTCAGCCAGGGCCATACCATGTCAGTATTTTAATTGTTTTTTTTTCTCTTTATTACACAGCACGGTGAGCAGCACTCGGGAGCCTGCATGATTGGACCCTTCTGAGGCGATCCCTGAGGAGACCGGCACCGAGGGACACTTCGACCGCCCCGGTACATCTGCACCTTCCCAGTCTTCCCACACATTCGACCCATCTGTCCCATCCACCAGCACAGGAGCATCGTGGCCGCCTACATTACATGAAGCTGCTGGTGAGGAGATCGCTTTCCCTTTACCCCACCCTTCTGCCCCTGCCGCCTCTAGTACACCTGCGGGTACTGGGCGGCAGCGGCAGAGGGGTCAGGAAAAGAGTTATGCGCAAGAGTTATTGCATCTGAATGCATCTTTCCAGAACTGTCTCAAAGTCTTGTCAGAGCAAATCTCCGCAGGCTTTCAGCAGATCAACTCCAGCATTCTGGAGGTGAAGACACTTCTGCAAACCATGCATTCAAAAGCAAGATCTTCGCCAAACCACACCTTTTTCAGGTCTGTTGTGGAGCGCATGGCAACACTATCTCCTACCCAGCAGATGCATGTAATGCATTCGTGCCACGGTGCTCTACAGCAGGTTACCTCCCAACCTCCACCTCCCACCACTGTAGTTCCTCCACCTGCACCCCCTCCAGCCACTTTCCATCCTCCCCCTCCTATTACATCTGCACCCCCTCCAGCCACTTTCCATCCTCCCCCTCCTATTACATCTGCACCCCCTCCAGCCACTTTCCATCCTCCCCCTCCTATTACATACCAGCAACCTCACCAGTACCAGACATCTCCCCACTTCCAGCAACCTGCCCCGTCCCAAACTCCTTCCCCGTACCAAACTCCTTCCCCATACAACTTTCCATCAACATCATCTGCTCCTACAGTCCCTGCCCAACCCTCCACTCCACCGCCCACCACCTCTTCTGCCTCCCACATGTCCACCCATTCTGTAGCTTTTTCCACACCTTCACCTCTAACTGTTCCTTCCCCACCACGATCCCAGTCCTCTCTCCACACACCCAGTGTCGAAGTGTCCCGCAGCCCCTCCAGCAGTATTTCCACCCCACAGTACACAGAATTGTAATTTTTTTTTGGTTGTAATAAAAGTGCCCATTGGGTTTAAAACCTTTATTAAAAAAAGTTTTTTGCACTTTAAAAACATAAAAAAAAAAAAAATTTAAATAAAAGTTAAATTATCGTTTCACAATGGTTGTCTGTCATTTCTTTCTGCGGCGAACTATGTTTTAAAAAAAGGTTAAATACAGGGTATTTCAAAGGTAAAAATGTATTCAAAACCAGGTATATAACTGTGGGTAAATTTTAGCTTTTTGCCACAGTTGTGTTCCTGGTTGTGTTTGAAGCAAAGTATTTCACCTAAAAAGTTGTGTTTATTGTTGGTGATTTCCTAACAATGTACACAACTTTTGTTAAAAGGTGAAATACTTTGCATAAAACACAACCAGGTACACACCTGTGGCCTAAAGCTAAAAATAGAGACCATGACAAGATAGCCAACTTTAGTTGGCAAAGGTATATACTGTTGGTCCAGAAGGTACACAAGTTTGGTTGGGCACAAATCTTTCACACTCTGTCATCCTGCCAGTGTACTCTGCCTTGAGGTGACATAAAGTATAGTGCAAAATTGTCCCTCATTACTGAAACCGTCACAGAACTTCTAGTGGTAATGTCATGGTAATCTTGCAAGGTGGTTTCTTCAGAGGTGTCCTCAATGGAAATGGGTTCCTTGCAGATAACAAAATTGTGGAGTACCACGCACGCTTTGATCACCTCGTCCACAGTTTCTGTCTTGAGGTTGATCGCAGTCAATAGGACCCGCCATTTGGCTGTCAGAATACCAAAGGTACATTCAACCATTCTTCTTGCTCTTGTGAGGCGGTAATTAAAAATGCGTTTTGGTCTTGTCAATCCTCTGCTAGAGTACGGTTTCAAAAGGTGTTCTGACAGCTGGAAGGCTTCATCCCCTACACAGACAAATGGCATAGGTGGACCAGATGTTTGCGGCAGCGGTCTAGGTGGTGGGAACTGGAAGGTGTTTCCATACAGTTTACGCCCCATGGCAGACAGTTTGAAAACTTGAGTCATTGGAGCGGCCATAGGCCCCAATATCAACAGCAATAAATTTGTATTCCGCGTCAGCGATGGCCATGAGGACAATTGAAAAATATTTCTTGTAATTGAAATATTCCGATCCCGATCCGGCTGGCTTTACAATGCGGATATGTTTCCCGTCCACAGCGCCCAAGCAGTTGGGAAACTGACATATCTGTAGAAACTTTTCTGAAATTTCAATCCACCTCTCTGTTGTGGGCTCTGGTAAAAACTCTTCAGCTAAGGAGTCCCACAGTGCACGGCATGTGTACTTCACAATTCCAGATATGGTGGAAATCCCTAGTCTGTACTGGAAATGCAGTGACGAAAGGGATTCTCCAGTTGCAAGAAATCTGTGGGGAATTAAAAAACAATAAATTAGTTTTAAATCACAGCATTACATACCAAAACTGACCTATAACACTTGGAGATACAAACTACCACCAACAAGATTGCAGTGAAAGTGTGCTCTGATGCGAGCATATCCAATAAATGTGGCTTACCTTAAAGTCACCATCAGACGCTCTGCGGGTGAAACAGAGAAGCGGCAATAGGTGTCCGCTTTTCTTATGAGGTGTGCAATGCGCTCCACCAAGTAATCAAAATTCTCCATTTTCATCCGCACATATCCAAAAAATTTATCCGGGTTTCGTCGAAGGTCCATGCAGAGTGTAGAATAGACCCCACGCGTCATTCTCTTGGCTGTGATGGGGTGGATCCACAAACGTCGTCTACGATGCCTGATGCGCTGCTGTCTCGCTCTCTCCTTCTCCAGAACAATCACCCTCAAATGATTCGCCTCCGCTATAAAATCCGCCAAATTCTTCAAAATATTTCCAATCACAACATCCATCTTCGCCAGTAACTTGCTCTTCTCTCCAACCTGCACTTTCTCCTCTACAACCTGTCAAAGAAGGGCTGTAGGAACATGCTATATATAGTTTTCCAGTAGCTAATCCCGTTCGGAAGGCCACAAGGGTCAATTTTAAAAACCGGATCCGGCGTAATCCGTCGAAAAACGGATAGAAAAACGGATGAACCGGATGAGACGGATCCGGTTTTGTCTGTCAAGAAAAAGACGGATCCGGCAGAAAACCGGATCCGTCACATCCGGTTTTACGAAACATTTGCCGGATCCGGCGTTCCGGCACGACGCCGGATCGCGCCTGACGCCGAAAACCTGATGTGTGAAAGTAGCCTAACGGTCACAAAAAGTAACACCCAAAGGTAACACCCATATGTTCACAATACATAAGCTAAAAAGAGTTTCAAAGTCTAGGCAAAATAAATGGCATATATGCAATCATGTGTATATACATATATACATACCCACACACATACACGTATGGATATATATATATATATATACACACACACAAAAGAAAGGACTTTATTACAATTATTATAACATTCCCTCATCTTGTAATAAAATCATTTATCTGTACACATTGGAGACAGATTTCTTTTTGTCAGATTTCACAGAAGATCTTCATATAATCTAGAGGGAGAGTAATATGTTCAGTATATTTATCATTAAGTCCCAAAATTTTCATTCTTTCGTTGGATTCCAAGGTCTCCATTCCTTGATGCATAGTTTTTGTTATGGCAGAGTCAATCAGTGTTTGAACAAGTCCTCTAATGCATAGAATAGCACAGCATCCACAAACAATCAGCTCTCCGGCCACGATGGAAAGAGATGTCAACGCAGAAATGAATAATCCGGACCATTTCCCAAACCATCCTTCAGTCCAGGAAGTGAATATGTCACATCCAGAGTTCTCTGCTAATTCATTAGACAGGGCAGTCAGTCCATCAAGAGCTTTGGAGATACTCCCATCAGGATCTGTATTAGGGATAAAGGGTGCAACAAAAATCCTCCAAACATTTTATATACACCTCCCTTTTCTTCTAAGATCTTGTCTAATGCCATCCTATTCTATCAAGCCATAAGAGAAGTTGGTCCTAATTGCTCAGCTATCCATTTAACTGCATCCCGGGTATAATTACCAAATCTCTGCTGGTTATAGTATAAGTAGTTTATCCAATCTACATTCATTTTTATAATCACCCACAAAATTATGGATTCCCACCGGCTGCTACCTGGATCCTAGCCTTGTACTCGTTGGTCACTCCCCTGTGAACTCCAATGTAATCTTTGTAGATACTAGAATGGAAGGATCCTTGCGGAGTTTCACGCTTCTGTCTCTTCCCACTGCGTACCTTTGTCCATATCCCTGTTGACAACAGGTGGAACGGCATGATTAGCTGGACCACCGCACAATCCCCTCGGGAACCATGTGGTCGTCTCGCTCTTATGCTTTTATCACCGCATAACCACCATATATCCGCTCTCAGGGTAGTGTGGTCTGACCATATGGCTGAGTACTTGGCCCTGTGGGAGACAATGATCCATTCTCTACAAGAGTTGCCTTGGAGCTCTCCGAAGTCTTGCCCATGCCCTGGAAGACTAAAACAAGTATAGTTACCAGGATTAGCAATCACCTGTGGTGGATATCCGGTTTCTCAAGTGGAGGATATAAAAATGATAACATTTTACATTTTCCTTCCCTTTCTGAGCAGACATAAGTTTTACTATATAACTTAATTTTTTAAGCTTTCTGCAATGTATTTAAGCCATTCTATCCATTCATTCTTCTCACAGCCTCTCTCTAAAGCTAGTTTATCTTCATAAGTTAGGTTAGACAATCTAACTATGAACCCTATGGACTCTGTTATGGATTCTCTCTGGCATACCTTCCTTGGGTCTATGTATGCTATTATTCTGAACTTCTATGTAGAAATGTCCTATTGGGTCTGTTCCTGATATATCAGCTCCTATAACCATTGATCCCTCATCTTAGGGTTTTTTTTAAAAGTTCTCAGTAGCTGATTACAATTATTCTTATTTGTGTAAGGGGATCTCCTTTTTCCTAATGGAGAATCAGGCATTAAAATCTATGTAGCCACAATGCTTATACCTATAGTCTCGGGCTACAATTGTCCATGCTGCTTTACTCCAGTCACACACATTCAATCTCCCTTGCTATTAGAGCTCATAACGCAAACATACTTATCAGACTCTGCTAGTTTCACAGCTTGTTCCCTTATCTCTGCATCATTTATACAACAGACAGAAATTCACTAAAGCCCCCGTTACACACTGCGATATCGCTAGCAATATCGCTGTAAAGTCACCGATTTTGTGACGTTGCAGCGATATTGCTAGCGATATCGCTGCATGTGATACTTACCTCCGACCGGCTCCCCCCGCTGGTTATCGCTGATCGCGCGAGAAGCTCCTGGACCATTCCTCGTCGGCCACTTCCTGCGGCGCTTCCTGCTGTGACGATGAGCGACGCGTGGACGCCGGCGGGAGGACGCAGGATCGCCGCGTATGACAGGTAAGTAGCGACCCCCATCCCCAGCGATGTCGCTGGTGAGATCTGCCTGTGTGGCAGCTCACTAGCGACCACCTAGCAATGCACCAGCGATCCTGACCGCGTCATATCGCTGGTCAGGATTGCTGGTGAGTCGCTAGGTGTAACGGTACAGTAACATAGCAGCCTCCTGCCCAATTTCAAAAGTAAGATTTAAAGTCTTAAATCTGAAACCATTCTACCACCCTGGACTTTCCTCTCCTGCTGGGTCTATTACCCTCCAATCTCCCATCACCATGGTCGCGAAGAATATACCTGTGACTAACCCTGATGTACACATCCTAGATCTGACCGTCTTGTCCGGGTAGGGGGATGAATGGGAGACTTCACCAGTTTGAGACAACCTTTCCCTTATGGAATACCTCCCTTTGTAGCTGGACTTTGACAAGCAAGTCAGATCCTACTCTGTCCCTACCTGTCTGACAAGTTTACAGTATGAGAGATGGATCCAGGAGCTGCGCTCAGCAATCTTGACCGCAGTAGGAGAAGTCTACAGGACTTGGTAAGGACCTTCCTACTTAGGATGGTGCTGGTGTTTCTTCTTTATCACCTTCACAAGGACCCAGTCTGCAGGTTTCACGATCTCAGGTTTTGTTAGTGGGTTTCCTGGAACAAAACTACGAGTAGAAACTTCTTTGTGAGTTAATATCTTAGCCATATATTCTGCTAATGTACAATCAACTTCCTCATTTATCCTGCTAAAGGATTTTAGCTGAGGTAACAGAAAAGATCTCCCGTATATGACTTCAAAGGCTGTCAGCACTACAGATGTCGGTGTGACATACATATTTAGTACAACCAATAGGAGACAGTACAACCAATTTTTCCTGTTTCCTGCATGGTCTTTGTCAACCTATTTTTCAAGATCCCACTGTGTCTCTCAACCAGTCCGGCTGACTGAGGATGACAGGCACAGTGGTTTCCCAACTCAATTGACAATGTTTTTGGTAATAATAACATTACTTAGTTTACTATATATTTTCTGGAACCCCAAATCTGGGTATGACTTCCTTTAGAAGGGCCTTCGGTACCATTAATGCATCAGGGTGGACAGCTTCAATCCACCTGCTGAAAGCATCTATAACAAGCCCGTACTTTTTCCCTCACACTTGTTCAATAAAATCCATACAAATGTGTTGGAATAAGTATTCAGGGTGAGGACATTGTCCTCTCTTTGGTCTCAGATTCCCTTAGGAATTATTTTTGAACAAGTAATTCAGATTATACAAAAAATTTTAACAGTTAGTAAAGCCATACATCATAAATACGTAAGATATGACCTCTACCCTCCCTCCTGTTGAGACATAGCTTATGCCATGGCTCAATACTGTGACATATCTTAGAAGGTTAATGGGCAGTTTATACATATAGGTCATCTTTTGAGATAACCCCTTTGGTTACCAATTTGTTTTTTTTTAATGCCAATAGCATGTTATCCACATATAAGAGTATCTGGCTACCTTCTGGTGACTCACACTGAGCTAGGTTAGCCGATTTTACCTGGAAAACAATATTAGGTAGTTCACAGTACCCTTGTGGGATGCTGGTGACTGTATACCTTCTCCCCTTATATGTGAATACAAACCAAACCTGGCTATCTGGATGTACCAGGATGCTGAAGAAGACATTACTGATATCTATCACTGCAAAGACCTTATTTTCCAGCCTCCAGTCATTCAGCAGAGTATGGGGGTCTGGTACTGTGGGGGCTCTTGGAATCACAGCCTTGTTTACAGATGGGGGCGCCCTCCCTACTGGAAACAAGGTTGTGTTACAAGGTGAGCTGAACAGGATATAATCACCTCTTTTATCAATCCCAAAAATTCTGGGTATGTGGTCAATTCTTCCTCTAATTCTAGGAAAGGATCAGCATTTCTCACTCGTTCCCCTGCCTCGCTCCAGGTGGACACTGGGTTTAGAAATGGTGTTCCACTTTAGTACTTGTGAATATGCCTGCAGTCTGGCATTGTAAAATGAGCCATCATCCAAATCCTCCCATCGTTACTTTCCTTACATTCTTCAACAAAATCACCAAGGAATTTCCATGATCTACTTTACATCTGGAGAGGGAAATATGTGGCACGGTGCCTCTAAAAAGCAAAAACAACAATTTAATTTGTTCTGACAGTTTATAACTGACGGCACAGTTCCCCTTATAATTCCAGTATATGGTGTGCAAAGAACAATCTAGAGCATGAAAATTCTCATATTTTACATCAGGACCCCTAAAATACCTGTAGTACATGATGCAGTGTAGTCCTTCAGGTGTGTGAATGGGTCGCCCTCGCACACCCAGGGCAGCGGAGTACTAGGTACCGGGCCGGTGTCAAGGCGGGAATGTGTCACAGCAGCGGTGACCCGGTCCGTGGCCCTGGGCGCCCAATATCAATGGCGGTGATGTTAATGGTGTTAAAGTTTATATGAATATTTCGTGACGCCACCCGTGGTGTTTGGCAAGTAAGATGGTAAGCCAACGCTGCATACAGATCCGCTGGGACTGATGGTGTGGTGCAGCAGAGATGGTATAGCTCCTCACAGGTGGAGCTGTAGTCCCAGGGCAGTGTAGGTGCAATGGGTGAGGACAGGCGCAGAATGGTATGGAGGCTGGTACCCAGGTGTAGTAGTGCGGGAATAACTGGAGTACACCAGAGTATGCGGTTCCAAAGCTTTACTCACTGTTTGCAGTACACACTACTGCCTGCCTCCGTACTGTGTTCTCCAGGTCAGGGCTCCAGCCAACCTCCAGGCAGGATAGGATTCTCCCCTCCACACTCCGCCAACATGTACCTTACTGAACGACTCCTCCAATGCGCCTTTAGGTGCGAAGCACTCCAGTACTTAGTTACCCTGGAATGCCTCTCTCTAGGTGTTCCTAGTCTTTACTCTTATGACAGACAGCTGTAGCCTGCTTCGGGGACTCCACTCTGCGTCCCGGCTCTCTATTCAGTTGCTGTTGTGTCCCAAGTCTGATGGGAGCAAGGCGTTAGTGGCTCACTACTCCTCCGGTGTCTGTTGCCGGACATAAAGATCCAATCAACCTCGGGGACCGGCCCCCGGCCTTTGCGCTCTCTGGACTGGAAGGGTTCTCTATCTTTCTTCAACCAGCTTCCCACCATCCTTCTATTCTCCTTCGTTCCGATCTGTTCTATCTCTCTTATGGAAGGTTAGGTTATCAATCTTATCAGTCTCTTTCTCTGGTCTTTCTCGTGCCAGCAGCCCAGATCACTGGGACCTGCTGCAGCACATCCTTCAGACACCCATCTTCTCTCTCCTCTAAACAACTAACCTCCTCCTCTGGGACTCACCCCAGACTGACCTGAAATCCTACACCTTCCCTCTCTTTTATATCTAACTCCACCCGCCTCCCCAGCACCTCTCGTGTTACGAAGCCAGGGACCACAAAAGGCACGCTATGACCTTTCCAGCATAAAGCATGGATGGGTCCCTGAACTATCCTGTGTGTGGGGTGCAGGTGTTGGAATGCAGAAAGGAGTTCCCAGCCTACCTGGATGGTGGGGCACTACACCTTAGGAGAAGGTGCAGTACCTCTGTGGCAACTGAAGCCTCAGGGGTGCCACATACCCCCCGTTAAACACAGCACGTCCGCGGGCTGTAAGACAACAAAAGGTACAATACAGGAATGCACAAAAATTTTTAAATGCTATTCAACAATACTTATCTAATCTTCCTAATGTAGGAGGCACATTTCTTAAACGTTACAAACAGGTTAACTTCCTATCTTAGTATCAAAAATTTACTTAAGTGCAATTCTTAATTCAAAGTGCTATGCTCAACACATTTTCTTTAGTACATTTCATATCAATTATTCTCTTTTTCTTTCTACTACTGGACGCAAGACACTGACCATCTACTCTTGGCCTGTCACCTGTCACTTTCAATTCTTCAGTCTTTATTCAATTCTCACATTCTATTCTAATTCTCTGTATCAAATATTCTATAAAAGACATTTACTTTTCACAAGACACAACATTATCAAATACGTTATCATAAAACATTCAAAATTCTTGTAATGTGCTGAACACTGCTCCCAGCCGGGCTTTCTTGCAGTGTCCCTTGAGGTAGACATCATTCTTCGAAAAGTGTCCGTGCAAAAACATTATCTTCGCAAAGTGTCTTTATATGTAAAACCAAGAAAGGGCACCTAGAGATGTGCAAATATTTACAATAAAAGTCTTTGGATCAATCAGCGTCTATGATCTCCACAGTTCCATTTCAAAAACAACGCTGCCAATCAAAAACTGGGCAACATGATGAACAAAAGGCAAAGGCATAACTGGTGCAACAAACCCTCCTGGGTAACGAGATTTGGAAAATTATAATTCTTCTACTGGTGATCCCCTCCTGGGGTTCTGGAAGCTGAACTGGAACTGTTCTCATCCTGATTCTGGTTCCTTGCTATGGGGTCTTGTCTGGTACGAGGTCTAGCTCCTAAGGCTTCCACAGATTGTCGGCTCTGAAAAGCCTCTGCCTGGGGACTTGGCAGTGAAGGAATCTCGAGATCACCGTCCCAAAGCGATCCAGACCCCCCTCTGGCCTGTAGATGTCGGATTGGGCATGCTGGCTCTAGCCGTACCCCCACCAGCATGTTCCTCCTCCTCCCCATCAACCCATTAGGAAGGCCGGGGTAAATACCTGGGAGTTCCCGATGGTGCGGCCTCTGTTCCAGTGCAGGCGTGATGGCAACGGGTGCTGCCCGGCGAGACACCGGTGAAGGCGGTGGGTCCAGCAGCAGCTCCGGGTCCACGGGGGTCGCTGGTGGGACCTGCGCAGCCACGCCAGGTCTGGGCATGAGTTTCTCTCCCTCCGCTTCAGCTCCCTGGGCTGTGTGCAAGTCCTCCGGTATTAGCGGCAAAGAAGGGACAGAGTATGCTGCTGATGGCATGGTAGCGGCTCCAAGCTCCGCAAGGTCTGCCCAGAAAAGGTCCGGTGCCACAGCGGCGGGTACCGGTGGAGAGGGTACCGCAGATGTAGGCCACGCCGGGGCGCGCTGCCATCTCAGCTTCTCCAAAGCTTCCTTCTTCTGCTGCAGGCGGGTGGTCAGTTCCTTAATTTCCTCGGCTAATTGCCGGCAGTTCATTCCGGAATCAGGGTTGGAGCCGTCAGCCATGGCGCCGGGGAGATTCAGTTCCCCGCGCTCCGCAGGCCTCCTTCCCTTGCTCTCCAAGATGGCGTTCTGGCGTTCTTCCTCTTGCTCCGCCCTTCTGCTCGCCACTGGCTTTCTCTGCCCCTCCTTCTGGGGGGCAGAGTCTTCTTCCAGCGCCTCCATACCAAGCCAGTATACGAACCCCTCGGGGGGTGGGCCATGCATCAGTCACATAGTAATTCAGGCAGGGACGGCCCAAGGCTCTTCGCGGTCTTTTCTTAGAACCTCCCATCTCTTCACGCCCTTCTCCGCGTCAGCGGCCATTTCTAATGTCCATTTTACAGTCTATTAAATTTGGTCTTTTGCACATTTTCAAAAGTTGTAAATCCAAGGCACACAAAACCCGATGGCATCCGGTCTCGTCATCCTGTTCGTGACTCCAAAATTGGGTCGCCCTCGCACACCCAGGGCAGCAGGGTACTCGGTACCGGGCCAGTGTCAAGGCGGGAATGTGTCACAGCAGCGGTGACCCGGTCCGTGGCCCTGGGCGCCCAATATCAATGGCGGTGATGTTAATGGTGTTAAAGATTATATGAATAGTTTGTGACGCCACCTGTGGTGTTTGGCAAGTATGATGGTAAGCCAACGCTGCATACAGATCCGCTGGGACTGATGGTGTGGTGCAGCAGAGATGGTATAGCTCCCCACAGGTGGAGCTGTAGTCCCATTGCAGTGTAGGTGCAATGGGTGAGGAGAGGCGCAGAATGGTATGGAGGCTGGTACCCAGGTGTAGTAGTGCGGGAATAACTGGAGTACACCAGAGTATGCGGTTCCAAAGCTTTACTCACTGTTTGCAGTTCACACAACTGCCTGCCTCCATACTGTGTTCTCCAGGTCAGGGCTCCAGCCAACCTCCAGGCAGGATAGGATTCTCCCCTCCACACTCCGCCAACATGTTCCTTACTGAACGACTCCTCCAATGCGCCTTTAGGTGCGAAGCACTCCAGTACTTAGTTACCCTGGAATGCCTCTCTCTAGGTGTTCCTAGTCTTTACTTGTATGACAGACAGCTGTAGCCTGCTTCGGGGACTCCACTCTGCGTCCCGGCTCTCTATTCAGTTGCTGTTGTGTCCCAAGTCTGATGGGAGCAAGGCGTTAGTGGCTCACTACTCCTCCGGTGTCTGTTGCCGGACATAAAGATCCAATCAACCTCGGGGACCGGTCCCCGGCCTTTGCGCTCTCTGAACTGGAAGGGTTCTCTATCTTTCTTCAACCAGCTTCCCACCGTCCTTCTATTCTCCTTGATTCTGATGTGTTCTCTCTTATGGAACGTTAGGTTATCAATCATATCAGTCTCTTTCTTTGGTCTTTCTTGTGCCAGCAGCCCAGATCACTGGGACCTGCTGCAGCACGTCCTTCAGACACCCATCTTCTCTCTTCTCTCTCCTCTAACCAACTAACCTTCTCCTCTGGGACTCACCCCAGACTGACCTGAAATCCTACACCTTCCCTCTCTTTTATATCTAACTCCACCCGCTTCCCCAGCACCTCTCATGTTACATAGAATCATAGAATCATAGAATCGTAGAGTTGGAAGGGACCTCCTGGGCCATCTGGTCCAACCCCCTGCTCAAAGCAGGATTCGCTAAATCATCCCAGTCAGATGTCTGTCCAGCCTCTGTTTGAAGACATCCATTGAAGGAGAACTCACCACTTCTCGTGGCAGCTTGTTCCACTCATTGATCACTCTAACTGTCAAAAAGTTTTTTCTAATATCTAATCTGTGTCTCCTCCCATTCAGTTTCATCCCATTGCTTCTAGTCTTTCCTTGTGCAAATGAGAATAAAGTTGATCCTTCTACAATGTGACAGCCCTTTAGATATTTGTAGACAGCTATTAAGTCTCCTCTCAGTCTTCTCTTTTGCAAACTAAACAAACCCAAATCCTGCAACCTTTCCTCATAAGACAGGGTTTGCAGACCGGTCACCATTCTGGTCGCTCTTTTCTGAACTTGCTCCAGTTTGTTGATGTCTTTTTTAAAATGTGGTGCCCAAAACTGGACACAATATTCCAGATGAGGTCTGACCAAAGAGGAGTAGAGGGAAATAATGACTTCACGTGATCTAGACTGTATGCTTCTGTTAATACATCCTAGAATTGCATTTGCTTTTTTTGCTGCTGCATCACACTGTTGACTCAAATTCAGTCTGTGATCTATTAGTATACCCAAGTCATTTTCACATGTGCTGTTGCTTAGGCCTATTCCTCCCATTCTGTATATGCTTTCTTCATTTTTATTGCCCAGATGTAGTACTTTGCATTTTTCCCTGTTAAAAACCATTCTGTTAGTTGCTGCCCACTTCTCCAGTTTATTTATATCTTTTTGAATCCTCTCTCTCTCTTCTCTAGTATTAGCAATCCCTCCTAGCTTTGTGACATCAGCAAATTTAATCAGCTTACCCTCAATTCCTTCATCTAAATCGTTGATAAAGATGTTGAACAATACAGGGCCCAGGACAGAGCCCTGTGGTACCCCACTTGAGACATTCTTCCAACTGGATGTGCAGCCATTTACGACCACTCTTTGGGTCCGATCACTAAGCCAGTTATGAATCCACCTAACAGTTGCCTTGTCCATTCCATACTTAGTCATTTTTTCAATAAGGATTGTATGAGATACTTTGTCAAATGCTTTGCTGAAGTCAAGATATACTATATCTACAGCATTTCCTTGATCCACCCAATCAGTGATTCCGTCATAGAAGGAAATTAAGTTAGTCTGACATGACTTACTAGTTACAAACCCATGCTGACTCTGTTTAATCACTTCATTCTTATCCAGGTACTGACATACATGTTGTTTAATAATTTGTTCAAAGATCTTTCCTGGTATAGAAGTCAGACTCACCGGCCTATAGTTGCCTGGGTCCTCCTTCTTCCCCTTTTTGAAGATAGGAACAACATTTGCTCTTCTCCAGTCTTCTGGGACGTCTCCTGTTCTCCAAGAATTACGAAGCCAGGGACCACGGTGCAGTACCTCTGTGGCGACTGAAGCCTCAGGGGCGCCACATGAACATCTACATTTGTATACCTTTATCTATTGCTTCCTTGATGAAGGACTCAGTAATAAAGGATGGTCCTGCAGTTATTAGATCTAGACTGTAATAATATCTAGATTCTCCATACCCCTGGAGCACCATTGTCTCAGCCATGGATGCTACCTACAGTCTTGCAGCAGTAGGAATTATTCCCAGGCTCAGGGCTTGCATCATATCCCTCCCACACAATTGATAATATAATTTGTGTAATTGCACTTTTACCGGTGCTGAGGGCCCGGTGTCTCCACAGGCGTAAACAATGGTTCTCTGTGTCTCACCACTTGCTCCTTTTACCACTATGCAGGCAGCAGACAGTCCAATAATAGGTATCTCTTCTGGATGTACTAAGGTTCTAGTGGCTCCTGAGTCAACAAGAAAAGTGACCTCATGGCTTCCCACAAGGAGAGTTACTTCTGGAAATACAGTGTTTTATAAATGTATTTCTACTTTAGCCAAATTAAATATTTCCTCTCATTACACATTTCTTGTACCAAATTTTCACATTTTATGAAACTAAGTTTATCATAAAATACAACCCATCTGTCAAAGGACACCCTTCTTATCTCAAAACCACAACCACATTCCACAACAATCCTCATGCTCACAGCTTATCTCCCCACCTCAGGACTGTTTGCTCTGGGTGGTGCCTACTCCTAGTTTGTCAAGACTAAAAAGACAATGTCAGCGATATAGAATTTTTACTCTCTATTTGTTATAATATATAAGAGTTAGGCCTATAAGTTACCAATAAGGACACATTGCACATTTGATCTGAAGACTGTTCTCTCTGGGTACCTGATGAGAAAGGATATCCGGTTTCATTCCAGGGATACCTTCTTGGTACAATCTTAATAACTTTCCAGCCTTCAGATGAAATGGTCAATAACAATCCTGCCTTACAATGAGGACAAGGTCTTAAAATATATTTATCTATGGGATAAAGTCCCATAAGGATGTTACATAAAATTCTTAAATACAAAAAGACAAACAAGTTGAGGACTATACAATATAAACCCTGGAGCACAATGGATTTCTACCCACTGATAAGAAGTTTGACAAATATCAGTGAAATTCATATGTCAACAAGAAGATAAAAAACCAATAGCAACAATACAATTACTGCTACTAATATCCAGGATCTAAATAATCCTCACTGATTACACTATGTCCTAGGTATTTACCAGCTTGTATCTCTATATCTTGCCGCCTCCATCCAATGAAGGCCTGTAAGGGGCAAGTGTGACAACGCAATGTAACAAACATGAAAGGTCCCCAATGAATGGGGTCACAATGATAAATGTGGTCACTGATATGAACGAGATAAATCTGCTCACATGGACTAACATCACAGTGCAAACACACAAGGTACAACAACTTCCATTGTTAGGGACTGGACAGACACACGTACACAGAGACATATAAGACAAGAGATTATTAAAGTTCCCTTGTACTCCTAGACCTGAAGTGCTGAGATAAAGTCTAATGACACCGCCTCTTTATATACAGAGACGTTCCCGTTCTTAATATCAGGTTTTCAGAGCACCACCGGGGCGGACTCTCCTCAGTGACACGAGGAGGGTTCAGTTACTCTGTGTTATTAACAGAAAAACATATAACAATACAACATAGAATATTCTCTATGGGGGTCAGGTGACGTGTACCTAGGTGATTTATACCACTATAATAACCTATGAGTTGTCTCCAGTCCACAGGTGACTGTCAACCCCGCCTACTGGACTCCCTTACACACTCAGGATTTTATATTTAAATCTTCATACATTCACTCAAGATAGCATTCAAGGAGTCTCATGTGTAACATAAAACATATATTTATGGCGTTTTAGTTCTATATAATTTTAAAGACAGACAAAACAGCACACTTACCAGAAAACAACATTCAGCAAAGTACGGAAGACAAAACAGAATACCGGCAAAAATTCATCTTATACCGGATTCCTTAACCCCTTAGTAGCCCATTTTTTAAAAACAGCACCCCCTGACATATTGAAAACTTCTGTCAGGTAGTTTATTAACCCTTCAGGTGATTTTCAGGAATTAATGCAAAGTGGTATAGCCGGATACAGCAAGTTGTCAGCTATAGTGGACAGCCGACAGCTGCTGGATCGTCACCTGTGTGGGGATGATATTCTCTTAAATCTCAGGTCAGTAAAAAGACATATTGGCAGTCATTAAGGGGTTAATCTAACGAGAATCTCCCTTGATTCTCCCATCTAGATCAATTTAACGTGCACACGGAGTTTTTTATTCCACAGTAGCCTTCTCACACTGGCTTTGTATCCACTCAAAAATAAAAACAAAAAAAATAAAGATTACTATTATTCTTCGGAATATTTTACAAGAAAAACAAACCCCATTCCTATGGAGCTTAGCAACTTACAGGAGCCTCTCACAAACTCCAATTGCATGTAAACTTCCAACTTACAGGAGCCTCTCACAAACTCCAATTGGAAAAGACCACAATCACAGTCCTCATTCAATTCCTAGAATAACAGTCATAAAATAAAATTAAAAAAAATATAAAGACTATTATTATTTTACGGAATATTTTACAAGAACAAACAAACCCCATTCCCATGGAGCTTAGCAACTTACAGGAGCCTCTCACAAACTCCAATTGCATGTAAACTTCCAACTTACAGGAGCCTCTCACAAACCCCAATTGGAAAAGTCTACAATCACAGAACCCATTCAATTCCAAGAATAACATTCATACTGGATTAGCAAGGTTACCGAATATAATGAAAATTATTAAATGTTCTTACCTGTATTCAGATACAGACGATTCCCAGAGATCCTTAGACTATACGAAATCGTCACTTTCCCTCAGTCCAGGATAACTGATAATGCCCCTGTTGACGACTAATGTCAAGGTGGAGGACTTAATTAAGGAGTTCCAGACTCCCCCGTGCACGGTTTACAGTACTCACCAGTGAGGGAAAGGTGTTGGATTTCCCGGCCAACGCACCAAATGTCAGTGGAGATTTAGTCTTCCAATTAGAAATCGTCCAGACCTGAATAAGTAAGATCTTTATTTTGTCATGCCGACACGGAGAGAGAATGATGACCACACTAGGTGTGGGCCGTCCTCTGTCTGACTCTACATATTCTTAAGAGTTTAAATAGCAGAGCCGAAAGGGTGTTCTAAACTACTGCGTTTGCAGAAATAGTACATACAATATGCTTAGCTGTTAGCAATCCTTATCTACGTTACCAGAGAAGTCATGCAAGACAAGGAAAACCAGCTAACGTTCACAAAAAGTAACACCCAAAGGTAACACCCATATGTTCACAATACGTAAGCTAAAAAGAGTTTTAAAGTCTAGGCAAAATAAATGGCATATATGCAATCATGTGTATATACATACCCACACACATACACGTATGGATATATATACACACACACACACAAAAGGACTTTATTACAATTATTATAACAACAAACGATCTCCATCAAACCTCACTGAGCTCGAGCTGTTTGCCAAGGAAGAATGGGCAAGAATTTCAGTCTCTCGATGTACAAAACTGATAGAGACATACCCCAAGCGACTTGCAGCTGTAATCGCAGCAAAAGGTGGAGCAACAAAGTATTAAGTTACAGGGGCCGAATAATATTGCACGCCCCACTTTTCAGTTTTTGAATTTCCACCAAAATTTAAAATAGCCAATAAATTTTGTTCAACTTCACAATTGTGTCCGACTTGTTGTTGATTCTTCACCAAAAATTTAGATTTGGTATCTTTATGTCTGAAGCATGATATGTGGGAAAAGGTTGAAAAGTTCCAGGGGGCCGAATACTTTCGCAAGGCACTGTATATACTAAATGTGTCCTCCTCTAATGTCCCCAAAAGGGTGCACTATCTTACCCTAACTGTACATGCACAACAGGCAAATTATATTATGCAAAAATATAACACAGGAACACAAGACAATATATTACAGCTCTCTACAGAATGGTAACACATACATGTGGCAATACCATAAACAATGAGCAATAATACATATTTTATATTTAGCAGTACCGCAGACAATTATCAAAAACATATATGTAAGCATTAACAACCGGAAGGCAATCAGAGGAAGGGAAGCAAGAAAGATGTTATATCTCACCCCCATATACGTATACACACGACTACACTCCGTACACCTCGTACACACGCGGCTCCGCTTCATACACCTCGTACACACACGGCTCCGCTCCGTACACCTCGTACACACGCGGCTCCGCTCCGTACACCTCGTACACACACGGCTCCGCTCCGTACACCTCGTACACACGCGGTTCCGCTCCATACACCTCGTACACACACGGCTCCGCTCAGTACACCTCGTACACACGCGGCTCCGCTCCGTACACCTCGTACACACGCGGCTCCGCTCCGTACACCTCGTACACACACGGCTCCGCTCCGTACACCTCGTACACACACGGCTCCGCTCCGTACACCTCGTACACACACGGCTCCGCTCCGTACACCTCGTACACACACGGCTCCGCTCCGTACACCTCCTACTAACACGGCTCCGCTCCGTACACCTCATACACACACGGCTCCGCTCCGTACACCTCGTACACACGCGGCTTCTCTCTGTACACCTCGTACACACGCGGCTCCGCTCCGTACACCTCGTACACACGCGGCTCCGCTCCGTACACCTCATACACACGCGGCTCCGCTCCGCACACCTCGTACACACACGGCTCCGCTCCGCACACCTCGTACACACACGGCTCCGCTCCGTACACATCGTACACACACGGCTCCGCTCCGTACACCTCGTACACACACGGCTGCTCTCCGTACACCTCGTACACACACGGCTCCGCTCCGTACACATCGTACACACACAGCTCCGCTCCGTACACCTCGTACACACACAGCTCCGCTCCGTACACCTCGTACACACACGCGGCTCCGCTCCGTACACCTCTTACACACGGCTCCGCTCCGTACACATCGTACACACACAGCTCCGCTCCGTACACCTCGTACACACGCGGCTCCGCTCCGTACACCTCGTACACACGCGGCTCAGCTCCGTACACCTCGTACACACGCGGCTCAGCTCCGTACACCTCGTACACACGCGGCTCCGCTCCGTACACCTCGTACACACGCGGCTCCGCTCCGCACACCTCGTACACACGCGGCTCCGCTCCGCACACCTCGTACACACGCGGCTCCGCTCCGCACACCTCGTACACACGCGGCTCAGCTCCGTACACCTCGTACACACGCGGCTCCGCTCCGTACACCTCGTACACACGCGGCTCCGCTCCGTACACCTCGTACACACGCGGCTCCGCTCCGCACACCTCGTACACACGCGGCTCCGCTCCGCACACCTCGTACACACGCGGCTCCGCTCCGTACACATCGTACACACACGGCTCCGCTCCGTACACCTCGTACACACACAGCTGCGCTCTGTACACCTCGTACACACGCGGCTCCGCTCCGCACACCTCGTACACACACGGCTCCGCTCCGTACACCTCGTACACACGCGGCTCCGCTCCGTACACCTCATACACACGCGGCTCCGCTCCGTACACCTCGTACACACGCGGCTCCGCTCCGTACACCTCGTACACACGCGGCTCCGCTCCGTACACCTCGTACACACGCGGCTCAGCTCCGTACACCTCGTACACACGCGGCTCCGCTCCGTACACCTCGTACACACGCGGCTCCGCTCCGTACACCTCATACACACGCGGCTCCGCTCCGCACACCTCGTACACACACAGCTCCGCTCCGTACACCTCGTACACACACAGCTCCGCTCCGTACACCTCGTACACACACGCGGCTCCGCTCCGTACACCTCTTACACACGGCTCCGCTCCGTACACATCGTACACACACGGCTCCGCTCCGTACACCTCGTACACACGCGGCTGCGCTCCGTACACCTCGTACACACGCGGCTCCGCTCTGTACACCTCGTACACACGCGGCTCCGCTCCGTACACCTCGTACACACGCGGCTCCGCTCCGCACACCTCGTACACACACGGCTCCGCTCCGTACACCTCGTACACACGCGGCTCCGCTCCGTACACCTCGTACACACGCGGCTCCGCTCCGTACACCTCGTACACACGCGGCTCCGCTCCGTACACCTCGTACACACGCGGCTCCGCTCCGTACACCTCGTACACACGCGGCTCCGCTCCGTACACCTCGTACACACACGGCTCCGCTCCGCACACCTCGTACACACACGGCTCAGCTCCGTACACCTCATACACACGCGGCTCCGCTCCGCACACCTCGTACACACACGGCTCTGCTACATCCACGCTGTAAACCCCTCCTGACCCCACACATAAACTTCCCCTCATCCAGCACCATGACAACCAGCACAGCAGAGTCCTGCACACACTGAGGCCCCTGATCATGTGACCCCTGACTCCTCCCCTCCTGTGACCTCATCACAGGTCCTGTGCACACAGAGCAGCCATATATGTGGAGTGCGGCTCTGCGGGTGGAGGTCAGTGCCGGAGGCTCCATTATTCTCTATGTGGAGTGCGGCTCTGCGGGTGGAGGTCGGTGCCGGAGGCTCCATTATTCTCTATGTGGAGTGCGGCTCTGCGGGTGGAGGTCGGTGCCGGAGGCTCCATTATTCTCTATGTGGAGTGCGGTTCTGCGGGTGGAGGTCGGTGCCGGAGGCTCCATTATTCTCTATGTGGAGTGCGGCTCTGCGGGTGGAGGTCGGTGCTGGAGGCTCCATTATTCTCTGTGTGGAGTGCGGCTCTGCGGGTGGAGGTCGGTGCTGGAGGCTCCATTATTCTCTATGTGGAGTGCGGCTCTGCGGGTGGAGGTCGGTGCTGGAGGCTCCATTATTCTCTATGTGGAGTGTGGCTCTGCGGGTGGAGGTCGGTGCTGGAGGCTCCATTATTCTCTATGTGGAGTGCGGCTCTGCGGGTGGAGATCGGTGCTGGAGGCTCCATTATTCTCTATGTGGAGTGTGGCTCTGCGGGTGGAGGTCGGTGCTGGAGGCCCCATTATTCTCTATGTGGAGTGCGGCTCTGCGGGTGGAGGTCGGTGCTGGAGCCTCCATTATTCTCTATGTGGAGTGTGGCTCTGCGGGTGGAGGTCGGTGCTGGAGGCTCCATTATTCTCTATGTGGAGTGCGGGTGGAGGTCTGGGCTGGAGGCTCCATTATTCTCTATGTGGAGTGCGGGTGGAGGTCGGTGCTGGAGCCTCCATTATTCTCTATGTGGAGTGCGGCTCTGCGGGTGGAGGTCGGGGCTGGAGGCTCCATTATTCTCTATGTGGAGTGCGGCTCTGCGGGTGGAGGTCGGTGCTGGAGGCTCCATTATTCTCTATGTGGAGTGCGGCTCTGCGGGTGGAGGTCAGTGCTGGAGGCTCCATTATTCTCTGTGGATTGCGGCTTTGCGGGTGGAGGTCAGTGCTGGAGGCTCCATTATTCTCTGTGGAGTGTGGCTCTGCGGGTGGAGGTCGGTGCCGGAGGCTCCATTATTCTCTATGTGGAGTGCGGCTCTGCGGGTGGAGGTCGGTGCTGGAGGCTCCATTATTCTCTATGTGGAGTGCGGCTCTGTGGGTGGAGGTCGGTGCTGGAGGCTCCATTATTCTCTATGTGGAGTGTGGCTCTGCGGGTGGAGGTCGGTGCTGGAGGCTCCATTATTCTCTATGTGGAGTGTGGCTCTGCGGGTGGAGGTCGGTGCTGGAGGCTCCATTCTCTATGTGGAGTGCGGCTCTGCGGGTGGAGGTCGGTGCTGGAGGCTCCATTATTCTCTATGTGGAGTGTGGCTTTGCGGGTGGAGGTCGGTGCTGGAGGCTCCATTATTCTCTATGTGGAGTGCGGCTTTGCGGGTGGAGGTCAGTGCTGGAGGCTCCATTATTCTCTGTGGAGTGTGGCTCTGCGGGTGGAGGTCGGTGCCGGAGGCTCCATTATTCTCTATGTGGAGTGTGGCTCTGCGGGTGGAGGTCGGGGCTGGAGGCTCCATTATTCTCTATGTGGAGTGTGGCTCTGCGGGTGGAGGTCGGTGCTGGAGGCTCCATTATTCTCTATGTGGAGTGTGGCTCTGCGGGTGGAGGTCGGTGCTGGAGGCTCCATTATTCTCTATGTGGAGTGCGGGTGGAGGTCGGTGCTGGAGCCTCCATTATTCTCTATGTGGAGTGTGGCTCTGCGGGTGGAGGTCGGTGCTGGAGGCTCCATTCTCTATGTGGAGTGCGGCTCTGCGGGTGGAGGTCGGTGCTGGAGGCTCCATTATTCTCTATGTGGAGTGTGGCTCTGCGGGTGGAGGTCGGTGCCGGATGCTCCATTATTCTCTATGTGGAGTGCGGCTCTGCGGGTGGAGGTCAGTGCCAGAGGCTCCATTATTCTCTATGTGAAGTGCGGCTCTGCGGGTGGAGGTCGGTGCTGGAGGCTCCATTATTCTCTATGTGGAGTGCGGCTCTGTGGGTGGAGGTCGGTGCCGGAGGCTCCATTATTCTCTATGTGGAGTGCGGCTCTGCGGGTGGAGGTCGGTGCCGGAGGCCCCATTATTCTCTATGTGGAGTGCGGGTGGAGGTCTGGGCTGGAGGCTCCATTATTCTCTATGTGGAGTGCGGGTGGAGGTCGGTGCTGGAGCCTCCATTATTCTCTATGTGGAGTGCGGCTCTGCGGGTGGAGGTCGGGGCTGGAGGCTCCATTATTTTCTATGTGGAGTGCGGCTCTGCGGGTGGTGGTCAGTGCTGGAGGCTCCATTATTCTCTGTGGAGTGCGGCTTTGCGGGTGGAGGTCAGTGCTGGAGGCTCCATTATTCTCTGTGGAGTGTGGCTCTGCGGGTGGAGGTCGGTGCCGGAGGCTCCATTATTCTCTATGTGGAGTGCGGCTCTGCGGGTGGAGGTCGGTGCCGGAGGCTCCATTATTCTCTATGTGGAGTGCGGCTCTGCGGGTGGAGGTCGGTGCTGGAGGCTCCATTATTCTCTATGTGGAGTGCGGCTCTGTGGGTGGAGGTCGGTGCTGGAGGCTCCATTATTCTCTATGTGGAGTGTGGCTCTGCGGGTGGAGGTCGGTGCTGGAGGCTCCATTATTCTCTATGTGGAGTGTGGCTCTGTGGGTGGAGGTCGGTGCCGGAGGCTCCATTATTCTCTATGTGGAGTGCGGGTGGAGGTCGGTGCTGGAGCCTCCATTATTCTCTATGTGGAGTGTGGCTCTGCGGGTGGAGGTCGGTGCTGGAGGCTCCATACTCTATGTGGAGTGCGGCTCTGCGGGTGGAGGTCGGGGCTGGAGGCTCCATTATTCTCTATGTGGAGTGCGGCTCTGTGGGTGGAGGTCAGTGCCGGAGGCTCCATTATTCTCTATGTGGAGTGCGGCTCTGCGGGTGGAGGTCGGTGCTGGAGGCTCCATTATTCTCTATGTGGAGTGCGGCTCTGCGGGTGGAGGTCAGTGCTGGAGGCTCCATTATTCTCTGTGGAGTGCGGCTTTGCGGGTGGAGGTCAGTGCTGGAGGCTCCATTATTCTCTGTGTGGAGTGCGGCTCTGCGGGTGGAGGTCGGTGCTGGAGGCTCCATTATTCTCTATGTGGAGTGTGGCTCTGCGGGTGGAGGTCGGTGCTGGAGGCTCCATTATTCTCTATGTGGAGTGTGGCTCTGTGGGTGGAGGTCGGTGCCGGAGGCTCCATTATTCTCTATGTGGAGTGCGGGTGGAGGTCGGTGCTGGAGCCTCCATTATTCTCTATGTGGAGTGTGGCTCTGTGGGTGGAGGTCGGTGCTGGAGGCTCCATACTCTATGTGGAGTGCGGCTCTGCGGGTGAAGGTCGGGGCTGGAGGCTCCATTATTCTCTATGTGGAGTGCGGGTGGAGGTCTGGGCTGGAGGCTCCATTATTCTCTATGTGGAGTGATGCTCTACGGGTGGAGGTCGGTGCCGGAGGCTCCATTATTCTCTATGTGTTGTGCGGCTCTGCGGGTGGAGGTCGGGGCTGGAGGCACCATTATTCTCTATGTGGAGTGCGGCTCTGTGGGTGGAGGTCAGTGCCGGAGGCTCCATTATTCTCTATGTGGAGTGCGGCTCTGCGGGTGGAGGTCGGTGCTGGAGGCTCCATTATTCTCTATGTGGAGTGCGGCTCTGCGGGTGGAGGTCAGTGCTGGAGGCTCCATTATTCTCTGTGGAGTGCGGCTTTGCGGGTGGAGGTCAGTGCTGGAGGCTCCATTATTCTCTATGTGGAGTGTGGCTCTGCGGGTGGAGGTCGGTGCTGGAGGCTCCATTATTCTCTATGTGGAGTGTGGCTCTGTGGGTGGAGGTCGGTGCCGGAGGCTCCATTATTCTCTATGTGGAGTGCGGGTGGAGGTCGGTGCTGGAGCCTCCATTATTCTCTATGTGGAGTGTGGCTCTGCGGGTGGAGGTCGGTGCTGGAGGCTCCATACTCTATGTGGAGTGCGGCTCTGCGGGTGGAGGTCGGGGCTGGAGGCTCCATTATTCTCTATGTGGAGTGCGGGTGGAGGTCGGTGCTGGAGCCTCCATTATTCTCTATGTGGAGTGTGGCTCTGCGGGTGGAGGTCGGTGCTGGAGGCTCCATACTCTATGTGGAGTGCGGCTCTGCGGGTGGAGGTCGGGGCTGGAGGCCCCATTATTCTCTATGTGGAGTGCGGCTCTGCGGGTGGAGGTCGGTGCTGGAGCCTCCATTATTCTCTATGTGGAGTGTGGCTCTGCGGGTGGAGGTCGGTGCTGGAGGCTCCATTCTCTATGTGAAGTGCGGCTCTGCGGGTGGAGGTCAGTGCTGGAGGCTCCATTATTCTCTATGTGGAGTGCGGGTGGAGGTCTGGGCTGGAGGCTCCATTATTCTCTATGTGGAGTGCGGGTGGAGGTCGGTGCTGGAGCCTCCATTATTCTCTATGTGGAGTGCGGCTCTGCGGGTGGAGGTCGGGGCTGGAGGCTCCATTATTTTCTATATGCAGTGCGGCTCTGCGGGTGGAGGTCGGTGCTGGAGGCTCCATTATTCTCTATGTGGAGTGCGGCTCTGCGGGTGGTGGTCAGTGCTGGAGGCTCCATTATTCTCTGTGGAGTGCGGCTTTGCGGGTGGAGGTCAGTGCTGGAGGCTCCATTATTCTCTGTGGAGTGTGGCTCTGCGGGTGGAGGTCGGTGCCGGAGGCTCCATTATTCTCTATGTGGAGTGCGGCTCTGCGGGTGGAGGTCGGTGCCGGAGGCTCCATTATTCTCTATGTGGAGTGCGGCTCTGTGGGTGGAGGTCGGTGCTGGAGGCTCCATTATTCTCTATGTGGAGTGTGGCTCTGCGGGTGGAGGTCGGTGCTGGAGGCTCCATTATTCTCTATGTGGAGTGTGGCTCTGTGGGTGGAGGTCGGTGCCGGAGGCTCCATTATTCTCTATGTGGAGTGCGGGTGGAGGTCGGTGCTGGAGCCTCCATTATTCTCTATGTGGAGTGTGGCTCTGCGGGTGGAGGTCGGTGCTGGAGGCTCCATACTCTATGTGGAGTGCGGCTCTGCGGGTGGAGGTCGGGGCTGGAGGCTCCATTATTCTCTATGTGGAGTGCGGGTGGAGGTCGGTGCTGGAGGCTCCATTATTCTCTATGTGGAGTGCGGCTCTGCGGGTGGAGGTCGGTGCTGGAGGCTCCATTATTCTCTATGTGGAGTGCGGCTCTGTGGGTGGAGGTCGGTGCTGGAGGCTCCATTATTCTCTATGTGGAGTGTGGCTCTGCGGGTGGAGGTCGGTGCTGGAGGCTCCATTATTCTCTATGTGGAGTGCGGCTCTGCGGGTGGAGGTCGGTGCCGGATGCTCCATTATTCTCTATGTGGAGTGCGGCTCTGCGGGTGGAGGTCAGTGCCAGAGGCTCCATTATTCTCTATGTGAAGTGCGGCTCTGCAGGTGGAGGTCGGTGCTGGAGGCTCCATTATTCTCTATGTGGAGTGCGGCTCTGTGGGTGGAGGTCGGTGCCGGAGACTCCATTATTCTCTATGTGGAGTGCGCTCTGCGGGTGGAGGTCGGTGCTGGAGGCTCCATTATTCTCTATGTGGAGTGCGGCTCTGCGGGTGGAGGTCTGGGCTGGAGGCTCCATTATTCTCTATGTGGAGTGTGGGTGGAGGTCTGGGCTGGAGCCTCCATTATTCTCTATGTGGAGTGATGCTCTACAGGTGGAGGTCGGTGCCGGAGGCTCCATTATTCTCTATGTGTTGTGCGGCTCTGCGGGTGGAGGTCGGGGCTGGAGGCTCCATTATTCTCTATGTGGAGTGCGGCTCTGCGGGTGGAGGTCAGTGCTGGAGGCTCCATTATTCTCTATGTGGAGTGCGGGTGGAGGTCTAATTTAACACCTACATGTCCAAAATTTTGCACACATACCCTAATCTAATTATTAGTCAAGGACATATAAACAATTAAGTCAAATGAAATGGATTACTGTATGTAAACCATGTGTCATTTCATGTCGGGTTTTGTATAGATTTTACAGGAGTTGGCAATTGATTTAGCGGCTATTATGCTATGTAGAACTCTAAGAACAATATATTTCCAGGACGTCCCTCCTGACAGCACCATGGAGGACGTCGTCCTCCTTGCAGGGACAGGAAAACACCCGAGAGGTTATAAGGTCCTGTCCCACTCCCTTTCCCTCAGTGTTTTCCTGTCCCTGCATGAAGGGACACACGAGAGCAGCACCGCGCAAGCTTGCCAGAGGGCTCAGGGGGATCGTGTGGCCGGGCCAATATCCTTCCCCCTGGTAAGCGGCCCAGGGCCGAAACACCCCGTGGGCGGTCCCTCTGCCCCGAAGGCCAGTGAGCCAGAGCTGCTCCTCCTGCTGGGAGGCTCTCGGCTCATGACGCCAGATCGCGGTGGAGACTGCTGCCCGGATCTGGGGTGCACTCCATGGGATCGAATGCGCATTACCCTGCAGGCAGTGGAACTTCCGGGACGGGGTACCGACGTCACGCCTCCAGGCGTTTCCATACGCCGGACTTCTGCGTTCCAGTGTGGAACGCGGAAATGGCCAAGACGAGTAGCAGCATGCGTTCCAGCGGTGGAATGCAGGGGAGCGACAGACGGCAGTGTCCAGCGCAGAGAATCACCAACCACGAAGCAGACATTGCGGAGGATGGAGGGGTAAGTGCGCCTGGCGCAGACCACCCCCACCTCAGTCATCCCGGAAGTCACTCCTAACCTCCCTGAACTAGCCTGACTATTCCCCATCTTATGCCATTTAGGGTAAGGGAACCCCAGCTGCTCTCCTGGCCACAGCCAAAAGGTTCGGCAAGGCTTTGGCAAAATCTAACAGATGCCCCGTATGCCATGTGAAATTGCCAGACACCCACGGCAAAACCCTCTGCGGACCCTGCGCATCAAAGGTCATGAGAGATGAGCAGCTGTCCCTTCTGTCAGAAATGAGATCCCTGATATGTGAGGAGGTTCAAGCCTCTATGTCCAGCCTCTCACGGAAACAGCCTCCCAGCCCAAGTCCAGGCCGCAAGCGAACTAGGTGGGAGACGGAACTAAGGGAGTCGGAACAAAGCCCAGACGAAGGGTCCAACCTACTGGACTCCGACCCTGAAGAGGAAGGGGAGCTTCCAGCAGAGCCACGACCGGGGCAGAAAATACCTATTCCAGGCCGAGGACACTGATGAGTTAGTTCAGGCCATAAGGAGTATAATGCAAATTGAGGAGGTCCCTAGGCCACAGTCCAGACAGGACCTAATTTCTGGGGGACTTGCGTCACAGAAGCAGACGGTATTCCCTATAAGTGAACATATCCGGGCCATGGTACTAGAGGAATGGAAGAATGCGGAACGTCGGCTAGTACTGTCCCGGGACTTTAAAGGTTGCCTACCCTTCGGCCCCGAGGAAGTCAGACTGTGGGAAGAGATACCTAAGATTGATGTCCCAGTACCCAAGGTCACCAAAAAGGCTTCCATTCCGGGACTTGTCAAGCCTGCGTGACCTGATGGACAGGCTGACATTCTCCTAAAACGGGTTTGGGAAGCTTCCGTGGCCCTAATTAGGACAAACATAGCGGCCACCTCGGTGGCGAAGTCTATGGTCCTACGGATGGGATGGATTCGCAGTTGAACTACCAACCCGGACCTGCCACTTCAGTTCCAATGCCTCCCCTTTGGGCTGGCTTCGGCCCCCCCCCCCCCCCCCGAGTATGCACAAAGCTGGTATCAGAGGTAGTGGCCTACCTGAGGAGCCAGGGAATTGTGATTATACTATACCTGGATCACTTTCTCCTCGTGGCAAGATCAGAAGAGGCGCTGGTCGTACACAGAATCCGGACGATCTCAGTAATGGAGTTTTTGGGCTGGGCCATAAACTGGCAGAAGTCAGACCTTTTTACCAGAGCACAGGAAGATCTTCCTTGGCGTACTTCTAGACTCCAGGCGCAGAATATCCTTCTTACCAGAGGAAAAGCAGGAGGCCCTACGCGGCAGAGTCGAAGACCTTCTGAAGCACCGCACCTCCATAAGGTTCGCCATGAAGGTGCTAGGCCAAATGACGGAGTGCAATCCCGTATGTCAGGTGGGCACAGTTCCATTCAAAACCGTTACAGAGAGAGATCCTGTCTATATGGGACCGTCGTCAGGCCTCAGTGGACAGGTCTATGTGGCTACCAAGAGCCGTAAGGAGGTCGTTTCTTGGTGGACGCAGCCCAGGAACCTGCAGGTGGGCATACTATGGACCAGCTCCCCGTACGTAGTTGTCATCACGGATGCCAGCACGTAGGGATGGGGAGCCCACGTAGAAGGGAGAATCTTTCAGGGCTGATGGCCGGAAGACATCAGCAGCAGGTCCTCCAACTTCAGGGCATTATATGCCGTTTGGGAGGCCCTAAGACGAAACCGGACCACGCTGAGGAATCAACGCGTCAGGATATTGTTGGACAATGTGACAATGGTTCCGTTTCTGAAGCATCAGAGAGGTTCCAGACATCGACCACTTCAGAACCTGGCAGGAAGAATGCTTTTCTGGGCAGAGGGTGCAGTCCTCCATAACAGTAATACACCTGGAAGGTTCCCAGAACACGGTAGCAGACTACCTGAGCAAACGGGTCTGCCCAACCGAGTGGGAGCTGAACCAGGATATATTCCGACAACTGTCGGCGCTGGGGGACCTCCCAAGATAGACCTATTCGCAAATAGAAAGAACTCTAAGGTTTCCAGATTTTACTCTCTGAACCCCTTGGACACTCCGGAAGGAATAGGTGCCCTGAGTCAGAATTGGGAAGAGCCTCTCATATGCATTTCCATCGCTGGCTCTCATCCCAGCCATCCTCAGGAAGATCCAAGATGATCGAGCAAGGGTGATACTGATCATCCCATGCTGGCCGAGGAGAAGCTGGTTCCCCCTGCTAGGGGCCATGGCGGTAGAGAACCCAATCAAGCTCCTTCCAAGGGAAGATGTCATCCACCAGGGCCTGGTCCACCACCCAACCCAGGAAGACTACACCTCTCAGCCTGGATCCTTAAAAGGACAACCTGAGGGCTAAAGGCTTATCAGACCAGGTCATAGCCACTATCCAGGACAGCAGAAAACCAGTCACATCAGCAATTTACCTAAAAATCTGGAAGAGGCTCTGTCTGGAGGGTGGCAGGTCCGACTTTGTAGCAGGTACCCCTGACATCCCTAGGGTCCTAGACTTCCTTCAAGCAGGGTTTAGCACTTTGAAGGTCCAAATTTCAGCCCTGAGCTCTTTCTTTGACTACCCTCTGGCATCTCTTCCATGGATAGTAGATTCATAAGAGCAACACAAAGGCTGCGCCCTACAATCAGGCAGTTCACCCCACCTTGGGACCCAAACCTGGTCCTCAGGTCTCTTTGTAGGGATCCATATGTCCCCAGCAAAGAGATGCCCATCTCGACCAGCACCTGGAAAACTGCATTTCTGGTGGCCATTGCCACGGTTAAGAGGGTAGGGGAAATCCAGGCCCTGTCCACCAGAGACCTGTATCTCCTGATCAGGGAAGACTGTATAATATTAAGATTAGACCCTGTATTCATACCGAAGGTAGCCTCTAGTCAGAATCTAAACCAAAAGATCGTGTTACCTTCCTGCTGCGACAACCCTTCCAATGAGAGAGAGCAGAGTCTCCACTCTCTGGACGTCAGATGTGCCGTTATAGACTATTTAGAGGCCACCTGTAGCTGGCACATAGACCCAAACATGTTCATCTTTTTCGGGGGAAAAAAGGCTAGTTTCACACTTGCGTTAGGAGGCGCAGCGCACGGTCGCCGTGGAGCTCCGTCCCCTGCCGCTCACCCTCCAGTCAGCTCCTCCTATGGGCGCATGACACTGCATGTGACCTGCATACCCTATTGTTAGCATTGGGTACGCAGGCCGTGAGCTGGTATGATTTTGACGGCGCATGCGCCCTTTTGACGCTGCGCTGAGCGCGCCAAAATGCGACAGTGCGTTTGCATGTCAGCACACCAAAAGCACACCAAGGGCGCCAAAATCATACCAATGCACGGCTTGCGTACCCAGTGCCAACAATGGGGTACGCAGGTAGCATGCAGCGTCATGCGCCCATAGGAGGAACTGGGGGTGGAGCTGCACAGCGACCATGCGCTGCGCCTTCTAACACAAGTGTGAAACTAGCCTTAGGCATCCATCGCACGATGGATTACCGCTGTAATCTCAAACACCTACAAAGCTGAAGGCGTTATCCCTCCATAAGGCCTAAGGGCCCACTCTACCAGGGCGGGATCAGCTTCCTGGGCTGAGAGAGCAGGTGCCTCGGTAGAGCAGATCTGTAGGTCAGCAACCTGGGCAAGGCTTGACACATTTTGCTGGCACTACAAGCTAGATGTACTTTCTGGTCAACAGACCGCATTTGGTAGAAAAGTTCTCCAGGCGGTAATCCCACCCTGAGGAGGTGCTGTCAGGAGGGACATCCTGAAAAATAGGTATTAGACTTCCTGGTAATTATGTTTCTAGGAGTCCATCCTGACAGCACAGGTAGTTCCCTCCCTATTCATGATGTGTCATATGCTGTAATATGATTCTGTCATTAAAATGTTATTTGCATTATCCATGCTGTGGTACTTGTTACGACACAAGTCACCGACTGATGCAGAAGGAGAGAGGACCTTCCCCGTGAGGGATCACAGTCTACAAGGGCTGAGGGAGGATACAATAGGGGAGAGTAGAGCTGCTTGTGCAGCGATATGGTGGAGAGATGGTTACTGCAGGTTGTAGGCTTGTCAGAAGAGGTGGTTCTTTGTTGAAGGTTACTACAGTAGGCAAGAGCATGGTATGTTGGGGTAGAGAGTTCTAGACTAGGGGGATGCGCAGGAGAAATCTTGTATGCGATTGTGGGAAGAGGAGATGACAGAGGAGTAGAGAAGGAAATCTTATGAGGATCGGAGGTTGCCTGCAGGTAAGTACTGGGAGATGAGGTCACAGATGTATGGAGAACACAGATCTTGAATGGCTTTTGTGATGCAGTGACAGCTAGGGGGCGCTGTATGGGTTTCCCAGGACATGCATGCAGGCGTTTCCTTTATTGTGATGGAGAAATGGTGAGCGGCAGGATTGTAAATGGCCGATAAGTATCACAAGGGTGGGTGCCTTGTGATGGAAGCTGGAACGTGTTTTGGTCAGCAGAGGTACTTATGATGGTTTCTGTTTTACAAGAGGGAAGCTTCCAGGTGACTTGGTGAGATGGGTGGGACCAGTCACCTACAAACACACCCAGGGGTGTGTGTCTGAACGCCCAAAGTAAAGCCTGTATGTGTGTGTAATAGGACCTGTGGTGAGGGCATGACCATGTGATCCATACCTCACCTGTGGGTGTGGTTATGTACCATATAATGTGCCTGAGGTCTGGTCACATGGGAGAGAGTTCATGGACCTGATTGGTTCATGTGGAAGGTCCTGGAAGGCTTAGGTGTTGGAAGGTATGCTGCCTTCCTGAATAGCACCTGCTGCGACCTTGAACCTGGTGAGGCCAGTGTTGGGACACTGGGAGTAGGGTCGGATCCCTGAATAGCAGCCGGTGAGGCCTGTGTGTTGGACGGTTCCACAGTGGGGACGGACGTCCTGAATAGCCCACAGACAGGGTACGTATGTTTGCAAAGTCAGTGACGGCACTGCATTGGGGGAGCTACCGTCCGTCTGTGGATTTGGACTGTCAGGTGGCCTGGTGAGCAAGGTGTTGTCCGGGACGGTGATCCCAGTTCAGCAGATTCACTGAGAGGGAGGACTACCAAAGAGTCGGCATCTGGAGCAAGAGCTTCTGCGAGGTAACCCCGGACATGGGGATATAACTGTTGGTGCCTGTGATGTTCTATGGACACTAATGAACTGTTTGGCGTGCGGTCACCCACGGTAACTGGACAAAGAGGTCCAGCGTGTTTAGTGACAGCGTGTTAAAGCCGTGTACCAAGGATTGTGATGGACTATGTGTAAGCATGTGACGTGTAACATGTTCCTCAGCGGTTTATGAAGGCGTAATAAACTGCACTAGACTGTTTAAGTGGAAAGTGTTCCTGTATGCATCAATATCACAGCCAAGTGAGTGTCCCCCAATGCACTCAGTGAGCGCTATTTTACACTTTGTATGCCATGGTTAGGGTTTTGAACTGGAGTCTGTGGGTAATGGGGACCCAGTGTAGGTACTGATAGAGAAGAGAGGCCAGGGAATAGTGGGGGATAGGTGGTTTAGTCAGGCAGCAGAGTTTCTGATGGATTGGAGGGGTACAAGACTGTTAGAAGGGAGGGCATAAAGCAGGAGCCTGCAGTAGTCGAGACAGGAGATGATGAATGCATGGACTAGGGTTTTTGCAGATTCTTGAAAAGGAATGTATGGATTCGGGAAATATTTTTGAGTTGTTGTCTGCAGGAAGAGGAAATGGCATGGATATGTATTTTGAAGGAGAGATCAGAGTCCAGGGTTACCTCGAGACACAGAGCTTGTGGGAAGCACTCATCTACACCGTGTAGATGAGGGCTGGAAAGAGCATGTGCTCCAGTGGATGGCAAGTGCTGCTTCAAGTGGTCTCTCCTCCTTTTCTTTCACCTTGACATCGCACACAGTACAGTCCTCAAAGTTGGCACCCCAAACACCCTTGTTTTCCCCCTTGTTACAACTCTCCAACCACCTGACTGTGGGGAACCACAGATGTGCGAGCGATGCAGCCATGAGAAGCACTGCATCCTCAACTACAATTCTCGTTGTGGCCAGCAATGGTGGCAGGTGTGCAGTTCACATGAGTGGAAAGAGTTGCCTAGCCTGGGCCTTTTCTGAGACCCAACTGCAGGTAATCTGCCAAATATATATATAAAATAGTAGTGGCAAAAATTGCAATATATTGACTGCTGCATGCATGAATCACACGAGCGATCAGCATGCATTAGTCTGGGAAGCTCACTGCGCTAAAATGTGGTCTTGTGTACCTCTCCACCCACCTTTCACCCCCATCAACTGCATCTGCTGCTTCTTCCTCCTCCTTCACTGTGGTAAATGTTCTCACACCAGTCCTTGGCCTCACAACCTCCACTTGTTTACCCACTACAGTTGCGGTGAGTGACAGCCCATCAGCTGTTACGGAAGTGGACATGCCTGCTGTTTTTGACAGATCTCAGTGACCAAACACATCACATCTTTCTCAATGCACCATAACATCTCCGTCTGCACCTCATTCACAGTCCAGCAGTTTGTCGTGTTCTCCATACTCCACCCTCCCTCCGCACTGCAGCCAGCCCTTGGTCCCGCAGTTGTAGTCGCATAAAAGATTGTTTACTCCTACACATGGCAAAGCTAACAGCTTGAACTTCACCATCTCCAATCTGTTTGCCATGGAAATGCTGCTTTTCCGGCTGGTGTATGCAGTCACTTTCCGAAAGCTGATGGCCATCGCAGTCGCACAGTACCAGTTGCCCAGTCTCCTTTACTTATGTAAAAAAGCTGTGCCTGTGCTACACCAGCATGTTGCAGGCAATGTCATCTGTTCCCTGAAAAAATCAATGTCTGCCAGGCTGCATTTCACTACTGACATCTAGATGAGTAAGCAAGGCCAGGGGTCTTTACTAGAGATGAGCGACTTTGCCTTTTTTCGGGTTGAGTCGGGTTTCATGAAACCCGACTTGCAAAAGTCGGGTCGAACGAAATCGGCCGATATTCGTGAAAAGTTGAAGGCCGACTGAAACACGAAACCCAATGCAAGTCAATAGGGAAGAAAAGTCGGCAGGGAGTGGAGGACAGGAAACACACCTACAGTGCCCATTTTAATGTCAATTTACATCAATTCTTATTACTTAAGCTTGTCAACCTTAATTTACTTTATAATAATTGTTAGGCAATGAAAACCGGTAGTTATTTGGCTAAAGTTGTGGGGGGGGGGTAGGGCTGGCTCCAGATTTTTGTGGGCCCAGGGCCAAAGAGTGTCAATGGGCTCCTTTAACACATGCCACAATTCATGATCCACTGATACGGCAGAGAAATAGCGGTATAGTACAATGAAAAATATTTCACTTCATACATCACATGACTGATATCCATTTTAAATTCTCCAATAGCTCCAAAAACGGACAGTATATTACTCCATACAGTATTATGGCCACCGCATAGTGCGCTATACAGAGTAATGAGGCCCATATATTTCCCCATACAGAATCATTGGTCCCATATAATGTTCCATACAGTATATGATGAGCTCCACATAATGCTACAGTATATGTTGGTCCCCATGGATGAAGCTCCACTGTCTTATGGGCCCAAATAATGCTCCATATATAATGGACCCCATTTCTAATGCTCCAGTGTATAATGGGCCCTGTAAATGCTGCTCCAGTGTCTGATGTCCACCTTTGGAATGCTCCAGTGTATGGTGGGCCCCATATATCATTCTCCAGAGTATAGTGCTCCCAAAAATTGCTCCCAACCTTTAAAACAAATAAGTCTCCTCGGTAGGCGTACAGACGTGATGTCATCGCGCTCTCTGACCAGAATGTCACTGTCAGGAAACGCGGAAGATGTCACGGCGGTGGAACAGGGACAGGTAAGTATTTCAACTTTGCAAGTGCTGTGATCCTGACAAATCGGGGGGGGGGGGGGGGCCCACTTGTTGGCGATGGCATTGGCACAGGGCCCCTCATAGTACAGCGGTGTGTCTATGAGGGGCCCTGTGCCAGTGCCGTCACCCATGAGTATGCCCCCCACCTGCTCAAGGAACCTGCACTTTCATCTGCATCTTCCTCTGTGTCACCGTGTAAGGGGGTATAGTATGCGGGAAGGGGAACCTGAGTTTCATCAGGGTCAGATTCTGGCTGTGTAGAGTGCGAGGGGATTGTAGTGGTCTGGGTCAATGTACCAGCAGAATCATCTAGTAGTGGCTGGGCATCAGTGCACTTGTGGCGCCCCCAGGAGTACGGTCGCCACAGTGGCATTACCTTCCTCCTAGGGAGTGTGATGTCATGCTTGGGAGCAACGAAGGATCTCTCTAGCAGTTAAACCAACACACAACACCGTTCCCCCTCCAGGCCAGCAGGGAGAGCTCTGAACCTGACTGCTGAGGAGCTGCTCTCTGTGGTCGGGAGGAGGGAAGTTAGGGCAGTTTGTGAAGGGAAGGGGAAGTGTGTGGACGTGAGAAGGGGAGCTGGAGGATGAGCAGAGTTAAGGCTCACTCCTAGCTGGAGCGCATGTTCCGGATTCCGGTCTCCGAGTTTGTAGGGACACTGACGGTCCTGCAGCAGAAACCGGAGGAAGTAGCAGCTGTAAATGCTCTGTTCCCAACTAAGGCTCGGAGGCCCCAGCAGCGACTTGTGTGAGCCAGAAGGAACAGGCTACGGCTGCCTGCCATACGAGAAAGTTTCAATAGAGAGTCAACAGGGGGAATGTCAGTGAACTCAGTACTGCGAGTACCTCAGATAAGAGCTAGAACGGAGGCCACACTACCTATCTGCAGAGAGAGAATTCCTAATTTGCTTCCAGGCTGACCAACTCCTTCTCCATCTGTACTCTGGGTCCTGGACGGCACTTACCAAGTACAGGTAAAGGAATTGCACGACTGTGTCTGTCATCTTTCTCCTGCGCCTGGCACACGGCTCTGCTACATCCTGCACTGCACACCATCTACTAACTCTTTCATCTGCCCTGCCATTACGGCCCTACCTGTGCAGGGCTTCTACATCTTAGCTGCACCACAACATCTGTCCCAGAGAAGCGACACTGCAGCACTGGTCAATCTGATCAGAAACCACAGGTGGCGTCACGTATCATTCACCTATAAACATTATTCACCCCTTTGCATGGACGCCCAGGCCCACGGACTGGGTCACCACCACCGTGACACATCCCTGTGAGACACCGGCCCGGTACCGATTAACCCCACTGCCCTGGCTGGCCACCCACACTCCATGTCAGATTCATCTTGGACTGGGGAATTCACAATTTGGCTTGATAACCCAGGCATGGTATGTGAGAAAGAGCTACATGGACTAATGTGAAGTGTGGCCTGCTGCATCATTCGCTTTTGGTGGGGGTGAAGGACACAAGGAAAGGGGTTCTTCTTGACCAGGAGCCAGCACTTGACGACTCGGTGCTTGCATTTTTTTGAAACTTCAGAAGAGGAGGGCATATTTGCTGGAAACTGTTTCGGCATTGTAAGCCAAAACCAGTTCCTGATGCTCCGGCTTTAAAAGCGGTTAACCTACTCCCAGAAAAGGTAGCCTTCCAGGCATTCCGGAGCCAGACCATGACGCAGGCTCAACACCTCCTGCCTTAGCTGCTATTGTGCTTTTGCCACTACCAGCAGATGCACCACCACCATCATCAGTACCAGCTGGCCCTCCCACATCCGCGGCCTTTTCCACCATACTTCCAAATTTTGGAGAAAATGTACCCAAAATAACATCAGATATATGGTACTGTATCAGAAGCGTAGAGCTCTATGCAGTCAAAGGATAATTGTCATTCTTCCTATATATTTCATGAGTCACACAGACACTCACAGGCTCAGTATGGATTAGACAAGAATATAAAAAGTAGAAAAAGGGTACATTATCATCAGATACCAGGTATATATAGTATTGTTTAAACATTCTAAATCTCCGTATATATTTCAGGAGGCAGACAGACGCTCTCAGGCTCAGTATGGATTACAACACAATATAAAAAGCCGTAAAACGGCAATGGATCTGAAGTGTACAGCTGTACACAGTGTAGGGGTCATTGTCAATCTCAGTATATTTCCACAGTCAGAAACAGATTCTCACTTGGTCAGTTTGGATTAGACCAGAATATAAAAAGCAGTAAATGGGTAATGTATCACAAGCGTAGAGCTGTATACAGTGTTGGGGTAATTTTTAAATCTACATATAAATTGCAGGAGTAACCCACAGACTCTCACACGCTCAGGATGGATAACACCACAATATAACGAACACCATCGAGCCCCATTGAAAACAATGGCAGGCAAGCACAAACACATACAAACACATAGAAAACAATTACAAAACACCTTAAAAGGTGTTCCAAAGCAGACAAAATGCTCAGAAGACAAAAATAACATATGGAAAAGGGCAACTACATATAGAAAAGAGGTGGAGGATTAAAAGGAGGAGGAGGAGACACAGATATATGCATGTCTTGCCCTTATAAAGGCTGGACTAAAATTCTAAAATCGAAGCCGATCATATACCGTCGGATTTCCCACCATAAATTATGCCAAATGCTGATTGGGCGGCGTTATTCCCACGAACCTCCGAACAGCGTCCATGAAGGCAAAGTGTTTGGTTTCCGGGGGCAGTATGGTTTTAAAGCTGAACCTTAAAGGAATGTCCAGAAGGGCACCACCAGGAGTGGAGCCTGCGGCCTAATTGGACTCCACACGGGCAACCTCAACCATGCCAGCCACGGAAAAGATGGACAGATTGCAAGCTTTGTCGATTCTGTGGGTGGTGGTGCATGGCCGCTTTTAGTTGTGCTAGCGATTTGTCAGCTTAATTCCGTTAACGAACGAGACTCCGGCATGCCCCCGTGGTCTGCGTCCAGCTTACTAGAGGGACACGCAAGGCTCTGGCACGCGAGATCGAGCAATAACAGGTCTGTCATGCCCTTACATGTCCGGGGCTGCATGCGCGCTACACTGAAGGGACCAGGGTGTGTCGCTTACAGGTGTTGATAACCCGCTGAACCCCATTAGTGATGGGGATCTGGGATTCCAATTCTTCCCCGTGAACGAGGAATTCCCAGTAAGTGCAGGTCAACTGGAATTAGGCCTAACCGGCATTCCAGAAAGAATGTGAAAAAATTAAGTGTTCAAACCACAGGTGCTGTAGCTTGCTTAAGCTGGGTTCCTCTGCTGAGTAGCACGCAGTTCTTACATAAAAAGGCAGCATAGCTTGGTTCACAGGTGGGCAACTCTGCTGAGTAGCAGACAGTGCTTACATAAACAGGTGGCATAGCTAGGTTCATGGGTGGGTTCCTCTGCTGAGCAGTAGACACCGGTACTAGGCCCAAAGTATTCACTCGGCTAAATGGAGTTAAAAAATGGTTCTTACATAAACAGGCGGCACAGCTTGGATCACGAGTGGGCTCCTCTGCTGAGTAGCAGACACAGTTACTAGGCCCAAAGTATTAACTGGGCTAAATGCAGTCAAAAACCTGTTCTTTCCTAACAGGCGGCATAGCTAGGTTCATGGGTGGGCTCCAACTGCTGAGTAGCAGACAGTGCTACAAGGTTCAAAAGGATTTTCTGGACAAGATGCGGTAAAAAATTATTAGAAACACACACGGTGTAGCTACTTGACAGGTGCACTACACCGCTGGCTACCAGACACCGCTACTATGCCATGAAACTGACTATTAACATTGAAAACCATTATTAATGTGAAAATAAAGTTACGCTTTTGGTGATCCAACCGTTCTCGAACAGCCGAATTTTAAGCAAAGTGTTCGAGTTCAACGAATGGCTCGAACACTGCCCAAAACAGCTCGAATTTGAACTTGGCGAACAGGTCGACTCGAACACCGCTCATCTCTAATCAGGAGGCATACTCAGATGGTCTCAGACCCAGTATGGATTCGACAAGATTGTAGAAAGTTGAGAAAGGGTACAGTATCGCCGGATAACAGGTATATAAAGTGGTGGCCAAAAGTATTGACACCCCTGCAATTCTGTCAGATAATACTCAGTTTCTTCCTGAAAATGATTGCAAACACAAATTCTTTGGTATTATTATCTTCATTTAATTTGTCTTAAATGAAAAAACACAAAAGAGAATGAAGCAAAAAGCAAAACATTGATCATTTCACACAAAACTCCAAAAATGGGGCAGACAAAAGTATTGGCACCCTCAGCCTAATACTTGGTTGCACAACCTTTAGCCAAAATAACTGCGACCAACCGCTTCCGGTAACCATCAATGAGTTTCTTACAATGCTCTGCTGGAATTTTAGACCATTCTTCTTTGGCAAACTGCTCCAGGTCCCTGATATTTGAAGGGTGCCTTCTCCAAACTGCCATTTTTACATCCCTCCACAGGTGTTCTATGGGATTCAGGTCTGGACTCATTGCTGGCCACGTTAGAAGTCTCCACTGCTTTCTCTCAAACCAAATCAGTCCACAACATGGTCATGAAACCCCTGTGTCCAACGCCTCTTCGGCTGTGTGCACCACGAACACCTCTTCCATGTTGCCCCCTACGGCTCGTGGGAGAGCCATCACCGCCGCTGTGTGCTGGGAATGCCTCAAACAAATGGTTTACCAGAGTTGCTTGTTTGTTAGCCAATATTAGCTCTAGGTTCTCCTGTGGCATGATGTTTTGGAATTTGCTTTTATAGCATGGATCCAGGATGCTGGCCAACTAGTAGTCGTCGTCGTTCATCATTTTGGCAATGCGGGGGTCCCTTTTTAGGATCTGCAAGGCATAATCACACATGTGGGCCAATGTTCCAGGTGTCAATGATGCACTGTGAGTGCTGGGTGGAGGAGCACTTTCTGGCAAATCAACATCCCTCCAGTCATGCACAAAAGCCTGTACCTGACCTTGCCACGCCAACATTTTCTCTTGCCCCCTGAGAAGCATCCTCCTCCCCTAAATAATCATCCCTATCATCCTCTTCCTCTTCTTCCTCCACCTCGTCCAGGAGAGTTCCCTGAGCAGACAATGGCTGACTGTCATCAAGGCTTCCCTCCTCTTCCTCCTCGGCTGCAGATGCCTGCTCCTTAATGTGCGTCAAAGTTTGCATGAGCAGACGCATAAGTGGGATGCTCATGCTTATGATGGTGTCGTCTGCGCTTACCAGCCGTGTGCATTCCTCAAAACACTGAAGGACTTTACAGAGGTCTTTCAGCTTCAACCACTGCACACCAGACAGCTCCATGTCTGCCCTCAAACTGCCTGCCCGTGTATCTTTGCACAAATGCATTACAGCCTGCCTCTGTTTGCACAGCCTCTGAACCATGTGCAGGGTGGAGTTCTACCATGTTGCAACGTCGATAATTAGGTGGTGCTTGGGAAGGTGGAGCAATCGCTGCAGCTTCTGCATACGACTGGAGTGTACGGGCGACCGGCGGATATGCGAGCACAGTCTTCGCACGTTATGGAGCAGGGCTGTTAACTCCGGATAATTGAGGAAGCACTGCACCACCAGATTCAAGGTGTGAGCCAGGCAAGGTATGTGAGTTTTGAAAGGGCTATGGCTGCCACAAAATTCCGGCCGTTATCACTAACTACCTTGCCTGCCTCAAGATGTAGACTGCCCAGCCATGACTCAGTTTGTCGCTGCAAGTAGTCGGCCAGTACCTCCGCTGTGTGTCTGTTGTCGCCCAAACACTTCATCTGCAACACGGCTTGCTGACGCTTACCACTAGCTGCTCGATAGTGGGACGCCTCGTGTGCAATACTGGAAGCTGCGGATGGAGTGCTCATGCGACTGCGCTCTGTGGACGAGCTTTTGCTTCTGGAGGAGGAGGAGGGTCGAACCCCTACAGCCAACTGTTTCCTATACCGTTGGCTAGGCGGCACTGTCCCACCGCCGCTGTCCCCTGTGGACCCTGCATCCACCACATTAACCCAGTGCGCAGTGATGGACACGCAACTTCCCTGGCCATGCCTACTGGACCATGCATCTGTTGCGAGGTGCACCTTTTCACTCACTGATTTCTTGAGTGCATGGACAATGCGGTCTTTCACATACAGGTGGAGTATTAGTAACAAAATAGACACAGCAGAGAGGAAATAAAGTTAATAATGAATAGAAACCATGCACCAATGTTCATATAATCAAATAATTATATTCGAATCAAATAGTGCATACATTCAATTTAAAGGAGACCAATCCTCCTGATGTGTCATAAAGATTGAATGGAACCCATTCGATTCTTTAGTGTAAACAAACCACTATGTATGGACAATTATGTTATAAAAACGGGAAGACTAAATATATATAAAAACAGCCGTTAATAAATCGGATTTGGCAATCGTAAACGATATCGTGCATATATATAATTCATATCTATAATTGTGCGATGATTTATATTTATTTCTATTTTTATTTATATTTTGTGCGATGATATGAATTATATGCACGATATCGTTGCACAATGTTAAATATTTTTTTGACAGATCTCAGGAATTATCCTTATATATGTATGTTGTGATTCTGCATTAACTATTGGTATGCCTTAGGCACTTTTTTCTTGCACATTGTTTACGATTGCCAAATCCGATTTATTAAAGGCTGTTTTTATATATATTTAGTCTTCCCGTTTTTATAACATAATTGTCCATACATAGTGGTTTGTTTACACATACAGGTGGAGGTCTGGGATGGCTTTTCGAGAAAAGAAGTGGCGACTGGGTAGGTCATAGCATGGTACTGCGTAGGCCATGAGCTCGCGGAAAGCTTTGCTTTCAACCAACCGGTAGGGCATCATCTCTAACGAGATTAGTTTGGCAATGTGGGCGTTCAAACACTGTGTACGCGGATGAGAGGATGAGTACTTTCTTGTCCTACTGAGAGTCTCTGGTAGGGTGAGCTGGACTTGAGAGCTGCATATGATGGAACTAGCGGTGGACATGGCGGACTGTGATGAGGGTTGGTGATGGCGTTGGTGGTCTTGTTGATGGCCTAGATTCAGTCTTTCGTAGCAATAACATTGTGATTCCCTGACTGCTTTGGCCTTTGCTGCTGGTGGTGTGCTAACCGGTGGGCTTACGGTGGGGAAGCGATGTAGGGTTGCTGACTACCTTCATTCGGAGCAGGTGCACATGTGGTACGTGAGGTTTGGTAGTCCGTCCACGCTTGCAAGTGCATGGTGGTTAAATGTCTAAGCATGCAACTGGTATTCAAATTTCTCAGATTTTTCCCTCGGCTAAAGGTCTTTGTACACTTCTTACAGATAACCTTTGCCTGATCATTAGGATTTTGTTTAAAAAAAGTGCCACACTGCACTCTTCCTACTATGGAAGACATTTTGAGGCCTTGTACGCTGTGCTAATTTGACCGTCTGGCCAAGCTGTCCTGCAACTCTTTGGGTTTTTGTAAACTGTTTTTGGACTGCTATGGGCCTGCCAGATAACAGCTGTTGCGATGTCTATGCCTGCTGCGGATCCTCCTCTTCTGAGCTATTGGCAGCGGCACCCTCTTCCCCCAATGAATGCCAATCTGGGTCAACAACTGGGTCATCCATCACCTCCTCTTCAATTTCATGTGCACCTTCCTCTGTGTCAACGTGTATGGTGGTATAGTATGCGGGAAGGGGCACCTGAGTTTCATCAGGGTCAGATTCTGGCTCAGTACACTGCGAGGACAATGTAGTGCTCTGAGTGAATGTACCAGCAGAAAAATCTAGCAGTGGCTGTGCATCAGTGTACTCCATGTCAGATTCATCTTGGACTGGGGAATTCATGATTTGACTTGATAACACAGGCATGGTATGTGAAAACAGCTCCATGGAGTAATCTGTAGTGTGACCTGCCGCATCCATCACTTTTGCTAGGGGTGAAGGACACAAGGAAAGGTGTTGTTCCTGACCAGGAGCCTCCACTGACGACTCAGTGCTTTTATATTTTGAAACTTCAGAAAAGGAGGCGATAAAGCTGGAGGCTGTGTCAGCAATGTAAGCCAAAACTTGTTCCTGACGCTCCGGCTTTAAAAGCGGTTTACCTACTCCCAGAAAAGGGAGCCTTCAAGGCCTTGTGGAGCCAGATGATGACGCAGGCTCAACACCTGCCTTAGGTGCTATTGTGCTTTTGCACACTACCAGCAGATGCACCACCACCCCCACTACCATCAGTACCAGCTGGCAACCCCCGCCCACTTCCACGGCCTCTTCCACCATACTTCCTCATTTTTGGAAAAATGTACCCAAAATACCACCAGCTATATGGTACTGGAAAACACTGTACAAGGTGTATATAGTATTGTGGAGAATTTGAATCTCCCTAGAGATTTTAGAAGGCTGACAATGATGCTCTCAGTCCAAGTATGGCAGCAGGCAGCCTAATAAGCAGGACTGCTGCACACAAGTGTGGAAAAATAAACGTTTGGTAACTGTGCAGAAAAGAGGAAGAAAAGTATTTTTGCTTTTAAAAAAGCAGTGTGCAAACGGCAATGCAGCTATCAGGGAGCCTTATAAGGCAGCCTAATAACCAACAGAGCTGATGCACACAAAATATAGCATCCCCTGTCACTGCACACAAACTGTTGGGTTGTACAGTGGAAATGGCTAACAGCAGAAGCAGTTTTTTTGTTCTTCCCTGCCTAACGCTCTCCCTTATTCAGAATCAGCAACTGCAACCTCTCCCTAATGCTAATATCGGCAGAAGTAAGCTGGCGGTCGGCGTGCACGCCCTTGTATAGCCTGTGTGACGCCACACAAAGCAAGCCAATCACTTGCATGCCTTTCGCAAAGATGGTGGTGACTGATGCCCATGTCATCGCGTTGCCCACAGTGTGCGTCCTCCATCATTGGCTGAAAAAGGGCGCTGGAAGCATCATTTGAAACTCGACTTTGGCGCTCTGGTCACCAACCTGGATAGTCGACGATTTATGAATTTGACCGACCCGTTTTGTTCTACGCTAGTCTTTACATCTTGTTGATTAGGTACTAAGTGGCTGTGGGGGAAGGGGCTGCTCTGTAAGTCTTGGAATCCCCAAGGCTTGCAGGGCTCTTTGGGATGAAGAAGTAAACTACTAGACAACAGGGGTTGGAAAAGTAAACTACTAAACACCTAGAGTTGGATAACTAAACAACTACACACCAGGGGATGGAGAAATGAACCACTATAAGGGATGGTGAACTAAACCACTAGAAGCCAAGGTAACATAGTTATTAAGGTTGAAGGGAGACTTTAAGGCCATCTAGTTCAACCCATATCCTATCCTAACCTGCCCTAACATGTTGATCCAGAGGAAGGCAAAAAAACCCATGTGGCAAACAGTAAGCTTCACATTGGGGAAAAAAAATTCCTTCCCGACTCCACATACGGCAATCAGACTAGGTCCCTGGATCAACGCAATATTAAGGAAACTAGTGTATATACCCTGTAATATTATACAATAACCAAGGCTTGTGGGACAAACCTCTGTATCTAAGACTTCCTCCACTGCTATTGTCTTCTCGACCTCTTGTAGGGCCTCCACCTACGCCTTCAACCTCTCTCAATGAGACACGCATCCCACCAAGGACAAAATCTGCAAGGCGTTTGTATGTTCTCCCGGTGTTTGCGTGGGTTTCCTCCGGGTACTCCTTTTTCCTCCCACATTCCAAAGACATACTGATAAGGAATTTAGATTGTGAGTCCCACTGGGGACAGTGATGCTAATGTGTACAAACTGTAAAGCGCTGCGGAATATGTTAGCGCTATATAAAAATAAAGTTTATTATTCCAACATTGCAGAGTTCCTCCGTACTGCATAGCCGGGTCTCTCCAAAATCAGGCAGTGTTAAAATAAATATGTCTTGGAAATCGCAGTCACACAGCTAAAGAATTTTGGACAGCTATCCAGGCCGAGTTTGAACAATGTAAGTCTCCACACAAACTGGATGCAGGAAATGGTGTTGCGATAACGGTGCGAACATGTTGCCTTCCCCACTGCGGGATCAACCTTACACACATGCCTTGCATGGCTTACGTCCTCAACCTGGAGGTACAGAAATATCGCTACTATTATCTGGCCTGTATGCGCTGCTGCAGCAGGCACGGTCGCTTTGTTGTCACTTCCGTCATTTGCACCATGCAGGTCAACGACTTGCATCGCTACAGACGTCTTTCGTCCTACCGGTTAACTATATGTTTTATATGCAATCTGCCAACATGGTGGAATTTCACTCTCCTCATGTTGCAGCGACTGTGGCAGCAGTGACAAGCCCTGCTGCAATATGACCTTTTGCATAGCCTGGTCCAGCGTAGTACAGATGTGGTGAAAATCACGCATGCTTGGTGAGCACAGATGAAGGACCTTTGCACCCTTCTTAGAAATGGCTATTAAGATGGTTTTCGCTGATGATGCCATCACCAGCATCACTATTCCGGTCATCTACATGCTGGAGCACACATTCAATAGTCTGCGGGAAGTTGTGATCCCAAAGGAAGGGGAGGAAGATGCGGAAGTGATGTCAATATCTCAAAGTTGCGGACTGTTGTCGAACAAGCGGGTGCCATGGGAGGGTGGATAACAGCGTTCGAGGAGAGGGGGTCATGGTACCAGACAAACTGTTAGTGAAGGTGCAGGAGCTGAGGAATGAATGGAGGAGGACAAGAAGGAAGAGGTGATGTGCATGCAACAGTCAGGAGATGAATAGAATAATGATCCCCTCTCTGTTGTTTGTGGTTGGTGGGAGAGGATGTAGGAAGCAAGCTTGAGTGTTATCCTGCCAGCAAGACACCATAGACTCAGACCTCATGGAAGCGCCCCACATATGAGCACCTTTTTGCTGCACTACAACATGATGCCCATATTTTTAGGATTAGCAATTGTGCTGGCTACTGGGTTGCCACTCTGTTAGATCCACGGTACAAGAGTAAATTTTGCCAGATGATTTCCCCCCTGTAATGGTATGCGCATATGCTGCTGGAGTATCGAAACATGCTTGTACACAAAATTGAGTGGTTTTCCCCAAGACAGCAGTCACGCACAATTGGTGCATCACAGTTACAGAGTTCCAACACTGGGAACATGCAAGAACATTAGCAACAGCAGTGTAAACAGCATAAGCAATTTCTGTGACTCATTTCATACATTTTTAGACCAGCACGTGCACCAGCAGAATAGAGTGCAAGTCTATCACTTGAGCGACTGGAGAGGATGGTGCAGGAGTATCTTCAGCTCAACATCAATACCATCAGGGGGAATTTGGACCCTTTTGCATTTTGGTCTTCAAAAATGGCTGAGTGGCCTAACTTTCGTCAAGATGAACAAGTCTTGAATCTCCAAAGACTTGTGCACCCCAATCGCAGACTGGGCAATTGTGTAGTTTTCAGTGGGCTGCATTGATCTTGCGTTACTGTAGTATGTGACACCTTTGTCGTGGATCCTGTGCCTGCTGTTGCTATTGTTTCTGTTGTTGCTAACAAATTTTGGAATTGTGGCGATTCTTAAGTTGTGTTTTCATCTGGTGGCTTGCCTGTAGTGGAAGGAGTGTCAGAGCCTCATTATACAATTTCTACTCTGGGGAAATTGATGACACTTTAGTGGTGGCTGCCCCTATTTTTTTGGAAATGTTTGGACTCCCAACATGTTTGTTGCGTGAATTTGGCAGGGCTCAGCACCAGGCCTACACCTGTCACTCATCCACCTGATCAATTGCATTGCAATTATATGATTAGTACTCTGGGTGAGTTGGGCGGTTGGAGAGTTTTATTGCGGGGGAAAAACAAGGGTAATTCTGGTGCCACCTCTGAGCCCTGTACTGTGTGTCATGTTAAAGTGGAGGAAGAGGAGGAGAGGCCACTTGATGCAGCACTTGCCATCTACTGGAGCACATGCTCTTTCTGGCTCTCATCTACAAGGCGTACCACTGTGTGGCTGCCAAAGAAAGGGAGTTGAGTATTCTGTCCAGTAACACAAGTTGTCAGTTGTCTTTGGATAGGACGATATTTGTTCAGTAGAGCTTTCAGCAACATTACCACCTACTCCACATAAACCTCGAACACCCAGCCTGTTCCCCCTTCCACTACAACCTTACTTTTTCCCACTCATGTTGGCTGTACCCTTTACCTCTTTTAATTAGCTGTTTGACAACCCTGGGCCAAGACCTGTAAGTCACCTGTCACTAATTTAAAAATCAGTATTTATTGTCTGATATAGTGTGGCTAGACCACTGAATGAGCACAAAAGATTAATATATTGAAATGTGGACTGGTGCCTGCATCAGAGAATTATCCCAAACTATTTTGATTAGTAAATGTGACCTCTGGAGTCCTGACTGCAACACAGTATTTGCCTAAACAATTTGGATTAGCAAATGGGGCCTCCTGAGTCCGGACTGCAAAACATTATTAGCCCAAATGATTTTGAGTAGGAAATGTGGACTGTGGCCTGCACAACCCTATTAGCTATAATGATTTTGATTAGCAAATGGGGTCTCTTGAGTCCTAACTGGGCTAAATCTGTGTTGCAAATGATCTTGAGTAGGAAATGTGGACTACTGAATGCACAACACTATTGGCACAAGCTTGTTTGATGCTGAGAGGTCGATTTCACACAGGACAGGATCGTATCTAAGTATATGACAAGTTAACCTGCAGGAGCGACCTCTCTGTGCTGTTTGTTTTACCACATCAAAGTGACAGGGCGGGTACGCCCTTACTTACGTAACGCTCACTAATATACAAATTAGGCACACTGAATACAGTTTTATGGTAAAACAATAATGTAACAATTTATTAAGATTACATCAGGATAATGCTGAATTCATTTCATGTGAATCATACAATTAATATGAATTATAGTACATAGAGAAATAAGCATCAATACATTACCAAGTATTGTAACATCACTTCTCCACTGGAGGGACCACAGTGTCAGCGAGAAGGAAGTACTCTGGTCTTGTCATCACAGAAGCCGTGCATCCATGATACCTTCTGGAAATGTCCCTACCTCGCTGACACAGGGTCGCCTTTTTATACATAACTCCCACATCCTCCCTATTACATCTGTGCAGTATGTTTAGGCTGAATCATCAGTATCTTGCAATTGCACAGTTGGTTGTTGTCTTGATAACAGCACAAGACTTCAAGGTCTGTTTGTTATAGACTATTACAATCTTAAAGTTTGTTTGCACCAACCCAAGATTTATTTGCCATTGGCATGTCTCTTAACAATAGCACAATGTTTGAAGGTTGTTTGCTACTGATTACAACCCAAGATCTGTTTGCCACTGGCAAGTCCTCTAACAATCAAGGTTGTCTGTCACTGTTCAAAGTTCCCCCCATATGTTGCTGGTCACAAAGTTAACTCTTTATGATCATAGCATAACGCTCTAAGATGGTGGCATGTGATCAGCATGACTTCCATAATCACCAATTCTGAAAACTGGATACCTATCGTAACCCAGTCACTCATACTTGTCTCATTTGTATCACTGTTACACTGAGAAAATAGCGGCAGCAAAGCATGTCCGCTGTTTATATGGAGAGGGACATGTGACTTCACCAATGATAGAAGCCCTTGTGTCATGACGTTGTTAATGGTTTCTGTGCCTTGATTGGCTGCTGGAATACACACATTAAGCTCATTATAAAACGTACAGACCGCCACTAATCTAACCTCTCCCCACTCTTCACCCCTTTCCATCATCAAACACGGCCCCCCCACCTAACCAAAGTCGTAATGTCACGACTCATCTGTAAGGTGACGCGGGTCAATGAGCTCCTTCCCAGTTCCTAACACTAAAGGTGCCCTATCACACCCTCTTTCCCTGGTATATTTCTGCGGGTGAAGATGCTGGGGTGGCCACCCTTGCCTTGTCTCCAGAGTTAGCCCTCCAGCTGTTCTTTTCACCCACCCAGGGAAGAGGGGCGCTACTGTGCACCGCAATACACCAACCCTACAAAATAGGCTACACAAATAAGGGTAAACTGAAAACACCATGCATACAAATATTCACTCACATATTACAGAGGAATGCACCGGGGAGTGGAGGATGGTGAAAAAAACAAAGTAGAGGAGGGAAGGAAATTACCACACTTACAAACCATGCAACAGTCAGAGATCACTCCTCCAAAACTCCTTGTCATGTGAACACCTCTTCTTCTAAGTCATGAAAAAATGCTAGCTCTGTCATGGGTTTGAATCAGGACCCAGATTGGAATGGCTAACTGAGCACAGCTGAGAGCTCAGAGTTTCCAACATGGTCAATTAACCCCTGTTCTGCCAAAAGAAAAAAAACACCATTAAAATGTTTTTCAGAACAGGAGTAGGAGCAATTAGACCTTGCGGTCTTCTGGATACTCTCTCTGTTGCGGTAACCCCGTGACACCTATCAAAAGCATTATTTGAAACGCGATCATTTACCAAAATGTGTGCGAACTTTGCTCTAGAACACTAATCTGAATGTGCTACGTTCGTGCCGAATTTGAGGTTGGCGAACTTTTTCCGACAAGTTTGCACATCTCTACTCCCCGTATTGTACACTGGACATTGATGTCTTCCTGGACAATCCTTTTTCTTTTTTCTTTCATGGACTCTTAACAGAATGAGTCCTGTGACCTCACTATAGACACCCTCTCTGGTCCTCAGAACGAACGGGGTCCTGAGATGCCATTTCTTGGCGTTTTATCTGCTGTTTTCAGGTCACTTCTTGTAACTGTTTTGCAGCTTTAGAAACCTGAAGGGGTTAATAGAAGTTGAAAAACTGAAAGTATGAATAGTGAGTTGTTTTTTCATTTTTGTGCATTATGGTCCAACTTTTGCACTTTTTCGGATTGGTTACAGGACATGTCCACCTGACATGACACGGTGTGCACATGTCCTTACACTATACCAGCATCACTGCTCCTGTATCTTGTTTTCCCATGGTATTTTGTATGATTCTTCATCAGCTGATCTTCCTTCCATTTAGGATCCTGGCAGACACAATCGGTATAATTATCTTCTAGACGATTTACTTTAAACTTTAACGGATGGCTACAGACAAGATGGAGAAGATATTACACCTCACCCTAGAGATCCTCTTCCGGCTTACTGGAGAGGTGAGAGATTCTGATGACGTCACATTACATCATTCTTATCTATGGGAATTACAGATGGACAGAACTGGAGAGGTGAGGACTCTGGAAATATCTGTAGTGAGATTTATTAATGTGTCTCTCCATAACAGGATTACACAGTAGTGAAGAAGACCTCTAGTGAGCGCTGTCAGGACCCTGTGTCTGAGGGAAGGGGAAGACCCCTGAGCCCAATCACGGGGCCTACACCTCACCCCCTGATACGTGAGGATATCAATGACCAGAAGATCCTAGATCTCACCTATAAGATGATTGAGCTGCTGACTGGAGAGGTGACACTGCTGGGAATGCTGGGACATTATACAGTAACACTATGAAGGGATTGGGGGAATGACAGTATCATTGTATGTGTCAGGTTCCTATAAGGTGTCAGGATGTCGCCATCTATTTCTCCATGGAGGAGTGGGAATATTTAAAAGGACACAAAGATGTATACAAGGACGTCATGATGGAGGTTCCCCAGCCCCTCACATCACCAGGTAATAGACAGGACTAAATACACACGGCCTATAATTATCTGTATGTAAAGAATGAATTCAGTCCCTGTATGTGTTTCCTCCAGATCTATCCAGTAAGAGGACAACACCAGAGAGATGTCCCCGTCCTCTTCTTCCACAGGACTGTAACCAAGAAGATCCCAATGTTCCTCAGGATCATCAGGTAGATGGAGAGAAGGTGCCATGAGATCTCCCCTATGATGTGTAGGCGGCTGTGAAGGTCTTGTGCTCAGTCTTGTTTTATCCACCAGTATTATATGTTTTATACTTGTGTAATGAGAGCGGTGGAGATGGCAGGATTAGAGCTGATCATAGATGGGACTTCTCCATCTGTCTGTTACTTTTACAATATTTGTTTCAGGGTGAAGATCTGACCCATATTAATACTACAGAGACATATGTGAGGGGTGATGAGCGGTGTAAAGAGGAGATTCCTACATATGACTACCCAGGTGAGTAGTGACCACTAAATGCAGAGAAGTCACAGATTCTACTGTAATTACACACGTGGTCAAAACTGTTGCTACCCTTCATTTAATGACAGAAAAACCCACAATGGTCACAAGAAAAATTGAATCTGACAAAAGTAATAATAAAAAATCTATGAAAGTAAACAAGTGAAAGTCAGACCTTGCTTTTTTAAAAAAAAATAAAACTCATGAAATAGGCCTGGACAGAAATGATGGTACCCCTGAGAATAATGTGACAAAAGGGACTTGATAAATCATGGTGTGTCCACTACTTAGCTTCACAGGTGTCTACAATCTTGAAATCAGTGAGTGTCCTGTATAGAGGGCTACAGATACTCGCTGTGCTGTTTGGTGACATGGTGTGTATCACACTCAACATGGACCAGAGGAAGCGAAGGAAAGATTTGTCTCTGGAGATTAGAAAGAAAATTATAGACAAACATGTTAAACGTAAAACTTATAAAACCATCTCCAAGCAGCTTGATGTTTCTGTGACTACAGTTGCACATATTATTCAGAAATTTAAGATCCATAGGACTGTGGCCAACCTCCCTGGACGTGGCCGCAGGAGGAAAATTTATTACAAATCAGAGACGGATAATACGAATGGTAAAAAAAGAGCCCAGAAAAACTTCTAAAAAGATTAAAGGTCAACGTCAAGCTCAAGGAACATCAGTGTCAGATCGCACCATCCGTCATTGTATGAGCTAAAGTGGACTTGATGCGAGACGACCAAGGAGGACACCATTGTTGGGAAAAAAAAATCATAAAGCCAGACTGGACTTTGCCAAACTACTTGTTGACAAGCCACAAAGTTTCTGGGAAAATGTCCTATGGACAGATGAGACAAAAATGGAAGTTTTTGGCAAGGCACATCAGCCCTATGTTCACAGACTTAAAAATGAAGCATATCAAGAAAAGAACGCTGTCCCTACTGTAAAACATGGAGGAGGCTCTGTTATGTTCTGGTTCTGCTTTGCTGCATCTGACACAGGGTGTCTTGAATCTGTGCCGGATACAATGAAATCTCAAGACTATCAAGGGATTCTAGATAGAAATGTGCTGCCCAGTGTCAGTAAGCTTGGTCTAAGTCACAGGTCATGGGTCTTGCAACAGGATATTGACCCAAAACACACAGCTAAAACACCCAAGAATGGCTGAGGAAAACATTGGACTATTCTGAAGTGGCCTTCTATGAACCCTAACCTAAATCCTATTGAAATCTTTGGGAAGAGCTGAAACATGCCGTCTGGAAAAGGCGACCTTCAAACACGGGACAACTGGAGCAGTTTGCTCTTGAGGAGTGGGCCAAAATACCTGTCGAGAGGAGCAGAAGTGTCATTGACAGTTACAGGAATCGTTTGATTGTAGTGAGACCTATTTCATGAGTTTTATTTTATTAAATTCTGTGGACGCATGGTTGAAAAGCAGTGTCTGACTTTCATTTGTTCATTTTCATAGATTTTTGATTTATTACTTTTGTCAGATTCAAGTTATTTCTGTGACCATTGTGGGTTTCTCTTTCCTCCATGACGGCACCACGGAGAGAGGGGATCTGCCCCACGGGGACAGGAAACCTACAGATAAAGGTGGTACCTCTCTCCTGCATCAGTTTCCTGTCCCCATAGGGAACCTACGGACTCGCTGTCATCCATGGATGCCGGGGCCTACCAGTCTGGATGATGACAGCGGGGGTTCCTTGTCCCAGCTGGGGTGGTGACCCGAGGAGCCACCGCTGGGGTCAGCGGGCCTCCAGGGTGTGCGGGGAAGAGGCGGCAGAAGCTGTTCCAGAAGACCGCCTCTACCAGGAGATGAGGGTGGGCTCCCCCAGGACTTGCCATCCAGGTAGCGTGTCGCCACGACAGAGATCCCCGCGGCAGCGGTGGTGTGCTCCCGCGGGGATGCGCCGCCAGATGACACCGGACCGGAGCGCAAGGCATACCTGGGAGCCGGGTGCGCCAGCGGCGGCATGGCGCACTTGCAGGGGGGAGGGTCCCGCCAGATGATGCCGGGCCGCAATACATCCCTGGGAGCCGGGTACTCCAGCGGCGGTATGGTGCACGCCGTGGGGGGAGGGCCCTCGCCAGATGATGTCGGGCCGCAATGCATCCCTGGGAACCGGGGGCGGCAGGGCGCATGCGCCACCAGATGACGTCGGGTGCGGCGCTAAGCATCTCTGGGAGAAAAGAGATGCAGAAGCGCCTCGCGCCCCCGGAAGGAGCTCCCCCACATGGCAGTGGCCAGAAGTGGAGCAGGAATACTTAAACGCACATAGCAGGTCACAATGCTGCATCCACTGGAAGCATGAGCACCGAGCCTCTAGATGAGCAACCGCTACGGGACATGTCCTCAGACACGGGGCACCAGCAGCAACCGCAGCAATCACCGCAACAGCAGCAACACCGGAAGAAGGATTCGGAGGGCCAGAGTCAGCGACACAGCAGCAGCTCCTTGGGGTCCCGGCGCAGCAAGGAGTCCAGTGGGGCAGGGGACCCAAAAGACAAGCCTTCAGCAGATCCGGTGACACCTTCAAACTCGGTATCCTTCTTTGGCCTGTTGGGTAAGTGAACTACGTGAATGTATATACTGTAGCTAGGGCCTGTCCTCCTTCTCTTATAGGGGAAGAAGTGCACGCAAAAGGCCAACCACAAGATTTGCCCACTTTGTAAAGAGGAGCTTCCCACGGTGTGGGGGAAAAGGCTCTGCCAAGCGTGCATTGAGCACACGATATGCAAAGAATCCCCAAGTTTCGCCTCTGACCTTAGCGACCTGATCAAATATCAAGTAGAGAATACCTTCAAATCCCTACAGGGAAAAAATAAACCGCATAGGAAGGCTAAGAGCAGGGACCCCGAGTCAGACCACAGCGATAGGGAGAACAAACCTTCTTCAGGTACAGGAAGTCCGTCTGGCGACTCCTCGGAGGAGGAGGGTCGCAGCTGTTTCCACATAGAAGAAACAGATAACTTGGTAAAGGCAATTAGAGCCACGATGGGGGTGGTAGACACCAGGCCCAAAAGAACCATTCAGGATGCCATGTTCAGTAGATTATGAACGATAAAATTCAGGTGCTAATACAGAGGGAGTGGAAAAGGATGGGAAAAAAAGGGCCTCTTAGCTCCTAAAAGGAAATACCCTTTCGAAGATCCAACCTGCTCATTTTGGGAGAAAACACCAAAGGTGGATGTGACCATAGCAAAAACCTCAAAAAAAATTCACCCTGCCGTTCGAGGACATGGGAACATTGAAGGACATTCCTGAAGGGTTCCTGGGAGGCAATCGGAGGAGGACTGAAACCCGCTATAGCCGCCACATGTACAGTCAGGGCCCTGATGGCATGGTTAGATCAGTTGGAGGACCAACTGAAGAATAAGACCCCCAAGGAACACAATTCTAGACTCCGTTCCATTGTTGAGAGGAGCGGCGGCTTTCTTGGCGGATCTATCCGCGGCTTCGATCTGACTGACAGCTAGAGCGGCCCCATTCTCGAACGCAGCAAGGAAAGCACTCTGGCTCAAATGCTGGACGGGGGGGACCTGCAGACCAAATCCAATCTTTGTATTTTTGCATGTTTTTTCTTTGTATTTTTGCATTCTGTGCAAGCTGGGGTGTGGCCTCCCTCTCCTGAGCTGGAAATTGTATTTAAAGGCTTCCCCTGACTGGTGTCCAGTGGTTGGGACCCGGTCCTTGTCTGCCCTTATTCACACAGATGTCAACTTTGACACATGATAAGGTTATTAATACTAGACAGTGTAGGACCGCCCCGACCACAGAGTCACCTTGTCGATGGTGGGACGGCTTTTATGCTATGTTTGATCAAATACAGTATTACTAAGAACTCTGTATGATTTAAATGCACTTTTGCTTTTTACTTATTTAATTATAGCAGGGGTTTTTTCATTTTGTCTTTTGTAGGTTTTGTATGCTTTTTGGCCATGTGAACATGCATTTATATGCTGCATGTGTACCAACTCAAACCAAGCTCAATTTTTGTGCAAATCCAATCTTTGCTCCATTCCTTGTGTAGGCGAGTTTCTTTTCGGTCCCACACTGGACGATATCCTTGACAAAGCAGGGGAAAAAAAGGTCTTTCCCCAACCCGTTCAATTTTCCCTTCAAACGGTTTCAGAGCAGGAAATTTATCCAGAGAAAGCCGCCTAAAAACTCCCAGGATAAGTGGGAGGACAGGAGAGGAAAAGGGTTCATGTTCGGGAAACCAGCAGACAAAAGCAACCCCAATGAAGGTGTCTCTCAGGTAAGAGGAAGATTGACCCTCTTCTTCCCAACCTGGGAAAAGATCTCAAACAGTCCCTGGATCTTAAACATCATAAAACAGGCCTCAAATTAAATTTCCACACCTCACCCAAACCCTCTTTTGTAGTGAGCCCACAGATGCAGTCAGTGGAAGAGCAAGCTGCGATTCAACAGGAGATTCAGACCCTGGTGGAGAAATCAGTGTTGCAAGAGGTCCCTCACCAAGAAAGAGGAGAAGGCTTCTATTCAGGACAATAGTGAACCTGAAAAAATTAAACAAGTGCCTGATAATTCATCCGTTCAAAATGGAAATAATAAAGTCTGCAGTAAAAATGCAGTTTCCATCCTGTTACATGACTGTACTCGACTTAAGACGCTTACTACCACGTCCTCATACACATGGACTACCGCTAATTTCTCAGGATAGCAGTTACTATGGGGGGAGAAATAAAGCACTACCAATTCAAAGCTCTTTCATTCAGGCTGGCCATCGCCCTGAGAGTGTTCACAAAAGTCTTAGCAGAGGTCATGGCACATTTAAGAGAGCAGGACGTCCTAATAGTTCCATACTTGGACGACTTCGCCCCTGGTTCCAATCCCCGTACTATGCTTGCTAAAATCCTGAACTATAGGGATCAGGACATTATCCTCAGGCAAGCCAGGGAATCAGAGGATCTCACAATTAATGGACAGAGGATTGCAATATACCCGGACTATTCTGCTGCAGTCCAAAAGCAGAGAATGAGGTTCACCGGTATTAAGAAGCGTTTGAGGGAACTGGGTGTGGAATATTCTATGCTGTTCCCTGCGAAGCTCAGGGTGGTGGCCTTCGATAGGGTCCATTTTTTTCCTAGAACCAGAGGATGCTACCCAGTGGATTGACCTCAATGCCAAGAAACTTCAGGCTAATGGAAACTGAGGATCTGCGGTGTTCCGGATTCGAGTCATTTTCTTTCATCTGAAATATGGGAGTCGGAACTATACGTATATATGCGGTTATGCATTGATCTGTATCATGATTGAGCTGAATATGCCTGCGCCATGTGGTCGGTCGGAGGACGCTGCATTAGAATAAAGTGTTGGGGGGGTGGATGGGTTGAAGGGGGGTAATGTGGTTGTGATTTGTTGTACATTTACAATGCCAGTGGTTTAAGTATGTTTATAATAATGTTAAGTTGTACAATCTGCATGAAGGCGGGAGGAGAGGTTGAGTGCGGAGGAAGACTTACTGCGAGAGTAAGTGTTAAAGGACAATAGAGTGTTTGCATTGGGCTAGAGGGGCCCCACTCTCGATGAGGGAGAGAATAATATGTTTTGGAGGGGAATTGGGTGGGAAATGGGAATTTGAAGGGTGGGGTGGTGGGAGCTGGGGGAAAGGACTGCTTGTATGGGGGAAAGAGGTTAATTTACAGTCTATTAAGTGGTGTTATGGGGGACCATATGAAAGTTCTTAGTTGGAATGTAAGAGGCATGGCAAATAGGGCCAGGAGGGTGGCTGTTCTTCAGTATGCTCGGGATCAGAGGGCCTCGATGATATGTTTACTTGAGACGCACTTAGTGCGAGAGAGGGTCGATATACTGCGAAGGAACTGGATACAAAAGGTTTATCTTTCTACCTTCTCTATGTACTCTAGGGGGGTGACGGTATTAATTTCCATGGGGACACGGTATGAGGAAGTGGAAGTGCATATTGATGCGGACGCACAATATGTGGTTGTGATATGTAAGATGTTTGGGGTGCTGTTGTGTGTGGCCGCCATGTATGTCCCACCTCCATATTCGAGTAGGAAAATCAAAGAAGTGATGGAGCTGACTGGATGTGGGGGGGGTATGCCTCTTCTGGTTATCGGGGATCTTAATAACATATATGATGACTTCTGGGACAAAAACAAAAACACTCAAAATAGGACACAGTCATGTCACCCCATTTGGCACTTATATACAGGAGATTGGGTTGGTAGATTTGTGGCGGGTTAGACATGTTGGGGAAAGGGGGTACTCATGCTATTCACCTGCACATGACACCCTGTCTAGAATAGACATGGCTCTGGGAAATGAGATGTTGGATCCAATGGTGAGGGAGGTGAGATATTTACCTTGGGCAGTCTCAGACCATTGTCCGGTAGAGGTGGATTTGCGGTCGGCAGAGACACTGGCCGGGAGCAAGGGAGAGTGGAAAATTCGCCCTATTGGATACTTAGCCCAGATTTAGCGGGAATACAACGGGAGGTGGTGGAATATTTTACCATAAATGAGGGAAGCGCTGAAATGTCTGTTGTCTGGGATGCTATGAAAGCGTATCTAAGCGGGTTACTGTTTATAGGTATTAGTAGATGTAAGACAAGGACAAAGCAGTCGGAGAAAGAAGCTATAGAAAAGTTAAAGAAAGCTGAGGACGAAATGGTGACACTCAATACAGCGGAGGCTAGGAATAGAATGAAGGAAGCCCAAAAGAATGTGGATAAAATCTTCTTGGAACGAGCCGAGAGGAGAAGGGAATTTCAGCAGCTGGCTTTCTATCAGTATGGGGAAAGGGTGGGACGCGTGTTGTCGCTGGTGGCTTCGGCCCAGAGGAGTACCTCACACGTGCATTCTCTATTCAAAGGGTGGCACCAAGGTGTCTGAAAATTCGGACATTTTGAATGTTTTCACTGAATTCTATACACATCTGTATTCCTCTCGGACGGCATCATCGGTTGAGAATACTGTGGTATTTTTAGAAGGGATTAGACTCCCCAGACTGGAGAATGAGGATAAGGAATGTTTGGAGGCTCCCATCACTGATGAGGAGCTGAGTAGAGCCTTGGGGTTAATGACGAATGGAAAGGCACCTGGGGCGGACGGGCTTCCAGTGGATATTTTTAAAGGGATGGAAGAGGTGTTAATACCAAGACTTAGGGCTGTGTTGGAGAATGCAAAAAGTAAGGGTATTTTGCCTTTGTCTATGAGAGAAGCTATAACAGTCGTACTCCCAAAGGAGAATAATGACCTTCAAATGCCAGAATCATACAGACCAATTTCGCTGCTTACAACGAATGTGAAGCTCCTGGCCAAGGTGTTGGCGGTTCGGCTGACGGGTATTATTTTTAAGCTAATACATCCGGACGAGTCTGGATTTATGACCGACAGGTCTACGGCTGTCAATCGAAGAAGGCTTTTTATGAATATACAGTTGCAAGCTGATAACTCTGGCCAGAGGGTGGTTGCATCAGTAGATTCCCATAAGGTATTTGACAGTGTGGAATGGAGCTATTTATGGCAGGTCCTTCTTCGTTTGGGATTTGGTCCGCAATTCATATCTTGGGTCCAGCTACTATATAAGCAGTCGTTGGCTAGGATTAGAGTGAATGGAGTGCTATCCCATACTGTAGAATTACATAGAGGGATGAGGCAGGGGTATCCGCTCTCTCCTCTTCTGTTTGCGCTGGCGGTGGAACCATTAGTCGCAAAAATCTGACAATCAAGGGAGGTTTCCGGGTTCAGATATGGTCTGTTAGAAGAAAAAATTGCGTTGTATGCGGATGATGTCTTATCTGTGTGTCCCAAAAACATCTTTGGGTAATGCCATAAAGCTTATTGAGGGGTTTGGGAGGATGTCAGGATTGGTGATTAACTGGAGCAAATCTAATCTGTTTGCGGTGGATGGTACAATAGAGCAGTGTTCCCCAACTCCAGTCCTCAAGGCCCACCAACAGGTCATGTTTTCAGGATTTCCTTTGTATTGCACAGGTGATGGAATTATCACCTGGGTAATACTAAGGAAATCCTGAAAACATGACCTGTTGGTGGGCCTTGAGGACTGGAGTTGGGGAACCCTGCAATAGAGGGATTGAGAAGAACAGTAGAGGAGGGCAGACTTAAAGTAGTGGATCAATTTAAGTACTTGGGAATATGGATATCGCTGCCAATCACAGATTACTTACATAAAAATTTGACCCCCATGTTGGGAACCCTCAAGGTTAAAATAGGAGCTTGGATTAAATTGCACTTGTCGGTAGTGGGCCTAATTAAAATGATTCTGATGCCTAAAATATTGTATATCCTGCATAATGCGCCTGTCTGGATATCTCAGGGGAAATTTAGACAAACGCCCTGTTCAGGGGCTTGGTGTGGGGAAGCAACACCCTTGTATTAGGTTGGAGACCCTTCAGTGCCCTAAAGATGATGGGGGTTTGGCTTTGCCTAATCCTGAAATATACTTCCTTGCGGCCCAGTGTCAGCACCTGAGGGGGTGGGCGCTTGGGGCGACTTCCAAGGTGATACAGCACATATTGGAAAAACTGACAGATCGATGTCCAGTGGTTCAATGCTTGGAGGATGGCTCACTGAGGATGCTTGGGAAAATATACCCCACATTGTCTCTGATACATAAATTATGGAGGAGGATTAAGCAAATTCGGGGGGTTACTGGCTTGACCCGGTTCTCGACGATATGGGATAATTTACCAGAATTCAGGGCTATGGGAGGGGTGGTGGAATGGCAGGCCAAGGGATTCAATATGTTTCCCAGATTGTGGACCCACAAGGGCTGAAATCTTTTACTCAGTTACAATCGGAATTTGGGCTTAGAGCTTTGGGTGGGTTCCATTATGCACGGATGAAGCATGCATTTATTGCTCAGAATAGGAGTGGCCACCTTGAAATTCAGGGGGATATAGTGTTGGAGTATGTATGTGGGAATGGGTGTACAAGGGGGGTTATATCCTCTCTGTATGGAGATCTGCTACATACCTTTCTATTAAAATTTCCAATAGGTGCAAGAGCTAAGTGGGAAAGTGAGTTGGGCCCCTTGGAGGATGAGATCTGGGAATCCGCTTTGGAGTGGATACTATAATTGTCATTAAGCGAGCCGTATAGACTGCCTCAGCTTTATATAATACACAGAGTGTACAGGTCCTCGGACATCTTATTTAAGGCTGGCCTTAAACCTACGTCTGAATGTCCTCGGTGCCGAAATTAATGTGCAGGTATATTCCACATGATGTGGATATCCCGAAGACTGTCTTCTTTTTGGATAGTACTGAGTCGGGTGGAGGGAGCGTACAGATGTGTGATTCCAAGGGATCCGGTGGTATGCTTGCTGGGTGTTATGGAGGAGATAAGAGTGTATAACTCTGAAGACAGCGATAGCCAGACTACTCTATATGGCTCGGAAGGTGATCGCAAGAAGTTGGATAAAGGAGGAACCGCCGTCTAGAGGAGAATATCTCAAATATGTGAAAAATACTATTGTTAGAAAAGGGGGTCTACAAAAAAACAGGAAAATTGGTGTTGTATGAAAAGTTATGGACGCCATGACTGGAGTATGGATAGGGTTGCTGACAATGTTGGTTGTAGCCTCAAGGGAAATTGAATATGTGGGGTGCCACCTGTAATGCTACGAAAGGTGGAATAATATAATTAACCTATAATTTGTTCTACAGAAGAAGGTTGTATGGACAATACAAGCGATCTATTTGGGGGTGGGGGGAGTTGTTATATGGGGCTGTTTAGTTTGAAAACGATTGTATTCTGAAAGTTTGTATTCTAATGTTTTCTTTAATCAAAATCTACTTGATTAAAAAATACTTGGACGACTTCCTAGTGATAGGCAACTCCACGTCTCACTGCAAGGAACAGTTGAAAAGGACTATGAATTCCCTGACCAGCCTAGGTTGGCTGCTAAATCTGCCAAAATCCCGGATGGTTCAGAGCCAAGTACAAGAGTATTTGGGCATCACCATAGAGTCTCTCAGGCAAGAGTGTGGTCTCCCGGAAGGGAAAATGCTACACATAAAACAAATAGCAGCAGGAGCAATTGCTCATACAGTAGCAACACTGAGGATCACTGACAGCCTGTATGCCAGCTGTTCAGTGAGCTCAAGCTCATACAAGGGACCTCCAGTGGGAAACACTAGCGGCAGAAATGTCCCTTAACGTAGATTTAGAAGGATGGTTAGACATCTCACCCGAAACAGCTCACTCACTACAGTGGTGGACGGAACCATCAAACCTATCCTGGGGGTCCTTTGGGTGATACCGGTATCTCGAGTCCTTACTACTTATGCAAGCCCCAGGGGGTGGGGGACTCACTTGGACTACCAAGTAGCTCAAGGGGTCTGGACAGAGGATGAAAAGGCAGCCTCCTCAAGCATGAAGGAGCTGCTAGCGGTAAAGCTCGCCCTCCTGTATTTTCTGGACTCCCTCAGGACCCACCACGTAAGGGTGATTTCGGACAACCGCATGGTACTTGCTTACTTGAACCATCAGGGGGGTACAAGATCCAGCGCCCTAATGGTAGTGACAAAGTCAATTCTCCAGTTTGCAGAGGCAGCACTACACATAAGGGGTAGACAATGTGATGGCGGACATCCTAAGTCACACACAGCTGAGACAGGGCGAGTGGGAGTTGAACCAGGAAATTTTCAACCAGATCACGAAACTATGGGGAAAACCCAATATAGACCTATTTGCCAACAGGACGAATCGGAAGGTGAAAGCCTTCTGCTTCGTAGACCCCTCCAGGAATCCAGTAGCCCTGGACGCCCTCATGATCCCCTGGCACTTTCCCCTTGCATATGCATTCCCACCAATAGCCTTAATGCCATCAGTTCTGAGGAAGATTTGGGAGGACAAAGCAAGGGTAATCCTAATAGCGCCCTTCCGGCCGAGAAGAATTTGGTTCTCTTGGTTGAGGAGAATGTTAATCTCCAACCCTTGGGTTCTCCTGGACATCCCGAACTTACTCTAACAGGGCCCAGTGCTGCACCCTCTGGTGGAGAATCTACATATGACTGCATGGAATTTGAAAGGGTTCTGTTACGCAGCAGAGGTTTCTCCCCAAATTTAGTGTCTACCCTGCTACGGAGTAGAAAACCGGTAGCCACTAAATTATACGGGAGGATCTGGAGGAAATTCCTTTCGGTATCAAGGGCAAGTTCGAGTGGGAATGTACCTGTATCAAAGATCTTAGAGTTCCTGCAAAAAGGCTTAGAGCAAGGTCTAGCTACCAGCACATTAAAGGTTCAGGTGGCAGCACTAGGGGCACTATACAACTGACTTGGCCTCCCTTTGAACCTTTACAAGAGGCACCACTAAAATCCTGGATGACAGGGTGGTACTTAGGACAGACCCAGCCTATTTGCCGAAGGTGGCGTCCTGATTCCACAGAACTCAAGAAATCTCCCTCCCCTCCTTTTGCCCCAATCCCAAAAACAAGGGAGATGAAACTCTACACACATTAGATGTTAGGGTGTGTGCACACGCTGCGGATTTTGCTGCGGTTCCGCAGCGGTTTTGGCCGCTGCGGACCCGCAGCAGTTTCTGCTGCGGTGTACAGTACCATGATTCCCTATGGGAATCAAAAACCGCAGTGCAGACGGTGCGGAATTTTCCGCGCGGATTATCTGCGGTTTTCAATCCGCAGAAAGAATTGACATGTCAATTCTTTCTGCGGATTCTCCTGCGGTTTGCCATCTCCTCTATTGAGGAGATGAAAAACCGCAGGACAAAACCGCAGAGCAATCCGCAGGTAAAACCGCAGGTCTTTTGACCTGCGGTTTCACCTGCGGATTTTACAAAATCCGCGCGGATGAATCCGCACCTAATCCGCAGCGTGTGCACACAGCCTTAGGAGATGCCTAATTGAATATCTAGCGGCCACCAGGGAGTGTAGAAAGGATAGGTCTCTTTTTGTGTGCTTCCAGGGGCCAAGAAAGGGGCGGAAAGCATCAAAGAGCATGCTGGTGAGGTGGATAAGAGACGCCATCACCTTGTCATACTCGTCACAGAGTGTGGACATCCCAGACAGAATAACAGCCCATTCTACAAGAGCAGGGTCAACTTCCGGGGCAGAGAGCAGGCGTCTCGATTGAGCAGTTATGTAGAGCCACTACTTGGTACTCTCCTTCAACCACTATCGACTGGACCTAGCCACCTCTTCAGATCGAACCTTTGGTAGAAGGGTGCTGGAGGCAGTGGTCCCCCCTAATTGATAGTCTCTGCAATTCTCTCCATGGTGCCGTCATGGGGGAAAGAGAAAAACGTAGTTACTTACCGTTAACGGTATTTCTCTGAGCCCATGACGGCACCCGTATATTCCCTCCCTACACGTGTGGGTTGCGCACTTATTGTAAATACAGTTTAGGCAAATAGTCACGTGGTGTCTCTATGCAGTTTAATGATTATAGACATTTTTTCTTAAAGTTGTTCATGTTATTATTAAGCTGAAGTTCCATTAATGCTCTGTAAAACAACTGATGCGGGAGAGAGGTACTGCCATTTTTATCTGTAGGTTTCCTGTCCCTGTGGGGCGGATCCCCTCTCTCCGTGGTGCTGTCGTGGGCTCAGAGAAATACCATTAATGGTAAGTAACTACGCTTTTTTTCTTTCATTAAACGAAGGGTACCAATAATTTTGATCACGTTTGTATATGTTGAATTTCTTCTGGCCGCACCGGTCCTGGAATGACATTTAAGTGAGAAGCAAGACAGGTTTGAGGTCTACAAGAAATATGTAGGCCGATCAGGAAAGGATTTAGAAGTAGGGTCTGGTAATAATCTACTCAAAACCGGGTAACAACTTAGCTCTGGTAATAACAGATTGGCTAATTTGACTCTTACACAATGAACTAAGTGACCCTGTAAATTTAGTGCAGCATCTCCACCAGCGCAGCCATGGACTGTATTGGGAAGGCTGGTTAGAAAAGTGACAGTGCAGGAGCATGCCAGTACAAGACCATTACAGAGTAGTCATGGTGAGACGTGACATGGCAGCATGTGAAGTTCTTCTATGTACAAAGGTGTTTCTCTATACCTTCTGTACACAATTGATTATTGATACCCTACTTTACGTGATATGTTTGTTGGATGAGCTCACTTGGGAAGAATAAACATATTGATGCAGAAATGAGCAAACTTTTTTGCAATGACCATACTGCTAAGAACATAGATCATTTTCTCCCCCTTTACATTTGGCTGCGTGCGGGCACCAGGCCTCATAATAAGGCTAGTTTCACACTAGCGTTTATGTGCGCAGCGAAGGCCTGCGCACGGCCGCCGCTAAGCCCCGCCCCCTGCCGCGCCTCCGCCGGTAGCTCCGCCCACCGGCGCATAACGCTGCATGCGCCCTGCGTCCCCTATCTTTATCACAGGGGGCGCAGGCCGTGCGCAGTATGCGTTTGGCGGCGCATGCGCCTTTTTGACGGTGCGCCGACGCAACCAAACTGCAGCAGGTTGCGTTTGGCGCAGGTCGGCGCACCGTCAAAAGGACGCATGCGCCGCCAAACGCAGACTGTGCGCATACTGCGCACGGCCTGCGCCCTCTGTAATGAAGATAGGGGACGCAGGGCGCATGCAGTGTCATGCGCCGGTGGGCGGAGCTACCGGCAGAGGCGCGGCAGGGGCGGGGCTTAGCGGCAGCCGTGCGCAGGCCGTCACTGCGCACATAAACGCTAGTGTGAAACTAGCTTAACACTGTTAACCTGCAGGTTGACTGCATATCTGCAGGTTAACAAAGTTATTTCTGGTGAGGTGACAGATTCCCTTTAACCCCTTCGCAACATGCGCCGAACTAGTACTGCACATGTCGTGTCTCCCCCTTTGATTTGGGCTCACCGCAGAAGCCCACATCTTTTCCTGTTTTGAACAGCTGACATGTGCCTGGAACAGCTGCTGGTGACAGCGGCATTTAACGTGTGATCATGTGATGGGGGGTCACATGATCGCGGGTCATCGAAGGGTTGGCTTGACAACCATAGAGGTGTCCTGGAGACCTCTAGTTGTCATTGCCGGCTTACTGTGAGCGCCGCCCAGTGCTCGGTGCTCATAGCAAGTGAGGTATTCTGCTACATACAGACGATCTGATCATCCTGTATGTAGCTGAGCCGATCAGGTTTTGGCAGCTTCTAGTCTCCCATGGATACAATTAAAGCATGCCAAAAGTAAAAAAAAACAAAAAACATATGTTTAAATCACCCCCCTTTTGCCCCATTCAAAATGAAACAATACAAAATATCAAACTTACACCTATTTGGCGTTCAGAATCGTCCGGTTGATCAATAAAAAAAAAGGGATTAACCTGATCGCCAAATGGCGTAGCAAGGAAAAAAAAGTTAAAATGCCAGCATTACTTTTTTTTGGTTGCCATGACATTGCATTAAAATGCAATAACGGGTGATCAAAAGATTGTATCAGCACCAAAATTGTATCAATAAAAACGTTAGCTCGGCACGCAAAAAATAAGCCCTCACCCAACCCGAGATCACGAAAAATGGAGACGCTACGGATCTCGGAAAATGGTGCAAATTTTTTTTTTTAACAAACTTAGGATTTTTTTCACTTCTTAAATAAGAACCTAGACATGTTTGGTGTCTATGAACTCGTAATGACCTGGAGAATCATAACGGCAGGTCAGTCTTAGCTTTTGGTGAACATGGTAAAAAAAAATCCAAAAACCTGTTGTGGAATAACACTTTTTTTGCAATTTCATCGCACTTGGAATTTTCTTCCCATTTTTGAGTACACGATATGGTAAAACCAATGGTGTCGTTCAAAAGTACAACTTGTCCTGCAAAAAAATAAAACAAGCCCTAACCTAACATGGCCATATTGACGGAAAAATAAAAAAGTTATGGCTCTGGAAAGAAGGGGAGTGAAAATCAAAAACGAAAAAGGGTAAGGTCTTGAAAGGGTTAATATGGCATAAAAATGTACCAATAAAATTGCTCGCAATTTGGGCATAGAACTGGTTCAATAGCTAGTCCTGGTATATGCTCCTCCAGCCTGGTATGTGCATCCCCCATCCTATTATATACTCCTCCATCCTACATGCACTGCTGTTCTATACATACACACAAAGAAACAAAAAAAACCTTTCCCCCGCTCCCCTGCTACGCACTGTCTGCAAATAAAATGGCGTTGGAGTCAGCGCATGGTCATACCGTGCTATTCGGCACCATTTTGTTTAAGACACTGTGTGTGAATTTGTCTTCAATAAAATAGCTCCTGAGATCGCGCCATGTACAGGGGCTGACTCCGGCCCAACATTCCTCTTCCAGCCTCACCGAAGCTCGTGGCAAGTCCTCACGTATTCGGTCAGCCCCTACGCATACCGCAATCTCCTGCGCTACACTCCTTCTCCATCCTCGTCATCCTCAGGGTCACCTCTATTAACGCTGGATGCGTCCTTCTGACTCTGGACACACTGCACAGGCGCAGTCTATACCGGCATCAGACAGAAGGACGCATCCAACACTACAAATACCGTCATGGCCGAAAGCATATTTTGGCATAGTGCCAACAATTTTGACTGGCCCGGAGATATGTGTCTGTGTTTCATACATGTGGCAACCATGTGCCCGCATCAGTATCACATACCAGCACCTGGAAATTAGCTGAACTCCACACTGATGAGGGGCAATATCCCGAAACAGCTGTCTGTGGATGGATACCATGTTTTGGCATAGGTGGTTTCCTTCATTGGAGACTGCCCTTCCCGTGGTTGTTCCTTCCCGGGGAAAGACTTGGCCAGTCATTGCTTGCATTGAGAAACGTGATGGTGTCTCCGCGGCTTGTGTTTTGCAAGTTTTTACATATAGAATCAGTACAGTGCTTGTGCAGCTTGCTCTACATGTATTTTATTACTTACTAAATTATTTTCTGAAAAATATGGAGTGGGGTCCAGCGACAGTTTATTAACCAGCAGACAGATGGGGGCAGATATTTATAGCCTGGGAAGGGGGTAATACACATGGATCTTCCCAGGATATTAAATTCAGTTCACAGCTGTATACTTAGCCTTTCCTGGTTATTAAAATGGGAGTCCCCTCAAAAAAATGATGTAAAGTCCCCCTATAATTAGTAACCAGCAAAGGCTTGGCAGACCGCTGCGGGCTGATATTAATAGCCTACAAAGGAACCATGGACATTGACCCCATTCCAGACTAAAAACATCAGCTCTCAGCCACCCTAGAAATGGAGAATATATAAGATGCACCACTTCTGACACTTGTCCTCGCTCTTACTACTTGCCCTGGTGCTGTGGCAAGTGGGGTGATGGGAGGATTGATGTCACCTTGGTATCATCAGGTGACATCAAGCCCAGAGATTAGTAATGGAGAGGTGTCAATAAGACTCCCCCCAATTGAATAAAAAAACACGCACCAAGAATAAAGCTTTTAATTGAAAGAATGGCACAGACTCCTTTTAATGAATCTAAAATAAACCATACTCACATGATCGATCAGTCCACTGAAGGCAATGTCTCCTGTAACAGAATTAAAATAATAAACAACAATATTCCTCACCGGTCCACCGAGAAGATAATCCATTTGTCCCATGAAGGGTCTAGCCCTGCTACATCTACATGGCAGGCTGCCATCCAGCAGAGACACTGACCTGTGTGTGCTTGCTCAGCGTCTCGCGGTGAACTCTCATCACCTCACTGATGTCACTACGAGCTTGAGCACTTTGTCATGCTTGCTGAGACATTAGTGAGGTGAAAAGAGTTCACTGTGAGACACTGAGCTGAGCATGCACATGCAGCTCAGTTTCTCTGCTAGATGGCATGCTGTACAGTCGCATCATGCAACAATGCAGTCTGGATGTAGCAGAGCAAGATGCAATGTGGGATAAATGGATTATTATCTTCTTAGCAGACAGGTTAGGAATATTGTTGTTATTTTAATTCTGTAACAGGGGACATTAGCTTCAGCGGACTGTGGATGATGGGAGTATGGTTTAATTTAGGTTTGTTAAAGGAGTCTGTGTCATTCTTTCAATTAAAGGACTTAATTCTCAGTATGTTTTTACAAATACAAAGGCTTTTTTTATATATACAATTTGACTATGGGGTTAGTAAAGGGGACATCTTATAGACACCTCTCCATTACTAACCTCTGGGCTTGATGTCACCTGACAATACAAAGGTGTCATCAACCCCCCCAACCATCAACCCACTTGCCCAAGAGTGAGATTAAGTGCCAGATTTGGTGCATCCTGTGGATGAGCCTTTTCTGGGGTGGCTGAGAGCTGATGTTTTTAGTCTAGTATGGGGCCATTATAAATGGCCCCTTCCCAGGCTAATAATATCAGTCCGCAGCTGTCTGCCTAGCCTTTGCTGGTTATTATAGGGTGACCCTACGTCATTTTTTGGGGTGGTCCCCATTATAATAACCAGTAAAGGTTAAGTATTGAACTGAGAGCTTATATTAATAGCCTGGGAAGCTCCATGGGCATTACCCCCCTTCCCAGGCTATAAACATCAGCCCCCTGCCATCTGCTTTACCTCGTGATGGTTATGAAAATTAAACCCATGCAATTAGTACACACACTGTATTAATTATGTGTGACTGACCTCTTTATATCTATCTGTTCTATTCTGTCACATCACGCTGTGATTCTACTGTACGGGGCAGATGAATTTCCGGCTTTACATCAAATACAGTGGGGAAAAAAGGATTTGGTTGAAAGAATCGAATTACCAATGCTGTAATCCAATCTATGCGACATTTGCTCATAATAATCTTGATATAGCGCCAACATTTTCCGCAGCGCCTTACAATTCAACAGTTCATATACAACAGTCATAACAAAGTTAATGATAATACAATAATTAGTGCAAAGATATTGACGACCCTGCCCATAACAGCTTACTAGCTACAATGTGGTGGGAGTGACGCAAAGTACAGGGGCTTATTTACAATGATGGTCCAACCATCTTGACGAATTGGGGGTGGATAAAGGTCACCAGCCAATATTTGTAGTTCTTTTGGGTGCGATGAGTTTGATGCAGGGTTATGAGGCAACCACTCCCGCTGAAGAGCAGAGGAAAATTACTCCCTGCAGCGAGAGTGGGCCTATGAACTGTGATGACCTCCGTGAGATCATTGCAGTTCACCTTGAGAAATCAGGATGCAATGAGTCATTCTCCCCAGCTTTTCAATGTGAGTGGTCGCCTCAGGTCACTGCTGACAAGCAAATGTTGCACAGATGGATTCCGGCTTGGGACACTTTGGATTCTTTCAATTTTGGACAGTTGAGGGATATTGTTGTTTTTTCATTTTTGTTTCTTTACAGGGGACAATGGCTTCACTGGATTAGGTTTTAAGGTGAGTATAATGTGATTTTTTTTTTTATACTTAGATTAAAATTATGTAGACAGCATGGGCTGAATACAACTCTCAATATTGTCCCCTGCTGGCCCTGATCACAGGCAAAGCAGGGTACAATAATGTGAGCTGTATTCAACACCTGGAGCTGGGGATCAGCATGAACAGTACCTCTGATTCCCATTCGCCGGTATGTGTCACTGATGACACACGGATGTCATAAATGTGTCATTAGTGTATAGATAGAAAAAGGAGCGATCAAAAAAGTCCAAAATCACTTAAGAAAATGCAAAATACAATTTTATTCTGATTTATCAGGATTCAGGAAAGCAATGGGATAAAAGTCAACTGACCACAAAAGCACATGGGCAGACATGGGGCACACAAAGGGTGAAAAGACCATAGGGATAAGAGTGACTTTAATATAGCCATAATGGTATGGTTCAAAAGTATATTGCACTATCCCAAATCAAAGTAATGCGACCGGACATAGTATACATATATAGCTATCTTTTTGCCAATATTATATAAGGTAGATTGTTACTTGTCCTGGTATCCCTATGGTCTTTTCCCCCTTTGTGTGCCGCAAGTCTGCCCATGTGCTTTTGTGGTCAATTGACTTTTATCCCATTGCTTTCCCGATTTCTGATAAATCACAATAATGTTTTCAGCGATTGTCCTTTTATGTCCATACGCAGACCCATTTTATAGAAATATACCACAGTGTTTTCTTGAATCAGTTTATTACATTGTTTTGAATGGGTATCGTTTCCATGAAATTGTTTGTGTCATTAGTGTGCACGTGTGCGAGACGTTTTGTGGCCCGTTCTGCTGCTAAAAACAGTCATGTCAGCGTGCCTTGCCCACAAACACACGGTCCGTGGAAACACACTAACATGTGCGCAGATCCATTCACCTTTATGGGTCTACGTGTTTAAGTGTCTCCATACCATATGAAAACTGTCACCACACGTACTGGACACACTGACGTGTAAAGAAGGCCTTAAGGGGGTACTCTCATTTCCAATATCCTATCCCAAAGTATAAGAGGTGTAATAATAGCAAATACCTCAAATTACAAATGTGGTATAGTTTTCCTGATTCTCTATGTCGCTTACCCCATGTCCAGGGCATTGCAGTAGCTTGGGTATCCATGGTTATAACCACTAGTAACTAACAGTCACTGTATCAGTGGTAGTAACCATGGATACCTAAGCTTGTGAAAAGCTCTGCACATGGGGTGAGCAACACAGCGAGTCAGAAGAACTATACTTCATATTTCCTAATATTATTATTACACCTAAATAGCAAAGCCACTGAAGAAGACTCAGGTCTTCAAAAATTCATTTATAACAACAAGCAAAAAGGCAGCAACACTTACCTGCCCAGGTCTAGAACAAATGCACTGCAGGGTGCAGCCAGCCCATAAAGCAAGATGTTAGCAACACAGGTGCAAAATACCAGATTAACAGCCACTCTCCACATACCCATTCCTGGAGGGGGTGACTGCCCAGTATACAATTGCACAATGAGGGTCCGCATAGGGTACCGTTCACACAAGGGAACTGCATGGTGTCTGGTTCACAGCCTATTAGTAACGCCCCTACTATTCGATTAGGCGGGCTGGCCAGTACCCTCTCAATGCGTCCCAGTGTGAACACCCCTCATACGAGACCAAACGTGTCTGGGCTTGGCTGCACCCCGAAAAATGTAGTGCAAAAAAATTTTTTTACCAATTAGTGAGGTATTAGCTGATATTTTGGCCAAAATACTTGAGCCCGTAAACTGCGCCAAAGTTCCTCACGCTTATGGGTCCCTACACTAAACTAAATAGCAAAGCCACTGAAGAAGACTCAGGTCTTCAAAAATTTTGGCCAAAATATCAGCTAATACCTCACTAATTGGTAAAAAAAATTTTTTGCACTACATTTTTCGGGGTGCAGCCAAGCCCAGACACGTTTGGTCTCGTATGAGGGGTGTTCACACTGGGACGCATTGAGAGGGTACTGGCCAGCCCGCCTAATCGAATAGTAGGGGCGTTACTAATAGGCTGTGAACCAGACACCATGCAGTTCCCTTGTGTGAACGGTACCCTATGCGGACCCTCATTGTGCAATTGTATACTGGGCAGTCACCCCCTCCAGGAATGGGTATGTGGAGAGTGGCTGTTAGGCTGGTTTCACATTTGCGTTTTTTAGCGCTGGAAAAAAACGCACACCTGCGCATGCGTTTTTTCCCCTATATTTAACATGGGTGCGCATACCTGCGCGCTGGTAAGCGCATGTATGCGATTTTCATGCGCTGCGTTTTTTTGGGGTGTGCGTTGGGATTTTCCAGACGCAGCATGTTGCATTTTTTGGCCCTGCAAAAAAGCGCATGCGCACATATGCGCACGTTTTGCGCTAAAAATGGCCATTATAGCCTATGGATGCGCATATGTGCGCACTGGCATGCTCATGTATGCGTTTTTTTGCATATGCGTTTTTTTTTTAAACCATGGAATTTAGGGGTTTGGGTTAGAGTTAGGGTTAGTTAAGGGGGTTTAGGGTTAGGGTTATGGTCAGGGTCAGGGTTAGGGTTGGGGTTTGGGTCAGGGTTAGGGTTAAGTATGGTTTTGTTAAGGATTAGGGTCATGGTTAGGGTCAGGATTAGGGTTAAGTATGGTTTTGTTAAGGGTTAGGGTCAGGGTTAGGGTTAGGGTTAGGGTCAGGGTTAGGGTTAGGGTCAGGGTTAGGGTCAGGGTTAGGGTCAGGATTAGGGTTAAGTATGGTTTTGTTAAGGATTAGGGTCATGGTTAGGGTCAGGATTAGGGTTAAGTATGGTTTTGTTAAGGGTTAGGGTCAGGGTTAGGGTTAGGGTTAGGGTCAGGGTTAGGGTCAGGGTTAGGGTCAGGATTAGGGTTAAGTATGGTTTTGTTAAGGATTAGGGTCAGGGTTAGGGTCAGGATTAGGGTTAAGTATGGTTTTGTTAAGGGTTAGGGTCAGGGTTAGTGTTAGGGTCAGGGTTAGGGTCAGGATTAGGGTTAAGTATGGTTTGGTTAAGGGTTAGGGTCAGGGTTAGGGTTAGGGTTAGGGTCATGGTTAGGGTTAAGTATTGTTTTGTTAAGGGTTAGGGTCAGGGTTAGGGTTAGGGTTAGGGTCAGGGTTAGGGTTAGGGTTATTTAGGGTTTAGGGTTTGGGTTAGGGTTAAGTATGATTTGGTTAAGGGTTAGGGTCAGGGTTAGGGTTAGGGTTAGGGTCAGGGTTAGGGTTAGGGTCAGGGTTAGGGTTAGTAAAGTCATGGTTTGGGTAGTGTGAGGGGCCACCTAAAAATGTTGGAAAAAAACGCAAACGCGGTAAAAACGCGCTAAAAACGCATACAAACGCATAAAAACGCTGCGTTTTTTTCATGCATGCTCATAAAAATGCTTGAAAAAAACGCAGCAGTTGTATGCTTATGTATGCGTTTTTTCAATGCGTTTTTTTGCGGGAAAAACGCGCTGCAAAAAAAAGCAAGTGTGAAAGTAGCCTTAATCTGGTATTTTGCACCTGTGTTGCTAACATCTTGCTTTATGGGCTGGCTGCACCCTGCAGTGCATTTGTTCTAGACCTGGGCAGGTAAGTGTTGCTGCCTTTTTGCTTGTTGTTATTATTACACCTACTACATACTGGGATAGATGATCAGAGATGGGAATACCCATTTAAGAATCTTACATGTTGTTATGGTGTATATTTGTATCTGTTGCTATAGATTGTAATGTAATAAAGCTCTTTTTTTAATCCTCCCTTTATTGCTTCAAACTTTTGTGTGTTTGTGTATTATGTTTGTTGATTGTACTTTAGAGGTTCAGTACCATGGGATTTGTGAACAGGTGGCTCACCACTGTCTTAGGTCATAGTTTCATTATCTTTGAGTTGTATAGAACTATGTATATAGAAATGATATAAAATATAAGGCATTGATAATGAAAAATAATAAAATCCATTTTATTCTTGGCAGGTGACTGTGGTGTCAAACCAGATACCTATGAAAAGCATGCCATTATTCCAGCTATACCTCCAGCCCTTCAGAGCAAAAATCAGTCATCGGAGCCTTTTCAATCAGTCACCTATTTGGATTCATCGCAGACTGTTAAGCAAAATGAAAGCCGCAAAAGTGATGTTGAGAATCAATTAATTCCCAGAGAGAAGAAACCATTTTCCTGTTCAGAATGTGGGAAATATTTTAAACATAAATCCAGATTGCTTATACATCAGAGAAGTCACACAGGGGAGAAGCCATTTTCCTGTTCAGAATGTGGGAAGTGTTTCATGGTTAAATCAACACTTGTTAGACATCAGAGAAGTCACACAGGAGAGAAGCCATATTCATGTTCAGTATGTGGGAAATATTTTAAACATAAATTTAGCTTGTTCACACATGAGAGAATTCACACAGAAGAAAAGCCATTTTCCTGTTCAGAATGTGGGAAATGTTTCCTGGTTAAATCAACACTTCTTAAACATCAAAGAATCCACACGGGAGAGAAGCCATATTCGTGTTCAGAATGTGGAAAATGTTTTAACCAGAAGTCAAATTTCCTTATGCATCAGCGAAATCACACAGGGGAGAAGCCGTATTCATGTTCAGAATGTGGGAAATGTTTTAACCAGAAGTCAACTTTGATTACACATTACAGAAGTCACACAGGGGAGAAGCCATATTCATGTCCAGAATGTGGGAAATGTTTTATTCAGAGATCAGATCTTGTGAAACATCAAAGAATCCACACAGTAGAGAAGCCGTATTCATGTCCAGAATGAGGGAAATGTTATAATTTGAGATCAAAGCTTGTTGCACATCAGAGAACTCATACAGGGTAGAAACCATTTTTTATGTTCAGAATGTGGGAAATGTTATTGGTGGGAATCTTCTTCATCATCAAAAAACTCATGTAGAGTATGAAGGAAATCATAAGGGAAATCAATAAGGCAGTAGAGTTACATTTAGTTGACAAAAGGGGTGAAACTGGATATACCAGTATTGTAAGCACAAAGGGGCTTTTGCTGGAGGTAGGTGTCAATCCCGGCACCTTAGCTCCTGGATTCTCAGCTTAGACCCCCGTCACACATAGCAACGCACCAGCGATCTCGACAATGATATGACCTTGCCAGGATCGCTGGTGTGTCACTACATGATCGCTGGTGAGCTGCCAAACAGACAGATCTTAGCAGCGATCAGGACCAGCGACAACGCGAGTAACAAGCACACGCGTCGCTTAGTTACCCGCTGTGTACCTTAGATACCAGCGTGCTGGTGCAGGGAGTTGGAAAACAAGGTAAACAGCAGGTTTCTAAGCGCGGCGCTCAGAAACCCGCTGTTTACCTTGGTTATCAGCTCCCTGCACCAGCACGCTGGTATCTAAGGTACACAGCGGGTAACTAAGCGACGCGCACGCTTAGTAACCCGTGGTTTACCTTGGATACCAGCTCGCTGATCGCTGGTCTCCCGCCTGCCACACGTAGCGATGCGTGCTGGCCAGCGGGAGACCAACGATCAAAAAAATGTCCAGGGCTTTTGAGCACGATCAGCGATACCCGGCGGGGGGGCGGTCGCTGATGAGTGTCACACAGCGATATCGCTGGCGAGATAGCTGTTGCGTCACAAAACTTGTAACTCAGCAGCGATCTCGCTGTGTGTGATGGGGGTTTTAGAGGGGAGATAGGAGATATTCCTTCTAGTACAGACTATTTGCTATTGTCTGTGTAGGAAGAGACAAGTATGTGAAAGTGCGCAACTTGGCTCATTGGCTCATTGTCCATTCATAGACAGCATTGTTTAACCCATTCCCAACTTGTGCTGTATATATAAGATGCCGCAGGAACTGTGTTACCGCATATCACCATATAGATATGGCGCTGTGATCAGCGATCTGTCATTATACAGTTGATGTCCCAACAGGGGACAATGTCAAAGAGTTAAAAAAATAAATAAATTGTAAAAATATTTTTTATCACAAAATAAAGGACAAAAAAAAAAAATATTAATCCAATAAATACATTTATTTTTGTTTAAATTAAAATATAAGGTACACACATTTGGTATCGCCCCTTCTGGAACCACCTGACCTCTAAAACTGTCTCACTGTCCCCTTCAATGAACACTGTAAAAACAAACAAATGAAAAAAAGCAAGGCAAAAAACTATGCTTTATCATCGTGGCTGAACAAAAAGTGGAAAAATACGCGATTAAAAATGGCAATCTACATAAAAATTGTACAGCTGAAAACATATTCTTGTCTTGCATTAAACAAGCCACCATACGGGTCCATCAGCAGAAAATTCTTTGTGTAAAAGCACTGAAACATAAAAGAATATAAATGAGGTATCGCTGTAATAGTACTGCCCCGAAGAATAAAACTGCCTTATCAATTTTACTACATGCAGAGCTGCATAAAAAAATAATATATGAATTACTTTTTTTTTTGTTCATTCTGCCTCCCAAAAATCGGAATAAAAAGCGATCACAAAATGTCATGTGTCCGAAAATTATACCAGTAAACGTCAACTCGTCCTGCAAAAAAACAAGCCCTCACATGACTGTCAGCAAAACTATGGAAAAATTATAGCTCTCAAAATATGGCGATGCAGTTTTTGCAATAAAAAGGGTTCTCTCCAGGAACACTCAGGATAGCTGCCAGATCATGGCTCCATCACGAGGGAAACAGATTTGACATTTTACAGGATGCCAGCTTAGGAGACCATGACCCCAGCTGAAAGAATAAAGATCTGCTCCATTGACCATCACTTTACCGTAGATATGTGTGGGTAGTCAGGATTTGGACCCACCGGTCGCCAGAACCCTATGGATATGTTTGGGAAAGCCAGAATTGGCAGCCACTGGTCGCCTGGCTCCATGGAGATGTTCGGAGAAGCCAGAATGTGACCCTCTGGTCACTTGGCCTTGTGCCTCAATGGACTGTCGGCTTCCTAGGCTTGTTGCTACCTCCTCCTTTGTGTTACACAGGTGGGGTAGGCAGCCCCGGAAGCTCTTTAGTCACAGCTGCTCTTATTCTGGCGAGTCAGCGGACGTGTGAGACTAAATTTACATCATCTTGGGTATTTTGCTGGGCCTGTTCTATATGTTATTTGCCTGTTTTGTGGTTCAATAAAGTATTGCCACATTATTTTACCTTCACCTTGTGTTGTCTGAGTAGTATTATGCCCACAGTCAAAGGAGAGCAGGCGTTCGGTGGGATGATCCTTGGTCCATGCAGTTTCGTCTAGCTGACTAGCGCACCCGCTGACCCTGTGTCTCCACATTTGGTATCGCTGTACTCGCACTTACCCGAAGAATATAGTCCCCTAATCACTTATACCACTTATAACTTGTAAATCTCTGAAATACGTGATTCAGATGGAACCTCTGGTGGATGATTCCCTATAATGAGGCAGATGGAGTCACTGTGGATGCCATGTGACTTCCTATGATCCGGCAGTGTCTATTTTCAGGCGTACGTAAAAGCGCAGTCAACCACAGTTTTGTGCACCTCTGAAAAGAAGGACATCTCCAAACGGAGTCCAGAGTAACTGCTGCTGCATTATAGTCAATAACTTGGAGATCTCATCTGAATCCTGTCACTAAGAGTTTTAGATGTAAAGTGTAAGTGCTCAGTGCAGAGCACTGGATAAATGTGATCCCAAATGTGTTATGGAAAATGTTCCCTACAAAACCTTCAAATCAATCCACAAAAAAAGCAAGTCCTCTCTCAGGTCCATCACCTGTAAATGGAAATCTAGGTGGCTTCCATGTTACTGGTAGCACAAAGGCTCTGGAAAAGTGCTTTGGCTCCTCGCCTCCCAAAAGAACGTCAGCAAATTCTGAGCTCCCAAATCCAAATGCCCCCTCCTTTCTGATCACCACAGTGTGTCTAAACCACATTTAGCGTCCACATGTTTGGCATTTCTGTAGTGATGACAGCCCACCTACTTTACAGTTGTGTGTCTACAGAAGCATGAGCTGGGCACTACCACATACTGGTGACTGCAATGTACGAGCGCCACAATGGCAGTTTTCAGTTTTCACTAAGCAACATCCACTGCTGTCTGTTTCTGGAAAATACCCATGGAGTCAAAATCATCCCTATACCTGTAGATAAATTCCAAAAGGGGTATAATTGCCAGAATGCGGTTACTTAAGGGTCATTCTGCTATTCTGGCACTTAGTGTCTCTGTATGTGGAGTCCGCAAAGAATTCTCAAAAAATCTGAACTCCAGAAGGAAAATAGCGCTCCGTCCCTCCTGAGTCTCGCTCCATGGCTAAACAATACTAAAACAAATTTTTTATGGTAAAAATGTAATTATTTTTTCTTCACTGTTCAATGGTATAAAATTTTATGACACCCCTGTGGTGTCAATATGATCACTGCACCCACAGATTAATTTAATTCAGTGGGAGGTGTGTCTTGTAAAATGGGGTCACTTATGGGGGGTTCTCCAATTCTGGCACTTCAGGGGCTCTCCCAATGTGACATAAACCCTCAAATCAGTCCAGCAAAATCTGAACATGGCGCGTCTTTCCTTCTGAGCATTGCAGTGTGCCTGAAAAGTAGTTTTCAGACATATGGGTTATTGGTGTACTTAGGAGAAATTGCACAGCAAATTTAGGGATCCATTTTCCCCTGTTAACCTTGTGAAAATAAAAATTTTGGGGCTAAAAGGACATTTTTATGGGAAAATGTGATTTTTCTATTTTCACGGTTCAACTTTATTAACTTCTGTGAAGCACCTGTAGGTTCAAAGCGCTGACCACACATCTAGATAAATTCCTTAATGGGTCTAGTTTCCAAAATGGGGTCACTTGTGGGGTGTTTCCCCTATTTAGGCACATCAGGGTCTCTCCAAACGCCACATGACACCTGCACATCTTTCCATCAAAATCTGTGTTCCAAAACATCACTCCATCTTTTCTGAGGTCTACCATGCACCCAAACAGTAGTTTTCTCCCACATATTGGGTATCTGCATACTCAGGAGAAATTGCACTACAAATTTTGGGGTCCATATTTCCTCTACGTTTGTGAAAATAAAAATTGGGTCTAAAGAACATTTAAATTTTTTTGTGAAAAATGTTCATTTTTTCCATCCACATTCCATTAATTACTGTGAAGAACCTGAAGGGTTAATAAACTTTTCTTATGTGATTTTGCACACCGTTATGGGTGCAGTTTTTTCACTTCATATGTGATGTCGTCCCTAAAAATAAATGGTTTTCAAAATTTTGTAGGAGAAATCAGAAATCACCGGTCAACTTTTAACCCTTATAAGGCCGGTTTCACATTTGCATCTGTGTGCGCAGCGTTTTATCCGCATAAATCCTCATGCGTCATGCGCACATATATTTAACATGGTGTACGCAGGGACCTGCGTGCATTCGCAAACTTTTGCGTACGCATGCATCGTTTCGGGGTGTGCGGTGGGGCGGGGCTAAAGCAACATGTTAATAGGAAAAATAGAAGTGGATCCAGCTCACTCTCGGGGCTTATTTAAAAATTAGAAAAATTTATATTGGATGTTCCTTAAAAAATTCCAAATGACAAAGCAGATATCTCAGATGGCACAGCAATGACCAGGGGTGGTGTGTAATGAGACCCTACGCGTTTCGAGCAACACGGCTCTTGATCACTGGTTATAAAGTGAAATACAAACAAGGATTAAAATCTACTAATGCGCTAATGAGGACACACAAAACACAAATTATTTCTGAAGGCTTTACTTTGGGCATTTTTTTCCAAAAAAGAAGCTGAATTTTTAACGGTAGCATCTCCCGTCATTTCTATCATGCATGCGTTGCCCAAAACACATAAATCTTTATCACCTATTTCTATCAGACCTATAGTCTCAGGCATAGGTTCATGAAGCGAGCATCTGGGCGCATGTCTTGACGGTGCGCTACGGCCCTTAGTATATCGCATACCTGGCGTTTTGCAGGATTCACACGATGTCTTGTGTATGTTTCGAGATTTTCCATGGTCTCATGAATGCACCTGGATTCCACGACATATAGCAGTTCTGGCCATCCAAATCATTTAGACAGGTATAGTGTATACACAGCCGAATTAGAGGAATACATAAAATCTACACTCTCTTTTCTACTCCAACATTATTATTTCCTGTTCAATGGAAAGTTTTTCCTACAAATTAGTGGAGTGGCAATGGGGGTCAGATATTCACCGACTGTAGCCGATCTAACTATGGCGTGGTGGGAGGAGTGCTATGTGTACACGTCTTGCAATCCATTTTCTTCGTCTATAAAATTATATGCCAGGTGTTAGGAGTGGCGGAAGGCACTAAATAAAAATTATAAATAAAGTGCCTTCGCCACCCGGGGTCCACCGTGTGGCAGATGGTAAGACCGCTGCTAGGAGGTGGCAGAATATAAGGCGGTAGAGTATACGGGGTTAATACGTCGCCCTGGTGCACTGGGCAAGCTCAGTTAAACTGAAATAGAAAAGCGCTGAGTCTGCTTAACTCACAGGGACTCAGCGACACAGACGCGGTAATTGGCCACAGGAGAGGTGAAAGCTGATGGCACCAACTCCGTCCAGACCTACAGTATACGTCTGTGGCAGAGACGTTGCAAACGCGGACGTACACTGTGCTGCAACCGCAGCGCGGCAGGAACGCAGCCGCAAAGAGGACGCTGCTATCAGGCGAGCACAATACTGACGCTAAGCTGCTGTGGCAGGGATGCAATGGCGCGCTGGCGCTGTAACTGACTAGACTGACACTCTGTCACCATTCGTATTAACCAAGGGAAGGGGTTTCTTAATGAGTCAGTCACCAGTCCATGCATCCATCACCATACACACACAGCATAATATGCTACACTAGCACATGGCAGAACGGCCATGCGCACTTTTTATAGCGCACGGGACCTTCCGGAAAACTCCAGGAGTCCAGAAAGAGCCAATAGGATCCGGAGCGGGACCTGAGCACCTGACTCCCGAAGTCCAATAGGAGCTCGTCCCGTGAGCATGCCCAATAGATGGAATAAAGGACTTAGCCTCTGGAGACAGTTGTGAGACAATCGCCTCAGCAATCCCTTCTGCTGCAGCAGATGGGCAAGAGACTGCAGCATGTGAGAATCTGAGTTTCTGTATAGACGTGTCAGAAACCAGATTCCTAACATTACCCCCCTCCTAGGGCCTCCCCCTCCCTGAACCTTTCGATCCATCACCCTGTACCTAGCGGTGGCACAGGGCTCAAACTCGCCTATAGATGAGCTTGGTGTCCTGGTAGGTGACATGGTAACCCGGGACACATGGAAGGTACCAGCGGAGGCAAGGTCACTCGGTTTCAGGACAGAAATCTGGGAAATGGCAGGAGCGGGAGTGGCCGTGGCACTCCGCCGTGTATCGACGGTCGTCGCGCCTCTCTGCCTAGAGAGGCTATGCTGAGCACAAGAGGTACATGCCTGAATGAACTTCTTAACATCCTGAGCCTTATGAGGCCACCAATATGCTCCGGCCAAGAGCTTCAAGACCTGCATGTAGCCTCGGTGGTGAGACGCATTGGACGCATGCGCCCAAGTGAGTACCTGAGCCCTAAGATGAGGAGGGACAAAGGTCTCGACAACTGGCTCAGACTCAGACCATTGCGGGGAGCTGGCATCCGGAGAAACCGCACATACGAGGTGACAACCGCAAACAGATTCCTAGTCTGAGTCCGTATTAAGATCAGTACGAGACACCTCCATGGGCTCAGGAGGTAGGACCTCTGGCTCAGGTGGCTCCAGTGGCTCAAAAAATTTGGGGAGCGGAGAACCCTTCCGTTTTGAGTGAGCACGCTCTAAGCCGCGCTCCGAAAAACGGAGGTCAATGCGCGAGGAGATGGAAATCAACTCTTCCAAGGTCGTAGGAATCTCTCTGGTAGAAAGAGTGTCTTTAACATGCTCCGCTAACCCTTTCCAAAAGACAGGGATAAGGGCCCTCTCAGTCCACTCCAACTCGGACGCCAGTGTGCGAAAGCATACGGCATACTGGCTCACCGAGAGAGATCACTGAGTGAGTGCGAGTAGCTGCAGGGAGGTGTCGTGCATGACCCGTGGGCCGAGGAAAACCTGCTTGATGGCCATCAGCAGGTGTGCTGCGGTTCGTATATCGGGATCACCACGCTCCCATAACGGCGTAGCCCATTCCAGGGCCTTGCCCGACAGTAGGGATATTATGAATGCCACCTTGGCCCGTTCCGGAGGGAATTGTGCAGCCAGCAGCTCCAGATGGATCGAGCACTGGCTGATAAAACCCCTACAGGAGGCGCCATTCCCGGAAAACTTATCGGGCAACGGGAGGCGGGTAACTCGGCGCATGGGTGGACATGGCAAACGCGCTACTGCATCCGTTAACGCCTAGACAGCAGCATCAGTGGCTTGAGCAGCAGAGAGAGACTTCTCAAGAGCGGCCACCCGGTCACCAAGCTGCTTAATGCACTGCAGGAGTTGCTGCTGTTCTGCCATCACTAGCCAGACCCTGGCGCTAGTGTAATGTTAGGAGTGGCGGAAGGCACTAAATAAAAATTATAAATAAAGTGCCTTCGCCACCCAGGGTCCACCGTGCGGTAGATGGTAAGACCGCTGCTAGGAGGTGGCAGAATATAAGGCGGTAGAGTGCACAGGGTTATTACATCACCCTGGTGCACTGGGCAAGCTCAGTTAAACTCACAGAGCTGCCAGCATAAACAGAAATAGAAAAGCGCTGAGTCTGCTTAACTCACAGGGACTCAGCGACACAGACGCGGTAATTGGCCACAGGAGAGGTGAAAGCTGACGGCACCAACTCCGTCCAGACCTACCATATACTTCTGTGGCAGAGACGTCGCAAACGCGGACGTACACTGTGCTGCAACCGCAGCGCGGCAGGAACGCAGCCGCAAAGAGGACGCTGCTATCAGGCAAGCACAATACTGACGCTAAGCTGCTGTGGCAGGGATGCAATGGCGCGCTGGCGCTGTAACTGACTAGACTGACACACTGTCACCATTCGTATTAACCAAGGGAAGGGGTTTCTTAATGAGTCAGTCACCAGTCCATGCATCCATCACCATACACACACAGCATAATATGCTACACTAGCGCATGGCGGAACGGCCATGCGCACTTTTTATAGCGCACGGGACCTTCCGGAAATCTCCAGGAGTCCAGGAAGAGCCAATAGGATCCGGAGCGGGACCTGAGCACCTGACTCCCGAAGTCCAATAGGAGATGGTCCCGTGAGCATGCCCAATAGATGGAATAAAGGACTTAGCCTCTGGAGACAGTTGTTGTGAGACAATCTCCTCAGCAATCCCTTCTGCTGCAGCAGATGGGCAAGAGACTGCAGCATGTGAGAATCTGGGTTTCTGTATAGACGTGTCAGAAACCAGATTCCTAACACCAGGTATATAGATGATATGATTATTGCTTGGGCAGGGGAGACTTCAGAGATTAAAAATTTGATTTTTCTATTTAAATGATAATCCGTTCAATCTCCATTTCACATGTAATCATCACCGTGAGAAAATCACTTTTTTGGATTTAGAACTTAATGGTATAGATGGCTGTGGTATTGTCAGTAAAACTTACAGGCAATCTACTGCTGGCAATACAATCCTTGATGCACGCTCTTTTCGCCCTTCTCATGTAACTAAAAGTCCCGTCATACATAGCGACACTACAACGATCCCGACAACGATACGACATGGCAGGGATCGTTGCTGCATCGCTATGTGGTCGTTATTGAGATGTCAAACAGTCCGATGTACCCAACGACGCAGCAACGATCTGGCGGGCCGTAGCAACCTTTGTAACGATGTCGGCGGTCGTTGGGACCCTGTCACATTGCAGGCTCTCCTGACGATTCACAGCTCGATGAGGGATGTACTGTATTTACACAGGCGGGGATTGCGTTTCTTTTTTCACGCCCTCTCAGCTCTGATTGGTGGTCGCTACCGCTTCCTGATTGGCGGCCCTGTGTTTAAAAGGTGACATACTAGCGCTTCAGTTCACTGTTCCTGACCGCGTGTGTCTTTTTTGGCTTGCACAACCTAGTAGCGATCACCGGCTGTCCTAGTAGCGTTCACCGGCTGTGAACTAGGACACACCCGGGTCAGGAACAAAGAACTGAAGCGCTATTATCTTACCTTCTTTTAAAAGCAAGCCCGCCAATCAGGACGCTGTAGCGACCACCAATCGGAGCAGAGGGAGGCGTGGAATCGGGAACGCTAATCCACGCCTTTGTCTCGCTTCTGAGTCGCTAACGAGGTCGTTGGGTAGGTGTCAAACGTGACAATGCATGCTATGTTGCAGGACATGAGCGACCAAAAAAAGTCCTGACCTTTCGGGCACGATCAGCGATACCCGGCAGGGGGGCTGGTCGCTGATCCGTGCCACACACAGCGATATCGCTGGTGAGATCGCTCGAACGTCACAATACTTGTGACTCAGCAGCGATCTCGCTTAGGCCTGTTTCACACTTCCGTTTTTGACCATCAGTCAAAATCCGCCGTTTTTGCAAAAAAAACGGATCCGCCCTTTTTTTTGGCGGATCCGTTTTTTTCCCCATTGACTTGCATTACCGGCAGATCTTGACGGATGGCCATCCGTTGGATCCGTTTTTTTGCGGATCCGTCAATTTTTTTGCGTCCGCCGAGATGCCTGGACGGACCATGCAACGTTTTTTGTAGTGAAGGATCCGCATTTTTGTACTGCGCATGCCCGGAGGAATGAAGTCAGGAGGAAATTTAACCCTGAAATCATTTCTGGCGGCCAGAGAAGAAAAAAAATTCATTCTCTCTCTCTCTCTCTCTCTCAAGAATCAGAGAACATCTTTATGACATCGAGGAGTCCACTGACAGAAATATGTCACATGTATCCAAACACTTTATTGAGTGTCATAATCGCAGCAAAACAGGCTTACGAGTTTATGGTATCGATCGTATACCCAAACATATTCGAGGCGGCAATCACACTGATGCGGTACGTAACAAAGAAGCATACTGGATTTTTTACCGAGTACATACGCCCCCACAGGGTTAAATCTCAGACGAGAAGTTATGCTGCATTATTATTAAAGGAAGAGTAAAGGAAGTAGAAAAAAAATATATATATACATATACAATATGTTTTAATTTTCGAAAAAGGTTTTTTTTTTTATTTATAATATAAAATGGTTGTTTCCTATTGTGAAAAAATGTGGTATTGATGCATTACAGGTTATTATTATCCCCTTTTTGGTGATTTTTTTTTTTTCCAGATCAAATTATATACATACATTTTTCTGATACATATCAAGTATATTTTGAATTTTTTGTAACATATCTTTACTTGTCTTTTAATCGTTCACTGCGCTGCTTGCAATTGTGCACCTTGCTCCCTTGTCATTGTCGGTTTCCTTATACCTTCCCATGTGTTTTGTGTTTCCTCATTAGCGCATTAGTAGATTTTAATCCTTGTTTGTATTTCACTTTGTAACCAGTGTTCAAGAGCCGTGTTGCTCGAAACTGTTACACCGCTCCGCTATACTCACCCGGCCTCCGCTCCCACGCCGCAGTCGGCCTCCGCTCCCATGCCGCAGCCTCTCTCCACCCGAAGGCCGCAGCGGTCACCTGAGACGGGCTCGCGACCGATGCCTTCCCTGCATGCTATGCGCATGCGCCATAGGCCGCGGCCACGCCTTCCTCCTGCTTCTTATGCTCCGGCTGTGCCCTGACCCGGAAGCACCTTTGGACCAATGGCTGACCAGACGGGGCCATATCAGGCAGTTTCCCCCTGAGGGAGGCGCCTGATCGTTGTGTTTCCTAGCACTCTGGCCTCGCTCCATCGTGTGCACTCTGCGCCTGCAGCTTCGTTTTCGGCTGCTCCCTGCAGCAGCTTCTCAGTCCTGCTACCCGTGTTCATTGTTCTCTTCCGCAGTCCTGCCTCCAGTACTCCTGCCGTCCTGCTCCAGTTCAGCCTCCCGTATTCCTGCCATCCTACTCCAGTCCTGTCTCCAGTGTTCCTGCCGTCCTACTCCAGTCCTACCTCCAGTGTTCCTGCCGTCCTACTCCAGTCCTGCCTCCAGTGTTCCTGCCGTCCTACTCCAGTCCTGCTTTCAGTGTTCCTGCCGTCCTACTCCAGTCCTGCTTTCAGTGTTCCTGCCGTCCTACTCCACTCCTGTCTCCAGTGTTTCTACTCCTGTCACTCATTACTCCAGTCTCAGTCTTACTCCGGTCCATCCTGAGCCGCAGCTCTCGGTACTGGCTACCGTGGTACTCGAACCCCTGGGCCTGCTCCTAACGGTCCCTGTATAGGGGTCGGCTCCACCTGGCAGCTCGCCCGGGGTCCCTCGGTGCCACGGTCCAGAGGGTCCGCTCCTGGAGTCTCCTGCTCCAGACCACCCACGCTAACAGAAATGCATATGGTCTCATTACACACCACCCCCGGTCATTGCTGTGCCATCTGAGATATCTGTTTTGTCATTTGGAATTTTTTAAGGATCATGCAATAAAAATTTTCTAATTTTTAAATAAGCCCCGAGAGTGAGCTGGATCCACTTCTATTTTTCCTATTGCCTTGGACGCTGTGCAGCAGTGAGGAAGCCGTGCTCCTTCTTGTGCTTGGCATCAAAAATCCGTGAAATATGCGCAAGCATGCAGATGAGTGCATCAAAAAACGCATTACTGTCTATGGGAACACATTGGTACGCATGCGTCCAATATGCATGCGTACTTCAGAATGAGCAGGTCCAGGAAATGGTTCCATCCACCCTCAAAACAAAGCTGTATATAAGGGTGTGTGCAAAAAGGGTGTGTCAAAAGACCTGCTGTTTATCTGCAGTTTTTCTGCGGTTTTCCCCTGGGGTTTGACACCTGCCATGGAGCAGGTGCCAAACCGCAGCGGAATCCGCACAAAGAATTGACATGCTGCGGTTTTGAAACCACAGCAAATCCGCGCGGAAAAATCCACACCGTGTGCACTGCGGTTTTCATTGCTTATAATGGTACTGTACAACCCAGCAGAATCCGCAGCATGTGCACACACCCTAAAAGGAAGTGTGGAAACTGCAAGGCCATTACTTTATAGACTCTGGATCTGACAACAACACTGGCTATGTAAGCATAGAACCTTTGAAAATGTCTCTCTCACTGCAGTCTGTACTTTGTACTAATTTTTTTTCTGTTCCTTTTAGACTGGTTGTGTCCTGGTGCTGCCGTCTGTCCTGGTGCTGCCGTCTGTCCTGGTGCTGCCGTCTGTCCTGGTGCTGCCATCTGCTCTGGTGCTGCTGTCTCTCCTGGTGCTGGAGTCTGTCCTGGTCCTGGTGTCTGTCCTGGTGCTGGTGTCTGTCCTTGTGCTGCTGTCTTTCCTGGTGCTGCTGTCTGTCCCTGTCCTGTGCTGTTGGATTACTGCCTGTAATGTAAGTATTGGTGTCCATTGTTTTGTTTTGTTTAGCTACATTGTGTTTGGCTCTTAATAAGTTTAATTTTTATCTTTTTTTTCGGTAGTGTTTCACTTGACTGCTGCCTGCTCTTCAACCATGTCCTCAAGTGAAGAACTGACTTCTTCCCACGGTGGACATGACAAAGATTATGTAATCACATTTGCTATACTGATTGGTATGTAGTGACTGGCAATACTATACCTGTGTTATATCATGTAATTTCTTTACAGCTACCTTCCACTGATGAAGAGCAGGAGCAGTCGAGTGGAAATGATTCTTCCCTGGGTCGTCGAGCTCATGTGTCTCAGGAGGAAAGACGGGGTGTAAGTATCTTTCCATCAGAGTTATAATTTAATTTTTTTTTCAGTTTTACTTAAAATTGTTTTGTTTTATTTGATCTTTAGGTTCCACAATGGGAAGAAGCCAAACAGCACATTGACAACGATCAACTCAATAACCTTGTGCAAGAGCGAGTACCGATGTGGGACACCCGTGATTGTCAGCACTCCGACACTTGTGATTCGACGACTCTGGGAAGAAGTGGCCAGATCGCTGTTGCATGAATAGGAAAGTGCCACGCCACGTACCAGAAATGATTTTGGTAAGTATTGCAATGTGGTATGATGCGCCATTGAAACTGTAAATGTAGGTGCATTGTTTTGCAATAAATTTTTTTCCCCCTTCACAGTGAAGAGAATAAGAGTCCGTTGGTGTTCGATGAAGGATCGCTTCAACAAGGACATGAGACAGGAGAACCAGGTTATAAGTGGTGCTGCTCAAAGGATAATAAGAAACTACAAATACCACCGTAACCTTGCTTTTCTGAGGCCTGCGCTTACTCAGCAAACGGGAGTATCGTTTGTGTTGTCTTACTATTTAACCTTTCTTTTTTTTACTACTGTTTTTCTTTTATTTTCACCACAGAACCTGGTGCAGCACAAAACAACCTGGATCATCCTCTGTTGAAGCGGCCCCTCATCAACCAGACAATGAACAGACGCAGTCCCAATCATCCACCAGTGATGTGGCAACCTGTCCAACCTCAAAGGCTGAGGAACAGGCAGCCGCTGGTCCATCAGGTTTTCCCCTCTCCCAGCCCTCTGCCGCTGCTTTAGTTGGGTCTTCTCGTCAGCGGCAGAGGGCCTGGGAGAGGTCACTCATGCCCCAGTTTATGCACTTAAGCTCGGTCTTCCAGGATAGGATTAAGGTGCTTGGTGACAGACAGCAGAGTGGGTTCAACCTTGTGAACACACTTATACAGGGTGTCAACAAACACCTTGACCACCTGGAAGCCCACCTTGAGAAACCGGTGTGACATTTTTTTCAGCAATAGAGCGGGAAGTGTCAGAAAACCTTACGCCTCAATTCCAGCTCAACATCATGCAGGCCTGCCAGGCTGCTTACAGTCACTCATTGCAGCAGCAGTCCCAAAGCTACATTCCACAGGCCGGAGGATATTACCAGTAGCTGAACATATACTTTACAACTCCCACAGCACCGAACTATCCACCGCCTACAGTTCAGAGATCCACCACGTTGCCGACTTCATCAGCCCTGCAGCCAGCAGCATCCATCACGCTCTCACGTTCACCCCTGCAGCCAGCAGCATCCACCACGCTGCCCAGTCCAGCAGCATGCCAGAAGACTGCTACAGAGGCCACCACTCCCACTCGGCCAAGAAAACATAGAACAAAAAAAACAGATTACCACCAGGATGAAGACCCGGAGGCAGAAAATCATGCCAAAATTGGACCCACCACCTCCACCCTGTGACGTCTGCCTGCGGTCTGGACTGCAGCCAGACTGCACCCCGAGAAACACTGATACCCTTTACCCCTATACAGGGATCTGGATTTATAGCAGAGCCCAGGAGGCACTGTCTGAATAGGAGCAATGACCAGAGCAGGACGGTCGCCAGAAAGGTGTTCCAATACAGGACACAGAGGCAATGATATCCGAGACTAAACCAGTCAGGCAGCAACGGTACAAAAACAGTAGACAGTAGCAGAGTCAGATTCCAGCCCGAAGCCAGAGTCATAAACCAGGAGAGTCGCAGAGGTACAGAATCGTTAGGCAGAAGCAGAGTCAGAATCCAGGCCGAAGTCAGAGTCATAAACCAGGAGAGTCGCAGAGGTACAGAATCGTTAGGCAGAATCAGAGTCAGAAGTCCAGGCAAAAGTCAGAGTCAGTCAACAGCAATTCACACAGTAACACGCAGGGGAACCAAGAATATATCCGGCGGCTTGCAAGCCCAGTCCAAAGGTATTTGAGGGATCAGGTCATCCCTCACAGGCTCCCGGGCTGATGATGTCATCAGGACCGCCCCCAGGACCAGACCTGATAACGATGCACCAACCCCTTCATGACTGACAGAGGAGCGGAGTCTGAGTCCACTAGACGCCTGCGCAGAAGCCCTTTCACTGTTGCCGCCATTACTCGGGCGCGAGCCACGGCGCCTCACAGTGGCTGAGGGCGGAACAGCAGGCCCTGAATTCGACGATGACATGTCAGTCCGGCGCCTCCTGGTAGCCGAGGCCTGGACAGCAGGCCCCGAGCCCGAGAGCGGCGTGACAGTCCGTCGCCTCCTAGTGGCTGAGGGCGGAACAGCAGGCCCCGAGTCTGACGGTGACGTGACAGTACCCCCCTCTCCAGGAGGGGCCTCCGGACCCTCAAAACCCGGTTTGTCAGGGTGAAGAAGATGAAATCTCCTAATTAATGCCTTGGCATGGACGTTTCCCGCAGGAACCCAGGACCTTTCTTCTGGGCCGTAGCCCTTCCAGTGTACCAGATACTGTACTGAGCCCCTCACAAGGCGGGAGTCAAGGATACCCTGGACTTCATACTCCAGAGCTCCCCCGACCGAAACAGGAGGAGGAGGGGACTGAACAGGGTGAATGGGAGAACGATAAGGTTTGAGGAGAGACCTGTGGAATACATTAGGCAATTTGAATGACTGTGGAAGTTTTAAGCGGAAGGCTATTGGGTTAACCACCTCGATAATTTCGTATGGGCCGATGAACCTGGGACCTAGTTTGGCGGACGGTACCTTAAGCTTGATATTTTTTGTAGAGAGCCAAACCTTGTCGCCAACTCCCAGGTGCGGCCCCTTAGATCGTCGTCTATTTGCAGCCGAAGCCTGTCTAACCTGAGCCCCTTTCAAATTTGAATTAACCTCAGACCAAATCGTTTTTAGCCGATGTATATTTTGCTCCACCCCAGGGAGCTCCGACATCCTGGCCGAAAACGACCCAAAGCGCGGATGTAGTCCAAGGTTACAAAAGAAAGGGGTAGTTTTAATGGAGTCTTGATATCGATTATTGAGGGCGAACTCAGCCAATGGCAGATGTTCCACCCAATCGGTCTGATGTCCTGACACATAACAGCGGAGGTATTGTTCCAGAGCTTGGTTAGTACGCTCAGTTTGACCATTAGTTTCGGGATGGTATGCCGAAGAAAAGGACAACTCCACACCAATGCGTCTACAGAATGCCCTCCAGAACTTCGAGACAAACTGGGTACCCCTGTCGGACACAATATTTGCCGGAACGCCGTGCAGACGTACAATGTGCAGGATAAACAACTTACTTAAAGTCTCAGAGTTAGGCAACCCAGACAGGGGAATAAAATGTCCCTGCTTGCTGAACCTGTCTACCACCACCCAGATACAAGTTTTCCCATCTGATGGCGGCAGGTCTGTAATGAAATCCATGGAGATGTGGGTCCATGGACTCTCAGGGGTGGGCAAGGACTGAAGCCAGCCGGCAGGGCGACTATGGAGGGACTTGGCGCGGGCACAGACTTCACACGCTGAAACATAGTCCTTACAGTCCTTGACCACCGTCGGCCACCAAAAGTTCCTAGTTACCAACCTGGTGGTATTATTGAGACCCGGATGGCCTGCCAGGACAGAGTCGTGTGATTCTTTTAGAACCTGCAGACGAAGGTTAGCCGGAACGAACAATTTTTTGGGGGGCGTAGTGTCAGGAACTTGCTCTGAAGACCTACGGATCTCCTCCAGAAGGTCCAAAGACACTGCCGACACGACGATTCCATTAGCCAATATTGGGACTGGTTCACAGTCCTCGGTCTGTGTGGGGCAGAAACTGTGAGAGAGGGCATCTGCCCTCACATTTTTAGTCCCGGGGCGGAAGGTGATTATAAAATCAAACCTGGAGAAAAACAAGGCCCACCTAGCCTGCCTGGGATTTAGTCTTTTGGCTGACTCTAGGTAGGTTAGGTTTTTGTGGTCTGTAATAACAGTGACCTTGTGTTTGGCACCTTCGAGGAAGTGGCGCCATTCCTCGAAGGCCCATTTGATCGCCAGTAATTCCCGATTACCGACGTCATAGTTTCCCTCCGTGGCAGAGAATTTGCGGGAGAAAAATGCACATGGGCGAAGCTGAGTGAGGGATGCAGTGCCTTGCGAGAGCACTGCTCCCACTCCGACTTCGGAGGCATCTACTTCAACAATAAAGGGGTGGTCCAAGTTTGGTTGAATCAACACCGGGTTGGCCACGAAGCACTCCTTTAGTGTAGAAAAAGCTCGGGTTGCCTCAGGATTCCAATTAGTCACGTCCGCCCCTTTTCGGGTAAGGTCCGTGAGTGGCTTGGCAATCTCAGAGAAACCCCTGATAAACTTGCGGTAATAATTCGCAAATCCCAAAAACCGCTGCAGCGCTTTCAGCGATTTGGGTTGCACCCAATCCTTAATGGGTTGAATCTTGGCAGGGTCCATGCGAAACCCCTTGCCTGAGACCATGTATCCTAAGAACTGTACCTCTTCAGCAAAAAAAACACATTTTTCTAATTTCGCATACAAGGAGTTTTTTCGCAGTCTCTGCAATACCGAACGGACGTGTTGAGCATGTGTCACAGGGTCAGCCGAATAAATCAAAATGTCATCCAGATACATGACGACATACACCCCACAAATGTCCCTGAAAATGTCATTGACAAAGTGTTGAAATACGGCAGGTGCGTTACTGAGTCCGAACGGCATTACAAGGTACTCAAAGTGACCAAGAGGTGTATTAAAGGCCGTTTTCCATTCGTCACCGCTTCTTATGCGGACCAGATTATATGCCCCCCGGAGGTCAAGTTTAGTAAACCAGCGGGCTCCCAGTAGCTGATTAAACAGATCAGGAATGAGTGGGAGCGAGTACTGATTTTTTACAGTAATTGCGTTCAGCTCACGATAATCGATGCATGGTCTGAGTCCACCATCTTTTTTTTCTACAAAGAAAAACCCAGCCCCTACAGGTGAAGTGGAAGGTCTAATAAAGCCTTTACGTAGGCTGTCTGCTATGTAGTCATTCATGGCTACACGCTCCGGACCCGAGAGGTTGAATATTCTCCCTTTAGGGAGACGGGCACCAGGGACCAAGTCTATAGGACAGTCGTACTCTCTATGAGGAGGTAGTTTCTCAGACTCCACTATGGAGAAGACATCTTCATAATCTCCGAATGCATATGGAATGGAGGGGTTTTTAATTTTAACTTGGTTCACTGACAGTGACATACAGTGATTCTGACACCGTGGACTCCAGCGCACGATATCACCTATGCGCCAGTCAATAACTGGATTATGCTGGTGCAACCATGGCATGCCTAACACAACTGGATCTGATAAATTGTGTATAACAAAAAATGACATTTGTTCGTTATGTAATGTCCCCACTGACATAGAAATTTCGTCAGTAATGAATTCCACGCCTCCCTGGTCTATAGATGTACCATTAATTGTAATAGTCTGAATAGGCACTTTAAGCTTTAGCAGAGGTACACCCAGACTCTTAGCAAATAAAAAATCCATAAGGTTGCCGGCAGCACCACAATCCACATAAGCCTTCACACACAGACGTTTCTTAGCAAAAGAAAGGGAAACTGGTAACAACAGTTTGGCCGCTTTTGCGGGCAATACCTGACCCCCAGCGCTGTCCAGGGGGCGATGCTCCAGGAATGTGGATTTCCAACAGCCAGCATTTTCTTTGAAGCTTCCAGGCTGCAGCATGCTTGAGCCTGAGAGTGACCTTCCAGGCTGTGCAATGTAACAGGTGTTTGGGCCAGGAATCAGCTCAGTCAGGAGAAAGAAAAAAAAAGGTAAGGAAAACTGCTTTTATATGTGTTAAGTATAGACACAAGAGCAGTTTTATTTTTTTGGGCCGGATATAATGTGACGTCTGCCTGCGGTCTGGACTGCAGCCAGACAGCACCCCGAGAAACACTGATACCCTTTACCCCTATACAGGGATCTGGATTTATAGCAGAGCCCAGGAGGCACTGTCTGAATAGGAGCAATGACCAGAGCAGGACAGTCGCCAGAAAGGTGTTCCAATACAGGACACAGAGGCAATGATATCCGAGACTAAACCAGTCAGGCAGCAACGGTACAAAAACAGTAGACAATAGCAGAGTCAGATTCCAGGCCGAAGTCAGAGTCATAAACCAGGAGAGTCGCAGAGGTACAGAATCGTTAGGCAGAAGCAGAGTCAGAATCCAGGCCGAAGTCAGAGTCATAAACCAGGAGAGTCGCAGAGGTACAGAATCGTTAGGCAGAAGCAGAGTCAGAATCCAGGCCAAAGTCAGAGTCAGTCAACAGCAATTCACACAGTAACACGCAGGGGAACCAAGAATATATCCGGCGGCTTGCAAGCCCAGTCCAAAGGTATTTGAGGGATCAGGTCATCCCTCACAGGCTCCCGGGCTGATGATGTCATCAGGACCGCCCCCAGGACCAGACCTGATGACGATGCACCAACCCCTTCATGACTGACAGAGGAGCGGAGTCTGAGTCCACTAGACGCCTGCGCAGAAGCCCTTTCACTGTTGCCGCCATTACTCGGGCGCGAGCCACGGCGCCTCACAGTGGCTGAGGGCGGAACAGCAGGCCCTGAATTCGACGATGACATGTCAGTCCGGCGCCTCCTGGTAGCCGAGGCCTGGACAGCAGGCCCCGAGCCCGAGAGCGGCGTGACAGTCCGTCGCCTCCTAGTGGCTGAGGGCGGAACAGCAGGCCCCGAGTCTGACGGTGACGTGACACACCCTCACCTAGTAATGTGTCTCTGTTGACAAATGTGTCACTACCAGAGGCATAACTAGGGTTTCAGCTGAGTGGGTCCCTAACCAGGCATTACAGCTACGTGGCGCACCCCAATTGTAAGTATAGGGGAACATCAGCAGATGACCGCGCTGTGATTGTTTAGACCATATAGTGGTAGATACCAGAGCTGCCAACCATATAAGAGATCACAGCACAGTTATAGATGGTGACTTACAGCTGACTTTCATTCTTATGGAGTAGTTCACGTTTCCTGTCTTTTCCACCTGGCCCAGACCAACATAACGACTTCTCCAGCCAGGACTTGTCTACAAAGATTACAACAACACATTTGACTTCTCACATTACTGCACCTACTGTGCGGTACAATAAATGTGCTCCTCTTACCACCCAATATAATACTGCCACTACTGTTCTCCTTACATAGAAATAAAGCCCCATTTGTGTTCTCTAGATAATAAAATTCCCCTCTAAGGCTGGTTTCACATTAGCGCATTTTCAGCGCGCGCACGGCCGGGGGTAGCTCCGCCCCCGAGCCGGCTCTCTGCCCGGCGTGCCGGCCCCTTCCTTGTAGCGCCGCCTCCTAGCGGACAGCGGCGCCTGCGATCGGCGCACCCTATCTTTAGCATAGGGTGCGCCGATCGTGCGCAGGCCGTGCGCTAGTTGCGCTTTGACCTGCGCTGCGCACTCTTGACGGTGCGCCGTGCGCGCCAAAATCCGAAAAGTTTGATTTTGGCGCGCACGGCGCACCGTCAAAAGTGCGCAGCGCAGGTCAAAGCGCAACTAGCGCACGGCCTGCGCACGATCGGCGCACCCTATGCTAAAGATAGGGTGCGCCGATCGCAGGCGCCGCTGTCCGCTAGGAGGCGGCGCTACAAGGAAGGGGCGGGCACGCCGGGCAGAGAGCCGGCTCGGGGGCGGAGCTACCCCCGGCCGTGCGCGCGCTGAAAAAGCGCTAATGTGAAACCGGCCTAAAAATACTAATGTCCTGTGCTAGTGCCCTCCACATTTGTCCCTAAAAAGTAATAATACCCCATATGCAATTTTGATGGTCAGAATACTCAGTGCTCCTATAACAATAATGCTTAAATGCTCTCTTAAAATTTAATAATGTCCCCTGAATCCCCCCATGTACAGTAACAATGGCTCCAGCATCGCTGATGTCAGCAGGCGGTCATATGATGACTCTTTCGGCTTCTCTCAATTATATTCTATTGAGAGAAACCAAATATTTGTAGTGGAAACATTTTTTTCCTCACCGCTGGAGTGGTGCTTTAAGCGCAAGTCCCCTGCCCCGGTCATATACTCATCCTCCGGTGTATTCACCGTTTTTGCCAATGCTCCAGTCCCGCGGCTCAAACTTGTGAGCACAGCTTCTGACTGGCCAGAAATTAGAAGCTACATCACAAGCACTTATTGTAAGTCTATGAAAGACAGAAAGAGACTGAACGAGGCGAGAAAGAGGTGAGAACAAGGCTAGAAAGAGACTCTCATTGATTAGAGACCTCTGCGCCGCTCCAGGAAACACTGGGTCAGCGGACAGGGCACAAACTGCCGAGTGGAGGCGAAAACAGATGAAAATGCCGGAAGGTGAGTATCAGACAGTTGGTAGAGGTCTTGGATTTTAAGTCGCCACTCCAGCTGTGAAATAGAAAATGCTGGAGTGGTGCTTTAAAGGGAATCTGTCACCCTCCGGAACGTGTATGACCTATTAATATGGGTATACAGGTAATAGAGATTTTGCCCTAGTCCTATCTGTAGGCCTCATATTATTGGTCTAGTTGTTGAGAAATCTTATATTATTTCCTTATGCTAATGATTTCTTCCAGGCTCCGGGGCATGCGGTGCTGTAAGAAATAACTGCCTCCTGTCTTCATTATAATACTACCCCCCTCACATGTATGTCAGTTATGGCCCCAAAATCCTGTACCTACAAGACACAACAATCTGAACCTCATAATCTCCTGACAAAACAGTATAATAATCAGCCCCCAGTGCCCTGTCCCCCCTCCCCCACTTTAGCCCTCACAATACCCCATCTCACATTCACCCCCAGTGTCCTGTCGCCCCTCACCCATCTCAGCCCTCACAATACCCCATCCTCTCACATTCACCCCCTAATGCCCTGTCCCCCTCCTCCTCTTGAGCCGCCAAAATACCCCCATCCTCTCACCTTCACCCCCCAGTGCTATGTCCCCTTCCCCCAAAATACCACCATCCTCTCACCTTCACCCCCCAGTGCTATGTCCCCTTCCCCCACATTACCCCATCTTCTCACCTTCACCCCCCACATGTGAACCTAGCTTAACTTTCTAACAAAAAAATGTTTCAAAAATTGTGCTAATGTAAAATAGACATTTGGGAAATGTTATTTATTAACTATTTTGTGTGACACAACTAAAAGGAGATAAACACTTAAAGTTTGAAAATTGCAATTTTTTAAAATTTTTGCCAAATTTCCAATATTTTTGAAGTAAATGTTAGTCATATCAAATTTTTTTACCACTATCATGAAGTACAATATGTCACGAGAAAACATTCTTAGAATCAGTGGGATCCGTTGAAGCGTTTCCAGAGTTATAACCACGTAAAGTGACAGAGGTCAGAATTGTAAATTTTGGCCTGGTCAGGAAGGTGAATACAGGCTATGGGGTGAAGTGGTTCAATAGACCAATCCAAGTCATTCTGAAAAAAATGAGCCTATGGTCCAGACTAGAGGTTTTTTTTTCCTTAAGCTGTGTGCTTAAAGTTACTTTTTGCCCCCTGTGGCCATTAGGGTCATTGCACTGTGTGGTTTCAGTTTTAGTTTTGTCCCCGGTGGCCGTTAGGGTCATTGCACTCTGGTTACTTTAGTGCACGTGATTATGAAGCAGGGGTGATTGCTCTGGCTCTTACCTATAAAAGAGTAGTGTCAGGTGGTTGCAATCACTGTTGGTGATATTGCTCATTTCCAACCAAGACTGGTGAAGGAAGGAACTACAGAGAGCAGCTCAGGGGAGCTCTGGTGTAAAGTCTGGTGAAGGAAGGAATTACAGAAAGGTGTTCCTTGCAGCTCTGACAAAGCTTGGAGAAGTAGCAGCTATTCTGGAGGAAAGCTGCATTCTGGTGGTGGACTCTGTTGCTGGGAGCAATAACAACAGAGCAAAGCTAAGTGGTGTTATCCCTGTTTGTATTTTTCCCTGGTGTGTATTAGTACAGCGGTGGGGCCAGTGCCTGCACCACCCAGCTCCCTAGCAAGGGATAGGTGTAGGGTGTGCTAGGGTGACAGGTTACGGCTCGGGGACAGGTGAAGAGCCTGTATAGGGAACGTTAGGAGTGTGAGGGACACTGACTCAAGGGAGTGCAGGAGGTCTCCACGTCCCTGTTCCCTATCGCAGGGCCCACCATTGTAACTGTTTCCCCTTCCCCCGTGTCTTGTTGTTTTAGTTACCGGCCTGCGGGTTGTGTCACACAGGACAGTTACACGTGCCGTGTCTTGTTGTTTTAGTTACCGGCCTGCGGGTCGTGTCACACAGGACGGGTCTACGTGACATTATCACCAACCATACATTTTTGTTCTGCTGAGCCATGGACCCAATGCAGACCTTTTCCCAAATGCTGCAAATCTTTATGGATGAGATTAGGGGGCTGCGCGGTGAGTTGGTGCAGCAACTGCAGCTGTTGGTGGGCTTTGGGGGCTTGGCTCAGAGACAGGCTCAGCCAGAACCCAAGATATCCCTCCCTGACAGGTTTTCTGGGGGGAGAGATCAATTCTTGGTATTTCAGCAAGCCTGTAAACTATAATTCAGGCTGCGCCCTCGTTCATCAGGGAGTGAAGAGCAACGGGAGGGAATCATTTTGTCCCTTCTTAAGGGTGATCCCCAATCCTGGGCCTTCTCCCTACCGGACGATTCACCATCGTTAGAGTCTGTGGACGAGTTTTTTGTCGCTTTGGCGCTAGTGTATGGGGATCTTGATGGCGTTTCCCTGGCGGAATCCCAACTCCGTATGTAAACAGGGAGACCGGGTTGCTGAGGAGTACTGCTCAGAGTTTAGGAGGTGGGCCACTGACACTCAGTGGAATGACCCTGCACTTAGGAGTCAATTTGTGCAGGGTCTGTCTCCAATGTTGCAGGATACTCTGGTGCAGTACGCCGCCCCCAGGTCGCTGGAGGCCGCCATGTCCCTTGCCATCCAGGTGGATAGACGCCTTAGGGAGAGACATACACAAAATGTGCCCCCTGTAGTACTCGCTAGGGAGGAGGACCCACCAGTGCGGATGGAGGAACCCAAGCAGCCCGGTGTTGTTGGTACAAAAAAGGGGTTGTCTGCGGCTCACCGTGGTGGGGGGGTATGCTTTTCCTGTGGGAAGCCGCACCATTTCAGTGCATGCCAAGTCTCCAGATGAACCTATGAAAGTAGGAGGAGCTAGTTTCTGTTCAGGCCTGCCTACAGTTCAGGGAGTGGTGGAGGCATGTTTTTACTGTGGGCAGACTGGTCATGTCCTTAAGGCTTGCCCAATGCGCGCCAAATTATCTGTGTCATCTCAGAAGCCGCATTCCCCTGGTCGTTTGGAGGGAGACGACCAGGGAGTGTATATTTCCTCCATTTTGCCCTCCCAAGGTACTATGTCAGCAGAGGTGTTGGCTGACGGAGTACCGGAGGTGATTGATTGGCGGGCGAGGGAAGTAGTCATCTTGGGGCAGTTGTTTGAGGGCTGCTGCCTAGGGACTACTGTCTCTGCCATCTCTCTTCAACCGACCCCTTTCTCTCCAGTGAGAGCAGCAGATGTGCTGCAGGAGAGTAGAGGCAAGTCTCAACCCTCGCCATTAGCCAACCCTGGGAGGCGCAGACCTCGTGGTGGAAGAGGTTGGAGGGTGGTGTACCCCGTGGTGAATTGCGGGGGTGTGAGTGTGGTGACACAGGGGGACGCCTCTGTTGTCAATCCCAGAAAGAGTTCACCGAATTGTGACAAACGAATGTGTGGCAATAAACGTTCAGGTCCGGACCTGTGTGTGAACGAGCATGTATGGGTGGCCACCAAAAAACATCCAGTGGAAGTGTGCTGAGGAGTCTTACCAGCTCGAGTTACCCCCAAACATACACATACACAACTTGTTCCCCAGGTCGGCGCTTCGGAGATGTGTGGTGCCTCCAGAACATACATTGCCAATACCAGCGGTGCTCATTTGTCATCAACCTGACGTGCCCCAGGGGACAGCCATGGGGGCGGCCTTTGCGCCGTCCTATGCATGTCTGTTCCTGGGGCTGTGGGAGAGAAGAATTTTTGTTACTGACCCTAACCCCCTGTCTTCCAATATTTTGATGTGGACTAGATACATCGATGATGTATTTGCAATTTGGCAGGGTACTGAAAGTGATCTCCTTAAATATATTGAAGTATTAAATCATAATGATTATGACATCAAACTTACTTTCCATTACAGCCAGATAAGTGTCGATTTTTTGGATATACGTATTTTCCGGGGAGATGATGGCCTCCTTCAGACTGATTTGTTCCGCAAAGAAACTTCAGTTAATAGTGTTCTCCATGCCTCCTCTGCGCATCCGGGGCATTTGAAAAAATACATACCCTATGAACAATTTTTAAGGGCAAAACGTATGTGTTCAGAAGAAAGTACTTACCAATTACAGGCAGATGATCTTCAAAAACGTTTTAAAGAGAGAGGATACTCCGGACGTACCATCAAGAAATGCAGAAAGAAAGCTTCACATGTTGAAAGAGAGGACCTATTGAAAAATAAAAAGATATCATCTGGACAAGATGTGAGATTTATTTCAACTTTCTCGAATTCCTCTTATTTGGTCAAAAAAGCATTGGAGAAATATTGGCCTTTGATAAGAAAGGATCATATTCTGGCCGAAAATGTCAAACCACTACCTTCCATAACCTATCGACGAAATAAAAACCTCAAAGATCTCTTGAGCCATAGCCATTATAAAGGACAACAGCATGAATGCCCCTTTGGATCACGAGGTTCCAAATGGGGCTTCTTTCCATGTATGAATTGCAGGGCCTGCAAAAATTTGGAACGATCCACTTCGTTTAAATCAAGCGATGGATGTAAGGAATTTTCCATCACACATCACATCACTTGCTCCACTGAAAATGTGATATACAGTGGGGCAAAAAAGTATTTAGTCAGTCAGCAATAGTGCAAGTTCCACCACTTAAAAAGATGAGAGGCGTCTGTAATTTACATCATAGGTAGACCTCAACTATGGGAGACAAACTGAGAAAAAAAAATACAGAAAATCACATTGTCTGTTTTTTTTTCATTTTATTTGCATATTATGGTGGAAAATAAGTATTTGGTCAGAAACAAGCAATCAAGATTTCTGGCTCTCACAGACCTGTAACTTCTTCTTTAAGAGTCTCCTCTTTCCTCCACTCATTACCTGTAGTAATGGCACCTGTTTAAACTTATTATCAGTATAAAAAGACACCTGTGCACACCCTCAAACAGTCTGACTCCAAACTCCACTATGGTGAAGACCATAGAGCTGTCAAAGGACACCAGAAACAAAATTGTAGCCCTGCACCAGGCAGGGAAGACTGAATCTGCAATAGCCAACCAGCTTGGAGTGAAGAAATCAACTGTGGGAGCAATAAATAGAAAATGGAAGACATACAAGACCACTGATAATCTCCCTCGATCTGGTGCTCCATGCAAAATCCCACCCCGTGGGGTCAGAATGATCACAAGAACGGTGAGCAAAAATCCCAGAACCACGCGGGGGGACCTAGTGAATGAACTGCAGAGAGCTGGGACCAATGTAACAAGGCCTACCATAAGTAACACACTACGCCACCATGGACTCAGATCCTGCAGTGCCAGACGTGTCCCACTGCTTAAGCCTGTACATGTCCGGGCCCGTCTGAAGTTTGCTAGAGAGCATTTGGACGATCCAGAGGAGTTTTGGGAGAATGTCCTATGGTCTGATGAAACCAAACTGGAACTGTTTGGTAGAAACACAACTTGTCGTGTTTGGAGGAAAAAGAATACTGAGTTGCATCCATCAAACACCATACCTACTGTAAAGCATGGTGGTGGAAACATCATGCTTTGGGGCTGTTTCTCTGCAAAGGGGCCAGGACGACTGATCCGGGTACATAAAAGAATGAATGGGGCCATGTATCGTGAGATTTTGAGTGCAAACCTCCTTCCATCAGCAAGGGCATTGATGATGAAACGTGGCTGGGTCTTTCAACATGACAATGATCCAAAGCACACCGCCAGGGCAACGAAGGAGTGGCTTCGTAAGAAGCATTTCAAGGTCCTGGAGTGGCCTAGCCAGTCTCCAGATCTCAACCCTATAGAAAACCTTTGGAGGGAGTTGAAAGTCCGTGTTGCCAAGCGAAAAGCCAAAAACATCACTGCTCTAGAGGAGATCTGCATGGAGGAATGGGCCAACATACCAATAACAGTGTGTGGCAACCTTGTGAAGACTTACAGAAAACGTTTGACCTCTGTCATTGCCAACAAAGGATATATCACAAAGTATTGAGATGAAATTTTCTTTCTGACCAAATACTTATTTTCCACCATAATATGCAAATAAAATGAAAAAAAAACACAATGTGATTTTCTGTATTTTTTTTTCTCAGTTTGTCTCCCATAGTTGAGGTCTACCTATGATGTAAATTACAGACGCCTCTCATCTTTTTAAGTGGTGGAACTTGTACTATTGCTGACTGACTAAATACTTTTTTGCCCCACTGTATTATGCGGTGTGCCCTTGTGGTCTCATTTATGTCGGCTTAACCTCACGGCAACTTCGCGTGAGAGTAAGGGAGCATGTTAGAGATTTACAAAATGCAGTAAAATGTCAATCTTTAGAAGAGCTTAAACCCCTACCTCGACACTTTAAGCCGGTACATGATTGTAACAGCAGTTTGTTACGAGTTCGAGGGATCGACCATGTTATTGGCGATAAGCGTGGGGGAGATGTAAAGAAGAAATTGGCTCAGCTTGAGGTCAAATGGATTGTTAAAGTGGATTGTGTTCGTCCTTCGGGACTTAATGAAGTTCTTAGTTTTGTTCCTTTTCTGTGAATTTGTGTTGTCTTTGTTTTGTATTTTAACTCTCACTTTTTTATTTCAGTCTTTTCAGGACTTTTTGCCTTTTGGACCCCTCTTGATGTTGGATATTATCAATTTCATCGATCTACTTATTTTATTCATGATATTGTATTTGTCCATCATTACACTATTCATGATACGCATCTTTTTTGCTCTTTTTAGTGTATTTCATTTACACATTTATATTATTTTCATGATTGATAATTTCACTTATATAAATAACTGTTTGCACATATTAACTTTTGCACTTTCACTTGCACGTGACTTCATCTGTACATGTGTGTTGGTATTATTTTTTATCTAACATGCATGTACATGTACTATGCATATGTAAATTACCTATTTTTATATATATGTCTTTTCACAAATACATATAAATATTATTTTTTGCATACATTATCATGATCTTCTTTTGTAAGGCATGTACACGCATTTCATGTGTTTCTTTTCTTCACATGCAATCTAGCATGCACTATTTATTCAAGGGGCGTTCTTTATATTTTTTGCAGTAAAAAAATAATTATTTTTTCTTCATTTTTTACTTTTTGTTTTCATTTAATTATTATTTTTCATTTTTTATTTATGTGCATATACGTGGATGCGCTTCCACACGGTGGCCTGCATTTTTCTTTGGCACTCCGTGGAGGGAGCAGGCTCTACACTTATTCTTTGTATATTTTTATTTTTGCATTGTCCTTTTTTATGATGGCCTTTTTTATTTTTTATATATATATTTTTTTTTTCTTATATATATTTTTATGGGCACAATTAATTATCTTTGCTTATATTGGAGCCTTTGTCTCCTTTATAGGATTTTTTCAGTATTTTTGTTCCCATATCTCTATATTCTTTTGAGAGGTTTTATCTTTAGTCCTTTATGGGCGGATATTCTCTCCACATTGTGGATTTTCTATTTACATTGACATCACTATACAATCGTTGCATTGTTCCTCATATGTAACGTATATCATGTCATGTGATGTGGGGAGCGCTCTCTGCACAGGGTGCTGACCTGTCGCCACGACTACGCGTCCTCCACCAGCGCTGCAGACTTTATCTTGGATTAATCTTAAATCTCCTATGGGCGGTTAATCTTTCTTCATTGAGGATTTTCTGTTTATTTTGACCGCTAGTCACCTCTACACAATCATTGTATTGTTTTCATATATATAATGGATGTCATGTCATGTGATGTGGGGAGCGCTTCCTGCACAGGGTGCTGACTCGTCGCCATGGACACGCGTCCTCTACTAACGCTGCAGACTTCACCGCCGCCTAGCATTGACGTCCTGCTGGTGGAGGTGTGTCTGTGACGTCGGACGCTGGGCTCATTGCCTCTGACTCACCATTGCCTGACCGGAAGCGCCGTGCTCCCGCCGCCCTGACAGACTACTAGCATATAGAAACTAGCTGATTAGACTCTGACATCACGTCCCCCGATGAAGCAAGAAGCGAAACGCGCGTAGGGGTCCCGCTGTCCACATATTATATTGGTTGGTACTTCTCATTTTGAACTTTAGGCATTTGTTTATAAATTTGGCCATCTCTCCCCCTCACTTATTTATGCTATTCTTATACCAGCTGACAGTCTCGCACACTGGTGGTTATTAGACCCCTATTTGATGATTACAATATGTTTTGTATCATATGCACTACGCACTTTATGGGAGATGTTACTTACTAATGCATTTAAAAGATAATCGAGAGAAAACCGATTATGTCACTGTTATCTGCCTGTACGTATGGATTAATATTAGTGCATTGACCCTTATTCATATGTGGTAATTGGATGTCGCTGATTCCCTTATTTGTATTTATTGATACCTTCTATCTACATATTGTATTTTATTCTACTGAGTATAAATAAAAAATCGTATATTTTATTCATTGCTCTTGATTCCATTTTTTCTTTGGTTTGCTGATGTGCAGGTAGTTGCAGGAGTGAACTTTGGATCTGGGCGTCCCCTCTCTAGGTGGTTCCCTGATGAGGAGTGGTCTTGAGGGTCCAGAGGCCCTTCATTAAGGGAGGGTACTGTCATAATCCATGCTGGATCATGACAGATAAAATCACTAGTAACCTTTTTTTTTCTTCCTTAAGCTGTGTGCTTAAAGTTAGTTTTTGCCCCCTGTGGCCATTAGGGTCATTGCACTGTGTGGTTTCAGTTTTAGTTTTGTCCCCGGTGGCCGTTAGGGTCATTGCACTCTGGTTACTTTAGTGCACGTGATTATGAAGCAGGGGTGATTGCTCTGGCTCTTACCTATAAAAGAGTAGAGTGTCAGGTGGTTGCAATCACTGTTGGTGATATTGCTCATTTCCAACCAAGACTGGTGAAGGAAGGAACTACAGAGAGCAGCTCAGGGGAGCTCTGGTGTAAAGTCTGGTGAAGGAAGGAATTACAGAAAGGTGTTCCTTGCAGCTCTGACAAAGCTTGGAGAAGTAGCAGCTATTCTGGAGGAAAGCTGCATTCTAGTGGTGGACTCTGTTGCTGAGAGCAATAGCAGAGCAAAGCTAAGTGGTGTTATCCCTGTTTGTATTTTTCCCTGGTGTGTATTAGTACAGTGGTGGGGCCAGTGCCTGCACGACCCAGCTCCCTAGCAAGGGATAGGTGTAGGGTGTGCTAGGGTGACAGGTTCCGGCTTGGCGACAGGTAACGAGCCTGTATAAGGAACGTTAGGAGTGTGAGGGACACTGACTCAGGGGAGTGCAGGAGGTCTCCACGTCCCCATACCCTATCGCAGGGCCCACCATTGTAACTGTTTCCCCTTCCCCCGTGTCTTGTTGTTTTAGTTACTGGCCTGCGGGTCGTGTCACACAGGACGGGTCCACGTGACAGTCACGTTTGGAAAGCCCCTGATGTACCAAAACAGTGGAAACCCCCTACAAATGACACCATTTTGGAAACTAGACCCCCCAAGGAACTTATCTAGATGTGTGGTGAGAACTTTGAACCCCCAAGGGCTTCACAGAAGTTTCTAACGTACAGCCGTACAGTTAAAAAAAAATCATATTTTTTCCACAAAAAAATGATCTTTTCACCCTCAATTTTTATTTTTCCAAGGGTAACAGGACCCCAAACGTTATTGTGCAATTTGTCCTGAGTACACTGATACCCCATATGTGGGGGTAAACCACTATTTGGGCCCATGGCAGAGCTCAGAAGGGAAGCAGTGCCCGCCATTTGACTTTTTTGGCTGGAATTGGGATTCGACGCCATGCCACGTTTGGAAAACCCCTGATGCGCCAAAACAGTTGAAACCCCCCACAAATGACATCATTTTGGAAACTAGACTCCCCCAAGGAACTTATCTAGATGTGTGGTGAGCACTTTGAACCCCCCAGTGCTGCACAGAAGTTTATAATGCCCGGGTGTGAAAATAAAGAAATCATTTTTTCCACAAACATGATCTTTTAGCCCCCAATTATTTTATTTTCCCAATGGTAACAGGACAAATTGGACCCCAAAAGTTGTTGTCCAATTTGTCCTGAGCACGCTGATACCCCATATGTGAGAGAAAACTACTGTATGGACACACGTCGGGGCTCGGAAGGGAAGTAGTGACGTTTTGGAATGCAGACTTTGATCGAATGGTCTGCGGGTGTCATGTCACATTTGAAGAGCCTCTGATGTGCCTAAACTATTGAAACTCCCCACAAGTGACCCTATTTTGGAAACTAGACCCCCCACGGAACTTATCTAGATGTGTGGTGAGCACTTTGAACCCTCAAGTGCTTCAAAGAAGTTTATAACGCCCGGGCGTGAAAATAAAAAAATCATATTTTTTTCCACAAAAATTATATTTTTGCCACAAATTTTTTATTTTCCTAAGGGTAACAGGAGAAATTGGACCACAAAAGTTGTTTTGTAATTTGTCCTGAGTAGGCTGATACCCCATATGTGGGGTAAAACACTGTTTGGGCGCATGGCAGAGCTTGGAAGGGAAGGAGCACCATTTGACTTTTTCAATGCAGAATTGGCTGGAATTGAGATCAGACACCATGTTGCATTTGGAGAGCCCCTGATGTGCCCAAACAGTGGAAACCCCCAATTCTAACTCCAACCCGAACCCCAACACACCCCTAACCCTAATCTCATCCCTAACCCTAGCCCTAACCCTAACCCTAATCCTAACCCTACCCTAACCCTAACCCTAGCCCTAACCCTAATCCTAACCCTAATCTCAGCCCTAACCCTAGCCCTAATGGTAAAATGGAAATAAATACATTTTCTTTTAATTTTATTATTTTTCCCTAACTAAGGGGGTGATAACGGGGGGTTTGATTTACTATTTATGGTGGGTTTTATGTTTGGCAGCTGTCACACGCTAAAAGACGCTTTTTATTGTAAAAATAGTTTTTGCATCACCACATTTTGAAAGCTATAACTTTTCCGTATTTTGACCCACCGAGTCATATGAGGTCTTATTTTTTGCGGGACGAGTTGACGTTTTTATTGGTACCATTTTTGGGCACATGACATTTTTTGATCGCGTTTTATTCCAATTTTTTGGACGCAGAATGAACAAAGACCAGCATTTCATGAATTTCTTTTGGGGGGTGCGTTTACACCGTTCTGCGTGCGGTAAAATTGATAAAGCGGTTTTATTCTTCGGGTCCGTACGATTACAGCGATACCTCATCTATGTCTTTTTTTATGTTTTGGAGCTTTTATTCAATGAAAACAATTTTATATAAAAAATAATTATTTTTGCATCGCTATATTCTGCGAGCTATAACTTTTTTATTTTTTCACTGATGATGCTGTGTGGTGGCTCGTTTTTTGCGGGACAAGATGACGTTTTCAGTGGTACCACGGATATTTATATGCATCTTTTTGATCGCGTGTTATTGCACTTTTTGTTTGGTGGTATGATAATAAAGCATTATTTTTTGCTTTTGTTTTTTATTTTTATTTTTTAAGGGGTTCGCTAAAGGGGTTAACTAATGGGACAGTTTTATAGGGCGGGTCTTTACGGACGCGGCGATACTAAATATGTGTATTCTTATTGTTTTTTTTTATTTCCAAAAATTGAATTTATTAGGGAATATTTTTTTTTTATTTATTTAGCGATTTTTTATAAATTATTTTTACACTTTTTTTTAACTGTATTACACTGTCCCAGGGGGACAGAACTGTCATGTGTGAGATCGCTTATCTGTCACATCACAGATCACTGTGACAGATCAGCGATCTGTCACAGGCAGCGCAGAAGGCTTCCTCGTGCCTGCGCTTTGCCCCCAAAGGTCCCCGCCACCATTTTGGATCCGGGGACCTGCAGGGAAGGAGGCCCCTGGAGCAGCGCTGCACATTGCGCTGCTGCGGGGGTCTCAGGGAAGCACGGAGGGAGCCCCCTCCCTGCCGATGCTTCCCTAAACCCCTGGCACACTGCGATTGTGTTTGATCGCAGTGTGCCAGGGGGTAACGTGTCAGGGGCGGTCTGTGGCCACCCCTGACACATAGTGCCGGGTGTCAGCTGTGATAATCAGCTGACACCCGGCCGCGATCAGCGGCGCTCCCCCCGTGAGCACCACTGATCGATATGACGTACTATCTCATCCCTGAGGATTAAGTCCCAGGGGACATGGACGGGATAGTATGTCACATGGCAGAAAGGGGTTAAACAATAAAAAACAAACGTATTAAATTTTAGATTTAATAGACAAACGTAGCATAGTGCTTTAAACAGTTACAAATTAATAGATAACAAAAAGGCATACATAAAACAAAAAGTCAAATAAAAAGAATAAATAAACCTTCCATGACTGAACCATGAGATTTCTTTACAGGGAAGATGCCACCAAAAAGATCATGGTACTGACCGACCATACGCATGTGGTTCTTCTGGATTTCACCTGGATATATATTAAAAGAGATGTTATAAAGGTCTCATCAGACCTCTCACTCCCCCAGTTTTAGCCCTCATTTCTGCTATGGATCGTATTTTTCCTCATGAACATTCTAGTGAAACGATATGGACGTTGTCTATACATACCACACATGAAAATTCAGGGAGATATTGCACCCCTCTGGGTTTCCAGCTATCAAAACGTTTGCAATTCTACACACAGATGCGAATATGCTCCCCGATCATGAATATATACATGGATTCTGTAAAACTGGAATAATAATACAAAAAAAACCTTAAAATATTGTTTTTTCTTGTTCCAGCTGCGCAGTACAGAGTGGCTGCACAAGATGAAAGCCCCAGCATTTATTACTTATGTGCCAGTGGAGGCCTACAGGGACACATCTGCTCACCCAAACGTTTATCCAGTGACAGATACCGGTTCATTAATCTGTATACAGACTCCATGTCTGCTCTCCATCAGATAACCTGCTTCAATTATCTGTTCACTGCCTCGGGGATGCAAGTGGTGATCAGATGCCCTCAACCTTTGATCTATATAACTCATAATTCCATTTGTGATAGTCCGAATCAGCCCCAACAAATTAGTTTTCTATCCAATCAATTAGTCAAAATGAAAATACTCCAAACCCTCCATATCCCTGGAAAACACATGTATTACACTAAGGTTTCCCAGGTCCAATTCCACAATAGTTTTTTTTTTTTTTTATTTACCATGTTCACTTTATGATAAGATTAACCTGACAATATGATTCTCCGGGTCAGTACGAGTGTTCAGATACCATACATGTAGTTTGTTTTCTTTATTTAGGAGGTGAAAAAAAAATCAGAATTTGGGTTCAGAATCTTCTTAAACATCAGAGAATCCACACAGGGGAGAAGCCATATTCATGTCCAGAATGTGGGAAATGTTATAATTTGAGATCAAATCTTGTTGCACATCAGAGAACTCATACAGGGTAGAAATCATTTTTTATGTTCAAAATGTGGGAAATGTTATTTCTGGGAATCATCTTCATCACCTAAAAACTCATGTAGAGTGTGAAGGAAATAATAAGGGAAATCAATCAGGCAGTAGAGTTACATATAGTTGTCAAAAGGGTGAAACTGGATATACCAGTATTGTAAGCACAAAGGGGCTTTGCTGGAGGTAGGTGTCAATCCTGGCACCTTAGCTCCTGGATTCTCAGCTTAGAGGGGGGATAGCAAATGGTCTGTACTAGAAGGAATATCTCCTATTGTCTGTGTAGGAATTAGACAAGTTTTTGAAAGTGCGCAACTTGGCTCATTGTCCATTCATAGACAGAATTGTTCAACCCATTCCCGACTTGCGCCGTATACATAAGGCGCAGCAGGAGCTGTGTTACCGCAAACTGCCATATAGATATGGCGCTGTGACCAGCGATCTGTCATTATACAGTTGATATCCCATCCGGGATCAATTATTATTATTTATTTACATAGCGCCATTGATTCCATGGTGCTGTACATGAGAAGGGGTTACATACAAAGTTATAGATATCACTTACAGTAAACAAATTTACAATGACAGACTGGTACAGAGGGGAGAGAGGACCCGGTCCTTGCAGACTTACATTCTGTGGGATCATCCAGGGGTGAAGAACCGATCCCCTAACCTACAATGAAAAAGAGTTAAAAGTTAATAAATTGTGAAAAAAAAAATTTAAATCGCAAAACAAATCACAAAAGAGAAATTATTAATATAATAAATACATTTATTTATGGTTAAAAGAAAATAAAGTACACATTTTGGTATCGCCCCTTCTGGAACGACCAGACCTATAAATCTGTCCCACTGTCCCCTTCAGTGAACACCATAAAAACAAAGAAAAAAAAAAACAAGGCAAAAAACTATGCTTTATCATCATATTGCTGAACAAAAAGTGGAAAAATACGCGATTAAAAATAGCAATCTACGTCAACTTGTCTTGTAAAAAACAAGCCGCCATACGGGTCCATCCGCAGAAAAATAAAAACATTATAGCTTTCAGAATAAAGCGATTCTTTTTTGAATAAAATAGTTTTTATTGTGTAAAAGCACTGAAACATAAAAAATAAATGCAGTATTGCTGTAATCGTACTGACCCGAAGAATAAAACTGCCTTATCAATTTTACTATATGAGGAACAGCATAAAAAATAAAATAATATGGGAACCTTTTTTTGTTCATTCTGCCTCCCAAAAATCAGAATAAAAAGCGATCAAATAATGTCATGTGGACTTCATAAATTCGGTAGAAGGGCAATGGATGAATGCCATAGATGTGGGGAATCGGGGGCGGACTTTTGGCACCTTATCTGGAGCTGTGGCAGTATACGAGGGTATTGGAGTGATGTCATGTATTCCGGGGTTTGCCAACTCCAGACCTCAAGGCCCAACAGGTCATGTTTTCAGGATTTCCCTTGTATTGTACAGGTGATGCAATTATCACCTGGCCAATACTAAGGAAATCCTGAAAACATGACCTGTTGGTGGGCCTTGAGGACTGGAGTTGGGGAACCCTGGTGTATACAATGGAACGAATATTGGGAATGCAACTTGAATGCACTCCTGAATTGTGTCTCCTGGGTGTTGTGGATGAAGAGATGTGGGTTCATTATGATAGAATATTTCTTCAAGAGGTTCTATTTATGGCTAGGAAAGCAGTGGTGTTGAGGTGGATGGGAGGGAGGTCCCCTTCGATTAATCAATGGAAGAAATTAGTGAATGACATAATCCCTTACGAGAACATCTAATATATAAAGCTCAAAGTGTGTATGTATGTGCGTGTGTATGTATGTGTGTGTGTGTATGTCCGGGATAGGCATCCGCACCGCCGCAGCTACAGCCACAACATTTGGCACAGTCACACGTCTGGACCCCGAGAGCGTCCTAGGCTATGTTGTGAGGCGAAATTTTAACCCCGCGCGTTCCAATTCACCAAACAATTTTGCCCCAATCTACATACTGGGGGAAAAAGTGTGTGTGCGTCAAGCCCCGCCCCTCATTATGATGTCATAATGCCCCAATTTGCAAAATGGGGAAACTGTGTGCGTATCAAGCCCCGCCCCTCATTATGATGTCACAATGGTTGCCATGGCGACGCTGATGTCATCATAGGTTGCAAGCCCTGCCGCTCATTATGATGTCATAATGGTTGACTATGGGATGGAGGATGTATGATGGGTATATGGGCACTGGACTATGGGATGGCGGATATGTATGACGGGTATATGGGCATGGGACTATGGGATGGAGGATATGTATGATGGGTATATGGGCATGGGACTATGGGATGGAGGATATGTATGATGGGTATATGGGCATGGGACTATGGGATGGAGGATATGTATGATGGGTATATGGGCATGGGACTATGGGATGGAGGATATGTATGATGGGTATATGGGCATGGGACTATGGGATGGAGGATATGTATGATGGGTATATGGACACGGGCCTACGGGATGGAGGATGTGTGATGGGTATATGGGCACAGGTCTATGGGATGGCGGATATGTATATGGGCACGGGACTATGGGATGGAGGATGTGTGATGGGTATATGGGCACTGGACTATGGGATGGAGGATATGTATGATGGGTATATGGGCACGGGACTATGGGATGGTGGATATATATGATGGGTATATGGGCACGGGACTATGGGATGGAGGATATGTATGATGGGTATATGGGCATAGGACTATGAGATGAAGGACGTGTGATGGATATATGGGCACTCGACTATGAGATGGCGAATATGTATGATGGGTATATGGGCATGGGACTATGGGATGGAGGATATGTATGATGGGTATATGGGCATGGGACTATGGGATGGAGGATATGTATGATGGGTATATGGGCACGGGCCTATAGGATGGAGGATGTGTGATGGGTATATGGGCATGGGACTATGGGATGGCAGATATGTATATGGGCACGGGACTATGGGATGGAGGATGTGTGATGGGTATATGGGCACTGGACTATGAGATGGAGGATATGTATGATGGGTATATGGGCACGGGCCTATAGGATGGAGGATGTGTGATGGGTATATGGGCACGGGACTTTGGGATGGCAGATATGTAAATGGGCACGGGACTATGGGATGGAGGATATGTATGACAGGTATATGGGCACGGGACTATGGGCTGGCGGATATGTATGATGGGTATATGGGCACAGGACTATGGGATGGAGGATATGTATGATGGGTATATGGGCATGGGACTATGAGATGAAGGATGTGTGATGGGTATATGGGCACGGGACTATGGGATGGCGGATATGTATGATGGGTATATGGGCATGGGACTATGGGATGGAGGATATGTATGATGGGTATATGGGCATGGGACTATGGGATGGAGGATATGTATGATGGGTATATGGGCATGGGACTATGGGATGGAGGATATGTATGATGGGTATATGGGCATGGGACTATGGGATGGAGGATATGTATGATGGGTATATGGGCATGGGACTATGGGATGGAGGATATGCATGATGGGTATATGGACACGGGCCTACGGGATGGAGGATGTGTGATGGGTATATGGGCACAGGTCTATGGGATGGCGGATATGTATATGGGCACGGGACTATGGGATGGAGGATGTGTGATGGGTATATGGGCACTGGACTATGGGATGGAGTATATGTATGATGGGTATATGGGCACGGGACTATGGGATGGTGGATATATATGATGGGTATATGGGCACGGGACTATGGGATGGAGGATATGTATGATGGGTATATGGGCACAGGACTATGGGATGGAGGATATGTATGATGGGTATATGGGCATGGGACTATGAGATGAAGGATGTGTGATGGGTATATGGGCATGGGACTATGGGATGGCGGATATGTATGATGGGTATATGGGCATAGGACTATGAGATGAAGGACGTGTGATGGATATATGGGCACTCGACTATGAGATGGCGAATATGTATGATGGGTATATGGGCATGGGACTATGGGATGGAGGATATGTATGATGGGTATATGGGCATGGGACTATGGGATGGAGGATATGTATGATGGGTATATGGGCACGGGCCTATAGGATGGAGGATGTGTGATGGGTATATGGGCATGGGACTATGGGATGGCAGATATGTATATGGGCACGGGACTATGGGATGGAGGATGTGTGATGGGTATATGGGCACTGGACTATGAGATGGAGGATATGTATGATGGGTATATGGGCACGGGCCTATAGGATGGAGGATGTGTGATGGGTATATGGGCACGGGACTATGGGATGGCAGATATGTAAATGGGCACGGGACTATGGGATGGAGGATATGTATGACAGGTATATGGGCACGGGACTATGGGCTGGCGGATATGTATGATGGGTATATGGGCACAGGACTATGGGATGGAGGATATGTATGATGGGTATATGGGCATGGGACTATGAGATGAAGGATGTGTGATGGGTATATGGGCACGGGACTATGGGATGGCGGATATGTATGATGGGTATATGGGCATGGGACTATGGGATGGAGGATATGTATGATGGGTATATGGGCATGGGACTATGGGATGGAGGATATGTATGATGGGTATATGGGCATGGGACTATGGGATGGAGGATATGTATGATGGGTATATGGGCATGGGACTATGGGATGGAGGATATGTATGATGGGTATATGGGCATGGGACTATGGGATGGAGGATATGCATGATGGGTATATGGACACGGGCCTACGGGATGGAGGATGTGTGATGGGTATATGGGCACAGGTCTATGGGATGGCGGATATGTATATGGGCACGGGACTATGGGATGGAGGATGTGTGATGGGTATATGGGCACTGGACTATGGGATGGAGGATATGTATGATGGGTATATGGGCACGGGACTATGGGATGGTGGATATATATGATGGGTATATGGGCACGGGACTATGGGATGGAGGATATGTATGATGGGTATATGGGCACAGGACTATGGGATGGAGGATATGTATGATGGGTATATGGGCATGGGACTATGAGATGAAGGATGTGTGATGGGTATATGGGCATGGGACTATGGGATGGCGGATATGTATGATGGGTATATGGGCATGGGACTATGGGATGGAGGATATGTATGATGGGTATATGGGCATGGGACTATGGGATGGAGGATATGTATGATGGGTGTATGGGCATGGGACTATGGGATGGAGGATATGTATGATGGGTATATGGGCATGGGACTATGGGATGGAGGATATGTATGATGGGTATATGGGCATGGGACTATGGGATGGAGGATATGTATGATGGGTATATGGACACGGGCCTACGGGATGGAGGATGTGTGATGGGTATATGGGCACGGGTCTATGGGATGGCGGATATGTATATGGGCACAGGACTATGGGATGGAGGATGTGTGATGGGTATATGGGCACTGGACTATGGGATGGAGGATATGTATGATGGGTATATGGGCACGGGACTATGGGATGGCGGATATATATGATTGGTATATGGGCACGGGACTATGGGATGGAGGGTATGTATGATGGGTATATGGGCATGGGACTATGAGATGAAGGACGTGTGATGGATATATGGGCACTCGACTATGAGATGGCGAATATGTATGATGGGTATATGGGCACGGGACTATGGGATGGAGGATATGTATGATAGGTATATGGGCATGGGACTATGGGATGGAGGATATGTATGATGGGTATATGGGCACGGGCCTATAGGATGGAGGATGTGTGATGGGTATATGGGCACGGGACTATGGGATGGCAGATAAGTATATGGGCACGGGACTATGGGATGGAGGATGTGTGATGGGTATATGGGCACTGGACTATGGGATGGAGGATATGTATGACAGGTATATGGGCACGGGACTATGGGCTGGCGGATATGTATGATGGGTATATGGTATATGGGCACAGGACTATGGGATGGAGGATATGTATGATGGGTATATGGGCATGGGACTATGAGATGAAGGACGTGTGATGGGTATATGGGCACTCGACTATGGGATGGCGGATATGTATGATGGGTATATGGGCACGGGACTATGGGATGGAGGATTTGTATGATGGGTATATGGGCACGGGCCTATGGGATCGTGGATATGTATGATGGGTATATGGGCACGGGACTATGGGATGGAGGATATGTATGATGGGTATATGGGCACGGGACTATGGGATGGAGGATATGTATGATGGGTATATGGGCATGGGACTATGGGATGGAGGATATGTATGATGGGTATATGGGCACGGGACTATGGGATGGAGGATAATTATAATTTGCTATAACTAACCACAGTTAGTTACTATGCCCGGGCAGCGCCGGGCTCTTCAGCTAGTATTGTATAAAATCAGAAAATGTCCCCAGAAGTTCCGTAACATTTGGGAAAGGTGGTGTGATTCCCCTTTGACACACTTGGCTCCTAATGCTATGGTCTCTTCAATTTCAAGATATTAACTTGAAAAACTTGATAAACTTGATTGGAGGTGTCATACGGAGAAGGTTTACAAGAAGGGAATGAGCGGACTGTACTTTCTGCAGAAGCTCAGGTTGTTCAATGTGTGCAGTAAAATGCTGGAAATGTACTACCAGTCCGTTGTAGCAAGCACCATATTTTTTGCTATCATTTGCAGTGTGCGAGTAGCTGACGCTAATAAGCTCAACAAACTTATCAAGAAGGCAAGTGCAGCTGTTGGCCTCCATCTTGACTCTTTTGAGGACGTAGTGGAGGATAGGATTCAGAAGAAGTGCAGGGCTATAATGAACAATAATACACACCCACTATACGAGCTGTTCTTGAATCAGAAGAGCACATTCAGCAGCCATCTCATCCTACTAAGGTGCAAGAAGGAGAAATTCAGAAAATCGTTTGTGCCTACTGCTATGGGGATGTATAACAATTCACTAAGGGTGAAAGATGGCTATGATCTAGGGCCGGCGCACTAATGTAAAGGAACAGAGACTTGTGTACCTTTGTTTGTTACGTATTGTGGTTAGTCATGTGCAAGATCTGTGTCTGGTAATTACTCTATGTAATGCTGTTTGTAATGTAGCAATGCTGTTCATAATGTTTTGTTTGTAATGTTGTTGTAACGCTGCTGTGATACCATAAATTCCCTCGAGATCAATAAAGTGTATCGTATTGTATCGTATCATTTTACAGGATGCCAGCTTAAAGGTCCATGACCCCATCTGAAAGATAACGATCTGATTATAACAGTTGACACCCGGCACTATCTGTCAGGGGCGATCACGGACCGCCACGGCACATTAACCCCTGGCACACTGCGATCAAACATGATTGCACAATGTGCTCGTGTTGCTCCAAGGGTCTCCTCCCTGCAGGCCCCCGGATCCAATATGGCCGTGGGGGCCTTTGGGGTCCTGCAGGGAAGCGGCTTTCTCAGTGCCTGCTGAAAGCAGGTGCTGAGAATGCCTCCTCAGTGCCTGTCAGATCGCTGCACTGCAAAGTGTCAGATCAGTGATCTGACACAATATAGTAATGTCCCACATTGGGACAATGTAATAAAGTGTTAAAAAAAAATCATGTATAAAAATAATTTATAAAAAATTCCTAAATAAATATAACATATTTAGTATCGCCGCATCTGTAATGACCCGCCCTATAAAACTGTCCCACTAGTTAACCCCTTTAGTGAACGCCTTAAAAAAGGCAAAAAACAATGCTTTATCATACCGCTGAACAAAAAGTGCAATAACACGTGATAAAAAAGACGTATATAAATAAACATGGCACCGCTGAAAATGTCATCTTGTCCCACAAAAAACAAGCTGCTATACAGCATCATCAGCAAAAAAATTAAACAGTTATAGCTCGCAGAATAAAGCGATGCAAAAATAATTTTTTATATAAAATTGTTTTTATTGTATAAAAGCACCACAATTTTAAATGAGGTATCGCTGTAATCGTACTGACCCGAAGAATATTACCGCTTTATCAATTTTACCACATGCGGAATGGTGTAAACGCCCACCAAAAAGAAATTCATGAAATGCTGTTTTTTGTTCATTCTGCATACCAAAAATCGGAATAAAAAGCAATCAAAAAAGTCACGTGCCCGAAAATGGTACCAATAAAAACGTGAACTTGTCCCACAAAAAATAAGACCTCACATGACACTGTGGGTCAAAATATGGAAAAATTATAGCTCTCAATATGTGGTGGTGCAAAAACTATTTTTTACAATAAAAAGCGTCTTTTAGCGTGTGACAGCTGCCAAACATAAAAACCGCCATAAATAGTAAATCAAACCCCCGTTATCACTCCCTTAGTTAGGGAAAAATAATAAAATAAAAAAAATGTATTTATTTCCATTTTCCCATTAGGGTTAGGGCTAGGGTTAGGGCTAGGGTTAGGGCTGAGATTAGGGTTAGGGGTGTGTTGGGGTTAGGGTTGGAGTTATAATTAGGGGGTTTCCACTGTTTAGGCACATCAGGGGCTCTCCAAACGCAACATGGCATCTGATCTCAATTCCAGCCAATTCTGCATTGAAAAAGTCAAACTGTGCTCCTTCCCATCCAAGCTCTGCCATGTGCCCAAACCCACATATGGGGCATCAGCCTACTCAGGACAAATTGCACAACAACTTTTGAGGTCCCATTTCTCCTGTTACCCTTGGGAAAATAAAAAATTGTAGACAAAAATATAATTTTTGTGGAAAAAAATGATTTTTTTATTTTTATGGCTCTACGTTATAAACTTATGTGAAGCACTTGGGGGTTCAAAGTGCTCACCACACATCTAGATAAGTTCCTTGGGGGGTCTAGTTTCCAAAATGGGGTCACTTGTGGGGGATTTCCACAGTTTATGCACATCAGGGGCTCTCCAAACGCGACATGACACCCGCAGACCATTCCATCAAAGTCTTCATTCCAAAACCTCAATACTTCCCTTCCGAGCCCCGACGTGTGCCCATACAGTAGTTTTCTCCCACATATGGGGTATCAGCGTACTCAGGACAAATTGTACAACAACTTTTGGGGTCCCTTTCTCCTGTTACCCTTGGGAAGATAAAAAATGGTAGGCAAAAATTTGTGGAAAAAAATGATTTTTTTATTTTCACGCCCGGGCATTGTAAACTTCTATGAAGCACTTGGGGGTTCAAAGTGCTCACCGCACATCTAGATAAGTTCCTTGGGGGGTCTAGTTTCCAATTTGGGGTTACTTGTGGGGGGTTTCCACAGTTTAGGCACATCAGGGGCTCTCCAAACGCGACACGGGACTCGATCTCAATTCCAGCCAATTTTGCGTTGAAAACGTCAAACAGCGCTCCTTCCCTTCCGAGCTCTGCCATGCACTGAAACAGTGGTTTACCCCCACATATCAGATATCAGCGTACTCAGGACAAATTGCACAATAACTTTTTGGTCCTGTTTCCCTTGGGAAAATAAAAATTGGGGGTGAAAAGATCATTTTTTGTGGAAAAAATATGATTATTTAATTGTACAGCTGTACATTATAAACTTCTGTGAAGCACTTGGGGGTTCAAAGTTCTCACCACATATCTAGATAAGTTCCTTGGGGGGTCTATTTTCCAAAATGGGGTCACTTGTGTGAGATTTCCACTGTTTAGGCACATCAGGGGCTCTCCAAATGTGACATAGCGTCAAATCTCAATTCTAGACAATTTTGTGTTGAAAAAGTCAAACAGCGCTCCTTCCCTTCCGAGCTCTGCCATGCGCAGAAACAGTGGTTCCCCCCACACATCAGGTATCAGCGTACTCTGGACTAATTGCACAATACCTTTTGCACTCCAATTTCTCCTGTTACCCTTGGTAAAATAAAAAAAAATTTGACCTGAAGTAATTTTTTTGTGAAAAAAGTTAAATTTTCATTTTTTTTTTTAAAACATTCAAAAAATTCCTGTGAAGCATCTGAAGGGTTAATGAACTTCTTGAATGTGGTTTTGAGCACTGTCAGGGGTGCCATTTTTAGAATGGTGTCACTTTTGGGTATTTTTTATCATATAGACCCCTCAAAGTGACTTCAAATGTGATGTGGTCCCTAAAAAAATGGTGTTGTAAAAATGAGAAATCGCTGGTCAACTTTTAACCCTTATAACTTCCTAAAAAAAAAATTGTTCCAAAATTGTGCTGATGTAAAGTAAACATGTGGGAAATGTTACTAAGTTTTTTGTGTGCCATATCTCTGTGATTTAAAGGGAACCTGTCACCCCCTCCAGGCGTTTTTAACTAAAAGAACCACCTTGTGCAGCACTAATGCTGCATTCTGTCAAGGTGGCTCTTTTAGTTGGGGTCCTTTCCACTGCAGAAAGAAGCGTTTTTAAAATTTGTCACTCATACCTGAAGTTTGTCTGGGGGGCAGGTCTTTCCCCCGGACAAAGACACCTCACATCCATCTGTCACTTCCTCTTGGCGCCCCCCCCGCAGCGTTCATTTATTTTCCTGGCGCCTGCGCTGTTATTTATTTTTTTCTTGGGCATGCGCAGTTAGCGCTGCCCGTCCACTGACATCACATGATGTCTTCCTTATCGCGCCTGTGTGGACCCTGCCCTGCAGTGTGAATAAATCAGAAGAGACTGCTGGGCAGGATCTCGGGCTGTTAAAAATGCCTGGAGGGGGTGACAAGTTCTTTTTAAGGGCATAAAAACTCAAAGTTGGAAAATTGAGAAGTTTTCAAAATTTGCCAAATTTCTGTTTTTTTCACAAATAAACGCATGTTATATGAATGAAATTTTACTATTAACATTAGGTACAATAAAAAAAACAGTCAGAATCACTAGGATCCATGGAAGCGTTCCAGAGTTATGACCTCATAAAGGGAGAGTGGTCAGAATTGTAAAAATTGGCCCAGTCATTAAAGTGCAAACCACCCTTGGGGGTAAAGGGGTTAACACTCACTCTACAATCTGTGCAAGGGAAGAGGACTCTGGCTGCAACTAGTTTTGGACCCGATGCAACAGTTCATATATTTGTGAGCGAGGGGGTGATACGCCCCACAGTGGACCCTTTGTGCCATGACAGTTATTGTCACCTGCAAGCGCGACAAGATTTCAGTTTTCAGTTTCGTATATGCCTTTGTCATCTTGTAAGGCTAAGTCATAGAGGCCTTTCTGGGGCTCCCCCGTATGGCGCCAGTATTTCCGCCCATTTTAATGATGGGAGTTTCTCCCTCTCTGCGACTCTTTCAAACACAAAGGAAAAAATCCACTGCACCTCATAGCAATAGGGTTCATCTTTACCCACAAATCATGTAAGATCGAAACGTTGTCACAGAGGGCAGAATAAAGAAACTGAAAGAATTTTTTTTCCACAACTTTTGAGGCGCTGTCTTCATTTTCTATTTGGATGTCTTTCAAAAACAATCAAAATGGCCTTTATGTCGTCCCAACCAGTCATTTACTGCAGGACTCTCATTATAACTGTTGAGATGGAAAGATCACCAGCTGACCTTGGAGTCGAAACTGCCGCTGTGCCACAAACCGCCTCCGTAAGAAAATCAAACTGCTGCTGTTGTATCTATTGCATAAGCAGCTTACTCGTCTCCTGTTGCGCCAGCTGTTGTGGTTGGTGCTGCTGCAGATGGGTTTGTACCAGGTGTTTAACAAGGTCATCCATGCTGTCTGAAGTTGCTTGCTGACTTATGGGTGCCATCACCCAGGATTTGCAGTACCTCTGCAGCAGTCACACATTTTCCCAGCGAACGCTGCTCGCACTTCTAGCACCAGTTGTGGGAATGCTACTCACTTGAGTGAGGTAACAGAAATCGTTTCCATTTATATGTCCAGGCTGGTTTATTGGTGCTTCACAAACCAGCCACAAGCACAAGAAAATAAACTGTCTTTCAGTGTAGGCATGTTACACCCGGATATGGCCCTGCACCCGATTCTGGCGCTGCCCCCAGTTCTGGTCCCTCACCTGCTCCTGAGGCTGCCCCTGTACCTCTGCGAGGTCCCTGTCAGGATCCTTGCTCTCTGTCCCTTGGCGTCCTGCTGCTGCTTCTCTCTACCCCACTTCCTGGCACACTGCCATCAGGCCTTCAAGTTCAGGGAGAATACTTAGTACCAGGGCTGTGGAGTCGGTATAAAATGGACCAACTCCGACTCTTAAACTATATAATAAATTGGGTACAGTAGTTCAATGCAGAATGTGCTGAATATTTTTTCATAGGAATTAGGGAAAGTTATGAAATGTCCTATAAATGGCTGTTCTATTCCTGATCTAAGGCTACATTCACACAAGATCAGGTTCTTGTTATTGTAACGGACAATGCTTCAAAAAATTATTAGGTCAGATTTGAGGTCATCTATGAAGGAGGATCTGATGGAGGCAATTCTATTTCTTAGAACAAATTCATAGACTGCACAAGTGTTATTTAGTATGTTTTTGTTGAAAACTGTTTTTTGCCACTTATAGTTTATTACCTAGTGTATATATACAGGATATATATATGTTATCGATATTACATAGTGTATTAGATATTTACAATTATTACAGTTTTTTGTGTTCTAAAGTTGTATTTCAATAAATATATATTCTGTTCTATCTAAATATCTTGGTTATTGTATCATGAAAATGATTAAATGTCTGATGTTCACATTGTACTACAAAACATTTTTCACTTAAATATAAGCAATATATGTGGGAGTCGGAGTTGGTGTAAGGGAAATTGAGGAGTCGGAGTCGCAGGTTTGGCTTACCGACTCCACAGCCCTGCTTAGGACATGCTTGCTTACCTCTGGTCTCTTAAAGGGACAGCGCACATTTTTTCAAAATTGCAATTAACCAATGGAATCCCACTGATTACTACTTCTGGCCCCTCCATCATAGAGTATCTACTCTTGCTACATCCAGTTCTGTTCCTGTTCTGTCTGCGCTGTTATAGCATTCCGTTTTGCACTCTGCTTATACTATTTGTTTCCGCAGAATATCAGTGACCAGTTGTTCAGCTATCCTAAGACACCTGTACCTATATACTCAAGTGCCACCCCGTTCCGCCACTTGCCATCCGAACCCCTGGACAACGCTAAAGTTGCTGGAGCCAGCTTCCTTCTATGTACCCGGAATCTGACTACCCTCGCCAGAGCCAGCTTCATCTCTCATACCGGGTGTCCGCCGGTCAGCTCCACCATATCTGTAATATCTGTTTACCTGTTTGTCCCGCTGGGACAGCTGCCACGTGTCCGGGATCTGTGTCCACCAGGTATTCCACACACGGCTCCGCTCCGTACACCTCATACACACACGGCTCCGCTCCGTACACCTCGTACACACGCGGCTCTGCTCCGTACACCTTGTACACACGCGGCTCCGCTCCGTACACCTCGTACACACATGGCTCCGCTCCGTACACCTCGTACATACACGGCTCCGCTCGGTACACCTCATACACACACACGGCTCCGCTCCGTACACCTCGTACACACATGGCTTCGTTCTGTACACACACGGATCCGCTCTGTACACCTCGTACACACACGGCTCCGCTCTGTACACCTCTTACATGTGGCGCCCCCAGGAGTATGGTCGCCACAGTGGCTTTGCCTTCCCCCAGGGGAGGGTAATTCCAGGCTTGGAGGCAATGATGGGTCTCTCTCGCAGTCAATCTAAGCATGCAACACAGTTCCACTCCAGGCCAGCAGGGGGAACTCTGAACTGGAATTAAGGGGAGGAGTGCTCTATGAGGGCCAAGAGGAAGGAGTGGTCAGTTAGTCTGCGGAGGTTGAAGTGTGCAGATGAGTGGAAGGAGCACTGAGATAGAGCTGGGAGGAAAAGCTCATCTCTGGAGAGAGCGCATGAACTGGAGCCTGGTCTCCACGGTTGTACGGATACTAACGGTCCTGCAACAGACACCAGAGGAGTAGGAGGCTGTAAATGCCCTATTCCCATCTAAGACTTGAGGGCACAACAGCAGCTTGGATAGTGAGCTGGGACTCAGGAGAAAGGAGTCCCCGAGATATGCTACAGCTGTCTGCCGTGCAAGTGAGGTTCTTGAGAACATCTGACAGGAGGAACTTCAGTATAACTCGGTACTGGAGATCCCGCAAACAAGCGCTAGTAAGGGGACTGCACAGCCCGTCTGCTGAGAGAGAATCCCTGAGTTGCTTCCAGGCTAGCCTGCTCCAATACCTTCTGTAATCAGGACCCTGGACTGCAGTTATCAAGTAAAGGTACAGAAATTGCACCCCGCTGTGTCTTGTCTGCTTCCTTCCTTTCCGGCACAGCTACATCCCCGTGTCAATCACATCTACACTGCCCTGGGACTATAGCTTCACCTGTGGGGAGCTTTTACATCTTTGCTGCATCATAACATCAGTCCCAGTGGATCTGCATGCAGCGTCGGCTTAACACCTCCCTTGCCGAACACCACAGGTGGCGTCACGAACTATTCATATAACTACGTTCCCCCATTCACATATCGCCATTACATGGGCGCTCAGGGCCACGGTCCGGGTCACCGCTGCTGAGACACATTCCACTGATACCGGCCCGGTACCGAGTACCCCACAGCCCTGGGAGGGTGACCAAATTTGGCGTCACGAACAGGATTACAGAGCCCGGTACCCCCGGGTCCTGTGTGCCATAGACTGTGTTTGTGTAAAAGACTGTGTGTGGAATTGGCGCCAATTGCCGCGCTGCTTGGCGCGCTCGAGAAGAAGAAGGGGCAGGCCTTTGTGGGCGGAGCCTGCCACAGAGCACGAAGAAGAGAAGTGCCGCGCGGGAAGAGAGGACAGCGCGTGAGAAGAGGCGGAGCTGAGGCCTACAGCCAGAGCGTCGGGCCTGCGAAGCGGCTGCCGGTAAGCTCACACAACCTCCCGGCCCTGGCTAACGTTAACTAGGGGGGAGAGAATGTCCGCGCCGAGCAACAATGCAGTGGCGGACGCCGCCGCCAACCCGGCAGCCCCGCAAGGAGGAGCGCCTGCCGCAGCGGTCCCCATAATGCCACTGTCCATGCCCTACATACTGGGAGAGGCCTGGCTACCGTAGTACTCGGGTGAGTCACATACCCTGAGTGAATTTAAAGAGAGACTGTGCAGTTTCTTTAAAGTATACCCTCTGACTGAGAGCCAGAAAGTGAATATCCTGATTGGACAGCTAGCGGGTGCAGCGCAGAGAGAAGTGAAAGCCTGGCAGGACACTGATAAAGAGACTGCTGCAAAGATCCTGGCCAAGCTGAGAAGCACCTTTGACACCTGCACTGCAGCTGAAATCAGGATAGGTTCTTTGGCTGTAAACAGAAGGCGCAGGACAGTATAAGGGACTATACTCTCAACCTGCAGGAGGCGCTGCGAGCAGTTAAGCAAGTTGATCCTTGACAGTGTGAAGGAGGAGGATTAGCTGTTAAAGGAGCAGTTCATTGAAGGACTCCTATCCAGTACCCACAGAGGACAGTTGCGTATCATAACCCTGCAAAACCCTGAGCTGGACTTTGCTGATTTTAAGGACAGGGCTATTCGGGTACTGCAGGAATCAACTGACAGCCGTCCAGCGCCCCCTAGGCGCCCAGCGATCACCTACCATCAGGAAGCAACATCTTTCCCTTCCATCCCTGTAGAGGCTGATGCACAGACTCTGGATAAAGATCCAACTGAGGAGCTGCGTCTTCAGGTCCAGGAGTTGACCAAAGGGATGGCTGCACTTACCAAAACGGTGCAGTCCCTGCAGATGTCCTCCAAGGAGAAGATCCAGCTTGCTTCCAGTCCAGATGTTCCGTGGCTCCGGACGAGGAGAGCCCCGCCACTTCGAGGGAGGAACAACGATCGCTATGACCAGGACGGACGTCCCATCTGTCGTCGCTGCTACAAGGCCGGTCATCTTGCAAGATTTTGTCCTTTAAACGAGCAACCCCTGGGGCAGAGGGCTAACCCCCAGGAGTCGGACCACAAGGCCCAAGGAACTGGCGAGCCAAGTATGTGGGAGGGAGACCGATTCTTCCTGTGGTGATTGACGGCATCCCCATGAACGCTTTGCTGGACACTGGCTCCCAGGTGACCACTATGCCGTATATTCTTTACAAGAGGTATTGGGCTGATTCAGAACTTACCCGTGGCCCAACTGATGAACTGACAGTAGTTGCCAGTAATGGCCAGTCTTTACCGCAGATAGGATGTAAAGAAATTACTGTTAAAGTGGGTCGGGTAGAGCTAAAGTCTCAGGGTCTGATAGTTGTTGATATTGATCGACGTGAACGTAATCCCATGATGACTCTTGGTACAAATGTAATTGAAAACTGACTGTCCGAGGTTATTGTCTTGTTGCAACAGGTGGCTGTGACTGCTGGTTCCAGTGAACAACGAGTCCTGCAGAAGGAGATCAGAGCCCTGATGCAAAGACAACAGGTAGAACTCTCTGGCGGAGAAATTGGCAGTGTCAGAGTGAGTGACCCCTACCCCATTGCAATACCCCCAGATGTGAAATGTTGGTTTGGTATCGGGCAGCTATAGGTCTTAGAGGGAGAGATTACCAGGCATTGGTAGAACCAGTATACTCCGAGAGCAGGCCCACTGTCCTGACAGCCAGAGGGGTGATTGACGTACGAAAGGGGAGAGTACCTGTACGCCTTTTGAATTGTGGGGAAGAGGAGGCCACGATACCTCGGTACGCCACAGTTGCTAAGCTGCTCACTGTCAATAACAACTCTTTGCAGGCAGCAGAGCCCTTGGTCTCGTCCGATCAGGTGGGGGACAATGGCTCTGTGAAGCAGATGGAGGAGTGGTGCCAGTAACTGCAGGTGGGAACTGACTCTACGCCCTCCTACCAGAAAAATGGGGTTTACAGAGTGACACAAGAGTATGAGCAGGTATTCAGCAAACACCCACTAGATTTTGGGCAGGCAAAAGGGGTTCAACATCATATCCCCACTGGAGACCATCCACCTATAAAGGAGAGGTACAGACCTATACCCACAACACAATACCAATGTGCTAAGAGTATGTTGAGAGAGATGAAGGAGGCAGGGGTCATCAGAGACAGTTGTAGCCCCTGGGCAGCTCCAATAGTGTTTGTAAAGAAAAAGGATGGTACCATGAGAATGTGTGTTGATTACAGGAAAATTAACAGCATTACACATAAAGACGCCTACCCACTACCTAGAATTGAGGAATCATTAGCTGCACTTAAAACTGCTAACTACTTTTCCACCTTGGATCTCACTAGTGGGTATTGGCAGGTTCCCGTGGCAGAGGCAGACAAGGAGAAAACAGCATTTACCACTCCAATGGGTCTCTATGAGTTCAATTATATGCCATTTGGGCTCTGCACAGCCCCAGGAACATTTCAACGGCTGATGGAGTGCTGCCTGGGACACATGAACTTTGAGACGGTCCTGTTGTACCTGGATGATGTCATTGTTTTCTCCAAAACCTATGAAGATAATCTGGAACACCTGGCTGAAGTGTTTGAAGCTTTGTCCAATTTTGGCCTGAAGGTGAAGCCCTCCAAGTGCCACCTCCTGAAGCCCAAGGTGCAGTACCTCGGTCATGTGGTCAATGCAGAAGGTGTGGCACCAGATCCTGATAAGGTCACAGTCATCCAGGACTGGCCGAAGCCCAGCAAAATTCATGAAGTACGCCAATTCCTTGGACTGGTAGGCTACTACCGAAAATTCATCAAAGGCTTTACTGAAATAGCCACCCCTATGCAAAATCTTCTGGTGGGGCAGTCCAAGAAGACCAAACAGAAAAATTCCACCTTTGAATGGACTGAAGAGTTGGAAAGGTCCTTCACCAGATTGAAGATGGCTCTCACAGGAGATGAAGTTCTGGCCTACCCAGATTATGACAAACCCTTTGTGCTGTACACTGATGCCAGCAACGTGGGACTAGGAGCAGTACTGTCGCAGGTACAGAATGGGAAAGAAAGAGTGATCTCCTACGCCAGTAGGAAGCTGCGCCCCACTGAAAGGAACCCTGATAACTACAGTTCTTTCAAGCTGGAGTTCCTTGCCATCGTCTGGGCTGTCACTGAAAGGTTCAAACATTACTTAGCCTCCGCCAAGTTCACCATCTTCACGGAAAACAACCCGCTGACGCACTTGGACACTGCAAAACTAGGTGCACTGGAACAGCGATGGATGGCTCGGCTATCTAACTATGAGTTTACCATCAAGTACCGGGCAGGGCACAAGAATGCCAATGCTGATGCGCTGTCCAGAATGCCTAACCTACTAGATGCAGGAGAAGACCCTGAGGCTCTTGAGGAAATAGAGTTACCCCCCTTCCACCGGCCAATTGCGGCCCAGCGTGCTCAAGGAGTGAAAAATAGACGGTCTGGCATGAAGGAGGTCACCCTGAATCCATTGCCCCATCAAGACTGGGCAGAAACGCAAGATAGTGACCCTGCAGCCCGCCTGGTGAAGGAGCTACTGTCCCAAGCTGACTCACTCCCAGAGTCAGATGCTCCTGAAGAAACCCAGCAGTTGTGGAAAGAAAGAGGTCGGCTGTTCATTTATGACGGAAAGATGTATCGCAGGAGAATCAATGCCCGCACTCATGAGCTGGTTTGGCAGGTTATAGTCCCAAAGAGAGAGGCATCAATGGTCCTAGAAGCATACCACAATGGAGCTGGACACTTCGGATGGAAGAAGTTGGAAGCATTGCTCCGGGAGAGGTTCTACTGGGCTGGTATGAGGAAAGCCATTGAGAGGTGGTGCCAGGAGTGTGGACAATGTAACCTGCACAGAAAGGATCGAAACAGCCAGAGAGCTCCTCTACAGCCAATCATCACCAAACAGCCCCTTGAGTTGGTAGCCCTGGACCATGTGAAGCTGGTTCCAAGCCGGACCACTACTCAAGATTCCTGGTAGTTGTGCCTGTCAAAGATCAGACAGCCAGGACAGCAGCCAGAGCATTCCAACAGCACTTCTGTAGACCACATGGATATCCTGAAAGAGTGCTGACAGATCAATGTCCAGCTTTCGAGGCAGAAGTGTTCCAAGAATTCTGTAACTTGTATGGTTGTAAGAAGATCCGGATAACACCGTATCACCCACAGACCAATGGCATGTGTGAGAAGATGAACCAGGTAGTGATTGACCTCCTGAAGACTTTGCCCTTGGAGGAGAGGAATCTGTGGCCAGAGAAGTTGGCAGATCTGGTGGACCTCTACAACCATATTCCAGTAAATTCCACCAACTGTACCCCAGCCTACTTGATGAGAGCAAGACCTGGTAAACTGCCTATTGATTTGGACATGGGAGTCCTTACGCCTGTAGTAACGTCACCAGATGCTGACTGGGATACAGAAAGACAACAACAGTACAGAAGAGTTCAAGAATGCGTGGAAAAGAGTCTAGCCCAGGCAAGACAAAAGCAGGAAAAGCTTTACAATCAAAAAGCACCTGCTGTTCCTTTGTCGCCAGGAGAACAAGTCTTAGAAAGGAAGAGAAGATTACACAAACTGGATGATCAATGGGAAGCTGAACCTTATACCATCCTACCCTCGAACTTTGATAATACCAAGGTATGCCTTATTAGCAAAGATGGAGGAGAAACCTCAGCAGCCATATCAAGAGATCACCTGAAGCTATGTCCAGAACAGCTGAAGGAAAGAGTGGAAGAGCCAGATAACATCCAACACATAGAGGAAGAGAAGGTCAGCACAATACTAGGGGAATTCCCTGCGAATTGGACTAAAGTAAACGATGCTATAGTGGTGCCAGTGTTGACATTTCCCCAATTGGTAGCACAGGAAGACGTGACTCAAGGAAATCCTGAGGATCAGGAAAATCAGGCAGCAGATGCCACACCAGCAGTGGAGCCAAAGAACCCTCGCCCTGCCAGTGGTGAACCTGTTATGCCCCTGGTGAGTCTAAGAGTTCGCAGACAATCTAGGATCCCTGTGCCATGCAGAACCCACAGTAGTGTATCCAGTACATTACCCACTACACCAGTATTACCACCCATCAGATATCGTATATAGATAAATGTAAATGTTGAAATAGTATGTGTATATATGTAACTGTTTTTCAAGTTTTGTGCCTACAGGTAACCTGTAGAGTTTCCTTTAGTTATGGACATTGTAACACAGGACTTGTGTGGTCAAAGACTTTCTTGTAAATAATTAACCATTAACCCAGGAATGGACCATGGACATTGATGCTTAGACTTATCATCATAGGACCATTGTTGAAGCTCTTGGTTTTTGTACATTTTTCATTTTTAAATCTTGTACAAATAATATTGTTCAACTATTTTTATGTGTTTCATGTTTTTGTTCAGCCCAGGAGTGCTGACTTGCACTAGGGGGGAATGTGGCGCCCCCAGGAGTATGGTCGCCACAGTGGCTTTGCCTTCCTCCAGGGGAGGGTAATGCCAGGCTTGGAGACAATGATGGGTCTCTCTCGCAGTCAATCTAAGCATGCAACACAGTTCCACTCTAGGGCAGCAGGGGGAACTCTGAACTGGGATTAAGGGGAGGAGTGCTCTCTGAGGGCCAAGAGGAAGGAGTGGTCAGTTAGTCTGCGGAGGGTGAAGTGTGCAGACGTGTGGAAGGAGCGCTGAGATAGAGCTGGGAGGAAAAGCTCATCTCAGGAGAGAGCGCATGAACTGGAGACTGGTCTCCACGGTTGTACGGATACTAACGGTCCTGCAACAGACACCAGAGGAGTAGGAGGCTGTAAATGCCCTACTCCCATCTAAGACTTGAGGGCACAACAACAGCTTGGATAGTGAGCCGGGACTCAGGTGAAAGGAGTCCCCGAGATAGGCTACAGCTGTCTGCCGTGCAAGAGAGGTTCTTGAGAACATCTGACAGGAGGAACATCAGTGTAACTCGGTACTGGAGATCCCGCAAACAAGCGCTAGTAAGGAGATTGCACAGCCCATCTGCTGAGATAGAATCCCTGAATTGCTTCCAGGCTAGCCTGCTCCAATACCATCTGTAATCAGGACCCTGGACTGCAGTTATCAAGTAAAGGTACTGAAATTGCACCCTGCTGTGTCTTGTCTGCTTCCTACCTTTCCGGCACAGCTACATCCCCGTGCCAATCACATCTACACTGCCCTGGGACTACAGCTTCACCTGTGGGGAGCTTTTACATCTTTACTGCACCACAACATCAGTCCCAGCGGATCTGCATGCAGCGTCGGCTTAACATCTCCCTTGCCGAGCACCACAGGTGGCGTCACAAACTATTCATCTAACTACGTTCCACCATTCACATATCGCCATTACATGGGCGCCCAGGGCCACGGTTCGGGTCACCGCTGCTGTCACACATTCTACTGATACCGGCCCGGTACCGAGTACCCCACAGCCCTGGGAGGGCAACCCATACACACACGGCTCCGCTCCGTACACCTCATACACACTGTACACGGCTCCACTCCGTACACCTCGTACACACGGGGCTCCGCTCCGTACACCTCGTACACACGGCCCCGCTCCGTACACCTTGTACACACACGGCTCCACTCCGTACACCTTGTACACACGCAGCTCCACTCCGTACACCTCGTACACACACGGCTCCGCTCCGTACACCTCGTACACACACGGCTCCGCTCCGTACATCTCGTACACACACGGCTCAACTCCGTACACCTCGTACACACGGCTCCACTCTGTACACCTCGTACACACACGGCTCCGCTCCGTACACCTCGTACACACGCGGCTCCGCTCCGTACACCTCATACACACGGCTCCACTCCGTACACCTCGTACACACACGGCTCCGCTGAATACACCTCGTACACACAAGGCTCCGCTCCATACACCTCGTACATACACGGCTCCGCTCCGTACACCTCGTACACACACGGCTCCGCTCCGTACACCTCCTACACACGCGGCTCCGCTCCCTACACCTTGTACACACGCGGCTCCGCTCCGTACACCTTGTACACACACGGATCCGCTCCGTACACCTCGTACACACGCGGCTCCGCTCCCTACACCTCGTACACATGCGGCTCCGCTCCGTACACCTCGTACACACACGGATCCGCTCCCTACACCTCGTACACATGCGGCTCCGCTCCGTACACCTCGTACACACACGGATCCGCTCCGTACACCTCGTACACACACGGCTCCGTTCCGTACACCTCGTACACACACGGCTCCGCTTCTTACACCTCGTACACACACGGCTCCACTCCGTACACCTCATACACACATGGCTCCGCTCCGTACACCTCGTACACACACGGCTCCGCTCCGTACACCTCGTACACACACGGCTCCGCTCCGTACACCTCGTACACACATGGCTGCGCTCCGTATACCTCGTACACACACGGCTGCGCTCCGTACACCTCGTACACACACGGCTCTGCTCCGTACACTTCGTACACACACGGCTCTGCTACATCCACACTGTAAACCCTCCAACCCCACACGTAAAAAACTTCCCATCCTCCAGCACCATGACAACCAGCACAGCAGAGTCCTGCATACACTGAGGGCACTGATCATGTGACCCCTTACTCCTCCCCTCCTGTGACCTCATCACAGGTCCTGTGCGCACAGAGCAGCCATATATGTGGAGTGCGGCTCTGTGGGTGGAGGTAGGTGCTGGAGGCTCCATTATTCTCTATGTGGAGTGCGGCTCTGCGGGTGGAGGTCCGTGCCGGAGGCTCCATTATTCTCTGTTACAGAACCACTCAGCACCCAGAATATGTTGTACAGTTATATGTATGTATAATAGGTTCCATGTGAGATGCATGTCCCTAATGTATCAGCAGTGTCCACCCTCCCCCACCTTTGTAATTCCCACAGTAAACATCGGCAGGCTCCGGCCACCTGCGGCTTTTGTAATGCATGTCTGGCCTGCCGCTTTTCTATTGGCCTGCCCTCTATATCTGTGTGATATATTCTGTGTCCTGTAAGTAAAGTGTTGTCAGACTGGAAATACGTGGAGAAGCAGTGATCTTTTATATGCGCCCATGCACTCAGAGGAATTCCAGCCAGCGTCATTCATTCAGACTCCAGCCAACGCAGAGCGGACCTCCGAAAACACGGGGTGGTACTGAAAGAGGTACCCGAGATGGGAAGACCCCGTTACACTGGTGGCAGACAGCGGGATTTGATACCCCTTCTACAGGAGGAAAGGAATAAATGGAAAACATCTACCAGAAGTTAAAGAGGACTACATTAAAAGATCTGGTGGAAGCCCGAGGGTTGATCGCCAGCAACAAAACAAAAGCGGATTTGATAGCAGCCATCATGGAACACGACAGTGCAACGCCCCCCAATGTGAACGTGGAGGAGACCGAATTCCAGAGGGAGGTAAAGAACAGACTGGCGTTCTATGGCCCAAACCCTGCAGTAGAGATCATACAAGAGGTGATGGCTGATGTGCGTACTGATCTGAAGGAAAAGATGGCCGAGCGGACCAGGATAGAGCTAGCCAAGATGAAAATGGCAGAGCGGACCAAAGTGGAGCTGGCCAAGATGGAGATGTCAGAGCTGAGAGAGGAGAGTCAGCGAGCAGGGGGAGCTCTGGCCTTCGACCAGGTACCTTCAACAGTGAGCCACAAAAAGATCCAGTACAATGCCTTCCGACAGTTGGGGGAGGCAGAGGAAGGCATTGATGGCTTTCTGCAGGACTTTGAGCAGCAGTGTGCCCTTCATCAAGTGAAGCCGGAGGAACGGGTTCAGATTCTGGCCAGCAAGCTGAAAGGCCGGGCAGCGGACGCCTATCGCACGGTACCTGATGAGGACTGTATGGACTATGAGCGGATGAAAGAAGTGATCTTGGCCCGGTATGCGCTGATACCAGAGGCCTATTGCCAAAAGTTCCGCGGAATTATAAAACGCGTAACCGATACCCACGCTGAATGGGCCTGTAAATTACGGCGGTCACTGCTACAGTGGGTACAAGGGAGCCAAGCAACCACTAAGGAGGACGTCCTCCAGCTCTTCCTGTTAGAATGATTCTTTAATGGACTAAACCCCGAGACACAGGAATGGCTTCGGGACAGGCGGCCAACGACTCTTGAGGAAGCCGCTCGTCTGGCCGATGAACATCATGATGCCAGGAGGCCGCAGTTCTCCTGATCAAAGGTGGTCACTAGGGGCCCGCCCATGGACCTGGAGGGCCCCAAACCACCGAAGATTGTAGGGGGATCAGCTAGAAACCCGGCCTACCACAGTCCCCCTGAGGCGCGATGCCACACCTGCTGTCAGCTGGGCCACCTGCAAAGACAATGCCCCAACCGGACTCAGCATACCCAGTGGCCAAAGGCGGGAACAGCTACCTTCAGCCGGGCTGCTGTACACTGCTACCAAGGCGAAGCTGACCCGGCATTGGGGGCTACGACTAACCAAGGGGTGGAAGAGATGGAGGAAGTGCTGCATGAAGTAGACCCCGTGCAGGCAGCCCGGGCAGATAATCGACAACAGCATCGACAGGTCGTGTGGGTTAATGGGAAACGTATGCAGGGACTAAGAGATTCTGGAGCAACTTTGACCCTTGTGAAGCCTCATCTCGTCCGGGACCAAGAGAAGACGGACCGGACAGTGGCAGTCCGTGTAGCAGGGGGAGCTATACATCGACTACCCACTGCCAGGATTCACCTGAACTGGGGAGTCGGGGATGGCCTTGTTGAGGTCAGCTTTATGGAGGATTTGCCTGCAGACGTCTTGCTGGGAAATGACTAGGGGCCCATGTTGTCTGCATTCTCGGTGGCCCCTCAGGCTGAGACCTATCCTGTGACCACCCGGAGACAAGCTCGAGCTGCGAAGGCGGAATCACACTCAGAGGAGGCCCAGGTAAGACATCCCAGCCCTGCACGTATTCCCATAGCCAGACACATTTCTTGGGCCACCCCAGATGAATTTAAGAGGGAGTTACTTGAGGATCCTTCATTGGAGGGATATCGTGGGAAGGCACAGGAGGGGAGAGGAGTACTAGAAGGGGAACAGTTTGTATGGAAGCAGGGACTCCTCTACCAGATCACAGAGCAGCACCACACAAGGATTAGCCCCACTATAAAACAACAGCTGGTAGTTTCCAAGCAGTATAGGCAGGAGCTACTGCGAATCTCTCATGATATACCCTTGGCCGGGCACTTCGGCGTCAGTCGCACCAGGCATCGTCTGACAAAAAACTTCTTTTGGCCGGGGGTAACCTATGATGTTCGTCAGTACTGCCAGACCTGTGACAGTTGTCAGCGCATTGGCAAGAGGGGGGATCGATGCAAGGCCAAATTACGCCCCCTCCCCATTGTGGAGGAACCATTTAGCCGAGTAGCGATCGATTTGATAGGGCCGTTAGCCAAACCCAGTCCGTCCGGGAAAAAGTATATATTGACAGTGGTAGATTATGCCACACAGTATCCAGAGGCGGTTGCGTTACCTAACATACTGGCAGAGATGGTGGCGGCCGCCCTGCTCCAGGTTTTCTCACGGGTTGGATTTCCCCGGGAGATTATCTCGGACCAGGGTACCCAGTTTACAGCAGAGGTGACCAACCAACTGTGGAAGCTGTGCGGCGTAAAGTCCATTAGAAGCGCCCCGTATCACCCGCAAACCAGTGGGTTGTGTGAACGCTTTAACGGGACATTAAAACAGCTCATTGGGACTTTTACCAAGACCTACAGGGACTGGGAGAAATTCTTGCCACACCTCCTGTTTGACTATCGGGAGGTGCCCCAAGAATCCACGGGGTTCTCCCCGTTCAAGCTGGTATACAGGAGATGGGTAAGGGGACCCCTAGACTTAGTTCTGAAACACTGGGAAGGGGAGGGCCTCATAGAAGGGGTACCTATTGTACCCTATGTGCTGGAATTCCGGGACTGCCTACAGGAGCTGACTCAGGCTGTACGTGAGAACATGCAGGCGACCCAGCGGCGCCAGCGCATATGGTACGATCGGAGGGCCAGAGAGAGCACCTTGGAAATAGGACAGAAGGTCCTGGTGTTAGAGCCCACTAAGCAGAATAAGTTTCAAGCTGCATGGCAGGGGCCCTACCAGGTAATGGGGAAAATAGCCGACACAACCTATAATGTCGCCGATTGTGACGACTCCAGGGTTATCCGCATGTTCCACGTGAATATGCTGAAGCCCTACCGGGAGCGCCCTGAAGAGGTAGTGGCCATCTGTGCACCTGAAGCAGAGGATTTAGCCGGACTTCCCATGCCGGATGTCTTAGGGGAAAGGACTCAGTCTAAAACATGGGACCAGGTACACTTGGGTGAAGACCTAGGCCCCCGGGAGAGACAGCAGGCAGAGGCGTTGTTGAGGCTGCGACAGAGGATATTTTCAGAGAGACCGGGGTACACTCGCCTGACACAACACAAGGTTGAGACCCAGGATCAGACCCCCCTGCGACAAAACCCCTTCCGCGTCCTTGAGTCTGTACGAGAGGGGATGCGACAAGAGATACAAGAGATGTTGCGTTTAGGGGTCATTGAAGAGTCAGTCCCTGGGCATCCCCCGTAGTGTTAGTGCCCAAGAAGGATGGGACTACACGGTTTTGTGTAGACTATCGTAAGCTCAATGAGAAAACAGTGACGGATGCATATCCCATGCCGCGTGTGGATGAGTTGTTAGACCGGCTGGCGGGGGCAAAATATTTGACCACCATCGATCTATGCAAAGGCTACTGGTAGATTCCCCTTAGTCCTGACGCTATTCCCAAGTCGGCATTTGTCACCCCGTTCAGCTTATTCCAGTTTCGAGTTATGCCATTCGGGATGAAGAATGCCTCGGCGACCTTCCAAAGGCTGGCTGACCAACTTCTGGATGGTCTCCAGGACTATGCTTGTGTCTACCTGGACGACATCGCCATCTACAGTGTGACATGGGAAGAGCATCTAAATCACCTAGAGACAGTATTGGACAGGATCCACCAGGCCGGAATCACCCTGAACCCAAACAAGTGTCACGTGGGCAAAGCAGAGGTTCAGTATTTAGGGCATTGGGTGGGAAGTGGGAAACAGCGACCAGAACTAGCCAAGATTGAGGCCATAGCCAAATGGCCCATCCCACGCACTAAAACCCAGGTCATGGCATTTCTAGGGACAACGGGGTATTACAGGAAATTCGTTCCCAATTACAGCAGTGTAGCCAAGCCCCTCACTGATTTGACCCGTAAGAACCAACCCCGCCAGGTAACCTGGACCTCAGAGTGTGAGGAAGCCTTCCGCCAACTAAAGGACGCCCTCACCAATACCCCTGTATTGGCCGCACCCGATCCAACTAAACGTTTCCTTGTTCATACGGACGCTTCTATGTTTGGATTGGGGGCAGTACTGAGCCAAGTCGGGCCGAACGGCCAAGAACACCCGGTATCTTACCTGAGTCGGAAACTACTGCCCCGTGAAGTAAGCTATGCGGCCATCGAGAAGGAGTGCCTGGCGGTAGTATGGGCACTCAAGAAGTTGCAACCATATTTGTATGGACGACAGTTTTCCCTCCTAACGGACCATAATCCCCTAGTCTGGCTTAATCGGGTCTCTGGAGACAACGCCAGATTGCTGCCGTGGAGTTTAGCCCTACAACCTCTGGACTTCACCATCCACCACAGACCCGGCAAACAAAATGGTAATGCCGATAGACTAAGTCGACAAACGGAACTTGTACCAACCCCATAAACTTCGGTCATCCCCAAACCGATCCGTTGAGGATCAGACTGTGTATGCCGATCGCGTCGCTGAAAAGGGGGAGCCGTGTTACAGAACCACTCAGCACCCAGAATATGTTGTGCAGTTATATGTATATATAATAGGTTCCATGTGAGATGCATGTCCCTAATGTATCAGCAGTGTCCGCCCTCCCCCCACCTTTGTAATTCCCACAGTAAACATCCGCAGGCTCCGGCCACCTGCTGCTTTTGTAAAGCATGTTATTGACCGGCCCTCTGTATCTGTGTAATATATTCTATGTCCTGTAAGTAAAGTGTCAGACTGGAAATACATGGAGAAGCAGTGATCTTTTATATGCACCCATGCACTCAGAGGAATTCCAGCCAGCGTCATTCATTCAGACTCCAGCCAAGGCAGAGCGGACCTCCGAAAACACGACGTGGTACTGAAAGAGGTACCCCAGCTTGGAAGACCCCGTTACACGGAGGCTCCATTATTCTCTATGTGGAGTGTGGCTCTGCGGGTGGAGGTCGGTGCTGGAGGCTCCATTACTCTCTATGTGGAGTGCGACTCTGCGGGTGGAGGTCGGTGCCGGAGGCTCCATTATTCTCTATGTGGAGTGCGGCTCTGCGGGTGGAGGTCGGTGCCGGAGGCTCCATTATTCTCTATGTGGAGTGCGGGTGGAGGTGGAGGTCGGTGCTGGAGGCTCCATTATTCTCTATGTGGAGTGCGGCTCTGCGGGTGGAGGTCGGTGCTGTAGGCTCCATTATTCTCTATGTGGAGTGCAGCTCTGCGGGTCGAGGTCGGTGCTGGAGGCTCCATTATTCTCTATGTGGAGTGTGGCTCTGCGGGTGGAGGTCGGTGCTGGAGGCTCCATTATTCTCTATGTGGAGTGCGACTCTGCGGGTGGAGGTCGGTGCCGGAGGCTCCATTATTCTCTATGTGGAGTGCGGCTCTGCGGGTGGAGGTCGGTGCTGGAGGCTCCATTATTCTCTATGTGGAGTGCGGCTCTGCGGGTGGAGGTCGGTGCCGGAGGCTCCATTATCCTCTATCAGGATTCTCCGTTGTTTTCTTCTGTCATTTGTTCTTCATGTAAATAAAGAATCAGACAGACGCTCCGGAGGAGGCCATGTATCACAGCAGTTGCTCCCCAATAGAGATGAGGGAACCTTTCAAGGTTCAGTTCGTCTAACGTCCCGATTTTCGCCAAACGGTTTGACAAACATACCCGAACCCCATTGAATTCAGTGAGAGGCAAAACCAAACACATAGACAACACCTTCAGGGGCCAAAAAGCTTCCCACACAGCTAATTTTAGGGGCGGACACCAGGAAAAGTGTCACCAATTGACCCAAAGTACAGATAGTATAATTGTGCAGCATGGATGCCTGGAGCAGAGCTTGGAGCAGCATTTCAATCTGAAACATTGATCAGGAACAGGTGGATGAGTGACAGGTGAAGGCCTGGTGCTCTGAGAGCTCTGCCAAATTCAGGCAGCACACATGAAGGAGACCCAACTTGGAGTCTCCACATTTCAGAAAATTATTGTCACACATGCCCAAAGTGGCACCAATTTCCCCACAGTAGGAATAGTATAATTGTGCAGCATTTTGACAACTTCTGTTACTGGATGGGCTACTCCACTCCCTTTCTTTGGCAGCCGCTCAGCAGTATTATTTGTTATAGCACCATTTATGTGTAAAGGGGTGTACATAATAAAAACAAGTACAATAATCTTAAACAAAACAAGTCACCGACCGATACAGAAGGAGAGAGGACCTTCCCCGTGAGGGATCACAGTCTACAAGGGCTGAGTGAGGATACAATAGGTGAGGGTAGAGCTGCTTGGGCAGCGGTATGATGGAGAGATGGTTACTGCAGGTTGTAGGCTTGTCGGAAGAGGTGGATCTTCAGGTTATTTTGAAGGTTACTACAGTAAGCGAGATCATGGTATGTTGGAGTAGGGAGTTCCAGAGTAGGGGGGATGCGCAGGAGAAATCTTGTATGCGATTGTGGGAAGAGGAGATAAGAGGGGAGTAGAGAAGGAGATCATATGAGGATAGGAGGTTGCCTGCAGGTAAGTACTGGGAGACGGGGACACAGATGTATGGAGGACACCTGTTTTGAATGGCTATGTATCGCATGGTTAGGGTTTTGATTTGGAGTCTCTGGGTAATGAGAAGCCAGTGTAGATTTTGACAGAGGAAAGAGGCCAGGGAATAGTGGGGGGATAAGTGGATTAGTCAGGCAGCAGAGTTTTGATGGATTGGAGGGGTACAAGACTGTTGGGAGGGCACAAAGCAGTAGCCTGCAGTAGATGAGACAGGAGATGATGAATGCATGGACTAGGGTTTTTGCAGATTCTTGATTAAGGAATGTACAGATCCAGGAAATATTTTTGAGTTGTAGTCTGCAGGAAGTGAAAATGGCATGGATATGTATTTTGAAGGAGAGATCGGAGTCCACAGTTACCTCGAGGCACAAAGCTTGCAGGACGCACTCATCTACACGTTGTAGATGAGGGCCAGAAAGAGCATGTGCTCCAGCGGATGGCAAGTGCTGCATCAAGTGATCTTTCCTCATTTTCTTCCACCTTGACATCACACACAGAACAGTCCTCAGAGTTGGCACCCCAATCACCCTTGTTTTCCCCCTTGTCACAACTCTCCAACCACCTGACTGTGGGGAGCCACAGATGTGCGAGTGATGCTATCATGAGATGCACTGCATCCTCAGCCACAATTTTGGTTGTGGCCAGAAATGGTGGCAGGAGTGCAGTTCACATGAGTGGAAATGGTTGCCTAGCCTGAGCCTTTTTTTGAGGCCCAACTGCAGGTAATCTGCCAACTTTGTAAAAAAAAAAAAAAAACTCCGTAAAGGCAAAAATTGCAATATATTGACTACTGCATGCATGATCCGGCACATGAGCTATCAACATGCATTCGTCTGGGAAACTCGCTGTACTAAATTGTGGCCTAATGTGCGTCACAACCCAACGTCCGCCCCCTTCAACTACATTTGCTGCTTCCTCCTCCTTCACTGTGGTAAATGTTCTCACACCAGTCCTTGGCCTCAGAACCTCCACTTATTTACCCACTACAGTTGCAGTGAGTGACAGCACATCGGCTGTTAGGCTGGGTTCATACTTAGCGGAAATTACCACGAGAATTCCGGAATTCCATTCCGCAGGAAAATCGCATTTTAAATTCCCGCGATTTTCCCACGGAAAAACTAGCATTTTGCAAGCGTAACTGATTGACAGGTTGGTCACACTCGTCAAACATAGTGTTTGACGAGTGTAACCAACTTTTTACTATTGAGGCCGCCTATGCGGCATCAATAGTAAAAGATAGAATGTAAAAAAATAATTAAAAAAAAATATTGTTATTCTCACCTTCCGACGTCCCGCGCAGCCTTCCTGCCTCTCTCCATGCTCCCGGTCCCAGTAATCCTTTGCGACAATTACCGCAATGATGTCTGTTCTCGCGGGATCGCGACGTCTCGCGGTCATTCGCGATCACGTGGCGCGAATGACCGCGAGACTTCGCGATCCCACGAGAACTGACGTCATCACTCGCAAAGGCTTACTGGGACCAGGAGCGTGGAGAGAGGCGGGAAGGCTGCTCGGCACGTCAGAAGGTGAGAATAACAATATTTTTTATTTTTAAATTCTATTTTTTACAGGGATATGGTACCCAAAGCCCGGAGGACAGTCTCCTCTCCTCCGGACCGTGGGTACCATCCGCAAATGTTCTGCTTACTTTTCGCATGGTGTGCACAGCCACATGCGGAAAGTAAGCAGAACAATGCATTCCTATGGGTGCGGGATCGCCAGGATTCCGCGAAATTAATGAGCATGCTGCGTCTTTTACCGCGAAGCGATTCCGCCGCGGTAAACACTGCAGCAGTAGCACAACATTGCGTAATCCCATAGGAATGCATGGGATGCTTATTTTTCGCGGCAAAATCGCGCTGTTAAAACCGTCGCAGAAACGCGAAAAAAACACCACGTGTGAATTCAGCCTTAAGAAAGTGGACATGCCTTCTGTTTTTGACAGATATCAGACACCAAACACATCACATCTTTCTCAATCCACCATAACATCTCCTTCTGCACCTCATTCATAGTCCAGCAGTTTGTCGTGTTCTCCATACTCCACCCTCCCTCCGTACTGCAGCCAGCCCTTGGTCCCGCAGTTGTGGTCACGTAAAAGATTGTTTCCTCCTACGCATAGAAAGCTAACAGCTTGAACTTCACCATCTCCAATCCTTTGCCATGGAAATGCTGCTTTTCCGCATGGTGTATGCAGCCACTTTCCGAAAGCTGATGGCCATCGCAGTCGCACAGTACCAGTTGCCCAGTCGCCATTGCTTATGTAAAAAAGCTGTGCCTGTGCTACACCAGCATGTCGCAGACAACATCATCTGTTCCTTGAAAAAAATCAATGTCTGCCAGTCTGCATTTCACTACAGACATCTAGACAAGCAAGCAAGGCCAGGGGTGATTACATCTTGTTGATTAGGTACTGGGTGTTAGGGTCGGCGGAACGCACCAGATATAAATAATAGGAGGCGCGTTCGCCACCCGGGGTCCACCGTGCGGTAGGTGACAAGACTGCTGCTGGACAACGGCAGATACGCTAGGAGTGCGATACAGCGCTCGGGTTAACGTCACCCGAGAGCCTGAGGGCGGACTCTGTTGAGTGACAGAGACGCCTGAATATACAATAGACGTGAAGGCTGAACCTGTTAGCTGCACAGGTCAGCCGACGTGTGGCGTCGCAGCCGCGAACACCAAAAGCTGCTGCTACTGCAGCGCGGCCGTAACTGAAGCCGCTAAGCGACGGTGCCGGAGGAGCCGGGCGCCGACGGACGCTAGTGTAGGTGAGGAAGGCTCAGTGGCATGTAGCTTGCCACAATCTGGAGCTGACTAACCCAACATACTGTCACCATTCGTAATATCCAAGGGAAGGGGTTTCATAATAAGTCAGTCACCAGTCCATGCATCCATCACCATACACACACAGCATAATATGCTACACTAGCACATGGCCGAGCCGCCATGCGGGCTTTTTATAGCCATGCGCTTCCGGGACCTTCCAGTACTATAGGAAGGACCAATCAGATCCGACATAGGACCTGCACATGTGACCCCTGCTCTCCACTGAGAGGACAAGTTGCGGGCATGCCCAGTAGCACGGCACGAGGACTTAGCCTCAGGAGCAGTTCCCTGCAAAGCAGGTTGCGCTACCATTGCTGCACCAGAGGTGGCAGCAACATCCAGGCTCACAGAACGAGTCTGTGGGGAATGCCTGGTTCGCCGAGATTGCTGAGCAGGAGTCTGAGCGGTCGGAGGAGAATGGGAGACCGCAGGATGTCTGGCTCTGGATTCCCGCTGTGCAGTGCCAGGAATCCGACGCCTAACACTGGGTGGCTGTGGGGAAGGGGCTTCTCTGTAAGTCTTGGAGTCCCCAATGCTTGCAGGGCTCTTTGGGATGGAGAAGTAAACCACTACACAGCAGAGGATGGAGAACTAGACAACAGGGGTTGGAAAAGTAAACTACTAAACACCTAGAGTTAGATAACTAAACTACTACACACCAGGGGATGGAGAAATAAACCACTACACAAGGGATGGTGAACTAAACCACTCGACACCAAGATGTCAGTAGACACAAGTCTTGGAATAACCAAGGCTTGTGGGACAAACCTCTGTATCTAACACTTCCTCCAGTGCTCTTTCCTCCTTCACCTCTTGTAGGGCCTCCACCTACGCCTTCAACCTGTCTCTTAATGAGACATGCATCCCACCATGGACAAAATCTGCAATTTTCTCCCCGTGTTTGCGTGGGTTTCATCCCACATTCCAAACACATACTGATAGGGAATTTAGATTGAGCTCCTCTGGGGACAGTGATGTAAAGTGCTGCGGATTTTGTTAGCGCTATATAAAAATAAAGATTATTATTATTCCGACATTGCAGAGATATTCCCCCCCCTTACTCCATACTGCGCAGCCAGGTCTCGCCACAGTCAGGAAGTATTAAAATTAACATGTCTTGGAAATTGTAGTCAGCTTAAGAGTTGTGGAAAGCTATCCCGGCCGAGTTTGAACAATGGCAGTCTCCACACAAACTGGATGCAGGAAATGGGGTGTGCGATAATGGTGCAAACATGTTGCCTTCCCCACTGTGGGATCAACCTTACACACATGCCTTGCATGGCTCATGTCCTTATCCTGGTGGTACAGAAATATCGCTACCATTATCCGGCCTGGATCCGCTGCTGCAGAAAGCACGGTCGCTGTGTTGTCACTTCCACCATTTGCACCCCGCAGGTCAATGACTTGGATCGCCACAGAGGTATTTCGTCCTACCGGTTAGCGGTTTTATATGCAATCTGCCGACACAGTGGAATTTCACTCTCCACATATTGCAGCAACTGTGGTAGCAGTGACAAGCCCTGGTGCAATATGTCATTTTGCATAGCCTGGGCCAACATAGTACAGATGTGGTGAAAATCACGCTTGCTTAGTGAGCACAGATGAAGGACCTTTGCACCCTTCTGCATAGTTTCGAAATGGCTATTAAGATGGTTTTCGCTAAGTATGCCATCATCAGTATCACTATTCCAGTCATGTACATGCTGGAGCACACTTTCAGTAGTCTGTGGGGGGTTGTTGTGGTCCCAAAGGAGGAGGAGGAGGAAGATGCAGAAGTGATATTAATATCTCAAAGTTCTGGACTGTTGTCGCACAAGCGGGTGACATAGGAGGGTGGATTACAGTGATCGAGGGGAGGGGGTCATGGTACCAGACAAACTGTTAGTGAAGGTGTGGGAGCTGAAGAATGAATGGAGGAGGACTAGGAAGAAGAGGTGATGGGCATTCAACAGGCAGGAGATGAATAGAATAATGATATCCTCTCTGTTGTCCGTGGTTGGCGGGAGAGGATGTAGGAAGCAAGCTTGAGTGTTACCATGCCACCAAGACACCATGAGCTCGGACCTCATGGAAGCACCCCACATATGAGCACTTTCTTGCTGCACAATCTACAACATGTTGCCCATAATTTTAGGATTAGAAATTGGGCTGGCTACTGGGTTGCCACTCTATTAGGTCCACGATACAAGAGTAAATTTTGCCAGATGGTTTCCCCCTGTAATGGGAGGTACTTACGCTGCTGTAGTATCAAAGCACGCTTGTACACAAAATTAACAGCGGTTTTCCCCAAGACAGCAGTCAAGCACAATTAGTGCATCACAGTTATAGAGTTCCAACACTGGTAACGTGCAAGAACACTAGCATCAGCAGTGTAAATGGCATAAGCAATTTCTTTGACTTGTTTCATACATTTTTTAGACCAGCATGTGCACCAGCAGAATTAAGTGCAAGTCTATCACTTGAGCGACTGGAGAGGATGGTGCAAGTGTATCTTCAGCTCAATATCAATACTATCGGGCGGAATTTGGACCCTTTTGCATTTCGGTCTTCAAAAATGGCTGAGTGGCCTAACTTTCGTCAAAATGAACAAGTCCAGGATCTCCAAAGACTTTTCTCCCCAATCGTAGACTGGGCGATGGTGTAGTTTTCAGTGGGCTGCATTGATCTTATGTTACTGTAGTATGTGTCCCCTTTGTCGTGGATCCTGTGCCTGTTGTTGCTAACAATTTTTGGAATTGTGGAAGATTCTTAAGTTGTGTCTTCATCTGGTGGCTTGCCTGTAGTGGAAGGAGTGTCAGAGCCTCATTATACAATTTTTATTCTGGGCAAATTGATGACACTTCAGTGGTGTCTGCCACTAATTTTTGGAGATGTTTGGACTCCAAGTTGGGTCTCTTACATGTTTGTTGCCTGAATTTGACAGGACTCTCAGAGCACCAGGCCTACACCTGTCACTCATCCACCTGTTACTGATCAATTGCATTGTAATTATACGATTATTACTCTGGGTAAGTTGGGCGGTTGGAGAATTTTGTTGCAGGGAAAATCAAGGGTAATTCTGGTGCCACCTCTGAGCCCTGTACTGTGTCATGTTAAGGTGGAGGAAGAGGAGGAGAGGCCACTTGATGCAGTTATTGCCATCTACTGGAGCACATGCCCTTTCTGGCCCTCATCTACAAGACGTACCACTGTGTGGCTGCAAAAGAAAGAGAGTTCAGTATACTGTCCAGTAACACAAGTTGTCAGTTGTCTTTGGATAGGACAAGGTTTGTTCAATAGAGCTTTCATCAACATTACCACCTACCCCACATAAACCTCAAACACCAAGCCTGTTCCCCCTTCCACTACAACCTTACTTTTTCCCGCTCATATTGGATGTACCCATCCTCTGTTTCACAACCCTAGGCCCAGACCTGTAAGTCACCTGTCACTAATTTAATAATCATTATTTATTGGCTGATATAGTGTGGCTAGACCACAGAATTAGCACAAAAGATTAATATGTTGAAATGTGGACTGGTGCCTGCATCAGAGTATTATCCCAAATGATTTTGATTAGTAAATGTGACCTCTGGAGTCGTGACTGCAACACAGTATTAGCCCAAATGATTTTGAGTAGAAAATGTGGACTACTGCATGCACCACACTATTAGCACAAACTAGTTTGATGCTGAAAGGCAATTCCACACAGTACAGGATCGTATTTAACTATATGATAAGTTATCTTGCAGGAGCGGGCTCTCTGTGCTGTTGCACTGAGAAAATAGCAGCAAAGCATGTCTGCTTTTTAAATGGAGAGGCATATGTGGCTTCACCAATGACAGAAGCCCTTGTGTCATGACGTTGTTGTTGGTTTCTGCGCCTTGATTGGCTGCCAGAATACGCACATTAAGCCAGAGGCGTATCTAGGCTTTCTGGCACCTGGGGCAAGAATTTGGCTCGGCGCCCCCCCCCCCCAAGTACATATGCGACTTGCACACTTAGCCATGTACCCACGAGCTGCTCCTCCTAATGCTCTCAATGTTCAGTAAAAAACTGAGAGAAGCAGGAAGAGAAGCTCGTTGTCAAGTATGAAAATCGCACATGAGTGAAGTGTCCATGTGATGACTACTGGAACCTACAGAGCTGAATCCTGACATTGCAGCTTCTGAATTCTCACAACGAATGCACTGCACACTTTTAGGATTCTCCCTGGCTGATGTACAGTCATGTCAGCACAGGTATATGATTTATATACTTCTGGCCACATTCCGACTAGACGTGCCCGGCCTCGCTCCGTTCACTTTCATTGAGTGAGGCCACACATGTCTAGTCAGCATGTGACCACATGTATGTAAATCACCGGCACGAGAGAATCCTGACAGCATTCAGTGAGCACTGTGAGAATTCAGACGTCTGCAGTCACATAGAATGTCTGCAGACTCAGCACAAACCTGGACAACCCCTTTAATGTTCCTAACAAATAAAAACATGAGAATTAGTCAGTATCACAAATAACATTTACATCCAGGTACCTTATAGATGACGTCGTCTCTGCAGTCAGTCTCCTTTTCTTCTAGACCCCATGATGAGTTTTCTCATCCACAGCCGTCTCTGTAGACTTCCATCTTCTCCGGTCTTCTGCAGCAAATCTCCACACGACGCCCTTAAAGATAGAAGTGTCATTATAATGCTCATAAATACAAATATCTGCAATATACTGTCGCCTCACACTATTCCCCTCCCTCCTCATACTGTCTCCTCTAACATCCCCCCTGTTCACCATACTGTCTCCTCATATATTTACCCCCTCACTCTCTATACTGTCTGCTCACACATATCACCGACTCCCCATACTGTGTCCACTCACATTAACCCGTTCGCTCCCCATACTGTCTGCACCAATCCCCCATACTGTTTCCTCATACATACTCTTTATTTTGTGTCCTCAAATCTCCCCACACATTAAATCCCCCCATCCCCAATCCCCCACATACATTAAGTACCCCCATCCCCATTCCAAATCCCCCCACACATTAACCCAATCCCCACTCATTAACCCCCATCAGCACTCCAAATACCCCCACACATTAACCCCAACCCAACTCATTAACGCCCCCATACATTAACCCCATCCCCATTCATTAACCCCCGCACACATTAACCCAATCCCCACTCATTAACCCCATCACCACTCCAAATCCCCCCACACATTAAATAACCATCAGCACTCCAAATACCCCCACACATTAACCCCCATCCCCATTCATTAACCCCCACACACATTAACCCCCATCCCCACTCATTAACGCCCCCACACATTAATCCCCATCCCCATTCATTAACCCCCGCACACATTAACCCAATCCCCACTCATTAACCCCCGCACACATTAACCCAATCCCCACTCAATAACCCCCATCACATTAAATAACCCCCATCTCCACTCCAAATCCCCCCACACATTAACCCCATGGCATCCCCACTCATTAACCCCCATCCCCACTCTAAATACCCCCACACATTAACCCCATGGCATCCCCACTCATTAACCCCCATCCCCACTCTAAATCCCCCCACACATTAACCGCCATCCCCTCTACAAATCCCCCCCATCTCCACTCATTAACTCCCCCTCATCTCCCATCTTCGGTGGTTCTTCAGCTCCACAGTGGAGCACACTTACCACCAGCGTTTGCCGGGGAGTGACGTCAGCAGCGTGATCACATGACATGTCACGCTGCTGACGTCGCTCTGGCCCGGCGGTCAGAGCTTCAATTGTACTGGCGTCTGTATAGACGCCAGTACAATTGCTCCCTGGGAGCCGGCACGGCCTCCTTCTCTGCGCCGGCTGTCAGCTTGACAGCTGACACAGAGAACCGCCGACTCTCAGGCCGGGGGGGTGGCAGAACGCAGCCGCCGGGGGGGAGACACTGCGGGCCGCTGCATTAGGCGGCCCGACTGCGCCCCCCTGCTGGCTGCGCCCGGGGCATCTGCCCCGGCTGCCCCCCCTAGATACGCCCCTGCATTAAGCTCATTAAAAAAACATACAGACCGCAGCTAATCTGACCTTTCCCCACTCTTCACCCCTTCCCCTCATCGAACACTAACCCCCCCAACCTAACCAAAGTTGTAATGTCACGACTCGTCTGTCAGGTCATTCAGGTCAATGAGCTCCTGCCCTGTCCCTAATACTAGGGGTGCCCTACCTCGCCCTCTTCCCCTGGGATATTTCTGAAGGTGAAGATACTGGGGCAGCCACCCTTGCCTTATCTCCTGAGTTAGCCCTCCATCTGTTCTTTTCACCCACTCAGGGAAGAGGGGCGATACTGTGCACAATGTGGTACTAGCAGGTACGCAGGATGCAGTGACGAGACGCAAGACGGTCTTGTGTTTTTGGTAACAACTTTTATAGGTAACTATCCACAGGGATAGTCTAAGCAACTGAACAAGATAACAGGAATTGTCCTCGCAGGGACTCAATTCAAGCTAACACGGAAATATAAGAACACGACTAAATCGGACAAAGCCGGTCACTATAGGGCCGCGGTATGGCCAACTATGGGTCCTTATCTGTATAGTGTCACTCAACCGGCTCGACTTCCCTCGGCGTCCCAGACGTTGGTTCTCCGGCGTAGTAGCCGCTGGGCCCAGCCGCTGAAGATCTGTCGCAGTCTTCGAGCGTTCCGACGTTCTGGTTAATCAGGGGCACGACAGGCCCCGGAAGAGTCCTTGGACAGGTTGGCCGCAGCCCCAGGATCGAGGCAAACAGCGGCGATGAGGGGTGGCGGCTGGCAGGCCACCTGCGCAGCTAGCAACTGCAACGGAGGACCTGCGGCGAGCAACGGCACGGCCCTTGCCGCAGACTGGAGCGGGACAGTGGTGGCCGCCGATGGCACTGAACTAGCCGCGGGCACGGGTAGAAGCGGGGCGGCGAGGGACAGGCCGCAGCCATGGGCTGACGTGAGGCGGCAACGGCCGCTGGGACCCGCGGGCAGGCCGCAGCCACAGGCTGGAGCGATGCGGCAGCGGCTGCTGGTGACCGCGGGCAGGCCGCAGCTGTGGGCAGGAGCGAGGTGGTAACGGCCGCGAGTGACCGCGAGCAGGAGCGAGGCGGCAACGGCCGCGAGTGACCACGGGCAGGAGCAAGGCGGCAACGGCCACGAGTGACCGCGGGCAGGCGCCGCAGGCAGGAGCGAGGCGGCAACGGCCGCGAGTGACCGCGGGCAGGCCGCACCTGCGGGCTGGAGGGAGGCGGCAGCGGTTCTCGGACGGTCGTCTCGGCGCCGTCCCACTGATGTCCAGGGGGAGTGTCCCTCCTGTCTCTGGCCTCCTTCCTGGCTCCGATGAGTCGCTCTGGCTCTCAGTCGCTCCCACGGTCTCCTGCTCCTTCTGTTCCGTTCTGCTGACTCACTGTGACTCTCATTCCCTGCCCCTTTTATACCGGCTCCTCCCCCAGCCCATCTGTCAGTCTTACCAGTCCGTCCCTGATCTCTATCCCCCGGAAACAGTACACCAACCCGACAAACAAGGCTACACAAGCAAGGTTAAACTAAAAACACCATGCATGCAAATATTCACTCACATATAACAGAATAATGCACCGGGGAGTGGAGGATGGGGGAAAAAAACAAAGTAGAGGAGGGAAGGGAATTACCACACTTACAAGCAACGCAACAGTCACAGAAAACTCCTCCAAAACTCCTCACGTGAACACCTCTCCTCCTTAGCCATGAAAAAAATGCTACCTCTGACGGGGTGGGAATGGCTAACTGAGCACAGCTGAGAGCTCAGTTTCCAACAAGGTCGATTAACCCCTGTTCTGCCAAAAGAAATAAACACCATTAAAGAGAAGTGCTTTTCAGCGCAGGAGTAGGAGCAATCAGACGCTGCAGTCTTCTGGCTACTTTCTGTTGGGGAAACCACGTGACACCTAACAAAACATTATTGGAAACATGATCATTTACCGAAATGTGCGCAAACTTTGCTCTGGAACACTAATCCGAATGTGCTACGTTTGTGTCGAATTTGAGATTGGCGAACGTTTTCCGACAAGTTTGCACATCTCTACTCCCCGTCTCGTATACTGCATATTGATGCCTTCCTGGACAATCCTTTTTCTTTTTTTTTCATGGTATTTACGAGTCCAAAATGAGTCCTGTGACCTCACTAAAGGCATCGTTTCTGGTCCTGAGATGTAATTTTTTTGGTGTCTTTATCTGCTGTTTTCAGGTCACTTTTTGTAACTGTTTTGCAGCTTTAGAAACCTGAAGGGGTTATTAGAAGTTGAAAAACTGAAAGTATCAACAGTGAGTTGTTTTTCACTTTTTCGGATTGGTTACAAGACATGTGCACCTGAAAAGACGCAGTGTGCACATGTCCTTACACTATAAAAGCATCACTGCTCCTGTGTCTTGTTTCCCATGGTATTTTGTATGATTCTTCATCAGCTGATCTTCCTTCCATTTAGGATCCTGGCAGATACAATCATTTAAAGTAAATTTTCTAGAAGTTATAAACTTTAACGGATGGCTACGGACAAGATGGTGGAGAGGATATTACACCTCACCCTAGAGATCCTCTTCCGGCTTACTGGAGAGGTGAGAGATTCTGATGGCGTCACATTACATCATTCTTATCTATGGGAATAACAGATGGACAGAACTGGAGAGGTGAGGACTCTGGAAATGTCTGTAGTGAGATTTATTAATGTGTCTCTCCATAACCAGGATTACATAGTAGTGAAGACCACCTCTATTGATCGCTGTCAGGACCCTGTGTCTGAGGGATGTGGAAGACCCCTGAGCCCAATCACGGGACTTCCACCTCACCCCCTGATCCATGAGGACATCAATCACCAGGAGATCCTAGAACTCACCTGTAAGATGATTGAGCTGCTGACTGGAGAGGTGACACTGCTGGGAATGCTGGGACATTATACAGTAATGCTATGAAAGGATCGGGGGGATGACGGTATCATTGTATGTGTCAGGTTCCTATAAGGTGTCAGGATGTCGCCATCTATTTCTCCATGGAGGAGTGGGAGTATTTAGAAGGACACAAAGATGTGTACAAGGACGTCATGATGGAGGCTCCCCAGCCCCTCACATCACCAGGTAATAGTCAGGACTAGATACACACGGCCTATAATTATCTGTATGTAAAGAATGAATTCAGTCCCTGTATGTGTTTCCTCCAGATCTATCCAGTAAGAGGACAACACCAGAGAGATGTCCCCATCCTCTTCTTCCACAGGATTGTAAAGAAGAAGATCCCAATGTTCCTCAGGATCATCAGGTAGATGGAGAGAAGGTGTCATGAGATCTCCCCTATGATGTGTGGACGGCTGTGAAGGTCTTGGGCTCAGTCTTGTTTTATCCACCAGTATTATGTGTTTTATACTTGTGTAATGAGAGCGGTGGAGATGGCAGGATTAGAGCTGATCATAGATGGGACTTCTCCATCTGTCTGTGACTTTTACAATATTTGTTTCAGGGTGAAGATCTGACCCATATTAATACTACAGAGACATATGTGAGGGGTGATGAGCGGTGTAAAGAGGAGATTCCTACATATGACTACCCAGGTGAGTAGTGACCACTAAATGCAGAGAAGTCACAGGTTCTACTGTAATTACACACGTGGTCAAAATTGTTGGTACCCCTCATTTAATGGCAGAAAACCCTGCAATGGTCACAGAAATAACTTGAATCTGACAAAAGTAATAATAAATAAAAAATCTATGACAGTGAACAAATGAAACTCAGGCACTGCTTTTATAAAAAAATAAAACTCATGAAATAGGCCTGGACAGAAATGATGGGACCCCTGAAAATAATGTGACAAAAGGGACATGTTACATCGCGGTGTGTCCACTAATTAGCATCACAGGTGTCTACAATCTTGGAATCAGTGAGTGTCCTGTATAGAGGCTACAGATACTCACTGTGCTGTGTGGTGACATGGTGTGTATCACACTCAACATGGACCAGAGGAAGTGAAGGAAAGAGTTGTCTCAGGAGATTAGAAAGAAAATTCTAGACAAACATGGTAAAGGTAAAGGCTATAATTGCATCTCCAAGCAGCTTGATGTTTCTGTGACTTCAGTTGCACATGTTCAGAAATGTAATCTCCATAGGACTATAGCCAACCTCCCTGGACGTGGCCACAGGAGGAAAATTGATGACAAATCAAAGAGACGGATAATACGAAGGGTAACAAAAGAGCCCAGAAACATTTCTAAAGAGATTAAGGCTATGTGCACACTTGCAGATTTTCACGGAATTTTGCAATTACCTGCCGTGGGAAATCCACATGCGGAATTACTGCGAAAAACTAGCGTCTTGTAAGCGTAATTAGCTTGCAGAATGCTAGCGTTTTCCAAGCGATCTGTAGCATCGCTTGGAAAACTGATTGACAGGTTGGTCACACTCATCAAACATAGTGTTTGACAAGTGTGAGCAACTTTTTACTACTGAGGCTGCCTATGCAGCGTCAGTAGTAAAAGATATAATGTTCAAAATAATAATAAAAAAAAATCGTGATATTCTCACCTTCCGGCATCCCTGCAGCATTCCCGATGCTCGTGATGCTCCTGGCGAGTCCCGTTCCCGGCGATGCCTTGCGACAATGACCCCAGATGACGTAGCATCACGCGAGACCGCTACGTCATCACAGGTCATTGTCACAAGGCATCACTGGGACCAGAAGATGCTGGGAGCGTCGCTGACAGGCGGGAATGCTGCGGGGGACGCCGGAAGGTGAGAATGACGATTTTTTATTTTAATTCTTTTTTTTTTTTTTTTTAACAGGGCTATGGTACCCAGGGCCTGGAGGAGAGTCTCCTCTCCTCCAGACCCTGGGTACCATCCGCACATTTTCCGCTTACTTTACGCATGGTGGGCTTAGCCACATGCGGAAAGTAAGCAGAACAATGCATTCCTATGTGTGCGGAATCCCCGTGATTCTGCAAAAAGAATGAGCATGCTGCGTATTTTTCCGAAATGCGATTCCGCCGCGGAATAATACGCACTATTAGCACAGCATGTGTGGAATGCCATTGAATACAATGGGGTTTTTTAGCGTTTACGCAGCGAAAAAACGCTAAAAATCCACAACGTGCGAACACGGCCTAAAAGTGAACTTCAAGCTCAAGGAACATCCATGTCAGATCGCACCATCCGTCATTATATGAGCTAAAGTGGACTTCATGGAAGACGACCAAGGAGGACATCATTGTTGATAAAAAAAAAATCATAAATGCCAGACAGGACTTTGCCAAACTACATGTTGACAAGCCACAAAGCTTCTGGGAGAATGTCCTATGGACAGATGAGTAAAAATGGAACTTTTTGGCAAGGCACATCAGCTCTATGTTCACAGACAGAAAAATGAAGCATAGCAAGAAAAGAACACTGTCCCTACTGTGAAACATGGTGGAGGCTCTGTTATGTTCTGGGGCTGCTTTGCTGCATCTGACACAGGGTGTCTTGAATCTGTGCAGGGTACAATGAAATTGCAAGCCTATCAAAGGATTCTAGAAAGAAATGTGCTGCCCAGGGTCAGAAAGCTTGGTCTCAGTTGCAGGTCATGGGTCTTGCAACAGGATAATGACCCAAAACACACAGCTAAAAACACCCAAGAATGGCTAAGAGGAAAACATTGGACTATTCTGAAGTGGCCTCCTATGAGCTCTGACCTAAATCCTATTGAGCATCTTTGGAAAGAGCTGAAACATGTCATCTGGAAAAGGCAACCTTCAAACACGAAACAACTGGAGCAGTTTGCTCTTGAGGAGTGGGCAAAAATGCCTGACGAGAGGAGCAGATGTCTCATTGACAGTTATAGGAATCGTTTAATTGCAGTGATTGCCTCAAAAGGTTGTGCTACAAAATATGAAGTTAAGGGTACCATCATTTATATCCAGGCCTATTTCATTAGTTTTAGTTTATTAAATTCTGTGGACACATCGTTGAAAAGCAATGTCTGACTTTCATTTGTTCGTTTTCATAGATTTTTTATTTATTTCTTTTGTCAGATTCAAGTTATTTCTGTGACCATTGTGTTTTTTTTGTCATTAAATAAGAGGTACCAACAATTTTGACCACGTCTGTATATGTTGAGTTTCTAGCGGCCGTACCGGTCCTGGAAGGACAGTCAAGTGAGAAGCCAAACCGTTTTGAGGTCAACAAAAAAATATGTAGGCAGATCAGGAAAGGATTTAGAAGTCGGGTCCGGTAATAATCTACTCAAAACCGGGTAACAACTTGGCTCTGGTAATAACAGATTGGCTAATTTGACTCTTACACAATGAACTAAGTGACCCTGTGAATTTAGTGCAGCATCTCCACCAGCGCAGCCATGGACTGTATTGGGAAGGCTGGTTAGAAAAGTGACAGTGCAGGAGCATGCCAGTACAAGACCATTACAGAGTAGTCATGGTGAGACGTGACATGGCAGCATATGAAGTTCTTCTATGTACAAAGGTGTTTCTCTATACCTTCTGTACACAACTGATTATTGATACCCTACTTTACGTGATGTGTTTGTTGGATGAGATCACTTGGGAAGAATAAACATCTTGATGCAGAAATGAGCAAACTTTTTTGAAATGACCATACTGCTAAGAATAAAGATCATTTTCTCCCCTCTGCATTCGGCTGCGTGCGGGCACCAGGCAGCATAATAACACTGTTAGGCCTCTTTCACACATCAGGTTTTCGCCGTCAGGTGCGATCCGGCGCTTTTGACAAAAACCGGATCCGGCGAAATGCAATGCCGGATCCGGTTCCCCCCCATTGACTTGCATTTGCGCCGGATGGCCATGCGTTTCATCCGGTTTTCGCCTGATCCGACAATGTGTCGCAATCCGGCGTCTGGAAAAAATGGCTACTGTAACGTTTTTTGTCTCCGACGAAAAACCCGAACACGCCGGATCCGGCGCGTCCGGCTTTTTCACACAATGAAAGCCTATGAGCGCCGCAATCCGCCAGATCCGTTTTTTTTGGTCTGAGCATGCCCAGTAGCTCTGCCCACAAGACACATATATAAAAGCAAGACAGTGGGACCCTCAGCCACACCCAACATGCCACCCAAGACAGCAACCAGGCGCAGGAGAAGGCAGGAGACCACTGCAGCACCATCAGCACCACCACCACCCCAAATGGAGCAGCATGCTGAACAACAGGAGGGGAGTCCAGCAGCAGATGAGAGATGGTAATTATCAAATCCCCCATTCCTCCAAACTAGGGCCATGGAATATCAAGATATTCATTGCCCCATTGTTGCTCTTTATTCAACAGCCGCCCAAGAGATGCAGCAGCAGCAACAGTGGCAGCACTGGCAGCACTGGCAGCAGCAGTAACACCACCCACAGGCATGGAGTCTGGCCAGCAGGAAGACAGCACATCTTCTTCTGGGAGCCCTCCCTCGCATCGTCAGCGTTTGACGGTAAGTTTTTATTTCCAAAATCCATCATCTCTGTAATATATGTCTATTCATTGCCTTTTATTTCAAAACAGGAATCACAAGATGAAGAGGAGCTCCCAGAAGAAGAAGGAAGGGGTGGACAGACACCTGGAGTGGGCTCACAATTGGTACGTTTTTTGCATCAAACGCAGAAACACAACATCACACTACACACAACACATAGAAAACAATGTTCTGCAGACCACACACAGCAAACAAATGCCTACATCCAAAGACATAACATTTTTTGTTTTCTTCTCTAGTCTTCCCAATCTGGTGCTTGGCAAAGAGGTCCTCGCAGTGCCTCCCAGGGTCGTCGGCGACAGCAACGCGGCGGTCACCAGTGTGTAAGTATAAATATTTTTGTTTTGTTTTTTTTGCACTTTTTATTTCATTTCTTTTGTGGAGGCTAATTATGTTATTTTTGTCTTTTTCTTTAACAGCCTTCACAGCGTGCTCCCGACTCTGACGGTGAGGATGGAGGGATTGATGTGGACCGCCTCATCGATCTCGTCAGAGAAAGGGAGCCGCTCTGGAATATGGCTGACCGCCGCCACGCTGACCTGATCGTTACCCGACGACTCTGGGAGGAAATCTGTTCGCTCCTTGTGGGCCGCTGGGAGGACCTCGAAGCTCGGGCCCAGATTAAAGAGCGTAAGTATATACAGTACCGGTTGCTTGATGTAAACCAGTGTTTCCCGAACTCCAGTCCTCGTGGTCCCCACGGATCATGTGTTCAGGATTTCCATTTACTATAGAAATCCTGAAAACATGACCCCTGGGGACCATGAGGACTGGAGTTTGGGAAACACTGATGTTGTATACTAACCACTCCTTTCTCGTTTCAGGGGAGAGAATTGTGAATCGGTGGCGGTCTGTGAGGGATTGTTTCAAGAAGGAGTTCAATAAAGAGATGCGGGCCCCGAGTGGATCTGGAGGACGCAGGAGCAAGTACAAGTACGCCAAAGCCCTGTCGTTCCTCCGGGATACAATGGTCACCAGAAGTTAAATATTACACAGCACATGTGAAAAAAAATGTTTAGATGTAACTTTTTTTTTTCAGCCAGGGCCATACCATGTCACTATTTTAATTGTTTTTTTTTCTCTTTATTCCACAGCACGGTGAGCAGCACTCGGGAGCCTGCACGATTGGACCCTTCTGAGGCGATCCCTGAGGAGACCGGCACCGAGGGACACTTCGACCGCCCCGGTACATCTGCACCTTCCCAGCCTTCCCACACATTCGACCCATATGTCCCATCCACCAGCACAGGAGCATCGTGGCCGCCTACATTACATGAAGCTGCTGGTGAGGAGATCGCTTTCCCTTTACCCCACCCTTCTGCCCCTGCCACCTCTATTACACCTGCGGGTACTGGGTGGCAGCGGCAGAGGGGTCAGGAAAAGACTTATGCGCCAGAGTTCTTGCATCTGAATGCATCTTTCAAGAACTGTCTAAAAGTCTTGTCAGAGCAAATCTCCGCAGGCTTTCAGCAGATCAACTCCAGCATTCTGGAGGTGAAGACACTTCTGCAAACCATGCATTCAGAAGCAAGATCTTCTCCAAACCACACCTTTTTCAGGTCTGTTGTGGAGCGCATGGAAACGCTCTCTCCTACCCAGCAGATGCATGTAATGCATTCATGCCACGGTGCTCTCCAGCACGTTACCTCCCAACCTCCTCCTCCCACCACAGTAGTTCCTCCACCTGCACCCCCTCCAGCCACTTTCCATCCTCCCCCTCCTATTACATACCATCCACCTCCCCAGCACCAGCCACCTCCCCAGTACCAGCAACCTCCCCAGTACCAGCAACCTCCCCAGTACCAGCAACCTCCCCAGTACCAGCAACCTCCTCAGTACCAGCAACCTCCCCAGTACCAGCAACCTCCCCAGTACCAGACATCTCCCCACTTCCAGCAACCTGCCCCGTACCAAACTCCTTCCCCGTACCAAACTCCTTCCCCCTACCAAACTCCTTCCCCATACAACTTGCCATCAACATCATCTGCTCCTACAGTCCCTGCCCAACCCTCCACTCCACCGCCCACCACCTCTTCTGCCTCCCACATGTCCACCCATTCTGTAGCTTTTTCCACACCTTCACCTCTAACTGTTCCTTCCCCACCACGATCCCAATCCTCTCTCCACACTCCCAGTGTCGAAGTGTCCCGCAGCCCCTCCAGCAGTATTTCCACCCCACACTACACAGATTTATAATGTGTTTTTTAATAAAAATGCCTATTGTTTTTAAAACCTTTATTAAAAAAGTTTTTTGCACATTAAAAACATTTTACAAAAAAAAAATATTTTAAATAAAAGTTAAATTATCGTTTCTCAATGGTTGTCTGTCATTTCTTTCTGCGGCGAACTATGTTTAAAAAAAAGGTTAAATACAGGGTATTTCAAAGGTAAAAAGGTATTCAAAACCAGGTATATAACTGTGGGTAAATTTTAGCTTTTTGCCACAGTAGTGTTCCTGGTTGTGTTTGAAGCAAAGTATTTCACCTAAAAAGTTGTGTTTATTGTTGGTGATTTCCTAACAATGTACACAACTTTTGTTAAAAGGTGAAATACTTTGCATAAAACACAACCAGGTACACACCTGTGGCCTAAAGCTAAAAATAGAGACCATGACAAGATAGCCAACTTTGGTTGGCAAAGGTATATACTGTTGGTCCAGAAGGTACACAAGTTTGGTTAGGGCACAAATCTTTCACACTCTGTCATCCTGCCAGTGTACTCTGCCTTGAGGTGACATAAAGTATAGTGCAAAATTGTCCCTCATTACTGAAACCGTCACAGAACTTCTAGTGGTAATGTCATGGTAATCTTGCAAGGTGGTTTCTTCAGAGGTGTCCTCAATGGAAATGGGTTCCTTGCAGATAACAAAATTGTGTAGTACCACGCAAGCTTTGATCACCTCGTCCACAGTTTCTGTCTTGAGGTTGATCGCAGTCAATAGGACCCGCCATTTAGCTGTCAGAATACCAAAGGTACATTCAACCATTCTTCTTGCTCTTGTGAGGCGGTAATTAAAAATGCGTTTTGTTCTTGTCAATCCTCTGCTAGAGTACGGTTTCAAAAGGTGTTCTGACAGCTGGAAGGCTTCATCCCATACACAGACAAATGGCATAGGTGGACCAGATGTTTGCGGCAGCGGTCTAGGTGGTGGGAACTGGAAGGTGTTTCCATACAGTTTACGCCCCATGGCAGACAGTTTGAAAACTTGAAAGTCATTGGAGCGGCCATGGGCCCCAATATCAACAGCAATAAATTTGTATTCCGCGTCAGCGATTGCCATAAGGAAAATGGAAAAATATTTCTTGTAATTGAAATATTCCGATCCCGATCCGGCTGGCTTTACAATGCGGATATGTTTCCCGTCCACAGCGCCCAAGCAGTTCGGAAACTGACATATCTGTTGAAACTTTTCAGAAATTTCAATCCACCTCTCTGTTGTGGGCTCTGGTAAAAACTCTTCAGCTAAGGAGTCCCACAGTGCACGGCATGTGTACTTCACAATTCCAGATATGGTGGAAATCCCGAGTCTGTACTGGAAATGCAGTGACGAAAGGGATTCTCCAGTTGCAAGAAATCTGTGGGGAATTAAAAAACAATCAATTAGTTTTAAATCACAGCATTACATACCAAAACTCAGCTATAACACTTGGAGATACAAGCTAACACCAACAAGATTGCAGTGAAAGTGTGCTCTGATGCGATCATATCCAATAAATGTGGCTTACCTTAAAGTCACCATCAGACGCTCTGCGGGTGAAACAGAGAAGCGGCAATAGGTGTCCGCTTTTCTTATGAGGTGTGCAATGCGCTCCACCAAGTAATCAAAATTCTCCATTTTCATCCGAACATATCCAAAAAATTTATCCGGGTTTCGTCGAAGGTCCATGCAGAGTGTAGAATAGACCCCACGCGTCATTCTCTTGGCTGTGATGGGGTGGATCCACAAACGTCGTCTACGATGCCTGATGCGCTGCTGTCTCGCTCTCTCCTTCTCCAGAACAATCACCCTCAAACGATTCGCCTCCGCTATAAAATCCGCCAAATTCTTCAAAATATTTCCAATCACAACATCCATCTTCGCCAGTAACTTGCTCTTCTCTCCAACCTGCACTTTCTCCTCTACAACCTGTCAAAGAAGGGCTGTAGGAACACGCTATATATAATTTTCCAGTAGCCAATCCCGTTCGGAAGGCCACAAGGGTCAATTTTAAAAACCGGATCCGGCGTAATCCGTCAAAAAACGGAACAAAAACCGGATGAACCGGATGAGACGGATCCGGTTTTGTCTGTGAAGAACAAGACGGATCCGGCAGAAAAACGGATCCGTCACATCCGGTTTTACGAAATATTTGCCGGATCCGGCGCTCCGGCACGACGCCGGATCGCGCCTGACGCCGAAAACCTGATGTGTGAAAGTAGCCTTAACCTGCAGTTTGACCGCATATCTGCAGGTTAGCAACGTTATTTCTGGTGATGGGTTCCCTTTAACCCCTTCGCAACATGCACCGTACTAGTACGGCACATGTCGTGTCTCCCCCTTTGATTTGGGCTCACCGCCAACGCCCACATCTTTTCCTGTTTTGAACAGCTGACATGTGCCCGGAACAGCTGCGGGTGACAGCGGCATTTAACACGCGCTTCCGGCCATTGTTGAGCCCCGTCACGGGATCTTGGGTCACTGATGGGTTGGAATGACATCTAGTGGTCTCCAGGAGACCTCTATGGTTGTCACTGCCGGCTTTCTGTGAGTGCCGTCCAGTGGTCGGAGCTCATAGCAAGTGAGGTATTCTGCTACATACAGACGATCTGATCATCGCCTGTATGTAGCTGAGCCGATCGGGTTATGGCAGCTTCTAGTCTCCCATGGATACAATTGAAGCATGCTCAAAGTAAAAAAAAATATTTTTTTTTAAAAATATATAAAAAAAAAACCAAACATAAGTTTAAATCACCACCCTTTTGCCCCATTCAAAATAAAACAATAAAAAATATCAAACATACACATATTTGGCATTCAGAATCACCTGATCGATCAATAAAAAACAAAAAAAAAAGGAATAACCTGATGGCTAAATGGCGTAGCGAGAAAAAAAAGTCAAAATGCCAGAATTACGTTTCTTTGGTTGCCATGACATAGCATTAAAATGCAATAACGGGCGATCAAAAGATGGTATCAATAAAAACATCAGCTCGGCAGGCAAAAAATAAGCCCTCACCCAACCTGAGATCACGAAAAATGGAGACGCTACCGATCTCAGAAAATGGTGCAATTTTTTTTTTTTTAACAAGCTTTGGATTTTTTTCACTTCTTAAATAAAAAAAGAACCTAGACGTGTTTGGTGTCTATGAACTCGTCATGACCTGGAGAATCATAATGGCAAGTCAGTTTTAGCTTTAGGTCAACATGGTAAAAAAAAAATCCAAAAACCCGTTGTGGAATTGCACTTTTTTTGCAATTTCATCGCACTTGGAATTTTTTTTCAATTTTTGAGTGCACGATATGGTTAAACCAATGGTGTTGTTCATAAAACAAGCCCTAACATGGCCATATTGATGGAAAAATAAAAAAGTTATGGCTCTGGGAAGAAGGTGAGTGAAAATCATGAACGCAAAAACGAAAAAGGGCAAGGTCTTGAAGGGGTTAATATGGCATAAAAATGTACTAATAAAATTACTCACAATTTGGGCATAGAACTGGTTCAGTAGCTAGTCCTGGTATATGCTCCACCATCCTGCATGTGCTGCTGTTGTTCTATACATACATACAAAGATTCACAATAAACCTTTCCCCCGCTCCCCTGCTATGCACTGTCTGCGTTAAATATTCTAATAAAATGGCACCGGAGTCAGCGCATGGTCATGGTCATTTTATTTAAGACACTGTGTGTGAATTTGTCTTCCAATAAAATAGCGCCTGAGATCGCGCCATGTACAGGGGCTGACTCCGGCCCAACACTCCTCTTCCATCCTCGCCGAAGCTCGTGGTAAGTCCTCACATATTCAGTCAGCACCTACGCATACCGCAATCTCCAGCTCCACACTCCTCCTCCATCCTCGTCATCATAGTCACCTCTATTAACACTGGATGCATCCTTCTGACTCTGGCCACGCTGCGCAGTCTATACCGGCTTCAGACAGAAGGATGCATCCAATGCTACAAATACCGTCATGGCCGAAAGCAAATTTTGGCATAGTGCCAACAATTTTGTCTGGCCCGGAGATATGTGTCTGTGTTTCATACATGTGGCAACCACGTGCCCACATCATTATCACATACCGGCGCCTGGGAACTAGCAGTACTGTTTGTGCTGATCCTTGATACCGGGTGTTGAAGACAGCTCCTATCATTGTCCTCTGCTCAGACCCCACTGTCTACATAGCGTAAAATTAAGACTAAAATAAAAAATCACATTAAGGGTTCATACTCATCTGCGAGGAAAATGGGCAAATGCAATCCAATAAATCAAACCTCACTCTGCTCAATGTTATTCTATGAGCATTCTGCAACTTTACTTGTACTCATCAATGGCTGCGAGAAAAAAATCGCACGGCACTCGGACCATGCGAGTGTCGTCCGTTTTTTGTTTTTTTTACATACCCATGTCCTTTTAAAAGCCGGCCATTCATCTGTTGCATACAGTAAAATCACAGCGTGACCCAACAGAATAGAATAGATAAATATAAAGATGTCAGTCACATATAGAATTAGTACAGTGTGTGTGTGCAGCTTGCTCTACATGTATTTTATTACTTACTAAATTATTTTATGAAAAAAATGGAGTGGGGACCACCGACAATTCATTAACCAGCAGAGAGAAAGTGGACAGCTGGGGGCAGATGTTTATACCCTAGGAAGGGGGTAATACACATGGAACTTCCCAGGATATTAATGTCAGTTCATAGCTGTATACTTGGCCTTTACTGGTTGTTAAATTATGAGTGCCCTCCTTCACCGCTGTATACTAAGCCTTTCTTGGTTACTAAAATGAGGGCCCCCTCAAAAAAATTGACGTAAAGTCCCCCAATAATTAATAACCAGCAAAGGCTTGGCAGACAGCTGTGGGCTGATATTAATAGCCTACAAAGGACCTATGGACATTGACCCCATTCCAGACTAAAAACATCAGCTCTCAGCCTCCCCAGAAATGGAGCATATATAAGATACACCAATTCTGGCACTTGGCCTCGCTCTTCCCACTTGCCCTGGTGCTGTTGCAAGTGGGGTGATGGGTGGGACTGATGTCACCTTTGTATTGTCAGTTGACATCAAGCTCAGAGATTAGTAATGGAGAGGCGTCAATAAGACGCACCATTACTAACCCCATAGTCAAATTGAATAAAACACACACCAAGAATAAAGTCTTTGAAAGAATGACAGTGACTCCTTTTAATGAATCTACAATAAATCATACTTGCATCATCGCCCAGTCCACTGAAGGCAATGCCTCCTGTAACAGAATTAAACTAATAAACAACAATATTCCTCACCTGTCCACCGAGAAAATAGTAATCCATTTGTCCCATGACGGGTCTAGCTCTGCCCCATCTACACGGCAGGCTGCCATCGAGCAGAGACACTGAGCTGTCTGTGCTTGCTCAGCTCAGTGTCTCACGGTGACCTCTCTTCACCTCACTGATGTTACCACGATTAAAAACACATGAGACATGCACAAGAATGAACAGGTCAGTAAGAAACTGTTCACACCACCTAAAGACTGAAACACAAACAAAAAACACAGTATGACAAACGTGCAAAAATAATCTGTTGTAAAAAATGTATAACAGTAGACAGCCAGTGCTAGTAAAAAATGATAACAGGAACAGGGTAATTAGTTGATATGTGTTTTGCAAAAAATGTACACGAAGCCACTCCACCACGTCACCGTAACCCTTCTCGGAGCAGTCCTATCTAATGTATTTAAAACCTGATCATGTGAACAACACCTTCATGAGCAGGATTCAGAAAGGCGCTGCACGGTATGGGCACGCTGGGCAAAATGGCTCTTGTGCATGTCCCACGAGAGAGGCGGGGATCTCCCAAGGCTTGCATAAGCAAGAAATTAGTGGATTAAAAACACATGAGACATGCACAAGAATGAACAGGTCAGCAAGAAACTGGATATATAACAAAATATTGAGAAGAACTTTTGTTGTTGACCAAATACTTATTTTCCACCATAATTTGCAAAATAATTCTTGTCAAATCAGAAAAGGTGATTTTCTGGATTTGTTTTCTCATTTTGTCTCTCATAGCTGTGGTCTACCTATGATGTCCATTACAGGCCTCTCTCATCTTTTTAAGTGGGAGAACTTGCACAATTGGTGGCTGTCTAAATCCTTTTTCTCCACTGTATATACTGTATGTGTGTATTGAAGTATATTTTCTTGGAAAAATATGTGTAAATGACATAGTAATTCTCTTTGTCAAAGTTCATGTTAAAATCATAATGCAATGAAGAGTAAAACTACTGAGGCAAAACTAATAGGTCAAGCAAATTCCTATCCTCTCTTGCTGAGAACTTTATCTTCCAAAACGTAGGGGAGAAAACAAGGGGAACTGCTATCTTGGATCTAATCCTTAGTAACAGGGAGGAAATGATTGAGGAGGTAAGGGTAAGAGTGGCTGGGACCCTAGGAGGCAGCGACAATGCTATTTTAGTATTTTGGATAGCTAGAGGAGGAAGACCTGTGAAGACTCAGACGTCAAGGTTAGATTTCAGAAAGGCAGATTTTAAGGGACTCAGAAAGAGAATTGGAGGGATCCAATGGCTGCATATCCTTAAGGACACAAATATCCAGTAAGGATGGGAAATTTTGAAAAATGAGATTCTCAAAACACAATCATTAACAATTCCAAAAAGAGGAAAGAATAGGAAGCATTTAAGGAAACCAGGATGGATGAACACCGAACATAAACATGTGCTAAAAAGTAAGAAAGAAATGTTTACCAAATGGAAAGAGGGAGGCATATCTAAACAAGAATATATTGCTGTCTGCAGAACCTCCAGGGGACTCATCAGATTAGCTAAAGTTGACAATGAATTAAGGCTTGCAAGAGACGTCAAAAGCAATAAAAAAAGGATTTTGGGGATATGTCAAAAGAAAAGTCAAAGATGCTATAGGATTGTTACAAGCTGAAAATGATGTTAAGAAGGCCAAACTCTTTAAATTCCTATTTTGCATCGGTTTTCTCTCAGAAAGGAAATGTAACATCAACTGATCTTTACTGTCCTATTAAAGGAATAGAAGAATCCAGGCCCTCTGTAAACAGAAAGATAGTGAGGGAATACTTGGCCAACATAAATGAATACAAGTCTCCAGGTCCAGATGAATTACACTCTAAAGTACTGACGGAGATAGCAGAAGAAATTTTTTTAACCACTCTCCATAATCTTTGCTAATTCTTGGAGATCAGGAAAAGTCCCAGAAGACTGGAGAAGAGCAAATGTTGTTCCTATCTGCAAAAAGGGGAAGAAAGTGGACCCAGGGTACTATAGGCCGGTAAGTCTGACTTCTATTCCAGGAAAGATCTTTGAACAAATTATTAAGCAACATGTATTTATGTACCTGGATAAGAATGAAGTGATTAAACAGAGTCAGCATGGGTTTGTAACTAATAAGTCATGACAGACTAACTTAATTTCCTTCTATGGCAGAATCACTGACTGGGTGGATCAGGGAAATGCTGTAGATACAGTATATCTTGACTTCAGCAAAGCATTTGACAAAGTATGTCACACCATCCTTATTGAAAAAATGACTAAGTATGGAATTGACAAGGCAACCATTCAGTGGATTCATAACTGACTAAGTGATCAAATCCAAAGATTGGTTGTAAATGTGTTAGGGTCGGCGGAACGCACCAGATATAAATAATGGAAGGCGCGTTCGCCGCCCGGGGTCCACCGTGCGGTAGATGACAAGACCGCTGCTGGACAATGGCAGATACGCTAGAAGTGCGATACAGCGCTCGGGTTAACGTCACCCGAGAGCCTGAGAGCGGACTCTGTTTAGTCACAGAGACGCCAAAGTATGAACTAGACGTAAAGGCTGAACCTGTTAGCTGCACAGGTCAGCCGGCGTGTGGCGTCGCAGCCGCGAACACCAAAAGCTGCTACTACTGCAGCGCGGCCGTAACTGAAGCCGCTAAGCGACGATGCCGGAGGAGCCGGGCACCGACGGACGCTAGTGTAGGTGAGGAAGGCTCAGTGGCGTGTAGCCTGCCACAATCTGGAGCTGACTAACCCAACATACTGTCACCATTCGTAATATCCGAGGGAAGGGGTTTCATAATAAGTCAGACACCAGTCCATGCATCCATCACCATACACACACAGCATAATATGCTACACTAGCGCATGGCCGAGCCGCCATGCAGGCTTTTTATAGCCATGCGCTTCCGGGACCTTCCAGTACTATAGGAAGGACCAATCAGATCCGACATAGGACCTTCACATGTGACCCCTGCTCTCCACTGAGAGGACAAGTTGCGGGCATGCCCAGTCGCACGGCGCGAGGACTTAGCCTCTAGAGCAGTTCCCTGCAAAGCAGGTTGCGTTATCATTGCTGCACCAGAGGTGGCAACAACATCCAGGCTCACAGAACGAGTCTGCGGGGAATGCCTGGTTCGCCGAGATTGCTGAGCAGGAGTCCGAGCGGTCGGAGGAGAATGGGAGACCGCAGGATGTCTGGCTCTGGATTCCCGCTGTGCAGTGCCAGGAATCCGACGCCTAACATTACCCCCCCTCCTAGGGCCCCCCCCTCTCTGAGCCTCACTGCGCTCAAAGGCCGCGATCAGGAGCGGTGCGTGAATATTTTCCACCGGCTCCCAGGTCCGAGCCTCGGGCCCATGACCCTTCCAGTCCACCAAATAAAATTTTTTGCCACGGACAAACCTGCGCCCCACGATGGCGTTAACCTCAAACTCATCAGACGATAAGTCTGATGACCCGGCAGATGACTCAGAAAACCGGACCATGTGAACTGGTTTGAGGAGGGACACATGGAACACGTCCGAAATGGCCAAATGTGGAGGTAGAGCCAGGCGGTAGACCACCGAGCTAAGTCGCTCGAGGACCTTGAATGGTCCAATGTATCGCGGTGCGAACTTGGGAGACTCAACCCGCAGTTTAATGTTTCGGGTGGAGAGCCATACCATGTCGCCAGGGGAGAAGCTTGGCGCAGGCCGCCGATGCATGTCGGCGGACGCCCTCATCCTTTCTTTAGATGCCCGGATAGCATCCTGAGTGCGATCCCAAATGTCCCGGGCCTCCACTGCCCAGTCTGCCACCCTGGAGTCAGTGGAGGACACTGGCATCGGGACAGGGACACGTGGATGTTGGCCATAGTTTAGGAGAAAGGGCGTCTGACCAGTGGAATCAGCCACGGCATTGTTTAGGGCAAATTCTGCCCAAGGTAGCAAGGATGCCCAGTCATCCTGCCTGGCAGAGACAAAATGTCGTAAATAGGTGACCAAGGTCTGATTGGCTCTCTCGACCAAGCCATTCGTCTCGGGATGGTAAGCGGAGGATAGATTTAGCTCGATGCTGAGTAAACTGCAGAGCTCCCTCCAAAACCGAGACGCAAACTGGGGACCACGGTCACTCACGATTTTGTCCGGCATGCCATGTAGACGGAATACGTGTTTAATGAACAAGGTGGCCAGACCTCGAGCGGAAGGCAGGCGTGCGAGTGGCACCAGATGCACCATTTTGGAAAAATGGTCGGTGACCACCCAGATGACCGTACTGCCACCAGACTTGGGCAGGCCAACTATGAAGTCCATGCCAACCATCTCCCATGGTCTATCCGCCACTGGCAGGGGAAACAACAGCCCCGCCGGCCTCTGTCTAGAGGGTCTGTTCCGAGCACACGAAACACATGCCTGCACGTACTCCTTGACATCTCGAGCCATATGTGGCCACCAATATGACCTTGCCAGGAGTTCGGCGGTCCGTTTTTTACCAAAATGGCCACCCACTCTGGAGGCATGTGCCCAGGCGAGGACCTCCGGCCGTAGCTGAGGAGGCACCAAGGTCTTGCCCGGTGGTACCGACTCGAGCGCAACTGGAGCCACGGTCGTAAAACTCTCCGGCGGGAGAATTAACCGAGGCTCAGCTTCTCCCTCCTCCGCTGAGACCACTGAACGTGAGAGAGCATCCGCACGGACGTTCTTCTCTCCAGAGAGGTAGTGGAGGGTGAAGCGGAATCGTGAGAAGAAGAGCGACCACCTGGCCTGACGGGAATTCAGGCGTTGGGCCGTCTGTAGATAGACCAGGTTTTTATGGTCCGTATATACCAGAAAGGGAAACCGGGCTCCCTCCAGGAGATGTCTCCATTCAGAAAAAGCCAACTTCATGGCTAGCAGCTCCCTGTCGCCGATGGAGTAATTTTTCTCCGCCGGTGAGAAGGTCTTGGAATAGAAGAAGCAGGGGTGCTTCCGACCTTGAGCATCCTTTTGATAAAGGACTGCTCCTGCACCGACGGAAGAAGCGTCTACCTCAAGGATAAACGGCTTATCCACATCGGGACGATGTAATATGGGAGCGCCAGCAAAATGTGATTTTATAGCCGAGAAGGCCTTGGAGACATGTTCTGACCAAGCATTGGGGTTAGCTCCTTTCTTGGTGAGAGCAACCAAAGGAGCCACCAGTGTGGAAAAGTGTGGTATGAACTGGCGGTAGTAATTCACGAACCCCAAAAAGCGCTGCACCGCTTTGAGGGAATGGGGTTCCTGCCAGTCCATTACCGCTTGTAGTTTGGCCGGATCCATGGCCAGCCCCTGGGCCGAGATGATATAGCCCAGGAACGGCAAGGACTCCTGCTCAAACTGGCACTTCTCCAGCTTGGCAAATAACGAGTTCGCCCGCAGACGGTCAAAGACCCTGCAGACGTCTCTCCGGTGGGTGGTCAAATCTGGCGAAAAGATGAGTATGTCATCCAGATAGACCACCACCGAGGTAGAGAGCATGTCGCGGAAGACGTCGTTGACAAAATCTTGGAAGACAGCTGGGGCATTACAAAGGCCAAAGGGCATAACCAGGTATTCGTAATGGCCATCCCTGGTATTAAAAGCTGTCTTCCATTCGTCTCCTTCGCGAATGCGGATCAGGTTGTATGCACCCCGCAGATCTAGTTTAGTAAAGATCCGGGCCCCCCGCAACCTGTCAAATAACTCCGAGATCAATGGTAGGGGGTATTTGTTTTTAACCGTGATAGCATTGAGACCTCGGTAGTCGATGCAGGGGCGTAGCTCTCCGTTCTTCTTCTGTACGAAGAAGAATCCGGCACCAGCCGGTGACACCGATTTTCTGATGAAACCCCTAGCCAGGTTCTCCCGGATATACTGGGACATAGCCTCCGTCTCAGGGAGTGATAAAGGGTAAACACAGCCTCGGGGAGGCTCTGTGCCTGGCAGGAGATCAATCGGGCAATCATAGGAACGGTGCGGTGGGAGCGTCTCCGCAGACTTCTTAGAGAAGACGTCCGCGTAATGGTGGTAGGGTTTGGGGAGCGAGGAGAGATCCGCAGGCACTTCTGTGGAAGCCACCTGAACGCTGCCCCTCAGGCACCTTCCCTCACAGTCCTTGCCCCAGCCCAGTATCCTCCCTGAAGCCCAGTCAATATGCGGGGAGTGGCAACGAAGCCAGGGAACTCCGAGGAGCACCTGATCGATGCCATTGGGCATAATTAACAGGGACAGAGTCTCCCGATGTGAGGGTGAAATAGAGAGTCCGAGTGGGGCTGTCTGATGGGTCACCTGAGATGGTAACGGTGCCCCATTTACCACCCTGATGGTCAGAGGTTGGGGGAGTATCACCAGAGGGATAGCGTGTCTCTGGGCAAAAGTCGAGGACATAAAGTTCCCCTCGGCCCCGGAATCCAGGGTGACCTCTGCCTCCCAGGAGGAGGACCCACTATCTAATGTACCCTGGAACACCGGTTTGGGTGAAAAGGGTCCCACCTTGGATTGACCACCACCTACGGCCACTGAACGTGGTCGTCTTTTTGGCCGCTGAGGGCATGTGCCAGCCGAGTGGCCCAACTGTCGGCACTGATAACAGCGCACAGAGGTTCGCATCGGACGCAACTTAGTGCCGGTGCGAGACACCTCCATAGGCTCAGAGGAGAGGTGCTCCTGTGCGGGAAATTTCAGCGGCTCAGTAAAGGTGGGAGCCAAATTAACCCTACGTTTGGATTGCGCTCGTTTCAACCCGCGCTCTGTGTAGCGGAGATCAATGCGGGTGGAAACGGCGATCAACTCCTCCAAACTGGTGGGAATCTCCCTAGTAGCTAGAGCATCTTTTACGTGCTCAGCCAGGCCTCTCCAAAACACCGGGACAAACACTTTGTCCGGCCACTCTAACTCGGAAGCCAGTGTCCGAAACTGGACAGCATGATGGCTAACCGAAAGTGACCCTTGTGTTAAAGATAACAGTTGGAGAGCCGTATCGTGGGTGACCCGTGGTCCCAAGAAGACTTGCTTCAGAGCTGCGAGGAACTGAGCAGCCCCCTGTACCACGGGATCACCACGTTCCCACAATGGCGTGGCCCACTGTAATGCCCGGCCAGACAACAGAGAGACAATAAATCCCACCTTAGCCCGCTCCGTAGGGAACCGTGCAGCCAGCAACTCCAGCTGGATGGAGCACTGACTAACGAATCCCCTACAGGAGGCACTATCACCCGAAAACTTATCGGGGAGCGGGAGGCGAGACATTGTCGGCAGGGGCAAAAGTGTGGGCGCACGTGAGACAGCCTCAGCGACTGTCTGAGCAGCAGCTAGCGCAGCATTCGCAGCTGAGTTGGTGCTCTCAATAGCCGCCAACCTGCTCTCCAGCTGCCGAATGTAGCACTGCAGCTGCTGCACGTCTGCCATTGCCAGCCAGACCCTGGCGCTAGTGTAATGTTAGGGTCGGCGGAACGCACCAGATATAAATAATGGAAGGCGCGTTCGCCGCCCGGGGTCCACCGTGCGGTAGATGACAAGACCGCTGCTGGACAATGGCAGATACGCTAGAAGTGCGATACAGCGCTCGGGTTAACGTCACCCGAGAGCCTGAGAGCGGACTCTGTTTAGTCACAGAGACGCCAAAGTATGAACTAGACGTAAAGGCTGAACCTGTTAGCTGCACAGGTCAGCCGGCGTGTGGCGTCGCAGCCGCGAACACCAAAAGCTGCTACTACTGCAGCACGGCCGTAACTGAAGCCGCTAAGCGACGATGCCGGAGGAGCCGGGCACCGACGGACGCTAGTGTAGGTGAGGAAGGCTCAGTGGCGTGTAGCCTGCCACAATCTGGAGCTGACTAACCCAACATACTGTCACCATTCGTAATATCCGAGGGAAGGGGTTTCATAATAAGTCAGACACCAGTCCATGCATCCATCACCATACACACACAGCATAATATGCTACACTAGCGCATGGCCGAGCCGCCATGCAGGCTTTTTATAGCCATGCGCTTCCGGGACCTTCCAGTACTATAGGAAGGACCAATCAGATCCGACATAGGACCTTCACATGTGACCCCTGCTCTCCACTGAGAGGACAAGTTGCGGGCATGCCCAGTCGCACGGCGCGAGGACTTAGCCTCTAGAGCAGTTCCCTGCAAAGCAGGTTGCGTTATCATTGCTGCACCAGAGGTGGCAGCAACATCCAGGCTCACAGAACGAGTCTGCGGGGAATGCCTGGTTCGCCGAGATTGCTGAGCAGGAGTCCGAGCGGTCGGAGGAGAATGGGAGACCGCAGGATGTCTGGCTCTGGATTCCCGCTGTGCAGTGCCAGGAATCCGACGCCTAACAAAATGGCTGCACATCCAATTGGAAGAATGTCTCAAGTGGTGTACCACAGGGCTCTGTTCTAGGCCCTGTATTGTTCAACATCTTTATCAATGATTTAGATGAAGGAATTGAGGGTACACTGATTAAATTTGCTGATGACACAAAGTTAGGACAGATAGCTAACACTAGAGAAGAGAGAGAGAGGATTCATAAAGATATAAATAAACTGGAGCAGTGGGCAGCAACTAACACAATGTTTTATAGCAAGAAAAAATGCAAAGTACTACATCTGGGCAATAAAAATGAAAAAGCATATACAGAATAGGAGGATTAGGACTAAGCAACAGCACATGTGATTAAGACCTGGGCATAGTAATAGATCATAAACTAAACATGAGTCAACAGTGTGATGCAGTTGAGAAAAGGCAAATACAATTCTTGGATGTATTAACAGAAGCATACAGTCTAGATCACGTGAGGTCATTATCCTCTACTCCTCTTTGGTCAGACCTCATCTGGAATACTGTATCCAGTTTTGGGCACTACATTTTAAAAAAAGACATCAACAAACTGGAGCAAGTTCAGAGAAGAGCCACCAGAATGGTGACTGGTCTGCCAACCATGTCCTATGAGGAACGGTTGCAGGATTTTGGAATGTTTAGCTTTCAAAAAAGTCTGAGAAGAGACAATGGATGTCTACAAGTATCTCAAGGGCTGTCACATTGTGGAAGGATCATCTTTATTCTCATTTGCACAAGGAACGACTAGAAGCAATGGGATGAAACTGAATGGGAGGAGACATTAGATATTAGAAAAAAAAATTTTGACAGGGTGATCAATGAGTGGAACAGGCTGCCATGAGAGGTGGTGATTTCTCCTTCAATGGAAGTCTTCAAACAGAGGCTAAACAGACATCTGACTGGGATGATTTAGTGATTCCTGCTTTGAGCAGGGTATTGGACCAGATGACCCAGGAGGTCCCTTCCAACTCTGCCGTTCTATGAATAGCAATTACATGGTATTTTGATGTCAGGCGGATGCTAGGTGTGGAAATTCGGATTGTACTCACATGAAATTCGCATGGCATGTTTATTAGTCCTACTTTTCTACACCGAAATCAGAACTTTTTTTCACGGTAATGGGTACAAACCCTTAACACTTAACCGCTGAAGCTATTGTCCCCTGTAAGCAAACAAAAATAAAAGACAACAATATCTCTCACATGTCCAAAGTTGAAAAAATCGAGTTACCAACGCCGTAATCCATCTGTGCGACATTTGCTCATTATAATAATCTTTATATAGCGCCAACATATTCGGCAGCGCTTTACAATTCAACAGTTCATATACAACAGTCATAACAAAGTTAACGATAATACAATAATTAATGCAAAGATATTGACAACTCTGCCCATAAGAGCTTACACTCTACAATGTGGTGGGAGTGACACAAAGTACAGGGGTTTATTTATAAAAATGTTCAAACCATCTTGAGGAATTGGGGGTGGATAAAGGTCAGCCAACATTTGTAGGGCTTTTGGGTGCTATGGAGTTTGATGCAGGGTTATGAAGCAACCACTCCCGCTGAAGAGCAAAGGAAAATGACTCCCTGCAGCGAGAGCTGGCCTATGAACTGTGATGACCTCAGTGAGATCATTGCAGTTCACCTTGAGAAATCAGGGTGCAATAAGTCATTCTACCCAGCTTTTCAATGTGAGTGGTTGCCTCAGGTCACCACTGACGCTGATAAGCAAATGTCGCACAGATGGATTACAGCGTGGGACACTTTAGATTCTTTCAACTTTGGACAGGTGAGGGATATTGTTTTTTTGTTTCTTTACAGATGACCATGACTTCACTGGATTAGGTGTAAGGATGAGTATAATGTGATATTTAATTTTTTTATTTTATATTTAATTTTTCTCTATGTAGACAGTGGGGGCTGAATACAACTCTCAATATTGTCCCCTGCTTGCGCTGATCACAGGCAGAGCAGGGTACAATGATGTGAGCTGTTTTCAACACCTGGAGATTAGCGCGAACAGTACCGGTGATTCCCAGGCGCCGCTACGTGTCACACTGATGTCACGCGGATGTCATCCATGTGTCATTAGTGTGCGCTTGTGCGACACATTTTGTGGCCCGTTCTTCTGCTAAAAAAGTCATGTCAGTGTGCCTTGCCCACAGACACATGGTCCGTGGAAACACACTGACATGTGCGCAGAGCCATTCACTTTAATGGGTCTGTGTTGAAGTGTCTCCGGTCCATATGAAAATTTTCACCACACGTACTGGACACACTGACGTGTAAAGAAGGCCTTAAGGGGGTACTCTCATTTTCAAGATCCTATCCCAAAATATAGTAGGTGTAGTAGTAGTAATAATAATAGCAAATACCTCCAATTAGAAATATGGTATAATGTTCCTGATTCTCTGTCGCTTACCCCATGTCCAGGGCATTGCAGTAGCTTAGGTATCTGTTTATGACCATTAGCAACTAAGTCACTATATCAGGGGTAGTAACCATGGATACCTAATCTAATGCAATGCCCTGCACATGGGGTGCGCAACATAGCGAGTCAGAAGAACTATACTACATGATTCCTAATATTATTACACCTACTACATATTGGGATAGTTGATCAGAGATAGGAATACCCCTTTAAGAATCTTACATGTTTTATAGTGTATATTTTTATCTGTTGCTATAGATAGTAATGTAATAATAAAGCTTATTTTTAATCCTCTCTTTTACTCTTTGCCACGACAGCACCCACTTGGAGAGGGGGATCTGCCCATAGGAACAGGAAACCTACAGAGATAAAAGAGGGCGGTCCGCCTCTCCACCTCAGTTGGTTTCCTGTTCCTATGGGAAACCGCAGGACTCTCCTACAGCTCATACCTGGGCCAAGGAACTGCCTGTGCAGTCTCTGCGGGAACGGCAGGGGTTCCGGTCCAGAAGCATCGACAGGGGAGTGCAGTGATCCGGCTCCCTCCTCAACTGATGCAGCAGCGTGGGCAGAAACGCCAGTTCCAGGTGAGGCCGACCGGGGTTCCCCTGCAGAGCTACACGCCACTGGGATTTGGGAGGAACCATCCCGGTCTGTGTGGGAGCGCGGAACCGGGGGGAGATTGTGGTAGCCTCCGGCGTTCCTAAAGGCTTCAGCGTCCAGGAGGGGACGCACATGCAGCGCCGACAGGAAAGGGTAAGGAGGAACTTCCGGGTTACCGGAGGTTCCTCAGTACAGGACGCACGCACGGCTCCAGGGGAAGTATCACGAGACCACGCACGGGCATGTAGGAGCGTTCCCCGCCCCCTCCTAAAGAAAAAAAAACAAAAACGGAACAATATTAATTTACAGAGCGGCCCAGCGGCTGTATTCCAGGCCGGACGCATACTAATTAGCCGCACCTAAGACAAGCAGGCGCACATGGAGGGGGAGGTACCGGTGTAATGAAGGGGCTTACAAAAAACCTCGGGGATATGATTATTGCGTGCAAGCATGTCTTCCCCAGGACAAGACACGCATCCCCAGGCAGGTGATACAGCAGCATCCCCAGGCAGGTGATACAGCGGCATCCAAGGATCACTCGCGCTGAGGTTCCTCAGACAGAAGGCACGCCATCAAGCCTCCTTCTCAGCCTCCTGATCCTGTACTTACAGCTTCTCTGGGTGAGTGGACGGCTCTCTGCCTATCAAGCTGATAAATACTTTTCTCTTTCTCCCTCTCTCCTTCACTACGTCTCCACCTCAGGCTAAGAAAAAAGAGAAATAAGAAAATAAAGAATGTGCCCTTTGTACACGTCCCCTACCGCACTCTTACACAAAAAGGCTATGCAAAAAATGCATTAATGAAACAGCAAAACAAGCATCAGCCACAGACATAAGGGCCATAGTAAGGGAAGAGTTACAGGCCCTAACCCAGCCTAGCAGTACACCCATAAGTACAAAGAATAACACACCAACTGCGGTTAGCTTAGACTCGATGAGGACGAAGCAGTAGTCTCTGATAGTTCCAATGCATCCACATCATCATCTTCCTCAGATATGGAGGGGCGTTCGTGTTTCCCCTTAGAGAACATGGACAACTTGGTTAAATCCGTGAGGAACACCATGGGGTGCACAGAGACAAGGGAGCCGCAAACCCCACATAAATTATGTTTCCAGGACTAACAGATAGGAAGAGGAGAGCCTTTCCTGTTATACCAGCTATAAAAGCTCTGGTTAAGAAGGAATGGGAGAAGCAGGACCAGAGAGGTTATCTCCCCTTGACCTCAAAAAGAAGGTACCCCTTCAGCGACAAGGAATTGTCAACATGGTCTAAATTCCCGAAAGTGGACGCGGCGGTCGCCTCCACCTCAAAACAATCAGCCCTACCAGTGGAGGACGCAGGGGCTCTAAAAGACCCACTTGACTGTAAAGCTGATGCCTCATTAAAAAGGGCATGGGAGGCAGCTACCGGCACGTTTAAACCGGCAATAGCTAGTACTTGCACAGCTCGTTCTATGCTGGTCTGGGTTGATCAACTAGACCAGCAAATAGACCAAAAAATCTCCAGAGACAAACTACAAGCCGCTATTCCATCGATCCGTGGCGTGGCTGCTTATATAGCGGATGCTTCTTCTGATTCATTACGCCTGGCAACCAGAACAGCAGGCTCAATAACGCCAGGCGTAGCCTGTGGCTTAAAAGCTGGAGAGGTGACACCCAATCCAATGCAAAGCTTTGTGCTATTCCTTGCGAGGGTGAGTTTTTGTTCGGAAAAACCTTAGATGAAATCCTTACCAAGGCAAAGGAAAGGGAAAAAGGCTTCCCTAACCCCTCTCTCCCATTTTATAGGAGGGCGTTTAGGAGACGACCATTTGGCAGAGGAAGGCCAGCAGAAAATCAAAATCGCTGGGCCACGAAGGAAGAAAAGAGCAAAGGTGCCATGTTTAAAGGATCCTCCTTCCGCAGAGACAGGAGCTAAGGAGTCAGTCCCTCCAGTAGGAGGAAGACTAAAAATTTTTCTTCAGGAATGGGAAAAAGTCACACCCAGCCCTTGGATTCTGGGCATTGTTAGAGAAGGGTTAAAAATAGAGTTCCACCATGTTCCCCGTAACTCAGTTATCATAACATCTCTCAGCTCGCCAATCCAATAGCGGGCCCTAGAAACTGAGATTCTGAGTCTGTTGGACAAAAAAGTATTGGTCCATGTGCCTAAAGGACAGGAAGGGAGAGGATTTTACTCCCCTCTTTTTCTGGTACCTAAACCAGATGACTCATTCAGGACTATAAACAACCTGAGGAAGCTAAATTCATTTATAATAAATCATAAATTTAAGATGGAATCTATTAGATCTACAATTAAGCTCCTCTTCCTATCATCTTCCCATCCATTACAGATATCAGGAATACCTCAGAGTGGCGGTCTCCCTCGATGGCACCATACAGCATCTCCAGTTCATAGCCATGCCATTCGGCCTTTCCATCGCACCACGAGTCTTTACAAAGGTGATGCTGGAAGTGATGGCCTTCTTACACCAGAAGGACACATTGATATTACCCTATCTGGATGACTTTTTAATAATAGGGAACTCAACTCGACAATGTAATAGACGAGTTGCTGACGCAATCTTGTCTCTACAGGCTCTAGGATGGATAATAAACTTCAAGAAGTCCAGAATGGAGCCACAATCCGTCCAGTCCTTCCTGGGTCTCCACCTAGACTCCATAAACCAAAAATGCCTACTGCCACAGGTAAAAATTGCAACAATTAAAATGAAGATCAGGTTAGCAATAGACAGACCGTGCATGTCCTTGAGAGATGCAATGTCTCTCCTGGGGTCCATTACTTCCTGCATCCCGGCAGTTCAGTGGGCCCAGTTCCACACAAGGGAGCTACAACATCAAATTCTCTTAGAGGAAACCCATGACTGAGGTAATTTGGCAAAGAAATTTACTTTATCCCAGACGGTCCTAACTTCCGTAGCGTGGTGGCTAGAGGATGATAATCTATCGGGAGAAGTACCATGGGTGATAACGCCTTCCCGTATAATTACTACCGACGCCAGACCCACAGGATGGGGGCTCATATGGGAGGCGCCTTCTCCCAAGGCCTGTGGAATATAAGCGAGGATCAGGATTCTTCAAACTTAAAAGAACTAAATGCGGTTAGTCATGCATTATATCATTTTCTTCCGCAGTTACAAGGGGAACACGTGAGAATCCTTTCAGACAACACCACAGTGGTCGCATATCTGAACAGGCAAGGCGGAACTCGATCAGTCGCCTTAATGTCTTCGCAAAAAAGATCTTATCCTTTGCCAAAAAACAATTTTTGGTGATCTCAGCCCTCCACATAAGAGGAAGAGACAATTCGGAAGAAGACTTTCTAAGCCGCCATACACTATGGCAAGGAGAGTGGTGCCAGAGCCGGCAAATATTCACACGCATTGTGTCACTATGGGGTCTTCCCCAAATAGATCTCTTCACCACTAGGAAAAACAGGCAGGTGCAAAGGTTCACCTATTTGAATGTGACAGACTGTCCGGAAATTCTGGATGCCCTCCAAGCCCCATGGCAGTTCAAACTAGCATATGCATTTCCCCCAATCATACTACTACCGCAGGTCATCAGGAAGATCAGGGCAGAGAAGGCACGAATAATCTTAATAGCGCCCTTCTGGCCCAGGAGGCCATGGTTTTGATGCCTGCAAGAAATGTCAGTAAAAGACCCTTGGGTGCTTTCTTCAACCCCCAAGCTCCTCTCTCAGGGGCCATTCTTCCATCCTCAAGTGGACAATCTCCACTTGACGGCTTGGAACTTGAAATGGAAATGTTGAGAGCAAGGGGGTTCACAGAAGGATTAGTCAATACTCTCCTGCAGAGTTGAAAATTGGCTACTACAAAAATTTACACCAGGGTATGGAGGAAGTTCCTAGAGTTTCACAGAGCTCCCGACAATAGGGAAATACCGATAACACTGATCCTAGAATTTCTACAAAAAGGGAAAGATTTAGGACTATCTGTTAACACACTAAAAGTCCAAGTGTCTGCTCTAGGGGCCCTCTATAGTTATAACGTGGCAGGCAATAGATGGATAGCCAGATTCATCTCGGCCTGTGAGCGGAGCGAACCGATACACATACCCAGAGTTCTTCCTTGGGAGTTGAATTTGGTACTGGATGCCCAAACACGTCCCCCCTTTGAACCGTTAGACTCAATCTCCCCTAAGCACCTGTCTCTCAAGACAGTACTACTAGTTGCACTAACTTCAGCCAGAAGAGTTAGCGACATACAAGCACTCTCAATAGAACCCCCTTTCCTGTTAACATTCCAGGATCAGCTAATATTAAAACCAGACCCCTCATACCAACCAAAAGTAGCGGGGAAGTTTCATAGGTCGCAAGAGATCCACCTCCCTTCATTTTTTTAGTAACCCTTCTATTCCAGAGGAAGAAAAATTCCATACACTAGACGTTAGAAGAGCAGTATTACGATACATCGAGAGGTCTAGCAGCTGGAGGAGGGCTCTATTTATTTCCTTCCAGGGCCAAAAGAAGGGATATGAGGTCACAAGGGGTACCCTGTCTCGGTGGAGACCGCGATCGGTCTGGCATACTCCCGTGAGTAATGAAGATCCTCCAGAGGGCATCAGGGCACATTCCGCCAGAGCAATGGCTTCCTCTTGGGCAGAGAGGGGAGACGTCGCAATCAAGTCTATATGTAAGGCTGCAACTTGGTCAACGCCCTCTACCTTTTATAACCACTATAGGCTTGATTTATCATGCTCATCTGACCTAGCCTGTGGTAGAGTGGTCCTCGGCACGGTGGTCCCTCCCAGGTGAAGGTCTCTGAAAGTCTCTCCAAGTGTGTGCTGTCGTGGCGAAGAGTAAAAAGTCGGATTACTTACCGGTAATGCTCTTTTAATGAGTCCACGACAGCACCCGCTCACTACCCTCTCTAGAAGTTAACATAATGTATATACACCTTCTTAGATGTAAAAATTGATAAACTAAAATATTGAAATTGCCTAATAATGGCAGTCCTCCGGGTACTCTGAAATCCAACTGAGGAGGAGAGGCAGACCGCCCTCTTTTATCGCTGTAGGTTTCCTGTTCCTATGGGCGGATCCCTCTCTCCAAGTGGGTGCTGTCGTAGACTCATTAAAAGAGCTTTACCGGTAAGTAATCCAGCTTTTATTGCTTCAAACTTTTCTGCATTTGTGTATTATGTTTGTCGATTGTACTTTAGAGGTTCAGTACCATGGGATTTGTCAACAGGTGGCTCACCAGTGTCTTAGGTCATAGTTTCATTATACTTTGAGTTGTATAGAATTATGTATATAGAAATGCTATAAAATATAAGGCATTGATATTGAAAAATAATAAAATCAGTTTTATTCTTGGCAGATGACTGTGGTGTCAAACCAGATACCTATGAAAAGTATGCCATTATTCCAGCTATACCTCCAGCCCTTCAGAGCAAAAATCAATCATCGGAGCCTTTTCAATCAGTCACCTATTTGGATTCATCACAGACTGTTAAGCAAAATGAAAGCTGCAAAAGTGATGTTGAACATCAAATAATTCTCACAGAGAGGAAACCATTGACCTGTTCAGAATGTGGGAAATATTTTAAATATAAATCTCAATTGCTTACACATGAGAGAATTCACACAGGAGAGAAGCCATTTTCATGTTCAGAATGTGGGAAATGTTTCATAGTTAATTCAAGACTTCTTAGACATCAGAGAAGTCACACTGGAGAAAAGCCATTTTCATGTTCAGAATGTGGGAAATGTTTTAACCGTCAGTCAGATTTGATTACACATTACAGAACTCACACAGGGGAGAAGCCATATTTATGTCCAGAATGTGGGAAATGTTTTACAAAGAAATCATGTCTTGTCAAACATCAGAGAACTCACACTGGAGAAAAGCCATTATCATGTTCAGAATGTGGGAAATGTTTTAACGAGAAGTCAAAATTGCTTATACATTACAGAAGTCACACAGGGGAGAAGCCATATTCATGTCCAGAATGTGGGAAATGTTTTACAGTGAAATCATGTCTTGTCAAACATCAGAGAACTCACACAGGAGAAAAGCTATATCCATGTCCAGAGTGCTGGAAAGGTTTTAGCCAGAGATCAGATCTTCTTAAACATCAAAGAATTCACACAGGAGAGAAGCCATATTCATGTCCAGAATGTGGGAAAAGTTTTATCCAGAAACAAAATCTTCTTAAACATCAAAGAATTCACACAGGAGAGAAGCCGTATTCATGTTCAGAATGTGGGAAATGTTTCAACCAGAAAGCACATTTCCTTATGCATCAGCGAATTCACAAAGGATAGAAGCCATATTCATGTCCAGAATGTGGGAAATGTTTTAACGAGATGTCAAAATTGCTTATACATTACAGAAGTCACACAGGGGAGAAGCCATATTCATGTCCAGAAAGTGGGAAATGTTAGTCCTGGGAATCATATCTTCTTTATCATCTAAAATCTCATGTAGAGTGTGAGGGAAATAAATAATAAGGGAAATCAATAAGGCAGTAGTTACATTTAGGTGACAAAGGGGTGAAACTGGATATACCAGTATTGTAAGCACAAAAGGATTTTTGCTGGAGGTGTGTGTCAATCCTGGCACATTAGCTCCTGGATTCTCAGTTTAGAGGGGGGATAGCAAATTGTCTGTACTAGAAGGAATATTTCCTATTGACTGTGTAGCAAGAGACAAGTATTTAAAAGGGCTCACGCAACTTGCCTCATTGTCCATTCATAGACAGCATTGTTTAACCCATTCCCGACTGGCGCCATATATATATATATAAGGTGCCACAGAAGCTGTGTTACCGCAAACCGCCATATAGATATGGCGCTGTGATCAGCTAGATCAGCGATCTGTCATTATACAGTTGATGTTCCATCCGGGGACAATGTAAAAGAGTTAAAAAAAATAAAATATTTTTTTTTTTTTTTACAATTTAATTATCACAAAATAAAGAACAAAATTTTTTTTAATCCAATTAACTTTTATCTTTAAATTAAAATAACATTCACAAACATTTGGTATCGCCCCTTCTGTAACCAGCTGACCTATAAAACTGTCCCATTGTGCCCTTCAGTGAACACCATAAAAACAAACGAAAAAAAAAACAAGGCAAAAAACTGCTTTATCATCATATTGCTGAGCAAAAAGTGGAAAAATACATAATAAAAAAGCAATTTACATAAAAATTGTACAGCTGAAAACGTATTCTTGTCTTGCAAAAAACAAGTCCTGCAAAAAACAATCCCTCACACGACTGTCAGCAAAACTATGGAAAAATTATAGCTCTCAAAATATGGAGATGCAGTTTTTGCAATAAAAAGCGTTCTCTCCAGAAACACACTACAGGATAGCTGCCAGATCATGGCTCCATCACGAGGGAAACAGATTTGACATTTTACAGGATGCCAGCTTAGGGGACCACGGCCCCAGCTGAAAGAATAACGATCTCCATTGACCAACATTGTATCATAGATATGTTTGGGTAACAAGGATTTGGACCCACTGATCACCAGAGCCCCATGGATATGTTTGGAAAGCCAGAATTGGCAGTCACCGGTCACCTGGCTCCATGGAGATGTTCGGAGAAGACAGGATGTGAGCCTCTGGTCTCCTGGCCTTGAGCCTCAGTGGACTCTCAGCTTCTTAGGCTTGTTGCTACCTTCTCCTGTGCATTCCACAGATGGGGTAGTCAGCCCTGGAAGCTCTGAAGTCACAGCTGCTCTTATTCTGGCGAGTCAGCGGAAGTGTGAGACTAATTTTACATCATCTTGGGTATTTTGCTGGGCCTGTTCTATATGATATTTGCCTGTTTTGTGGTTCAATAAAATATTGCCACGTTATTTTAACTTCACCCTGTGTTGTCTGAGTAGTATTATGCCCACGGTCAAAGGAGAGCAGGCGCTCGGTGGGATGATCCTTGGTCCATGCAGTTTCGGCTAGCTGACTAGAGCACCCACTGACCCATATTTGGTATCGCTGTACTCGCACTTACCCGAAGAATAAAGTCCCCTAATCATTTATACCACTTATAACTTGTAAATCTCTGAAATACATGATTCAGATGGAACCTCTGGTGGATGATTCCCTATAATGAGGCAGATGGAGTCACTCTGGATGCCATGTGGCTTCCTATAATCCAGCTGTGTTTATCTTTTTAGGCGTACATAAAAGCGCAGTCAACCACAGTTTTGTGCACCTCTGAAAAGGACATCTCCAAACGGAGTCCAGAGTAACTCTGCTGCTGCATTATAGTGAATAACTTGGAGGTCTCAACTGAATCCTGTCACTAAGAGTTTTAGAGGCAAAGTGTAAGTGCTCAGCGTAGAGTGCTGGATAAATTTGATCCCAAATGTTACGGAAAATGTTCCCTACAAAACTTGCAAGTCAATCCACAAAAAAAGCAAGTCCTCACTCAGGTCCATCACCTGGAAATGGAAATCTATGTGGCTTCCATGTTACTGGTAGCACAAAGTGTTGTGAGCTCATTTTCGGGTTTGCCTCTGGCTTCTGGTGAGGGTTATGGAGCTGGTCGTGCTGACAGAGGAGTAGTGAGTTCTCTATCTGGACTCCCTCTGTTGGTGAAGGGAGGTAATGAAGCTCATCTAAATGGCAGAGACCGGCCACCTGAGGAAGAGGACTGCGATTGGACATCAGGAGTTTCTGATTGGATTTAAGGCAGCCAACTCCCTAGTTTCTTGCTGGTGATTTCTCCTGACTGTGGCTTCTGGTTTCCAGTTTGGTTCCTGCCTTCTTAAAGCTAAGTTTTCTCTATTGTTCATATGAGTTTTGTCTGGTTTACTTAGTTTTGTGTTCAGCCAGCCCTGGCTGGGACTGGGCTGAATCCCCATTTTGTCTCTGATCAGTTGATCTCTTTTGCTCTGCCTTCAGAGTATACCTGAGTGCTGATATAGGGAATTGAAGTCTAGTGACTTCAGGGCATTTTTCTATCAGACGTTGGACATTTTTTTTGGCAGGATTTTTTGCGTGATTGCAGACAGCAGCTTTTCTTTCTTGTCCTTTCTATTTAGTGAGGGCCCCATCGTTTGCTCAGCCTATCTTTCTATCTGTGTTTGTGTTTTCATCTTGTTTCACCGACAATACATGTTGGGGGCTGTCTATTGCTTTGGGGTCTGCTCTGGGGCAGTTTAGATTTTCCCTTTCTTTCTTTAGGCTTATTTAGTTCTCCGGCCCTGACGAGGTGTCTAGGACCACGCACGCTCCATGGCTACTGCTAGTTGGGTGGATAGGATCAGGGGTCTGCAATCCGCTAGTTACCAACCTCTCCGGTTTTCTGGGCTTAGCTTGTTTTTTGTTTTTTTTCTCCTCGGTGACTCATTCATAACAACAAAGGTTCTGGAAAAGTGCTTTGGCTCCTCGCCTCTCAAAAGAAAGCAAATTCTGCACTCTCAAATCCAAATTCCCCCTCCTTTCTGATCACCACAGTGTGTCTAAACCACATTTAGCGTCCACATGTTTGGCATTTCTGTAGCGATGACAGCCCAGATAATTTACAGTTGTGTGATTCCAGAAGCATGAGCTGGGCACTACCACATATTGATGACTGCAACGTACGAGCGCCACAATGGCAGTTTTCAATTTTCACTAAGCAACATCCACAGCTGCTTGTTCTGGAAAGTTCCCATGGAGTCAAAATCATCCCTATACCTGTAGATAAATTCCAAAAGGGGTATAATTACCAAAATGCGGTTACTTAAAGGTCATTCTGCTATTCTATCACTTATTGGCTCTGTATATGGAGTCCGCAATGAATTCTTGAAAAATCCGCACTCTATGAGGAAAATCAACTAAAATACCCTGTTTTGTTATCATCTTCTTACTAGCACTTGCTGTTTACTGTTACTTTTTTACAACAGAGTATTTTTATACATTTGTTTTTCTGTGTTTCACCCTCAAATCAGTCCAGCAAATTCTGAACATGGCGCTTCTTTCCTTCTGAGCTTTGCAGCGTGCCTAAAAAGTAGTTTTTGGACACATATGGGTTATTGGTGTATTCAGGAGAAATTGCACAACAAATTTTGGGATCCATTTTCCCCTGTTAACCTTGTAAAAATAAAAAATGTGCGGTTAAATAATATTTTTGTGGGAAAAATGTGATTTTTCTATATTCATGGTTCATTGTTAACTTCTGTGAAGCAAATGTGGGTTCAAGATAAATTCCTTGATGGGTCTAGTTTCCAAAATGGAGTCATTTGTGGAGGTTTTCCACTGTTTAGGCACATCAGGGGTTCTCCAAACGCAACATGACACCTGCACAACATTCCATCAAAATCTGTCCAAAACATTACTCCGTATTTTCTGAGGCCTACCATGCGCCCAAACAGTAGTTTTCTCCCACATATGGGGTATCTGCATACTTAGGAGAAATTACACAACAAATTTTGGGGTCCATTTTTCTGCTACCTTTGTGAAAACACAAAGTTGGGTCTAAAGAACTTTTTCCCCAAAATTTTAAAATGTCTGTTTTTTCCATCCACATTCCATTAACCCCATCCTGACTTTTGACACCCCGTAGGCGTCATGAAAGTCGGTGCCAATCCGACCTGTGATGCCTATGTGGCGTCATGAATTGATCTCCCTCCTGCGGGTCGGGTGACCGGGGTTAATGAAAGGTCTCCTGACCTGCAGGTACAGGGGGCTTTGTACTTCACCCCAGGGGGGTTGACTTTGCCCCCCTGTGGCTACGATCACTCTTATTGGCTGTTGAAAGTGAAACAGCCAATCAGAGCGATAGTAATATTACATCAATGAAATTTTAGGAAATATTACAATCCAGCCATGGCTGATGCTGCAATCGCATCGACAATGGCTGGAGACCGTAATCTGACCCCCCCATGACTGGTGGGAGCGATCTGCCACCGACTGACGGCGGCGATCTGCAACCGCCGTCAGTTATGTGCTCCCCCTCCCCTTCCCTTGTGTCTACCTTCCAGTTTGTCTATCAATTCCCATGATTCCTTCCATGATCCAATCCTTCAATTTTTTTCTCCTTCCCCTGTAACCCCTTCCTCATCAACTACCACCCAATCCTCTCAGCTCTACACCCCCAACGTCCACACCATCTCACTCTGAGACCTCGATCCTAAACCCAATTTTTTTGTTAAATGTTTATTTTCTTTGCAATATCTGTGTTTTCTTTGTCTCTTTAAGCGCCGCCTCAAACACACACGTGTGTATTGTATTGTTGAGGGAACTTGTAATGGGTGTTTCACTACAGATATTTTATTATTTAATTCTGCAAACATTACAGGTACATTTTAACATTACAGGTACATTTTACTTAGCGGCTTAAACCATTCCATCTTGCCATGCCACATGTCCATTATTAGGAACAAAGTATACAGCAAACTTATCCTTCATCTGGGTAACTTCCACTGTAGTTCTCAGAGGGTGATCTTGGTAATAATGCAATATAACAGGTTCCTCAGGTTCTAAGTTGGGTCGCTCTTCTGCAAGGATTAAATTGTGCATAACAACACGCTTTCACAACCTCATCAATTGTCTCAATTTTTATATGTATGGCTGTTCCCAAAATGCGCCATTTAGATACCAGCAAGCTAAAGGCACACGCCACAGTTCTGTGTGCCCTTGTCAGTCGGTAGTTGAAAATCCATTTGGTGTGATTTAAGTCTCTACGCGAGTAAGGTTTTAGGAGGTTGGCACACATTTGAAAGACCTCATCCCCAACCACAACAAACAGCATTGGCAGTTCTTCAGTGTTGGGAAGAGGTTGTGGCTCTGGAAAATTATGATACAAATGTTGGCCCATGTCAGAGTTTTTGAAAGTCTGAGAGTCATTTCCTCATCCAAATGAGCCAACGTCCACAGCGACAAATCGACATTCAGCATCTGCAATCGCGATAAGAACAGTCGAAAAGTATTTTTGTAATTAAAATACTCGGTTCCACTTCCGGCAGATTTCATAATCCGAATGTGTTTGCTGTCTACAGCCCCCACACAGGAAAATCACAAATGTCCTTGAATTTCTCAGCACTTTCCAGTCTGAGGTCAATTGTGGGTTGGGGGAGGAATTCTTGATGCAGAACGTCACATAAAGCCCTGCAGGTGATTCCAGCAATCCCAGAAATCCCTCCAATCTGGAAATGGAGAGATAAGGTCTGTCCAGTAGCCAGGAATCTGCCAAACGGGAAAAAAAATTAATACATGGTGTCACGATCCATGCTGGATTGTGACAGATAAAAGCACATGTAACCTTTTTTTTCCTTTAAGCTGGTTGCTTAAAGTTAGTTTTGCCCCCGGTGGCCATTAGGGTCATTACACAGTGGTGTCTTTAGTTCTAGTTTGCTCCCGGTGGTTGCTAGTATTATAACACGGGAATCACTAGCAGGTGTGATGGCTCTGGCTCTTGCCTATAAAGGAGAGTCAGGTGGTCTCACTGTTGGTGATATTGGTCATTTCCAACCATCCTTGGTGGAGGAAGGAGCTAGAGAAGAGTTCCTTGCAGCTCAGTCAGAGTCCTGGTGTGGAAAGAGCAACAGTGAGGCATTCCTTGCAGCTCTGACAAAGCTTTGGTGAAATAGCAGCTATTCAGGAGGAAAGCTGCACTCAGGTGCTGGACTCTGTTGCTGGGAGCAATAGCAACAGAGCAAAGCTAAGTGGTTTTTCCCTGTTTGTAACTTTCCTTATGTGTGTTTTAGTGCAGTGGTGGGATAAGTTTCTGCACCGTCCAATTCATTAGAAAGGGATAGGTGCAGGGCGAGCTAGGGTTTTTAGGTATCCTGCTCGTCGCCAGGTGCGGAATCTGCCTAGGGACCGTCAGGAGTGTAGAGACACTGACTCGGGAGTGCAAGAGGTCTCCACGTCCCCGTTCCCTATTGCAGGGCCCTCCATTGTATCGGTTTCCCTGGTGTTTCCTTATCTATGTAAATTCGCCCTGCTGGAGGCGGTGTATCCAGATACATGTGTAACTATTGAAATTCGCCTGCTGGAGGCGGTGTATCCGGCTGTATGTTTCATTGTTTAAATTCGCCCTGCTGGAGGCGGTGTATCCAGGGTCACGGGTGTCATAGAAATTCGCCCTGCTGGAGGCGGAGTATCCAGTCTCCCGTGACATCACACATGGGTTTTCTAACAATAATATTATGAACATGTTTGTTTTTCACAATTACGTACCTCAGGGTCACCAACAGACGTTCCTCAGCAGGAATTGCTCGACGGAGTTGTGTGTCATGCCTGGTGATGGATCCTCGCACACATTGCAGCAAGTCATCGAAGCTCCGTTCAGACATCCTCATGTAGTCAAAATACTTCTGAGGGTTTGCATGCAGCTTGGTGTACAAAGAGTGGTAGGCTCCACTGCTCTCTGAGTTCAAGGATGGGGTGTTGCCAGTAGTGACGACGTCTTCTCAGTCTTTGTCATCTTCTTTCTTCTTGACAAGCAAAAGCAAAGGCAACAGCCAATTTCAATTGTAAATGTAGATTATCATGGAAGCTCTCCATGTCAAGATCCATTTTTGCAGCTGGATACAGCAGCCAAAGACGAGGATTTCATCAGTGCAGTGTGTTTATATAGATAGAAATCCCATGAGGCACGTCCATAGGGTGTCTGATGTCAAGGAAAAGCTACTGCAAAACATTGGAAATATCGAACGCATGCGCATAAATAACGCAAACGCATGCAGGGTTTTTTGCTGTCATGCGTAAGATGCGCATCTACTCCCCCTCCAACCTCCAACTGGCTGTCATCTACCGCCCCCCAGGGCCAGCCACCACCTTCTTTGACCACTTCACCACCTGGTTACTTCATTTCCTTTCCGCGGACATCCCTACTATCATCATGGGCGACTTCAACATCCCCATTGACACTTCCCTCTCAGCTGCCACTAAACTTCTATCTCTCACTTCCTCCTTCAGCCTCACTCAATGGTCTTCTACAGCCACCCACAAAGATGGCCACACACTGGACCTCATCTTCACCCGCCTCTGCTCCCTATCTAACCTCTCTAACTCACCTCTTCCTCTCTCTGACCACAACCTGCTCACATTCTCTTCCCTCTTCACTCCATGTCTACAATCCCCACCCCACAAACTTTCACACCCTCGCAGGAATCTTAAACACCTTGACCTACACTCATTCTCCGAATCCCTCCTCCCTCTTACAGATATAAGTTCCTTACACAATGCGGATGACGCTGCCGCTCTATATAACACCACAATAGCTGTAGCTTTGGAATCCGCTGCCCCACTTACACATACCAAAACTCGCAAAATCAACAGACAGCCCTGGCACACCAGCCTGACCAAAGAGCTGAGGCGAGCTTCCAGGGCTGCTGAGCGCAGATGGAAAAGATCCCACTCCAACGAGCATTTCATCGCATTCAAACAGTCCCTCACTACTTTCAAGACCACACTCGCCACAGCTAAACAAACCTACTTCTCATCTCTCATATCCTCCCTGTCTCACAACCCTAAACAGTTATTCAACACCTTCAATTCTCTCCTCCGCCCCCCAGCACCTCCTCCCTCCCCACTCATCTCAGCTGAAGACTTTGCCTCATTTTTCAAGCAGAAAATTGATAACATCAGGGACAGTTTTGGTCAACAACCCCCAGAGCCCTTCCTCCCGACTTCCCAGCCCTCCACCTTCAAAACCAACTTCTCCACCATTACAGAAGATCGACTCTCCACTCTACTCTCAAGATCACATCTCACCACCTGTGCACTCGACCCGATCCCATCCCACTTCATCCCAAACCTCACCACAGTCTTCATCCCAACCCTAACCCATCTCTTCAACCTATCACTAACAACTGGTGTTTTCCCCTCAAGCTTTAAACATGCCTCCATCACACCTATCCTCAAAAAGCCCTCTCTTGACCCATCCTCTGCATCTAGCTATCGCCCTATATCACTTCTCCCATACGCCTCCAAGCTACTGGAACAACACGTCTACCTTGAACTGTCCTCCCATCTCTCTTCTTGCTCCCTCTTCGACCGCTTACAATCTGGCTTCCGGTCACACCACTCCACTGAAACTGCCCTTACTAAGGTCACCAATGACCTCTTAACTGCCAAGAGCAAGCGACACTACTCTGTCCTCCTCCTCCTGGACCTGTCGGCTGCCTTTGACACAGTGGACCATTCCCTATTATTACAGACCCTCTCATCCCTCGGCATCACAGACTTGGCCCTCTCCTGGATCTCATCATACCTAACAGACCGGACATTCAGCGTCTCCCACTCACACACCACCTCCTCACCTCGCCCCCTATCTGTCGGAGTCCCACAAGGTTCAGTCCTAGGGCCCCTGCTGTTCTCTATTTACACCTTTGGCCTGGGACAGCTCATAGAATCTCATGGCTTTCAGTATCATCTTTATGCTGATGACACACAGATCTACATCTCTGGACCAGATATCACCTCCCTACTAACCAGAATCCCTCAATGTCTGTCCACTATTTCATCCTTCTTCTCCACTAGATATCTGAAACTCAACATGGACAAAACAGAATTCATCATCTTTCCCCCATCTCACGTGACCCCCCCTACGAACCTATCAATTACAGTAAATGACTGCCCACTCTCCCCAGTCCCACAAGCTCGCTGCCTCGGAGTAATCCTTGATGCTGATCTCTCCTTCAAACCACATATCCAAACCCTTTCCACTTCCTGCCGACTTCAACTCAAAAATATTTCACGAATCCGTTCATTCCTCACCCAAGAATCTGCAAAAACCCTAGTCCATGCCCTCATCATCTCTCGCCTTGACTACTGCAACCTCATGCTCTGCGGCCTCCCCTCAAACACTCTCGCACCCCTCCAATCTATTCTAAACTCTGCTGCCCGGCTAATCCACCTGTCCCCCCGCTATTCCCCAGCTTCTCCCCTCTGTCAATCCCTTCACTGGCTCCCAATTGCCCAGAGACTCCATTACAAAACCCTAACCATGACATACAAAGCCATCCACAACTTGTCTCCTCCATACATCTGTGACCTCGTCTCCCGGTACTTTCATGCACGCAACCTCCGATCCTCACAAGATCTCCTTCTCTACTCCCCTCTTATCTCCTCTTCCCACAATCGCATACAAGATTTCTCTCGCGCATCACCCCTACTCTGGAACTCTCTACCACAACATATCAGACTCTCACCTACCATCGAAACCTTCAAAAAGAGCCTGAAGACCCACCTCTTCCGACAAGCCTATAACCTGCAGTAACCACCGATCGACCAAACCGCTGCACGACCAGCTCTACCCTCGCCTACTGTATTATCACCCATCCCTTGAAGATTGTGAGCCCTCGCGGGCAGGGTCCTCTCTCCTCCTGTACCAGTTATGACTTGTATTGTTTAAGATTATTGTACTTGTTTTTATGTATACCCCCCTCACATGTAAAGCGCCATGGAATAAATGGCGCTATAACAATAAATAATAATAATAATAATAATAATAATGATGCGGATAAAAAACGCTGTGTATGCATATGAAAGGCGGACTCAAACGCAAATGTGAACCTAGCTTAACATCCTAACAACAAAAAAATGTTTAAAAAATTGTGCTAATGTAAAAGACATGTGGGAAATGTGTTATTTAATATCTACTAGAATTATAATGCAAAAAAAATCCTTAAAATATTGTTTTATCTTGTTCCAGCTGCGCAGTAGGGAGTGGCTGCACAAGATGAAAGCCCCAGCATTTATTACTTATGTGCCGGTGGAGGCCTAGACACATCTGTTGGCAAAATGTTTATCCAACAGTGACAGCTACCGGTTCATTAATCTGTATACAGACTCCATGTCTGCTCTCCATCAGATAACCTGCTTCAATTATCTGTTCTCTGCCTCGGGGTGCAAGCGGTGATCAGATGCCCTCAGCCTTTGATCTACAGTATATAACTCATAACTCCATTTGTGATAGTCCGAATCAGCCCCAACAAATTAGTTTTCTATCCAATCGATTAGTCAAAAAATGAAAATATTCCAAACCCTCCATATCCCTGGAAAACACATGTATTACACTAAGGTTTCCCAGGTCCAATTCCGCAATAGTTTTATTTATTTACCATGTTCACTATATGGTAAAACTAACCTGACAATATGATTCTCCGGGTCAGTACAAGTGCTCAGATATCAGACATGTTTGTTTTCTTTATTTAGGAGGTGAAAAAAGTTCAGAATTTTGTAAGAAAAAATTTTGGGGGCTTATGTCGCCATTTCTGAGACCCGTAGCATTTTCATTTTTGTGCTCTAGGGCTGGGTGAGGGCTTATTTTTTGATCGCCGAACCAATGTTTTTATTGATACCATTTTTGGGTACATAAAATGTTTTGATCACCTCTTATTGCAATTTTGTGACGGCCCAAAAAAAAAACGTAAGTCTGATTAAGTTACTTTATATTTTGATAGATCGGACGTTTCTGAACTTGGCAATACCAAATATGTGTATTTTTAATTGTTTTATTTTCAATGGGGCAAAAGGGGTGATTTGAACTTGGTTTTTTTTTTTTCAAAACTTTTTTTCACACTTTTTACTGACTTCAATAGTCAAGGGGACTCGAGGATGCGATCGTTTGATCACTTGTTCTATACGTAGAAGTAATAACGATCGGTGAAAGCCGGCCACGGGCGTTCGAGCCCACATAAAAGGCAGGGACATGACCTTTCATATAAATATACGTCAAAAGTCGTGAAGGGTTTAATATTGAATGCTGTGATTTGCAAGTACAATCCAGATCCTTCTCTACAAGTGACTCTCCTAGTTTATCTTCCCTTAACATTCAATGACTGCACATTATTACAACCAGATCTTCATCTGTTATTTTCCAACATGGGACTCAGTACTTTTACTGTTTTAATATAATTAACAAGTTTAATAGTGGACCCAGCACTGAACCTTGGGGTGCACCACTCATACTTTGGGCCAATCATAGCACCAATTTCATGAGGGCTCATTCAGATGTCCATGCAAATTAGCTAGAAGTCAGACCATAATGCACGGCCTGGTAGTGACTCTCCTGACCCAAGCGGTACAGTCTCCTAGAAATACATGAAACTGTCACGCTCAGGTCGGAGACCCACAGTCAGTCCATGCGTCCTATCTCGGACTGATACTTTGCTGTCTGCTCACCATCCTGGTAGCTCTTCTCTGAACTTGCTCCAGTTTTTCAATGTCTTTTTTTATAATGTGGTGCCCAGGACTGTACTCAGTATTCCAGTTGAGGCCTGACCAAGGAGGAGTAGAGGTGTAATATTACTTCACGTGATCTAGACTCTATGCTTCTCTTAGTACGTCCTAGAACTGGGTTTGCCTTTTTTGCTGCTGCATCACACTGTTAACGCATGTGCAGTCTGTGATCTATTAGTATACCCAAGACTTGCATTTCTCCCTGTTAAATACCATTCTATTAGTCACTGCCCATTGTTCAAGCTTAACTAGATCCTTCTGAATCCTTTCTATGTCTTCTCTAGTGTTAGCTTTCCCTCCTAGCTTTGCATCATCTGCACATTTGATTAGTTTATCTTCAGTTTCCTTATCTAGATCATTTATATAAATGTTGAACAACACTGGGGCCAGGACAGAGCATGTAGTATTATGTGCAATGTCAAATATTTTACCTACATTGGAAGTTAAGTGTAGTGATCTAAAATTTCCAGAATACGTGCAGTCCATTTTCAAAATGTAGGATGTTTAATAATTATAATAATAATATTTTTTATTTCTATAATGTCAACATATTCTGCAGCACATTGCTATCGAGTAGGGTATGCTTATTCTTTAACACTAGCTGAAGAGCCCGGCGCTGCCCAGGCATAGTAACTAACTACTGTTAGTTATAACAAATTATAATGATTATATCTATAAATATATATATATATATATTGTGGGGATGTGGCTCGCTTAGGTGCAGCGGGAGACAAACATGAGACAGGTTCTTCAACAGTGCTTGTGGTTTATTCACGGCATAAACGCACAAGGCAACGTAACACCAAACAAATAGCCTTTTAGCTCAGGCAAAATAACACAAAATGTCCGTAGTTGTAGACTCAGAGCAGGAGTCTCAGCACACATGGGAGGCTTAGTCCTCCCCACACACAACTCCCTGGTTCAGGAGCAGGCCACATTATAAGGCTGTAGCCACACCCACAAACTCAGCAGCTGACTGGTCACCTGACTGTGACCTCACCACAGGTCCTTCAAACAACCACAATAATAATATCTGGTACGCTTTACTTATGCCTTACATTATAGAGACAAGCCATTTATGAGACACATATCTCCCATCAATTACACGACCCTTAGCCCTGCCACATACCTCCCCCCTCTGCCTAAAGCCGTGGGGCTTGGCACTTTCACCTACCAGGCAAGCGATTCTGGAGAGGGCATCGGCATTCCCATGTAGCTTCCCGGCCCTATGCTCTACATGGAAGCTGAAGTCTTGTAGGGCTAAGAACCAGCGGGTGACCCTAGCATTCTTGCCCTTTGTTTCCCTCATCCACCTGAGTGGGGCATGGTCGGATATTAATCTAAACTTCCGTCCCACCAGGTAGTACCGTAATGTGTCCACTGCCCATTTTATGGCCAAACACTCCTTCTCTACAACTGAGTAATTTCTCTCACAAGGAGTCAACTTCCTACTCAAGTAGAGAACAGGATGCTCCTCCCCACGTATCTCTTGGGAGAGGACTGCTCCTATCCTGACATCTGAGGCATCTGTCTGGAGGACAAATTCACGTTTAAAGTCTGGGGCCACCAAAACGGGTTGCTTGCAAAGAGCTCCCTTCATTTCTTGGAAGGCTGACTCTGCTTCTTCGGACCAGCTGACCATCACTGACTTCGTCCCCTTAAGCAGATCAGTTAGAGGTGCAGCCATTGTGGCGAAGTTTGGGATGAACCTCCTGTAATATCCCACAATCCCCAGGAAAGCTTTAACTTGCTTCTTTGACAGAGGTCTCGGCCATGTCTGAATTGCTTCCACTTTATTGATTTGGGGTTTGATCTCGCCACGCCCCACTACATATCCGAGGTACTTGGCTTCTTCTCTCCCCAAGGCACACTTCTTTGGGTTTATTGTAAACCCCGCCTCTCTTAGAGCATCAAACACTGCTTGGACCTTCTCCAGGTGAGTCTCCCAGTCCGGGGTAAAGATGACGATATCATCTAGATATGCGGCAGCATATAGCTTATGAGGCGCAAGGATTCTATCCATCGCCCTCTGGAAGGTTGCTGGAGCTCCCTGTAGGCCAAACGGCATCCGGACATACTGGAAGCACCCGTCTGGTGTGGAGAATGCCGTCTTCTCCTTGGCTTCCTGTGCCATGGGAATCTGCCAATATCCCTTTGTCAGATCCAAAGTGGTTATGTATCTGGCCGGTCCAAGTCTCTCGATGAGCTCATCAACGCGTGGCATGGGATAAGCGTCGAACTTGGAGACCTCATTCAGCTTTCGGTAATCGTTGCAGAACCTCCATTCACCATCAGGTTTTGGGACCAGGACAATCGGGCTCGACCAGCCGCTCTTGGATTCCTCAATGACCCCGAGCTTCAACATACGCTGCACCTCCTTGGAGATTACTTCTCGCCGGGCCTCAGGAATATGATAGGGTTTCACGTTCACCCGCACATGTGGCTCGGTCAGAATTTCGTGCTCCACCACCTTCGTGCTCCCCGGCAACTCTGAGAACAGGTCGCGGTTTTTCTGGAGTAACTCCCGGCACTGCTGTTTCTGGGCCTTCGACAGAGTCTCCGCTATGGTAACGGCTCCAACCTCCCCTTCTAGGTTGCCCAGCAAGCACGGAGTTACCCCTGGCTCTCTATCTTGCCATGGCTTGATAAGGTTAATATGGTAAACCTGGTATGGCTTCCGTCTTCCGGGTTGGTGGATCTTGTAGTTTACGTCTCCCAGCTTCTCCACCACCTCATATGGCCCTTGCCACTTGGCCAAGAACTTACTTTCCACCGTCGGGATTAGCACGAGAACTCGGTCTCCCGGATTGAACTGCCTCACTCTGGCTGACCGGTTGTAGACCCTGGCCTGAGCCTCTTGTGCCTGGCGGAGATGTTCTTTAACAATGGGCATCACCTTCGCAACCCTCTGCTGCATCAGTGTCACATGCTCAATGACGCTTCTGTGGGGCGTGACTTCGGCTTCCCAGGTTTCCTTGGCTATATCTAGGAGACCTCGTGGATGCCGGCCGTACAGAAGCTCGAAGGGGGAGAACCCCGTGGAGGCCTGGGGAACTTCACGGATAGAAAACAGAAAATACGGTAGGAGACAATCCCAGTCTCTACCATCTTCCTCTATGACTTTTCTCAGCATGCTCTTCAGTGTCTTGTTAAACCTCTCAACAAGGCCATCTGACTGCGGATGGTACACTGAAGTCCTTAACTGGGAAATTTGCAAGACTCTGCACAATTCTCTCATCACTTTGCTCATAAAAGGTGTCCCCTGGTCGGTCAGGATCTCCTTCGGCAAACCCGTCCGGGAAAACACATGGACCAGCTCACGGGCTATACTCTTCGCGGAGGAGTTTCTCAGGGGAATGGCCTCAGGATAGCGTGTGGCATAGTCCAGGATGACTAATATATACTGATGCCCCCGAGCTGATTTAACTAAGGGACCGACCAAGTCCATGGCAATTCTCTCAAATGGCACCTCAATAATGGGCAGTGGCACAAGAGGGTTCCGAAAATGAGATGTGGGGGCAGTTAACTGACATGTCGGGCAGGACCTGCAATAGTTTACTATTTCCCGGTGACACCCAGGCCAATAGAACCTCTGTACAACCCGTTCCTGGGTTTTTTCCACCCCCAGGTGTCCCCCCAAGATGTGTGAATGGGCCATGTCCAACACTTTTCGTCTATAGGGGCCTGGTACTATTAACTGCTCTGCCACCTCCTCCCTTATTTTCGTGACCCGGTACAACAATTCCCCACTCAACATAAAATGGGGAAACCTTGTGTCTGCTCCTGGCTCTTGTGCAACCCCATTAATGACGGTGACATTGTTAAAGGCTTCCCTTAGTGTGGGGTCCCTATGTTGGGCAGTCCCAAAATTCTCCCCGGCCACCCCTAACTCCGGGATGTCAGGTACAGGGGACCCTTCCTCTTCATCCCCAACAAGGACACATAAAGGAAAGTCGTCTGCCTCTGGTGGTGGCGATACCTCAGTGGGTTGGATTGGTTCCCTGCTCTTGCTAGCACACTCAGAACCCCTCCCCCACAGATCCCAAAACAAAATCCCGGCCAATAATTATGGGATGCAACAAGTCTCGAACAACACCAACTTCATGCGACTCGGTACCATGCGCCGTTTCAATCTTCACCCTAGCCATAGGGTTGTCCTTTGCATCGCCATGTATGCACCGAACACCAATCTTTTTACCCGGGAGTATGTTTAGAGGAAAACTGGCCCTCACAAGGGTCACCAAGCTCCCGGAGTCCAGAAGCGCCATTGCTGCTTGACCGTTCACCTTCACGGAACACGCTTGTGGCCCCTTGTTAGGTAGCGAGTTCACACTGCAAGCTGGATATGCATAGTATGAACTACGGCGTCCCATGCTGCAGTCCATCTGCTTGGTGGTCTGGGGACAACGGGCCGCTATATGTCCTGGCTCATGACATTTCCAGCAAATAACACCCGAGAGGACCTTGGGCACCGCCTCCCCCACCCCTTTTGACCTTGGACGCACCACGCCTTTTTGTGACTCCGCCCCCTGCTGGGACCCCCAATACGGAATGGGCTGCTTCCCCAGGGAACCTTCCATCCCCTGGTATCTCTCGACCAGCCAAACCAGTTCATCAGCATTTTGGGGATCACCCTGGGCAACCCAAGTCTGTAGAGGTCTCGGCAGAGAATGCACAAACCGATCCATCACAACTCGCTCTACCATCTGTGCCGGGGAAGCCGACTCTGGCTGCAGCCATTTCTGGACCAGGTGCAACAGGTCAAACATTTGGGAGCGCGGGGGTTTGTCCCGGTGATAGGCCCAACGATGCACTCTCTGTGCCCTGGTAGTCATTGTTACCCCCAAGCGGGCGAGAATTTCCGCTTTTAATTTGGGATACTCTCTGGCATCTTGTACCGTCAGGTCAAAGTACGCCTTCTGGGGCTCCCCCGTTAGGTATGGGGCCAGTACCTCCGCCCACCGCTCTGGCTGAAGTTTTTCCCTCTCAGCCACCCTTTCAAACACCGTCAGGAAGGCCTCAACATCATCCTCAGGGGTCATTTTTTGTAATGCGCGTCTTACCGCCTTCTCGACGTCGGTGGCATCAGCCCGACCTGGGGTTGGGGCGCTCGTCCTGCCCTCCTGGATGGCGGTTGCCAGAAGCTGCATCTGCTGCCGCTGCTCCTGCTGGCCTTGCTGGATCTGCTGTAACAACAGCTTGTTGGTTTCCTGCTGCAGTGCCTGGGACTGGACCAGGTGTTTCAGCAGGTCCTCCATGATTCCCGGCAGTACTTGTTGCCCCGCTGCAAACTTCACCCAGGACATGCAGCAACTGTCTCAAGTCTCTGCTGGGACCGCTGCCCGCACGTGTACCACCAATTGTGGGGATGTGGCTCCCTTAGGTGCAGCGGGAGACAAACATGAGACAGGTTCTTCAACAGTGCTTGCGGTTTATTCACGGCATAAACGCACAAGGCAACGTAACACCAAACAAATAGCCTTTTAGCTCAGGCAAAATAACACAAAATGTCCGTAGTTGTAGACTCAGAGCAGGAGTCTCAGCACACATGGGAGGCTTAGTCCTCCCCACACACAACTCCCTGGTTCAGGAGCAGGCCACATTATAAGGCTGTAGCCACACCCACAAACTCAGCAGCTGACTGGTCACCTGACTGTGACCTCACCACAGGTCCTTCAAACAACCACAATAATAATATCTGGTACGCTTTACTTATGCCTTACATTATAGAGACAAGCCATTTATGAGGCACATATCTCCCATCAATTACACGACCCTTAGCCCTGCCACAATATATACAGTTGTGGACAAAAGTATTGACACCCCTGCGATTCTGTCAGATAATACTCAGTTTCTTCCTGAAAATGATTGCAAACACAAATTCTTTGGTATTATTATCTTCATTTAATTTGTCTTAAATGAAAAAACACAAAAAGAATTGTCCTAAAGCCAAATTGGATATAATTCCACACCAAACATAAAAAAGAGGGTGGACAAAAGTATTGGCACTGTTCGAAAGATCATGTGATGCTTCTCTAATTTGTGTAATTAACAGCACCTGTAACTTACCTGTGGCACCTAACAGGTGTTGGCAATAACTAAATCACACTTGCAGCCAGTTGACATGGATTAAAGTTGACTCAACCTCTGTCCTGTGTCCTTGTGTGTACCACATTGAGCATGGAGAAAAGAAAGAAGACCAAAGAACTGTCTGAGGACTTGAGAAACCAAATTGTGAGGAAGCATGAGCAATCTCAAGGCTGCAAGTTCATCTACAAAGACCTGAATGTTCCTGTGTCTACCGTGCGCAGTGTCATCAAGAAGTGTAAAGCCCATGGCACTGTGGCTAACCTCCCTAGATGTGGACGGAAAAGAAAAATTGACAAAAGATTTCAACGCAAGATTGTGCGGATGTTGGATAAAGAACCTTGACTAACATCCAAACAAGTTCAAGCTGCCCTGCAGTCCGAGTGTACAACAGTGTCAACCCGTACTATCCGTCGGCGTCTGAATGAAAAGGGACTGTATGGTAGGAGACCCAGGAAGACCCCACTTTTCTTACCCCGAGACGTAAAAAAGCAAGGCTGGAGTTTGCCAAAACTTACCTGAAAAAGCCTAAAACGTTTTGGAAGAATGTTCTCTGGTCAGATAAGACAAAAGTAGAGCTTTTTGGGCAAAGGCATCAACATAGAGTTTACAGGAGAAAAAAAGAGGCATTCAAAGAAAAGAACACGGTCCCTACAGTCAAACATGGCGGAGGTTCCCTGATGTTTTGGGGTTGATTTGCTGCCTCTAGCACTGGACTGCTTGACCATGTGCATGGCATTATGAAGTCAGAAGACTACCAACAAATTTTGCAGCATAATGTAGGGCCCAGTGTGAGAAAGCTATGTCTCCCTCAGAGGTCATGGGTCTTCCAGCAGGACAGTGACCCAAAGCACACTTCAAAAAGCACTAGAAAATGGTTTGAGAGAAAGCACTGGAGACTTCTAAGGTGGCCAGCAATGAGTCCAGACATGAATCCCATAGAACACCTGTGGAGAGATCTAAAAATGGCAGTTTTGAGAAGGCACCCTTCAAATATCAGGGACCTGGAGCATTTTGCCAAAGAAGAATGGTCTAAAATTCCAGCAGAGCATTTTAAGAAACTCATTGATGGTTACCAGAAGCGGTTGGTCGCAGTTATTTTGGCTAAAGGTTGTGCAACCAAGTATTAGGCTGAGGGTGCCAATATTTTTGTCTGGCCCATTTTTGGAGTTTGGTGTGAAATGATCTATGTTTTGCTTTTTGCTTCATTCTCTTTTGTGTTTTTTCATTTAAGACAAATTAAATGAAGATAATAATACCAAAGAATTTGTGTTTGCAATCATTTTCAGGAAGAAACTAAGTATTATCTGACAGAATTGCAGGGTTGTCAATACTTTTGGCCACACCTGTGTATATATATATATATATATATATATATATATATATAATATGGCTGAGTGTATAGCCCCGCCGACTCCGCATAGCCACATTCACTATAATATCCCACATCATCCCGGACTACTACCCCTAGTATCCCACATCATCCCATCAAAGCCACCGGACTACTACCCCTAATATCCCACATCGTTCCATCAGCCATAGCCACCAGACTACTAATATCCCACATCATACCGTCAGCCAGAGCTAGCGGACTACCCGTAATATCCCACATCATCCCGTCAGCCAAAGCCACCGGACTACTACACCTAATATCCCACATCATCCTGTCAGCCAGAGCCACCAGACAACTACCCCTAGTATCCCATACTGTCCCGTCAGTCAGAGCCACCAGACTACTAATATCCCACATCATCACGTCAGCCAGAGCTATCGGACTACCCGTAATATCCCACATCATTCCGTCAGCCAAAGCCACCGGACTACTACACCTAATAGCCCACATCATCCCGTCAGCCAAAGCCACCGGACTACTACCCCTAATATCCCACATCATCCCGTCAGAGCCACCAGACTACTACCCCTAATATCCCACATTATTCCATCAGCCAGAGCCACCAGACTACTACCCCTAATATCCCACATTATTTCATCAGCCAGAGCCACCGGACTACTACCCCTAATATCCCACATCATCCCGACAGCCAGAGCCACCGGACTACAACCCCTAATATCCCACATCCCGTCAGCCTGGGGTCAGAGCTAGACTGCTGAGTGGAATGGTCCTAACTTCCATACCGAGGATCCCTTTAAGAGAGGCCTGGCGTCAGAACCAGAGCGCTGAATGGAATTGCCCTAACTTCCATACCAATGATCCCTTTAAGAGAGACTGGGGTCAGAATCAGAGCGCTGAGGGATTTACCCTAACTTCCATACCAGGGATCACTTTAAGAGAGGCCTGGCGTCAGAACCAGAGCACTTAGTGGAATTGCCCTAACTTCCATACCAATGATCCCTTTAAGAGACCCTTGGGTCAGAACCACAGTGCTGAGTGGAACGATCCTAACTTCCATGCCGGGGATCCCTTTAAGAGAGGCCTCACATCAGAACCAGAGCACTGAGTGGATTTGCCCTGACTTCCATACCAATGATCCCTTTTATAGAAGCCTGGGGTGAAAATCAGAGCGCTGAGGGATTTACCCTAACTTCCATACCGGAGATCCCTTTAAGAGAGCCTGGGATCAGAACCAGAGCGCTGAGTGGATTTGCCCTGACTTGCATACCAATGATCCCTTTAATAGAACCCTGGGGTCAGAATCAGCGCGCTAAGGGATTTGCTCTAACTTCTGTACAAGAGATCCTTTTAAGAGAGCCTGGGGTCAGTACCAGAGCATTTGAAGGCAATTGCCATGACATCCATATCGGGGATCCCTTTGAGAGGAGTGGGGTCAGTACCAAAGTGCAGATTGGATTTGCCCTCACTTCTGTACTGGGGATCCCTTTAAGAAAGCCTGGGATCAGAAACAGAGCGCTGAATGGATTTGCCCTCACTTCCATACTGGGGATCCCTTTAAGAAAGCCTGGGATCAGAACCAGAGCTCTGAGTGGATTTGCCCTCACTTCCATACCGGGGATCCCTTTAAGAAAACCTGGGATCAGAAACAGAGCACTGAATGGATTTGCCCTGACTTGCATACCAATGATACCTTTAATAGAACCCTGGGGTCAGAATCAGAGCACTGAGGGATTTGCCCTAACTTCCGTACAGGAGATCCGTTTTTAAGAGAGCCTCGGGTCAGTACCAAAGCATTTGAAGGCAATTACCCTGACTTCCATACCGAAGATCCCTTTAAGAGAGGCCTGGGGTCAGTACCAAAACGCGGAGTGGATTTGCCCTAACTTGCATACCAGTGATCCACAGGAGGGGGGATTCATTTCTGTCATGTGCTCTGTGCTCCTTTCTGGGGGCAGACAATGGCTGGGAGCTTATGTTCCCAGTGATGTTAGATTTCTCTCACCATGTCAGTGTCTGCTGAGGTGTTGTTGAGTGGGAAACTTGCTCATAGCAACCAATCACAGCTCAGCTACTTTTAACCAGCTCTGGTGAAATGAGAGATGCTTAGTGATTGGTTGCAAGGAAAACTGTTGCTCATAGCAACCATTCACAGCTCAGCTTTTTTTGAACAGCTCTGGTGAAATGAAATATGCTTCGTGATTGGTTGGTGATACACGCACACACATACATACATACATACATTCAGTTTTATATAGAGAGATAACACAAATCTTAGGTTTGATTATTAACCCCTTTACCTCCAAGGGTGGATTGCACGTTAATGACCGGGCCAATTTTTACAATTCTGACCACTGTCCCTTTAGGAGGTCATAACTCTGGAATGCTTCCATTGATCCTGGTGATTTTGACATTGTTTTTCTTGTGACACATTGTACTTCATGTTTGTGCTCATCTAAATATTGTGTAATAAAATTCAATACATGCTTGTCCAAAATGGGGGATTTCTTCTTTATGTTCAAGTAATGAGTATTGATCTAATTTTGCTGAGTTCTTAAAGGCATTTGAAATAAGATAAGGAGGATATTTTTGAACAGTAAATTTATTCTTCAATAAATTAGATTGTTCCTTAAAATCAGCAGCAGAGGTGCAATTTTTCTTAATCCGACGGAACTAGTCGTAAGGGATATTTTTGAGCCATTTTGTGTAGATGCCCACTGCTAAAATGAATGTACCCATTAGTATCGACTTTTTTAAAAACATTTTGCTACATATTTTATTATATACAATAAATAAGGTGACGTCTAAAAAATAGAAAGATTATTTTAAAAAAATCCGTAAAAGAGAGACCCCCCCAATTGTTAAAATTGATTTGCTGAATGAAATCCTCAATGTTACTATTAGAGTTATCCCAAATAAAGAATAGTCTATGAATCTCTTATAAAATGATGTTTTTTCCTCAGATGCCATTTAAAATAAAAATCTCTTCAAAAACCCCCATAAGTAAATTAGCATATGTAGGCGCTATTTTTGAGCCCATCGCGGTGCCTTTGCTTTGATGGTAGAATACATTTTCAAAAGTAAAAAAATTATTATTCAATATAAAATCAATTCCTTTCAGAATAAAGTCCTTCTGTGCCTCAGACAATCTATTGTCGAATTTAAGAAAATGATAAAAGCAAAGTAAACCAACATTGTGTGGGATGTTGAAGTAAAGTGATGTTACATCCATGGTAATAATATTATAGGGTTTCCATGAGATTTCTTTAAGAAGCCACAATAAATGGGTGGAATCCAGACGATGACTCTTAAGATTAAAAACATGGGGTATCATAATTCTATGTAGTGTGCCAAATTGGACGTTAGTGAGTTGATGCCAGCAATAATGGGTCTGCCAGGCGGATTATGCAGACTTTTGTGTCTTTGGTGTTTGTCATACTAACTTTTTAGGATTGAGGAAGAAGTTCCATCCACATCTATCCTTATGGAGCAACAAGGCTCTCCAGATAGGACTGAGGAAGAGGTTCCATCCACATAAATCCTGATGGAGCAACAAGGCTCTCCAGATAGGACTGAGGAAGAGGTTCCATCCACATCTATCCTGATGGAGCAACAGGGCTCACCAGTTGTTAAAGTCAAGGGATTTGGAGAGGTAATTGTAGGTAGTCCAGCTCTCACAGTTCCTGAGATGATGGATCTTTACGAAGAACAGAGTGATGACGAGGATGAAGAGTCGACTGGTGAGGAATACGCCATCTCCTCTGATGAGGAGGAATGCGCCATCTCCTCTGATGAGGAGGAATACGCCATCTCCTCTGATGAGGAGGAATACGCCATCTCCTCTGATGAGGAGGAATACGCCATCTCCTCTGATGAGGAGGAATACGCCATCTCCTCTGATTCAGGAGGAATCCACCATCCACCCCGAGCAGGAATCCGCCATCCTCTCTGATGAGCAGGAATCCGATGTCTGCTCTGATGAGGATCTGAACAGGTCAGGAAACATTCAGTCTGTGTTTTCTCATGATCTGTAAAATGAACCACACAAGTCTTAACTGTTGTTCTTTCATCCAACATTAGAGTTCTAAAGAGAGGATGTACAGGACTAAAACTAAGAATGAAAGAAGCTGGCTTGTATAAACGTTTTAAAGATGTGAATCCAGTTCTTAAAGGTTTTTCAGATTATTTAAAAAAAAACAAAAAAAAAACTTGTCAGTAAGGAAGGTCAAGCAAGAGGTTGCAAATGTCTCAAGATTCCTATACTACATGAATAAAGACTGCGAGAGTTTGGATTTCGTGAAGGACATTGCGAAGGCACAGACTTTCTTTGTCAAGCTGCGGGAAATTGGACTCTCAAACCAGACATCATGCAATTATTTAAAACACGTTAAGAGATTTGCGCGCTACGAGGAACCAATTTGGCACATGAAAACCTGCATTTAAAACCTTTAAAGGCGTGACCAAGGACATCCAGACCACGCTGGCAAAAGGTGTCTCACAGGAGGTGGTCAGCAAAAGGCAAATTATGTGCTTATATGAATATATGTAAATTGTGTTAGACTCGCACTCATTTGTCCCCAGGGTTTTCACATGGCCATATGTAAAGGTACTGTCACACTTAGCGATGCACCAGCGATCCCGACCAGCGATATGACGCTGTCAGGATCGCTGGTGCATCGCTAAGTGGTCGCTAGTGAGCTGCCACACAGGCAGATCTTACTAGCGACATCGCTGGGGACGGGGGTCGCTACTTACCTGTCACACCAGGCGATCCTGCGTCCTCCCGCCCGGCTCCATGCGTCGCTCGTCGTCACAGCAGGAAGCGCCGCAGGAAGCAGACGACGAGAAACAGTCCAGCCTGTTCTCGCGCGATCACCGATAACCAGTGGGGGAGCGGGTCGGAGGTATCAGACACAGCGATATCGCTATAGCGTCACAAGTTATAGCGATATTGCTAGCGATATCTCTTAGTGTGACATGCCCTTAACCGTCATATGTTTTATCTATCTTAGATATGACACATTAACATCATCGCATTTGCCACCAGCACACTATTTGAAGATTCTGGATGTGGCCATGCCATCCTTTTTGGAATCACTCGGATATATCAAATGTAATAGCAAGAAAAGGGAACATCAGCTAAACGTCCTGAACTACCTGGAGACCCTACTGGTGTTAAAGCATGGACAACGGTCGGGCACAGTAAAGAGTCTCACAGTAAGTAATCACCTCCTCTGCCTTATAATAACTTTATTTATATAGTGCCAACGTATTCCACAGCACTTTACAGTTCAGAGGGGACAGATACCATGAGGAGTGAGGGCCCTGCTCACAAGCTTACATCATCTCCTTAAATGATACCTGTTACTTAAACTTTCTCACAGGTTTCAGAATGGGACAGGAGGAGGCCTCACACATATGAGGGGCAAGACTTCACAGTAGTCGGGGTCAAGGCACACAAAACCGCTGCACAACAAGTGGCCTGCTTTACTCTTACTCCAACTGAAGAAGAAGTAAGATTTCTCAATGAATCCTTCCCTCATAGAGATGGACTCTGGGATTTTCCATCTTACCATGTTTGCATTTGTTTTTGCTTTTACAGTGGTTCATCATGTATTCACAGAAAGGGTGAACCGATCTGGTCAAGCCACACACACCGAATACTTTCTTCGTATCCACCACAGGGAATGCCATCTATAATGTCTCCGATGACATGATGTGTTACCATGAGAAGTAAGATTTAGAAAGTCTAAATTATTTCTGAAAGTCTATGTGCAGAGCTATACATTTGTTTGGTCCTCTACATTCCATTCTATGGTTTGAGCTTCCCCTCGTCACCAGCCAAATGATTAGGAAGGTAACTGAATCCTGGACCATCTCGAGACTGAAGGACACCGAAAAACATTTGTTTGCCAGGTATCTAGGACACTCTTAATGAAACAGCAGAAAGAAACTACCATGAAAATACACTGGAAATCATTTGTCATGGCCACACACTGGTTCTACGATCATGGGAGGAAGAAATGCAGGAAGCAAGAGCCAGCACAGCAAGGTATTTAATGGTCAAGTTTGTTACAAGACAGGTTTGAGTTTATTTTACAAACACTAATATTTGAATTGTTTCCTAACACTTCTAAAGAGCTGCAGAAGAAAGTACTAGAGAACCTGCAATTAGACAGTTCACATACCTTTAATTAAATACTATGATGCCAACCTAATGGGTGCACTTATTAAAAGCTCTAATAGTAATGTTTTTATTTCAGGGCAGGTGTAGGCTCTCTACCTGCCGTGGAAATGCAGTCAAGGGCGGCCCAGTATACATTAAATGTCTGTCCTTAAAGGGAAGGTAACATTTTTGCAATTGTCGATTTTTTTTGTGGCAAATATTAATGTTTTAATTTGTTTTTCCAATATTATCATATTCCTTTATTGGAGTAAAATATGAAAAATAATTTTAAAAGTTTGATATATTATAAAACACTAGTGGGAGACTGTACCTGGCCTCTATCCCCATTTGTGCTCATCCCCCTAGTGCCTGTCCTCTCTCCCCATGTGTGTTCTCCATCCCCCTAGTGCCTGACCCCTCTCCCCATGTGTGCTCATCCCCCTGTGCCTGGTCTCTCTCCCCATGCATGCTCTTTATCCCCCTGTGCCTGTTCTCTCTCCCCATGTGTGCTCTCCATCCCCCTGTGCCTGGCCTCTCTCCCCATGTGTGTTCTCCATCCCCCTAGTGCCTGACCCCTCTCCCCATGTGTGCTCATCCCCCAGTGCCTGGTCTCTCCCCATGCGTGCTCTCCATCCCACTGTGCCTGGCCTCTCTCCCCATGTGTGCTCTCCAACCCCCATGCCTGGTCTTTCTGCCCATGCGTGCTCTCATCCCCCTGTGCCTGGTCTCTCTACATGTGTGCCCATTCCCCTGTGCATGGTCTCTCTCCCCATGTGTGCTCATCCCAGTGCCTGGCCTCTCTCCCTATATGTGCTCATACCCTGTGTCTGGTCTCTCTCCCCATGCATGCTCTCATCCCCCTATGCCTGGTCTCTCTCCCCATGTGTGCTCTCCATCCCCCTGTGCCTGGCCTCGCTCCCAATGTGCACTCATCCCCCTGTGCCTGGCCTCGCTCTCAATGTGCACTCATCCACCTGCCTTCTCCCCATCCTGTGTTCAAAGCACAGTGTATGATGATCATGCTCCTGCGCTCTGAACACTGAAGGCTGGCAGTGAGTGGTGTCTTGAGGTTCTTATGCATTTTGGGGAGACAATAGAAGCGTTTTCTACACTTATTAAGAGAGTACTAGAGAACCTTTGATTAGATACTACATATACCCTTAATTCAATAACATGATGCCAAGCTAATGGGTGCACTCATTAAAAACTTTAATAGTAATGTTTTTATTTCAGGGCAGGTTTAGGCTCTCCACCTGCCATGGAAACGCGGTCAAGGGCAGCCCAGTAGCTGAAAAGGAAGCTCCTCAAGGTAATTATGGAAGATTCTTATATACATTAAATGTCTGTCCTTAAAAAGGTGAAATAATCCTGTCTAATGTTATTCCAAGGGGAGAGAGTAAGGAGTCCGTTGATGCAAATATCGGTAGGGTGGGGGGGTGTCTTGAGATTCTTATGGATTTTGGTGACAGTATAGAAAACTGGTTACAGGATTTGGGTGCTAAATTCCTATCGATGGCCCCTTTAAAGTAAAAATCCACCTTTCTTGCTGGCAATGTGAAGTCAGTAAGGATGTTTTGGTATAGCAGGGTCGTATTTTCTAAATAATTAAAAATGATAACTTTAGTAAATTTGTGACTCTTGTCCTCTTCTGCTGCTCGTCGTACTAGGTATGGAATTTTACTGTACCGTTACACGCTTCAACGTCTGAACCATAATCGCTCATGTGAACGAAGTTGAACCGTTAAAAGGTGTTTCGCCACTATGAGGAGAAATTGTCCCCCATCAATGTAGCCAATTATGGGCCCCATACACGAATGCATATGGTTGTGGAGGGGAAATGTGGCAACACACAGACACCTACCAGATAGGGGTATGCGATTATGCACCCAAAAATTCCAGCCAAACCTCAAACCGCTGATCAAGAGGCAATATAGCTTTACCAGCTCACCTCTCCATGACTTGTGCACAGACTTTCATATACGTCTTGTTAGATGGATCAGGTCTCACCTTTTTAATGGATCAATAAAGTATATCCGCCTCCGATGCTGAATTTAAACCGCCGATGGCAGTCGGTGCGGAGCTGCTGCCTCTTCTCAACTGTCAGTAGATGCAGAGCCTGGAAAAGACGGAAGCATCAGCGCTCAGTACAGAAGGGCTCAGAGTAGACTTTCATTGGCACATCTTTCCTTTCTCTAGAGTAGCCAGCACATGAAAACTCGGACAACTATATAAAAAGTACATAATGCATTTAAGGGGAGGATAACCCGAAGCCATTCAAGATACCAGGACTAAAAAACGTGTATGACACAACATCTACAAGAGAAGGAGGGAGGGTATGGGTAATGTGTGCAAACTGTGAAGCGCGGTGGATGTTCTTCTTATTCTTATATCCAGTGTGTATTGTGTCCAGTCCCCACTTCTATATCGGATACTGGCTGATGACAGGGAGTACAGCAAAGCCCCTGATGTAGCCTTACTGTACTGATTTTTAAATTAAATTTACACTGTGTTCCAAATTTTTATGCAAAAAATATTTCCTCATATTTTCTCTAAATCACCTATATGAATTGCAGTCATTGTTATTTTCCAGTCATCTAATATTCTAGTATAATTGCAATGTTTTTGAACAAACTGCCTATGAAAACAGTATATTTTTAAAAATAAGAAACACTCAAAATGCATGTTCCGAATTATTATGCACAGCAGAGTTTTCAACCTTTTTATTTTTATTTTGAACAAAAAAATGGTGAATTGTGAAATGATAAGCATTATCAGCTTATTACAAAACGAAATCAAACAGTTTTCAAGTCAAAACTTTATTCTAGGTGATGTTACATTTGCACATAGGACCCCTTGTTGGAAAGAAGCTTCTGAACTCTCTCGTCCATTGAATTTGTCAGTTTTTGGATGGTTTGGGCTTCAGTTGTTTTGCATGTGGACAGAATCCCCTCCCAGAGCTGTTGCTTAGATGTGAACTGCCTCCCGACATCATAGACACTCCTTTTGATGATGCTCCAGAGGTTCTCAATGGGGTTGAGGTCAGGGGAAGATGGTGGCCACACCATAAGTTTGTCCTCTTTTATGCCCATAGCAGCCAGAGATGCAGATGTGTTATCTGCAGCATGAGACGGTGCATTATCATGCATGACAATGATCTTGCTGTGGAAAGCACGGTTCTTCCTCTTGAACCATGGCAGGAAGTGCTGTTTTAGAAACTCCAAATAGATTATGGAGTTCATCTTTACCCCTTCAGGGATCCTAAAGGGGCCGACAATCTCTCTCCCCATGATTCCAGCCCAAAACATTACTCCACCTCCTCCTTGTTGGCACCTTAGCCGTGTTTTCATGGGGGTGTCCATCAACCAGCCATCCTCCACTCCATCCATCTGGACCATCGAGCATTGCATGGCACTCATCGGTGAACAAAACAGTTTGGAAGTCAGTCTTCATGTATCGTTTGGCCCACTGGAGCCGTTTCTGCTTGTGTGCAGTGAATAGAGGTGGTCGACAGGATGGCTTACGCACAGCTGCAAACCTCTGAAGGACCCTGCATCTTGTTGTTTGGGGGACGTTGGAGGCACCAGCAGCTTCAAAAACTTGTCTGCTGCTATGACAAGGCATTTTTGCAGCTGCTCTTATAACCTGACGCAATTGCCTGTTGGAAAGAGTCCACAATTTTTCCTTATCAGCACGCACACGTGTGTGCTGGGAATCAGCTACATACTTCTTGATTGTGCGATGATCACGATGAAGTGTCTTGGCAATGTTGATTGTAGTCATGCCTTGACCTAAATACTCCACAATTTGTTGCTTCTCAGCAGCCGACACATCCTTTTTCTTTCCCATTTTGGCATAAAATGTAGGCTGCTTAATAATGTGGAACAGCCTTCTTAAGTAGTCTTGCCTTTATTTGGACACACCTGCCAAACTCATTTGCACAGGTATCTGCAATTGCTTTCAGTGATATAAAGAGCCCTGACACACATCACTATCAATGAGTGTAAATGACAAACAAAAAAATTCTAACCTTATCACTGCTAAACTCTTTTTGCATAATAATTTGGAACACAGTTTATATCTATATATTAATTTAATATTAATGAAATGTAAGTATCCTTCATACTATTAGACAATGTCTATTTCTAACTGTGCAATACTTAGTGTAGCACCCAAGCTCCTATAATTTATTTGGACAAAGCTAATCCCCTTAACGTGTGATTTATATATAATCTACACACTTGGCCTGGGGCAACTCATGAAGTCCCATGGACTCCAGTATCACCTTTATGCCGATGATACTCAGATTTACCTCTCTGGCCCAGACTTCACCTCTCTGCTGTCCAGAATCCCGAAGTGTCTATCAGCCATATCCTCCTTCTCCTCCTCTCGCTTCCTCAAGCTCAATGTGGACAAATCTGAACTGATCATCTTTCCCCCATCTCACAGATCTTCCTTACCCGACCTATCTATAACAATTGACGACATCACGCTTTCCCCCGTATCAGAGGTCCGCTGCCTCGGAGTAACCCTTGACTCTGCCCTGTCCTTCAAACCGCACATCCAAGCTCTCTCCACCTCCTGTCGCCTCCAGCTCAAAAATATTTCCAGAATCCGTCCCTTCCTCAACCCTCATTCTACTAAAAGTGTTTTTTGGAAGTGCATTGAGCAGTAGGGTGGTGTACTGGTAAAAGGGAAAAAAAAAAAATCTTTTAAATCTTCTGCCTGAGCGAGTGTGACCTGAGCGTAAGTGCGAACTGTGGTAAGTGTGTGACTTGAGATTCAGTGAAGAGGTGTTTGGAAAACCTATAACAAATACCTGTGTGAGTTGCTGAGTGCTTTCTACCTGTTCAATTTTTGGGGGGCTTGTTTAACCTATTTTTTCTTTCTACAGGGTTAATCTCTTATTTTACTATCTGTGTTTTTAAGGGTTAACTATATTGCATCTAAATCTTGGTGTAACTATATTCACAAGGGGTTAATTAAGGGTGGGAGTTCATAATTAAGGGTTAATAAGGGGCAGCTGGTTGGGGCTCAACTCCTTTTGGAAGTGCATTGAGCAGCAGGGTGGTGTACTGGTAAAAGGGGAAAAAAAATCTTTTAAATCTTCTGCCTGAGCTGAGTGTGAACTGAGCATTAGTGCGAACTGTGGTAAGTGTGTGACTTGTGATTCAGTGACTTTGGATTCAGGGAGTTTCCAAGGGAGGTATTACAGAATTGCTGTTATATTTTATTAATACTTTTTTTTATTTTTTGCTTATCTTATTGTCTGGTGCAATCCCCATTAGGATGTGCTCCACTATTGCCAATGCCATCCAGTGCACGTCTTGCCGCATGTATGAAATCCTTGAACAGCCGGTCGAGGGTGCATACTGCTGTGCGAGATGTGAGCACGTTGTGCATTTGGAAGCCCAGATACTGGATCTAAATGTGCAGCTGGCAACACTGAGATCCATAGACAATATGGAAAGGAGTCTTCTGCTCACTGAGCAGACGCTCAATGGGATAGATGAGGGGGGGGATGCTAGGTTGGAGTTGCAGGACAATGAAGCAGCTAGCTAGGTGACAGTTAGAAGGCGGGGTAAAGGGAAGAGCACCAGGGAGGCTAGTCCTGATCTGGCACACCCCAATAAGTTTGCTAAGTTGGCAGATGAGGGGAGTGTTAGTACAGGAGTAGCACTGCTGCAGCAAGGCATGTCCTCTGAAAGCCAGAGGAGTGTCTGCTCCAGTAAGGGGGGAAATAGGAGAGCAGGGCAGGCCAGACAGGTTCTGGTAGTGGGAGACTCAATTATTAGGGGAACAGATAGGGCAATCTATCACAAAGACAGGGATCGTCGAACGGTGTGCTGCCTACCTGGCACTCGAGTCCGACACATTGCTGATCGGGTTGACAGATTACTGGGAGGGGCTGGTGAGGATCCAGTGGTCATGGTGCATATTGGCACAAATGACAAAGTTAGAGGTAGGTGGAAGGTCCTTAAAGATGATTTCAGGGAATTAGGCTGTAAGCTTAAAGCAAGGACCTCCAAGGTGGTATTTTCAGAAATACTTCCTGTACCACGTGCCACGCCAGAGAGGCAACGGGAGATTAGGGAGGTTAATAAGTGGCTCAGGAATTGGTGTAGGAAGGAGGGGTTTGGGTTCCTGCAGAACTGGGCCGACTTCTCAGTTGGCTACAGGTTCTACGCTAGGGACGGGCTGCACCTCAATGGGGAGGGTGCAGCTGTGCTGGGGGAGAAAATGGCTAGAAGGTTGGAGGAGTGTTTAAACTAGGGACGGGGGGCAGGGTATTCCTTTTATAGGAGGGGATGACAGTGCAGCTAGAGACCTGGGCACAAATAATGAAATTGGGGGTGGCATGGGGGGTGGGGTTAGAACAGTTAATAATTTAAGAAAGAATAGAGGTACAGAGAGATACATAAAGTGCATGCATACTAATGCCAGAAGCCTCGCCAACAAGATGGAGGAATTGGAGTTAATGTTGTTGGAACATAATTATGACATGGTGGGGATATCTGAGACATGGCTGGACGAGAGCCATGACTGGGCGGATAATTTACAGGGCTATAGTCTGTTCAGACATGACCGTACAAATAAGCGAGGGGGAGGCGCGTGTTTATATGTAAAATCATCCTTAAAACCCATCCTGCGTGATAATATATATGAATCTAATGAAAATGTAGAGTCCCTGTAGGTAGAGATAAGGGGAGGGGGGAAAATAATAAATTACTGATAGGGGTTTGTTATAAGTCTCCAAAAATAATGGAAGCAACAGAGAATATCCTCATAAAGCAAATAGATGAAGCAGCGACTCAAGGAGAAGTCATTATTATGGGGGACTTCAACTACCCTGAAATACATTGGGGAACCGAAACCTGCAGTTCCAGCAAAGGTAATAGGTTTTTGACAACTATGAGAGACAATTATCTTTCACAACTGGTTCAGGACCCAACAAGAGGGGGGGCACTGCTAGACCTAATATTAACCAACAGGCCAGACCGCATATCAAATGTAAGGGTTGGGGGTCACTTGGGTAATAGTGATAAACAAATTAATAAGTTTTCAAGTATCCTTTAATAAGATGTGTAGTAGAGGGGTTACAAGGACACTAAACTTCAGGAAAGCAAATTTCCAATGGATGAGAGATGATCTTGGTGCAATTAACTGGGACGATATCCTGAGACATAAAAATACACAAAGAAAATGGGAGACGTTTATTAGCATCCTGAATAGGACCTGTGCACAATATATCCCGTATGGGAATAAACATGCGAGAAATAGGAGGAAACCACTATGGCTAAATAGAGCTGTAAGGGGCGCAATAAGAGATAAAAATAAAGCATTTAGTGAATTAAAGCAAGTAGGTAGTGATGAGGCATTAAATAAATACAGAAAATTAAATAAATTCTGTAAAAAGCAAATCAAGACAGCAAAGATTGAGACAAAGAGACTCATTGCCAGAGAAAGTAAAAATAATCCCATAATATTCTTTAACTACATAAATAGTAAGAAACTAAAAAATGATAGTGTTGGCCCCCAGAAAAATAGTCTGGGTGAAATGGTGGATGGGGAAAAAGCCAATATGCTAAATGACTTTTTTCAACAGTGTTTACACAAGAAAATCCCATGACGGATAACATGATCAGGGATAAAAATTCTCTGTTAAATGTCACCTGCTTAACCCAGCAGGAAGTACGGCGGCGTCTAAAAATCACTAAAATTGACAAATCACCGGGCCCGGATGGGATACACCCCCGAGTACTGCAGGAATTAAGCACAGTCATAGATAGACCATTATTTTTAATCTTTAAAGATTCCATAATAACAGGGGCTGTACCACAGGACTGGCGTATAGCAAATGTGGTGCCAATATTCAAAAAGGGGACAAAAACTGAACTTGGAAATTATAGGCCAGTAAGTTTAACCTCAACTGTGGGTAAAATCCTGGAGAGTTTTCTAAGAGAATACTATGCTGGAGTATCTGGAGAAGAATAACCTCATGACCAAATATCAACATGGGTTTACAAGGGACTGTTCCTGTCAGACTAATCTGATAAGCTTTTATGAAGAGGTAAGTTCCGGACTGGACCAAGGGAATGCAGTGGACGTGGTGTACATGGACTTTTCAAAAGCTTTTGATATGGTGCCACACAAAAGGTTGATACATAAAATGAGAACAATGGGGATAGGGGAAAATATGTGTAGGTGGGTTAAGAGCTGGCTCAGGGATAGGAAACAAAGGGTGGTTATTAATGGAGTACACTCGGACTGGGTGTTAGGGATGGCGGAACGCATCAAATATAAATAATAGGAGGTGCGTTCGCCGCCCGGGGTCCACCGTGCGGTAGGTGACTAGACCGCTGCTGGACAATGGCTGCACCAGAAGGTGCCGTAGTGCGCACGGGTTAACGTCACCCGAACGCTAGGAGCGGCTCTGTTCAGACACAGTCGCTTTGCAAAAATATATGCAAAGGCGCTGGCCCTGTTAATGTCACAGGAGCCGGCGTGTGGTGTCGCAGCTGCGAATACCAATAGCTGCTGGTATAGCAGCACAGCGGCAGCTAAAGCCGCAAGCGTTGGCGCCGAGAACCGGGCACCGACGGACGCTAGTGTAGGCGTGGATCGCACAATGGCATGTAGCTTGCCACAACCTGGAGCTGACTAACCCAACACACAGTCACCAATCGTATTATCCAAGGGAAGGGGTTTCATAATAAGTCAGTCACCAGTCCATGCATCCATCACCATACACACACAGCATAATATGCTACACTAGCGCATGGCCGAGCCGCCATGAAGGCTTTTTATAGCCATGCGCTACCGGGACCTTCCAGTACCCTGGAAAGGACCAATCAGATCCGACGCAGGACCTGAGCATGTGACCCCTGCTCTCCAGTGAGAGGTCACCTTGCGGGCATGCCCAGTAGCACGGCATGAGGACTTAGCCTCTGGAGCGGTTCCCTGCAGAACACGATGCGCTACCATTGCTGCACCAGAGGTGGCAGCAACATCCAGGCTGTCAGAGCAAGTCTGAGTAGCACGCCTGGCTCGCCGTGATTGCTGAGCCGCACCCGGAGCGATCGGAGGAGAATGGGAGACCGCTGGATGTCTGGCTCTGGATTCCCGCTGTGCTGTGTCCGGAATCCGACGCCTAACATTACCCACCCTCCTAAGGCCCCCGCTTCACTGCGCTCAAAAGCCGCGATCAGGAGCGGTGCGTGGATATTCTCCACCGGCTCCCAGGTTCGAGCCTCAGGCCCATGACCCTTCCAATCCACTAAATAAAATTTTTTGCCACGGACAAACCTGCGCCCTACGATGGCATTAACCTCAAACTCCTCAGATGATAAGTCTGACGACCCGACCGATGACTCAGAAAACCGGACCATGTGAACTGGTTTGAGGAGGGACACATGAAACACGTCCGAAATGGCTAAATGTGGAGGAAGAGCCAGGCGGTAGACCACCAAGCTAATTCGCTCAAGGACCTTGAAAGGTCCAATATATCGCGGCGCGAACTTAGGGGACTCGACCCGTAGTTTAATGTTTCGGGTGGAGAGCCACACCATGTCGCCAGGGGAGAAGCTTGGAGCGGGTTGCCGATGCGTGTCAGCGGACGCCCTCATCCTCTCCTTAGAGGCACAGATAGCATCCTGAGTGCGATCCCAGATGTCCCGGGCCTCCACTGCCCAGTCTGACACCCTGGAGTCAGTGGAGGACACTGGCATCGGGACAGGGAAGCGTGGATGTTGGCGGTAGTTTAAGAGGAAGGGCGTCTGTCCAGTGGAATCAGCCACCGCATTGTTTAGGGCAAATTCAGCCCAAGGTAGCAAGGATGCCCAGTCATCCTGCCTAGCAGAGACAAAATGCCGTAGATAGATGACCAAGGTCTGATTGGCTCTCTCGACCAAGCCATTCGTCTCGGGATGGTAGGCGGAGGACAGATTTAGCTCGATGCTGAGTAGGCTGCAGAGCTCCCTCCAAAACTGAGACACAAACTGGGGACCTCGGTCACTCGCGATTTTGTCCGGCATGCCATGCAAACGGAATACGTGCTTAATAAACAAAGTGGCCAGACCTCGAGCGGAAGGCAGGCGTGCGAGTGGCACCAGGTGCACCATTTTGGAAAAATGGTCGGTGACCACCCAGATGACCGTACTGCCACCAGACTTGGGCAGGCCAACTATGAAATCCATGCCAACCATCTCCCACGGTCTATCCGCCACTGGCAGGGGATACAACAGCCCCGCCGGCCTCTGTCTAGAGGGTCTGTTTCGAGCACACAAGACGCATGCTTGCACGTATTCCTTGACATCTCGAGCCATATGTGGCCACCAATATGACCTTGCCAGGAGTTGGGTGGTCCGTTTATTGCCAAAATGACCACCCACCCTGGAGGCATGTGCCCAGGTGAGGACCTCCGGCCGTAGCTGAGGAGGCACCAAGGTCTTGCCTGGTGACACTGACTCGAGAGCGACTGGAGCCACGGTCGTAAAACTCTCCGGCGGGAGAATTAACTGAGGCTCAGCCTCTCCTTCTTCCGCCGAGACCACCGAGCGTGAGAGAGCATCCGCACGGACGTTCTTCTCTCCAGAAAGGTAGTGCAGGGTGAAGCGGAAGCAGAAAAAGAAGAGCGACCACCTAGCCTGACGGGAGTCTGTAAATAGACGAGATTTTTATGGTCCGTATATACCTGGAAGGGAAACCGAGCCCCCTCCAGGAGATGTCTCCATTCTGAAAAGGCCAACTTCATGGCTAGCAGCTCCCTGTCACCGATGGAGTAATTCTTCTCTGCCGGTGAGAAGGTCTTTGAGAAGAAGAAGCAGGGATGCTTCCGACCTTGAGCGTCCTTTTGTAAAAGAACTGCTCCTGCACCGACAGAGGAGGCATCTACCTCTAGCATAAATGGCTTGTTCACATCGGGATGATGTAGGATGGGAGCGCCAGCAAAATGAGACTTTATAGCCGAGAAGGCCTTGGAGACCTGTTCAGACCAAGCGTTGGGGTTAGCTCTTTTTTGGTGAGAGCAACCAAAGGAGCTACCAGGGTGGAAAAGTGTGGTATAAACTGGCGGTAATAGTTCACGAACCCCAGAAAGCGCTGCACCGCTTTGAGTGAATGAGGTTCTTGCCAGTCCATTACCGCTTGCAGTTTGGCAGGATCCATGGCCAGCCCCTGGGCCGAGATGATATAGCCCAGGAACGGCAAGGACTCCTGCTCAAACTGGCACTTCTCCAGCTTGGCAAAGAGGGAATTTGCCCGCAGACGGTCGAAGACCCTGCAGACGTTCCTCCGGTGGGTAGTCAAATCTGACGAAAAGATGAGTATATCATCCAGATATACCACCACCGAGGTAGAAAGCATGTCGCGGAAGACGTCATTGACAAAATCCTGGAAGACAGCTTGCGCATTACAAAGGCCAAAAGGCATAACCAGATATTCGTAATGGCCATCCCTGGTATTAAAAGCTGTCTTCCATTCGTCTCCTTCGCGAATGCGGATCAGGTTGTATGCCCCTCGCAGATCCAACTTAGTAAAGATCTGGGCCCCTCGCAACCTGTCAAACAACTCGGAGATCAACGGTAGAGGGTATTTGTTTTTAACCGTGATCGCATTGAGACCTCTGTAGTCAATGCAGGGGTGTAACTCTCCGCTCTTCTTCTGAACGAAGAAGAACCCTGCACCAGCCGGTGACACCGACTTTCTGATAAAGCCTCTAGCCAGGTTCTCCCGGATGTATTGTGACATAGCTTCAGTCTCAGGAAGAGATAGTGGATACACACAGCCTGCCTCTAGGAGGTTCTGTGCCTGGCATGAGGTCTATCGGGCAGTCGTGAGGACGGTGCGGCGGGAGCGTCTCTGCAGATTTTTTGGAGAAGACATCCGCGTATTGGTGGTAGGGTTTAGGTAGTGCGGAGAGATCCGCAGGCACTTCAGTGGAAGCCACCTGAAGACTGCCCCTCAGACATCTCCCCTCGCAGTCCTTGCTCCAGGCCAGTATCTTCCCTGTCGCCCACTCGATATGAGGAGAGTGGCACCGAAGCCAGGGAACCCTGAGCAGCACCTGATCGATGCCGTCTGGCAGGATTAGCAGGGACAGAGTCTCATGATGAGAGGGTGAGATAGTGAGCCCTAGTGGAGCTGTCTGATGGGTCACCTGAGAGGGTAACGGTGCTCCGTTAACCACCCTGATGGTCAGAGGCTGAGGTAATAATACCAGGGGAATGGCGTGTTTCTGGGCAAAGGTAGAAGACACAAAGTTCCCCTCGGCCCCAGAGTCCACGGTAACCTCTGCCTCCCAGGTGGAGAACCCACTGTCTAAGATGCCCCAGAAAACCGGTTTGGGTGAGAAGGGTTTCATATTGGACTGCCCACTACCTACGGCCACTGGGCGTGGACGCCTTTTCGCCCGCAGAGGACACGTGCTAGCCGGGTGACCAAACTTTCGGCACTGATAGCAACGTGCAGAGCTTCGCATCGGTTGTGGCTTAGAGCCGGTGCGAGACACCTCCATAGGTTCAGAGGGTGAAAGCTTCTGTGCGGGGTATATTAGTGGTTCGGTGAATGTGGGAGCCAAGTTAACCCTACGTCTGGATTGTGCCCGTTCCAGCCCGCGCTCCGTAAACCGGAGGTCAGTGCGGGTGGAAACGGCAATCAAATCCTCCAGTCTTGTGGGAACCTCTCTGGTAGCTAAAGCATCTTTAACGTGCTCAGCCAACCCTCTCCAAAACACCGGGACTAAGGCTTTGTCCAGCCACTCTAACTCAGAAGCCAATGTCCGGAACCGGACGGCATAATGGCTGACCGAGAGTGACCCCTGTGTTAGGGAGAGTAATTGTAAAGAGGTATCGTGCGTGATCCGTGGTCCCAAAAAGACCTGCTTCAGGGCCGCGAGGAACTGCGCCGCACCCTGAACCACGGGATCATCACGTTCCCACAATGGCGTGGCCCACTGTAATGCTCTGCCAGACAAAAGTGACACAATAAACCCCACCTTAGCCCGCTCTGTAGGAAACCGTGCAGCCAGTAACTCAAGCTGAATTGAGCACTGACTGACGAATCCCCTACAGGTGGCGCTGTCACCCGAAAATTTGTCCGGAAGCGGGAGACGAGAAAGTGTCGGCATGGGCAAAAGAGAAGGCGCACGTGAGACAGCCTCGGTGACTGTCTGGGCAGCAGCTAGCTATTCGCTGCTGAGTTGGCGCTCTCAATAGCCGCCAACCTGCTCTCCAGCTGCCGAATATAGCGCTGCAACTGCTGCACGTCTGCCATTGCCAGCCAGACCCTGGCGCTAGTGTAATGTTAGGGACGGCGTAACGCACCAAATATAAATAATAGGAGGTGCGTTCGCCGCCCGCGGTCCACCGTGCGGTAGGTGACTAGACCGCTGCTGGACAATGGCAGATGCACCAGAAGGTGCCGTAGTGCGCACGGGTTAACGTCACCCAAACGCTAGGAGCGGCTCTGTTCAGACACAGAGTCGCTTGGCAAAAATATATGCAAAGGCGCTGGCCCTGTTAACGTCACAGGAGCCGGCGTGTGGCGTCGCAGCCGTGAACACCAATAGCTGCTGGTATAGCAGCGCAGCGGCAGCTAAAGCCGCAAGCGTCGGCGCCGAGAACCGGGCACCGACGGACGCTAGTGTAGGCGTGGATCGCACAATGGCATGTAGCTTGCCACAACCTGGAGCTGACTAACCCAACACACAGTCACCAATCGTATTATCCAAGGGAAGGGGTCTCATAATAAGTCAGTCACCAGTCCATGCATCCATCACCATACACACACAGCATAATATGCTACACTAGCGCATGGCCGAGCCGCCATGCAGGCTTTTTATAGCCATGCGCTTCCGGGACCTTCCAGTACCCTGGAAAGGACCAATCAGATCCGACGCAGGACCTGAGCATGTGACCCCTGCTCTCCAGTGAGAGGTCACCTTGCGGGCATGCCCAGTAGCACGGCATGAGGACTTAGCCTCTGGAGCGGTTCCCTGCAGAACACGATGCGCTACCATTGCTGCACCAGAGGTGGCAGCAACATCCAGGCTGTCAGAGCAAGTCTGAGTAGCACGCCTGGCTCGCTGTGATTGCTTAGCAGCACCCGGAGCGGTTGGAGGAGCATGGGAGACCGCTGGATGTCTGGCTCTGGATTCCCGCTGTTCAGTGTCCGGAATCCGACGCCTAACACTGGGTCACGGTTAGCAGTGGGGTACCACAGGGGTCAGTTTTGGGCCTGCTTCTTTTTAACATATTTATTAATGACCTTGTAGGGGGCATAGAGAGTAGAATTTCAATATTTGCAGATGACACTAAACTCTGCAGGGTAATCAATACAGAGGAAGACAATTTCATATTACAGGAGGATTTATGTTAACTAGAAGCTTGGGCTGATAAATGGCAAATTAGCTTTAATGGGAATAAATGTGAGGTCATGCACTTGGGTAGAACGAACAAGATGTATAATTATGTGCTTAATTGTAAAACACTGGGCAAAGCTGTCACTGAAAAAGACTTGGGTGTATGGGTGGACAACAAACTCACATTTAGAGGCCAGTGTCAGGCAGCTGCTGCAAAGGCAAATAAAATAATGGGATGCATTAAAAGAGGCATAGATGCTCATGAGGAGAACATAATTTTACCTCTATATAAGTCACTAGTGCGACCACACTTAGAATACTGTGTACAGTTCTGGTCTCCGGTGTATAAGAAAGACATAGCTGAACTGGAGCGGGTGCAGAAAAGAGTGACCAAGGTTATTAGGGAACTGGGGGGTCTGCAATACCAAGACAGGTTATTACACTTGGGGTTATTTAGTTTGGAGAATCGAAGGCTTAGTAGTGATCTTATTACAATGTATAAATATATGCGGGGACAGTACAAAGACCTTTCTAATGATCTTTTTACTCTAAGGCCTCTTTCACACATCAGTTTTTTGCCTTCAGGCGCGATCCGGCTTTTTTTTGTAAAACCAGATCCGGCAAAATGCAATGCCGGATCCAGTTTTTCCCCATTAGCGCCGGATCATGCCGGATGGCATTGCTTTTCATCCGTTTTTTGCCGGATCCGGCAATTTGTCTCATTCCGGCGTCTGGAAAAAACGGCTACTGTAACGTTTTTTTTGTCTCCGGCGAAAAAGCCGGAAGCGCCGCATCCGGCGCTTCCAGCTTTTTGCTACAATGAAAGTCTATGGGCGCCGGAATGCGCCGGATCCAGAAAAAGACGGATCCAGCCACCGGATACGTTTTTTTTAAGTCTGCGCATGCTCAGATCCAATTGGCCAGCCCCCAGGAACAGAGACGGATCCAGCAAAAAAAACGGATCCGTTTCTACAGTTCTCCAAAATTTATGCCGGATCCGTTTTTTCTAAAAATAGCCGGATCCTGCCTGACGGCAAAAAACTGATGTGTGAAAGTAGCCTTAGACCTGTGACGGGGACAAGGGGGCATCCTCTACGTCTGGAGGAAAGAAGGTTTAAGCATACTTGCAGATGCAGATTCTTTACTGTAAGAGCAGTGAGACTATGGAACTCTCTGCCATATGAGGTTGTAATGAGTGATTCCCTACTAAATTTTATGAAGGGACTGGATGCCTTTCTTGAAAAGTATAATATTACAGGGTATATATGATAGTTTCCTTAACATTGCGTTGATCCAGGGAGCTAGTCTGATTGCCGTATGTGGAGTCGGGAAGGAATTTTTTTCCCCAATGTGAAGCTTACTGTTTGCCACATGGGTTTTTTTGCTTTCCTCTGGATCAACATGTTAGGACAGGATATGGGTTGAACTAGATGGACTTAAAGTCTCCCTTCAACCTTAATAACTATGTTACTATGTAAAATGCTTGTGCATGCCCTCATCATCTCCCGCCTTGACTATTGCAACATCCTTTTCTGTGGCCTCCCTGCTAACACCCTTGCACCTCTCCAGTCCATCCTTAACTCTGCCCCCCGATTAATTCATCTCTCTCCTCGCTACTCCTCCGCTTCTCCCCTCTGCAAATCTCTTCACTGCCTTCCATTCCCTCAGCGTATCCAGTTCAAATTACTAATACTGACCTACAAGGCCACCTATAACCTGTCTCCCCCATATGTCTCTGAGCCAATCTCCCGATACCTTCCCTCACATAATCTCCGGTCCTCCCAAGACCTCCTTCTCTCCTCCACACTTATTCGCTCCTCACCCAACTGCTTCCAAGACTTCTCCCGAATAGCCCCCATCCTATGGAATTCTTTGCCTCAACATGTACGACTATCAACCACACTCGGATCCTTCAGACGGAACCCAAAAACCCATCTCTTCAGGAAAGCTTACCGCCTGCAATGATCCCCGCTGCCCCCTCACCACTACTGGAGCCACCGCCTCACCAACACCGGAGCTGCTGCAACCCCCCTACCTACTGTCTCCTTCCCCACCATCCTGTAGCATGTAAGCCCGAAAGGGCAGGGTCCTCTCTCCCCTCTGTATCAGTCTGTCATTGTTAGTTTGTTTTCTGTCAGTGATATCTGTAATTTGTATGTCATCCTTCTCATGTGCAGCACCATGGAATCAGTGGTGCTATAGAAACAAATAATAATAATATAGTAAAGTTCCAACGTCCTTATCAGTCTGTGCTAAATTACAAGAGGTGACAACTCTTAGCAGATAAAACTCGGCAGCTAGGAGACCAGAAAAGACAATAAAAAAAACAGCAACAAGGCATCTGCATTATAAACCTCAGCGCAGATCAGAGCAAGTGACCTGTGTGCATCTACACTTAGGAACTGATCTTTTTAGAATTCTTCTAACATCAAGAATGACTTCTACAAAGCAATTCATACAACTTTTTGGAAGATGTGGAAGACTTTACAGCACAAATTATGTAGGCATCTGTGCAAGTCCTGCATGAAAACAGCTTCCGAAGAGGAGCGCAACAACGTTTTGGAGGAAGCAAAGAGCAAACAGAACATAATTAAATATTTATCTGCAGTTCCATGGGACTCCCTCGATTTCAAGAAGAGCAAGTTTGAAGATTCCAAGGAATTTTTTGCTGATTTTTTTGGAGACACGTGGATGCTTAAGTAAGCCCTCAATAAGGTAAATACATATCTCCTACCCTTATGGAAAGCTAAGTGGCAGCTATGAATGTCTTTCCAAAGTATCAATGCAGATTCAAATTCATCTTCTTCGGATCCCTGATACTGAAGTTGCCGGCATCAGCGGTGAAGCATCTCCGTAAGTTCCATTTACCATTAGGCTTATGTACTGTATTTTGCTTTTCAAGAGGGAAAAAAAGCGTTTTTCGTTAAATTTTAGTGAATTTTCAGTTTAAGGGTTTGTCATATGCCGATGGAAGAAGTCCACCCCAATAATATGTAGAATTGTGGCAGAGGTGAGGGATACAGAGTGCGGGGTGAGAGCAGGAAGGAAACTATGGTGAGCATATTGGACTCCTTAGTGAAGATTGGGCTCTCCTCCAACCAGCTCCTAAAGGGTGTCCTATTGAGCTACCAGGTAACATATTGAGTGCAAGACGCACTAAATAGTGCAGGAAGCCCCAAGACCTGGGTCTTCCTGCACTATTATATTTAGGTAGTATAATCAAACTTCTTTTTCTCATCTTTCAGGTTACATCGGGGGCTTATCTACAGCATTATAGAATGCTGTAGAGAAGCCCCTAATGGCAGTGGCCATAGCTTGTGGTCGAAAATGGAGGTGACAGGTTCCCTTTAAAATGATAAATCTTGTTATTGATACACAAATATAAAAACAAATCGATTGTGTGCCATTTGCACTATTAGTGCCTGCAATCACACAAGACAAAAAGACCATATTAGGAAAAAGGTAACAAATGGGCCATCCACCGAGCACAGAAAAAAGAGTGACAATGATAATGAAAAAATAATCAAAAAACATTGATATAACAGTGCGGTACTCACATAATAAACCAAATGGTCCATAAAGTGCAAGGGTATAATATAATAACGTAGTGCCAATATAGATGAAATTTCATGCATGGGAAACACACCGGAACGGCCGTAAGAAGGGTTAATACGCCTAAGGCAAATAAAGTGCAAATAGTGTGAAGAAAATATCCAGGTGTGAAAATAAAGTGCTCGATATGGTGCTTTAATAGCCCAAGGGAGCCAAGGATATTCACAAGTGTGAAGGGATCATCTACGTCTAGACCGTAAATCCAACTTGTAAGGGATTGCAGGGGCACGCTTTTTCTACAACCCTAACGTTCGGGTTTTCCTAATTAATAAGTTAAATCACCACATAAAAAGATAACCTGTAAAGAGTGGCGCTTACCAATGCATGCAGCGAGCAAAAGACACCGGGTAAGGATCCAAGAATATTGGATGTCCTATGCATTTGGCATTCCACCCCTCTGCTCTTTCCTCCTATGGCGACACTGATGTCATCATATGTTGCAAGCCCCGCCGCCGCTCATTATGATGTAATAATGGTTTGACTATGGGATGGAGGATGTATGATGGGTATATGGGCACGGGACTGTGGGATGGAGGATGTGTGATGGGTATATGGGCATGGGACTGTGGGATGGAGGATATGTATGATGGGTATATGGGCACGGGACTATGGGATAGAGAATATGTATGATGGGTATATGGGCACGGGACTATGGGATGGCGGATATGTATGATGGGTATATGGGCACGGGACTATGGGATGGAGGATATGTATGATGGGTATATGGGCACGGGACTATGGGATGGAGGATATGTATGATGGGTATATGGGCATGGGACTATGGGATGGCGGATATGTATGATGGGTATATGGGCACGGGACTATGGGATGGCGGATATGTATGACGGGTATATGGGCACGGGACTATGGGATGGAGGATATGTGATGGGTATATGGGCACGGGACTATGGGATGGAGGATGTATGATGGGTATATGGGCACGGGACTATGGGATGGAGGATGTATGACGGGTATATGGGCACCGGACTATGGGATGGAGGACATGTGCTGGGTATATGGGCATGGGACTATGGGATGGAGGATATGTGATGGGTATATGGGCACGGGACTATGGGATGGAGGATGTATGATGGGTATATGGGCACGGGACTATGGGATGGAGGATGTATGATGGGTATATGGGCACGGGACTATGGGATGGCGGATATGTATGATGGGTATATGGGCACGGGACTGTGGGATGGAGGATGTGTGATGGGTATATGGGCATGGGACTGTGGGATGGAGGATATGTATGATGGGTATATGGGCACGGGACTATGGGATAGAGAATATGTATGATGGGTATATGGGCACGGGACTATGGGATGGCGGATATGTATGATGGGTATATGGGCACGGGACTATGGGATGGAGGATATGTATGATGGGTATATGGGCACGGGACTATGGGATGGAGGATATGTATGATGGGTATATGGGCACGGGACTATGGGATGGCGGATATGTATGATGGGTATATGGGCACGGGACTATGGGATGGCGGATATGTATGACGGGTATATGGGCACGGGACTATGGGATGGAGGATATGTGATGGGTATATGGGCACGGGACTATGGGATGGAGGATGTATGATGGGTATATGGGCACGGGACTATGGGATGGAGGATGTATGACGGGTATATGGGCACCGGACTATGGGATGGAGGACATGTGCTGGGTATATGGGCATGGGACTATGGGATGGAGGATATGTGATGGGTATATGGGCACGGGACTATGGGATGGAGGATGTATGATGGGTATATGGGCACGGGACTATGGGATGGAGGATGTATGATGGGTATATGGGCACGGGACTATGGGATGGCGGATATGTATGATGGGTATATGGGCACGGGACTATGGGATGGCGGATATGTATGACGGGTATATGGGCACGGGCCTATGGGATGGAGGATATGTATGATGGGTATATGGTCATGGGACTATGGGATGGAGGATATGTATGATGGGTATATGGGCATGGGACTATGGGATGGAGGATATGTATGATGGGTATATGGGCATGGGACTATGGGATGGAGGATATGTATGATGGGTATATGGGCATGGGACTATGGGATGGAGGATGTATGATGGGTATATGGGCACGGGCCTATGGGATGGAGGATATGTATGATGGGTATATGGTCATGGGACTATGGGATGGAGGATGTATGATGGGTATATGGGCACGGGACTATGGGATGGCGGATATGTATGATGGGTATATGGGCACGGGACTATGGGATGGCGGATATGTATGACGGGTATATGGGCACGGGCCTATGGGATGGAGGATATGTATGATGGGTATATGGTCATGGGACTATGGGATGGAGGATATGTATGATGGGTATATGGGCACGGGACTATGGGATGGAGGATATGTATGACGGGTATATGGGCACGGGACTATGGGATGGAGGATATGTATGATGGGTATATGGGCTCTGGACTATGGGATGGAGGATATGCATGATGGGTATATGGGAACGGGACTATGGGATGGAGGATGTGTGATGGGTATATGGGCACGGGACTATGGGATGGAGGATATGTGTGATGGGTATATGGGCACGGGACTATGGGATGGAGGATATGTGTGATGGGTATATGGGCACGGGACTATGGGATGGAGGATATGTATGATGGGTATATGGGCACAGGACAATGGGATGGCGGATATGTATGATGGGTATATGGGCACGGGACTATGGGATGGAGGATATGTATGATGGGTATATGGGCACGGGACTATGGGATGGCGGATATGTATGATGGGTATATGGGCACGGGACTATGGGATGGCGGATATGTATGACGGGTATATGGGCACGGGCCTATGGGATGGAGGATATGTATGATGGGTATATGGTCATGGGACTATGGGATGGAGGATATGTATGATGGGTATATGGGCACGGGACTATGGGATGGAGGATATGTATGACGGGTATATGGGCACGGGACTATGGGATGGAGGATATGTATGATGGGTATATGGGCTCTGGACTATGGGATGGAGGATATGCATGATGGGTATATGGGAACGGGACTATGGGATGGAGGATGTGTGATGGGTATATGGGCACGGGACTATGGGATGGAGGATATGTGTGATGGGTATATGGGCACGGGACTATGGGATGGAGGATATGTGTGATGGGTATATGGGCACGGGACTATGGGATGGAGGATATGTATGATGGGTATATGGGCACAGGACAATGGGATGGCGGATATGTATGATGGGTATATGGGCACGGGACTATGGGATGGAGGATATGTATGATGGGTATATGGGCACGGGACTATGGGATGGCGGATATGTATGATGGGTATATGGGCACGGGACTATGGGATGGCGGATATGTATGACGGGTATATGGGCACGGGCCTATGGGATGGAGGATATGTATGATGGGTATATGGTCATGGGACTATGGGATGGAGGATATGTATGATGGGTATATGGGCATGGGACTATGGGATGGAGGATATGCATGATGGGTATATGGGAACGGGACTATGGGATGGAGGATATGTATGACGGGTATATGGGCACGGGACTATGGGATGGAGGATGTGTGATGGGTATATGGGCACGGGACTATGGGATGGAGGATATGTGTGATGGGTATATGGGCACGGGACTATGGGATGGAGGATATGTGTGATGGGTATATGGGCACGGGACTATGGGATGGAGGATATGTATGATGGGTATATGGGCACAGGACAATGGGATGGCGGATATGTATGATGGGTATATGGGCACGGGACTATGGGATGGAGGATATGTATGATGGGTATATGGGCACGGGACAATGGGATGGCGGATATGTATGATGGGTATATGGTCATGGGACTATGGGATGGAGGATATGTATGATGGGTATATGGGCACGGGACTATGGGATGGCGGATATGTATGATGGGTATATGGGCACGGGACTATGGGATGGCGGATATGTATGACGGGTATATGGGCACGGGCCTATGGGATGGAGGATATGTATGATGGGTATATGGTCATGGGACTATGGGATGGAGGATATGTATGATGGGTATATGGGCATGGGACTATGGGATGGAGGATATGCATGATGGGTATATGGGAACGGGACTATGGGATGGAGGATATGTATGACGGGTATATGGGCACGGGACTATGGGATGGAGGATGTGTGATGGGTATATGGGCACGGGACTATGGGATGGAGGATATGTGTGATGGGTATATGGGCACGGGACTATGGGATGGAGGATATGTGTGATGGGTATATGGGCACGGGACTATGGGATGGAGGATATGTATGATGGGTATATGGGCACAGGACAATGGGATGGCGGATATGTATGATGGGTATATGGGCACGGGACTATGGGATGGAGGATATGTATGATGGGTATATGGGCACGGGACAATGGGATGGCGGATATGTATGATGGGTATATGGTCATGGGACTATGGGATGGAAGATATGTATGATGGGTATATGGGCACGGGACTATGGGATGGCGGATATGTATGATGGGTATATGGGCACGGGACTATGGGATGGCGGATATGTATGACGGGTACATGGGCACGGGCCTATGGGATGGAGGATATGTATGATGGGTATATGGTCATGGGACTATGGGATGGAGGATATGTATGATGGGTATATGGGCATGGGACTATGGGATGGAGGATATGCATGATGGGTATAAGGGAACGGGACTATGGGATGGAGGATATGTATGACGGGTATATGGGCACGGGACTATGGGATGGAGGATGTGTGATGGGTATATGGGCACGGGACTATGGGATGGAGGATATGTGTGATGGGTATATGGGCACGGGACTATGGGATGGAGGATATGTGTGATGGGTATATGGGCACAGGACTATGGGATGGAGGATATGTATGATGGGTATATGGGCACAGGACAATGGGATGGCGGATATGTATGATGGGTATATGGGCACGGGACTATGGGATGGAGGATATGTATGATGGGTATATGGGCACGGGACAATGGGATGGCTGATATGTATGATGGGTATATGATCATGGGACTATGGGATGGAGGATATGTATGATGGGTATATGGGCACGGGACTATGGGATGGAGGATATGTATGATGGGTATATGGGCACAGGACTATGGGATAGAGGATATGTATGATGGGTATATGGGCACGGGACTATGGGATGGAGGATGTGTGATGGGTATATGGGCACGGTACTATGGGATGGAGGATGTGTGATGGGTATATGGGCACGGTACTATGGGATGGAGGATATGTATGATGGGTATATGGGCACGGGACTATGGGATGGAGGATATGTGATGGGTATATTGGCACTGGACTATGGGATGGAGGATATGTATGATGGGTATATGGGCACGGGACTATGGGATGGAGGATGTGTGATGGGTATATGGGCACGGGACTATGGGATGGAGGATGTATGACGGGTATATGGGCACGGGACTATGGGATGGCGGATATGTATGATGGGTATATGGGCACGGGACTATGGGATGGAGGATATGTGATGGGTATATGGGCACGGGACTATGGGATGGAGGATGTGTGATGGGTATATGGGCACTCGACTATGGGATGGCGAATATGTATGATGGGTATATGGGCACGGGACTATGGGATGGAGGATGTGTGATGGGTATATGGGCACGGGACTATGGGATGGAGGATATGTGTGATGGGTATATGGGCACGGGACTATGGGATGGAGGATATGTGTGATGGGTATATGGGCACAGGACTATGGGATGGAGGATATGTATGATGGGTATATGGGCACAGGACAATGGGATGGCGGATATGTATGATGGGTATATGGGCACGGGACTATGGTATGGAGGATATGTATGATGGGTATATGGGCACGGGACAATGGGATGGCGGATATGTATGATGGGTATATGGTCATGGGACTATGGGATGGAGGATATGTATGATGGGTATATGGGAACGGGACTATGGGATGGAGGATATGTATGACGGGTATATGGGCACGGGACTATGGGATGGAGGATGTGTGATGGGTATATGGGCACGGGACTATGGGATGGAGGATATGTGTGATGGGTATATGGGCACGGGACTATGGGATGGAGGATATGTGTGATGGGTATATGGGCACGGGACTATGGGATGGAGGATGTATGACGGGTATATGGGCACGGGACTATGGGATGGCGGATATGTATGATGGGTATATGGGCACGGGACTATGGGATGGAGGATATGTGATGGGTATATGGGCACGGGACTATGGGATGGAGGATGTGTGATGGGTATATGGGCACTCGACTATGGGATGGCGAATATGTATGATGGGTATATGGGCACGGGACTATGGGATGGAGGATGTGTGATGGGTATATGGGCACGGGACTATGGGATGGAGGATATGTGTGATGGGTATATGGGCACGGGACTATGGGATGGAGGATATGTGTGATGGGTATATGGGCACGGGACTATGGGATGGAGGATATGTATGATGGGTATATGGGCACAGGACAATGGGATGGCGGATATGTATGATGGGTATATGGGCACGGGACTATGGCATTGAGGATATGTATGATGGGTATATGGGCACGGGACAATGGGATGGCGGATATGTATGATGGGTATATGGTCATGGGACTATGGGATGGAGGATATGTATGATGGGTATATGGGAATGGGACTATGGGATGGAGGATATGTATGACGGGTATATGGGCACGGGACTATGGGATGGAGGATGTGTGATGGGTATATGGGCACGGGACTATGGGATGGAGGATATGTGTGATGGGTATATGGGCACGGGACTATGGGATGGAGGATATGTGTGATGGGTATATGGGCACGGGACTATGGGATGGAGGATATGTATGATGGGTATATGGGCACAGGACAATGGGATGGCGGATATGTATGATGGGTATATGGGCACGGGACTATGGGATGGAGGATATGTATGATGGGTATATGGCACGGGACAATGGGATGGCGGATATGTATGATGGGTATATGGTCATGGGACTATGGGATGGAGGATATGTATGATGGGTATATGGGCACGGGACTATGGGATGGAGGATATGTATGATGGGTATATGGGCACGGGACTATGGGATAGAGGATATGTATGATGGGTATATGGGCACGGGACTATGGGATGGAGGATGTGTGATGGGTATATGGGCACGGTACTATGGGATGGAGGATGTGTGATGGGTATATGGGCACGGTACTATGGGATGGAGGATATGTATGATGGGTATATGGGCACGGGACTATGGGATGGAGGATATGTGATGGGTATATTGGCACTGGACTATGGGATGGAGGATATGTATGATGGGTATATGGGCACTGGACTATGGGATGGAGGATATGTATGATGGGTATATGGGCACGGGACTATGGGATGGAGGATATGCATGATGGGTATATGGGCACTGGACTATGGGATGAAGGATGTATGACGGGTATATGGGCACGGGACTATGGGATGGCGGATATGTATGATGGGTATATGGGCACGGGACTATGGGATGGAGGATGTGTGATGGGTATATGGGCACGGGACTATGGGATGGAGGATGTATGACGGGTATATGGGCACGGGACTATGGGATGGCGGATATGTATGATGGGTATATGGGCACGGGACTATGGGATGGAGGATATGTGATGGGTATATGGGCACGGGACTATGGGATGGAGGATGTGTGATGGGTATATGGGCACTCGACTATGGGATGGCGAATATGTATGATGGGTATATGGGCACGGGACTATGGGATGGAGGATGTGTGATGGGTATATGGGCACGGGACTATGGGATGGAGGATATGTGTGATGGGTATATGGGCACGGGACTATGGGATGGAGGATATGTGTGATGGGTATATGGGCACGGGACTATGGGATGGAGGATATGTATGATGGGTATATGGGCACAGGACAATGGGATGGCGGATATGTATGATGGGTATATGGGCACGGGACTATGGTATGGAGGATATGTATGATGGGTATATGGGCACGGGACAATGGGATGGCGGATATGTATGATGGGTATATGGTCATGGGACTATGGGATGGAGGATATGTATGATGGGTATATGGGAACGGGACTATGGGATGGAGGATATGTATGACGGGTATATGGGCACGGGACTATGGGATGGAGGATGTGTGATGGGTATATGGGCACGGGACTATGGGATGGAGGATATGTGTGATGGGTATATGGGCACGGGACTATGGGATGGAGGATATGTGTGATGGGTATATGGGCACGGGACTATGGGATGGAGGATGTATGACGGGTATATGGGCACGGGACTATGGGATGGCGGATATGTATGATGGGTATATGGGCACGGGACTATGGGATGGAGGATATGTGATGGGTATATGGGCACGGGACTATGGGATGGAGGATGTGTGATGGGTATATGGGCACTCGACTATGGGATGGCGAATATGTATGATGGGTATATGGGCACGGGACTATGGGATGGAGGATGTGTGATGGGTATATGGGCACGGGACTATGGGATGGAGGATATGTGTGATGGGTATATGGGCACTCGACTATGGGATGGCGAATATGTATGATGGGTATATGGGCACGGGACTATGGGATGGAGGATGTGTGATGGGTATATGGGCACGGGACTATGGGATGGAGGATATGTGTGATGGGTATATGGGCACGGGACTATGGGATGGAGGATATGTGTGATGGGTATATGGGCACGGGACTATGGGATGGAGGATATGTATGATGGGTATATGGGCACAGGACAATGGGATGGCGGATATGTATGATGGGTATATGGGCACGGGACTATGGCATTGAGGATATGTATGATGGGTATATGGGCACGGGACAATGGGATGGCGGATATGTATGATGGGTATATGGTCATGGGACTATGGGATGGAGGATATGTATGATGGGTATATGGGAACGGGACTATGGGATGGAGGATATGTATGACGGGTATATGGGCACGGGACTATGGGATGGAGGATGTGTGATGGGTATATGGGCACGGGACTATGGGATGGAGGATATGTGTGATGGGTATATGGGCACGGGACTATGGGATGGAGGATATGTGTGATGGGTATATGGGCACGGGACTATGGGATGGAGGATATGTATGATGGGTATATGGGCACAGGACAATGGGATGGCGGATATGTATGATGGGTATATGGGCACGGGACTATGGGATGGAGGATATGTATGATGGGTATATGGGCACGGGACAATGGGATGGCGGATATGTATGATGGGTATATGGTCATGGGACTATGGGATGGAGGATATGTATGATGGGTATATGGGCACTGGACTATGGGATGGAGGATATGTATGATGGGTATATGGGCACGGGACTATGGGATGGAGGATATGTATGATGGGTATATGGGCACGGGACTATGGGATCGAGGATATGCATGATGGGTATATGGGCACTGGACTATGGGATGGAGGATATGTATGATGGGTATATGGGCACAGGACTATGGGATGGCGGATATGTATGATGGGTATATGGGCACGGGACTATGGGATGGAGGATGTGTGATGGGTATATGGGCACGGTACTATGGAATGGAGGATGTGTGATGGGTATATGGGCACGGGACTATGGGATGGAGGATGTGTGATGGGTATATGGGCACGGGACTATGGGATGGAGGATATGTATATGGGCACGGGACTATGGGATGGCGGATATGTATGATGAGTATATGGGCACGGGACTATGGGATGGAGGATATGTATGATGAGTATATGAGCATGGGACTATGGGATGGAGGATATGTATGATGGGTATATGGGCACGGGACAATGGGATGGTGGATATGTATGATGGGTATATGGGCATTGGACTATGGGATGGAGGATATGTATGATGGGTATATGGGCACGGGACTATGGGATGGAGGATATGTATGATGGGTATATGGGCACGGGACTATGGGATAGAGGATATGTATGATGGGTATATGGGCACGGGACTATGGGATGGAGGATGTGTGATGGGTATATGGGCACGGTACTATGGGATGGAGGATGTGTGATGGGTATATGGGCACGGTACTATGGGATGGAGGATATGTATGATGGGTATATGGGCACAGGACTATGGGATGGCGGATATGTATGATGGGTATATGGGCACGGGACTATGGGATGGAGGATGTGTGATGGGTATATGGGCACGGGACTATGGGATGGAGGATATGTATATGGGCACGGGACTATGGGATGGCGGATATGTATGATGAGTATATGAGCATGGGACTATGGGATGGAGGATATGTATGATCGGTATATGGGCATGGGACTATGGGATGGAGGATATGTATGATGAGTATATGAGCATGGGACTATGGGATGGAGGATATGTATTATGGGTATATGGGCACGGGACTATGGGATGGAGGATATGTATGATGGGTATATGGGCACAGGCCTATGGGATGGAGGATATGTGTGATGGGTATATGGGCATGGGACTATGGGATGGAGGATATGTATGATGGGTATATGGGCACGGGACAATGGGATGGCGGATATGTATGATGGGTATATGGGCATGGGACTATGGGATGGAGGATATGTATGATGGGTATATGGGCACAGGCCTATGGGATGGAGGATATGTGTGATGGGTATATGGGCATGGGACTATGGGATGGAGGATATGTATGACGGGTATATGGGCACAGGATTATGGGATGGCGGATATGTATATGGGCACAGGACTATGGGATGGAGGATGTGTGATGGGTATATGGGTATGGGACTATGGGATGGCGAATATGTATGATGGGTATATGGGCATGGGACTATGGGATGGAGGATATGTATATGGGCACAAGACTGGGATGGAGGATGTGTGATGAGTATATGGGCACTGGACTATGGGATGGAGGATATGTTTGACGGGTATATGGGCACGGGACTATGGGATGGTGGATATGTATGATGGGTATATGGGCACGGGACTATGGGATGGAGGATATGCATGATGGGTATATGGGCACAGGACTATGGGATGGTGGATATGTATGATGGGTATATGGGCACGGGACTATGGGATGGCGGATATGTATGATGGGTATATGGGCACGGGACTGTGGGATGGAGGATGTGTGATGGGTATATGGGCATGGGACTGTGGGATGGAGGATATGTATGATGGGTATATGGGCACGGGACTATGGGATAGAGAATATGTATGATGGGTATATGGGCACGGGACTATGGGATGGCGGATATGTATGATGGGTATATGGGCACGGGACTATGGGATGGAGGATATGTATGATGGGTATATGGGCACGGGACTATGGGATGGAGGATATGTATGATGGGTATATGGGCACGGGACTATGGGATGGCGGATATGTATGATGGGTATATGGGCACGGGACTATGGGATGGCGGATATGTATGACGGGTATATGGGCACGGGACTATGGGATGGAGGATATGTGATGGGTATATGGGCACGGGACTATGGGATGGAGGATGTATGATGGGTATATGGGCACGGGACTATGGGATGGAGGATGTATGACGGGTATATGGGCACCGGACTATGGGATGGAGGACATGTGCTGGGTATATGGGCATGGGACTATGGGATGGAGGATATGTGATGGGTATATGGGCACGGGACTATGGGATGGAGGATGTATGATGGGTATATGGGCACGGGACTATGGGATGGAGGATGTATGATGGGTATATGGGCACGGGACTATGGGATGGCGGATATGTATGATGGGTATATGGGCACGGGACTATGGGATGGCGGATATGTATGACGGGTATATGGGCACGGGCCTATGGGATGGAGGATATGTATGATGGGTATATGGTCATGGGACTATGGGATGGAGGATATGTATGATGGGTATATGGGCATGGGACTATGGGATGGAGGATATGTATGATGGGTATATGGGCATGGGACTATGGGATGGAGGATATGTATGATGGGTATATGGGCATGGGACTATGGGATGGAGGATGTATGATGGGTATATGGGCACGGGCCTATGGGATGGAGGATATGTATGATGGGTATATGGTCATGGGACTATGGGATGGAGGATGTATGATGGGTATATGGGCACGGGACTATGGGATGGCGGATATGTATGATGGGTATATGGGCACGGGACTATGGGATGGCGGATATGTATGACGGGTATATGGGCACGGGCCTATGGGATGGAGGATATGTATGATGTGTATATGGTCATGGGACTATGGGATGGAGGATATGTATGATGGGTATATGGGCACGGGACTATGGGATGGAGGATATGTATGACGGGTATATGGGCACGGGACTATGGGATGGAGGATATGTATGATGGGTATATGGGCTCTGGACTATGGGATGGAGGATATGCATGATGGGTATATGGGAACGGGACTATGGGATGGAGGATGTGTGATGGGTATATGGGCACGGGACTATGGGATGGAGGATATGTGTGATGGGTATATGGGCACGGGACTATGGGATGGAGGATATGTGTGATGGGTATATGGGCACGGGACTATGGGATGGAGGATATGTATGATGGGTATATGGGCACAGGACAATGGGATGGCGGATATGTATGATGGGTATATGGGCACGGGACTATGGGATGGAGGATATGTATGATGGGTATATGGGCACGGGACTATGGGATGGCGGATATGTATGATGGGTATATGGGCACGGGACTATGGGATGGCGGATATGTATGACGGGTATATGGGCACGGGCCTATGGGATGGAGGATATGTATGATGGGTATATGGTCATGGGACTATGGGATGGAGGATATGTATGATGGGTATATGGGCACGGGACTATGGGATGGAGGATATGTATGACGGGTATATGGGCACGGGACTATGGGATGGAGGATATGTATGATGGGTATATGGGCTCTGGACTATGGGATGGAGGATATGCATGATGGGTATATGGGAACGGGACTATGGGATGGAGGATGTGTGATGGGTATATGGGCACGGGACTATGGGATGGAGGATATGTGTGATGGGTATATGGGCACGGGACTATGGGATGGAGGATATGTGTGATGGGTATATGGGCACGGGACTATGGGATGGAGGATATGTATGATGGGTATATGGGCACAGGACAATGGGATGGCGGATATGTATGATGGGTATATGGGCACGGGACTATGGGATGGAGGATATGTATGATGGGTATATGGGCACGGGACTATGGGATGGCGGATATGTATGATGGGTATATGGGCACGGGACTATGGGATGGCGGATATGTATGACGGGTATATGGGCACGGGCCTATGGGATGGAGGATATGTATGATGGGTATATGGTCATGGGACTATGGGATGGAGGATATGTATGATGGGTATATGGGCATGGGACTATGGGATGGAGGATATGCATGATGGGTATATGGGAACGGGACTATGGGATGGAGGATATGTATGACGGGTATATGGGCACGGGACTATGGGATGGAGGATGTGTGATGGGTATATGGGCACGGGACTATGGGATGGAGGATATGTGTGATGGGTATATGGGCACGGGACTATGGGATGGAGGATATGTGTGATGGGTATATGGGCACGGGACTATGGGATGGAGGATATGTATGATGGGTATATGGGCACAGGACAATGGGATGGCGGATATGTATGATGGGTATATGGGCACGGGACTATGGGATGGAGGATATGTATGATGGGTATATGGGCACGTGACAATGGGATGGCGGATATGTATGATGGGTATATGGTCATGGGACTATGGGATGGAGGATATGTATGATGGGTATATGGGCACGGGACTATGGGATGGCGGATATGTATGATGGGTATATGGGCACGGGACTATGGGATGGCGGATATGTATGACGGGTATATGGGCACGGGCCTATGGGATGGAGGATATGTATGATGGGTATATGGTCATGGGACTATGGGATGGAGGATATGTATGATGGGTATATGGGCATGGGACTATGGGATGGAGGATATGCATGATGGGTATATGGGAACGGGACTATGGGATGGAGGATATGTATGACGGGTATATGGGCACGGGACTATGGGATGGAGGATGTGTGATGGGTATATGGGCACGGGACTATGGGATGGAGGATATGTGTGATGGGTATATGGGCACGGGACTATGGGATGGAGGATATGTGTGATGGGTATATGGGCACGGGACTATGGGATGGAGGATATGTATGATGGGTATATGGGCACAGGACAATGGGATGGCGGATATGTATGATGGGTATATGGGCACGGGACTATGGGATGGAGGATATGTATGATGGGTATATGGGCACGGGACAATGGGATGGCGGATATGTATGATGGGTATATGGTCATGGGACTATGGGATGGAAGATATGTATGATGGGTATATGGGCACGGGACTATGGGATGGCGGATATGTATGATGGGTATATGGGCACGGGACTATGGGATGGCGGATATGTATGATGGGTACATGGGCACGGGCCTATGGGATGGAGGATATGTATGATGGGTATATGGTCATGGGACTATGGGATGGAGGATATGTATGATGGGTATATGGGCATGGGACTATGGGATGGAGGATATGCATGATGGGTATATGGGAACGGGACTATGGGATGGAGGATATGTATGACGGGTATATGGGCACGGGACTATGGGATGGAGGATGTGTGATGGGTATATGGGCACGGGACTATGGGATGGAGGATATGTGTGATGGGTATATGGGCACGGGACTATGGGATGGAGGATATGTGTGATGGGTATATGGGCACAGGACTATGGGATGGAGGATATGTATGATGGGTATATGGGCACAGGACAATGGGATGGCGGATATGTATGATGGGTATATGGGCACGGGACTATGGGATGGAGGATATGTATGATGGGTATATGGGCACGGGACAATGGGATGGCTGATATGTATGATGGGTATATGGTCATGGGACTATGGGATGGAGGATATGTATGATGGGTATATGGGCACGGGACTATGGGATGGAGGATATGTATGATGGGTATATGGGCACGGGACTATGGGATAGAGGATATGTATGATGGGTATATGGGCACGGGACTATGGGATGGAGGATGTGTGATGGGTATATGGGCACGGTACTATGGGATGGAGGATGTGTGATGGGTATATGGGCACGGTACTATGGGATGGAGGATATGTATGATGGGTATATGGGCACGGGACTATGGGATGGAGGATATGTGATGGGTATATTGGCACTGGACTATGGGATGGAGGATATGTATGATGGGTATATGGGCACGGGACTATGGGATGGAGGATGTGTGATGGGTATATGGGCACGGGACTATGGGATGGAGGATGTATGACGGGTATATGGGCACGGGACTATGGGATGGCGGATATGTATGATGGGTATATGGGCACGGGACTATGGGATGGAGGATATGTGATGGGTATATGGGCACGGGACTATGGGATGGAGGATGTGTGATGGGTATATGGGCACTCGACTATGGGATGGCGAATATGTATGATGGGTATATGGGCACGGGACTATGGGATGGAGGATGTGTGATGGGTATATGGGCACGGGACTATGGGATGGAGGATATGTGTGATGGGTATATGGGCACGGGACTATGGGATGGAGGATATGTGTGATGGGTATATGGGCACAGGACTATGGGATGGAGGATATGTATGATGGGTATATGGGCACAGGACAATGGGATGGCGGATATGTATGATGGGTATATGGGCACGGGACTATGGTATGGAGGATATGTATGATGGGTATATGGGCACGGGACAATGGGATGGCGGATATGTATGATGGGTATATGGTCATGGGACTATGGGATGGAGGATATGTATGATGGGTATATGGGAACGGGACTATGGGATGGAGGATATGTATGACGGGTATATGGGCACGGGACTATGGGATGGAGGATGTGTGATGGGTATATGGGCACGGGACTATGGGATGGAGGATATGTGTGATGGGTATATGGGCACGGGACTATGGGATGGAGGATATGTGTGATGGGTATATGGGCACGGGACTATGGGATGGAGGATGTATGACGGGTATATGGGCACGGGACTATGGGATGGCGGATATGTATGATGGGTATATGGGCACGGGACTATGGGATGGAGGATATGTGATGGGTATATGGGCACGGGACTATGGGATGGAGGATGTGTGATGGGTATATGGGCACTCGACTATGGGATGGCGAATATGTATGATGGGTATATGGGCACGGGACTATGGGATGGAGGATGTGTGATGGGTATATGGGCACGGGACTATGGGATGGAGGATATGTGTGATGGGTATATGGGCACGGGACTATGGGATGGAGGATATGTGTGATGGGTATATGGGCACGGGACTATGGGATGGAGGATATGTATGATGGGTATATGGGCACAGGACAATGGGATGGCGGATATGTATGATGGGTATATGGGCACGGGACTATGGCATTGAGGATATGTATGATGGGTATATGGGCACGGGACAATGGGATGGCGGATATGTATGATGGGTATATGGTCATGGGACTATGGGATGGAGGATATGTATGATGGGTATATGGGAATGGGACTATGGGATGGAGGATATGTATGACGGGTATATGGGCACGGGACTATGGGATGGAGGATGTGTGATGGGTATATGGGCACGGGACTATGGGATGGAGGATATGTGTGATGGGTATATGGGCACGGGACTATGGGATGGAGGATATGTGTGATGGGTATATGGGCACGGGACTATGGGATGGAGGATATGTATGATGGGTATATGGGCACAGGACAATGGGATGGCGGATATGTATGATGGGTATATGGGCACGGGACTATGGGATGGAGGATATGTATGATGGGTATATGGCACGGGACAATGGGATGGCGGATATGTATGATGGGTATATGGTCATGGGACTATGGGATGGAGGATATGTATGATGGGTATATGGGCACGGGACTATGGGATGGAGGATATGTATGATGGGTATATGGGCACGGGACTATGGGATAGAGGATATGTATGATGGGTATATGGGCACGGGACTATGGGATGGAGGATGTGTGATGGGTATATGGGCACGGTACTATGGGATGGAGGATGTGTGATGGGTATATGGGCACGGTACTATGGGATGGAGGATATGTATGATGGGTATATGGGCACGGGACTATGGGATGGAGGATATGTGATGGGTATATTGGCACTGGACTATGGGATGGAGGATATGTATGATGGGTATATGGGCACTGGACTATGGGATGGAGGATATGTATGATGGGTATATGGGCACGGGACTATGGGATGGAGGATATGCATGATGGGTATATGGGCACTGGACTATGGGATGAAGGATGTATGACGGGTATATGGGCACGGGACTATGGGATGGCGGATATGTATGATGGGTATATGGGCACGGGACTATGGGATGGAGGATGTGTGATGGGTATATGGGCACGGGACTATGGGATGGAGGATGTATGACGGGTATATGGGCACGGGACTATGGGATGGCGGATATGTATGATGGGTATATGGGCACGGGACTATGGGATGGAGGATATGTGATGGGTATATGGGCACGGGACTATGGGATGGAGGATGTGTGATGGGTATATGGGCACTCGACTATGGGATGGCGAATATGTATGATGGGTATATGGGCACGGGACTATGGGATGGAGGATGTGTGATGGGTATATGGGCACGGGACTATGGGATGGAGGATATGTGTGATGGGTATATGGGCACGGGACTATGGGATGGAGGATATGTGTGATGGGTATATGGGCACGGGACTATGGGATGGAGGATATGTATGATGGGTATATGGGCACAGGACAATGGGATGGCGGATATGTATGATGGGTATATGGGCACGGGACTATGGTATGGAGGATATGTATGATGGGTATATGGGCACGGGACAATGGGATGGCGGATATGTATGATGGGTATATGGTCATGGGACTATGGGATGGAGGATATGTATGATGGGTATATGGGAACGGGACTATGGGATGGAGGATATGTATGACGGGTATATGGGCACGGGACTATGGGATGGAGGATGTGTGATGGGTATATGGGCACGGGACTATGGGATGGAGGATATGTGTGATGGGTATATGGGCACGGGACTATGGGATGGAGGATATGTGTGATGGGTATATGGGCACGGGACTATGGGATGGAGGATGTATGACGGGTATATGGGCACGGGACTATGGGATGGCGGATATGTATGATGGGTATATGGGCACGGGACTATGGGATGGAGGATATGTGATGGGTATATGGGCACGGGACTATGGGATGGAGGATGTGTGATGGGTATATGGGCACTCGACTATGGGATGGCGAATATGTATGATGGGTATATGGGCACGGGACTATGGGATGGAGGATGTGTGATGGGTATATGGGCACGGGACTATGGGATGGAGGATATGTGTGATGGGTATATGGGCACTCGACTATGGGATGGCGAATATGTATGATGGGTATATGGGCACGGGACTATGGGATGGAGGATGTGTGATGGGTATATGGGCACGGGACTATGGGATGGAGGATATGTGTGATGGGTATATGGGCACGGGACTATGGGATGGAGGATATGTGTGATGGGTATATGGGCACGGGACTATGGGATGGAGGATATGTGTGATGGGTATATGGGCACGGGACTATGGGATGGAGGATGTATGACGGGTATATGGGCACGGGACTATGGGATGGCGGATATGTATGATGGGTATATGGGCACGGGACTATGGGATGGAGGATATGTGATGGGTATATGGGCACGGGACTATGGGATGGAGGATGTGTGATGGGTATATGGGCACTCGACTATGGGATGGCGAATATGTATGATGGGTATATGGGCACGGGACTATGGGATGGAGGATGTGTGATGGGTATATGGGCACGGGACTATGGGATGGAGGATATGTGTGATGGGTATATGGGCACTCGACTATGGGATGGCGAATATGTATGATGGGTATATGGGCACGGGACTATGGGATGGAGGATGTGTGATGGGTATATGGGCACGGGACTATGGGATGGAGGATATGTGTGATGGGTATATGGGCACGGGACTATGGGATGGAGGATATGTGTGATGGGTATATGGGCACGGGACTATGGGATGGAGGATATGTATGATGGGTATATGGGCACAGGACAATGGGATGGCGGATATGTATGATGGGTATATGGGCACGGGACTATGGCATTGAGGATATGTATGATGGGTATATGGGCACGGGACAATGGGATGGCGGATATGTATGATGGGTATATGGTCATGGGACTATGGGATGGAGGATATGTATGATGGGTATATGGGAACGGGACTATGGGATGGAGGATATGTATGACGGGTATATGGGCACGGGACTATGGGATGGAGGATGTGTGATGGGTATATGGGCACGGGACTATGGGATGGAGGATATGTGTGATGGGTATATGGGCACGGGACTATGGGATGGAGGATATGTGTGATGGGTATATGGGCACGGGACTATGGGATGGAGGATATGTATGATGGGTATATGGGCACAGGACAATGGGATGGCGGATATGTATGATGGGTATATGGGCACGGGACTATGGGATGGAGGATATGTATGATGGGTATATGGGCACGGGACAATGGGATGGCGGATATGTATGATGGGTATATGGTCATGGGACTATGGGATGGAGGATATGTATGATGGGTATATGGGCACTGGACTATGGGATGGAGGATATGTATGATGGGTATATGGGCACGGGACTATGGGATGGAGGATATGTATGATGGGTATATGGGCACGGGACTATGGGATGGAGGATATGCATGATGGGTATATGGGCACTGGACTATGGGATGGAGGATATGTATGATGGGTATATGGGCACAGGACTATGGGATGGCGGATATGTATGATGGGTATATGGGCACGGGACTATGGGATGGAGGATGTGTGATGGGTATATGGGCACGGTACTATGGAATGGAGGATGTGTGATGGGTATATGGGCACGGGACTATGGGATGGAGGATGTGTGATGGGTATATGGGCACGGGACTATGGGATGGAGGATATGTATATGGGCACGGGACTATGGGATGGCGGATATGTATGATGAGTATATGGGCACGGGACTATGGGATGGAGGATATGTATGATGAGTATATGAGCATGGGACTATGGGATGGAGGATATGTATGATGGGTATATGGGCACGGGACAATGGGATGGTGGATATGTATGATGGGTATATGGGCATTGGACTATGGGATGGAGGATATGTATGATGGGTATATGGGCACGGGACTATGGGATGGAGGATATGTATGATGGGTATATGGGCACGGGACTATGGGATAGAGGATATGTATGATGGGTATATGGGCACGGGACTATGGGATGGAGGATGTGTGATGGGTATATGGGCACGGTACTATGGGATGGAGGATGTGTGATGGGTATATGGGCACGGTACTATGGGATGGAGGATATGTATGATGGGTATATGGGCACAGGACTATGGGATGGCGGATATGTATGATGGGTATATGGGCACGGGACTATGGGATGGAGGATGTGTGATGGGTATATGGGCACGGGACTATGGGATGGAGGATATGTATATGGGCACGGGACTATGGGATGGCGGATATGTATGATGAGTATATGAGCATGGGACTATGGGATGGAGGATATGTATGATCGGTATATGGGCATGGGACTATGGGATGGAGGATATGTATGATGAGTATATGAGCATGGGACTATGGGATGGAGGATATGTATTATGGGTATATGGGCACGGGACTATGGGATGGAGGATATGTATGATGGGTATATGGGCACAGGCCTATGGGATGGAGGATATGTGTGATGGGTATATGGGCATGGGACTATGGGATGGAGGATATGTATGATGGGTATATGGGCACGGGACAATGGGATGGCGGATATGTATGATGGGTATATGGGCATGGGACTATGGGATGGAGGATATGTATGATGGGTATATGGGCACAGGCCTATGGGATGGAGGATATGTGTGATGGGTATATGGGCATGGGACTATGGGATGGAGGATATGTATGACGGGTATATGGGCACAGGATTATGGGATGGCGGATATGTATATGGGCACAGGACTATGGGATGGAGGATGTGTGATGGGTATATGGGTATGGGACTATGGGATGGCGAATATGTATGATGGGTATATGGGCATGGGACTATGGGATGGAGGATATGTATATGGGCACAAGACTGGGATGGAGGATGTGTGATGAGTATATGGGCACTGGACTATGGGATGGAGGATATGTTTGACGGGTATATGGGCACGGGACTATGGGATGGTGGATATGTATGATGGGTATATGGGCACGGGACTATGGGATGGAGGTTATGCATGATGGGTATATGGGCACAGGACTATGGGATGGTGGATATGTATGATGGGTATATGGGCACGGGACTATGGGATGATTATAATTTGTTATAAATAACCAGTTAGTTACTATGCCCGGGCAGCGCCGGGCTCTTCAGCTAGTTTTATATATAGATAGATGGTGGGGACTGCAATCTACCTTATGAGGAGGTTGTATTATATTTTGCGGGGTGATGCATTATAGTCTGAGGTGGGCTGCATTATATTTTTTGACGGAGGCTACAATATATTGATGAGGGGGCTACCCAACTCCTGCTACATATTGAAGACATGTACTACTTTATATTATACTCTGATATTACTGTGTTTTACCACACAATTGGTGGTCTTGTATTTATTTCTATGTAGCTACATAATGGGCCCCAAGAATGATTTTCTCTGGTGGGTCCAAGGTGTTTCAGTCCAAGCTGCGTACACCTCATACACACACGGCTCTGCTACATCCACCCTGTAAACCCCTCCTGACCCCACACAGAAACTTCCCCTCATCCAGCACCATGACAACCAGCACAGCAGAGTCCTGCACACACTGAGGCCCCTGATCATGTGACCCCTGACTCCTCCCCTCCTGTGACCTCATCACAGGTCCTGTGCGCACAGAGCAGCCATATATGTGGAGTGCGGCTCTGCGGGTGGAGGTCGGTGCTGGAGGCTCCATTATTCTCTATGTGGAGTGCGGCTCTGCGGGTGGAGGTCGGTGCTGGAGGCTCCATTATTCTCTATGTGGAGTGCGGCTCTGCGGGTGGAGGTCGGTGCTGGAGGCTCCATTATTCTCTATGTGGAGTGCGGCTCTGCGGGTGGAGGTCGGTGCCGGAGGCTCCATTATTCTCTATGTGGAGTGTGGCTCTGCGGGTGGAGGTCGGTGCTGGAGGCTCCATTATTCTCTATGTGGAGTGCGGCTCTGCGGGTGGAGGTCGGTGCTGGAGGCTCCATTATTCTCTATGTGGAGTGCGGCTCTGCGGGTGGAGGTCAGTGCTAGAGGCTCCATTATTCTCTATGTGGAGTGTGGCTCTGCGGGTGGAGGTCGGTGCCGGAGGCTCCATTATTCTCTATGTGGAGTGTGGCTCTGCGGGTGGAGGTCGGTGCTGGAGGCTCCATTATTCTCTATGTGGAGTGTGGCTCTGCGGGTGGAGGTCGGTGCTGGAGGCTCCATTATTCTCTATGTGGAGTGCGGCTCTGCGGGTGGAGGTCGGTGCTGGAGGCTCCATTATTCTCTATGTGGAGTGCGGCTCTGCGGGTGGAGGTCAGTGCTGGAGGCTCCATTATTCTCTATGTGGAGTGCGGCTCTGCGGGTGGAGGTCGGTGCCGGAGGCCCCATTATTCTCTATGTGGAGTGCGGCTCTGCAGGTGGAGGTCGGTGCTGGAGGCTCCATTATTCTCTATGTGGAGTGCGGCTCTGCGGGTGGAGGTCGGTGCTGGAGGCTCCATTATTCTCTATGTGGAGTGCAGCTCTGCGGGTGGAGGTCGGTGCCGGAGGCTCCATTATTCTCTATGTGGAGTGCGGCTCTGCGGGTGGAGGTCAGTGCTGGAGGCTCCATTATTCTCTATGTGGAGTGCGGCTCTGCGGGTGGAGGTCGGTGCTGGAGGCTCCATTATTCTCTATGTGGAGTGCGGCTCTGCAGGTGGAGGTCGGTGCTGGAGGCTCCATTATTCTCTATGTGGAGTGCGGCTCTGCGGGTGGAGGTCGGTGCTGGAGGCTCCATTATTCTCTATGTGGAGTGCAGCTCTGCGGGTGGAGGTCGGTGCCGGAGGCTCCATTATTCTCTATGTGGAGTGCGGCTCTGCGGGTGGAGGTCGGTGCTGGAGGCTCCATTATTCTCTATGTGGAGTGCGGCTCTGTGGGTGGAGGTCGGTGCTGGAGGCTCCATTATTCTCTATGTGGAGTGTGGCTCTGCGGGTGGAGGTCAGTGCTGGAGGCTCCATTATTCTCTATGTGGAGTGTGGCTCTGCGGGTGGAGGTCGGTGCCGGAGGCTCCATTATTCTCTATGTGGAGTGCGGCTCTGCGGGTGGAGGTCGGTGCCGGAGGCTCCATTATTCTCTATGTGGAGTGCGGCTCTGCGGGTGGAGGTCGGTGCTGGAGTCTCCATTATTCTCTATGTGGAGTGCGGCTCTGCGGGTGGAGGTCGGTGCTGGAGGCTCCTTTACCCTCTATCAGGATTCGCCATTGTTTTCTTCTGTCATTTGTTCTTCATCTAAATAATCAGACAGACGCTCTGGAGGAGGCCGCGTCTCACAGCAGTTGCTCCCCATTAGAGTTGAGGGAACCTTTCAAGGTTCGGTTCGTCTAACGTCCCGATATTCGCCAAACGGTTTGAGAAACATGCCCGAACCCCATTGAATTCAGTGAAAGGCAAAACCAAATGCATAGACAACACCTTCAGGAGGCCAAAAAGCTTCAAAAACAGCTCAAATTAGGGGCAGACACCAGGAAAAGTGGCACCAATGACCGAAAGTACAGATAGTATAATTGTGCAGCATGGATGCCTGGAGCAGAGCTTGGAGCAGCATCTCTATCTGAAACATTGATCAGGAACAGGTGGATGAGTGACAGGTGAAGGCCTGGTGCTCTGAGAGCTCTGCCAAATTCAGGCAGCACACATGGAGACCCAACTTGTAGTCTCCACATTTCAGAAAATTATTGTCACACATGCCCAAAGTGGCATCAATTTCCCCACAGTAGGAATAGTATAATTGTGCAGCATTTTGACATCTTCTGTTACTGGATGGGCTACTCCACTCCTTTTCTTTGGCAGCTGCTCAGCAGTATTATGTTATAGCGCCATTTATGTGTAAAGGGGTGTACATAATAAGAACAAACAAGTCACTGACTGATACAGAAGGAGAGAGGACCTTGCCCGTGAGGGATCACAATCTACAAGGGCTGAGTGAGGATACAATAGGTGAGGGTAGAGCTGCTTGTGCAGCGGTATGGTGGAGAGCTGGTTACTGCAGGTTGTAGGCTTGTCGGAAGAGGTGGTTCTTCAGGTTCCTTTTTAAGGTTACTACAGTAGGCGAGAGCATGGTATGATGGGGTGGAGAGTTCCAGAGTAGGGGGGATGCACAGGAGTAATCTTTTATGTGATTGTGAGAAGAGGCGATAAGAGGGGAGTAGAGAAGGAGACCTTTTGAGGATCGGAGGTTGCCTGCACTTAAGTACTGGGAGACTAGGTCACAGATGTATGGAGGACAGAACCTCCACTTGTTAACCCACTACACTTGCGGTGAGTGACAGCCCATCAGCTGTTACTGAAGTGGACATGCCTGCTGTTTTTGACAGATCTCAGACACATCACATCTTTCTCAATCCACCATAACATCTCCGTCTGCACCTCATTCACATTCCAGCAGTTTCTTGTGTTCTCCATACTCCACCCTACCTCCACACTGCAGCCAGCCCTTGGTCCCACAGTTGTGGTCATGTAAAATTTTGTTTCCTCCTACACATGGCAAAGCTAACAGCTTGAACTCCATCATCTCCAATCCGTTTGGCATGGAAATGCTGCTTTTCCGCCTGGTGTATACAGTCACTTTCCGAAAGCTGATGGTCATCGCAGTCACACAGTACCAGTTGCCCAGTCGCCATTACTTATGTAAAAAAGTTGTTCCTGCTCTACACCAGCATGTCACAGTCAATGCCAGCCTTTCCTTGAAAAATAATCCATGTCTTCCAGGCTGCATTTCACTACTGACACCTGAATGAGCAATCATGGCCAGGGGTCATTACATTTTGTTGATTAGGCACTGGGTGGCTGTGGGGGCAGGCAGGAAAGGGGCTGCTTCGTAAGTCTTGGAATCCCCAAGGCTTGCAGGGTGCTTTGGGATGGAGAAGTAAACCACTACACAGCAGAGGATGGAGAACTAAACTACTAGACAACAGGGGTTGGAAAAGTAGACTACTAAACCTAGAGTTGGTTAACTAAACCACTACACACCAGGGGATGGAGAAATAAGCCACTACACAATAAGCGATGGTGAACTACACCACTAGACGCCAAGGTGTACATAAATATCTTTACCACTATCCGGCCTGAATGCGCTGCTGCAGAAATCACGGTCGCTGTGTTGTCACTTCCGCCATTTGCACCCCACAGGTAATCTACTTGCATCACTAGAGAGGTCTTTCGGCCTACCAGTTAACCATTTTTATGCGATCTGCTGACACGGTGGAATTTCATTCTCATGTTACAGTGACTGTGGCAGCAGCGACAAGCTCTAGTGCAATATGTCCTTTTGCATAGCCTGGGCCAACGTAGTACAGATGTAATGAAAATCACGCTTATGTAGTACGGACAAATGAAGAACCTTTTCACCCTTCTGTAGAGTTTCGAAATGGCTATTAAGATGGTTTTCTCTGATGATGCCATCGTCAGCATCACTATTCCGGTCATCTACGTGCTGGAGCACACTTTGAATAGTCTGCAGGAGGTTGTGGTGGTCCCAAAGGAAGATGTGGAAGTGATATCAATATCTCAAAGTTTCAGACTGTTCTCACACAAGCGGGTGCGATGGGAGAGTGGATTACAGCGATTGTGGGGGGTCATGGTACCAGACAAACTGTTAGTGAAGGTGCTGGAGCTGAGGAACAAATTGATGAGGACAAGGAGGCAGGGGTGACGGGCATGCAACAGTCCAGAGATGAAGAGAATAATGATTCCCTCTCTGTTGGCGGGAGAGGATGTAGTATGCAAGCTTGAGTGTTACCCTGCCACCAAGATACCATGGACTCGCACCTCATTGAAGCGCCCCACATATGAGCGCCTTCTTGCTGCACTATCTAGAACATAACCTCATACTGGGAACAGGGAAAGGGATTAGTGGGCCTTCATCGGAATCCAAATCAACACAGGTGCCAGGAATAAGTGGCTGGATACCACTCATTAGCAAAAGAAGGAGAAAAAAGATCCAGCTGGAACTTTTTTCGCCTTCTTTTACTATCTACAGCATGATGCCCATATTTTTAGGATTAGAAATTGTGCTGGCTACTGGGTTGCCACTCTGTTAGATCCAAGGTACAAGAGTAAATTTTGCCAGATGCTTTCCCCCTGTAATGGGATGCACATGTTCTGCTGGAGTATCGAAACATGCTTGTACACAAAATTAAGAGTGGTTTTCCCCAAGACAGCAGTCACGCACAATTGGTGCATCACAATTATAGAGTTTCAACCCTGGGAACGTTCAGGAACATTAGCATCAGTAGTGTAAGGGCATAAGCAATTTCTGTGAGTTATTTCACACATTTTTTAGACCATCACGTGCACCAGCGGAAGAGAGTGCATGTCTGACACTTGAGTGACTGGAGAGGATAGTGGAGGAGTATCTTCAGCTCAATATTAATACCATCAAGGGGAACGTGGAACCTTTTGCATTTTGGTCTTCAAAAATGGCTGAGTGGCCTAACTTTCATCAAGATGAACAAGTCCTGGATCTCCAATGACTTTTGCACCCCAATCACAGACTGGGCGATGGTGTAGTTTTCAGTGGGCTGCATTGATATTGCGTTATTGTAGTATGCGACACCTTTGTTGTGGATCCTGTGTCTGCTGCTGCTATTGTTGCTGATGTTGCTAACAATTTTTGGAAATGTGGAAATTCTTTAGTTGGCTTCATCTGGTGGCTTGTCTGTAGTGGAAGGAGTGTCAGAGCCTCATACTTTCTCTACTGTGGGGAAGTTGATGACACTTTAGTGGTGTCTACCCTAATTTTTGAAAATGTTTGGACTCCAAGTTGGGTCTTCCACATGTTTGTTGCCTGAATTTTGTAGGGCTCTCAGAGCACCATTTCTATGCCTGTCACTTATCCACCTGTCACTGATCAATGTTTAAGCTAGAAATGCTGGTCCCAGCCCTGTCCCATGCATCCATGCATTGCATTTATACGATTAGTACTCTGGATGAGTTGGACGGTTGAAGAGTTTTGATGCGGTGAAAAACAAGGGTAATTCTGATTCCACCTCAGAGCCCTGCACTGTGTGTCAAGTTAAGGTGGAGGATGAGGAGGAGAGGCCACTTTATGCAGCGCTTGCCATCTACTGGAGCACATGCTCTTTCTGGCCCTCATCTACAAGACGTACCGCTGTGTGGCTGCACATGAAAGGGCAGTAACACAAGTTGGCAGTTGTTTTTGGATAGGACAATGTTTGTTCAGTAGAGCTTTCAGCAACATTACCACCTACCCCAAGTAAACCTCGAACACCAAGGCTGATCCCGCTTCCACCACAACCTTACTTTTTCCCACTCATCTTGGCTGTACCCTTCCCCTCTTTTAACTAGCTGTTTCACAACTCTAGGCCCAGACCTGTAAGTCACCTGTCAATAATTTACTAATCAGTATTTATTGACTGATATAGTGTGGCTAGACCACAAAGTTAGCACAAAAGATTAATATGTTTAAATGTGGACTGGTGCCTGCATCAGAGTATTATCCCAAATGATTTTGATTAGTAAATGTGACCTCTGGAGTCCTGACTGCAACACAATGTTTGAAATAGTCAGAGTGAGACAGATAGATGGAGCGCCAGGCTGACAGGTCTCCGGGCGCTGGTAATAGTAATCCGATGCTGCTCCTGTCGGATGCCTCTAGAGAGGATATAAACATGGGAAGCAAGGTAACCCGATCGCAGGGGAGCGCAAAGGAAAGGGAGAAGCTTGAAAGGTTTTCTTCTTTATTAAGTTCCACTACGCGTTTCAACGGATAACCTCCGTGTTCCTCAGGTGGCAAATTGCCACGCGGGACACGGAGCTCCTTCCCTGTTCCGAAAATTTGGGGGCACCCTCTTCCCCGGGATACTTCTGAAGGTGAAGATGCCGGGGCAGCCACCCTTGCCTAATCTCCTGAGTTAGCCCTCCGACTGTTCTCCCCCCCCCCCCCCCCCCACTCAGGGAAGATGGGCTCTACTTTGCACCGCAGTACACCAACCCGACAAAGAAGACTACACAAACAAGGGTAAACTGAAAACACCAAGCATATAAACATTCACTTATAACAGAGGAATGCATCTGGGAGTGGAGACCAAAGTAGAGGAGAGAAGGGAATTACCACACTTACAAACCACACAACAGTCACAGATAACTCGTACAAAACACCTTCTCATGTGAACACCTCTCCTCCTAAGCCATGAAACAAATGCTAGCTCTGACATGGCTTTGAATCAGGACCCAGATTATAAAGGGGATGGGAGTGGCTAACCAAGCACAGCTGAGAGCTCAGAGTTTCCAACATGGTCTATTAACCCCTGCACTGCCAAAAGAAATAAATACCATTAAAAATAAGTGCTTTTCAGCACAAGAGTAGGAGCAATCAGACGCTGCGGTATTCTTGCTACTCTCTGTTGCGGTAACCCTGTGACACATAACAAAAGCATTATTGGAAACACGATCATTTACCAATATGTGCTTGAAGTTTACTCAGTAACACTAATCCGAATGTGCTACGTTCGTGCCGAATTTGAGATTGGTGAACGTTTTCTGACAAGTTCGCACATCTCTACTCCCCGTATCGTACACTGCACATTGATGCCTTCCTGGACAATCCTTTTTCTTTTTTTTGCATGGATTCGGAACAGAATGAGTCCTGTGACCTCACTATAGGCACCGTCTCTGGTCCTCAGAATGGACAGAGTGCTGAGATGCCATTTTTTGACGTCTTATCTGCTGTTTTCCGGTCACTTCTTGTAACTGTTTTGCACCTTTAGAAACCTGAAGGGGTTAATAGAAGTGTCAAAACTGAAAGTATGAACAGTGAGTTGTTTTTCATTTTTGTGCATTATGTTCCACCTGACATGACACGGTGTGCACATGTCCTTACACTATACCAGCATCACTGCTCCTGTATCTTGTTTTCCCATGGTATTTTGTATGATTCTTCATCAGCTGATCTTCCTTCCATTTAGGATCCTGGCAGATACAATCGGTATAATTATCTTCTAGAAAATTTACTTTAAACTTTAACGAATGGCTACGGACAAGATGGAGAAGATATTACACCTCACCCTAGAGATCCTCTTCCGGCTTACTGGAGAGGTGAGATTCTGATGACGTCACATTACATCATTCTTATCTATGGGAATAACAGATGGACAGAACTGGAGAGGTGAGGACTCTGGAAATGTCTGTAGTGAGATTTATTAATGTGTCTCTCCATAACCAGGATTACACAGTAGTGAAGAAGACCTCTAGTGATCGCTGTCAGGACCCTGTGTCTGAGGGATGGGGAAGACCCCTGAGCCCAATCACGGGGCCTCCACCTCACCTCCTGATACGTGAGGACATCAATGACCAGAAAATCCTAGAACTCATGTACAAGATGATTGAGCTGCTGACTGGAGAGGTGACACTGCTGGGAATGCTGGGACATTATACAGTAACACTATGAAGGGATCGGGGGATGACGGTATCATTGTATGTGTCAGGTTCCTATAAGGTGTCAGGATGTCTCCGTCTATTTCTCCATGGAGGAGTGGGAGTATTTAGAAGGACACATAGATGTGTATAAGGACGTCGTGATGGAGGTTCCCCAGTCCCTCACATCACCAGGTAATAGACAGGACTAAATACACACGGCCTATAATTATCTGTATGTAAAGAATGAATTCAGTCCCAGTATGTGTTTCCTCCAGATCCATCCAGTAAGAGGAGAAGACCAGAGAGATGTCCCCGTCCTCTTCTTCCACAGGACTGTAAACAAGAAGATCCCAATGTTCCTCAGGATCATCAGGTAGATGGAGAGAAGGTGTCAGGAGATCTCCCCTATGATGTGTAGACGGCTGTGAAGGGCTTGTGCTCAGTCTTGTTTTATCCACCAGTATTATATGTTTTCTACTTGTGTAATTGTTAGGGCACATGGGATGCATGTATGGTCATCTTAATTGTCTGCTTCCAAACTGGATGTGAGAGGTTTACGGCCGGAGAAAAGAGAGTACAAATGCAAGCAGTTGTGTCTCAAAATGATTTCTAATTTTATTGATCAAAGAGCACAGTTTATATAGGGAAAATTGGGTGTTTTCCATGCATTACCTCTTTTGTTTTTCATCCATAATTATTGCAAGTCATTATTGATTTCACATGTTCTATGTTATCTTTATTACTCTAACGGTTATTGCTGACCAGCTATTCATGTAATTGTAATCATTCTAATGGTTATGTTGATAGGTCAAGTTGACGTCTGTCCATCACATATCATATTGATATTTGGTTTATGAGGGGTGGAATATCCTAGGTACGGGTACATTTATTTTTGATAAGCTGGGTGGATTATACAACCGTTTCACAGTCCATCTGCAGGGCGGCATAACCTGGTGAAAGCTTGTGACAAGTACATTAGCACTACATGATTCTAATATTCAGCAAAGCGTCCACTTTTTAATATAAGTTTGATTTTAATATACCGTATACACTCGTGTATAAGCCGACTCGAGTATAAGCCGACCCCCCCCCCCCCCCCCCCCAAATTTTGCCACAAAAAACTGGGAAAACTTATTGACTCGCGTATAAGCCTAGGGTGGAAAATTCAGCAGCTACTGGTAAATTTCAAAACTAAAAATAGATACCAATAAAAGTAAAATTAATTGAGACATCAGTAGGTTAAATGTTTTTGAATATCCATATTGAATCAGGAGCCCCATATAATGCTCCATACAGTTCATGATGGGCCCCATAAAAGGCTCCGTACAAAATACACCCCATATAATGCTGCGCAAAGGTTAATAATGCCCCCATAAGATGCTCCATAGAATAATATGCCCCATATGCTGCTCCATAAAGGTTATGGCCCCATAAGATGCTCCATTGAATATGCCCCATAAGATGCTCTATAAAATGCTCCATAGATTATGCCCCAATAAGATGCTCCATAGATTACACTCCCATAAAATGCTCCATGGATTATGCCCTCATATTCTGCTCCATAGATAATGCCCCCATATGCTTCTCCATAGACTATGCCCCATATGCTGCTCCATAGAATATGCCCCCATAAGATGCTCCATATATTATGCCCCCCATATGCTGCTGCTGCTGCAAAAAAAAAAATGCCATACTCGCCTTTCCTGCTCAGGACCCGGCACCTGAGATATTCACCTGTCCGGGGTCCATCGCTGCTCACCGCTGTCTGACGCTTCCTGTGTCAGTGACTGTTCAGCCATCAGAGGGCGTGGTGCACACTAACCACGTCACCGCGCCCCCTGCTGCCTAAACGTCACTGACACAGGACGCAGCAGACAGCGGTAAGCAGCGATAGACTGAGGGACAGGTGAATATCGCTATACTTACCCCCTCCTGGCGTGGTCTCTGCAGCCCTGCTTCTCCGACTTCCACGGTCTCCAGCAGCTCTTCCTTTCTTCCTTCAGCGGTCACGTGGTACCGCTCATTAAACTCATGAACATGCGCATATACAGGAGTTTAATGAGCGGTTCCATGTGACCGCTGAAGACAGGGAGGGAGACTGTGGGAGAAGCGGGGGGCTGCAGAGACCACGCCAGGGGGAAGTCAGTATGATCTCTGACACCCCCCCTCCCCCTCCCCCGCTGTCCCCCAGGTATATGACTCGTATAAGCCGAGAGGGGGACTTTCAACCCAAAAAAATGGGCTGAAAATCTCGGCTTATACACGAGTACATACGGTATCTTCATATGCCATATATTATCGTTAATATAATGAGAACGGTGGAGATGGCAGGATTAGAGCTGATCATAGATGGGACTTCTCCATCTGTCGGTGACTTTTACAATATTTGTTTCAGGGTGAAGATCTGACCCATATTATTACTACAGAGACATATGTGAGGGGTGATGAGCGGTGTAAAGAGGAGATTCCTACATATGACTACCCAGGTGAGTAGTGACCACTAAATGCAGAGAAGTCACAGATTCTACTGTAATTACACACGTGGTAAACTGTTGGTACCCCTCGTTTAATGAAAGAAAAACCACAATGGTGACAGAAATAACTTGAATCTGACAAAAGTAATAATAAATAGAAAATCTATGAAAATGGAAGTCAGATATTGCTTTTCAGCCACGCTTCCACAGGTTTTTTAAAAAATAAAACTCCTGAAATAGGTCTGGACAGAAATGATGGTTCCTTACCTTAACTTAATATTTTGTTGCACAACCTTTTGAGGCAATCACTGCAATCAAACGATTCCTGTAACTGCCAATGAGACTTCTGCTCCTCTCGATAGGTATTTTGACCCACTCCTCAAGAGCAAACTGATCCAGTTGTCTCATGTTTGAAGGTTGCCTTTCCCAGATGGCATGTTTCAGCTCTTTCCAAAGATGCTCAATAGGATTTAGGTCAGGGCTCGTGATCGCGGGTCACCGATGGGTTGGCATGACAACCAGAGGTCTCCTGGAGACCTATGTGGTTTTCACTGCCGGTTTGCTGTGAGCACCGTCCGATGGTCGGCGCTCATAGCATCTGAGGTATTATGCTACATACAGGAGAGCTGATCATCACCTGTATGTAGCAGAGCTGATAGGGTTTTGGCAGCTTCTAGTCTCCCATGGAGACTATTGAAGCATGCCAAAAGTAAAAAAAAAATTTTAAAAAAATTAATAAAATCTAAAAGTTTAAATCGCCCCTCCCCTTTTGCCCCATTCAAAAAAAAAAAACATACACAGATTTGGAAATACGAAAGAGGTCAAATAGTCCCTCCTACCTCTATTCTCCAGTGTTTTTCCTGTCCCTATAGAGTTGGAAGGGAACTCTTGGGCCATCTGGTCCAACCCCCTGCTCAAAGCAGGATTCACTAAATCATCCCAGACAGATGTCTGTCCAGCCTCTGTTTGAAGACTTCTATTGAAGGAGAACTCACCACCTCTCGTGGCCGCCTGTTCCACTCATTGATCACTCTGTCAAAAAGTTTTTCCTAATATCTAATCTGTGTCTCTTCCCATTCAGTTTCATCCCATTGCTCTTAGTCTTTCCTTGTGCAAATGAGAATAAAGACAATCCTTCTACAATGTGACAGCCCTTGAGATATTTGTAGACAGCTATTGAGTCTCCTCTCAGTCTTCTCTTTTGCAAGCTAAACATTCCCAAATCCTGCAACCTTTCCTCATAGGACATGGTTTGCAGACCGGTCACCATTCTGGTCGCTCTTTTCTGAACTTGCTCCAGTTTGTTGATGTGTTTTTTTAAAATATGGCGCCCAAAACTGGACACAGTATTCCAGATGAGGTCTGACCAAAGAGGAGTAGAGGGCAATAATGAATTCACGTGATCTCTAGACTGTATGGTTCTGCTAATACATCTTAGAATTGCATTTGCATTTTTTGTTGCTGCATCAGACTGTTGACTCATATTCAGTCTGTGATCTATTAGTATACCCAAGTCTTTTTCACATGTGCTGTTGCTTAGCCCTATTCCTCCCATTCTGTATATGCTTTTTTCATTTTTAATGCCCAGATGTAGTACTTTGGTTTTTAACAGGGAAAAATGCATTCTGTTAGTTGCTGCCCACTGCTCCAGTTTATTTATATCTTTTTGAATCCTCTCTCTCTCTTCTCTAGTATTAGCTATCCCTCCTAGCTTTGTGTCGTCAGCAAATTTAATCAGTGTACCCTCAATTCCTTCATCTAAATCATTGATAAAGATGTTGAACAATACAGGGCCCAGGACAGAGCCCTGTGGTACCCCACTTGAGACATTCTTCCAACTGGATGTGCAGCCATTTACGACCACTCTTTGGGTCTGATCACTAAGCCAGTTATGAATCCACCTAACAGTTGCCTTGTCCATTCCATACTTAGTCATTTTTTCAATAAGGTTTGTGTGAGGTACTTAGTCAAATGCTTTGCTGAAGTCTAAGATATAGTATATCTACAGCATTTCCCTCATCCACCCAGTCGGTGATTGAGTCATAGAAGGAAATTAAGTTAGTCTGACATGACTTATTAGTTACAAACCCATGCTGACTCTGTTTAATCACTTCATTCTTATCCAGGTACTTACTTACATGTTGTTTAATAATTTGTTCAAAGATCTTTCCTGGTATAGAAGTCAGACTCACCGGCCTATAGTTGCCTGGGTCCACTTTCTTCCCCTTTTTTGAAGATGGAACAACATTTGCTCTTCTCCTGTCTTCTGGGACATCTCCTGTTCTCCAAGAATTTTCAAAGATTCTGGAGAGTGGTTCAAAAATTTCTTCTGCGATCTCCTTCAGTACTCTGGGGTGTAATTCATCTGGACCTGGATACTTGAATTCATTTAGGTTAGCTAAGTGTTTCCTCACTATCTTTCAGTTTATAGATATCCTGGATTCTTCTATTCCCTTAATAGGACAGTGAAGAACAGTTGATGTTACATTTCCTGTCTGAGAGAAAACTGATGCAAAATAGGAATTTAAAAGTTTGGCCTTCTCAACTTCCTGTCTTACCATTTCATCATTTTCATCCTGTAAAAATCCTATAGCATCTTTGACTTTTCTTTTACTTTTGACATATCCTCAGAATACTTTTTTATTGCTTTTGACATCTCTTGCAAGCCTCAATTCATTGTCAGCTTTACTAATCTGATTTGTGCCCTGCAGGTTCTGCAGACAGCATTATATTCTTCTTTAGATATGCCTCCCTCTTTCCATTTTATAAACATTTTTTTCTTCCTTTTTAGCATGTGCTTAAGTTCTGTGTTCATCCATCCTGGCCTCCTTAACCCCTTAATGTCCAATGACGGACACAGTCCGTCATCAGACATTTCCCCTGCTTTGATGAGGGCTCCGGCGCTGAGCCCGCATCAAAGCCGGGATATGTCAGCTGTTATGAACAGCTGACATGTGCCCGCAATAGGCGCGAGCGGAATCGCCGTCCGCCCGCGCCTATTAACTAGTTAAATGCCGCTGTCAAAGCTGACAGCGGGCATTTAAATAGAATTTCCGGCCGCCGGGCCGGAAATGACGTCATCGCCGACCCCCGTCACGTGATCGGGGGTCGGCGTCATGTTGCCTGGACAACCAGAGGTCTCTATGAGACCTCTATGGTTGTTCCAGGCATAAGGCTTTCAGCGCCACCCGGTGGTCGGCGCTGAAAGCACAGCAGTAAATCTGCTACATATGGGCGATCTGCTCATCGCCTATATGTAGCAGAGCCAATCGGGTTGCGCATGCTTCTAGCCTCCTATGGAGGCTATTGAAGCATGCCAAAAGTAAAAAAAAAAAAAAAAAAAATGTTTAAAAATAAAAAAAAAATTAAAAAAACCTAAAAGTTCAAATCACCCCCCTTTCGCCCCAATCAAAATAAAACAGTAAAAAAAAAAATCCCACATACACATATTAGGTATCGCCGCGTTCAGAATCGCCCGATCTATCAATAAAAAAAACAAGCATTAACCCGATCGCTAAACGGCGTAGCGAGAAAAAAAATTCAAAACGCCAGAATTACGTTTTTTTGGTCACCAAGACATTGCATTAAAATGCAATAACGGGTGATCAAAAGAACGTATCTGCACAAAAGTGGTGTCATTAAAAACGTCAGTCCGGCACGAAAAAAATAAGCCCTCACCCGACCCCAGGACACGAAAAATGGAGACGCTACGGGTCTCGGAAAATTGCGCAATTTTTTTTTTTTTTTTTTTTTTTTTTTTTTTTTTTTTTAGCAAACTTTGGAATTTTTTTTCACCACTTAGATAAAAGAGGACATAGACATGTTTGGTGTCTATGAACTCGTAATGACGTGGAGAATCATAATGACAGGTCAGATTTAGCATCTAGTGAACCTAACAAAAAAGCCAAGCAAAAAACAAGTGTGGGATTGCACTTTTTTTTGCAATTTCACCGCACTTGGAATTTTTTTCCCGTTTTCGAGTACACGATATGGTAAAACCAATGATGTCATTTAAAAGTACAACTCGTCCCGCAAAAAATAAGCCCTCACATGGCCATATAAACGGAAAATTAAAAAAGTTATGGCTCTGGAAAGAAGGGGAGGGAAAAATGAAAATGTAAAACCAAAAATACCCCTGGTCGTTAAGGGGTTAAATGCTTCCTATTCTTCCCTCTTTTCGGAATTGTTAACAATTGTGCTTTGAGAATTTCATTTTTCAAGATTTCCCATCCTTCCTGGACATTTTTGTCTTTAAGGATATCCAGCCATTGGATCCCTCCAATTCTCTTTCTGAATCCCTTAAAATCTGCCTTTCTGAAATCTATAAAGCAAAAACAATTTGTCAAAACTGACATATGCAGGATTCACCAAAGAAAAATAGAATATACAGCAATCGGTGAAATTTGAAACATAACTTTTACTTTGTTCAATAAAAGATTTGAAAAATGTGTGTCAGCAAAAATCATTTAAAATTGTCGATATGATAGAGGTACCTAATAATACAACAAAAATCAGGCCCTAAATCGACCCATTTGAGGATAATTGTCACCTAAATACTGTACAATTAGACAACAAAGCAAGTAATTGGATACGGCGACTTAGGTTCATTATATATACACGCCATAACCCAAAATGCACATACATAGTAAATACAAATATTAAAAGCCCATAATGCTGGCTATACATATGTATGAAAGAATGAGATCATATCAATAACACGAAAAATTGGAACAATCTCACCAAAGAGTTGAAAGAAGGACGGGAGTCTTCAGGGATCATATAATAACGAAATTCCCTGGAACAGGAGGTTGGGAAGACAATACCCTGTTAATCCCTATGGGGCTAGCAATCATCTATTCCCCAAAACTCCCGCCCTAACAAGGGCAGGCCACATCTAACCCTATATTGCACATGCCCTGCACTTTCCCTAAACTGGTGTTTATGGGCGGTTTATGGGCGGGAGGCCCTTTTTTTTTTTTTTTTTTTTTGCTATTCAGGCCCTTTTTCTCCCCCTGTCCTGCTGCGGTGACGTCACTGGCCGGCATGTGGTAATCATCACTTCCGGTTCTTGCATTCCACGGTTGAACGCAGCGGGAAATTTGAAGATTGGGTGGATTCTGACTCCACCGGAGGAATCCACCTACCAGAGAGAGCGGGGGAGGAGCCCCTCAGGTTGGAGGGAGGCGCTGGTCCGGTCACCCTAATTAAGGAGTCCTGGACAGAAGGTCAAGCAAGGTAGGACAAACTGTGGTAACATGGAGTTTGATCCTTCCCGCTCTGCTTCTGTGGAGGCCAGCGCTATTCTGATCCCTGTAAGTATACAGGCATTGGGTCTTCTCCAGGGTGTAGGTTCTTGGATACTAAGATTGTGTTCTACCTTCTTCTCTCTTTCAGGGGGACATGGATCTTGCACCCAGGAGAAAATCCAAGGTCACTATTCACAAGTGTGCGTTATGTGCCAAAAGGCTCTTCTCCTCACATGGCAAGCCCTTATGTCAGGAGTGCATTGAGAAAGTTCTAAAGGAGGAGCAGCCCTCTTTGAAAGAGGATATTAAGGACATTGTGAGTTATGAAATACAGACTTCCCTGGCTTCCATCTCCCAGCAAATGCCAGGCCGTAGTGCTCTTCCAGCAGCAAAAAAAGCGGAAAATTCAGCAGGTAGAGGACTCTGACTTCCAGGAGTCTATGCCGGAAGGTTGCTATGAAGAAGGGGAGCTAAGCTCTGACCCAGAGTCACAATGAAAGAGATATTTCTTTCCTGCAGGGAACTTGGAGGAGCATATCACGGCAGTGAGAAGAACCATGGAGGTGGAGGAGGAGAGACCAGCATGCACTGCGCAGGAAGAGATGTTCGGGGGCTTCCGATCCAAAAGGAGACTGTTCTTCCCAATGCACAAAAATATCCGGGATCTGGTACTGGAAGAGTGGGAGACTCCAGAGAAGAGACTAAGCACTCCTTCAGAGTTGAAAGAGAGGTTCCCAGTTGAAGATGAGACTGCAGAGTGCTTGTCAAAGGTACCCAAGGTGGACGTGCAAGTTGTCCGTGTAGCCAAGAAGACAACCTTGCCGTTTGAAGACTCCTTTCAATTGAAGAATCCCCTGGAGCGCAACTTGGAAGGTCTTCTCAGGAAAAACCTGAGGGACATCGGCAGCCTTGTTAAGCACGAATGCGGTCTCTACATCTGTCGGTTGGTCAATGTTGCTCTGGCCGGGTCAGCAGGGACCCCCAGAGAAGAAATCCTCGCCTCGTTTCCCCTTCTCCAAAATGCCACAGCTTTCCTGGCTGATGCTTCGGCAGAATCCCTCAGAGTAGCGGCTAGATCAGCGGCCCTATCTAACTCAGTGAGACGAGCCCTGTGGCTGAGATCTATGAGCGGGAACATAGCATCTAAGATCAAACTATGTTCTGTCCCCTTTAAGGGGAATTATATGCTCGGGCCGGCTTTAGACGAGCTGTTGGAAAGTCTCAGACACAAAGAAGTCTCTACCAGAGCCAAAGAATGCCAGAAAGAGTCCCAGAATGATATCCTTTCGGCCCTCGCAGGAACAGCCTCCCAATACAAAGGCAAAGGAAAAACAGGAAGGTGGCGCTACCCTAAAGGAGGCCGGAGCAGAAATCTTTTTATTTCCCGTGACCAGCATCAGAATAAATCCTGATGCTTACGGAAGAGTAGGGGTTCATAGTTCTCACTTCCAGAATTGCGGAATATATCCACCAGCCCATGGGTCCTAAGGTCGATATGGGAGGGGGTGAGAGTAGAATTTTCCTCCTGCCCTCCACGCAGGGTAAGAGTCACTCGCTCACTACGCAGTCACTCCAATTCGCCCTGGAGTCAGACCTCAGAAAACTGCTATCTTTAGGGACAATCTCTCTTGCCCTAGAGAGAGAGAAGTACAGGGGTCCCTACTCCAGATTCTTTCTAATAAAGAAGCCAAACGGATCCCACAGAGTGATAATAAACCTGAAGCCTCTGAATCAGTTTATTCGTTACACAAGGTTCAAGATGGAATAAGTCAGATCAGCGGTTCCCCTGATAGGTAAAGGCTTCACCATGGCGACAATAGATCTTCAGGACACATATTATATTCCAATTCACCAAACCATCCTGAGATTTGCAATGACCCAGAGGGAGCTGATAGCCCAAATGGAAGGACGTTGAACTGGTAATGAACTATCATCAGCACCTCAAATTTTCACCAAAGTATGTCAGAAGCCATGGCCCATATCCAGGGATCACCAGATTTGCATTGTCCCATACCTAAACGACTTCCTTCTGTTGGTCCCGTCAGTACAAGTGTTACAGGAAAACATACGGACGACTTCTCAGATACTAACATCACTGGGATGGTTGATAAATCAGCAGAAGTCAGATCTAATTCCTAGATTCACAAGCACAGACGTCCTTCTTATCCAGATAGAAACAAATCCAGCTGAAAGCGAAGATAAACATCCTGCGAAATAGACGATTAGTGTCCATGAGGTTTGCCAAGTCAATCCTCGGGTCCATGACATCTTGTATCCAGTCAGTAGCCTGGGCCCAGGAGCACACCAGAGACCTGCAGAGTTATATACTAGCGGAATGGGACGGTTCCCCCAAATCTCTGAACAAGAAGGTGTCAATACCAACCTAGATACAAGCCTCGTTGTCCTGGTGGGTCAGTCCAAAACAAATGAACAACGGAGTGCCTTGGGTCCAGACCCCGCTAGTCACTATGGAAGTGGATGCCAGCAAGAGGTTGGGGAGGCGTGATCTCCCATACATCCTTCCAAGGTCTCTGGACAAACAAGGTCAGCGGACTGTCTTCGAACATCAGGGAGTTGAAGGCAGTGGAAGAAGTCCTCAGGGCAGCTGCTTCGCTAGTCGAAGGTACCCATGTAAGAGTCTACTCGGACAAATTTACTATGGTTGCACATATTCGACATCAAGGAAGTTCGAAGCACGAGCTGAAAGCCATCTCAGCAAGAATATTCTCTTGGGCAGAGAAATACCTTCTTTCAATATCAGCCCTTCACATAAGGGGAGTAGACAACAGACAAGCTGACTTTCTGAGCAGACAAGATATCCATCCGGGAGAGTGGAGTCTAGACCCAGAGGTATTCCAGATGTTGGCTAGGAGGTGGGGGGAGTCCCAGAAGTTTGTTTATTTGCAAACCACCAGAATATGAAGGTGGCTTACTATTTTTCACTAAAACCGGACGATAGATGCCTGGGTATAGACGCCTTAGCCCACCAATGGCAATTCAGCCTAGCTTACGCCTTCCCTCCAATCCCCCTCTTGCCAAGAGTTCTTCAGAAAATAAGAGACGAGCAGACCAAGGTCATTTCAGTGACACCCCTCTGGCCAAAGAGAAGCTGGTACTGTACTATATCCAGCCTAAGCATAGACAATCCTCTAATCCTCCCACCAATCAGGGATCTCTAGCACCAGGGACCAGTCTATCACCTGGACATAGAGCGATTGCACCTGGCAGCTTGGCTTCTGCGTTCTCAATCCTGAAAGCCAGAGGCCTCTCTGACAGAGTCATTAACACACTTAAGAAAAGTAGGAAACTGGTGACCAACGTGATATACCAGAAGACCTGGAAAAAGTTCATATCTTGGTGAGCACCAGAGCGGCCGGATCCCCCAACAAGCCAATATTGCCTGGATTCTAGATTTTCTGCAAGATGGATTGGAGAAGGGACCAGGACCCAGTCCACTTAAGGTACAGGTGGCTGCATTGAGCTCATACTTTGACCAGACCTTGTCAGATCACAGATGGATAAAGCGGTTAATGACAGCAGTTACATGACTTTGTCCTAGAGCAATCAGTCTGATTCCCACTTGGGACCTCAATATTGTCCTGAAGGGATTAACCCTTCTACCGTTTTAGCCCCTGTCAACAACTATGGTGGATAGACTATCCTGGAAGCAATTACAACAGCCAGACGTGGGGGAGTTACAAGTTCTCTCAATGGAAGAGCCCTACCTGAAGGTGTTAGAAGACCGGCTGGTGTTCCGTCTAGAATAGATCCTTCGTTTCTACCAAAGGTGTTTTCAGATTTCCATAGGAATCAGGACATTATAATACCTTCACTTTGCCAGAAACCAAAGAACAAAAAGGAGGAAGAATTCCACTCGACGTAAGGAGAGTAGTTTTACATTATTTCCACATAATCAAAAGTGGAGGAAAGTTAGGAACTTATTTGTTCAACTCTACGGCCAGAATAGCGGAAAAAAGGTATCCAAGACTACGGTGACGAATTGGATCATGAAGGCAATTATCGAAGCCTATGGGATTCAAGATCTTGCGCCTTGAGAAAATTTCATGGCTCATTTCACCAGAGCTGTAGCAGTTTCATGGGCAGAAAAGGCTAGCGCCTCCATCGAGCAGATATGCAGAGCTGCTACCTGGTCGTCTGTCCACACCTTTATCAAACTTTATAGACTTGATGTAACATTCGTCAAAGATTTATCATTTGGGAGAAAAGTTCTCCAGACGGTTATCCCTCCCTAGGCTGGTAGTCTTTGGCATTCCTCCTGTGTGCTGTTGTGGGGAGTTATTAGAGAAAATAGAATTAGACTTAACTGCGTTAAATATTTAAATAAATTGGTGGCGGAGTCAGCGCATGCTCATACCGTGCTATCCGGTCACTGTGTGCGAATTTGTCTGCAATAAAATGGCGCCGGAGATCGCGCCGTATGCATTCATTGACTCCGGTCCAACTCTCCTCTTCCAGCCTCACTGGAGCTTGCTGTAAGTCCTCAAGTATTCAGTCAGCACCTAGGCATACCGCAATCTCCAGCGCCACACTCCTCCTCCATCCTTGTCATTCTCCCTATCCTCTCTATTAACGTTGGATGCGTCCTTCTGACTATGGCCACACTGCGCAGGTGCAGTCTATACCGGCTTTGAACAGAAGGATGCATCCAACGTTACATTATAGATACAGTCATGGCCAAAAGTAAATTTTGACTAAGTGCCAAAAATTTTGTCTGGTCCGGAGATATGTGTCTGTGTTTCATATGTGTGGCAACCATGTGACGCATCAGTATCACATGTACCGGCGCCTGGAAATCTGCGGTACTGTTTGCGCTGATCCCCGGTGCCAGGTGTTGTAGACAGCTCACATCATTGTCCTTTACTCTGCCTGCAATCAGCGGGAGCATGGGATAATGTTGTAGAGTTATATTAAGAGCCCGCTGACTACATAGAGTAAAATTAAGAATAAAATAAAAAAAATCACATTATAGTCACATTTAGGGCTCATACTCATCTTCGAGGAAAACGGACAAGTGCACTCCGATAAAAAATCAGACCACACTCTGATCAGTGTCATTCTATGAGCATGCTGCAACTGTCCTTGTATCCCGGACAAAACTCGATGGAGCATATATAAGATGCACCAATTCTGGCACTTAGCCTCGCTCTTCCCACTTACCCTGATGCGGTGGCAAGTTGGGGGGGACAGATGTCATCTTTGTATTGTCAGGTGACATCAAGCCCAGTGATTAGTAATGGAGAGGTCTCAATAAGATCACCCCATTACTAAGCCCCATAGTCAAATTGAATTTAAAAAAAACCCACAAGAATAAAGTTTTTAATTGTCTTTAATTGAAAGATTGACACTGACTCCTTTTAATGAATCTAAGATAAACCATAGTCGCATCATCGCTCAGTCCACTAAAGGCAATGTCTCCTGTAATATAATTAAAATAATAAACAACAATATTTCTCACCTGTCCACCGAGAAGATAATAATAGATTTGCTCTGCTACATCTACATGGCAGGCTGCCATCCAGCAGAGACACTGAGCTGTGTGTGCTTACTCAGCTTTTCAGGGTGAACTCTCTTCACCTCACTGATGTGACCACGAGCGTGAGAAAGTTCTCATGCTCACAATCCCGTCGGAAAGGTCCTGTGACTTCACAACCAATGAACTCCGTTCAACTTGCTAACGTCAGCGCTATAGCCATGGGAAGAGTTCTAATGGCGCTCGTACTGACGTTAGTGAGTTAAACTGAGTTCATTGGCTCTTGATTCCCAGGACCTTTCTGTTGGCATGGCGAGCCTGAGAACTTTCTCACTCTCGTCAGTGAGGTGAAAGGCGTTCACTGTGAGACACTGAGCTGAGTAAGCACGCGCAACTCAGTTTCTCTACTGGATGGAATGCTATACAGTCACATCATGCAACAATGCAGTCTGGGTGTAGCCAAGCGAGATGTGACACGGGACAAATGGATTATTATCATCAAATAAAGCACAAAAGGAAGCTATGGCTAAAAATTATCAAATTTTATTAGGATTATTTAACAAGCCTGTTATTAACAAGAAAATTAGTCATAAAAGAGTGCAGACACTGTGACAAAATGGAAAGCCGCACCATAGCAGCAATGTGCATGATAGAATATATAAGGACGCCTATACAGCATACAAACAAGCATCAAATAAAATGCACCAGGAGATGAATGGATAAATAATTATTAGGCTAGGGAGTTGTATAAGGGGCTGAATACAGCCTCCTGTTATATAGCCAAAAACATTAATAAATTAAGATAGACCGTAGAGAAACCATATCCAAAAGGTTACAAAGCCCAGTGCTTATATATTGATCATTGCATGTGCAAATTATGCAGAGAGCAGTGTATATGAAATGTTATCATTAGTCATTACATGTGCAAATTAGGCAAAAAATGGCAAATATGAAATAGAAATAAGCATCAATCATTTGCATGTGCAAAATCTGCAGGAAAAAGTGCATATGAACTGCTAACTGTGATAGAGGGGTGAAAAAATCCTGTAGAAAGGGTATATAACCCAAAAATTGGAAATGCAGGCAAGTTCACACAGGCACATTACCTCATAGGTGCTGGCTGGAGACCCCGATGCGCGTGTCATTCTTTCAATTAAAGAACTTTATTCTCGGTGTGTTTTTACAAATACAAAGGTGTTATTTTATATAGATTTTGACTATGGGGTTAGTAATAGGGATGTCTTATAGACATCTCTCCATTACTAACCTCTGGGCTTGAGGTCACCTGACAATACAAAGGTGCCTTCAACCCTCCAACCATCAACCCACTGGCCACCGCACCTTTGCAAATGAGAAGAGCGAGATTAAGTGCCAAATTTGGCGCATCCTGTGGATGAGCCGTTTCTGGGGTGGCTGAAAGCTGATGTTTTTAGTCTAGGATGGGGCCAATATACATAGCCTCTTCCCAGGCTATTAATATCAGCCCTCAACTGTCTGCCTATCCTTTGCTGGTTATTAATTATAAGGCGACACTGTCATTTTTTTGGGGGCCCCCCATTATAATAACCAATAAAGGCCAAGTATATAACTGAATGCTGATATTAATAGCTTGGGAAGCTCCATGGGTATTACCCCGCTTCCCAGGCTATAAACCTCAGACCACAGCCATCTTCTTTTCCTCTGCTGGTTATGATAATTAAGCTCATGCGATTTTTTTTTTTTTTTCAGAAAAATAATCATTTAGTTAAATACATGTACAGCAAGCTGCACACACTTTACTATTATCTGTGACTGATATCTTTATATCTGTGCTATGTATATATGCTGTTTGTAATCTATTCTATTTGTTCTATTCTGTCGCGTCTACTGGATACGGCAGATGAATTGCTGGCTATTCATCAATGTGTGTGTATTGAAGTATATTTCCTTGGAAAATATGTGTAAATGACAGAGTAATTCTCTATGTCAAAGCTCATATTAAAATATTGCAGAGGAATAGCAATTACATGGCATTCAGATGTCAATCGGATGGTAGGTGTGAAAATTTGGATTATACTCGCATGAAAATCACATGGCACTTTCATGACCTTAGTCCTACTTTTCTGAACTGAAATCTGAACTTTTTTTCACCATAATGGGTACAAGCTCCTAACAACTAATCACCTGAAGCCATTGTCCCCTGTAAGCAAACAAAAATAAAAGACAACTATCTCTCACCTGTCCAAAATTTAAAGAATCAAGTTACCAACGCCGTAATCCATCTGTGCGACATTTGCTCATAATAATAATCTTTATATAGCGCCAACATATTCCTCAGCACTTTGTAATTCAACTGTTCATATACAACAGTCATAACAAAGTTAACAATAATACAATAATTAATGGAAAGATATTGACGACCCTGCCTGTAAGAGCTTACAGTCTACAATGTGGTGGGAGTAACACAAAGTACAGGGGCTTATTTTCAATGATGGTCCAACTATCTTGAGGAATTGGGAGTGGTTAAAGGTTGGATGAGCTAGTCACCAGTCAATATTTGTAGTGCTTTTGGGGGCGATGGAGTTTGATGGAGAGTTATGAGGCAACCGCTCCTGCTGAAGAGCAGGGGAATATGACTCCCTGCAGCGAGAGCAGGCCTATGAACTGTGATGACGTCGGTGAGATCATCGCAGTTCACCTTGAGAAATCAGGGTACAACGAGTCATTCTACCCAGCTTTTCAATGTGAGTGGTCGCCCCAGGTCACCGTTTATGATGATAAGCAAATGTCACACAGATGGATTACGGCATGGGACATTTTGGAAAACACAGGTGAGGGATATTGTTGTTTTTTCATTTGTTTCTTTACATGGGACAACGGCTTCACTGGATTAGGTGTTAAGGTGAGTATTTTTTTTATTTTATACTTAATTTTACTCTGTGTAGCCAGCGGGGGCCGAATCCAACTCTCAACTTTGCCCCTTGCACAGATCGCAAGCAGAGCAGGGTACAATGATGTGAGCTGTTTTCAACACCTGGAGTCGGGGATCAGCACGAACAGTACCGCTGATTCCCAGGTGCCGGTACGTGTCACACTGATGACACACAGATGTCATTAGTGTGCAAGTCGTTTTGTGGCCCGTTCTTCTCCTAAAACAGTCATGTCAGTGTGCCTTGCCCACAGACACACGGTCTGTGGATACACATAGACGTGCGCAGATCCATTCACTTGAAAGGGTCAACGTGTTTAAGTGTCTACGGTACATATGAAAACTGTCACCACATGTACCGGACACACTGACATGTAAAGAAGGCCTTAAGGGGGTACTCTCATTTCCAAGATCCTATCCCAAAATATAGTAGGTCTAATGATAGCAAATACCTCCAGTACTCTCATTTCCAAGATCCTATCCCAAAATATAGTAGGTCTAATGATAGCAAATACCTCCAATTAGAAATATGGTATAGTTTTCCTGATTCTCTATGTCGCTTACCCCATGTCCAGGGCATTGCAGTAGCTTAGGTATCCATGGTTATGACCACTAGCAACTAACAGTCACTATATGAGTGGTAGTAACAATTGATATCTAAGCTAATGCAATGCTCTGCACATGGGGTGAGCAACATAGCGAGTCAAAACAACTATATTACATATTTCCTAATATTATTACATCTACTACATATTGGGATAGGTGACCAGAGATGGGAATACCCCTTTAAGAATCATACATGTTTTTTATGGTGTATATTTTTATCTGTTGCTATAGATTGTAATGTAAATCAACAAATAAGCAAAACATTTTGTTTATATCCATTTGGCGCTATACATCTCAAAATGACACTACATATCTAATTATCCTACAACTACTACTAACACACTGCCAAACATATTGATGCAGTATTAAGTTATTCGATGCCATAAGGTAACCTAAAGTATTTTAACCATAGCATTTACGGTGGTACCGAACCACTATGGACTAGAATGGTGAGAGGAAAGGAGTTCCACCTATCCCAAATTTTATCAAATTTCCCTGGACAGTCCCGGTTCTGATATAGCGTTCGTTCAAACGATATAACTGAATTTACCAAATCAATCCGTGCTCTGACAGAAGTACGCACACCACCCATCCACCGTAGCGCTAGTATCTTTCTAGCCAGAAAGAGTGTCTCCCGCAAGAAGATTATAACAGTGTTCCCACATCTCCCCGTCCAGCACCCCACATAAACAGACCAATGGGTTAAGGGGAACCAGGATTTGTACTAGTGAAGTCAGTAACGATGTCGCCTCACTCCAGTAGGAGAGGATATTAGGACAATTCAACACCATATGAGTAAAATCTGCCTCTGCTGAGTGGCATCTCAAACAATCCGAAGACTGGAGTCGACCCATTTTGAAGAGATGTGACTGGGTTAAATACGACTGGTGTATCATATATAATTGAATCATTTTATTATTGATCGATGGAGACACCCCAATCGGAGACTCAAGAACCTCCTCCCAATCCTCATCCTGAGCATCAGGAATAAGACCCCCCCCCTCCTTCTCCTGACCGCTACCAGGGCAAAGCCGGTTCCCACAGGCAGCATATAAGTGTACAGAGCAGAAATGAGACCCCTGGTCCCCTGCCACTTAAGGATTCCTATTAAAGGAAAAGATGAGATAGTCTGGATCCCGCCCACAGATCGTAAATGTGACTGAATAGCTGATCTAAGCTGAAGGTAGCTGAAAAATTGTGACTTCGGGATATTGTTTTTAGATTGAATTTGTGCAAACGACATTAGGACCCCATTTACATATAAATCTCTGATTTGAGGAAACACCGTGCACAATCCAGAAGTCAGTGGACGGGTGGTTCAGGACCACCAGGAAATAAGCACTATTCCATAATGGCATTTCGGTTACAATATCTCCAAGGTGGCCCACCTTTTTAATCTGTCTTGCCAATCGGAGTAAAGGTAATAATCGGGGGATGCCAGGTTTATTCATTTCCAAAAAACCCAGCGGGCAGTCAATTCTCGCAGTGTGGGCCAGGTGACTCGGAATTTGGCAGTAGGCTATCAGGCATCCATCTACTCAAGGCCTTAACCAGACAAGCAAGATATAAATAGAAATCCGGCAGAGCCGCCCCGCCCATCTGTTTTGGTCTCTGTAAAGTAGATAATTTAAGCTTGGGTCTTGTTTTCCCCCATATAAAAGATGTAGATAAAGAATTTAAACCTGCAAAACAGGGCTTAGGGATCAGCACCGCACAGTGTTTGAGGGAATAGCTAAGGTTAGGGAGTAGAATCATCTTAATGAGGTTTATACGACCAGCGACATATAGCGGGAGTTTACTCCAGGATGCAAATTTAATCCTGACTAGTTCTAATAGTGGATGGATATTAAGTTGTAGGTCAAGTTGACTATTTTTTGGGATATTAATTCCTAGATATTCAAAATGTGACACTATAGGCTATCAAGATAAAGTATCAAGGTGGGCTCCCGGGTTATGAGAAAGGGGAAACAAGGCAGACTTCTCCCAGTTAATGTACAAACCTGAATATTTACTGAATTTATCAAAGGTATCAATTACAAATGACAGAGTCCCCTCCACGCCATCCATGATTATCACCATATTATCGGCATAGAGGCCGATGTTATCTAGATGATCTGCTATGTTTATGCCTTTAATATTCGGAGAGGACATTGCGTGTTTTGCCAACGCCTCGATCGCAAGGGCAGAGGAGAGGGGCACCCATTTCGCGTCCCTCTAGGCAGGGAAAGTGGTTCCAATATGGAGTTGTTTATAATCATACTGGTTTTAGGTTTGGCGTAAATTGCGCCAAATCCATTTTTTGTCTATCTCCGAAACCATATTTCTGTAAACACGCAAATAGGAAAGGCCACTCAAGGGAGTCAAAGGCCTTAATGACGCCAGAGCCCAAGAATTGCCCGGCACCAAAGAACTATACTGAACCTCCGACTGGACCCATCTAATATTAATGGAGGTGCTTTTGCCAGGCATGAAACCGGTTTGGTCAGGGTGTAGGAGATTCAATATAACCGAGTTCAATCTATTGGCCAGAACCTTAGTGAAAATTTTATAATGAACATTTACCAGTGATATGGGGCGTTATGATCCACAGTCAAGGGGGTCCTTCCTTTCTTTAAGTACAATAATATTTGCTTCGTAGAAGGATCCTGGCATACACCCCCCTTCCAAATCCCCTGAAACACCTCTAAGAGAAGTGGCGCCAACACATCTTTATACTTTCTGTATAGTTTAATTAGGAACCCATGCTGTCCAGGAGCCTTCCCAGAGGCCATATCCATCATAGCATCCTCTATTTCCTCTATAGTAAAAATCAGCGTCCAGAAGGGCTCGCTGAGTAGAGTCCAATGAGGGGAATTTTATCTCTGACAGATAATCCAGACATTCTGGAACATCAAAACCTCTCCTAGGAGTATATAATGTGTTATAGTAGTTAAAAAAGCAATGCAGTATATCCTCAGTTGAAGTAATAAAGCTTAATTTTAATCCTCCCTTTATTGCTTCAAACTTTTCTGGGTTTGTGTATTATGTTTGTTGATTGTACTTTAGAGGTTCAGTACCATGTTATTTGTGAACAGGTGGCTCACCACTGTCTTAGGTCATAGTTTCATTATACTTTGAGTTGTATAGAATTATTTACATAGAAATTATATAAAATATAAGGCATTGAAATTGAAAAATAATAAAATCAGTTTTATTCTTGGCAGATGACTGTGGTGTAAAACCAGATACCTATGAAAAGCACGCCATTATTCCAGCTATACCTCCAGCCCTTCAGAGCAACAATCAATCATCGGAGCCTTTTCAATCAGTCACCTATTTGGATTCATCACAGACTGTTAAGCAAAATGAAAGCTGCAAAAGCGATGTTGAACATCAAATAATTCCCACAGAGAAGAAACCATTTTCCTGTTCAGAATGTGGGAAATATTTTAAACATGAATCTAAATTGCTTTCACATGAGAGAATTCACACTGGAGAGAAGCCATTTTCATGTTCAGAATGTGGGAAATGTTTCATGGTTAAATCAACACTTCTTAGACATCAGAGAAGTCACACTGGAGAAAAGCCATTTTCATGTTCAGAATGTGGGAAATGTTTTAACCATAAGTCAAATTTGATTACACATTACAAAAGTCACACAGGGGAGAAGCCATTTTCATGTTCAGAGTGTGGGAAATGTTTTACCAAGAAACCAGATCTTCTTAGACATCAAAGAATTCACACAGGTGTGAAGCCATATTTTTGTCCAGAATGTGGGAAATGTTTCAACCAGAAATCACATTTTTTTATGCATCAGCGAAGTCACACAGGAGAGAAGCCACTTTCATGTTCAGAATGTGGAAAATGTTTTAACCATAAGTCAAATTTGCTTATACACTACAGAAGTCACACAGGGGAGAAGCCGTATTCATGTTCAGAATGTGAAAAATGTTTTAGCCAGAGATCAGATCTTCTTAAACATCAAAGAATCCACACAGGAGAGAAGCCATATTCATGTCCAGAATGTGGCAAATGTTTCAACCATAAGTCAAATTTGCTTACACACTGCAGAAGTCACACAGGGGAGAAGCCATATTCATGTCCAGAATGTGGGAAATGTTTTAACCAGAAATCAAACTTCCAGGTACATCAGAGAAATCACACAGGGGTGAAGCCACATTTATGTCAAGAATGCGGGAAATGTTTTAACTACAAATCAGGTCTTCTTACACATCAGAGAATTCACACAGGAGAGAAGCCGTATTCATGTCCAGAATGTGGGAAATGTTTTGTCCAGGGGCAAGATCTTATTAAACATCAGAGAATTCACACGGGAGAGAAGCCATATAAATGTACAGAATGTGGGAAAAGTTTTATCCAGGGACAAAATCTTATTAAACATCAAAGAATCCACACAGGAGAGAAGCCATATTCATGTCCAGAATGTGGGAAATGTTTTAGTTCAAGTTCAAAGCTTTTTGCACATCAGAGAACTCATACAGGGTAGAAACCATTTTTTATGTTCAGAATGTGGGAAATGTTATTCCTGGGAATATCTTCTTTCTCATCTAAAAACTCATGTAGAGTGTGAAGGAAATAAATAATAAGGGAATTCAGTCAGGCAGGAGAGTTACATTTAGTTGACAAAGGAGTGAAACTGGATATACCAGTATAGTAAGCACAAAGGGGCTTTTGCAGGAGGTAGGTGTCAATCCTGGCACCTTAGCTCCTGGATTCTCAGCTTAGAGGAATGATAGCAAATGGTCTGTACTAGAAGCAATATTTGCAGGAAGAGACAAGTATTGAAAGGCCAAAACTTGTCTCATTGTCCATTCATAGACAGCATCGTTTAACCCATTCCCAACTTCCGCTGTATATATAAGGTGCCACAGGAGCTGTTACCGCAAACCGCCATCTAGATATGGCGCTGTGATCGGCTAGATCAGCGATCTGTCATTATACAGTTGATGTCCCATCCGGGGACAATGTGAAAGAGTTAAAAAAGTTAATTGTAAATATATTTTTTTTTAAATCACAAAATAAAAAAAACAAAAAAAATTATTAATCCAATAAATACATTTATTTATGTTTAACATAAAATAAATAGTACACATGTTTGGTATCGCCCCTTCTGGAACCACCTGACCTATAAAACTGTCGCACTGTCCCCTTCAGTGAACACCCTAAAAACAAACAAAATTTAGACAAGGGAACAAGGCAAAAATCTGTGCTTTATCATCTTATTGCTGAACAAAAAGTGGAAAAATATGCGATAAAAACAGCAATCTACATAAAAATTGTACGGCTGAAAACGTCATCTTGTCTTGCAAAAAAACAATCCGCAATAGAGGTCCGTCAGCAGAAAAATAAGATATAGCTCTCATAATGGTGGTTCTTTTTTGAATAAAAGTTTTTATTGTGTAAAAGCGCAAAACCATAAAAAAATATAAATGAGGTGTTGATGTAATCGTACTGACCGGAAGAATATAACTGCCTTATCAATTTTACTACATGTGGAACAGCATGAAAAAAAACGAAAATAATATATGAATTACTTTTTTTTGTTCATTCTGCCTCCCAAAACTTGGAATAAAAAGCGATTAAAAAATGTCACGTGTTCAAAAATTATACCAGTAAATGTCAACTTGTCCTGCAAAAAAAACAATCTCACATGACTGAGCAAAACTATGGAAAAATTATAGCTCTCAAAATATGGCGATGCAGTTTTTGCAATAAAAAGCGTCTACCAGTGTGTGACAGCAGCCGAGCATAAAAAATATAAATCGTGTGTGACGACACATTTTATCTTAATTAGCCACATGTCTATTCTCTGTAAGCCAGGAGGAATAGACTGCTATCTATATGTTGAGTTTTGAATTTATGCTTTTGTTTTTCAGAAGGTCAAATAACCATATACTGTTGTCATATTAGTCTTAAACATTGATTTTTGATCATTTTGAATAGCTAATGTTTGCCTCTTACATCAGTTCCTACAATTTATTGTCTGCTATGTTTAGAGGACAGTGACATAGGATAATTGAACACTGGATTTTTACTTAAAGGGAACCTGTCACCTTATTTTTGGCCTGTAAGCTGAAGCCATTCTGTAATGCTGTAGATAAGCCCCCGATGTATCCTGAAATATAAGAAAAAAGAGTTAGATTATACTCACCCGGAGTTCCGGTCCGATGGGTGTCGCAGTCCGGTCTGGCGCCTCCCATCTTTTAGCGAAGATGTACTTTATCTGCCCTGTTGAGGGCAGAGTAAAGTACTGTAGTGCGCAGGCACCGGACATCTCTGACCTTTCCCGGCGCCTGCGCACTAGAGTACTTTACTCTGCTCTCAATAGGGCAGGTAAAGTATGCCTGCACAGGAGCCAGGGCAGAAGTAAGCAGGAGGATGTGATCGCTAGAAGATGGGAGGCACAGGACTGCGACACCCACCGCCACCGCCCCCTGGTAAGTATAATCTAAGGGCCCCGTCACACATAGCGATCTCGCTGTGTGTGACAGCGATCACTAACCAGCCCCCCTGCCGGTATCGCTGATCGTTGATGGAAAGCCCTGGACATTTTTGGGGTCGCTGGTCTCCCGCTGGTCAGCATGCATCGCTGCGTGTGACAGGTGGGAGACCAGTGACCAGCGAGCAGGAGCTGGTAGCTAAGGTATACATCGGGTTTCTAAGGGGGCGCACTGTGCCTAGAAACCCGATGTGTTATGAGCTCATTTTCTCCACCTTTGATGTCCGATGAACTCCCTCTTGTGACGGACTCTGCTTCTGCTGAGCCCATTTTCCTTTTTAGAGTGGACCCTCTGGGCCGTGGCACCCACCCACCTAGGGCGAGCTGACCTAGTGAGAACCCACCCCCTGTACAGGGAGGGGCAGGGGCAAGACCAAGGGGGTGAGCCACCACGGCAGCTGGACCAGACGGCCGGCTTAAGGAGATACTATTGAGTGTCTGACAACAGGATGGACAGGATACCAAACATAAAGCGAAGTCACACAGTTTCTTCCTCAAATGTGGATTCACACTTTATTCAGGTGCAAGGCATAACGGAATCAGGTGCAGGGCACAAACAGTGAAACACGGCAGGATGCGTGCAAGGGCACGCCAAATGTTCCAGGCATAACACGTGCACGAAAACATACCAGGGTCCAGGACAGGATACGTGATAGGGATCACACAAGAGTTCCTAGAAGGGATGCATGCTAGGACACGCCAGGATCCAAGACGGGGTGCGATGGCATCGGACTCCGGACTACTGGCAACGACTGACAGGGTCCAGGCATCAGGCTGTGGACATCAGCTCCGGACATCAGGCCGCAGTCATCTGGTTCCGGACCTCTGGCAACGGTCGGCAGGTTTCGGGAATCCGGCAGGCAAGCCCAGGTTCAAGGCAGGGTGTGGGCTTGGAGACACGCCAGGGTTCAAGGCAGGGTGCGTGCTTGGAGACACGCCAGGGTTCAAGGCAGGGTGCGTGCTTGGAGACATGCCAGGGTTCAAGGCAGGGTGCGTGCTTGGAGACACACCAAAGCACAAGGTAAGACTGAGTGCGTGTGTAGAGACACGCCAAGGCACAAGGTCACAAGGCAGAGTCCTGCCCGTGCAGAGCGGCATGCCAGAATCAGGCGAGGCAGAGTCCTGCGCGTGCAGAGAGGCACGCCAGGGTCAGGGTTCCAGGACAGGGTTAGGGCCTGTGCGTGCAAGAGGGCACGACAGGGGACATGGCAAGGCCTGCGCGTACTTTTAAAGAAGCACGGGGAGGTATGCCATGGGCAGGCGAGGCCTGCGCGTGCTATAGAGAGCACGTAGAGCACAGTGCAGAAACAGCGTGAGGTGCAAGGGAGCACAGAGAGCACGGCTGGGGCACTGGCTAGCTGATCGGGCTGCGGCACTGACAGACGGGCAAGACTCCAGCAAACCCGACTGAGGCATGGCAGGCGACACAGCTGTCACTGACCGACGAGCACGGCTGAGGCACAAGCAGGCGGGCACGGCTGAGGCACAAACAGGAGGCTAGGAAGGCCAGGCGCATGCAAAGAGCATACGAAGAAACAGAGCAAGGGAAGACAAGATGAGAAACAAGGCAGGGCTTAAGCAGAGTACAGAACCAGGAACGGAAGCATAGGCAGAAACACGGAATCAGGTCAGAGCAAGAACAGAGCTAGCAGCGGAGCGTAGGCCGAAGCCCAGAGCCGGGCCAAGGGAGAACCTTGGGACTAGCCTAGAAACGTGCAAGAGAGCATAATAGGAAAGAGTCTAGCAGCGGAGCGTAGGCCGAAGCCCAGAGCCGGGCCGAGGCAGAGCCTTGGGACTAGACATGGAAAAGAGCACAAACTGAAAGAGAGGAGGAATGGTGCGTGTGCCAGGGAGCACTATAGAGCACCATAGCAGAGAGCGAGGCAGAGCAAGCAAGGACAGAGACCATAGGGAGGAACAAGGCAAGGTACAAAACAAGGCATAGCGAAAACAGGCAAGGCAGAGAATAACAGAAGGACTACAAGTCCAAGCAGGACAAGGACAAACATGGCATAACGGACAAACATTTGACAAGGCACAGGACAAGAGACGGAATACGAGCACGGAGCGTGTGCAGAGACGCACGACAGAGCAGAGTGCAAGGGCACAGAATAGAGGGAGCGCCCCACAGACCAACCAGTCATGCAGGGACACAGCACAATACTCAGGCCCTGAGCATAGGAAGGGGCGGTCTAAAATAGGGCATAGCACCTCCTCTTCCGGGTCAGGACCAGGGGAGAACTTCCTAGTTCAGATGTTCCAGGATCACAGAGCGCAGTCACATGATCAGGGTTTCAGACATGACGAGATGATCACAGAACCAGACAGTGCAAGATCTTAGGAAACGTCACATGATCAAGGTTTCAGACATGACGAGATGATTGCAGAACCAGACAGTGCAGGATCCTAGGAAAGACATGATCAGGGATTCTAGACATGACAATAAGATCACAGAAGGCAAACCAGAAACGCAGGCATCTTGCAGCTCAGCAGACATGAGGCGAGTGTGCACACTGCTCTAGGGAACAAGCAGGATAGCAGACATGAGATACGCGTGTACACCGCTCCAGGGTCATGAGGTAAAACAGACATGGCGGATATAACAGACATGGCGAGCATGACACCTCTGCTGGTGAAAGGAGGTAGTAAAACTGATTTGGATGGGAAAAACCTGTCATCTGAACAGGTGGAGTGTGATTGGACATCCGGAATCTCTGAGTGGATATAAGGCCGCCGACGCCCTGCTGGGTTGCTGGTGATCCTCTCTGATCTGAGCTCTGGCCTCCAGTTTAGTCCTGTCTACTAAAGCTAAGTTTTTGCTCTTCTATTGTTCCATGAGATTTTGTCTGGTTTACTTAGTGTTTGTGTTCAGCCAGCCCTGGCTAGGACTGGCTGAACTCCATTTTTGTCTCTGATCAGTTGATCTCTTTGCTCTGTTTTCTGAATATACCTGAGTGCTGATATAGTGATTTTGAAGTCTAGTGACTTCAGGGCCTTTTCTATCAGACGTGTTGGACATTATTTTTGGCAGGGTTTTTTGCGTGATTGCAGACAGCAGCTTTTCTGTCCTGTCCTATCTAGTTAGTGAGGGCCCCATCGTTTGCTCAGCCTGTCTTTCTGTCTGTGTTTGTGTTTTCATCTGTTTTCACCGTCAATACATGTTGGGGGCTGTCTATTGCTTTGGGGTCTGCTCTGGGGCAGTTTAGATTTCCCCTTCTTTCTTTAGGTTTATTTAGTTCTCCGGCTGTGATCGAGGTGTCTAGGACCACCGTAGGAACACCCCACGGCTACTGTTAGTTGTTGTGAATAGGATCAGGGGTCTGCAATTCGCTAGCTACCAACCTCTCTGGTTTTCTGGACTTAGCTTGTATTTTTTTTTCCTCCTCCGGATGACTCATTCATAACACCGATGTGTACCTTAGTTACCAGCGAGCTGATGCAGGGAGCTGGTAAGCAAGGTACACATCGGGTTTCTAAGTGACGCACGCCCCTTAGAAACTCGATGTGTACGTTAGTTACCAGCTCCCTGCACCAGCGCTCTGGTGACTAAAGAACACTGCGATGCCGCACGCTCGGCGTCGCTGGTGCTGATCGCTGGTGAAGCTGTCTGCTTGACAGCTCGCCAGCGATCATGTAGCGACTCACCAGAAATCCTGACACGTTGAGATCGTTATCGGGATCGCTGTTGAGTCGCTATGTGTGACGGGGTCCTAACTTGTTTTACTTTCAGGTTGCATCGGGGGCTTATCTACAGAATTACAGAATAATGTAGATAAGCCCCTGCTGGCGGTGGCCGCAGCTCATAGGCCAAAAATGAGGTCACAGATTCCCTTTAATCTGCTGAATGACCATTGTGTGGGTCCTGTGGCTTGTTGACTTGTAAAACAGGTTTAAAAACTATGCAAATTAATTAAGTAATCAAACAATGCGAGGTAACTTCATCACATCTTCTTTTTGACCTCTTGATGCGGCTTGAATGACAACATTTGTGAGCTACAAAAGTGGAATATACCTCTAACAATTTACATCCAGAGAGCCAAGAGACTCTTTACAAAACAATAGAAAAATAAGGGGTGCTCACTGTAGTAGGTGCTCTGGAGAAATAGTTATATACATACATAGTGTGCTGGAGTTATTTGTATATATTCTGTACACTACTGTTCAAAAGTTTGGGGTTATCAGGCAATTTTTTGTTTTCCATGAAAACTCATACTTTTATTAATCAAATGAGATGCTAAATGAATTTAGAATCTAGCCCAGAAATTGACAAGTTTCAAAAAAAAGATTTTTATTTGAAATAATAATTTTCTCCTTCAAATTTTGCTTTTGTCAAAGAATGCTCTCTTTGCAGCAATTACAGCATTTCAGCCCTTTGGCATTCTAGCAGTTAATTTGTTGGGGTAATCTGGAGACATTTCACCCCATGCTTCCAGAAGCCCCTCCCACAAGTTGGTTTGGCTTGATGGGCACTTTTTGCGTACCATACGGTCAAGCTGCTCCCACAACAGCTCAATGGGGTTGAGATCTGGTGACTGCGCTGGCCACTCCATTACAGATAGAATACCAGCTGCCTGCTTCTTCCCTAAATTGCATAATTTGGAGGTGTGCTTTGGGTCATTGTCCTGTTGTAGGATGAAATTGGCTCCAATGAAGTGCTATCCACAGGGTATGGCATGGCGTTGTAAAATGGAGTGATAGCCTTCCTTATTCAAAATCCCTTTTACCTTGTGCAAATCTCCCACTTTACCAGCACCAAAGCAACCCCAGACCATCACATTACCTCCACCATGCATGACAGATGGCGCCAGGCACTCTTCCAGCATCTTTTTAGTTGTTCTGCATCTCACAAATGTTCTTCTGTGTGATCCAAACACCTCAAACTTCTTGGATTCGTCTGTCCATAACACTTTTTTCCAATCTTCCTCTTTCCAATGTCTGTGTTCTTTTGCCCACATTAAGCTTTTCCTTTTATTAGCCAGTCTCAGATATGGCTTTTTCTTTGACATTCTGCCCTGAAGGCCAGCATCCCGGAGTCGCCTCTTCAGTGTAACTGGTGTTTTGCGTGTACTATTTAATGAAGCTGCCAGTTGAGAACCTGTGAGGCGTCGATTTCTCAAACTACAGACTCTAATGTTCTTGTCTTGTTGCTCAGTTGTGCAGCCGGGCCTCCTACTTCTCTTTCTACTCTGGTTAGTGCCTGTTTGTGCTCTCCTCTGAAGGGAGTAGTACACACCGTTGTAAGAAATCTTCAGTTTCTTTGCAATTTCTCGCATGAAATAGCCTTCATTTCTAAGAAAAAGAATAGACTGTCGAGTTTCACATGAAAGTTCTTTTTTTTCTGGCCATTTTGAGAGTTTAATGGAACAAACACATGTAATGATTCTCCACTAGCTCGAAGGTCAGGCCTATAGCTTCTCTAATCAGCCAAATTGTTTTCAGCTGAGCTAACATACTTGCACAAGGATTTTAAAGGGTATTCTAACCATCCATTAGCCTTCTTACACAGATAGCAAGCACAAAGTACCATAAGAACACTGGAGTGATGGTTGTTGGAAATGGGCCTCTATCCACCTATGAAGATACTGCATTACAAACGAGACGTTTGCAGCTATAATAGTCATTTACCACATTGACAATGTATAGAGTGTATTTCTGAATCATTTAATGTTAACTTCAATGGAAAAAGCTGTCCTTTTCTTTAAAAAATAAGGAAATTTCTAAGTGACCTTAAACTTTTGAACGGTAGTGTACAGTCATGGCCAAAAGTTTTGAGAATGACACAAATATTATATTTTCACATGATCTGCTGGCCTCTGGTTTTTATGTGTGTTTGTCAGATGTTTTTATCACATACAGAAATATAATTGCAATCATATTATGAGTAACAAAAGGTTATATTGACAGTTAGAATGAGTTAATGCAGCAAGTCAATATTTGCAGTGTTGACCCTTCTTCTTCAGGACCTCAGCAATTCTCCCTGGCATGCTCTCAATCATCTTCTTTATCAAATCCTGACTGATAGCAGTCCATTCTTGCAAAATCAATGCTTTTATTTTATCTGAATTTGAAGGTTTTTGTTTTTCCACCTGTCTCTTGATGATTGACCACAAGTTCTCAATGGGATTAAGATCTGGGGAGTTTCCAGGCCATGGTCCCAAAATCTCTATGTTTTGTTCCCTGAGCCATTTAGTTATCACCTTTGCTTTATGGCAAGGTGCTCCATCATGTTGAAAAAGGCATTGTTGATCGCCAAACTGCTCTTGGACGGTTGGAAGAAGTTGCTCTTGGAGGACATTCTGGTACCATTCTTTATTCATGGCTGTGTTTTTAGGCAAGACTGAGAGAGCGCCCATTCCCTTGGCTGAGAAGCCACCCCACACATGAATGGTTTCAGGATGCTTGACAGTTGGCATGAGACAAGACTGGTGGTAGCGCTCATCTGGTCTTTTCCGAATAAGCCGTTTTCCAGATGTCCCAAACAATCGAAAAGGGGATTCATCAGAGAAAATGACTTTACCCCAGTCCTCAGCAGTCCACTCCCTGTACCTCTTGCAGAATATCAGTCTGTCCATGATGTTTTTTCTGGAGAGAAGTGGCTTCTTTGCTGCCCTCCTTGAAACCAGGCCTTGCTCCAAGAGTCTCCGCCTCACAGTGCGTGCAGATGCACTCACACCTGCCTGCTGCCATTCCTGAGCAAGCTCTGCACTGCTGGTAGCCCAATCCCGCAGCTAAAACACTTTTAAGAGACGGTCCTGGCGCTTGCTGGTCTTTCTTGGGCGCCCTGGAGCCTTTTTGGCAACAAGGGAACCTCTCTCCTTGAAGTTCTGCCATTTTTGTGCAGTACAATGATGACTGCACGTGTTTCTTTAGAGATAACCATGGTTAACAGAAGAGAAACAATGATGCCAAGCACCAGCCTCCTTTAAAGTGTCCAGTGGTGTCATTCTTACTTAATCATGACAGATTGATCTCCAGCCCTGTCCTCATCAACACCCACACCTGTGTTAATGGAGCAATCACTGAAACGATGTTAGCTGGTCCTTTTAAGGCAGGGCTGCAATGATGTTGAAATGTGTTTTGGGGGATAAATTTAATTTTCTAGGCAAATATTGACTTTGCAAGTAATTGCTGTTAAGCTGATCACTCTTTATAACATTCTGGAGTATATGCAAATTGCCATTAGAAAAAATGAAGCAGTAGACTTTGTAAAAAATAATATTTGTGGCATTCTCAAAACTTTTGGCCATGACTGTACACTTTACAAAACCACATCCAGGAACACTCTACAGGATAGCTGCCAGTTCATGCCTCCATCACAAGAGAAACAGATTTGACATTTTACAGGATTGAAGGTGCAAGGTTAGGGGACCATGGCCCCAGCTGAAAGAATAAAGATCTGCTCTATTGACCATCACTGAACCATAGATATGTTTGGGGTAGTCAGGATTTGGACCCAATGGTCACCAGAGCCCCATGGATACAATTGGGAAAGCCAGGATTGGCACCCACCAGTCACCTGGCTCCATGGAGATGTCCGGAGAAGCTAGGATATGACTCTCCGGTCACCACGCCGTATACCTCAATGGACTGTCAGCTTCCTAAGCTTGTTACCTCATCCTGTGCATTCCACGGGTGGGGTAGTCAGCCCTGGAAACTCTGTAGTCACAGCTGCTCTTATCCCTGCGAGTGTGAGACTCTAATAAAGTAATGTCACATTGTTTTACCTTCACCCTGTCTTGTCTGAGTAGTAGTCAAAAGAGAGTGGGCATTCGGTGTGATGAGCCTTGGTCCATGCAATTTCCGCTAGCTAACTAGAGCACCCACTGACCCCTGTGTCTCCACATCTGGTATCGCTGTAATCGCACTTACCCGAAGAATAAAGTCCCCTAATCACTTGTACCACATAATGAACAGCATATAAAAAAATAAAACCAATTCTTCGCCTGCTGTTGATTTGTCCATTCTGCCTCCCAAAGAGGCAGTAAGTCTTGGCTCATATTTATTCTGCGCTCTATGCTGAGCGCTGACACCAGGGTTTCCATGTAAATCTCTGAAATACGTGATTCAGATGCAACTTCTGGTGGAAGATTCCCTATAATGAGGCAGATGGAGTAACTGTGGGTGCCGTGTGGCTTCCTATGATCCGGCTGTGTCTATATTTTTAGGCGTGCATAAAAGCACAGTCAACCATAGTTTTGTGCGCCTCTGAAAAGAAGGACATCACCAAACGGAGTCCAGAGTAACTATGCTGCTGGATAACTTAGAGGTATCATCTGAGTCCTGTCAATAAGAGTTTTAGATGTGAATTGTAAGTGCTCAGCATAGAGCGCTAGATAATTGTGATTCCAAATGTTATGGAAAATGTTCGATTCGAAAGCTTCAAATCAATCCACAAAAAAAGCAAGTCCCCACTCATGTCCATCATCTGTAAATGGAAATCTAGGTGGTTTCCACATTATTGGTAGCACAAAGGCTCTGGAAAAGTGCTTTGGCTCCTTGCCTCCCAAAAGAACGTCAACAACTTCTGTGCTCCCAAATCCAAATGCCCCCTCCTTTCTGATCACCACAGTGTGTCTAACCCACATTTAGCGTCCACATGTTTGGCATTTCTGTGGTGATGCCAGCCCACCTACTTTACAACTGTGTGTCTACAGAAGCATGAGCTGGGCACTACCACATATTAGTGACTGCAATGTACTGGGCACTACAACGTACGAGCGCCACAATGGCAGTTTTCAATTTTCTCTAAGCAACATCCACTGCTGCTTGTTTCTGGAAAATACCCATGGAGTCAAAATCATCACTATACCTGTAGATAAATTCCAGAAGGGGCATTATTACCAAAATGGGGTTACTTGAGGGAGAATTCTGCTCTTCTAGCAGTTAGTGGCTCTTTGTATGGAGTCTGCAAACAATTCTCCAAAAATCTACACAGGAGGAAAATAGCGTTTCATCCCTCCTGAATCTCGCAACATGGCAAACCAAAGCTAAAACAAAATTTTTCTGTTAACAATTTAATTATTATTTTCTTCACTGTCCAATGGTATAAAATTTTGTGACACACCTGTGGTATCAATATGATCACTGCACCCTTAGATTAATTCAGTAGGAGGTGTGTCTTGTAAAATAGGGTCACTTATGGGGGATTCTGCAATTCTGGCACTTCAGGGGCTCTCCCAATGTGACATAAACCCTCAAATTAGTCCAGGAAAATCTGAACATGGCGCGTCTTTCCTTCCGAGCTTTGCAGTGTGCCTAAAAAGTAGTTTTTGGACACATATGAGTTATTGGTGTACTTAGGGATCCAACTTCCCCTGTTAACTTTGTGAAAATAAAAAATGTGGGGTTAAAATAACATTTTTGTGGGAAAAATGTGATTTTTCTATTTTCATGGTTCAACGTTATTAACTTCTGTGAAGCACCTGTGGGTTCAAGGTGCTCACCAAACATCTATATAATTTCTTTGATGAGTTTATTTTCCAAAATGGGGTCACTTGTGACAGAGCAAGAAGGGACAACAGGCCGAGGGACAATCCAACAAGATTTATTAAGGCAGGGAGCATACAACATCAAATATCCATAATATCCTTTGGGTCCATGAGAAGTCCACAATAAGTCCACACAATGGAAACAAATCCGGGCACCTCACGATAGTCCTTGTGCCAGATACGATAACATTAATCCTTGCAATAGTCCACAGGATTCCACACAATCCCACGGACGTCACGAGCTGGCCTCAACTCAGTTCGTGACTCCTTCCATGTCCGCACTCAAATCACAACTGATCTTAAAAGAAGAATGTATTGTCAGGGCTCCTGGGATCAGCCCAACTGAAGGGGGGTAGGGGTCACACCTACTATTCAATGGTTTGATCCATCAGAAGATTCTAGAAATGTAAGGGCTCCACTGAGTCTACAGGATGTGTATTGTAGGTTATCTTCTGCTTAGGAAACAATAGCCAAAGTTCCACTAGCTGTTGACACAAGCCTAAATTAGATTATGGTCCAGGTACATCACAAGACATTGCAAAGTATTGGGGGAAGGAGACATGGTTAATTTACAGCAAATACAACCAGAGAAAAGTTAAATGACATATTATACAAAATACAGGACAGGTCAAAACTACAAATCATGACAGGGTGTTTCCACTGTTTATCCACATCAGGGGTTCTCCAAACGCATCATGACACCTGCACAACATTCCATCAAAATCTGCATTCCAAAACATCACTCCATCTTTTCTGAGGCCTGCCATGCACCCAAACAGTAGTTTTCTCCCACATATGGGGTATCTGCATACTCAGGAGAAATTGCACAACAAATTTTGGGGTCCATTTTTTTCCTGTTACCTTTGTGAAAATAAATAAAAATTAGGTCTTAAGTAAAATTTGTGTGAAAAAAGTTTAATGTTCACTTTTTCCATTCACATTCCTTTAATTACTGTGAAGAACCTGAAGGGCTAATAAACTTCACTTATGTGATTTTGCACACCTTTAGCGGTGCAGTTTTTAGCATGGTGTCAATTTTGGATCATTTCTGTCGTATAGGCCCCTCCAAGTTACTTCATATGTGGTCGTCCCTAAAAAAAATGGTTTTGTAAATTTTGTTGGAAAAATGAGAAATTACTTGGCAACTTTTAACCCTTATAACTTCCTAACAAAATAAAATATGTTTAAAAAATTGTGCTGATGTAAAGTAGACATGTGGGAAATTTTATTTATTATTTTGTGTGACATATCTCTTTAAGGGCATAAACATTTAAAGTTTGAAAAGTGCAAATTTTTTAAAATTTTTGCCAAATTTCCAATATTTTCACAAATAAGTGTAAGTCATATCAATTTTTTTTGCCACTATCACAAAGTACAATATGTCACGAGAAAACATTCTCAGAATCAGTGGGATTCGTTGAAGCATTCCAGAGTTATAACCACATAAAGTGATAGAGGTCAGAATTGTAAAATTTGGCCTCGTCAGGAAGGTGAAAACAGGCTTCGGGGTGAAGTGGTTCAATAGACCAATCCAAGTCATCCTGAAAAAATGAGCCTATGGTCCGGACTATAAAAAGCTGGGTTTGTCAAGAACACCACTCAATCATAACACATGTTCCTAGGATGCGACTACAAATGGGGCCTCCACTTCCCACTCACTCATCCACTCATCTCCCTATGGGCCAACAATGAGCTAAGCACACCCCACAGATGGTCCACACAGCCACTCCACCCTTTATGCTGCTGTAAGGGTGTGAAAGCTACTGCTGTGTACCAATTGTAGAGTGAATACTAACGTGAGTGTATTGTGTTTTTATGGTGTAATGTAAAATGCATAGAATTTTATAGATTCTGATGTTGCTGTGTGAGTACTGTATTGGTAATGCTTATGGAAACCTGTTACACTCATCTCAGGGGTAGGGAAAGTGAAGAACATAGTTTAGGGCTTAGTAATTGATAGATTAGAACATTAGGGCAGATAGGCAGTGGTGGGCCTAATAGTGTATAAGATAGGAGTAGTCTAAGATATTACAATTAAATGTTTGTGTCCAGCCCAGCATCAGAGGGGTAAATCAAGCAAAAATGGGAATCGCTTCCTGGTCCAGCTAGATAAGGGAAAGTGGGAGATTCATGTCAAGTTGAGGTTCAAGCTGCAGTGGGTTGGAGGCATGTGAAGTATATATTGTTTTGGCAGCATGAAGTGACCCGTCGAAGCGCATGGATAGCGCGAAACGATCTTTGTCAGCTCCCTCTGCACTCCTGATGTTACACATGTTGGGCCGGGGGAGTGACATGTGCCAATAAATCAAGAAATATCTTCACCAGCTCGTTGAGTGCGACCTCATTTCTACTTGGATATACAGAGCATTGTGAGTTCTCAGGTCTAGCACCCGAAGCTGCCAGTTATCAGCGCTCTGAATGCCGCACACCAGCTGAGGATATACGGTAACAGTGGTGCCGTCTGCATTTTTTTATTTAATTTATGCAAGATATAGGAATAGGCTAAGATATTACAGTTAAATGTTTGGGACTAGCCCAGCAGTAGAGGGGTAAATCAAGCAAAAATGGGAATAACTTCCTGGTCTAGTTAGATAAGGGAAAGTGGGAGATTTATGTCAAGTTGAGGTTCAAGCTGCAGTGGGCTGGAGGCACGTGAAATATATATTGCTTTGGCAGCATGAGGTCATATCAAATTTCCTGCTGAAATTCATGTAACATCTGGGGCCTATGGCCTGAAATAGGCACTGGGAAGTGTGCCTTAATCCCTTCCATACAGAGTAAGTTGGATGGGGAAATGTAATGGATCTCGGAAGTGCTGTGGTGCCAAACAGAAAATCCCTGGGGCTGACAGGAGGAAAAAGCGTAGGGATAGTCCGAGTCAAAAGTAAGCAAAAGTTTGAAATGTACTGTGCTAATGGAACTGGAGGAACATAACCAAACTATTTTCTCCCTGAGATCGTGGGTGGTTTAAGCAATGAAAAACAAACCTATTAAATGTTAGATTTACTAGACAAAAGTAACATAGTGCTTAAAACAGTTACAAATTGATCAATAACAAAAAGGCATACATAGAACAAGTCAAATAAAAAGAATAAATAAACCTTCTATGACTGAACCATGAGATTTATTTGCAGGGAAGATACCACCAAAAAGATTGTGGAACTAAACGACCATACGCATGTGGTTCTTCTAGGTTTGAACTCGATATATGTTAGAAGAGACATCAGACCCCTCACTCCCAGTTTTAGTCCTCATTTCTGCTATGGATCATATTTTCCTCATGAACATTCTAGAGAAACAATATGGCTGTTGTCTATAAATACCACACATGAAAGATCTCTATCCATAATTCATGGAGATATTGCGCCCCTGTGAGTTTCCAGCTGCCAAATTTTTTTTCAGTTCTACCCACAGATGCGAATATGCTCCCCGATCATGAATATATACATGGATTCTGTAAAACTGGAATAATAATACAAAAAAACCCTTAAAATATTGTTTTATCTTGTTCCAGCTGCGCAGTACAGAGTGACTGCACAAGATTAAAGCCCCAGCATTTATTACTTATGTGCCGGTGGAGGCCTATAGGGACACATCTGCTGGCCAAATGTTTATCCAACAGTGACAGCTACCGGTTCATTAATCTGTATACAGACTCCATGTCTGCTCTCCATCAGATAACCTGCTTCAATTATCTGTTCACTGCCTCGGGGATGCAAGTGGTGATCAGATGCCCTCAACCTTTGATCTATATAACTCATAATTCCATTTGTGATAGTCCGAATCAGCCCCAACAAATTTGTTTTCTATCCAATCGATTAGTCAAAATGAAAATACTCCAAACCCTCCATATCCCTGGAAAGCACATGTATTACACTAAGGTTTCCCAGAACCAATTCCACAATAGTTTTAGTTTTTTTATTTACATTGTTCACTATATGGTAAAACTAACCTGACAATATGATTCTCCAGGTCAGTACGAGTGCTCAGAGATCAAACATGTAGGTTTTTTCCTTTATTTAGGGAAGTGAAAAAAATTAATAATTTTGTAAGAAAAAATTTTCGGGGCTTATGTCGCCAATTTCTGAGACCTGTAGCATTTTCATTTTTGTGCTTTATGATGGGTGAGGGCTTATTTTTTGATCGTCGAACCGATGTTTTTATTGATACCATTTTTGGGTACATACAATGTTTGATCACCTCCTGTTGCAATGTTGTGACAGCCCAAAAAATGGTAAGTCTGACTTAAATTTTTTCTTGTTACGCCGTTTATGGATCGGATTAATTTCTGAACTCAGCGATACCAAATATGTGTATTTTTAATTCTTTTATTTTCAATGGGGTAATTGAACTTGTGGGGTTTTCTTTTCAATAGTCAATGAGACTTGAGGCTACGATCATCTGCTCACTTGTTCTATACGTAGAAGTAATGACGATCTGTGAACGCCGGCCATGGGCGTGCGAGCCCACATCAAAGGCAGGGACACGACCTTTGACGTAAATATTCATCAAAGGTCGTGAAGGGTTTCATATTGAATGCTGTGATTTAGTATGTGATTTGCAGGTACAATCCAGATCCTTCTCTACAAGTGACTCTCCTAGTTTATCTTCCCTGAACATTCAATGACTGCACATTATTACAACCAGATCCTCATCTGTAAGTTATTTTCCAACATGACTCAGTAGTTTTACTGTTTTAATATAATTAATAAGTTTAATAGTGGACCGAACACTGAAACTTGGAGTGCACCACTCATACCTGGGGCCCACTCATGGCACCAATTATTTACATAAGGGCTCATTCAGATGTCCATGCAAATCGGCTAGAAATCAAGTCTATATTATCACACGGTGATTCAAACAGGTGCAGGAAAAAACTCAATTCCATAACCACTTGGTGTAAATATTAAATGCAGCTTAACAGAGTCTGTAGGAAACTCCAGAGGGAAATTCAATCAAGCGGAAAGTCTGTGATGCACAGTTGTACTTGAGGATACTTGACATGAGTAAGTCCTTGCTTAGTGCAAACACAGATAAATATACTTATAAGCCAGTTCAAATAATATTTTAACTCATCCAGGAAGGCCTGGGTAAGAAGTCTCAGGTATTGCAGGGCAGCAGCAGCAGCTTACGTGTAGTGATGAGCGAGCACTAAAATGCTCGGGTGCTCATTGCTTGGGTCGAGCAAGTTGGAATGCTGGGGGGTTCGAACCTGGGCAATGAGCCCAATGTAAGTCTATGGGAAACCCAAGGTTTTTGCCGTGACCCACCCCCCGAAGGTCTTTTGAGGGTCTAAAAACTGTGGAAATCTGTGGGAAAAGTGCTCAAATGACATGGGAACAGCATGGGGAAGACCCCTGGAATCATTTCTCACTCCCAGGTCACTGCTGTGAACAATGTTGCATTTGAAATTTAGCTGAGAATATTTGTGTCTGTCTGCGGCTGTCTGTGTATGTGGTTGTCTGTGTGTGTGCGGGTGTCTGCACTAACGCTACCGCCTGTGCTGTCGATCACAGCGTTGCAGGATCATGCTGTTAGATGTCAGCGTGATTTTGCAGCTGACTGTGACCCACAGCGGTAAAGCAGGCTTGGCCCAATGAGGCTACTGCTGCCATCAGGATATCTCTGGTGTCACTGATAAAAAGTGACAACAGGCGCCGCTGATGGGAGAGTAGTATCATCTGCGGGTTCCTGTGCTCACTTTTAAAAAACAAAAAAGTTAAATTACATACATATTAATTATTGACATAATGCATACATATTGATACATAATACATATATATTCACATAGAAATAAAAACACATTATACTCACCGCACACCAAATCCCCGACGCCCTTGTCTCCTACAAATAATGTAAAATAATAAACCAACATATTCTTCCTGACCCCCTTAGTCCAAGGTAATCCAGATTGTCTCATGGCGATCTCACGTGTAGAACAGCCAGATCGGGAGATGTGACCGCTCTACCCGACTGGCAATACACTGACAGGAGATAATCGCCCCAGTGGTGTATAAGCTGATCTGCTCCGTACTGTCACTTACAGCACTGCTGCGTGGGAAAATTCTCACACAACGGTAGTGCTGTAAAGTGATAGCATCGGAGTGATGAACTCCGGTGAACTCTCACTGCAGCTCCCTGATACACTGCGGGAGATAAAGAGTTTATCAAGATAATTGTTGAAAAAAACACCACTTCTCTTAGTATCATTGATAAGAAATTGAGGATTTACAAAAGATCCTCAAACAGAACCTACTGAATTATTTGAAAATTGCATGAAAATAATTGAAAAGGATATTGACAAGTGAGAAACATAAGAAATATCTGAGAGATATAAAAGATTATGAACTTGACCAAATATTTAAATGGCAACTAACTAAAAAAAGAGGAATTTTGCATCAGAAGCACAGTATCTTCTTTGTCTGAGAGTGGAATCTCCTGCAGCAATACAGGAGGGCCTAGCGAGGGTCCCACGCAAACCAGGACTGGCATTAATTATGGCAAGAAATATCCTGATATTTTCAACAAAAAAACTTAAAAAAACAGAAAATGAAGGTGCTTAATGTTTCTGAAAACACTTAAGCTGTTCCTCAAATCAGTGTACTGGAACAGAATGGTTTTTAACAGGGAAAAATGCAAAGTGCTACAGTCTATCTGGGCAATAAAAATGAAAAAAGCATATACAGAATGGGAGGAATAGGGCTAAGCAACAGCACATGTGAAAAAGACTTGGGTATACTAATAGATCACAGACTGAATATGAGTCAACAGTGTGATGCAGCAGCAAAAAAGGCAAATGCAATTCTAGGATGTATTAATAAAAGCATACAGTCTAGATCACGTGAAGTCATTATTGCCCTCTACTCCTCTTTGGTCAGACCTCATCTGGAATACTATGTCCAGTTTCGGGCGCCACATTTTGAAAAAAGACATCAACAAACGAACAAGTTCAGAAAAGAGCTACCAGAATGGTGACCGGTCTGCAAACCCTGTCTTATGAGGAAAGGTTGCAGGATTTGGGAATGTTTAGCTAGCAGAAGAGAAGACTGAGAGGAGTCTTAATAGCTGTCTACAAATATCTAAAGGGCTGTCACATTGTAGAAGGATCATCTTTATTCTCAATTGCACAAGGAAAGACTAGAAGCAATGGGAAGAAACTGAATGGGAGGAGACACAGATTACATATTAGAAAAAACTTTTTGACATTTAGAGTGATCAATGAGGGGAACAGGCTGCCACGGGAGGTGGGAGTTCTCCTTCAATAGAAGTCTTCAAACCGAGGCTGGACAGATATCTGTCTGGGATGATTTAGCGAATCCTGCTTTGAGTTGGAGGTTGGACCAGATGGCCCAGGAGGTCCCTTCCAACTCTACGATTCTATGATTCTATAGGGCTTAACGTTCTCTCCCTCCTCTTGCCTAGATAATTTTACAGCAGTGAAGGACATACATTTGTTCTCTGGAAAAATAATTCTACAAAGACTTCACTTCAACACAGATTTGGACTTTTTATTTCCCTCAGAATTAGAAAGGGAGACATTGCTTAAACTGGAGCAATTGGAGGAAGAAGGCACACACGGTACCAGTTTTAATCCAATCTCCAGGAACTGTTCATTGTTGAGGTGGATGCCTCAGAGATTAGAATAATGGCTGCATTATCTTAAGGTTTCAAAATTCTGACCAACTTGCCACCATATGCTTTTTTCTCTCGGAAGTTTTTATCTGCTGAAAGAAATTATGATGTTGGGAATCACGAGCTACTCACGGTTAATTTAACTTTTGAAGATCGGAGACATTTTGGAAAGGGCAGTTCATCAAGTCATGGTGGCAACAGATCATAATTTTTTTTTGCATATATTGAATTAGCTAAACTGTTAACCCCTAGACAGGCCTGATGGTCCTTATTCTTTTCTTGATTTAATTTTTCTATCACATTTAGGCCAGGGGCCATGAATGTGAAGGCTGATGCTTTATCACACAGCCTTGATTCAGTTTCTCCCCCAGAATCTCCATTCTTTCTCAGGGTATTGTGATGTCTATGGCATCCTCGGAGTTGGATGCGCAGATTTGTAAAGCCCAGCCGTTGGCTCCTTCCGCTACTCTACATTGCAAATTATTTGTGCAAGTATATCTAAGATTACGACTACTGCAGAAGTTTCATGATTCTGTCTTCAGTGGTCATCCTGGGGTCCCAGCTTCATGGAAAGCTATTGTTAGACTCTTTTTGCATATGCAAATTATGCAAATTGTCTTTTCAGAGAGGAAGATGACTAGAACTCTAGTGCCACCTATTGGAATTAGCAATCCTAAAAGTCAATGTTGACCCTTTACCAAGCCTTGTTACATGACTTAGGATAAAAGCCAAGCCAGAATCTCAGTTTGCAGACACTGTGTTAATCTCAGTTTGCAGACACTGTGTTTTTGGGTACTGCCCCTCGTCAGTGCAAAGTGTGAGATCTGGTTTGGCTGTGTGAGAGTCGTCTGTCCAATATCCAAGAAGTATCATTTCTCCTTGCGGAGAATGACATGCTAAGCATGTCGAGGTGAGGAGACTTAAAGCCGCAATGCTCCTCTGGGAAATATGCTAATTATACAAATTGTCTCTTCAGAGAGGAGGAGGATTAGAACTCTACAGTAGTGCCACCTATTGGAAGTTGCAATCCTAAAAGTCAATGTTGACCCTTTAAGGAGCCTTGTTACATGACTTAGGGTACCGTTACACTTAGCGATGCACCAGCAATCCCGACAACGATATGGATCGCTGGTGCATCGATAAGTGGTCGCTAGTGAGCTGCCACACATGCAGATCCCACCAGCGACATAGCAGGGGTCGGGGGTCACTACTTACCTGTCAGACGCGGCGATCCTGACATCCTCCCGGCCGCGTCCACGTGTCGCTCATCGGCGCCACAGGAAGCCCAGCAGGAAGCACCCGACGAGAAATGTTCCAGGACCTTCTCGCGCGACCAGCGATAATCAGCGGGGGAGCCAGTCGGAGGTAAGTATCACATGTAGCGATATCGCTAGCAATATCGCTGCTACGTCACAAAATCGGTGACTTTACAGCGATATTGCTAGCCATATCGCTATGTGTAACAGGGGCTTTAGAATAAAGTCATGAAACTTGAACAAACACTAAAGTCTGTCATAATCAGTCGGCCAGGGAATTAATTCTACTGCCGATTCCAGAAAGACCGTGAACTCATTTTCCATGGATTTCATTACTACTTTGCCTTTGTATGGAGGGAAGACTGATATTTGGGTGGTGGTTGACCGATTCAGTAAACAGGCTCACTTTGTTCCATTATCAGGGTTACCTAATGCTGAAATACTTTCCAGGCTGTTTATTAATCATGTGGTAAGATTACAAGGAATCCCTCTGAACATTGTATCTGACAGAGGGGTGCAATTTGTCTCCAAATTCTGGAGAGCATTTTGTAAAAAAATTGGGGATTGATTTGTCATTCTCTTCTGCTTGCCACAATGAAACCAACGGTCAAACAGAGAGGACAAATCAATCATTGGAACAGATTTTAAGATATTTTGTTGCGGCGCAGCAGGAGGACTGGTCTTCATTTTTACCTCTTGCCGAGTTAGTTTTACAGTTGGGTCAATCAGTGCACTGGAACCTCACCTTTTTGCTACAATTATGTTTTTTATCCCCATTTTGGTGAATTCTCCAGGATGATGTCTGGTTGTCCTGGAGTAGAGGTGGCCCTACAGATACTTAGTGATGTCTGGAGGTAGATTCAAAGGAATAGGAATATTGGGGTGGCTCAACTTCATCAAAAACAAAAAGCTGATAGGAAATGTTTGGCAGATCTCTTCTTCAAGGTAAGCGATAAGGTTTGGGTATCTTCCAAAAAATTATAAGTTGAAAGTCCCATCTGTGAAGTTTAGGACCCAACTTTATTGGGAGATTCTGGAGGTAGTCAATCCGGTTGCCTTCAGATTAAAACTTCACCAGTCATTCCGTGTCTCTAATGTGTTTCACAGATACGTTAAAAAAAAATTGTCCCTTCTGTTTTGTCTGAATCGCCCCCGCCCCCTGGGTATGGGGGCCATGAAAATGAATTATGAATCAGTGACATCAGAAGCCATTAACACTTTACACAGACGATAGCAGGCAAAATACTTCTGGTACATTTCTTCTGCTCCATCTTTGAAAGAGTTAAATACAGCATTTCAATAGCATAAATACAATTCAAGAGTAAAAGAGTACTTCTCAAGCACTGTAATGGGTACCTTGAGTTCTTTCCTGGTCGGGGTAGGATTTCTCTAAACCTCCAGGATCGGTTCACAAGATGCCTTATGTAGCCCACACCTCATAGCTGCCTAGAGGAGTTACATCTCTCTCGGTGGTTTATGCTGCAGCCGGTACTCACTGATGGTGACAGGGACCTTATTACTCCATCAATCTCTGAACTCCGGACATTGAGAAATCAGTTAGTGTAGAACTTGTTACAGAACTGGAATTTGCTCTCCTTAGAACTTTTGTGGCTAAACTCACTCTCTCGTTTGTGGTCTTCTCATAACCAGCAATGTTTCTTATCTCCTCATCAACTGCTTAACCATCAGGAACTAGTTTCCCATGTGCCCATGTAACTCCTCCCAACCAGGGCTGGCACTAACTGCTAACTCTGTCCAACGCTAACTACTGCTGCAGAACACAGAGCATGTAAAATCTCATGACATAAGACACCGAACAGCAATATAATATATGAAAAGTCTTCAGAGAGAGTGTTTGGACGACTTCTTCACCTTTACAGAAGGAAAGTCAATATCATGTGGTATATTGCTATGTAAAGTCTAATGTTATGTATAAGGAATAATTCAGCTCACCCCTTCCAAGGAAAGTGTTTTAGATTCCATGGACCTTGAGCATGGATTCGCATCTCTGCCAGACACCTTGAAATGTACTTGAAGAAAGGAAGTAATCCAGCTCCTAAGAATAAGATCCATTTATTTTATTCAGTTTCAATTGTAAAAAAAATACAAAGAGGCCATGTGACATGCAAGTGCCGCGTGTACCGGTGAGAAAAAGTGCCTGACTGAAACTAAACGCGTTTCGAACACACACGTGTTCTTAGACTCAGTATATTTTTTACAATTGAAACTGAATAAAAGAAATTGATCTTATTCTTTGGAGCTGGATTCCTTCCTTTCTTCAAGTACAAAGTCTAATGTTACACACCTGTAAGTGGTCCACCATTGCACGGAGCTTAAAATGTTATTCAGACATGTGTTGCCTTTAAAGGGACTCTGTCAATAGGATAAACTCTCCTAAATCTTCTATATGAGCATGTAGGTCAGAGAAAGTTGTATAAAATGGAACCTTCATGTCTGCGAGCCGATGTCCAACTCCAGAGAAATCCAAGTTTTTCTTAATATGTTAATGAGCTGTTTAAATCCAAGGGCGGGACCGAGATCGCCCAGAGTATCTGTCTCTAGAGTTTATTTTAAATTAAAGGGGAAGTCACCAATATGAGAAATGTAGACAAAGAGAGCAGCCTGTCAGTCATTACATGTGTCATACTGGCAACACCCTTTTTCATTTAAAATATGCTCTAGAGGCAGGAGATCTTTGTCCAGCCCATGAATCTTAACAGATCTCATACAAATCATCCATAATGCTTCTTTTTTCATGGATACATTGCCTATGTGACATGCAGAAGTAGTGTTAACTGCTGTTGCTTCAAAAGCATCCAGCTACTAGAGGGGTTAGCACAGTCACATGAGACAGGGAGTGGTTAGCAGAGCCCCAGGGGGATTGTGGGAAACTTGTTAACTGTTCTGGTTGCAGCCTAAGGGATGAGTGGTGTGTGTCTATGATCTGTCTCACAAAAAGTTCAGGCAAGTGGACCATAGGGATACAGGATTCCATTACAGAGTGGATCTGGGCTAACCCCTGTACTGCTAGTTGAGAAAGTCTAACAGGAGCAGGAAGATAGGAGTGGAAGAAGTTGTGTCACAGGGACAATCTCCCTCAGCAAACCCCCCTCCTCCATTACACTGTGCAAGAAGGAATGCTGTTTACTACTGTGCCTTTGTAAAGAGTCTTGATCTGTGCTGAACTGTGCTATCAAAAGAGACTGCTAGTTAATGTGCCTTTAAAAGCAGCTGTACTGTTTATGAAGCCTGTGCTTAAGACACCTGATTTGCATAATGAGGAAATTAAAAAGGGAAAGAATCAACAGAAGGATAATTAAGATTACCTCTCCTTCGGGTGAATCAAAAACTCACCCCAGGGACATTGTCAACTCATTTGCTGAGTTTTTTAGAAACCTCTACAATTTGAAGGATGATCCTCAAACACCTATAGTTAATTCGAACCTGGTGGATTCCTTTCTACAGGGTATCGAGCTCCCAAAGATTGACGAGCTAGACCTAAACTATATCAATAGCCTTTTCTCAAAGAACAAAATAATTAGCATTATCAAGAAACTACAAATTCAGAAATCTCCAGGGCCAGATGGCTTCTCTTTAGAATATTATAAGTCCTTTTCAAAATCTCTGGTCCCACAGTTGGCTTCTGTCTTTTATCTGGCATCCTCTCGGGGTTCTTTCCCAAAGGAGATGATTACATTGGAGGGGGGGATCCGGAGAGGATACAGAATTACAGGCCAATTTCGCTTATCAACTGCGACATAAAAATCTACTCAAAGGTTATTGCAAACCGCTTAAAGAACATTCTTCCATTTCTGGTGGTGGATGACCAGATAGGTTTCACAGAGGGCCCACAGGCGTCAGATGGAACTAGAAGGGTGTTGATCCTGATAAATCTGGCTAACAGCTCGGGAACCCAAACCGCTTTTCTGGCACTGGACGCCGAGAAGGCATTTGATAAACTAAATTGGTTATATTTGAGGACAACTCTCACTAGATTTGGTTTTAGTGAGAAGTTTTTATCAACAGTCTTTGCCTTATACTCGGGTCCTAGTGCCAGAATCTATGCAAACAATTTCCTACTTGACTCATTCATTATTACCAATGGTACGAGGCAGGGGTGACCTTTATGTCCCCTTCTATTCGCTCTCGCCATAGAGCCCCTGGACGAAAAAATTAGACTAAATAATGAAATTAAGGGTTTCAGACTACCATCACGAAATTTCAAAATTGGGTTATTTGCAGATGATCTTTTCCTTACACTACTTGACCCCGTAAACTCTATTAAAGCCCTTTCATTGGAATTAGAAAAGTTCTCTAGCGCATCCTATTTCAAAATAAACTCACATAAGTCCAAATTTATAACCCTGAATATGAAACAACCCAAAATAGATGAACTAATGACTCAGACCGAGTTGGGAGGAGAAAGAAATAGTTTATCTGGGGATTAGAATAGCTGGATCAATCCAAGCTACAGTTAGGGCCAACCTGGACAGTATCCTTAAGACCGTCACGGGTAATTTATCCTTCTTGGCACAGCTAGAGGTTTCCAGTTTTGGGAGAATACTGGCAGTCAAAACCTTTATTTTGCCCCAAATCTTATATATATATTTAGGACCCTGCCAGTTAATTTTCCACGCCAAACTATTGATAGAATTCAGGAGCTCATTCAACTATTTGTATGGAAAGGTAAGAAGGCTAGAATATCAGCAGACTTACTTTACAAACACAAAAAACATGGGGGCGCAGGACTGCCCAATATATATGCTTATTACCTGGCCTCACTTATTAAACAAAGCTGGTGTTAGGGCTGGCGAAACGCACAAAATAATAAAATAATAGTAATGTGCATTCGCAGCCCGGGGTTCACCATGTAGGGGTGGTAAACTGCTGCTTAGTATTGGTGGAATTATAAAGCGGTGTACAAAAGGTCACACGTGGGTTGAAAGGGAATCTGTCACCCTTTTTTTCGGCTTGCAGCTGCCGGCATAGACATCGGGGGCTTATCTACAGCATTCTGTAATGCTGTAGATAAGCCTCCGATGTAACCTGAAAGATAAGAAAAACACGTTATATTATACTCACCAGGGTGGGCGGTCCGGTGGGCGGTCCGGTCCGGTGGGCGGTCTGGTCCGACGCCTCTCCCGACGCCTGCGCACTGCAGGACTCTGCTCTGCCCTCAACAGGGCAGAGCAGTGAGCTTGCGCCGCAGCCATTACAGGACGGGAGAAGAGGACGTCATCGCATGAAGAGAGGCGTCGGACCGGACCGCAACGCCCACCGAACCGGACCGCCCACTCTGTTGAGTATAACATAACGTGTTTTTCTTATCTTTCAGGTTACATCGGAGGCTTATCTACAGCATCACAGAATGCTGTAGATAAGCCCCCGATGTCTATGCCGGCAGCTGCAAGCCGAAAAAAAGGGTGACAGATTCCCTTTAACGTCACCCAGTATGAACAGGGCGAACTCTGTTGCTTCACAGAGCAGCACTACTGCATAACATAAATGATGGAGCCTGTTTGGCTCACAGAGCCCGGCCACGGAGCGCACAGAATGCGGTCACAGAACTCTGCCCCAAGGACGCGGGGTCAGAGTCCCTCTAGACCTGAGCGTGCGGTGTCGCACCTGCGGACGCCACTAATAGATGCAGACTATGGTGGAGTGTCGAGCACGTGCACCGTGGCGTGCAGAGCCACCGGTGGACACTGAGGCCAGTTTCAGACTCTGCCTCTGCCTACACCTAAGCTTGGTTGCTTAACAGGCTAGGCTGCACAACACATGCATACCAAGGGTAGGGGTTTCTTAATGAGTCCTTCACCAGAGACATTCATACGTGCATACAACACTCACTCCACATGGTCTGGTAATGCAGTGTATACTAGCGCAAGGCTCGGGATTCCTGCTGTGCAGCGACAGGAACCCGACGCCTAACAGCTGGCACTGGTTTACTGATAACATGCTACACCCAGCTTGGTTTGGTTTGGAGAGAGATATTAGCGGCATGGATTCGGCTCGGAAGCTATTTTTTTATTTCCTCCTGCAAAAGACCAGTACGAACTCATCACATCCTATTTTTCGGTCAATAATCCCTGCCTGGAGGGAACTCATCAAACCACCTAAAAATTTCAAAAAAGCGGAACATCTCAAAACTACCCCTATCTTCACTGGTTTTGCTGGTCGATTTCCCGATGCCGGAGGCTTGGGGGAAATCTGGAATAAAAAAAGTAGGGGATGTTTTTAGTGGGGGCGAGTTCATGAGATTCAGCGAGATCAGGGCTAAATATAATCTACCGTCTTCCGAATTCGTTTTCTACACCTTGCTAAAAGACAAAATTTTGAAGATTATAAAAGGGAAGCCTTTTAACTACAAAACACTCTCTTCACTATTGTGCAACCTCAATAATAAAAATCTCTGGAGTCTGCGCAGTTTGTATGGTTCTATTGTTAAAGACCTGACGAGCCACAAAAACATATATATGAAGAGATGGGAGTCTGATTTAGGAGCTGATATCCATCTAGAGAATTGGGATGGTGCCAAAAATACCTACAATGCTAACATTTCAATGGACCTCTATGAGGGTTATTTTAAGTTGATGAATAGATGGTACTACACCCCGATCGGACTATCACACATTAATTCAGAGTTTTCTCCTTTGTGCTGGAGAGGTTGCGGACATCAAGGAAACCTCTACCATTTATTTTGGAGCTGTTCATAAATTAAAGGCCTTTGATTCCAGGTCTTGCAGCACATTAACCTCCTCTTTGCCAAGGATATCACAATCACACCTGAAAGAGCACTCTTGTCATTAGACATGGAGCAACTCGATTGCTCGGTTAGATACATTATCATACATATCTTCTTAGTGACTAAGACTATATTGGCACAATGGTGGAAAAAAGTCGAGGTACCCAAATTCTCTGACATACTAGATAAGATAGGCCAACACAGTGACCTAGAACGGAGATTCGCGATCAATAATAACCACATCCACAAATACACCAAAAAATGGAAGACCTGGAATAATAAATTCCATATCAAGTAGGCCTACCAGGCTATACCTTAAGCCTGGCGGTCACAATATCGAGGTGTTGTATCTCTTTCTATGGATGCTACCCCATAAAAAGGTTTGGCAACTTAAAGATTCTTTTTCCTTTTTTATGGTGTTTTCCTTTTTTTTTTGCTATGTTACTTAGAGCCTGCTTGAGGGTTCCCTAGTTTTAAATCTTTCCGTACCTGTATAAGGTTCACTGTTACTACCCACACCCTTACACTCCCTTCCTACCTCCCTTTCTCCTCCTGAGTTTAAATAAAAAAAAAACAATAAAATCATTTAAAAAGAAAAGAAACCTGATTTGTACTGAATGTGCTGTGACATTAAACTACACTGTTCGTGAGGACTTTATCAATTGTATCTGTGTGAGCAAGTGGATCCATCTCATGCCTGAGGAAGCTGCAGTACATGGTCGCCCTGAGTAACGGTTCCGCCAGAGTTCCAAAGAGTTCATGAGACCTGTCCCACCCCTATCTGAACCTAGTGGCGTGCACTAACACCTATATTAACCTAGGTAACTGATCTTGTAAACGTTAGTAACTGGTGATATATAAAAAAAATGCACAACACATTTTTTTTCTGGATGAAAAATGGATGATTTTTTTATATACTGGCGTGAACCATGCCTAAAAGTCATAGGGGAACACAGGAGATGCTGCTAGAGACAAAATACTTCTGAACAACAGAGCGTTCTCCTGCCGGGCTGAGCGCAGGAGCCCACCGCATTACCAAAGCTTTAAACTGCTGAAATCAAGTGAGATTTTGAAATCCCTCAGATGTGCAGAACAGGCGCATAGAAGGAGGCATGACCAAACTAAAACAGTGGCTATCTTTAAAAATTCCAGGAGAAAAGATGGCACCTGCACATCAGATGCAGCAGTCATTGTGGGAATGCTACTTCTTAGGTGCATGGTAACACAGGAACTGTTTCCATTTAAATATCCATGTTGGTTCATTGGTGCTTCATAACGAGCGACAAGCACAGGAAAATAAACGGCTTACAGTGCAGGGAAAGCAAAGTAAACTGTTCCAACAATGGCAATTTAGAGACAGTCCAGAACACAGGCTGGATAGCATCCATTATACAGCTCAGTCTGGAGATAACACACAGGAGGCCTTCTTAGGCTGGTTTCACATTAGCGCATTTTCAGCGCGCGCACGGCCGGGGGTATCTCCGCCCCCGAGCCGGCTCTCTGCCCGGCGTGCCCGCCCCTTGCTTGTAGCGCCGCCTACTAGCGGACAGCGGCGCCTGCGATCGGCGCACCCTATCTTTAGCATAGGGTGCGCAGATCGTGCGCAGGCCGTGCGCTAGTTGCGCTTTGACCTGCGCTGCGCACTTTTGACGGTGCGCCGTGCGCGCCAAAATCAAACTTTTCGGATTTTGGCGCGCACGGCGCACTGTCAAAAGTGCGCAGCGCAGGTCAAAGCGCAACTAGCGCACGGCCTGCGCACGATCTGCGCACCCTATGCTAAAGATAGGGTGCGCCGATCGCAGGCGCCGCTGTCCGCTAGTAGGCGGCGCTACAAGCAAGGGGCGGGCACGCCGGGCAGAGAGCCGGCTCGGGGGCGGAGCTAACCCCGGCCGTGCGCGCGCCGAAAATGCGCTAATGTGAAACCAGCCTTACCTGCACCTTCTACTACTAGACACGGGATTCTCGAGAGGTCATTGACATTACCATGTAAGATACCCAAGCAAGGTAGTCGTGGGCGAGCTTCTGTTCCCACTCACTTTGGCCTCCTACAGACATCTCATGTCTCAGTGTGCTGCTGTGTGTGAGTGGAACATCACACTTACTTTAGGAATGTAGGCCTCTTCTCCTTCTGAGTCCAGGAATCCCTCTTGTGGAACCAGGGCAGCTGTTAATCCAGGAAACACGAGGTCCATAAAAACAACCAAACTTTGACTTGGTGAATAGCAGTATTTACAGGCAGATATAGAGGATAAGACCCAATGGATTGTTATGTTTTCCCACATGTACAGGACACAACTTTAGCCTTGGTTCTCAGGAAAGGTAGAATGTCCCTCTTACTGGCCCTAGGGAGTCTTCACCACCACTAGCAGTATATTCGGATTACCATACCTTCTGCCCCATGTTGTTTATGTAGTTTGAGTCCATCTTTTCCTGTAGCTGAGTTCAACCCAGGTCCCCCAAAGTTCATCTTCAGCTTGCCTGCCCAGGCCATTAGACAAAATCATATGGAAGAGTATTTTAGGCAATCCACTGTTCCAAGTATTAGGCCCAAGCTGTCCCCAGAAGCCTGTTGACTTATGCCTGCTATGTCACACAGTTTTCCACACTCTGACTGACTCTGTATCTTTCTGGACTTCACCCTAAGGCTGGAGTCACACTGCCGAATTTCTCAATCGCATAGCACGGACTGACCGGCACCTCTCCTGACCTGAGCATGACAGCGTGATGGATTACTATGCAGCTGTCAAGCTCAGGTCAGGAGAGCAGACAGCCAGTGCGAGTTTTACGATATGATTCTCGGACAAAAAATACGGTAGTGTGTCTCTGCCCTATCTTTCAATTCCCCCTCCCAAACTGGGCCGGCAATTACAGTTAACCCTGTCTAAGCTAACTGCAGCCCCTGTGGGTATCATCCTTTTATAACATACATAGACATCAAATGCATTTAACACGGATGTGTCCGCTCTTCGCCAATCATTACACTGGCTGCCCATTCATTATAGGATCCAATTCAAAGTACTTGTTCGCACCAATAAAGCTCTCCACAGTGCGGCACCCCCCTACATCTCCTCCCTCATTTCTGTCTATCGGCCTAACCGACCGCTGCGCTCTGCAAACGACTTTCGACTAACCTCTGCACTAATCCGCACCTCCTACTCCCTACTCCAAGACTTCTCCCGCGCTGCGCCAATCCTCTGGAATGCTCTACCCCAAGAACTTAGGACTATACACAATTTCCACATTTTTAGGCGCTCCCTCAAAAGGCATCTGTTCAGAACGGCCTATCACGTTCACTAATCAAAGTCATTTTATATGTAAGTGTGTATGTGTAGCCCATTCACATCTATCTCTCACTTCTTCAAGATGGCTGGACCATCAATGTAAATAAATCCTTGTAAATACACACCTGTACTTTGTATCTCCCCCACCACATTGTAGATTGTAAGCTCTCACGAGCAGGGTCATCTTATTTTGCTTTAATTATTGTATTGTTAACGTTGTTACTTATGACTTGTGTTTTGAAACTGCTAAACTGTAAAGCGCTGCGGAATATGTTGGCGCTATATAAATAAAGATTATTATTATTATTATTATTATTGGAGTGTCAGGGAGCAAGCCACCGGCCGTTCCACTGCTACAACCATGTAGCTTCCAGGTTCTATGTTCCACATGTAAGCCAAAATCCTAATGGCTAGAAACCAGTGGGTAATGCAAGCATTTTTCCCCTTTTTCTCCCTCATCCACCAGAGTAGGGCCCTAACAGATAATATTTTAATGGTAATGTGTCCACTGCCCACTTTATGGCCAAGCATTCATTTTCTGTGATGGAATAATTCTTCTTGTGTGCCGACAGCTTCCTACTCAGAGATCGGGGTGCTCCTCCTCGTGTATCACCTGAGAAAGGACTGCTCCTAAAACAACTTCAGAGACATTTTTCTAGAGTACAAACTCCTTCTTAAAGTCGGGGGGCAACCAGAACCAGCTGCTTACACATCAGCTACTATCAGTTCTTGAAAGACCATCTCCGCATCTGCAGTTCATTTGGCCATAGCTGATTTTGTCCCCTTAAGGAGGTCAGTCAGAGGTGCAGCCATCATACCAAAGTTTGGGAGGAATTTCCTGTAGTACTGCACGATTCCCAGAAAGACTCTAACTTGCTTCTTTGAGAGTGGTCTTGGCCAGTTTTGGATTGCGTTGGTGTGTGTGTGTGTGGCGTAGTGTACGTCAGGTTGGTGTGTGTGTGGTGTATACTATAACACACACAACAACCTGACGTACACTACACTACACCACACCACACACCAACCTGACGCACACTACGCCACACACACCAACCTGACGTACACTACATACTTTCCATAAGCGACCTGGTGTCCGCTAACTATTGGAGCTAACTTTCCATTCAAAAAGTCAAATGGCGCTCCTTCCCTCCAGGGCCCTGCCGTGCGCCCAAACAGTGGTTTATGACTACATATGAGGTATCAGTGTACTCAGGAGTAATTGCCCAACAAATTTTAGGATCCATTTTATCCTGCTGCCCATGAAAAAATGAAAAAATGTAGGCAAAAATAAATTTTTTGTGAAAAAAAAGTACTTTTTCATTTTTACAGATCAATTTGTGAAGTACCTGGGGGTTCAAAGTGCTCACTATGCATCTAGATAAGTTCGTTGGGGTGTCTAGTTTCCAAAATGGGGTCACTTGTGGGGGTACTCCAATGTTTAGGCACACAGGGGCAGTCCAAACACGACATGGTGTCCGCTAACTATTGGAGCTAATTTTCCATTCCAAAAGGCAAATGGCGCTCCTTCCCTTCAGGGCCCTGCCGTGCGCCCAAACAGTGGTTTATGACCACATATGAGGTATCAGTGTACTCAGGAGAAATTGCCCAACAAATTTTAGGATCCATTTTATCCTGTTGCTCATGAAAAAATGTAGGCAAAAAGAAATTTTTGGTGAAAAAAAAAGTACTTTTTCATTTTTACAGATCAATTTGTGAATTACCTGGGGGTTCAAAGTGCTCACTATGCATCTAGATAAGTTCGTTGGGGTGTCTAGTTTCCAAAATGGGGTCACTTGTGGGGGTACTCCAATGTTTAGGCACACAGGGGCAGTCCAAACACGACATAGTGTCCGCTAACTATTGGAGCTAATTTTCCATTCCAAAAGTCAAATGGCGCTCCTTCCCTCCAGGGCCCTGCCGTGCGCCCAAACAGTGGTTTATGACTACATATGAGGTATCAGTGTACTCAGGAGAAATTGCCCAACAAATTTTAGGATCCATTTTATCCTGTTGCCCATGAAAAAATGAAAAAATGTAGGCAAAAAGAAATTTTTTGTGAAAAAAAAAGTACTTTTTCATTTTTACAGATCAATTTGTAAAGTACCTGGGGGTTAAAAGTGCTCACTATGCATCTAGATAAGTTCGTTGGGGTGTCTAGTTTCCAAAATGGGGTCACTTGTGGGGGTACTCCAATGTTTAGGCACACAGGGGCAGTCCAAACACGACATGGTGTCCGCTAACTATTGGAACTAATTTTCCATTCCAAAAGTCAAATGGCGCTCCTTCCCTCCAGGGCCCTGCCGTGCGCCCAAACAGTGGTTTATGACCACATATGAGGTATCAGTGTACTCAGGAGAAATTGCCCAACAGATTTTAGGATCCATTTTATCCTGTTGCCCATGAAAAAATGAAAAAATGTAGGCAAAAAGAAATTTTTTGTGAAAAAAAAAGTACTTTTTCATTTTTACAGATCAATTTGTAAAGTACCTGGGGGTTCAAAGTGCTCACTATGCATCTAGATAAGTTCGTTGGGGTGTCTAGTTTCCAAAATGGGGTCACTTGTGGGGGTACTCCAATGTTTAGGCACACAGGGGCAGTCCAAACACGACATGGTGTCCGCTAACTATTGGAGCTAATTTTCCATTTCAAAAGTCAAATGGCGCTCCTTCCCTTCAGAGCCCTGCCGTGCGCCCAAACAGTGGTTTATGACTACATATGAGGTATCAATGTACTCAGGAGAAATTGCCCAACAAATTTTAGGATCCATTTTATCCTGTTGCCCATGAAAAAATGAAAAAATGTAGGCAAAAAGAAATTTTTGGTGAAAAAAAAAGTACTTTTTCATTTTTACAGATCAATTTGTAAAGTACCTGGGGGTTCAAAGTGCTCACTATGCATCTAGATAAGTTCGTTGGGGTGTCTAGTTTCCAAAATGGGGTCACTTGTGGGGGTACTCCAATGTTTAGGCACACAGGGGCAGTCCAAACACGACATGGTGTCCGCTAACTATTGGAGCTAATTTTCTATTTCAAAAGTCAAATGGCGCTCCTTCCCTTCAGGGCCCTGCCGTGCGCCCAAACAGTGGTTTATGACTACATATGAGGTATCAGTGTACTCAGGAGAAATTGCTCAACAAATTTTAGGATCCATTTTATCCTGTTGCCCAGGTGAAAATGAAAACATTGATGCTAAAAAAAAAATTTTGTTGGAAAAATTAAAATGTCCTTTTTTTCCTTCCACGTTGCTTTAGTTCCTGTGAAGCACCTGAAGGGTTAATAATCTTCTTAAATGTAGTTTTGAGTAGCTTGAGGGGTGCAGTTTTTAGAATGGTGTCACTTTTGGGTATTTTCTGCCATATAGACCCCTCAAAGTGACTTTAAATGTGAGGTGGTCCCTAAAAAAAATGGTTTTGTAAATTTTGTTGTAAAAATGAGAAATCACTGGTTAACTTTTAACCCTTATAACTCCCTAACAAAAAAAAATGTTGTTTACAAAATTGTGCTGATGTAAAGTAGACATGTTGGAAATGTTATTTATTAACTAGTTTGTGTCACATAACTCTCTGGTTTAACAGAATAAAAATTAAAAAATTGAAAATTGCAAAATTTTCAAAATTTTCGCTAAATTTCAATTTTTTTCACAAATAAACGCAAAAATTTTCAACCTAAATTTACCACTAACATGAAGCCCAATATGTCACGAAAAAACAATCTCAGAATCGCTAAGATGCGTTGAAGCGTTCCTGAGTTCCTCATAAAGGGACACTGGTCAGAAATGCAAAAAATGGCCAGGTCATTAAGGTCAAAATAGGCTGGGTCATGAAGGGGTTAAGTCAATATCCAGCTCTTTACGAGTTTACAGATATGACAAGGGAAATACCAAGGCCAGGTATCCATCCACAGACAGCTGTTTCGGGGTGTTGCCCCTCATCAGTGTGGAGTAGGATTCTGGCTAGGTGGGAGCAATGCCTAGTAGACCAACATCACGAAACAATCACTGACCTCAGGGAGACCAGTCAAAGAAAACACTGCGGCAGCCGGCAAAGGCGCTCAATCACAGTGAAATCCTAGGTGCTTTGCTCCCTGGGAAATACGAATATGCAAATAAAGTCTGTGGAGCATCATATAAGAGTCTCAAACACGGGACTAGCCAGATCTTCCTCAAGGGAAGGACCAAGTCAAGGGGCGGCTCCTTTTGGAAAACACCATTACCACCATATTAAGTGACCCTTTAAGTCAATATCCAGCTCTTTACGAGTTTACAGATATGACAGATATGACTGCTAAAACATGTAGCTTCTTGGTTCTATGTTCCACATGGAAGCCAAAATCCTAATGGCTAGAAACCAGGGGGTAATGCAAGCATTTTTCCCCTTTTTCTCCCTCATCCACCTGAGTACGGCACTAACAGATAGTATTGTAATGGTAATGTGTCCACCGCCCACTTTATGGCCAAGCATTCATTTTCTACGATGGAATAATTCTTCTTATTTGCCGACAACTTCCTACTCAGAGATCGGGGTGCTCCTCCCCGTGTTTCACCTGAGAAAGGAATGCTCCTAAAACAACTTCTGAGACATTTTACTGGAGTACAAACTCCTTCTTAATCTTGGGGGACAACCAGAACCAGCTGCTTACCCATCAACTACTATCAGTTCTTATATGCAAATAAAGTCCGTGGAGCCTCATTTAAGAGTCTCAAACACGGGACTAGCCAGATCTTCCTCCAGGGAAGGACCCAGCCAAGGAGTGGCTCCTTTCAGAAACTACCATTACCACCATATTAAGTGGCCCTTTAAGTCAATATCCAGCTCTTTACGAGTTTACAGATATGGCAAGGGAAATACCAAGGCCAGGTATCCATCCACAGACAGCTGTTTCGGGGTGTTTCCCCTCATCAGTGTGGAGTAGGATTCTGGCTAAGTGGGAGCAATGCCTAGTAAACCAACATCACGAAACAATCACTGACCTCAGGGAGACCAGTCAAAGAAAACACTGCGGCAGCCGGCAAAGGCGCTCAATCAGTGAAATCCTAGGTGCATTGCTCCCTGGGAAATACGAATATGCAAATAAAGTCCGTGGAGCCTCATTTAAGTCTCAAACATGGGACTAGCCAGATCTTCCTCCAGGGAAGGACCCAGCCAAGGAGTGGCTCCTTTCGGAAACCACCATTACCACCATATTAGGTGGATTTCACTGATTGAGCGCCTTTGCCGGCTGCCGCAGTGTTTTCTTTGACTGGTCTCCCTGAGGTCAGTGATTGTTTCGTGACTATTGTCATGATCCAGCGGGATCTGACAGTTTAAATGCACAAAGTGAACTTTTTTTCCTTATGCTTGGTGCCAAAGTGTGATGTGATTGCCCCCGGTGGCCATTAGAATTATTACAAGTGGTGTTTCATTCTAAGTTGCCCGGTGGTGGTGAGTGGTATGCACCTTAATTTTAGGGTTAATGTGCACGCAATTACAAATCAGGTGTTAGGCTCTATAAAAGGGAGCCAGGTGGGTTCAATCACTGTTGGTGATATTGTGTTTGTCATTTGGGAAGCAAGCCTGGGTGAGGAAGGAGCTGAGCATGAGTCCTGCGCAGCCCAGCCAGAGGGGACGAGTGGCAGCTAGGTGGTCTGCAAGAAGGGCTGGCATGACGTGGTGGAGTCACAGTTTATGGTGTCGGCAGGAAGTGCTTGCATGGCTTGGTGGAGTGACGACTATGGAGAGAGTTGCACTCAGCATGCGGGACTTGGTTGCTGAGAGCTGGACTCAAGCATGCTGGACTTCTTGGGCAGGAGTTGAACTCATCTTTGGGACTCTGTTACTGGACAGCTGCAATGGGTGGTGGACTCAGCTCCAAGGCTGCACTATGGTGAAGGATCCAGTTATGGTGATGGATCTGGGTGGAGAAGATGCACACAGGTGGTGGGCTCTGTTGCTAGGAGCGTACACAACAGAGCAAAGCTAAGTGGTGTTTCCCCTGTATTGTTATTTTCCCTCATGTGTGTTTAGTGCAGTGGTGGGATTAGTTTCCGCACCGACCAATTCCCTAGTGAGGGTTTAGGTCAGGACGAGCTAGGGTTTTTAGGTTCCTGTTGCGCGCCCGGTGCGGAACCGGCTTAAGGAACGTTAGGAGTGCAGGGACACTGGCTCAAGGGAGCTCAAGAGGTCTCCACTTCCCTATTCCCTATCGCAGGGCCCACCATTGCTAATGTTTCCCAGGTTTCCCTTATTGTTTAAATTCGCCTTACTGGAGGCGGGGTTTACAGACTTGTATATACGTGTAATGTCTAAATTCGCCAGTTGGAGGCGGTGTATCCAGCTGCACGTGTTTATTATTTAAATTCGCCCCACTGGACCCAATGGAGGCAGTGTATCCAGGGTCACATGCGTCACATGGGTTCGCCTTGCGGTACTCGCTGCATCCAGACACACGTGACCGTGACAACTATCAGTTCTTGAAAGACCATCTGCGCATCCGCAGTCAATCTGGCCATAGCTGATTTTATCCCCTTAAGGAGGTCAGTCAGGGGTGCAGCCATCATAGCAAAGTTTGGGAGGAATCTCCTGTAGTACTGCACAATTCCCAGAAAGACTCTAACTTGCTTCTTTGAGAGTGGTCTTGGCCAGTTTTGGATTGCGTCCACTTTACTGATCTGGGGTTTGATCTCACCTTTACCTGCTACCTATCCTAGGTATTTGCCCTCTTCTCTCCCCATGGCACATTTTTTTGGATTTATAGAAAGTCCCGAGAGCATCAAGCATCGCTGCAGCGTAATTCTTATGGGGTGCGAGGACCCGGTCCATGGTCCTCTGGAATATCGCCGGGGCTCCTTGTAAACCAACAAACATCCAGACGTATTGGATGCATTCATCGGGTGTAGAGATAGTAATATTCTCCTTGCCTTCTTTAGACATGGGTAATTGCCAATATCCCTTCTTCTTGGCTTCTTTTGCTACCAAACTTTTCGGATTTTGGCGCGCACGGCGCACCGTCAAAAGTGCGCAGCGCAGGTCAAAGCGCAACTAGCGCACGGCCTGCGCACGATCTGCGCACCCTATGCTAAAGATAGGGTGCGCCGATCGCAGGCGCCGCTGTCCGCTAGTAGGCGGCGCTACAAGCAAGGGGCGGGCACGCCGGGCAGAGAGCCGGCTCGGGGGCGGAGCTAACCCCGGCCGTGCGCGCGCTGAAAATGCGCTAATGTGAAACCAGCCTTACCTGCACCTTCTACTACTAGACACGGGATTCTCGAGAGGTCATTGACATTACCATGTAAGATACCCAAGCAAGGTAGTCGTGGGCGAGCTTCTGTTCCCACTCACTTTGGCCTCTTACAGACATCTCATGTCTCAGTGTGCTGCTGTGTGTGAGTGGAACATCACACTTACTTTAGGAATGTAGGCCTCTTCTCCTTCTGAGTCCAGGAATCCCTCTTGTGGAACCAGGGCAGCTGTTAATCCAGGAAACACGAGGTCCATAAAAACAACCAAACTTTGACTTGGTGAATAGCAGTATTTACAGGCAGATATAGAGGATAAGACCCAATGGATTGTTATGTTTTCCCACATGTACAGGACACAACTTTAGCCTTGGTTCTCAGGAAAGGTAGAATGTCCCTCTTACTGGCCCTAGGGAGTCTTCACCACCACTAGCAGTATATTCGGATTACCATACCTTCTGCCCCATGTTGTTTATGTAGTTTGAGTCCATCTTTTCCTGTAGCTGAGTTCAACCCAGGTCCCCCAAAGTTCATCTTCAGCTTGCCTGCCCAGGCCATTAGACGAAATCATATGGAAGAGTATTTTAGGCAATCCACTGTTCCAAGTATTAGGCCCAAGCTGTCCCCAGAAGCCTGTTGACTTATGCCTGCTATGTCACACAGTTTTCCACACTCTGACTGACTCTGTATCTTTCTGGACTTCACCCTAAGGCTGGAGTCACACTGCCGAATTTCTCAATCGCATAGCACGGACTGACCGGCACCTCTCCTGACCTGAGCATGACAGCGTGATGGATTACTATGCAGCTGTCAAGCTCAGGTCAGGAGAGCAGACAGCCAGTGCGAGTTTTACGATATGATTCTCGGACAAAAAATACGGTAGTGTGTCTCTGCCCTATCTTTCAATTCCCCCTCCCAAACTGGGCCGGCAATTACAGTTAACCCTGTCTAAGCTAACTGCAGCCCCTGTGGGTATCATCCTTTTATAACATACATAGACATCAAATGCATTTAACACGGATGTGTCCGCTCTTCGCCAATCATTACACTGGCTGCCCATTCATTATAGGATCCAATTCAAAGTACTTGTTCGCACCAATAAAGCTCTCCACAGTGCGGCACCCCCCTACATCTCCTCCCTCATTTCTGTCTATCGGCCTAACCGACCGCTGCGCTCTGCAAACGACTTTCGACTAACCTCTGCACTAATCCGCACCTCCTACTCCCTACTCCAAGACTTCTCCCGCGCTGCGCCAATCCTCTGGAATGCTCTACCCCAAGAACTTAGGACTATACACAATTTCCACATTTTTAGGCGCTCCCTCAAAAGGCATCTGTTCAGAACGGCCTATCACGTTCACTAATCAAAGTCATTTTATATGTAAGTGTGTATGTGTAGCCCATTCACATCTATCTCTCACTTCTTCAAGATGGCTGGACCATCAATGTAAATAAATCCTTGTAAATACACACCTGTACTTTGTATCTCCCCCACCACATTGTAGATTGTAAGCTCTCACGAGCAGGGTCGTCTTATTTTGCTTTAATTATTGTATTGTTAACGTTGTTACTTATGACTTGTGTTTTGAAACTGCTAAACTGTAAAGCGCTGCGGAATATGTTGGCGCTATATAAATAAAGATTATTATTATTATTATTATTATTGGAGTGTCAGGGAGCAAGCCACCGGCCGTTCCACTGCTACAACCATGTAGCTTCCAGGTTCTATGTTCCACATGTAAGCCAAAATCCTAATGGCTAGAAACCAGTGGGTAATGCAAGCATTTTTCCCCTTTTTCTCCCTCATCCACCAGAGTAGGGCCCTAACAGATAATATTTTAATGGTAATGTGTCCACTGCCCACTTTATGGCCAAGCATTCATTTTCTGTGATGGAATAATTCTTCTTGTGTGCCGACAGCTTCCTACTCAGAGATCGGGGTGCTCCTCCTCGTGTATCACCTGAGAAAGGACTGCTCCTAAAACAACTTCAGAGACATTTTTCTAGAGTACAAACTCCTTCTTAAAGTCGGGGGGCAACCAGAACCAGCTGCTTACACATCAGCTACTATCAGTTCTTGAAAGACCATCTCCGCATCTGCAGTTCATTTGGCCATAGCTGATTTTGTCCCCTTAAGGAGGTCAGTCAGAGGTGCAGCCATCATACCAAAGTTTGGGAGGAATTTCCTGTAGTACTGCACGATTCCCAGAAAGACTCTAACTTGCTTCTTTGAGAGTGGTCTTGGCCAGTTTTGGATTGCGTCCACTTTACTGATCTGACGTTTGATCTCACCTCTACCTGCTACATATCCTAGGTATTTGCCCTCTTCTCTCCGCATGGTACATTTTTTTTGGATTTATAGAAAATCCTGAGAGCATCAAGCACCGCCGCAGCACAATTCTTATGGCATGCGAGGACCCGATCCATGGCCCTCTGGAATGTCACTGGGGCTCCTTGTAAACCAACCAGCATCCAGACATATTGGAAGTATTCGTCGGGTGTAGAGAAAGTAGTATTCTCCTTGGCTTCTTTTGACATCGGTAATTGCCAATATCCCTTTGTCCCTTTGTTAAATCCAAGGTGGTTACATACCTTGTCAGCCCAAGTCTCTTTGATCAGGTCATCGACTTACGGCATCATATATGCATCGAACTTGGAGACTTCATTTAGAGATTCGGCATATGCTTCATTTACTTGTAAATCAGCACTTGCCGGGCCTCGGGAATTCGATAGGGCTTCAAGTTCCCCCACACATGGCATTCCATCAGAACCTCATGTTCTATGACCTTTGTACACCCTGGAAAATCTGAGAACTGGTCCCTGTTCTGCTGCAGCAACTCCAGACACTGCTGTTTTTGGACCTCGCTATTGCAACTTCTTCAACATCTGCTTCTGGCTTGACCAGCAAACATAGAGATTCAATGGGCTCCATGTTTTGCCATGGCTTGATAAGATTGACGTGGTACGCTTAGTACAATTTTCGTCTGCCTGGTTGGTGAGTCTTGTAGTTCACTTCACCAAGCATCTCCACCACCTTATAGGGGCCTTGCCATTTGGCCAAGAACTTACTTTCCATTGTGGGAATTAGTACGAGTACTTGTTCCCAATAGCTGAACTTCCTCACCCTGGCTGACCAGATGTAGACACTAGATTGAGCCTCTAGAGATCTCCTTTTATGATGGGCATCCCCTTCACAATCCTCTCCTGCATCTGGGTGATATGCTCGATGAAGCTCCGGTTGGGGGTTGACTTTGGCTTCCTAGGTTTCCTTTGCTAAATCAAGAAGACCTTGGGGATGTCAGCCATACAGAAATTCAAACGGAAAGAATCTGGTAGAGCTTTGTGGAACCTCTTGGATAGAAAGCAACAGATGAGGTAAGAGACAGTCCCTGTCTCAACCGTCCTCCTCTTCAATGTTTTACTGAAACTTTCCACAAGGCCATTCATCTGAGGATAGTACGTGGATGTCTTCAATTGTGTAATTTGTGTGAGGCTAGGTAGACTCCAGAGGTGAACCCTCAGGACCGCGACGACGAACCACCCTTGGGGCAAGCTGGCTAGGTGTACCACCCCCTATACATGGAGTGTTAGGGGCAGGCCTAGGGGAGACTATCGCCGCGGAAGCTGATACCTGGGGAAAGCTGGAGAGGGACACAGACGGGTGACGGGCTGGAAGACGGAAAGGAGAGACCGGCGACCACAGGGGAGGCTGTTGCAGGTCCGGGAGGAGAGTAAGGCTGGCAACACAGGAGAAGGCAGGCACGGGTTGGGATGGACGGACACTGGGAAAGACAAAGGTAAAGGCAGGCACAGGCTGGGATGGACGGACTCTGGAAAGGAATACAAGGAGGTCACAAGGAGAGGTGAGACAGAGCAATAGGCACAGAACAGAACACTAGGCAGGGGGAACGCAGGAGAGCGTGGTCCTGAAATCAGTCATGAAACACAAATGATAATCAGGCACCGAGCAGGGGGCGAGACTACCTGATATAGGACGTGCTGCAGGACTTCCGGGTCAGGGTCCTCCAGGATCATGGAGGAAAAGGGATAGAGCGGTTCGGCCTGTGCCGCAGTCTATGGTGCGAGGTGCTCATGCGCACCCGACGGAGCACAGAAGCAGACCGCAGGACCAGAAGGAGGGAAGAAGGATGATGCGCGCTTGCTGCGGGAGCGCGCCAGCGTGCTGTGGACGGCGCAGGCACAAGAGTGGAGGCAGAGGCGGTAGGAGCAGCGGCGGCGGAAGTAGCGGGGGCAGAGCCAGCGGCGGTAGGCGTGATAGTACCCCCCTTCTTACGCCCCCTCTTCTTAAGACCGGAAGGGAACTTTGCTAGAATTTGAGGGGCCTGAATGTTCTCCCGGGGTTCCCCAGATCTTTCCTCAGGACCAAAACCTTTCAAATCAATTAAGAAGAGGGTCTTACCGCTAAATCTTTTCATAGCAAGAATGTCTTTAACTTCAAAGACATCCTGTGCGGAAACAGGCAGAGGTGAGTGACCAGTAGAAGCGTGGAACTGGTTAAGTATGACAGATTTCAGGAGGGAAACATGGAAGGAATTGGGAATCCGTAGCAAGGCGGGGAGTTTTAACTTGTAGGCAACATCGTTGATACGAGCTAAGAGCTCAAAAGGTGCGATGTATCGGGGGCCTAGTTTATACGAGGGGACCTTAAGGCGGACAAATTTTGAGGACAGCCATACTTTATCCCCAGGATGATACAACGAGGAATCCAGGCATTTCTTATTGGCATGTCTCTTGAACCTGTCTCGTGCTCATTCAAGTGCGGTTTTGGTCTCCTGCCAAACCCTGGAGAACTCCTCGGTCAGAAGATGGGCCGCCGGCACACCCGAGACAGGGGGTACAGGCAAAGGTACACCAGGATGTTGCCCGTAGACAAGAAAGAAGGGTGACTTGGAAAAGGATTCGCTTGTGTGGTTGTTGTAGACGAATTCGGCCCAAGGGAGCAAGCTTGACCAATCGTTCTGGTGGGCATTGGAGAAATGTCGGAGATAAGTTAGAAGGATTTGATTAGTACCTTCTGCTTGACCATTAGTTTGGGGATGGTAGGCAGAGGAAAAATCTAACGTCACTTCCATCAGTTTGCATAGGGCTCTCCAAAACCGCGAGGTGAACTGAACCCCTCTGTCCGAAACAATGTGCTTGGGGAAGCCATGAATCCGAAAAACATGGGAGATGAAAATTCTCACCAACTCGGGAGCAGAAGGTAATCCAGGCAGAGAGATGAAATGGGCCATCTTGGAAAATCGATCCACGACCACCAGAATGACTGTGTGACCCGAAGACCACAGCAGATCAGTAATAAAGTCCATAGCAATATGCTGCCAGGGAACCGAGGGAACCAGAAGTGGATACAAGAGACTTGGGGGTCGGTGCAGAGGGACATTGTTTTTGGCACAAGATGGACAGGAGGCGATAAAGCTTCGGACATCTTGAGGAAGAGAGGACCACCAATAGAAACGAGAGACGAGAGAGAGTTTTCTTGTTGCCAACATGGCCTGCTAGCTTAGAGGCATGACCCCAATGTAGAACTCGCTTCCTATCGTTTTCTCAAACAAAGGTGTTACCTAGAGGCAAAGAAGTCAGATCAACAGGGGTGAGCACGATGACCTTGCTAGGATCCACAATGTGCGATGGTTCCTACTCGTTATCGGTAACCAGAAAGGACCTGGATAAGGCATCTGCTTTGAGGTTCTTATCGCCAGGACGGAAATGAAGCTCAAAATCGAACCGGGCAAAGAATAGTGACCACCTGGCCTGCCGGGGATTAAGTTTTTGTGCTGACTGGATGTATGTCAGGTTCTTGTGGTCTGTGTAGATCTTGAGTGGATGTACAGCTCCCTCCAGAAGATACCACCACTCCTCCAAGGCTAATTTGATGGCGAGCAGCTCCCTGTCACCGATGGCATAGTTTCTCTCTGAGGGGGAGAACGTTTTAGAGAAGAAGCCGAAGGTGACCAGTCGTCCGGAGGAAGATCTCTGAGAAAGAACCTCATCGGCTTCTGTGGCAGAGGGGTCTACCTCAAGGGTGAAGGGCTTGTTAGCTTCAGGACGATGGAGTACGGGAGCTGTAGCAAAAGCTTGCCTCAAGGTTCGGAAGGCGTTCTTGGCTTCAGGAGACCAGAGGTGAGGGTTGGCTCCCTTACGAATCAGAGCAGAGATAGGAGCGGTCAAGGTGGAAACGTGTGGAATAAACTGCCGGTAGTAATTAGCGAAACCAAGGAATTGCTGGATCGCCTTAATTCCCTGGGGACACGGCCAGTTGAGTATGGCGGATAGTTTTCCTGGGTCCATATGTAGGCCAGAGTTGGAAATGATGTAACCCAAGAACGGCAGAGAAGATTGTTCGAAGGAGCATTTTTCGAGCTTGGCATAAAGACGATGCTCTCTCAGATGTAGTAAAACTTGGTGGACGTCTTTTCTCTGAGTAGGCAGGTCCGGGGAAAACTCCAGAATTTCATCCAAATTCACCACTACACAGGAGTAGAGTAGAACTTGGAATATGTCGTTGGCAAACTCCTGGAACACTGCAGGGGCATTGCACAAGCCGAAGGGCATGACCAAGTACTCATAGTGGCTGTCACAGGTGTTGACAGCGGTCTTCCACCCATCTCAGGAGCGAATACGGATCAGATTATAGGCCCCCCGAAGATCCAATTTTGTGAAGATCCTTGCTCCCCGCAGACGGTCAAACAGCTCCGGAATGAGAGGAAGCGGATATTTGTTTTTAATGGTGATATCGTTGAGGCCTCGGTAGTCAATGCAGGGATGGAGGGATCCATCCTTTTTCTTGACGAAAAAGAAACCCGCTGCTGTGGGTGAAGATGACTTGCGAATAAAGCCTCTGGCCAGATTCTCTTGGACATATTCGGTCATGGCCTGGGTCTCAGAGGGAGACAGCGGATAGATCCGACCTCGGGGCGGGGTGGAGCCGGGGGCAAGATCGATAGGACAATCATATGGGCAATGCGGAGGTAGGCTCTCTGCCTCCTTCTTGCTGAAGATGTCCGAAAAGGCGCAATAGGCGGAGGGTAAATCTGTAGACACCAAAGTTGAACACGAGGAGTTTCTAGGCTGGACAGAAGGCAAACACTTATTTTGCAAGACTGTCCCCAACGCAGAACATCACCGGAGCACCAGTCTAGGGTAGGCTCATGTGTTTTTAGCCAAGAAAGGCCCAAAAGGATGGTATGAGATAACAAAGACAGCACATAGAAGACTATCTTCTCCCGTTGTAAGGGTCCAATCTGAAGTTCCACCTCTTCAGTGACCAGAGTAATGGACTCCCGCAAGGGTTGGCCGTCGACGGAAGCAATCGGCCGAGGGGTCTCCAGGGATCTGACAAGGATCTGAAGTCTCCTAACCGCCTCGAGCTGGATAAAGTTTCCGGCTGCACCAGAATCTACATAAGCCCACTCAGAAAAACGTTTAGAGCCTAGATGCAGAAGGACAGAAAGGGTCAAAGGTAGAGAGGAATCACAGGTACCTAGGGAGGCTTCTCTTACCTGTCCTAGGTAGAGGCGTTTCCCGGCCGCACAGGACAGGAGCGCAGGAAGTGGGATGCACTCCCACAATAGAAGCAGAGACCCTGTGCGGCCCTCTCTCTCTGGCGCTGCTCCACGGCTTGAGTCCATCTACTTGCATGGGTTCTGGTGCGGGGGCCGCAGAAGCTGTCACAGGGCGCGAGCGGGGCGGACTATGTGTAGCCGGGAGGGAACGAGGAAATCTCCTCTCTAGCGGCCTCTCGGGAGCGCTCCTGAAAGCGCAGGTCGATGTGGGTAGCCAGGGAGATTAGATCCTCCAAGGAGGTTGGGGTTTCCCGGCCCGTCAGCTCGTCCTTGATTCGACCCGAGAGACCCCACCAAAAGGCTCCTACCAAAGCCTCATTGTTCCACTCCAATTCTGAGGACAGGGTACAGAACCAAAAGGTGTACTGAGCTACCAAGAGCATGCCCTGATGAAGATTAAAACACCTTACGAAAGGTGTCCAGAAAAATAGAGAGTTGAGAGACTAAGGGGTCATCTCGTTCCCAGAGGGGATTTACCCAAGCCAAAGCCTCCCCCTCTAAATGGGACACGATAAAGGCTATCTTGGCTCGGTCGGTGGGGTACTGCTGTGGCAACAGCTCGAAGTGTAGCTGGCATTGATTTAAGAACCCTCTACACAATTTGGGGTCACCACTACACCGTGGGGGTTTCACCAAACGAGGTAGCGGGTGTGGGGCCGCAGCCTGGGCCGGGACAGATGCAACGGTCTGAAGGGCCAGGAGGCGATTATCCACCAAGGCCATATACAGTAATTTAGAATGTGTGCCTGAGTGTCACGCTGCTGGGTGAGCACCTGTTGGAGACTGGCCATCTGGGGAGCGCTCCCAGGATCATAGGCCTGCAAGGACGACAGATGGGACTCCATAGATTTGAGGCAATACATTATCCTCATCTGATTCTCCCATAAGAACAAAAGTTCCTTTTGGGTAGGGGTCAGGGTACCAGCGGGGTCCATGGCCTGATTATTCTGTGAGGCTAGGTAGACTCCAGAGGTGAACCCACAGGACCGTGACGACGAACCTCCCTCGGGCGAGCTGGCCAGGTGTACCACCCCCTATACAGGGAGCGTTAGAGCCAGGCCCAGGGGAGACTATAGTCGCGGAAGCTGATACCTGGGGACAGATGGAGAGGGACACAGACGGGTGATGGGCTGGAAGATGGAAAGGAGAGACCGGCGACCACAGGGGAGGCTGCTGCAGGTCCGGGAGGAGAGGAAGGCTGGCGACACAGGAGAAGGCGGGCATGGGTTGGGATGGACGGACACTGGGAAAGACGCAGGTGAAGGCAGGCACATGCTGGAATGGACGGACTCTGGAAAGGAATACAAGGAGGTCACAAGGAGAGCTAAGACAGAGCAATAGGCACAGAACAGAACGCTAGGCAGGGGGAACGCAGGAGAGCGTGGACCCAAAATCAGTCATGAAGCACAAATGATAATCAGGCACCGAGCAGGGGGCGCGGCTACCTGATATAGGACGTGCTGCAGGACTTCTGGGTCAGGGTCCTCCAGGATCACGGAGGAAAAGGGATAGAGCGGTTCGGCCTGTGCCGCAGTCTATGGTGCGAGGTGCGCATGCTCACCCGACGGAGCACAGAGGCTGACCGCAGGACCGGAAGGAGGGAAGCAGGATGACGCGCGCTTGCTGCGGGAGCGCGCCGGGGGCGGTAAGTGTGCTGGGTTGCTGTGGATGGCACAGGCACAAGAGCGGAGGCAGAGGCGGCAGGAGCAGCGGCTGCAGCGACAGTGGCGGCAGAGGTAGCGGGTGCGGAGCCTGCGGCGGTAGGTGTGACAATTTGCAGGGCCTTACACAGTTCCCTCATCACCTTATTCATAAAGAGCGTGCCTTAGTCGGTCAGTATCTCCTTCTTTAATCATGTCCATGGAAAAATGTGTACCAATTTGTGGGCTATACTTTTCGCAGAGAAGTTTCTCAGGGGAACTACTACAGGCTACCGAATAGCACAGTCAAGGATGACCAATATGTTTTGATGCCCACTAGCAGATTTAACCAGGGGACATACCAAGTCCACCTGCAGGGCGGTCCAGTCCAATAGGTGTCGCAGGTCCGGGTCTGGCACCTCCTATCTTCTTGAGACGCTGCTTTCCTGCTTGCTTCATCGTTCATCGGTACCGCGCTCCTGCGCAGGCGCACTTCTCTGCCCTGTTGAGGGCAGAGCAAATTCCTGCAGTGCGGAGACGCTGGGCCTCTCTGACATTTCCTGGCGCCTGTGCACTGCAGTACTTTGCTCTGCCCTCAACAGGGCAGAGAAGTGCGCCTGCGCAGGAGCGCGATGCCAAAGAACAATGAAGCAAGCAGGAGGGCGGCGACACAAGAAGATTGTAGGCTCTGGACCTGCGACACCCATTGGATCAGACCAGACCGGACCTCCCCCACAGATGAGTATAATAAAACTTATTTTTCTTAACTTGCAGGTCGGATCGCGGGCTTATCTACAGCATTATAGAATGCTGTGGATAAGCCCTGAAAGGCAGTGACTGCATCTTATAGCGGCCAAAACAGGTGACAGGTTTGCTTTAAGATTTTTTGGTGACATCTAGGCCAATAGAACAATCGCATAACCCATTTTGAGTTTTGTCCACGCACAGATGGCCACCCAAGGCATTTGAATGGGCAATGTCCATCACCCTCCTTCTATAGGGTCCTGGTACCAACAGTTCCTCCACTATTTTCTCTCTGACCTTAGTAACCCGATACAATAAATCCCCACAACATAAAATATGGAAACCTGGTGTCAGTCCCTGGCTCCTGCGCTATACTCTTTATGACTATTACATTATTAAAAGACTCCTTTAGACTAAGGTCCCTATGTTGGGCAGACTCAACATTTTTTCCGGTCACCTCTAACTCAGGAATGTCGGCCTCAGTAGAAACTATCCCATACAAGGGCACAGAAGGGAAACCCGGCAGACTCTGACTGTGGTGACACTTCTTTAGGGGCGACCCGTTTCTTATCCGAGCAACCAAGCACTCTCCCTCTACCCCACAAGTCTCAAAACAAACAAAAGTTTTGGCCTATGATAATGGGGTGCAGTAAGTCCTGGACCATGCTGACCTTGTGGGAATCAGTACCTCAGGATGTCCACTCTAGCCACTGGATAGTCTTTAGCATCCCTGTGAATGCAATGGACACCAACCTATTTCCTAGGGATCAGATGGAGAGGAGGTGTGGCCCTCACGAGGGTTACGCTCCCTGAGTCTAGCAGTCCAGTCACTTACCGACCATTCACCTTAATGGGACAAGCTTGTGGCCCCTCGCTGGGTGGACAGGTCACACTGAAGGCCAGATATGCATAGTATGAACAGCAGCGACCCAGGCTACAATCCATCTGCTCTGTGGTCAGGAGGTAACGGTGGGCTATATGGCCTAGGCTGTGAAATTTCCAGCATATAATATCGCCAGCTGGGACCATCAGCATAACCTCCCCTGAAACCTTTGGACGCCACACCCCTTTATGGGCATCTGCCCCCTGTTGAAACCCCCAGCATGAAGTGGGCTGCCTCCCTATTGAACACTCGACCCCATGATACCTTTTTATCAGTCTGACCAGGTCATCGGCATTCCGGGAATCATCTTGGGCAACGCAAGTCTATATTGGTCTCAGAAAGGAGTGCATGAGCTGGTACATTAGCACTCGCTCTACCATCTGTACAGGGATAGAGGACTCTGGCTGCAATCATTTTTGGACCTGGTGAAACAAATCAAATATTTGGGAGCGAGGCTTTTGTAACAGTGATAAGCTCAGTGGTGGACCCGTTGTGCTGTGA